>NC_088793.1:20099721-21299721 GCF_011386835.1 Chrysemys picta bellii | reverse complement strand
AGTGTGGTTGTGGGGAAGACGTTGGTTTATATCTGAAATAGAATGAGTGCTAAATTGCCTGGCTGTCTGACAAGGTGCAGCCTGGATTAGACTGCTGACCAGATTCCAACTTGGTGTTCATGGGCACAATCCCATTGAAGCCAGTGAAAATGCAGTATTTGCATCAGGTTTCAATTTGGTCCTCTGAGCATAACAGCAAAGGAACAATTTTCCTGCCATTTCTCTATATTTTACTGCTTACGTTTTCTACCTCATTTTATACATTTTCACTCTCATACCACGAATGGGTCCCCAAGTGTGGCCTGTTGAGTGCTAACTGATCACATAGTGCTGGGTATCCTACTTGTTTCCAGCTGAAAGATGAGAGAGAAATTAAATGAAAGGCCAAAGTAGATTAAGTGATTCCTGTGACGTTGTGCAGTCTATATGGTTTTATAAAAACATAATAAGAAGTGAATATAATGTAACTGGAATAGTTTTATAAAAATATAAGTGAATATAATGTAACTGGAATATGCGTCATGCAAAAGGTCTCTTGTAAGGTATCATTACAAAGCTTATAATCTACTGAGTGTGATCATCCTATTTGTATAAATGTACCACTCTTGTATCTAAAACTAGAAATATGCAATATAACTCTGAGGGCCTATTGTAATTATGCAAAGTGTGGGCCATTAATGGTGGTTTGGAATCTTGATGACTCCCATTAACCAGGACCATTGTCTGCAGATAGCTGTGTTTACCTGTTAGTCTTCCTGTATATGTGTGTGCTGGCAAGTGGGTAATGAAGTCTTGCAGTGACATGTGATCATGTCACCTGACCTGGAATCCATCTTTAACCTGGTGCTAGGGTGACCAGATGTCCCGATTTTATAGGGACAGTCCTGATATTTGAGGCTTTTTTCTTATATATGCACCTATTACCCCCCACCCCCTGTCCATATTTTTCACACTTGCTTTCTGGTCACCCTACCTGGTGCTTTTCCAGTGGGGGGGCGGGGTGGAAACCCAGAGGGACAAAGGGTTCCCGCCTTATGCAAAAGATATATAAAGGGGTGGAAGAGAACAAGGGGGGAGAGAAGCCATCATGAAGAATTCCCTAGCTACCACCTGAGCTGCAACAAGAGCTGTACCAGAGGAAAGAATTGTGCCCAGGCCTGGAAGGTGTCTAGTCTGAGAAAAAGCTTACTGAAGTATCTCTGAGGGTGAGATTATCTGTATTCAGTTTGATTAGACATAGATTTGCGCATGGGATGCGCATCCCATCCCGGGGGGAGGGATAGCTCAGTGGTTTGAGCATTGGCCTGCTAAACCCAGGGTTGTGAGTTCAATCCTTGAGGGGGCCACTTGGGGATCTGGGGCAAAATCAGTACTTGGTCCTGCTAGTGAAGGCAGGGGGCTGGACTCAATGACCTTTCAAGGTCCCTTCCAGTTCTAGGAGATGGGATATCTCCATTAAAATATATATATATATATTTTATTTTTCTTGGTGACTTACTTTGTTCTGTCTGTTACTACTTTGAACCACTTAAATCCTACTGTCTGTATTTAATAAAATCACTTTTTATTTAGTAATTTACTCAGAGTATGTATTAATACCTGGGGAAGCAAACAACTGTGCATATCTCTCTATCAGTGTTATAGAGGGCGAACAATTTATGAGTCTGCCCTGCAGACTTTATGCAGGGTAAAACGGATTTATTTGGGTTTAGACCCCATTGGGAGTTGGACATCTGAGTGCTAATGACAAGCACACTTTTGTGAGCTGTTTTCAGGTAAACTTGCAGCTTTGGGACAAGTGATTCAGACCCTGGATCTGTGCTGGAGCAGATGGGAGTGTCTGGCTCAGCAAGACAGGGTGCTGGAGTCCTGAGCTGGCAGGTAAAACAGGAATAAAAGTAGTCTTGGTACATTAGGTGGCAGCTCCCAAGGGGGTTTCCATGATCCAACCCGTCACAATTCCCTTTCCTCAGAAAGGGACGAAACATTGAAGACAGTTAAAAGTACCTAAATGCTTTCCTTATATGACCTTTCTATGTAGGCCATAGCTGTAGTGGCCACAACAATTTTATGCAATCACAAATGAGTGGCCCATGAATCAAACTCTGTTATGATGTGATTTGCACTATGAACAGTTTGAGAAGTCCTGTTTACACAGAAAAATAGTCTCCTTACTTGTGTGTCTCTTCTGCTGCTTTGCTTCCTGCCTCTTCTATATTGTCTGACCCTGTCCATTACAAGCTCTTATAGCATGTTTGTCATATAATAATCCACTGTGATGTTAGATTGCATATCCCCATCTTGTTCTATTCGCTTGTCCTATTCGCTGTTCCTCCTCTCCCCATTTACATCTTTTTGCTGCAGTGTCTCCACTAACATTTTCCTCAGAACTCTTCACTTCCATATCACAGGACCTTGCCTTATTATTTCTTTGTAGTTGGGACAATTTTCAGAGGCTCCTAAATGGTTTAGGAGCTTAAGGCCTATTTGCAGAAGTCATTTAGATATTTGGGGGAGCTAAGGCTCATTGAAACTTTGAAAGTCACTTTTGAAAATGGGACGGAGGCTCTTTAGTGATTTAGATACTTCTGAAAGTTTTACCCACTAAGCATAGTCTAGTTACTCTTCCTTCCTTTTTATTTATTTTTTTTTTTTTTACCTTTTTGTATGACAGTAATTCAAGGTTGCCAGTAATCCTCTCAACGTTCATTGTTAATAGGGTTAGCAGTCAGTGGTTCAGCTGTGGCAATGCTGAGTGCTCATCCCCAGAGTGTTAATTAAGACACATAGATCTTGTCGCCATGTAATAACATTCACTTTATCTAAATGTCAACTTGTCTGATATGGATTTCATCAGACTCTAAGGCCGCTTCTAAAAGTTGTCTGGTTCTCCTCACCTCATAATAATTTTACTCTCTCTTTTAAAAAAAAAATTCTTATCCCACTTACTTCCTGGTCTGTTGCATCATCTAGCCTTTGAGGAGTGAGGGAACTCCTCATTTCATCCTCACACTATTGGTAATTTGGGCACCCACACAGTCAGTGCTTAAAAGACGCCTTCCATACTCGATAGGTACTGAGGTGATTGCTGTATGGTCAAAGTGAAATAGCTTTGCCATTGCTATTCCACTTTGACCACAGGAAAGTTAAATAACAATTTTGAGTTCCATGTTAGCTTATATCCAAAGATTCCCAAAGCGCTTTACAAACGCTGAGTCTGGCGCATCATTGTGAGGTGGTGAATTAGAACCATAGAATCATAGAATATCAGGGTTGGAAGGGACCTCAGGAGGTCATCTAGTCCAACCCCCTGCTCAAAGCAGGACCAATTCCCAACTAAATCATCCCAGCCAGGGCTTTGTCAAGCCGGGCCTTAAAAACCTCCAAGGAAGGAGACTCCACCACCTCCCTAGGTAACGCATTCCAGTGCTTCACCACCCTCGTAGTGAAATAGTGTTTCCTAATATCCAACCTAGACCTCCCCTACTGCAACTTGAGACCATTGCTCCTTGTTCTGTCATCTGCCACCACTGAGAACAGCCGAGCTCCGTCCTCTTTGGAGCCCCCCTTCAGGTAGTTGAAGGCTGCTATCAAATCCCCCCTCATTCTTCTCTTCCGGAGACTAAACAATCCCAGTTCCTTCAGCCTCTCCTCATAAGTCATGTGCTCCAGACCCCTAATCATTCTTGTTGCCCTCCGCTGGACTCTTTCCAATTTTTCCACATCCTTCTTGTATTGTGGGGCCCAAAACTGGACACAGTACTTCAGATGAGGCCTCACCAATGTCGAATAAAGGGGAACGATCACGTTCCTCGATCTCCTGGCAATGCCCCTACTTATACAGCCCAAAATGCCGTTAGCCTTCTTGGCAACAAGAGCACACTGTTGACTCATATCCAGCTTCTCGTCCACTGTGACCCCTAGGTCCTTTTCAGCAGAACTGCTACCTAGCCATTCGGTCCCTAGTCTGTAGCAGTGCATGGGATTCTTCCGTCCTAAGTGCAGGACTCTGCACTTGTCCTTGTTGAAACTCATCAGGTTTTTTTTGGCCCAATCCTCTAATTTGTCTAGGTCCCTCTGTATCCGATCCCTACCCTCTAGTGTATCTACCACGCCTCCTAGTTTAGTGTCATCTGCAAACTTGCTGAGAGTCCAGTCCACACCATCCTCCAGATCATTAATAAAGATATTAAACAAAACAAAACCGGCCCCAAGACCTACCCTTGGGGCACTCCGCTTGAAACCGGCTGCCAACTAGACATGGAGCCATTCATCACTACCCGTTGAGCCCGACAATCTAGCCAGCTTTCTATCCACCTTACAGTCCAAAGTATTCTTTGTATTTTACAGATGGGGAAATTGAAGCACAGAGAGATTAAATGACTTATCCACGGCTGCTCAGCACGCTTGTGGAAGAACTAGGAACAGAACTCTCATCTTGTGATCCAACTCGCAACATCAGCCTCCCTTGCAGAAAAAATGTTCATGTCATTAGAAGCACAATAGGAAATGGTTATGTAGAAAACTAAAATGTGTGTGTGCATGTGCACGCGCATGTGTTTTTATATACCATCCAATCCTAAAATAAGCTGCTTCTGCAGTGGAACATTGCAACTATTTAAAGTGCATAGCAACACTACAAAACAATTTCAGACAGGAAGTGAAGAGTATGTTTTCCAGGTAAAGGTACAATGGGAATCTTGGGTAGCAAGTGTGAACTTGGCCTTGCTTCCTGGCAAATTATTATTGATTATTATTATTTTATTTATGTATGTGTATTGTGTTATCACCTATAACTCCCATTCTGCTAGGTGCTGTGCTCACAGTTAACTAATAGATAGTCCCGGCACCAGAGACCCTTTCAGTTTATGAGGCGAGACAACAGGTGGATGCAGCAAACTGAGGGAGAAGGACTCAAGGTAACAGTGGGATAATTATATTTACCATAATAAGCAATGGTCACATTGCACCAGTTCCCTAGCCATTTGTATTCAAAATTCTGGCCCTTTCACTTCTGAAGAGTGCCATGGAATCTTTAATGACCACAAGTAATCAGGACTTCAGTTTTACATCACATCTGTACAGCATTGTTTGGAAGCTGTATGCTGCTTTTTGAGACAGTTTACCCAGGTGTTTTGCTCTGGAAATAATCCTGCCTTTGGTGATGGGATGCATGCCGTTATTAGAGCACATTTTCATATACTCGTTTGTTGTTGTAATTTGTGTAGAAGGGCCATAAGTTAAATCTCTAATTCACAACAAGTTTTAATGTAAATCGTATCCCATTACAGTACATCATAGTGATATAATACAATATGCTAGTTTGCCCTAAGTGGATGTATTTGTCTCTGTGTTCTGGCTCAGATAATAGTTACCATCTGGGTGGTGTTTGTTTGGGTTTTTTTAATCGTTTGCAAAGCTTGTTGTTTTAAAGCTGAAATGAGTAAATTTGAAGCTGATTTAGGAAATCGCCCGGAGAATCAAAAAGAACATCAGCGACTTTAAATGATTTACATTTTTAGCCTATTACTAAGAACATTTCAATAGGTCAGCTTTAAGTCATTGTCCTCCCCTCCTGCTCTAATGCCCATTGTTGTGTATCTTGTAAAACAGTTGCTCTTTGGCTGAGCTTTGGATGGCAGGATTGAGCCCCAAATGTCAAATCCTCTTCTTTTACCTGGACTTAGCATTGTGAAGGATTTGGGTGTGTTCCTCCCTGTGTGCAACAGAATGGACAAGAAAACGTTATAAGGATTGGAAGACCTTTACAGCCTGACACAGAATTTCAATGTGCATATTTCTGACTCTTCTGAGCTAAAAATCTGTCTTGTAGAGGAAGAAACCACTGTATATAGTATATAATATACATTATCTATGTATCGCTATCTACATGTATCTGAAAGTACATGTTCACTGGGTGTTTACATAAAAACATTGCCCTGCATTCTGTCTATCCAGAGCAGCAGTCACCATAGGATCTAGGCACTGAACATAGTCAGCTAAGACTCGAAACAAGAGCTCTTCTCTCTCCTAGAAGTTTGGTGGCTTGTATTTCTGTTTCATTTTATGTTATGAAATTATTCTGGTACCTGCGCTTGATGGGGAGGCATTCACTAAAAGGAGGGTTTGGTATGGTCCCTAGAGGTTCTCAGACAAGTGCACGTTCTGAGCTGCTATGGTAAAGGGTTAAACAGCCAAGGGCCCAGCACTGAAAATGCCTATTTTCTTGGTGTCTCAATCTAGGTGCAGCTGATTTCTTTGTCCCTAGTGAGCCATGAATGATATGGTAGTCCCTGTACTAATCTGGTTCAATCCTAAAACAAGGTTTAGGATTTTCAATTGGATCTGGTTTCAAGGAACCAGGGATGTTGTGCTGCAGTATTCCAACACATTCCTTTACTGTTTTGAACCCATAGGGCAGTATTCTGGATGTGGATGGGAAAATCTAAGGGAGGCTCCAAACTTGCATACAAATTAAGTGAAGGATGTTTCAGAAAAGCACATCTGGAATCTAGCTCATTCCTCACACAGAGGACGGCATGTGTTGTAAAATGATGGAAGTCCATGAGTTTTCAAACCACCCGAACATAAGAACGGCCACACTGGGTCAGACCAAAGGTCCACCTAGCCTATTATTCTGTCTTCTAACAGTGGCCAATGCCAGCTGCTCTAGAGGGAATGAACAGAACAGGTAATCATCAAGTGATCCTTTCCCTATTGCTCATTCCCAGCTTCTGGCAAACAGAGGCTAGGGACATCATCCCTGCCCACCTTGGCTAATGGCCATTAATGGACCTATCCTCCATGAATTTATCTATTTCTTTTTTGAACCCTGTTATAGTCTTGGCCTTCACAACATCCTCTGGCAAAGTGTTCCACAGGTTGACTGTGCGTTGTGTGAAGAAATACTGCCTTTTGTTCGATTTAAACCTTCTGCCTATTCATTTCATTTGGTGACCCCTAGTTCTTGTGTTATGAGAAGGAGTAAATAACACTTCCTTACTTACTTACTTTCTCCACACCAGTCATGATTTTATAGACTTCAATCATATCCCCCGTGAGTCGTCTCTTTTCCAAGCTGAATAGTCCCTGTCTTATTAATCTCTCCTCATGTGGCAGCTGTTCCATATCCCTAATCATGTTTGTGCCCTTTTCTGAACCTTTTCCAATTCCAATATATCTTTTTTGAGATGGGATGACCACATCTGCATTCAGTAGTTAAGATGTGGGCATACCATGGCCCACCATATAATTTCCATACCCAGATGTGGCCCTCAAGTCAAAAAGTTTGCCCATCCCTGGTCTAAGAGGCAATATGATATTTTCTGTCTTATTAGCTATCCCTTTCCTAACGATGCCCAACATTCAGTTCACTTTTTTGACTGCCGCTGCACATTGAGTAGATGTTTTCAGAGAACTATCCACAGTGACTCCAAGATCTTTTTCTTGAATGGTAACAGCTAATTCAGATCCTGTCATTTAATATGTATAGTTGGGCTTATTTTCCAGTGTGCATTACTTTGCATTTATCAGCATTGAATTTCATCTGCCATTTTGTTGCCCAGTCACCTAGTTTTGAGAGATCCTTTTATAGTTCTTCGCAGTCTGCCTGGGACTTAACTAAAAAGTTAACAACTATCCCAAGAACTGCGTAAACATCAGTCTAAATCACAACTCTAGTGCACAACTGTCTGCAGGAAATACACTCACCACCCCAAAGATACAAATACATAGGGTTACCATATTTCAGCAAGTAAAAAAGAGGACGGGAGGAGCCCCCCCCAGCCCCTCCCACTTCCCGCCCCCCCCCGAACCCTCAACCCTCCCTCCGCTCCTTGTCCCCTGACTGCCCCCTCCTGGGACCCCTGCTCCTAACTGCCCTCCAGAACCCCACCCCCTACCTAAGCCTCCCTGTTCCTTGTCCCCTAACTGCCCCCTCCTAAGACCCCCCACACCCTAACTGCCCCCCAGGACCCTACCCCCTACTTGTACCCTGACTGCCCAAAACCTTATCCACCCCCCCCAGAAAGCCCCCCCCCCGAATTCCCGACCCCCCCGTCTCTTGACTGCCCCCTCCAGAACCTCGCTGCCCCTTCTCCGACCCCCTGGCCCCCTTGTTGTTGGCCTTTGCCTAACGTCTCTGTGAGCTTGCTCAGGAATGGCCTGAGCCATTCGTCCCGGCACGCTGGGGAGTGGGGGAGGAGCTCCAGACTGCCGGAGGCGATGTGCCAATGCAGGGAGGGAGGGAGTGATCTCTGCTGCAGGGGAGAGGAGGGGGAAGTGGAGGAGGGGCTCTCTCTGGCTGTCGGAGCCCCATGTAAGTGGCACCATCCGGCCGGCTGCCCTGTTAGCCGCGCGTGCTCTGCATGGGGGGGGAAGTCCGGACATTTACAAATTCCCCCTGGACGCTATTTTTAGCTCAAAAGGCCGGACATGTCCGGGGGAATCCGGATGAATGGTAACCCTACTAATACAGGTGTACATTTAAAAATGGGAGAGACCATAATCTAACATGTGGCAATAAAGTGCCCCAATCAAACTGAATCTTGGAAAGTCCCAGGGAGTGCACCTCTCTGTTTTCATGCCAGGATTTCCCCCCTTTCCAAGTATGATCTGTGATCGCTCATTGTCCCTTCTCTGAGACAAGGAGTGCCGAGCTTGGTGGTTTACGTTTTCTGCATGGAGAGGTTCTAAAGGTTCAGGATCTACACCTGCTTGTGGTTTGCCATTGTCATGAGTGTTTTGGCAGCTCTGCCATGGTTGATAGTTGGCTGCATACAGCTAGTGCTAAATTCGCTTGGAATGGAGCTTGAATGAGTAGTTCTAGCATCTGTAACAATAATCCTCTGCACAGTGATGGGGCATCTTCTCTGTACTCCCTACAGTCCCAAACAATCTCTTCAGCCTTAGAGTTATACAAATTTTGAGTCACATGAATTTGCCCAGTTTGTGGCATGTAGCATAAACCATTACTCCTTTTGGTGATCTGCTGTGTCACTCATGCAGCATCCATATTCTGTAGCTATCCTAAGCCTCCTTTTTGTTGACTCAGAATCACTTATTAGTTTTGATAAACTAGTTTTCTAGTCTCCTTTTGGTCCCTTTACTATATTAGCTTTTCCTTGTGTGTGTATATATAAGGGAAGCCAGAATTTGGCTTGCAGTTTTTCCAAAAGTTATAATATTCAACCACATTATAGCTCCCGAACAGGACACAGTACATACATATAATGAAAGGGTGGTCTCTGTCCCAAAGAGGTTGCAATCCAAATATATGATGAACGACAACAAATACATACAACAAACAAATGGGGGAGGGGGGGGCACAAGGTTTTACTTAGATCAGGGATGGGCAAACTTTTTGGCCTGAGGGCCACATCTGGGTATGGAAATTATACGGTGAACCATGAATGCTCACAAAATTAACAATTCAGAGATATTCAAATAAATTTTATTTAATAAAGGAAATAAACATCAAACCTTACTTTTATAAATATTCCATCATAAAGTATTACAATAACTAAACCAAACTTACTTCCTTTCCACGCCCTCTTTGATTAATGTGAACAATGCAGCTGGCACTCCCTGGCCAACGACTCTTTGTTTTATCCTCAGCAATGGAAAATTAACACTATTAAAACAGCAGAATCACCAAAGCCAACAAGTAGCAGGCACAGGGGCTTGCACATTCCAGGCTCTGATGGCGTGTTTGGGTTGTGCAGCCACAGTAACAAGCGTGCTCTCGTGCAGGTCCCACCTGAACACGTGGGAGAGTCAGGCAAGCAGAGTGGGGCAAGCCCCCAACCCCATTCCCCAGCGGGAACGCCAGAGCGGGGCAAGCCCACCCTCCCGGGGGGCCGGATTAAAAGGTCTGAGGGGCCAGATGTGGCCCGCAGGCCGTAGTTTGCCCACCCCGACTTAGACAATTATGATTACAAGCAGTCATGGTCAACACAGTTATTTTCATTGTTCACAGTGCTCTTATATAATAAAAAGAGCAAAAAAAGTTACACCCTAGAAAACATTACAGAAATAGCATTGCAATGTGGCTTAACAGACAACCAAACTGATGGTTTCTAGAGCTAAGTCCACAGCACTACCTGGAAATAACTATGAGCTGCAAAAGCCCTCTGGGGTTTACTTGAAATGAGCCCAAGAAGTATTTTTCATTGATTAGAATGTTCAAGCTCGCTCTGTCACTGGCATAGGTTTTCAAGTGCAGTAAAGTTTATCTAGGCCAGATACTCAGCCACAACATAAATTGCCCTTCTCGTCTCCTCTTGCCCCTCCAGTCAGTATGGATTAGCAACCTAAATGGGGAGAAATAGAACAAATTGAAAATGAAAGGATTGGGGCATACTTAGCTATGCCATGAGTTCTTTTGATTGCTCTGCACCCTAGTATGATGTGCAGCTTTTCCCATGTTCGTCTCCATCACCTTTATCAAATTAAACTGTATAAAATATATGCCGGATAATTTAAATTTTGCTTATTCAGGAATTTCAGAGATGAGGCAAGGAAATTTTATATATCTGCATAGCGAAGAATCTTTATTAAGTGGAACCAGATTTACTTCAACAGAAGAATGGCCAAGAGCTTTAAAGGAAATTAAAACGAGCCATAACAATTGGAATTCACACAGGAGTATAAAGGATCTTCCTAAGATAAATAAAACATGCATTAAAAAAGCATTGAGCAGGAAAGACTGTGATAATGGAGATTATATCTCAAAAGCAAAGGAAAACAATTGGGCAAATAAAAATAAGACCTTTGAATGCAGAACAAAACTCTGTCACCATGCCTACCAAAACTCCGGCTTCAAGCAGAAGGCTCACACATCCGTCCCATATTTTGTGTGTCTTTTTCTCTCATGTAGCAGTGGCTTTCATCCCTGTGTTCTCATGCCATGGAACTTATTAAGTATTGGTAAGCATACCCAGTCCCTGGGAGAAGAGCAAAGCCAGCCCCCAAGCAGAGTCAAAGTTAAGCTTAGTTGAACTTCAAAGTGAAGTTTGCTGTGTTGACAGCATGCTGGGTTAAGGGAGTGTCAGGGGAAGAAGAACAGCAGCTGTGGGGTGGGTTATCAGCTGTGGGTAACCAGGATGAGGGTGAATGGAAGGAGAAAAAAGGAAAATACTAGGGAGACAGTGTGTGAGCAGGTAACAGGCTTGAGGAACAGGTCTTTGTCTAACTCTAGAGCACCTCATCACTATAGAATCTGGATATTAAATAAAAGATGCACCACAGCAGCTCAAGTAAGGATGGTCTTATCTACCACTGTTCCCGCAGGCTCACACGTTTGTGAGGATCACATCTTTGTAAAGAGGCAGAACCATAGTGGAAAGGGTGGTGTCACTTGGTCATTTTGTAGCATTAACTAGGAGGAGGTCTGGGCAAGGAGGGGTGTCTTTAATTGTGCTCCAAATAAATGAGACAGTAATGGATCATGATCTCCAGAGGCAGAGGGCACCAAAGACCCAGCGCGTTCCTAGTGATTGAAGTGTTCTCTACGGGCTGCAGAAAGACAGGTGGTCTCTCGGGCAGCTAAGCTGCAGCCCGTTGAGGGCAAACTGGCTGCAACATCCCCCCCTACTCCTACCAGTTACGCATGTGCTATAAGTTCAAATTCTCTCCTTAAATGGCTTCTCATCCCTGTTCCTTGCAGTGCTCTGTTAAACGTGTGATCAGATCAAGGTGCCAAACTCTGATGAAAGAGATGCTGAGCATCACATCGCCCACCTTTTCAGTGCCTAGAAATCACAGGAATAACGCTGTGATTCACAAAGCCTGAGTTAGGTGCCCAGGCTTCTTTATCATGAATGGGGACACTGGGATTCACAAAAGCCAGCATGCTAGTTGGGGAGCCACCTAAGCTAGCCAACGGGAGATGCCAAGGAGAGGGATGTGTGCTAGCCCACTCCTCTTGGGAGATAAGCATCTCTCTGAAGCCTATCTCTGCTAGTGATTGTCAGTGGTGAACCCTCTCTTGGAGCTGGGTGCCTAAGGCATTTTGGCAGGAAGCTGGGTGGGAAGAGGAGGAGCAGTCCTACCAGATCAGGCCCTGCACACGAGTTAGGCAGACAAGTGCCTATTTCCCTAGTTTGTGAATCACTCTGGGTCTTAGGCGGGAGACAAAGGCAGTGCTTAATTTGCGTCAGAGCTTGCCAGGGCTGAGCCCCACCACCTCTAGGCTTGGCAGTTCAGAGCCCCGGCACTGCTGGGCTTGCTACATCCGTTATGAATGTAAAATATTGCTTGAGCCTCTTTCATTACAAATTAAGGGAACTTTTTACTGCAAAAACTTAGATGCCGAGTGAATGTAGGTCCCTACAGGTTTGGCAGGAGTTTTGTGATTTTTGCATAGGTGCCTAAGTCTGGGGTTTAGGTGCCTAAGTCCCTTTGAATCTAGGCCATAAGCCTTTTAATTAACCCTAAAGTCTTTGGGGCCTGATCCAAATCCCACTGAAGTTGAAGGGAGTATTTCCATTGACTTCATTGGGCTTTGGATCAGGTCCATGTGTTTTGTACATATCCAATATTCAGCTCCCTATTTGTGTGCACTTGAAAGGAGAGCTGTTACGTCTGTCCAGGTTTCATCCCTTCTTAATCTACTCGGTGATATCTGGAACTCTTTTCCAGGATGTTTCTGCTCACCTCCTCCTCCAGACTGTTTTGATGACTTAAAGCATATAAGTAGAAGCCTTCACCATCAAACAAAGCCCATCAAATACACATCCTTTGATGTACCTCAGGTCTTGGAGTGAAACTGCTCAAAAGCATCAAACAGAAGAACAACAATTACCAATATTGTGTATAGACTTCTAAGCTTTTAAAATAAAGCTTTCTTTCATGTCTTCCATGAGTTAAAGGCAAGAGATAGGCTTTGGCCCTGATTCTCCAGAGATATGCCTTAAGATAATATTTTTTTCCTTGATTCCTTTTCAGGGTTTTTTTCATGCCACTTTAAAGTCAGATTAACCTTTTTTTTAATGACAATTAGGAAACAGACTAAAGAGTCATAAAGAGAAAACTAATAATCCTAAAATAAGCAAGCTACAGACAGTGTGGAGAACATCTAATGAACTGAAAAATTCAGTGTCAGCATACATCTGATAAATGTGTCGTTAAGATCACTTTTCCTTGCTCCATATGGATTCAATACATCTTGTGCCCAGTGTCCTTATTTTTGTGAGAGTGGTAACGTAAATCTATCCCCACAAGGAACAGCAAGTCCTAGAGCTCTCAAGGGCAGAAGTAAATGTTTTGTAATAATTCTCTTTTTCATGTTACTCTTCTAAAGGGAATTTTTAATCCAGTGGTTCCCAAACTGTGAAATCTAACAGAAATATTTCATGACTGCAGATATTTGAGCCCATGTAGTGCTCTTTTATTTTTGATCATGAGGTCAACAGTACCATACTGGATGGGCTGCCAGTACAATGAGACAAAGCAGCCCATCCAGCTCTTCCCAGCCTGAGAGAGACCAGTAAAGGAGAGGGACCAGGCCAACCAGAGGATGCCCCAGACTAGGAAATGAACCAGAGTCTAGATCACTTCTGTCGTGACTGACCTGCCAGCCTACAGCATCCATCTGAGACTGACCTGCCACCCAGAATCCTGAGAACATCTACATAAGCCTTGTCTCCTCCACCTTCACTATCATGTCTCTTCTCCCTTTGTATCTGTCTCTTTGTTAAAATCAGGAAAAGCAACCATCCCGCACAGCTTGGAACTTAGCAACTAAACTAACCCTTTCCTCCCCACTGAAAAGGACTGTCCAACTGATATTCCCTTAAAAGCAGGCTCTGATATGTTTGGGTTAAGTTTGCTTTGCGTAACCATTTCATTTCAGTTTTAAACCACACTGTAACTTGGTTTAAATTCTTTTCTTTTACGTGTCTTAGTTAATACATACTAAACTTTGGCATGAGTTTCTTAGTGTGTTTGCCAGGAAACTAACCTCATTTAAAACTGTTTAATGTTGGACTGTTTCTGGCTTTTGTTAGTACCTTTAACTCTTTGCGCCCATTTATTCCATCAAAATTAATACAACGGGACACATCTCTGTTTTTCTCCTTAACCACCAAGTCCAAATACAACCATCATCTTTCCAAGTAAGAGGAGTTAGACGTGAATCCCCTTGGAACCACTCATTGCTGCTCCTTAATTAGCAAGAGAGTTTGCTATTGAATAAAGCAGCCCTTTGCCCTCCTTACTGAATTTCTCTGTAGCCTAGCCTTCCTTTTTTCTTCCCCATCACGAATTTTGCTTTGCCTTTTTCATAGTTTCATAGATTGTAAGGCCAGCAGACCAATATGATCACCGACTCTGACTTTTGCATAACAAAGCCATAAAATTTCACTAGGTGATTCTTGAATCAATCCCACATTTTGTGGTTGAGCTCAAACACATTTTTAGAAAGATATCCAGTCTTGATTTAGACTTGTAATGGGGAATCCACCACATCCCTTGGCAAGATGTTCAAATGGTTAATTACCCTCAGTTAAAAATGTGCACCTTATTTCCAGTTTGAATTACTATCTACTTGAGCTTCCAAACTTTGGATCTCATAGTCCTTTATCTGCTTCATTAAAGAACCCTTGACTGTAAGAAATCTTCTCCTTTTATAGCTACTGATTGACCATGATGAAGTTACCTATTGTCCTTCACTTGAATAAGATGCCCTTACAAGCCCTAGCCAAATCTCTATACTCGTGTTTGGTGTTGTGGGTACAAAGGGCAAGTTTACATATGAGTTGAGGAGTTCAGAACCAAATGATTTAATCCGCCCCAATTATTAATATTATAGTCTGAAGAAGCAAAGATTACATGGACTAAATAATAAATCATTGTTTTTTATGATAGAGGATCAGGGATGTGACCCCCACTATTAGTGTCATGCTATAAAGGTTCTTTCTATGCCTTAGATTATGCCATGATAGATACAAGCAATCAAAATCAAAGTTATTAATCATTTTTTCTGCAGGGAAAATTAGAAACAAAAATAAGCAATAAAATTTAGTGTGCTAGTTCCATTACTCCTGGTTGAAAACTTCCATTGGCGATCATACCTCCCATTCAAGTGAGATCTGCTGTTAGATGTGTTACTTTAGAGGACATTTGTCTGTAAGGAAGTTGAATTAGGAGTTAATAAGGTAGAGCCTCTGTAATCATCGTAGATAATCCAGGCATTTTTAAAGACAGTTTTTAATGTTTAAAGGAAGGTGAATCATGCTTTTTATCGTAGATAAACTAGAAATATTTATAAATAGACAAAAGTAAGTCCCACAAAGTTTGGTAGCTGGAGAACTTTAATTCCATTACTTGATGAAGCAGCTCTAAGAGTATTCACTTAAAATCTCAGTGTGTTATTGAACCCCCCAATTTGTTTAAAGAATAGTTTGAGACAGAACATTTAATGAAAACTAAGCATCTTAAATTCAAGTTAAATCCCCCACAGTCTCTCTGTCATACCTTAGTCGGCTTACGTTGTCTAGCTATTTGGGGTTTAACAGGATAAGCTGTTAATAAAACTCAAGTTACAATAATATTTCAACATTCAAATGAAATCATTTTCAGTGACAAAGTTAACCCTTGGCCATGCTTGTGTAAGACTTTATCTCATTCAGTGAAGCTTGGGACTTGGTGGCACCATTTTTTCAGGGGAAGTGCTGAGATTGTAGGGTTCTTCTTGGGTCTTGCCTCATTGATGGTCCTTGCTTTGTCTGTGTCATTTCTGAGCTTTGTGTGAGCTTCTCAAATTGCAGTGAGTGACCTTGCATTGGCTTGAGCCTCCCATTCTGTGTTGTGTAATGATCTCCTTTGTCTTTTCCCTTCTTACCTTCATCAGTACATGCCTTTGAGGGGCTTGGTAGGATTCAAATATTGAGGCTTGTTGCTTTTGCATCTCTTTGTCGGGCTGGTCTCAGTTGCTTCTTCATTTAAAGCTCTATTTTGGATGGTGCAGAACACTCTGGCTATATCCAGCAAAGAACTTAAGTGCATGCTTAACTTTAAGCACACAGTTAAGCACTTGATCCATATGCTTTAGGAGTTACATATGCACATCAGAAGGTATTTCTGATTCTCTGTCTTGGCAGGGACATCTCTTAGACTCTCTTTGAAGTTTTACTTTGAAAACTTTTATTGGGTCCATTTTCTGCAATATCATTCCAGTTCCACAAATGTTTGAGTACTTGAAGAGCTCTTTCAGTTGAGTATAAATATAGACAGACTATGTAAAAGTTTCTTAGCTTGTTAGAAAAAGTACTTTAAAGGTTTATATTATTAATATAACATACTCACTAGAAGTACCAAAATAATCTCTCCAAAATGTAGCTTCTTCTATTAACACTTCTTCAGGCTGCTTCCTGTAACTTTAAGTTTGATCAGTACATTTCATAAGCATTCAAAATAATTACCTCCTCAGTTAAAATTATATATTTGAGTGACTTCCCAAGTATTAGAAAGAAGAAAATATCAATTATTTCTAACAACATTTTTGTTCTGTGATTGTGGCAAGTGCATGTCCATTGTACAGCTCAAAATAACAATAAGTATTTATAATAAGGAATATTTACATTTAGAATTGAAATATTTATATAATTAAGAAAATAAGCAATTTACAAAATTTGAAGGAGAACATAAGCTTCTATAGTTTCTAAGCACTGAAGGACAAGACAACAGGTTTTCGCCTTTAAATAAAATCATGAGTTTACAGTGATTCTAATAAATTTTATCAAATGTTTCCTGCTGTGTTGTGGGAGCTGTGTGGGTCCCAGGATATTAGAGAGATAACCGGATGAGGTAATGTCTTTTATTGGGCCAAATTCTGTTGGTAAGCGAGACAAGCTTTTGAGCTTACACAGAGCTCTTCTTCAGGTTTCAAATGTTTTCTAACTCTTAATATCTGGCTGATAAAAATGTCTTCCTTAAACTCTTGTACTGTGTGAAAAAATGATAATTGTTTTATATGAACTTTTATTCTAGGATTAGTCTCAAGAGAAAAACTTCAAATAATTTTGTCAGGAATCAGGAGGAGATAAGATGGCCCATTTGCTATGGCCAGGTTTATGGTTGAAACAGATGACCAAGATTGCTTTGTACTCAGTGTATTCCTCTCAAAATGGTATTTCTAATAAAACCCAATTCTTTCTTTTGTTGTAAAGGGTAAATCTATCAGGGTTTATTAGGCTAGTCATTTCTTGACAAAAACTTATGTCTTCGCGGCACCTTGAAGTTGTGACTTCTTTTAAAAGAAGGTGGGTTTTTTTTGTCTTTTTGGCTTTGTACAGATTTTAATATAATTAATGATTAAATCTGAGTTTACATAAAGCAACAAACATTCTAAATATATTTCTTCATAACACATAGGAAGTTGCACAAAAGGTTTGTGGGGGAGCAAGAAGTAGGATCCAGGTTTCCTTACTCTCTTATCAACTTTTGCTATCCTTCTTCCCTTTTTATTCACTAGACTCACTAGAGGTTTTAATTTTACAATATTGCTATATTAGAATCTAATTCTCTCATACTGCTGTGCTCCAAAACTCTTTATGTTGTGGAACAAAATTAGTCTTTTTAACAAGTAATTACGTAAATTACCTTAATTAGATAATAATATAAGGTCAGCAACAAAATTATGTATACTCTAGCTGAATCATTATAACGCTGATGACAGTAAGTACCAGACACTATGTTCCATCCTATCTTCTCCCCAAGCCAAGGGCTTGTACAATTCCCCTGCAGTTTACTCAGTGTAATTTCTGTCGAGGTGTTTATCACAGTAGATATGGCTGGAAAAGTATTTGGAGTAATTAGTTAAGTGATTTAATAACTGCTGAAACATCTGTCTGACTTAATCTCAGCAAGGTAGCCATTTTAATGAATTTAAAATATTCTCATAGTACAATAGGCAAAATAGCTACATGGAAGTCAATGGAGTGATATCAGGGAGGAATTTGGCCCGTCTATTAGTCTTGGGTTGCCTACTGTATAGGCCTTGTAGTTTTGAGATGACCTGGTCAGGTTCTAACTCAGTTCAATAAGTCGTTAGGTGCTTGTAATAAAACTCCATTAGCTCTTTCAGCTGTGCCATTCTTCTAAAGAGCCTGCATGGCTCTTGTAATGAGCTGGATGTTTCCTTTGTATTTTCTCTGACCCTTGATGTGACTCTGTTACAGTCTTTACACTTGTTAGGACTCTAATGAGGATCCAGGAAGGTGTTTTCTTCAAGATTCCATTATTTGTCGTTTCAGCAAGCTGCACACTACACTTCACGATTTCAAAGCCAATAAATGAAGCTACACCTTTACAAACAATTCTTTATTTAAAGGATTTAAAAAGAAAATATACAATGTAATAATTATTGAGAGCTATCATTTTGGTAAATGCATACAGCTAGATATCCGGGATAAAAAAACCAGCCTTATAATATAGGCCAACCATGGAGACTAAAGAGTGGCATTACTGTAGCTGTAGTCCTAATATATTTAATTTCCCACAGGTTGAAAATAAAGGTCAGGGGGATTGGTTGTGGGATAAAGAGCCTTTCTTCTCTAGGTCACTGGTTGGTATTTGGCTTAGTTCCACAATGTCATTGGGTATTAGCAACATTACATACCATCTAATAGCTGTTTGGACTACGTGAAACAAGTTTCAGGTCTCAGTTCTGTTCTTAATGGACAGCTGGTGAAAAGCAGTATTATGACTGGCAGTCTCAGCTGAAAGATCAAGGGCTCAATGATTTTGTAGACAGACCTACCCTGTCATCACTACAGATGATCCCATCCAGTCAAAATTAAGGCACAGTGGCAGAGTGGTGTAGGGAAGCTTGCATTGCTAATACTGGTCCTGTTCTGTGCATAAACTTTAGGCAGACCAGACTGTGAGTCAATAAACCAATGAACGAGGACCAGGCAGACAGACAGACATTGGATCCCTGGATAGGGGTTTTCTCATGTATATTCTCCATGGCTATTCCAGAAGTTGTGAAGTAGCAATAGGTAGGGATTGACATCAAGGCCTGGGAAAGTGAAAGAACCCAGGAGACTCCAAAGAGTAAGGAGGACAGCAAGGAGGGGGTGGAACAGAGTGGCAGTGTAGTAGAGGAAAGGAGATTGGTAGGTGGTGGGAGACAAAGCACGAATTCATTATTTCTGTCCTTGAGTTCATAAAATATTCCTACCCTTCACTAGTTCCGAAGTGATGTTAGCATGTTGAGCCTCTTCCCCATAAACACCCTAGATGGCAGAGGATTAAATAAGAACTGGTGACTTCAGTGATCATTTAAAGTTGATCAGTGCAAAATACTTTCGTTACCCCTGAGTTGCCATTGTTTGTTCAACTCTATGAAAAAATGAGAGGAGAACATTGCTTCAGACTACTGGCCTGGATGATTCCAGGCCACCAGTTTGACTAGTGACGAATGATGGGCTTTAGGAAGAATAGACAAGATATGACTCTGAAAATATGCATTTCAAAACAGAACACAACAAAGCAGCTTGAAAGTACCATGTTATTTGATGGCTGCCTGCTTTGATGCTAAGCTTCAATGATGTGCTTGAGTGCTTAGAGACTGTGTTGACACAAATAGCCTCAATTCAGCAGAATCTAGGGTTGGGACTCCTGGAATTGTTATCAAAAAAGCAGAGCTTACGCCCCTTCTGTTTAAAGAAAGGAATGAGGACAAGTAACCTGTATAGCTGCTGCTTCCCCTACCTCAACTCCCCCTCCCCATTTTTAAAACCAGTCTCCAACATGTTGATGAAGAGGTAAGAATAAGATCTGGCCAACTGCAGGTTTGTGTGCAATGGACAAGAAGTATTGTAAGGTTACTTGGCTGATTTGGATGGGGAGGCGGGGGAAAGGTGTTTGATGGAAGTGGTGTGAACGGTGTTCAAAGAAATATCACAAGGAAGCTCTGCTTAAGTGCAAGATGTTCTTTCTTTTTCTACATCACAGGGATCACTGCTGAGTGAGACATCCATGTTCCTGGGCATCTTACAGTAGAAAAAAGGATAATGTGTGAAAAGACATTGGAAATAAGAACACTTTTTTCACCACTTTCAAAGAATGTTCAGATTTTTTTTTTCTTTTCTTTTTTCCTGGGTTGATCTTTTTCAAAGACCCTTTGAAATTTTTTTTGGTTTTTGTGATGTCTGAAAAGTTTCTTAGAAATGAGGACTAAGAAGTTTTAAGTTCAAAAATTTTGGGAAATGTTGAAGGCATTGTCAGACCCCAGTTTACTTCTTAGTATTTTCATCTATGTTTTTCATAAGAGAGAATGTTTTTGTGCTACTATGTTGGTCATAATATACCAGAAAACCATCTAAGAATGAATTTATTGGTGACATCTGAAATACTATGCATCAAAGCATAAACATGAATGCTTGAAAAGCTGAGCTCTCGAATACTTAAAATCTAGTTACTTTAACTGGAAGTAAGCATGCAGTTAAATCAGTTTTAACATAGTCCTACAACACTCAAGTTCTCTTTCCTTTTGGTAAGAATTCATTTATTTGTTACCTACATTTGCAGAAAGAAGCAATAAAAAAGCATTCAAATGAAAATACTTTAGGATTTTATAGTAGTTGACTATTGATTTGTTGAATCCTAATTCTCCCCTGTGTTCTTTATTTTCCAAAAGAGGGTCACGAATAGCACAAATATATTGAACTAGCAGGCATTGGTCAAAGAGAGAAATACTTCAATAGTTGCAATGCTGTTTTTTTTTTTTTTAAGGAAACTGCATATTGTACGGAGGTGTAAGTATATCTTGGTATAATAGAGAGGATTCAGAAATGGGCATCAAAAATGACCAGAAGCATGTGAAGTAAGATTTAAAATATTAGGGAGGTTTAGTTTAGAGATGAATAAGAGGGGACATGATTTTGTATGTCTCTGTCTGGTTGTACGTACGTACATATCAGTGTGTGTGTGCATAAAGCATAATAAAATAATTAATGGTGTAGAGCAGTAAAGTATGTGTTCCTTTAAAAGAAGCAGTGGAACAGTCAATGAAACTGAAGGGCAACAAATTTAAAACTAATAGAAATATTTTTACATAGTACATAATTAACCCGTGTAACTCACCCACAAGATGTCTGTCTTACAGGGCTTGCTATACTTCTGCTCCTTTTACAGTCTGTCTGAAGCACTGACTTCAGGCCTTGATCCTCTTGTCCTTAACTGTCTCAGCATACATTCTCGTGATTTTTCCACTCTCAGACTGGGGCCTGGCTACATTGCCCTGTGTATACCAACCCCTTATCGTTTTGCAGGTTCAACTGGGGTTGGGGCACCTGTGTTTCTTCCTTTTGGGAAGGGGTGGCCAATGATAGAATTACCAACAGCCTTCTTCAAACAGTGTTTTTATTTAGCAAAGCATTAGGGAAAAAGGCATTTTAGTACAACAGTATTACGTACATATTTAGTCTTATCTCACCTTACACTTCACTACAAGCTAAGTTAGATAGGCTTTCCTCTTAGGTTTCAGGAATAGAATGGACTTGCATTCTTTTAAGAATCCAAGGACCAAACCAGGTCTCAGTTTGTATCCCATTCTGTTCCCTTCTTCCAGGGAAACTGGGCTTTCTGAAAGCATGCACTTTCAACTATTATGCTGTGGATCCAATTATTATGCTGCTCTGTGGTCTTTGTTACATGGCCAAGGGGTGAGATCTTCTTTTTGCCTCATATTTGTTTTTTTCCTCTCAGCAAGCCCAGTCATTTTTCAGCAGTCAGACCCTTTCAGCCTTAATGGCTTGCAGTCACTAGTCTTGTGGTTGTATCTACTTGTGGAGAAGAGTGTATAAGCTCCCAGGGTATGGGCGACCCACCTAGTAAGTGGAGCAGGACTTTGCCTGGTGGTTCCAATGGCAGTTCGAAGTAATGGTGAGCAGCTATTCAGGAGTCAGGTACCAGGCTAAGGATGAAGCCAGAGTCAGGGTCAAGAAGCCAAGCCAAAGGTCAGGACCAAAGTTGGGATCAGGAACACCAAGGCAAAGGGTAAGCATTCTTGCCAGCAAGTTAAAGAAGTATGGGCTGGATGAATGGACTACAAGGTGGATAGAAAGCTGGCTAGGTCATTGGGCTCAGTGGGTAGTGATCAATGGCTCCATGTCTAGTTGGCAGCCGGTATCAAGCAGAGTGCCCCAAGGGTCGGTACTGGGGCCGGTTTTGTTCAATATCTTCATTAATGATCGGGAGGATGACGTGGATTGCACCCTCAGCAAGTTCACAGATGACACAAAACTGGGAGGAGTGGTAGATATGCTGGAGGGTAGGGATAGGATACAGAGGGACCTACACAAATTAGAGGATTGGGCCAAAAGAAATCTGATGCAGTTCAACAAGGACAAGTGCAGAGTCCTGCACTTAGGATGGAAGAATCCCATGCACTGCTACAGACCAGGGACTGAATGGCTAGGCAGTTCTGCAGAAAGGGACGTAGGGGTTATAGTGGATGAGAAGTGTATGAGTCAACAGGGTGCCCTTGTTGCCAAGAAGACTAACGGCATTTTGGGCTGTATAAGTAGGAGCATTTCCAGCAGATCGAGGGATGTGATCATTCCCCTCTATTCGGCATTGGTGAGGCCTCATCTGGAGTACTGTGTCCAGTTTGGGCCCCACACTACAAGAAGGATGTGGTAAAATTGGAAAGAGTCCAGTGGAGGACAAGAAAAATGATTAGGGGGCTGGAGCACATGACTTATGAGGAAAGGCTGAGGGAACTGGGATTGTTTAGTCTGCAGAAGAGAAGAATGAGGTGGGATTTGATAGTTGCTTTCAACTACCTAAAAGGGGGTTCCAAATAGAATGGATCTAGACTGTTCTCAGTGGTAGCAGATGACAGAACAAGGAGTAATGGTTTCAAGTTGAAGTGGGGGAGGTTTAGGTTGGATATTAGGAAAAACTTTTTCACTAGGAGGGTTGTGAAGCACTGGAATGGGTTACCTAGGGAGGTGGTGGAATCTCCTTCCTTAGAGGTTTTTAAGGTCAGGCTTGTCAAAGCCCTGGCTGGGATGATTTAGTTGGGAATTGGACCTGCTTTGAGCAGGGGTTTGGACTAGATGACCTCCTGAGATCCCTTCCAACCCTGATATTCTATGATTCTAAGCTGAAGTCAATAAGTCAAGTCGCAGGCTCAAGGCAGGGAGGCAAGGACTAGGTTGGAGAGGACAAGAGTCAAGGTGGGACAAGGCTGGAGCAAGGAGTGGAGGAAGGACTGGAAAATGGAGCAGGGCAAGTGCATCTGCAGGCCTGGTACACGATGAGCAGCCACTGTGCTGCTGCTGCAATGATTAAATAGCATGCCACTGGCTCCTCTGCATAATTGGGAATCCAGGACAATTTGGAGAAGGCTCATTGGGCCCAGCTGAGCTTCCTGGGTTGCCTAGCATCAGGATGGGAACCAGATGTGCTCCTGACAGTTTGCTGAAACTCTCTGCTCCCCTATAATAGTCTAACACACCATCTCAGAAATCTAATACATTAGCCACATGATGGGATACAAATCAATATTTGTTACCGAGCACCCCCACATTTGTCACAGTGCCATAGAGGTGAAGAGCGCTCTACAGTTAAAAAGGGGATTAGACGTTTAACTGAATAATGGGAACATCCATGGTTGCAGGAGAAATGATAAAAATGTATGAGGGATATAAGCCCTCATGTTTCAGGGTTGATTGTATCTAACCACACTAACTGTGGGGTTAGGAAGGAACTTCATCGATGAGCAGATTATTTCATAATTGCCCATTTGGGGCATTCTTGCACCTTCCTCTGAATCTTCTGGTACCATTTGTGGAGGATGTGGGACTGCTATATATTAGTGCATGTGCACTAATTATGTTCTGTGATTCTCCAGTTCATGTAAGGGAGATTTTTGTCTGACTCCATGGAGCTCAGTCAAAAGGAAAAGCAAAGCAGGAAATGAAACAACTAGAGATAAGATACTTCCTGGGAAAACTCTTCAACGGTCACTAAGAAAACAGTGGCTGGGCTATTCATTGGGAAGGGCCCACCTGCCCAGTCTGGAACCCACCTAAAATCAAAAGGACACTAAACAGTAAGCCTCGGCCCTTTTCTTAATTACGCAGAGAGGCATTGTGGAGGGACTCTGAAGAAGTAAGGCCTACCCGGCTAATGTCAGGTGGGTGGGAGGGATGGTCAGCTCCACATACATAGGCCAGTGCTCCTGCTGTGAAGAATAAATGCTACTTTGTTTTGAAAAGTCTGGTCACTGGGTGCCACTGTTCACCTCTCCCGAGGAGCAGAACTGCAGGTACCAAACATAACTCGACCCTGCTGAGGTAATCGCATGTTAGCACACGGTGGGTTGCAAACCAGATCCTACTCTAAGACGGGGAATTGTATCATTCCTCCCTAATGGAGAGGCACATCACCCGTAGGGGGGTTACACATGGTGCAACTGTGACGCCAATCACTCTCAGAGACTAGATGGCTACATAGTGTTTGAGGTAGGAATGAGAGTGGGGTGGATGGATTGGAGGCAGTAATCCAGAGGACTGAACTGGAAAAAGGAACAGTAGCAGCTCCAAATCAAAATATTAGGTTGCTCTTTTAGTAAAGTGTTTTCAGTGCTCTCTGTCTGTGCCTGCAGGGCTGTGAAGTGAAATGGAGGTGTCCTCCTTGAGGGGACTGGTTTGGTGGAGGCGCCAGAAGAAGGAGCTGGGTATCCATTGCAGGATGGGAATGGCAAATGGTGTTCCTGAAAAGTTATTTCAACAATCTTTATTTGAGGCCCCTCCGTGGTTAGCTCCCTACACTCACAAGTGAGGCCTGAGTTCTGTTTCTCGGTCCAGCACAGAGCCGGGCAAATGTTTTGTGGCAAATAATAAATTTGCCAGAAGTACATTTCTCAAGACACCGAAACTATTTGTGAATTCAAGTCGAATTTGGCGAGTATTTTCAGCTGAAAAAAACCTGAAAAAAATAGAAATGTCAATGTTGTGTTTCAACATTTTGTTTTGAATCAACATTTCATTTTGGAAATGTCATTTTGCCTTGACCTGAATGACTTTTTTTTTTTTTCCAGTTTTTCATTTTGGTGAGGGGGAAAAATCCGTTTTGGTTTGAAACAAACTGGATTTTTTTCTAGATTTTTCAATATGGCCACCAAACCAAAAAATCAATTATTTGCTCAGCTCTAGTCCAGTCCCTCACTGAGGAACTAGATATTCCTGACATAGACAATTTACTTGATGAGCAGCCAATGGTCTGGTGAGACAGGAATCTCACTGAAGAATGGTATAGAAGAAGTCTAATGGGAAACCCATCTGACACTTTTTTCAATGGGGCTTTTCTTTATATATACATATATGTATTAGATTTTTTTAAAGTTATATTTAATTGATATAGCCAATTTGCTGGACACCTTAACAGTGGACAATTAACTTTGAAATGTCCATTACATAACCTTGTCTCTGAATTCAAATAGCCAGATCCATATTTAATGTAACTGCTGTAATTTCAGGAGGTTGTCAGCAGACATTAATGTGTCCTCTGCTATGCTCTCTTGCTGTCTAGTGATAGGGCCTGAAACTGTTTGGACTGTTGTTTAAAAGTGCAAATATTTCAAAAATACTACTAACAAGCTGAATATATTTTGATTTAGCGAAGGCCACAAATAACCTGGCTAAATGAGACATTAATTGCAAAGCTAATTGTAAATGTTTTTATTTCAGGTCCCTGAATTCACACTGACCGTATTCCACTCCCTTGAATTACCCTAGTGCGTAACACTATGACATTACAGCTGCCCCAGAGCCCTGCTGATCAGAGAATGATTTGCCAAAGATTTTTAAAGAATGATTATCATAACTAGGGTTACCATACGTCCGGATTTTCCCGGACACGTCCGGCTTTTTGGGCCTCAAATCCCCATCCGGGGGGAAATCCCAAAAAGCCGGACATGCCCGGGAAAATAGGGAGGGAGGGCCCGGCGGTGCTCGGCAGAGGCTGGGGCGGTGGGTGTGTGGCCGGGGGCCGGTGCGGTACTCGGCCAGAGCCGGGGCCGGGGGTGCGGGCACTTGGCCAGGGCCGGCGCGGTGCTTGGCCAGGGCTGGGGCCGGGGGCGCAGTGCTTGGCCGGGAGCGCGGGCACTTGGCTGGGGGCCGGTGCCCCAGGGCCCAAGCTGGGCGGGAGACACCAGGGCCAGAGCCTCTTGGCCTGGGACGGCCGGCCGGCCACCGGAGGGAGCCGCTCGGCCAGGGGGGCCGGACTGGGCCACGCTGCACCCCGCCCGAGCCCCAGCTTACCTGCTGCCTCCCTGTTTCAGGCTTCCCGCAAACATTTGATTTGCGGAAAGCAGGGGATGGGGAGGAACAGGGGACGGAGCGTTCAGGGAGGGGGCAGAGTTGGGGCGGGGCTGGGGGCAGGGAAGGGGCGGAGTTGGGGCAGGGCCAGGGCCCCATGGAGTGTCCTCCTTTTTAAAAATTAAAATATGGTAACCCTAATCATAACATCTCAGAGGTATAGGGTTAGAAATCCGTTGCAAAATCAATCCATAAACTGTAATAGCTGTGATATCAGCATGAATGATGAATGCTGGGGCATCACAGCTTACATTGTCTCTGAATGCCATATGGGTGCAGGGTACTTTTAAAATTAATTTCCTGCTGAATGCCCCTCTTAGAATTGGGAGCAACTCAGCACGCGCATGCGCACACACACACACACACGCACACACACACACACACTCTTAGATTGCTTGGGGGGAAAACACATGGAGGACACCTTTAAGAAAACCCACTAGTGTGGTACTTTATAGTGTCTATCTTGCAGACTGCAGCGCAAATTACTGTACTCTACTAATAGACACAGTAGAAAAAGCAAGTTGCACAAAAAAGAAAATAAGATATATAGCACTTTTTACAGTTGCAATGCACACAGCATTTTGTGTAACCAAGAGATAATTGTGACCTAAACTTCCCCTAATGACTCCATCCTCTAAGCAGTAGTGAGAATTATCCCCTATTCCTCATTTTTGATATTTTTTCAGGTAATCTCTTCTTCTCTGCTTCCCCTCCAACACTCTTTATGCAATTTTGTATCCCTCTCGAATTGCAGAATTGCATTTTGTAAAGCAAATGGAATTTGAATACATATATATAAAATGACAGGATTGATATTAAAATTTAAATAAAATATTACCATTTTTTAAATAAATTGCTTCAATAGCAGCAAATTAACAGTAAATTGATAGAGAAAGGTAAGCACAGATCCTTTAAATCATAGTGAAGTTTTTAACATTCAAGCTAGAAGTGTCTCAGTTTAACACATCATTGGTTAGTATTATTAGAAATTTCATTGGGTTGTGGAGCGTATTATGGTTATGGTCTAAAATTGAAAGTACATAGACTCAGGACTTCTACAGTAGGCTGAGTTCTTATGCAGTTACTGATCAGTGTGCAGCAACTGACATGCCTTGTTAATAAGCACAGGCAAACTGCCACTAATACCCTATTTGCCGCTGTACAGAATGATTTTTAATGGTACTTATTTTCTTGTTTATAGTTCGATATCAATCATGAAATGGGAACTGAGAAACCAGTAAATGTCATTTACTACTTCTCAACTGGCATGAATTTATCGTCTGCATTGCATTTAATCACATTCATCTACTCTCCTCAAAACAGGGTAGGGGATTAGAGTAAAAATGTGGCTTGAATCATTAAGAAGCCTGCTTAAATTAGTAGCATAAATGAAACTAGCAAAGCAGTTCCAATTAGTAGTTAGAGGAATACCACTGATGATTGTCTGACCTCCACTTTTATTATTTTGAACTTTATTCTCTGAAAATAATTCAAGCATTTGCTTTTCATGATCTGCCAAAAAAATGGAGAGAAAGTTTTGGATAAAGAATTAAATACTCGGAGGACATTAATTTGCAAATCATTGTTGCTTCTTTCAGCAGCAGATTTGACTGTCTGTCATTTGACTCATGTTCCCTGGAAGTTCTATAAAAGTTATGATGTGACATTTATTCTTTGTAATGTAGAAGTTACACTAAATACTGAGGGAGTGTTTTGCCAAGATCATGAGGCTGATTTGATTCAGCTGATTGTTCTAGCATTTTGTATAGTGAGTAGGGTGGCCATATGTCCCATTTTTATAGGGACAATCCCATTTTTGGGGACTTTTTCTTATATAGGCTCCTATTACCCCCTATCCCCGTCCCATTTTTTCACAATTGCTATCTGGTCACCCTAATTGTGAGGGACCTAACAAGCTACAGAACAGTCTGTTGATAACCGCATCCTGTGTGGTGCTAAAAGAGCATCACCTGGTACATTAGTAAGGTTCCTCAGCTCCTGTCTAGAAGGATTTGACCCCCTTTAATGTTAAGCACCTTTCTTTAAGAAGTTCCTGAAAATCCATATATTATACATTGCTTCCTTTTGCATGTCAATTAAAAACAAGTTATGTGTGTGTGTATTTGTGGCATGTTTGTGATAAGAAGCTGCTGGTTCAGGAAAACAATTTGTTTCGGTGGTTTATGAGATACTCAGGATAAACCAAAACCTGGCATCCAATCACCCCAGAATGCTGAGGAAGTTCAAATCCAACCTTTGCAGTTTAGTCCCTTTTCTGTCAGGCATGAAAGGAGTTAATTGCGTGTGTACATACCTTACCATTGTGATAGGGATGTGTTTGGTTAAGTGCAGATGAGATGCTGGGTATGGCTCTTTTAAGAAAAGCAGCAAGTGGATCAACTGCACTTGTGATAGAATGCTGCACTGAGACATTCCACTGTGGAGCACTTCTGAGCCAGACAGTCTGTTTTCTTAACGGAGCCAAGACTGGGATCTGAAAGACCGATTGCTTCTCTGCTTTTAATTAGCACCGATCGAATACTATTAGTTGAATAATGTATTTGATGAATAATGCTGTTGTCTGTCAAATAAATTATTCAATGAATCTTTTTTGCATTATCCAAACAGCTCTATAGATGGTTGAAAACATCCATTGAGTAATATATTAGAATGATGCATTGTTTTTCAAACATATTATTCAACAAATAATTGCATCCTGCATTCAACAAGGTCTGTCCTTAATTATAATTTGCATGTATGTAGCAACTTCTGCCTACAGGATCACAAAGAATGTAGGTAGCAGCAGAGGTGGGGTGGGAGGGGTGGAGAGAAGTGGTTCTGTGGCTTTGGTGATTTTTGTTTGTAACTCCTGTAGTATTTCCCTGTTTGCTGTATAGGATGCTGATCAGGTGGTTTCGCAGTTTCTTTGAGAGTGTGTGACACAGTCTCTCAGCATAGTCTGTGTGATATGTAGATTGTAATGGATTTTTTACCTTTAGTCCTTTTGGTATGATGTCCATCTGCTTGCATTTGGAAAGGAAGATGATATCTGTCTGTATCTGTACGAGTTTTTTCATGAGGTTGATGAGGACATCATGAGGACATCAACCTCCTGTAGTATTGTGTTTTTAAGAGTATGTCAAGGGCACTGAGAGCTTGGAATGGAAGTCCTTTTTGGTATTGGACTTTTAGACTGATATCCAAATAAATATACACACAACACCACACAAATGAAGCCACCTTTGAAGGTTGGATGGTATGCAACCATCACTATGCAACATCATGGTGATGAGAGCACTGGGACAAATCCCAACTCCGATGAAAAGAGTCTTGGGATCTTCAGTGTTCTCAGAGCGTAGACAGACCCTTAGTATTTATAGTCACAACCTTACTTAAACTCTGGATTTAAGGAGTTCAGGGATTCCTGACCTGATGTTTAGACTACTAACTGCCTTAGACAATTGAAAAGCTTAGGACAACAGAGAACGTAGTTTGGGGAACAAGCTCAGACTGACATTAGGGAATATAGAGCAATGGCTTACTACTACTACTCTTAGAAATCAAATATATCAATAAATGGGAAGTATGACTTAGGCTTCAATGGTATACAATTAAACAGCCGATTCCACTTCTCCTCCCTGAGTTCTATGCTAACAACACTTTCCACCTTTTGATGTTACTGGATTTTACCTGGTTTAAGTCTGTCATGACTAAAGCTAGTTACCATGTTATGTTTGTTCAATATCCCATGTGAACAGAGCCATTTCAGTTGTCACTTTTGTTGGCAGTTGAGAGGGGTCTGAGCCGTTGTGAAGTATGAATCCTGATCTAAATTTCCCCAAAGTTTTGGACACCTTCAGATTTGGAACTCTGTTTTCAGCCAATTTCTTACCAGCAGATTCAACGGAAAGCTGGGGGATGGGCTAGTCGTGGCAAATGAACTACTCTTAGGGTACGTCTACACCCAGCCGCTAATTCGGCGGCTGGCAATTGAAGTTCTGGGTTCGACTTATCGCGTCTTGTCTGGACGCGATAAGTCGAACCAGGAAGTGCTCGCCGTCGACTGCGGTACTCCAGCTAGATGAGAGGAGTACCGCGGAGTCGACGGGGGAGCCTGCCTGCCGCGTGTGGACCGAGGTAAGTTCGAACTAAGGTACTTCGAACTTCAGCTACGTTATTCACGTAGCTGAAGTTGTGTACCTTAGTTCGATTTGGGGGTTTAGTGTAGACCAAGCCTTAGTCTCTTTTTCGGCTTCCTCTGCAACATAGGGCCCGGGTCATTTGCAGGTTTAAATGAGTGTAAATGGTGGATTCTCTCTAACTTGAAGTCTTTAAATTATGGTTTGAGGACGTCAGTAACTCAGCCAGAGGTTATTGGTCTATTATGGGAGTGGGTGGGTGAGGTTCTGTGGCCTGCAATGTGCAGGAGGTCAGACTGGATGATCATGATGGTCCCTTTTGGCCTTAAAGTCTATAAGTCTACCATTTCACTTACCTTTTCCAGGTGAAGGTTGGGGTACACTGGTGAGGGAGTCTAAGAAGACTGTTGTGCTGCTACCTGTGCTGTCCTCAGGGAAAAGAAAAGTGTCTATGCTAGGGGTATGGGTTCTGCAGTCAGAAGTGGCCTAGATGAAGCTATGAGTAGCACAGGGAGAAGCACAAAACAATGGCTACCAGCTTCCTAGAGCACGTGAGATGAATGTGACCTAGAGAAGAGGAGGGGAACCATGACCAGTGAGTGTTCCAAATCTTCAGTGTTTCAAATCTCCTGTTCAGATGGCAGGTAAAATTTTGAAAAGTGTCTAAATTCCATTTTCAAAAGTGATGTACACACCTAGACCCAGATTTTCAAAGGTATTTAGGCACTTGAGGATGCTGATAGGTGCCTAGAAGGATTTTTAAAGTACCTAGTTTAAAAGCTTGAAATCTATGGCTACCTAATATGCTTAGGCACTGTTAAAAATCCCACTGGGTGCCTATCTGCATTTTTAGGCACCTAAATATCTTTAAAAATCTGGCTCTAAGGGGCGTTGGCAAATATTACCCAGCATGCACAGTACATACTGTCAGCTGGGTATGCTGTGACAGTCTTTTGGGAGGCACAAACAAATCTATCAAATGCTAGTTGTGGAGTCAAACCTGGTATATTCTTAAGTAATCCACCTTTTAGCTGTAGTCATTCTATGGATAAATGGGATTGCAGCATCTAGGAACTGTCACCTTTCACTAAAATTCTCTGAAACAAATAAAATAATAAAATTCCGTGCCTTGTTTTGATTTGGGAGGAGAAACAAGTCCCTTACTATTACAATTACATTTCCCTTTAGCTCCCAGTTAGCAGAATTAAAGAATAATTTAGAGGTTCAGAGGCTCTCCATGAAGTATGAAATAAACCAGTCACAGTAGTAGTTTCAAACTAGTTTGGGGACCTCAATGATAGCCAAGGCTCCTGAATAAAGGCCCATTAAGGTCATCTGGTTTTTGTCTCACCAAAATTAAGTATGTGTTGATGTCAAGTACCAGGCCAAGAACATTTTAGAAAAATCCTACTGGGTTATGTTGCTCCCCCTGGGAATTTTTTTACAACAGCTAACTGTCTCTTGTTTTGTGTATCTGCCGCAAAATAAGATAGGCTGTCGATCTAACTAACTTAGCTATATTTTCCTTTTATTAAAGTTAAACCTCCTATAATCGTGGATTTAATTTAATGCAAACTAAATTGTGTCTAGACAACATGATCTGACTCTGTCATGGAAACTTGTATTTAATAACGTTCCTCATGCACTAAGTAATAGCTTTGTTGCAGCATATTAATACAGTAAGCCTTATTTGTTTTGTTAATAATGCAGATTGTATGTTTCCTGTTTAGAACTAGTAACAAGGTTGAATTTTACACACCCTTAGGGAGAAGGTTAATTTATTTATTTATTTACTTATTTATGGAGTTGTTAAAAACTAAAAGTGGATTTTATGTGTGGATGAGAGAGAAGGAGAACACAAATTCTATGAAATCTAATTGGCATAATGAGTGACACTCCAGGGTGAGAGCATTAAATGATTACCCAAGGATAAAGAATAGTCCTGAGATCCAGGTATATTGCCTGAAGCTGAGCAGAATGCAAAGTGAAGGCACTATTTTTACCCAAGAGCAATTTTTACTGTTCCTGACCCTGCACGCACTTTCTGTTTCATTGTTTTCATGGGCTGTTTTTGTGCCCCATATTTATGCACTGAGTTACCTATAGAGATATAAAGGTAAGAGTGGATTAAGACTATATAGGAACTCTTTCAAAACTGAACACCTCCGCACTTCCAAATGGGTTTACGTAATGCATGTTGTTCTGTTAGGGAGCGCCTATCTGCATTTTATTTTACAAATCAATGAAAGTAAGTGTGCGCGAGAGTGTGCATGTGTGTGTTTAAAAACATCAAATCAAACATTGTGTTGATTTTCTTCTGACACTTTTTGCATTAAAATTACTACAGGAAAATTTGACAGATTAGAGTATTACATCTTCCTTGGTTTTGGTCTTCCTTCTCTTCGCTCAGTCTCTTTTATCTTTCTTTCTACCTTGTAACTTGGAAGATCTTTTTTCCTCTCTCACGATAGTTTTGCTGTAATGCTGTATGACTTTAGGATAGAAGTGTTCAGCTTTGACTTAACTCTTCTCCCACTGAAGTCAGTGTTAAAACTCCCATTGATTTCAATGAGAGTAGCATGAGGTCAAAGCGGAGTGCTTTAAAAAAATCCCCACCCATATTATATACAGAATGTTAGTTTGGTTTGTTCTCTAAGACAACTTTTTCTTCCTTTCCTGTTTCTTCCTTCCTTTAGTACTTTTTTCTCTGGGGCTTTTTTCAAATTCTCTTTCCGGTGTCTTATTTTCTTTCTCTTTTTTCCTTTTCACCCCATTCCCTCTAGCGTACAGAAACGTACAGAAACAGATACATACACATTGCTCTGATTTTGTTAGTTGTTGGGACTTTTTGTTGGTTAGTCTTTTAATGGTAGCTGTTTGAAACTGCTTGGGTGTGTCAGAACACTAGAAATGGTCCCAGTGGAGAGTGGACAGAAGATGGGTAATACAGCCAAAGGTGTCATGTGATGACTTGCGTTTCTCATGCTTCTTTGTCTACCTCAGCTGCCCTCTGTTCACAAAGTCATCTCCCTAGAATTTATTCTAACAATCCAAATCCCTGACCAACTTCAAACAGCTGCCTTGTTTTAAAAATCAACCTGCCAAAACAACCATTCCTTCCGTCTCTCTAAATGTGGAAATTTCCCGCAAAATAACATTGGCCTGAGGCCCATGATAGGCAATAATCAGTCCTGTGTCAGTGACAGCTTTCAGGACAGATATCTTGTAACTATGCACAGCTAGAGAAGGAGTTTCATGCCTTTGGAAAGGGAATATTTCCAGTTTCTGATGATGGGATCCACAGCACTTGCTTATCAGCTAGGCCCTGAAATTCATGATATTTTTACATATAGAAAAGATTTTTTCAGAGTTTTTTAAATGTATTAGTTATATATACATTCTCTTGATATTTTATAGTTGGACCAATGCTAACTAAAGCACCCGGCCTTTCTGGTGGAGGCAAGATTCAGTGCTGGGTTTGGGTTGGATTTTCAAGACATTGAAATGTCACAATTTTAAAACTTGATATCTTTCTGTTCTGCATAGCCAGAAAGTACAGCTGTATTCCACTGAGAAGGGGGGATTCCCAGCTTCCCAGTGGAGTCAATACTCAGGGCTAGCCTTCGGAAGGTCCAAGATATCGGAATTTGTGTGTCAGAAAGCTATTTGAAATCAATTTTTGGAGGTATTTTACATTTATTAGCTTGAATTTCTCTCTCCCATTGAGCCTTGCACAATTGAATTTTTGCTTACTAATACACAGGAGTGCTGCCAGCTTTTCCGCCGCCCTGAAATGCCGCCCCCCCACAGAGGCGGCGAAAGGTCCCGCCACGGAAATACCGCCGCGGTCGCCGCCCCCCAAATCGCAGCGCCCTAGGCGACCACCTAGGTCGCCTAATGGGTTGCGCCGGCCCTGCTAATACATGTATACAGATTCATTCATAAAATGAAAAGAAATTAAAAGCAGATGTGAAAGTTCCTGAGGACTCGTTCTATAGCAGATAAATCATATTTAAAATAATAATAATAACTTTCAGTTTTCAACCCAAAGAATCCCAAGGCTTTTTAAAACATAACTGATATATAAACTATATAAAGGGATATGGCCCTGATCCTTGTTTGGTGGCTCTAAGCACTACTTTAGTAGAAAATATAACCAGATATTTGGGATAGATTAATATTTGTATTCTGATCTGTTAGCATTTCTATTAAATCTGACAAACATTTGGACAGTCTGTATGAATAAATACAAAAAGTGCCTGTTCATCATATTTTTATGACAGTTTGGTGAGTCCTTGACATCTTAATGCTCTTGAAAGAACTGGTGCAAAGTCTCTGTTTAATTTGTAGTGCTGAGTGAATTTATTTTGCCTAACTTTGATCCCATTTGCACATTGTAGATATGAAAGTTCAATTCTAACATGAATATAATTGGGTGTTCCTTCCACTTAAGAAAGAGTGTGATTAGGAGGGCATAGGAGGAAAACAAACATGGAAAAATAAGGTAAAAAATTGAGTTGAGATTTATCAGGAAGGAAAACAAATGCAGGGAGACTGTGAAAAAAGGAGCAGAGGAGAGAGAATTATATATATATATATATCTATATATATTGCACATACTAATGAGACACTTTTGGAGGGGAAAGAGGTTCTTATCCCCAATACTGATGTGTCTCTGGCTAGAAAAACATAATGTTTTAAAATATATTCACATTGTGGAGGGAAACAAAAACAATTAGCCTTAAATTACAAGAGAAAAAAATACATTTGCAATCCTGAATTAGTGTTGCAAGCTCAATAAATAGAGACGTTTGCAAAACCTTAAACCCCACGAGAGTCACCTGTCCTTACTAATTAGCATCTGAAATGCACTAGAGACTGTGAGCTAGTAGGATATAACACAGAGGCATGCTCACACACATGTGCCTACACCCCAAGGGCTTCTGATGACACCAAGTGAATTAATCTAGACTTGTTTGTCATCAGAATCCGGAGCAGTCCTCATGCAGCTGTTTCATTTGTAACCTGCCTGTGTGGGGGGGGCAGGGGGCATGTGTGCACACACACATGAATATTTGAAGGATCTCTCAAAATTTTAACTTTTTCAATGAACTTGGTGCTCATAAAGATGCAAGACTGATAGCGCCAAGGACAGAGATAGAGATTCCACAACCTCCCTAGGCAGTTTATTCCAGTGTTTAACCACCCTGACAGTTAGGAACTTTTTCCTAATGTCCAACCTAAACCTCCCTTGCTGCAGTTTAAGCCCATTGCTTCTTGTTCTATCCTTAGAGGCTAAGGTGAACAAGTTTTCTCCCTCCTCCTTATGACACTCTTTTAGATACCTGAAAACTGCTATCATGTCCCCTCTCAGTCTTCTCTTTTCCAAACTAAACAAACCCAATTCTTTCAGCCTTCTTTCATAGGTCATGTTCTCAAGACCTTTAATCATTCTTGTTGCTCTTCTCTGGACTCTCTCCAATTTCTCCACATCTTTCTTGAAATGCGGTGCCCAGAACTGGACACAATACTCCAGTTGAATTATTCCCCTCTACTCCTAGATACATTCCCTTCCCCTGTTCTGAAGCCTTCCTTTGCCTGAAGAGGTTTGGACATGGAGCCCCTTTGCAACCCATCCAACACTGCTCCCAGCTGTACCACGGGGGTTGTGGCAGAGTTGTGTGAGATGGCACTCCTCTGTCTCTGCAGGTCTGTGATCGTCTGTGAAATAAAGACCTACGTCAGGGATTAAAAATGAAAGTGATATTTGTACTTCATTTAATTTCATAGTTATTAATCTTGTTGGCAGCTGCATCCTTGGCAGACTCAGGTCTCTCATAAATACTTCTTGTTGGATGGTAGTTTCTTTGAGGGCTCTCAGTTCATGCCTATTGCAGATGTCACAACATTAGGTACGATTCGGTGCCATTATATGAGATTGCTGTGCCTATCCTACATTTATCATCACACACTCATTTCTGTTACTGTGTACTCCCCTGTCTCTTGCCTTATGCAGAGGTTGTAAGCTCTTTGAGTCTTTTTATTATGTGTTTTAACAGAGTTTAGCACAATGGGTTCCTGATTCCCTGCACTCCAAGGTGCTACCACAATATAAATTATAATAAATAATTTCAGCACTACCCATCATTGTGATACCGAGGCTTTCCTTGTCATGTGTGAAGAACTGTTGTGAAACAAAAACAATTTCATTTAAAATGGTCAATATATTCTCTTACAGAGAGGGGGAAATTCTGACATTACAGATTTAACAAATCCCAGAAGTACAGACATGTTTCTTATTTTATATAGTGACTTCTACTTAATGTGATCCTGGTGAACTAAATCCTGTTTCATTTGATTGGATCCTCAGTAACCAAATCATTTGTATTGTATTTTCCCTGGTATTTTGATCATTTCAGCTGTTAATTTGATCAGGATTGATTGAATCAGTCATTGAAAATGAATCAAATAATTAATCACGTGAAGCAATAGAAAAACAGACATGTTGCCAGTCTCTGTTTTAATTCTTTCATCAGTACACGGGATGGGGGTTTCTTTGGCAGGAACTGGAGATAGACATTTTCATAGTACTCATATTGCAGCCATACACATATATGCACTCCCTTTTGAAGGCTCAACCTTATGTATAAGCACTATTTTGTCACCTCTTCTGTTTCATGTGTATATGAAGTTGCTATAGGGGAGATGGGGCATAGTCCTGTTCCCAATGACCTCATTGGGATTCTGATGAATTTTAGGGGTATTGTGAGTTGGTCCATATTAAGCCAAGATGGTGTGGCATTGTCAGTATATAAATGAGACGCAGTTCTGTGTTTCATTCTAACCAGATGGATGTTCTACTGTGTGCTTTCAAAGTGGTTGGCAGTGGCTGGGATTGGGACTGGAAAACGTCAGCCCAGAATAGACAGTGGTGAGGTTGGTGGGTTGGGGCAGGGACCTTGATGCAAGAAGGATGGTTTCTGTCACTAGTTGTTGAGGGGGAAGGAGGTTATTCCATCCTTCATTCAGCAGGGTCACAATTTTCAGTGCTCTTTGGACTTTTTCTAATCCTAGTTGGCATTTGTGGCCAAGAGTGCCATTTTGATATTCAACTGGCAAGATATTTTTACCCTTTCTTTCTAATCCCGGGATTATCATAGCAAACCAAGCCATTGTGGCATCTAGATCAGATTATTACACATGCTTTACCTGAGACTACATTTAGACCACTTAAAATTTACAGTAAATGCAGTGTGCGTTTGCCTACCTGTTAGGTAGTATTATCCAAAAAGAATATGTTACCTGAGTTCTCCAGGAACTCCACTGGCTTCCTATCCACTTCTAAGTGCAATTCAAAATATTGACTTCGATTTGTAAATCCCAATAATTAGGTTTAGATCTGGCTGCCTGAGACACCACCCATCTCCTAATCAGTCACCACAGTAGGTCATTGAGGTCATTTTCTGAACTCACAGTAACTGTCCATCGATTTAAGCATTTTGGGATTGTTGGGTTGTCCCCAATGGAGGGCCCTTTAATACTAAAATTTGATTCCATCATTGCTGACAGTCTCTGATATTTAGAGGTCACTGAAAGGCTCCTCTTTTCTCCATTCCCCCCCCCCACACACACACACACACGTTGTCTTTGAGGTAGTGAGTTGTGTGTGGCAGGGTTCTCTTGGTGTTGTGGAATATCCTTTTCATTGTTTTTGGCTTCTTGGAGAAAGAAATCACAACTGTTGTGTTTTTATTAAGTGTGATCAAATTTAATTTGAAGATAAATAATAAGGCTGGGACATTCAATAGCATTTACCATTGTCCTAACTCTGTTCCCTCTGCACTCAATTCTTCTCTCCTGGACTCCAGTAGCCACTAACAAGCACTTTTGAAAATCCCACCCTACATGAAATATATACACCTCTACCCCGATATAACGCTGTCCTTGGGAGCCAAAAAAATCTTACCATGTTATAGGTGAAACCGCGTTATATTGAACTTACTTTGATCCGCTGGAGTGCACAGCCCCGCCCCCCCAGAGCACTGCTTTACTGCATTATATCCGAATTCATGTTATATCAGGTCGTGTTATATCGGGGTAGAGGTGTATAATAAATGTCGTTGAGTCCTGTGTCAAAGGAAATGAAAAATAAAAAAAACCCTGAAAGAAGTTGTTACCTTTTAAAATTCTCCAATATCCTCTGGCAACCAACGAGAAATGTTTCATAAAATGTTGTAGTGACAACAAATGTATCGAGGGATCGTCCGGTTCATATCTCAAAAATAAGAGGAATGAATTTGAACGAAAAAGTGGAAGGCATCTTAATACAACTTCAGCATGCCTGTCGGCAGTGCTAGTCACAGTAACACCATGATCTGTTTTAGTTACCCTGTGTGGCTCTGGACAGCAAAGTATTAGAGAGGCAAGGTAAGCAAGGTAATATCTTTTATTGGACCAACTTCTGTTGACAAGCTTTTGAGCTTTCTCAGAGCTCTTCTTCACATCTGAGCCTCTCACCCACAAAAGTTGGTCCAAAAAAGATATTATCTCTCCCCCCACCTGTTTCTCTAACATCCTGAGACCAACACGGCTACTACAACACGGCATGCAGCAAAGTATGTCTAATAGCAATGTGCTAGATTTATATTTCTTGGTATGCAAAGCTTTTGCCATAAATCTCTTAGAAGAATGAAGCTTGAAGCAGCTCAAGTATTTGTACCAATATGAGAAGTCAGTTCTACAGAGAGAAAACATATAGGGGAATTTGGCAGTTTCCTACTGGTAGGTCGGAGGTATGGAAACAAACCACACTTACCAGCCTCTTGTTTTGATGTAAGGCTACAATCCAGTAAAATTAACATGGTAATTCTGTATTCCAGAAACCTTATATACCAGTAGTGTCTTATAAGTCAATCTAAACAACCATCTAAGGGCCCGATCCTGCATTGACCTACTTTCATGATTAAAGCTACGTGACTGAATGTAAGCAGGATTGAGCCCTAAGACTTTATGCCTGCTTGGCAGCTCCGTTTTGGGAACACAGTCAGAACAGCTTGTGGAACGTTAACCTCCTTTCAGAAACCAACAGAGAAATTCAAGGGTAAGGATATGTCTACACTTATAATGCTACAGCTGGAGTGTTGAACCTGCACCACTGGAGACTGCTTCAGTGTAGACACTCACTGCAATGATGAGAAGGGTTTTCCCATCACTGTAATTAATCCACCTGCCCAAGAGGCAGCAGCGAGATTGATGGAAGAATTCTTCCATCATCCTTGCACTGTCTACACTGGGGGTTAGCTTAGCATAGCTACGTCTCTCAGGAGTGTGGCTTTTTCACACCCCTGAGAGATGTAACTATGTGGATGTAAGTTCCCAGTGTAAACCAGCCCTAAGAGTGGTGTTTTGAACAGATATGTTGGAATCCTAAGGCCTGGACTACACTAAAAATTTAGGCCAACCCAGCTATACAGCTAAGGGGGATTGAAAATTCCTCGCTCCTCAGCAATGGGTAGTTAAACTGACCTAATCCCCCGGGATGGACACTGCTATGTTGACGGAAGAATTCTTCTGTCAACCTAGCTACCACCTCTGGGGCAGGTGGATTGCTTATGCTCCCATCAGCATAGGTAGTGTCTACACTGAAGCACTACAGCTGCAGCATTTCAAATGTAGACAAGCCTTCAAATGCATTTTCTTCAATCCAGCCAGAAGAGAAGTTTGTAATAAGAACTATCCAGATATATGATTTTGGATGAAAAAAAAGAGAGCTATACTCTTAATATTTTTGCTGTAAAACATGATTATTTTTTCTCTGTGTAGCCCAGATGTTTAGCGTGATTGATGCAGTTCCAGCAAACAAGCAGCATTTTGGGTGTTACCGTGTATGCATGAAAAGGAATGGATTATTAAAGTGTATATTCTCCTTGACAGGTGCAGATCTCTAATTCTGTTTTGCACCTCTTAATTTTAGTGGCCATATAACTCACCTTCAGAAAATGTTTTAATTGAACATTCATATTGAATTTGAGTAAATTCTAATAAGTGGGGTTTCTTCCATGCCCTGTTAATGTATGATGTGAAATTTGTTGCACATAATGTACATGTCCCAGAGCTAAGTGTTTTATCTTGTAAGTCAGTTTCCCCTCATCCTTCAGGTGGCTTTTACTTAAAATGTAGACAGTAAATAAATTCTATTTTGGAAAGTCTTTGTTGTTCTGCAAAAGAAAAGAGAATCAAAATTATAATATGAAAGGATTTTTGGTTGTTGTTTTTTATTTACAATTGCTCAGTGAGTTCAGAATTCACTATCCTTTAATTATGCATAGAGTAAACAATTTATTAATGGAAGACTATCAAAGCTGGGATTTGTAATTCACTTTAGGCCATATTAATCCCTGGTTTAATAATTCTGTTGATGCTAATGGAGCTACATCAGGGATGAATTTGGCCCTATGAGTTTATATTGCTACTTGCTATAAAAAGTAAACATACGGTTTTCACAGTGCTGACTATCCTTTTGTTTGAGAGTTGACCAAATATACTTTGATCCCACTTTTAGAAAAAGAATTCTCTGTTGTCCATTAAAGAAAGCTCTCCCGAGAACTGGATCAGATTATGGAAACTCGGGTGAGTGCGCATAAGTGCTAGTTAGGAAGTGAAATTTACGAAGAAACAAAATAGGCCCTTGACAATAGATGTATCGATCAAGCCAATATCATGCAACACTATTCAACAAACCCACTCTTATATTTTTTTAATGTTCCTGCTGTGTAGGCAAGGAACATGCATTTTCCTGCCAAAGAGAGTGCACTACAATTGAAACACTGAATTCAGAAAGGTTTGAATGTAAAAGGTTTGCATCCAGACCAACAAAAGGGAACACTGTAGAAACAACCTAATGCATGAATTGGAGTTTTAAGTGACATAGCTTTTCTTTTTAAAACACCCTTCTGTATTTCTCTAATGCTATAATCCTTATTGATGGTGGCATAAAACAGAGTAAGGAGTTCAGGGCAGTTGTTTAATTTTCAACATGGTCCCTTGTTGGGCCATTCCAGGGTTGCTTTGTTGACTCGCTCAGAAGTCAACTGGTATGTTAATTTCATGCATGTGAGAATGTGCTCAGAGGAGAAAGTGCTCCGTTCTTACTCATTAAAAAAAATGAGGTTCCTCCCTCCGTTGTAGCATTTGCAGAATCACAAAGAGCAAACTTATGCTTTGTACATGTTCTTCTGGGTGATGATTCACTGGCTTCTTATTATGAGAATTTTTTTATATCTATATTTCATTAATTTGGATGGAGTTGTGCACATCCATGGTAGCAGAGCAGGAACTGCTTGAGCTGAAACAGAGCTTCTCTGCATGAGTTTAGGCCAACGTTGCACTGAGGTTCTGAATGTGCTGGGAAAACTTAGTTTCACAAGCTGGGCTTTGGATCCATATGCCAGCAGTGTTCCTTCCAGATTGGTGGACATTAGTGGTCAAATATTTGATCCTCTAATGATAGAGCTTATCAAAACCTTCTTTAGGAAAGCAACAGAGGGTCCTGTGGCACAGATTCAGACTAACACGGCTACCCCTCTGATACTTCTTTAGGAAAGAGTGCCATGACCTTTGTTCAAGAAACCTTGGTGCTGACAATCTAGTCAACTATAGAACTTTTTCTGTCTTCCATTTCTGGTTAAGACAATGGAAAAGCCTGTGGTGAGACAACCCACAGTATTTAGACACCTTGGATCTCCTTGACCTATGTCAATATGGCTTCAGACCTATGTATGGCACTGAGACTTACTGGTAGTATTAGTCAATGATCTCCTCCTGGTGATGGATAAAAATCAGGTGCTCATGCTGATACTGTTAGATCTATCAGCTGCCTTCAAAACCATTAACAAGGAGGTGCTGCTGACTTGCCTATGGACCCAAACTGGCGGAGTTGGGATTGCCTTGTGATGGTTTGATTCTTTTCCTTCTGAGAGATCAGAGAAGGAAGGTTTGGGTAATTGCTTTTCTGGCCCAGGGATTCTCAAATTGAGTTCTATTACATGACCTTTCCTGATCAATGTGTATATGAAGTCTTAGTCAAGAAGGGGGTGGGAGTTGATATATTTTCATTATGTTAATGATGCTCAGCTCTCTCTACATTGTCTGATCTAGAGGGTTTAATTGAATGGCTATCTCATGTTATGGTAATGATTGGAGCATGCATGAGAATGAGATGGCTGAGGCTCAATCCAGACAAGATTGGGGTGATTTTGGTTGCTTAGGGGAAGCAACCAGAGGATATGGGGAAAATTATATCAGCCCCTCTGATTAAGTATGTGTTTGCCATTTGTCTGTCAGCTTGTCTTCTTAGACTCACAGCTACTGATAGATGATCATAGCAGCAGTGACGAGGGGACTGTTTTCCATCTGCAGTTGTAAAGAAGGTTGCAACTCTCTCTTGGATGTGGACCTCACCACTCTCATCTGTGCCCTTGTGTCCTGGAGATTAAATTATTAAACTGTATGGGAGGCTGCACATTAAATCATTTTAGAAACTGGAGTTAGTGCAGAAGGCAGTGCCTTCCTGTTAAGTGATGTATTGTATCTCACTTTGAGCATATCCCACCAATGCTCCATAATCTTCATTGGCTGTCTGTTGATTTCTGGATGGAGTTTAAGGTGCCAGTTATGAATTATTCACTCAACTCTACTAAAATTTAAGACTTCTTTTATTTATTTATTTATTTTATCTTTTTTTGCTGGGTACCAACATTTTTCCTGTGTGTTAACTATATTATTCTCTTTTTCATTGCTGCCAGATAAGCTTTGAAAAGAGAGTACCAATGCTGCATCATGGTTGAATTGGCTGTTAATGAGAAATGTAAGGTCGATGAGTTCTTCTCTCCACTCATGAACAAGTTCCCGAATGAGGTTTTATTGCAGGATAGCTCATTTTCTGCCTCTCCTGCACACTCCTCTTGTTTTAGATTTTTAATTCATTACGCTAGAGTTTTAATATATTTATTTCCCTTTTAAAATAGCACTATTTCCTGTCAATGGACCAGCTCAAAGGCCTTCTTAAAACATAAGAATGGCCATACTGGGTAAGACCAATGGTCCATCTAGCCCAGTATCCTGTCTTCCGACAGGCGCCGGTGCCAAATGCTTCAGAGGGACCAAACAGAGCAGAGCAAATAATCGAGTGATCCACCCCTTATTGTCCAGTCCCAGCTTCTGCAAGTTATATTTTAGGGACATCCAGAGCATGGGGTTGCATCCCTGACCATCTTGGCTAATAGCCATTGATGGACCTCTCTTCCATGAACTTATCTAATTCTTTTTTGAACCTAGTTATACTCTTGGTCTTTACCACATTCCCGGCAAAGAGATCCACAGTTAACTGTGTGTTGTGTGAAGAAGTACTTCCTTATATTTGTTTTAAACCTACTGCCTGTTAATTTCATTAGTTCTTATGTTATGTGAAGGGGTGAATAACACTTCATTAGCTTTCTCCTCACCCCATTTATGATTTTATAGACCTCTGTCATATCCCCCTTAGTCGTCTCTTTTCTTAGCTCAACAGCCCCAGTCTTTTTAATCTCTCCTCTTGTGGAAGATGTTCCATACCCCTCATCATTTTTGTTGTCCTTGTCTAGGTCCTTTTTCCAGTTCTAATATATCTTTTTTGAGATGGGGCAATCGGAACTGCATACGGTATTCAAGGTATAGGTGTACCATGGATTTATATAATGGTATTATATTATATATCCCTTCCCTAATGGTTCCTAACATTCTGTTAGCTTTTTTGACCGCCACTGCACACTGAGAAGATGTTTTCAGAGAACGGTCTACAATGACTCCAAGATCTCTTTTTTGGATAGTAACAGCTAATTTAGACCAATGTATAATTGGGATTCTATTTTCCTACCTGCATTACTTTGCATTTATCAGCATTGAATTTCATCTGCCATTTTGGTTTAGATGGAACACATCCTTCCTGTATAGGCTCCTCCTTTCCCAAAAGGTTCCCCAGTTACTAGTAAACTTAAATCCCTCTTCCGAACACCACAGTTCTGCCTGTCTTATTGGCCCTGCACATGGAACTGGAAAAAATTCAGAGAATGGTACCATGGAGGTCCCGCACTTTAATCTCTTACCTAGTAGCCTAAAAATTTGGCCAGCAAGGTCTCTCTCCTACCTTTCCCTATGTCACTGGTACTTAGATGTACCATAACCACCAGCTCCACCCCAGCACTGCACATAAGCCTATCTAAATGTCTTGAGAGACCCCCAATCTTCACACCCAACAGCCAATTCACCATGCTGTTCTCTCAGTCATCACAAACCCAACTATCTATATTTCTAATCTTATCCCCCATTACTATTACCTGTCCCTTCCTAATAACAGGGATGCCCTGCCCTGAAGAGGTATCCTCACCATGAGAGGATACCATGACATCATCTAGAAGGAGGGTCCCAACTATGGAATTATTTCCCTCTGCTCCAGCTTGATGTTCTCCTTCCCCAAGACTTTGATCCCCCTCTAAAGCAGTGAGGTTGTCAGATGGTGGGTGGACCTCGCTACCGTGTCCTGGTAAGTCTTTACCTATGTACCCCTCCACCTTCCTTAGCTCCTCCAGTTCAGCCACTCTGGTCTCAAGAACTTGTACTCGGTCTCTGAGGGCCATGAGCCGCTTGCACCGCATGTACACACATGCCACCTGCCTACAGGGCAGGTAATTATACATGCTGCACTGGGTGCAATAAACTGGATAGCCACCACTCTGCTGCTGGACTTCTGCCAGCCTTTTATGTGCATGCTGAAAATACCTGCTTTATCCAATATTTAGGAATGAGTACTACAGATTAGATTGTAAACTCTTTGGGATGGGGACCCCATCCACTAGTGTTCTTTGTACAGCATCAACACAGCAGGGTTCAACTCCTGTTTAGGGCTTCGAGTTGTTGCTGGTTACAGCTAGTAATAACTAACTGTTTAAGGGGAATTTGCTCATTACATTGTAGCTGTTTTGATCCCTGATTACCTCTATGGGAGTGGATGTTTGCCTCTGTGCATTTGTCTGTCTGTGCCTTTTTATTTTCAGTGTGGGGAGAAAATAAAGTAGGTTGCATATTGGATACATTATCTCGGTATTAAAGTGCCATTCCCAATCTCTTTTGGATAATTGGAACAGAGAATCGCCACTCTTCATCCATCACTTTAAATGAAGGCCATAGTAAAATAGCTTCAGCTGCTGGGAATCACAAATAAGAACACTTTATCCATTTCAGTTCCCTTTTGCCCATGAAACTGTTTGAAGAGGTTTTAGCACTTTGAGCAGCAGCAGGAGGCATGTCAGCAGTTTTACAAGCCCCTTGGGGGATTGCTAAAGTGCACTGTAAGGACCTCCCAGGAAGTGTTTCATGTTCTTGGTTTTTTTTTTTTTTTAAATTCAACGGACATATTGTGTAGCGTGTTATTTGTATCATTTGATCCTGGATTCTCACTGACCGTAAAGGTCTCATTGACCAAAAAACTAGGTGTCATTTCACTGTAGCGTTCTAAACCATGTTACCTTAAGGTAACAAAGGCTATTCAAAGATAGGTTATCTTGACAGCTACTAGTGACCTAGTAAACCTATGTAATATGGGCTAACCAGGTGACTGTGGAGCAACTCTGCTCTCAGTTACCCTCATGAGACTCTGGAGTAATTCCATATCTTTCCATTCATCCTTTATATTTGTAATGGAATTAATTTTCTTATAAATTGAGAGGGATTGTTTCTGACAGAGTGTTTTTTGTTATTTATAGCCAGATAAAAGGGCTTCTGGCTTTATTTCTGTGGTTTAAGAACCAGTCTAATCCTAGTTTTGTATTCTCTGTATGTCTTCGAATAATATAATCACTACATTTTACTCTTTTGAAAGCTGCCTGTTTTGAAGGACTGGGGCATAGGCAGACTGGTCTAGCAGTCACGGCGGGGCTGGTGCCCACAAGTCAACGATGGCCAGGAGGCGGTAGGCACTGAGTAGGGGTTGGAGTAATCGCTAGAGCCAGGATCGATAAGCAAGAGTCAGGGTCAGAGTCAGGCAGGGGTTGGAGATCAGAAAATGAGGTGAAGTCTGGAGTAGCAGCAGGCCAGGAGTCTGTGGGGTTGCCCAGACAACTTCATGAGGCATCCAGTAGGGTTAAATAGTATGTGTGGGCCAATCAGAGGGACGCAGAGTACTGTCACTATGGATGTTTTGGGCAATACATCCTATGGCACCTAATCTCCATGGTGCTCCTTGGATGTGGCTCTGCATGGCCTCATGATGGTGCTGTGGGAACATCAGCTGTCTCAAGCTCCACAGGACCAGGTTCTAGTACCATGGATCCAGACACCAGCCAGATTTAAATGGGTTGGGGGTGAAGTCTGAGTGGGAAGATAATCTGTCTCCTGTGAGGTTTGTAAGGTAATGCACCAAATCAGGATTCGATTGCATTCTTAATGATAATCCAAGGAAACTGAGCAAACTGCTTCAGGAGAGGAAGGCTTTCCATCAATTTTGAGGTGAAAGTCACTTTTATCATTTCATCAATCCCCTGAACCATCCATTTTTTATTTAGGCCTAAGAATTGACTTATCCTGACAATGAAACCCATGCTACCATTTTTTACTTAGAGGGTTACATTATTTTTCATACATTATCTTTCAAACAGATCCTTGCTGCATTTTTGAGATTCATCTGATGCTGAAAGGCTCCAGCTTACATGTGGCCTATCCGGGAAAAATCAAACTTCTTTTCATTACTCTTGATTAAAAGGGAAGGCCCTTTATAAAAAAAGAAAGGCGTACGAAAGAGAAAAATGCAAGGAACCAAACGAAGCCCAGTAGAGTGATGGAATTGTTCAGCCAATTGTTAGTAGATCAGTAGTTACTATAGCCACAAACTAGCCAGTCTATTGTCCAAAGCAATTTCAGGTTGCAATAATTTATTTACATTTGATTAATTTACTGTATTGACCTTTCTATAATGCATGTCACTGTGGTATCTGAACACCTGTGATAATCCTTTGAACTTTTATAATGCTTTTGACCTGAGAATCTCAAAGTGCTTTACTAACATTAAAGTATTGAAATTTACAACACCCGTAGTAAGGAAATGAGGTATAGAGTGGTTAAGTGATTGGTTAAGACCATGCAGAAAATCTGTAGTAAAGCTAGGAGTAGAACACAGGTCTCCTGACTTCCAGTCGTGTGCCTTAAACACAGATCAGCCTTCCTCCCCATTGTCTGACTCTGTTGCATTCACTCAACTTGCAAGGTGTAAGATGCAGTTCTATACGGCAGCTCATGGGTATTAGCTTATTTAATTAGTTTAACTCTAAGCTAAATAAGACTGCTTATTGACACTTCTGCTTCAGAGTGCTTGTGCACAGCACCACTCACATCACCAGCCATGGTGAGTAGTGCCCTCCAGGGGCAAGGGAAATGGGGAGAGAATTGCTTGGTTGCGTGAAACTATGAGCATAGGGCAATGGCACTGAATACTGGTACAATTTTACCCAGGCAGTGGTGATTTTAGCTGATATCCCGCTCCTGGGGATATCAGAGGCACAGAAAGCACACCTGCTACTGGCATCCTGAAGCCACCCATGCCCGTATGCTGCTAGCCTGTTTGTTGCAATGGTGCCTGCCAAAGTTATTGCAGATTGGTGTGGGAAACTATTCTACTATGGAGGAAGCTATAAGGCTGCCACCCCCAGAAACCTTTGGGAGAGAATTGCAGAGTAGCACCATGAAAGTTTCATCGAGATCTCTTCAGGAGGATTTAAGGGACATCCCTGTGTACATAAACAAACTGCTCCGCATGGCCTGCCTGCCTAACTCTAAAGGGGAATGAAAAGCAGATAACAACGCTACCTCTTTATTGTACCACTACCTCTTCTAGTACGAGTAAATTAATGAAATGTCAATAGCTGTGTCCTGCTAAGTTGGGGGCGCCATCAGTACATCATTGTAATGGGAAATGCATTTACGTACTTACCCAAGGTATTGCCCATGCTCGAATGCTGGGACTGATTGGACTGTGGTGGAGTCTCAAACAGGTCCTGGCTCGCATCATAGCTGGATCTTCTGGTCACCTGTCCCCCATCCTCCTCTTCCTCCTCCTCCTAATTCCTTGCCTGGGGTCTGTGTCTTGGGCTCCTTGGAGGTATCCATGGTGGTCTGCAGGCTCCTGGTGGTGTCTCCTCCAAATATGGCATGCAGCTCTTTATAAAAGTAGCAGATCTTCAGCTCAGCATCAGTTTGATTGTTGACCTCCCTGGCCTTCTGGTATGGCTGCTGCAGTTCCTTCGCTTTCATGCAGCACAGCCGCTGATCCCTGTCGTACCCCTTCTCCTGCATCCCTCGTCCAATCTGCTCATAGATGTCCACATTTCTATGGCTGGTCGTACCTGTGCCTGCACAGCCTATTCTCCCCTCAGGCCCAGGAGATCCGATATCTCCTGTCTACTCCAGGCAGGAGTGTGTAGCCAGCATGGTCAGCTGGGCAGTCGCACACAACAGTGTAGAGCTGCTAGGTGTGCTTGCCAAGATGAGCAATCAAGAAAGGGTATTTCAAAAATTCACAGGGTTTTTAGGGAGAGGGGGGCTTATGGTCTCCGTGATCTCTGGGCAGTGGAGTTCACAATTGTGACAAAAGCAGTGTTGGGCATTGTGGGACAACTGCTGGAAGACTGTTAGGGTCAACATAGGTAACGAACCAAGTGTCTACACGTGCACTGCATCAACCTCAGTACATTGACCATGGCTCAGCGCCATTCGGGGAGGTGGGGTTACTGTGCTGTCATAATGGGGCACTTACATCAGTGGGAGACAAATTTAAGCATAGACACATGCACTACTAGGTTGATGCAAGGCAGCTTACGTTGACCTAACTGTTGTGTAGACTAGTCCTAAGCACCTTTATTTATACCACCACACGTAAAGCTAGTTTCATTTGATGTTTAGCTGTATATCAAACTGATAAAAGCAGCAGGAAGTTCCAAACTAAAGCTAACAGACTCTTCAGAACTCACCTCTCTGTATTGAAAATGTAAAATCAGTCACTGTTCAGAGTGTTCATAATGTAGCAGGTTTCAGATGCAGTTTAACCCTCAACTTACAATTTATATACCTTTTAAAATGAAACTTTAAACAAAACTAGGGTTACCATATTTTGTGCCTCCAAATGGAGGACACTCCACGGCCCCCGGCCCCGCCCCCAGCCCCGCCCACACACCCCGCCCCCTCCCCAAAGTCTCTGCCCCCTCCCCTGCTTCCCGCGAATATTTGATTCGCGGGAAGCCTGAAGCAGGTAAGGGGGAGGAGGCGCGGCCCAGGCTGGCCCCCCCGGCGTTTCCAGCCTGGGTCGGCTCGGGCCCTGGGGTGCCGGCCCCGGCCGACCACCCCCGGCCCGCCCAGCACTGCCGGCCCCCGGCGGCCCGGCGCACCCCTCGGCTCCCCGGCTCCCCGCGGGCTCGGCTCCCCGCCCCGCGGGCCCGGCTCCTCGGCTCCCCGCCCCGCGGGCCCGGCTCCCCGGCCCCCCGCCGGCCCGGCTCCCCGCCGGCCCGGCTGACCGGCTTCCCGCCGGCCCGGCTCCCCAGCTCCCCGCGGGCCCGGCTCCCCGGCTCCCCGCCGGCCCGGCTGACCGGCTCCCCGCCGGCCCGGCTGACCGGCTCCCGGCCCGGCACCGCGCCTCCGGCTCCCCGTCCGGCACCGCGCCCGGCCCGGCACTGTGACCCTGGCCCGGCACTGCGCCCCTGGTTCCCGGCCCGGCCCGGCACCATGCCCCCGGCCCCTCACCGCCGGCCCCGGCCGAACTCCACCGAGCCCTCCCGATTTTCCCGGACATGCCCGGCTTTTGGGGATTTCCCCCCAGATGGGGATTTGAGCCCCCAAAAGCCGGACATGTCCGGGAAAATCCGGACGTATGGTAACCCTAAACAAAACAAAACAAAAAAGTGAAAAAACTCCTACCTAGATTGTGTGCGATTTACCTGTAATTAAGAACACAGAGTGAATGATACATATAAAGGGACTCTGAAAATATGCTGAGTATTGATTGAGTATTCTCTGTGGTCTATTGTGTGTTTCAGCCATTTCTGAAATGCATGCTGTTGATGAGATGGGCTGTAATAGACCTTCTAGAGACCTTCTTGTCTTTTCATATAAATAGGCATTTGGCAGCGTTTTTAAATGCATACCTGATAGAATTCTGTTTAATGCATTTCACTTTTTTCATGTGTTCCTTGTTTAATTCCAACAAGCATCTGACATGAAAGCTAAAGATAAAAGTGTGACATAGTACAATTAGCTTCTGTGAAGTCTGCATAACACTAATGGAACACAGCTCTTCCCTATACACAACTAGCATAATGCAGACCATTTTTTAGTCATTTGTGTTATACATGAGAAGCTGAAATGAGTACTTTTGTGCCCCCGCACACACATAACCAAGGTCCCTATGTCTGATAATATTGGAAATAATTAATCTTTCCAAATATGAAAAGCAGTAATTTCTGCAATCAAGTCAGAGACATGTAACACTTGTAATGTAAACCTTTGTACAGTAAGAAAAATAACCTGGAATTTAGAGCAGAGTCTAGAAATACAGTAAATATCAGGAAGTTTTGTAAGCTGCTTTCGCCTTTTTCCATCCAGTATTGTCTAAATTGTGCCTTATTAGTGCGTGTTGTGATTTCATACCAACAAATTTGTAGCTGTTTCTAGTCAAATAAATACAAGCTTAAGAGTGCAGTTTGAAATCAATGTGCTGGACTTGTGCATTTAAATCCACTGAACTGTTAAGAAACGGGATTTGTGAACATGCTTTGTGAAAATGCTCTCTTGAAAAAGTTCTAATATTTTGCTGAAGCAAAATAGATTTATTATTGTAGCAAACCAGCAGGGTTCTTCCCACTGTGGTCATGCTTTTTTGTTTCCTTTGGCCTAAGTAAGTGTCTCTCCTACATTTCATAGTTATAATTAGAAATAGGTTCGAGCTATGGAGTTTGAGTCCAGATGCAAATGTGAATTTCCCTAAACTTCAGGGTGTGTTTGGATTTAGTGCTGTGGTTTGATCTGCTGGAGAGACAGCCTCAAGCTGTGAAGTTTGGGACTGAATTTTCCCAGTGTTTGGAAGGGGGTTGGACCTAGTGCTCTATTTTCAACCCACTTCTGGATATACTATGGGGGTTCTGCTACAGTTATGGCATATGTGTGGCCCTGTATCCTTCAGGATGCTGATATAATTTCATCTGCCTTTAGAGCTACTCCACTATTTACCCTAAAACAATTTTAGTGGTGTCCGGGTGTGAGAAAAGTTGCGCTGATAAGGTCTGATGGTTACTTCATTATGTTCTGCACCTCTTGATGATGATGTTACAGTTAATTTTTAAAAATGCTTTATAAACACTTCAGCCAGCCCCAGAACTTACAACAAAGAAGCACAGCACACAGCTGCCAAATTTAAAATAGGAGCACTTAGAAAGATGCCACAGATGGATTGTGTCATATATGGGGGTTAAATATGAATGTTGGGTTCCTTCTGGAAAAGGTCTTGCCTCCTACCCTCTACTGATTATATATTGCATTTGCTGCTGTAGAACATAGGCGTGGGGTAAATATAAAAGGTACAGGAGAATATATTGCACCCAGTTTGCTGGCAGGGAACAACAGCATTGCATTTCTTCTACCAGTTTTCAGTCCTGTGGAGGGCAGGTCGGCAGTGCTCGGTGTGGTATCTGCAGTGCTCCATCGTCTGTGCAGAGTGGCTTGGCAGCAGTTGAGTGGTGCAGCTGTTGAGCGGCGCAGCTGCACAGAGAGAAACATGTCTGGAGAACAGCTGGTCAAAAAAAAAACCCCAACCATTTTTTCCCCCTGTGAAAAATTTCTAACAAATTTTAATTTGAAATTTTTCACATGAGATTCTTCACAGGCAACTGTCCAAACTGAAAAATATTCAAAATTCTGATTGTTCCCTCCCCCTCCGTTTTTTGCCATTGAACTACAGTATAATAGAATTAATGCTATCTAGAGGATTTTTTTCCCTTCATTTTTTCCTCTTTCTCTTTGTTTTTTCCTCCTGTTGACATTTTCCAAAGTCAAAAATGTTTTGAAATTTTACAGAAGGAAAAAAATGTGAAAAAAAGAACAAAACCAAAGCCTGGGCTTTATTCATTTTATTGTGCTTAGTGGGAATAATGGGTAAGGCAGAAGGTGAGAAAAGTGGTAAAAACAAAAAATTAAAAATGTAATTATTGATTTTGGAGGAAAAAAAATAGAAACCAAATTTTCATTTCATGACTTCTCATAAAAAATCATCAAAAATTACATTTTTATAGGAAAAAAGTACAGTTTTAACCAGAAAATGTTTCTCTGGAGGAGGAGTGTTGATGTAGCCGTGTCGGTCCCAGGATATTAGAGAGACAAGGTGGGTGAGGTAATATCTTTTATTGGACCACCTTCTGTTGGTGAGAGAGACAAGCTTTCAAGTTTACACAGAGGTCTAATTCAGGTGAGCTCTCTCACCAACAGAAGTTGATCAAGTTAAAAGATACTATCTCACCCACCTTGTCTCTCTCAAGCTATACTGTGCTAGCAGCTGGCCAGCAGGGAGAGCAGCACAAAGAAGGCTGTTTGCCTCCAGGCAGACTCGGGGAGGGAGAATCATAGAATCATAGAATCATAGAATATCAGAGTTGGAAGGGACCTCAAGAGGTCATCTAGTCCAACCCCCTGCTCAAAGCAGGACCAATTCCCAGCTAAATCATCCCAGCCAGGGCTTTGTCAAGCCGGGCCTTAAAAACCTCCAAGGAAGGAGACTCCACCACCTCCCTAGGTAACGCATTCCAGTGTTTCATCACCCTCCTAGTGAAATAGTTTTTCCTGATATCCAACCTGGACCTCCCCCACTGCAACTTGAGACCATTGCTCCTTGTTCTGTCATCTGCCACCACTGAGAACAGCCGAGCTCCATCCTCTTTGGAACCCCCCTTCAGGTAGTTGAAGGCTGCTATCAAATCCCCCCTCATTCTTCTCTTCTGGAGACTAAACAATCCCAGTTCCCTCAGCCTCTCCTCATAAGTCATGTGCTCCAGACCCCTAATCATTTTTGTTGCCCTCCGCTGGACTCTTTCCAATTTTTCCACATCCTTCTTGTAGTGTGGGGACCAAAACTGGACACAGTATTCCAGATGAGGCCTCACCAATGTCGAATAAAGGGGAACGATCACGTTCCTCGATCTGCTGGCAATGCCCCTACTTATACAGCCCAAAATGCCGTTAGCCTTCTTGGCAACAAGAGCACACTGTTGACTCATATCCAGCTTCTCATCCACTGTGACCCCTAGGTCCTTTTCTGCAGAACTGCTACCTAGCCATTCGGTCCCTAGTCTGTAGCAGTGCATGGGATTCTTCCGTCCTAAGTGCAGGACTCTGCACTTGTCCTTGTTGAACCTCATCAGGTTTTTTTCGGCCCAATCCTCTAATTTGTCTAGGTCCCTCTGTATCCGATCCCTACCCTCTAGTGTATCTACCACGCCTCCTAGTTTAGTGTCATCTGCAAACTTGCTGAGAGTGCAGTCCACACCATCCTCCAGATCATTAATAAAGATATTAAACAAAACCGGCCCCAGGACCGACCCTTGGGGCACTCCGCTTGAAACCAGCTGCCAACTAGACATGGAGCCATTGATCACTATCCGTTGAGCCCGACAATCTAGCCAGCTTTCTATCCACCTTACAGTCCATTCATCCAGCCCATACTTCTTTAACTTGGCGGCAAGAATACTATGGGAGACAGTATCAAAAGCTTTGCTAAAGTCAAGGAATAACACATCCACTGCTTTCCCCTCATCCACAGAGCCAGTTATCTCATCATAGAAGGCAATTAGGTTAGTCAGGCACGACTTCCCCTTCGTGAATCCATGCTGACTGTTCCTGATCACTTTCCTCTCCTCTAAATGTTTCATAATTGATTCCTTGAGGACCTGCTCCATGATTTTTCCAGGGACTGAGGTGAGGCTGACTGGCCTGTAGTTCCCCGGATCCTCCTTCTTCCCTTTTTTAAAGATGGGCACTACATTAGCCTTTTTCCAGTCATCTGGGACCTCCCCCGATCGCCATGAGTTTTCAAAAATAATGGCTAATGGCTCTGCAATCTCACCCGCCAACTCCTTTAGCACCCTCGGATGCAGCGCATCCGGCCCCATGGACTTGTGCACGTCCAGTTTTTCTAAATAGTCCCGAACCACTTCTTTCTCCACAGAGGGCTGGTCACCTTCTCCCCATGCTGTACTGCCCAGTGCAGCAATCTGGGAGCTGACCTTGTGCGTGAAGACAGAGGCAAAAAAATCATGGAGTACATTAGCTTTTTCCACATCCTCGGTCACTAGGTTGCCTCCCTCATTCAGTAAGGGGCCCACACTTTCCTTGGTTTTCTTCTTCTTGCTAACATACCTGTAGAAACCCTTCTTGTTACTCTTAACATCTCTTGCTAACTGCAACTCCAAGTGGGATTTGGCCTTCCTGATTTCACTCCTGCATGCCTGAGCAATATTTTTATACTCCTCCCTGGTCATTTGTCCAATCTTCCACTTCTTGTTCTGGCTACTGGGTCTAGCTCTCCCCACTGCTCTAGGAGAAAGAAGGAGAACCCCCGGCACCTTCCAAAGCTCAAGGGAGAAAGGTGCTATTGGTGAGGGGCTGGCGATTAAGAGGAAGCAGAGCCTAGAGGTGAAATGAGGGAGTCAGAGGGGATTGGGATGAAAACAGGGGGAAACGTTAGCTAGAAAGATGAAGGGCAGAGGTAGGGTGACCATATTTCCGAAAGGGAAAACAGGACACCTGTGGAGCTAGTTTGAGCGCCACCCTCCCCCCCTCCTGTGCAGGACTGTCCCAAGTCCTTCACCCCGCTCATGAGGAGTCGCTGCTCGCCCGAGCCCTACCCCCCGCACACACACACGAGAGGCTGGGGCTGGCGTCACTGCTCACTAAAGCCCTGCTGCCCCCGCCCAAGCCTTGCCTCCCCCACCTGTGCGGGCATCACCACTCCCCACCCTCACCCCCGATCATGTTGGCAAGAGCAAATGTGACAAATGCCCACTTTTGCCAAAAAAATCAAGACACCCAGGATGGTTTAAAAAAGGGACTGTCCTGGCCAAAATGGGATGTATGTTCACCCTAGGCATGGGGACATTCTGAGGTAGGGGGAGTAGTGAGAAATTTGATGGATTTGGAGTGGAAGGGGAACAACTGATGGACTTGGTGGAGAAGCAGATGTATTTTGAGGGGCTGGAGATGGGGGAGTTGATGGGTTTGATAGAGGGGATTTCAGGTTCTGCTGAGGGCAAAGGGGTTTGCAGTTCTGACAGAACTTGCAACTGGGACAGCAGCACCAAGAACATTTATAGAGCCAGCTTCTTGTCCCTCAGCTTTAGGGCCAAATTACTCCTCGGAACATAGAGCAACAAGTGGTCAACCTGACAGACAGGATTTATGTGCTTGAGGGCTCTAAATATTGTTTCCTCAATGCTCATTCACTGACTAATCGGCAGCTTGTTCCATTTGTTTTATGGTTGCTAATACCAATAAACACTTTTAATCCCCCAGCAATGAAATAGGCTGCAGTTCTAGAAAAACTGGACCTGCTGGAGCACTCAAAGGCATCTTTTCAGTAGGATCATGAGTTGTTTGGGAGGAACCAGGGAAACTGTATGGCTGCCTAGCTGAACATTTAATCCTGTGTGATTGTTTACATGATTGTCATTCTGATTATGCCCCCGTCCATGATTAGTGAGCCTTGCTCCTTTCACTCCTTTACAGTTATGTTAACAGCTCTAAAGAACTGCCAGCATAGCCACTTTGCAGCAGACAGTTACACTGTGCTTTTTTTATTATTATTAGTGTTCAATTTTAGGGGTTGCCAGACACTAAATACTAAGTCTTCTCTTTATAGTTCTATGGTAATTTGTCCTGCAGTTATAAAGTAGCTCTTTTTTTTCCTCCTGCTTCCTGCTAAACAAAAACTCACTTTTTTTTTAAAGACTGAGCAAACAGAAAATTGTTCCATTTTTTATATAAACGGTGATTATATGAACAGATATTATCAAGGTTAAAAAAAGAATGCAGAGCAATTTATTTCTGAAAATCCTGGTTGGGTTGGGTTTTTTTTTTTTTTTTTTTTTTTGCGGGGAGGGGTTGTTCTATTACATTTTTCCAGAAATATTTTTTCAAATGCTGTTTGTATTGCAGTACTGACATTTAGTGCAAGTCTGGGTAAAAATGATATTTAAAGATCTTAAGATATGTTCTTGTACTACAACAATAAATGCTGCTAGCTTTCAGGTACAATTAGTATTCCATCTATTCTTAACATTTTTATTCCATGTATTCTCTCTCTTTCTGGTAGACGCCTTGCATTTCCAAGACTGAAAATCAGCCTCAAGGACTTGCAACTAGTGTTAGGTGGGGACAGACACCCATCAATCAGTCTACACCCTGGGACACAGATGAACCACCCTCTAAACAGATGAGGGAGAATGAAAACCCAGGTATGTTTTCAACCTTATTTGTAATTCTACTAGGGAAAATAGTTCAAAGCAAATTCAATACACTATCTCCAATTACCTCTCTAAATTAGACTTTATTGTAAGTCATATATATATGTATGTGACTTATGAATATATATATATATATACACACACACACACTGCAGCTGGATTTTTCTCTCTCGTTGTAAAGACCCCCTCAAGTTTCCTATACACCAGGTATCAAGATGCCTGCAAGTTCATTAATGTGTTTTTCCCCTTCTCTGTTTTTGCCAAAGTAAAAAGCACTGGGTAGTACTTTAAGATCTCTTTTATGTCCAGAACTACCTAAAACGATTTCCAGCTTCCAAACACACACTGTACATTGTGCAGCTATGCCAGATGCCTAATTGCAACCTCTTTGTAGTGGCTGGAGCACTACTATTACACATGCAGGGTGTTTGTCAGGGAGCCATGAAAGCACGGTGGGGAAAGAGGTTAATTTTCTTGGAAGCATATACTTAAGCTGCATAAAGCACGAAATACATAAAATTGTAAACATGCTGCATGTTACCTGATCAGTATTTTAACAATTGCACTCACATCACTGCAGCAATTTTAGGCACTTATCAGTTTGGAATAGTTCCAGATCCTGCACCACTTTATATATTGTAAAGAAAAAAGAAACCTTAGGTGCTACTAAAAGGTTCATTTATGGGCAGCATTTACATAAAGAGAAAGTTTGTGTGGTGGGGTTTTTTTGGGGGGGGGAGGGGCAAAATTGTTCTTATTGCTAGCTTTCCTTTTTCCTCTCTGTTCCAGGTACAGCACCATGGGTTACAACAGTTGCAGCGGGTAGTCAGCCAACTCTTATAACTCATTCATATGGAATGACTCAGCCTCCAACCTTCAGCCCAGCAGTGAACGTCCAGGCCCCTATCATTGGAGTTACACCCTCACTCCCTCCTCACGTTACCCCTCAGCTTCCATTAATGCCAGCTCATTATCAGCTTCAACAGCAGCCTTCACAGCCTCTGAATAACATGGTTGTGAACCTGCAAAGCCAGCCTTTGTACACTAACAGCCAGCCGATCATGTCCTCTATGACTGGGGTTGGTCAGGTGACTCACCCAGGCCACACTGCAGTAGGGAATGGTCATATGACTTGCCCTATTCTGCCTCCACCACCACCTGCTCTGCCTTCAGCTGCCCTACCCAATAGTGTTCCAGCTACCAATGGGCAAGCTGCTCCTCCGCTTCCTCCCAACCAGACGGGCAATCAGGAGACCACAAATGGGGTACAAATGCTACGGACTATTGGCGTGGGAAAGTACGAGTTCACAGACCCTTGGCATCCAAAAGGTAAGTCAGACTGGACCTCTTAATGTTGTTTTTGGTACATGGTGCCACGATACACGGGCTCTCAGGAATGAATTAGGCCACAGTATTCAAGTTGTGCCAAGAAAGCTGTAAAAGAGGTGTAGCCTAGCCAATAAAAACATCTTTACTCTTGATGTACTTGTGCCAGTACTCCAGCATCAGTTTCCTGTCTTGTGCTCTGCAGTAGCTTTTATGAATTAAAGATGACAAAACCAATTCTTAAGAGGGGGAGAAAGAAAAGCTTGGACTTTTTTTAGTATTGAATGACACCTTTTAGGGTCCATCAAAGAATCTGGTATTCCACATCTCAAAGCACATGAGATAGCTGCTGTTCAGTGCTGCACAGTTTCTATGATTCCTTTTGAGATGTAATATATTTATTTATAAGTCAGACCACTTTCTTTGGCTTGAATTGAGCCTGAGCTACAAGAGTAAAAACTTGTTTTTAACTGTTTCCTTCCTGTGCATTTCAAAGGGAACCAAACAAGTGAAAGTTACATTACTGGAGCCAAAGAAAGCCAGGAAGTTCAATGTTAAAGGTGAAGGTCTATGTACTATCCACTTCATTGGGCTTAAGTGTTACAATAATTTATGAACAGTGGATCTTCAAAGATTGATCCTTCCTGAAGAGCAGCTTCAAAATGTGCTACTGTACTCAGGCACAATGGAATGTTATGTTCAGAGTTTGTCTGATACCAGACCCTGGAATGTTGTTTTAATCTAGTATCTGTGTGGTGATCATTTTTATTTCACTTTTTGGGTTTTGCCCAGCTTCTAAAAAAATCATTAATATACCATGTGTGAAGCTGAAACAAAATTTAGCTTAAAAAAACACAAACATCCTGTCAGCAAAATCTATTTAATTGATGCAAAAGACCACAAAGAATCCATTAGGTCAGTGGTGTTATTTTTATATTTGTATTTAGGCAAGGCTCATGTGTAAATTATGTACTCACTATGAGCTATTAAAGTCTATTGTGTAAATCTGTGTTAAGGCCAAGGGATCTTTATTAAAAAATGGTTAGCCCAATAACCCTTACTGCTTATTATATAAATTATATTTTGGCAGGTGCAAACCCTTACCAACACCTCTTGAGAAACCAGTACTGCACATGCTCAGCAGTTATTTTCCAAAGCAAAATATTGTGACTGCTTTCTAGTCTTTCAGTCCCAAACTACCAAATACAACTAAACCCCATTGCAGGCTGTTGGCCTTCCTTATTTTTCTCTCCTGTAAAAGCTAAATGAACTTTGAGTGATACAAGTACAGACAAGCAGTTGAAAATGGGTAAACTGCTGTTTTGAGTGTTTTTTGTCAATTGTTTCCCTTAAAACAAATCCCTCTGGTCCAAGACCTTGTTTTCCCAGATGGTTTTACATGTTATAAACGATTGGAAAAAAGGGACTTCTAGACAAAACCTGAGAGATTCTTATCTGTGGTGTTTCTATTAGATCCTTCTCTATTATACTGAAGCCATTCCTTTTCCAGAGCAATGTTTCTCAACCTTTATGGCCAGTTACCTCAGTTTACCAGACAAAGGTTGTGATTACATTACAGCGGCTGTAGCAGCACAGCTACATCGCTGCAGCTGTGCCGCTGTAGCGCCACAGTTTAGATGCCTCCTACATCGACGGAAGGGATTTTCCATCAATGTAGTTAATCCATCTCTCTGAAAAGCAGTAGCTAGAAGAATTCTTCCATTGACCCAGCTGTATCCACACTGGGAGTTAGGCTGACCTAACTACATCGCACAGGGCACAACATTTTTCACAGCCTTTAGGGACATAGCTAGGTCGATCTAATTTTTAAGTGTAGACCAGGCCTAAGGCCTGATTCAGCATGTGCCTAGTTGTAAGTACTTGTGTAGTCCCATTGAAGTCAATGGGATTGCTTAAAAACCTTGCTTAATCAGTGCCAGTAGCTTCAGGTGTTCCAGATGCAACCTACCACTCCCCATCCAATTGTGGGCATTTAACTTGCAATATAACTCTGGCTGCTTCAAACCATAGTCTAATCTCATTAGGGTGACCAAATCACAGCACTAAAATATTGGAACACATTGGGGTGCCGTCAGCCCCACCCACAGTCAGCCCCACCCCTCCCAGGGTCTGCCCCCCCCTCTGCCCCAGGTCCCGCTCCCTCCCTGTTCGCCCCCCCTCCACCACGCCCTTCCTCATCCCCCCAGCCCCCTGTTGGCTTGCTGCGTCCCTCCTCCGTTCCCCTACCCACCTCTTGCCTTTTCACCCTCGCCACCCGTCACTCGCCTCTTCATCCTCCCGCCCACCACTCACCCCTACGGCGCCAACTTCCCCTCTGCTGGGTGGGTGCTCACCCACTCCCCACCTCTTCCCGCCCTCGCTCCGCCCCCATTCCACCCCTTTCCCCCAAGTCCCCGCCCCTGCCCTGCCTCTTCTCCACCTCCTCCCCTGAGCGTGCCGTGTCCCCACTCCTCCCCCCTCCCTCCTGGAAAGCGCTAAGCGCCGCCAAACAACTGTTAGGTGGCGGGAAGCACTGGGATGGGGGGAGGAATGGGGACGCAGTGTCCTGGGGGAGTGGGGGAGAAGAAGACGAGGAGGGGGGGAGCTTGGCTGCAATTTTTCCCTGTGAGTGCTCCAACCCTGGAGCACCCACGGAGTTGGCGCCTCCCTCACGCTCGCCTCCTTATCTGAATATCGGGACAAATGGCATCCCAATCGTACATTGATCGGGATGCGGGACAAAGGGTTAAATATCGGGACAGTTCCGATTTTATCGGGACATCTGGTCACCCTAAATCTCATGGCGGAAAATTCATTATCATGGCAAGCTTTTAATTCTGGTTTTCAAACTCTTGACTATCAATGAAGTTAACGCTGCTCCAAACTCTAGGCTTGCAGCTGTAAAAGTACACCTCTACCCCAATATAACGCGACCCAATATAACACGAATTCGGATATAACATGGTAAAGCAGCGCTCCGGGGCGGGTGGGGCTGCGCGCTCTGCCGGATCAAAGCAAGTTCTATATAACACGGTTTCACCTATAATGGGGCAAGATTTTTTGGCTCCCAAGGACAGCGTTATATCGGGGTAGAGGTGTAGTCTCAGCTCCGTTGTGTGTTAGAACACAGACATATGAGGCAGGGAAACAGTGGGATACTTGAGTTCAGAGAAGCTCCTACTTAAGGTGAGGAAAGGGTACAGAGAATGCCAGTCATACAAGGCCAAAGCAGAAGAACTTAGTACCCCTATGTGTGATTGGGAACCTTTGTACCTAGGACATGTTCAGAAGCAGAATACGGAGAAAACCACCAATTCTAACCAGTGTTAACTGCTAACCGATTAGCCGTGATATTTTTCATAAATTGCTGGCTAGACAGCTGTTTTCCCGGGAATTAGATTTAACTAGCTTCCCTATGTAGGGTCATCAGCAACTAATTTATTCCCTGTCTTTTAATGGTAAAGAGAGACAATGAAGCATGCATATTCAAATGCCTCAAAAGCAGAGCTTGTTTTGCAAAAAAAAAAATAGGGCATTTCTTCCTCCACTTCTAATCTTGAAAGCCTTTATTTATAAAACTATAATTTGACTTGGCAAATCTAATGTCAAACAAGCATATACCAAAAAAAAGCGGGGGGGGGGGGGGGGCGGCAGGGGGCCAGGGAGGGAAGAGAGAAGAAAACTGAGTTTTGAAACCCGACCTTAAAAACTTGCTGTGGTAGAGTAGGATTTTATTGTAAACCATGTGGGTTTGGATGTGGGTTGTTTTTTTTTTTTTAAATTGTTTTAATTTCTCCCCTAGGGGATTTAAGGCTCTACAGTCCAATTGATTTCACGCTCTTACATGATAGACGGCTTGCTCTCAGAGAAGGAATGGAAACACATGTGATGATATCAAGCTGTTGAAACATTTAAAGTCAGAACTGGTTCTTTACCATTTTTTAAAAGATTTTCTCTCTTTTTGGGGGGAACCTTGGTCAGCAATATAAGAAGATCTGCTGCAGACAGCCTTAGGATCTCTCTTATTAAATTCTTGAGATTTTCTATTTTATTGTTTGACTTGACAGTCCAGTCTTGCACAGGTCTGAATAATTACAGAACAATCCCCTAATTGAAAGAACAGATCTTGCCAGTCAGTACTCCCCTTATTCTGATTTTTTTAGACTTCATTAGTGAACTGATTTGAAATTTCACATTTTGTTTCCTATAATTATGTTTCATTTGGCTGAGTTGTATTCCTGTAGGGGCCAAATTAGAATGCATTCACTCAAAACTGTGTTTCTTAATTGGTTACTTCTATTTAAAGCTAAGCAAATAAATTACAAAAAATTAAAGGCACTGTTGATATGCTGTTTCATTTGCAATAGGTCAAAGTGATCTTCTGTAATGTATGACTGAAGAAGTCAGATTGTTTGTGTTTTCTGGAGTGTTAACAAGAATAGTTACATACAGCAGATTTTCTTTCTATTTACGGTGTAAAGGACCAATCCTGCGATGTTTACTCATGCAAGTATTCCCTTTAATTGTAATATGACTTCTTGCATAAATAAAGATTTACTCACATGAGTCAGGCTTGCAGGATTGGCCTTTAAGTCTTTCTTCCTAACTGGGTTGTGGGAGGCGATCCTGTGAGGGTTTTTTGTTGTTTGTTTTTGTCACATATTAAATACAATTTTTTTTATATTTAGCCTCATTAATGGATTTCCTATTTTAAAAGCAGCTATTATGGGAAAAGTAAATAGTATTTTAAAAAATAATTACTTTTATGCATCATGTGTGAAGAATTGTATCTCTGTGCTTTGTGAAATGTGTGGGATCTATTATCATACATGATCAACAGTAGTACTGAGATGTGACTGGTTTAGACAGTAACTGCCTTTGGGCTGAATTTACAGTAAGCATTTCTAGCTGTCATCCAAAGCCATGTCACCTTAATACAGAAATGTCTCACAAATATTCCAGTACAGAATTAGCTATTGCACTTCATCCCTGTTTCAAGTCCTGTTCTGTCTTGGAAAGATAAGTGTCATGGGAATTAGAAAGGAAAGTATATTCAGAAGTATGCGCTGAGGATCTACTGAAGCTCACATAAATAAATGTGTACATGCTTGCTGTAGAATATGAAATTATAGCAAGTCAAGAAGAATGTTCAAGTACAATTTTAGTATCTTGGGGCTAGACTGTCACTTGCCCAGCCCACCTGCTTGGAGGAGGAAGGGGATGTTAAGTCGCCCCTTTACTCCCTCACACATGCTACCTGCATTGCAATTCATAGCACAATGTAGGAGAGCAACCTCTTCAGGGCTGCTGTTTCACCTTCTGCACTGTTGAGCCTGGAGTGGGGCAGAGCACAGCTGAGCCAGCACATGAGATGGGTGGAAGTAATACGTATCAGATAAAGGAGTGGAACAGATTACATCCCTTCTGGAGTAACGGGGGAACTAGGTACCAAACTGAGATTGAGTCCTCATGGGGCCGCACAACCGCATGTTTCCTCTTACTGAGGGCCTGTGGAAAATCCACAGAATAGTCCTGCCATGTGTACAGTACTACATTCAAATTCCAAGACAAGCTCTGAGAACTTCTCTCAATATGAAAAGTGTATTTTTAAAGCAATTTGATATAACGTCAACCATGGAGGCTAACAAGGTTCTGTACTGCAGTGCTTTCCCCTGCAATTTATAATTAGTCTTGAGAGGCTTTGGTTTTAATTTATGAATTTTGATGGATAATATTGCTGTTTATTTCCAAGTATTTTTCTTTTATATTTTATTGGTTTTATTGTTTTTTTAACTAGCAAGGAAAATAAATCAGATGCTAATTGTGGTTCAGAAAGAAATAACTGTAGAAGTCATCATAGATAAAGAAATAAAATCTGAGCATTTTTTACCTATAATACTAATTTCTCAACACTTCATTTTCAAGCATTATCAGACATCATGAATTAAAACCAAGGTGATGCCTACAAATGAATACTGTTGCACCATCACTGACCTAATCAAAGGGAGCATTTATACTCTTCACCCTTGACCTCATTACACTGGAACTCTCATTAGCCCTCAGACAATACTAACTTTTATTCTTTGTAAATGTTGACTTGGTACAATGCAGGGTTTTTTTGATGATAATCATTCATTTCTCTTTCTATGCAAAAAATGATGTTTACTGACTTAGGGCTTATTTTTAAAGGGGCTTCAACTTGACCTGCATTTTTGTGACTGTAACTAATTCTGAGCGGAAAATTAACTGCAGGTGCAAAAGCTAACTTTTAGCCCTCTAACTACCTAAGAGAAAGCAGGGTCCTGTGGTTAAGGCTTTGGATTGAGACACAGAAGATCTGGATTCAATTTTTGACTTTGCCACAGACTATTTGTGTGCCCTTTGGCAAGTCATTTATTCTACGTGTCACACTTCCCTGTTTGTATAATTGTGATGATAATACATCCTCTCTAATCTCCTTCATCTGTTTTGTCTATTTAGACTGTAAACTCTTCAGGGTAGTAAATGTCTTTTACTATGTGTTTGTAAGTGCCTAGGACATTGATGTCTTGATCTTGTTAGGCCAAAATACAAATAAATAATAACCTGTAGGCCCAATGTGGTACCTAGATATCAGCATTCTAGCACATTCACCCCCTGTTTTTAACTTGCAAATAACTGCATGTACAATATCAGACCCTTTAAAATATAATCTTTCCAAGATTAAATATAATGATTTTAGGGAAGCTTTAGGCACTCAGACACCACAGTAATCAGCAGAACGAGGTTGCAATAATAATTTTCACCAATTCATGCTCCAGCGGGATTGTTTTCAAAGTTCACCACTGTATCTTAATGCCACCATGTGTCAATTCTTCACATACAGAGAGTTTTAGTGGAATAGTCAAAGAGAATTTGTAAGTCCTACATCACTTACAGAATGGATGGTATAAAAGATAGGTATTTGATCTGTAGTCAGTTTTTTTTTTGATTGATGAACTGGCAATCCAGAGCAAGTGCATGTCTTCTAATTTCTGATTTACAACCAGCACATGAGAATCTAATTGCTACAGTGTATTTTATTGGGATATTTGCAAATTAATTAATGAGAGTTGCCTAACTCTCTTAAAAGTAATCTGCTGCCTGATACCTTGTTTAATGCTACTTTTTTAAATAGTCAGACCTGGTACCCTTGAGTTCACCTCCTTTTGAAAGTAATGTGTGACCAATCTTACCTTGCTTATGTCTTGTACTGGTAGGTGGTGTGGTTCTGCCACCATAAGACCCTGTCCATGATAGAAATGGGGATATATTTGAAAATATGATTTAAAAAAAATCTGAACAATTGAAACAATTTCTCCCTGCCCAACTTCTTCAAACAATGGGTGGGGATTAAGGCTTTGAATGGGGGAATTGGTTTTGAATGTGGACTGTGGAACAGGTCTATGTCCAAAATGGTTTTGAAAAACCACACTCAAGACGAGGTTCCACAGAATATGGTTTCTGAATCCCTTTAGCCTTGCCCATGCCAACGTCAGCCAACTATTTTCAAAATAAATGTAGGGGGAGTCATGTCTGACCTTTGTTTAGTTTTATTTTCAAACACTGCTTGCTCTGTAATTTGGTCTTGTCCATTCAGTGTTGTAGCCACATGGAACAAAGTACGGACTTTTTTTTAGAGTCCTACAGTTGTCTGGGTCACCCTTTGGATTCACACCATGTAAGCAGCAAATTCCCATGGATGATTTGCAAAATTCTTTGGCAGGCATTAATTATCATGCCTTGGCTACTGCATTTTCCTCCTCTCTGGCCTTTCTGACACCCTGACTTCACCCACGTGAACCCACCAAAAACTCTGCTTCAGAGTTCATTTGGACCATCTTAAAATCCCTTCACTGGCTCCCTGTATCCGCCCAAATCAAATTCAGACTCTTTGCTCAAGGCTCTTAAATTTACTTTCTAATTTCTATGAATCTATCTTGTTCCCCCTCTTTGTTCCCCCTCTTCCTTGCCCTTCTTTCTTAGCTTGTGCCACTTATATGGATGTTCCATTTGTGTCATTTTATATGCCCACCCGTCTACCTGCTTTCATGCTATTCCGTATGCTTAGAACAACCTTCCTCGGGTTTTTCTTTATCAGTGACTAAGACACAGTAACAAGATAAATCACAAATTTCTGCCCGGAGCTTGGCTGTCCCTGGCGTTTCTCTCAGGATTTCCTCCCTTGCCACGGGAGCAACTTCCACTTCCACTATAACTTCTTTAATTTTCTAGTAGAGTTAACAAGAATATACTGAGTCAGCAGAAGTTCAGCACCTTACCCACTCAGCATTAACCTGTGCAGATGGCATATCAAACAGGTGGTGATTGTCAAATACACAGAAGCATCACAGACAGTGCTGGAGGATGCTCAAAAGATGTGGACACCTGTATAGCAGAAGCCACCGCTATGTTCTGAGCCCTTCAGCAGCTTCTGTGGAGACTGTCACAGAGTCTGGTCCAGGGGTCCCCAATGTGGTGCCTGCGGGCACCATGGCGCCCGCCGGGGCGTCTAAGTGCACCTGCGTAGTGGCCGGCGGACGAGCATCCGCCGAAATGCCGCTGATTTCCGGCGGCATTTCGGTGGTGATGCCTCTGGATGACGCTGCTTCTCGGCGGCATTTCAGCGACGACGCCTATTGACGTTGCCGCTTCTCGGCAGCTTTCGGCAGATTCTCGTCCGCCGCCACGGTCCTCCGTGGCTCGTCATCTGGCACCCGCCAGATGAAAAAAGTTGGGGACCACTAGTCTGGTCTATGCCTCAGCCTGTAACCTGTCTCCTGGAGTGACCCCTCTAGTGTGCCGGACCCCAAGGACACATACACAGTTCCACAGGAGCAGGCTCACGGCCTCTAAGGCCAGGTCTACACTAACCCCCTAATTTGAACTACGGTACGCAACTTCAGCTACACGAATAACGTAGCTGAAGTTCGAAGTACCTTAGTTCGAACTTACCTTGGTCCACACGCGGCAGGCAGGCTCCCCCGTCGACTCCGCGGTACTCCTCTCGTCTAGCTGGAGTACCGCAGTCGACGGCGAGCACTTCCGGGTTCGACTTATCGTGTCCAGACAAGACGCGATAAGTCGAACCCGGAAGTTCGATCGCTCGCCGCCGAACTACCGGGTAAGTGTAGACCTACCCTCAGACTCAGAGATTGGGCCTTTGACATCAGTGATCCATGTCTCTCTCCATGGCTCATTCAGCCAAGCCAGACTCCTGTGGGAGGCTTGTACTGTGCCCCTTCAGGGCACAATGCTCTCAGTGAGTATTTACAGTGACACAGGCAGCCGTTTCAAAATAAGGTCACCATTTATTAGAAACCTGGCACACACAATCTGAAAGTCCTTCGGTTAGCCCAGAGAGGCAGAAGTTATGCCATAGTCCACCCTGTGCCATGATGAGTCGGCCAAGCAGTCATGGCCTCCATCTGCAGCTTTCTCTCTCTTCCTCTTTCCCCTCCTCCGTTTCCTTATCTGTCTTCCCAGGGTTTTCTGCTGTTAGGTGCCGATGGTTCAGTCATTGGGGTGTCTCTTTGTCTTGCTGGATGTTCTGATTTAGGGTCAGTTTCAGTCAGTTCTTTAATGACCTTACTTATTCCACCCGGACGTACCTCATGCTTCCTGCGCTGTTTTAGCAGGAGACAATGTTTTTTACAATGCGAAGTGCAGTGGGAAACTGAGGCACACATAGGATTCATAAAAATGTTTCAGAAAATTCTCAGTTGGTCACAAAGACATCATGACATGAAGTTTACTGTGAAGCTGAAGATTAGAACCACGTGTATGCCAACTGTATTGTACAGCTGTGAAATTCTCAAACTGGGGGTCGGGACCCCTCAGGGGGTCATGAGATTATTTCATGGGGGGGTTGCGAGTTGTCAGCCTCCACCCAGGGGTGAAAGTAGAAATAGGGACTTACCGGTAGCCCCCGGAAGGGGCGGGGATGGGGGGTCAGAGCCAGCCCCGGCCTGCCCTGTACCAGTAAGTGCCCTCCCCCTCCCCCGCCAGCGTAGCAGCAGCAGCCAGGGGCTGTGGCAGCAGTTTAAAGGGCCCAGGGCTCAGCCGCCGCTACCACCCCGGGCCCTTTAAACCACTGCCGGAGCCCCGCCATTACTCCAGGGCTCTGGGGGCTATTTAAAGGGCCCAGGACTCCCCTGCTTCTACCGCCCCGGCCCTTTAAATAGCCCCCGGAGCCCCGCTGCCGCTACCCCAGGGCTCCAGCAGCGGGGCTCTGGCAGCCCTTTAAATTGCCACCTGGGGAAGCCGGGCCGCCCCAGTACGGCGCACCGGCTCTTGCCGGTATGCCGTACTGGGGCGTACTGGCTTACTTTCACCTCTGCCTCCACCTGAAACCCTGCTTTGCCTCCAGCATTTATAATAATGTTAAATATATAAAAAAGTATTTTTAATTTATAAGGGGGGTCGCACTCAGAGGCTTGCTAAGTGAAAGGGGTAACCAGTACAAAAGTTTGAGAACTACTGATTTACAGGGAGGCTACATTCCTTTGGGATTTGATGTTATGATAATGGCAATTTAGACAGACGAGCCCTGCCATCCTGTTACTGTTCTCTGCTTTATACTTTATCTGTGTAGCCCATTACACATCTATGGTGCTATTGTAAGCATCACAATATATATATACACACACACACGTTCTGGAGATTCTGAAGTGGGCTATCTTAGAAGAGAACCAAAGGCCTAGACACATGTGGATTTATTGAAGTGCAAATGTTTGGGAGTCTCGCTCAAAATGTTTGGGAATATAGGAGACCATTGGTCACTCATCTGAAAACAGAGCAGTGTCTGAACTTTCTTCAGAAGAAGTGTGAAGGAATTATTTCCTCCTTTTTGTCAACCAGAACAAGAACCAGAAGGATTCTGTCCTATATTACATTGTTTTTAAAAGTCTCAACAGGCTTGTGAAATAGAAACATTTCAGAACAGAAACGCTGCTCACCCTGCTGTACCTTGAGATTACAGATGATATGGTCCTCTAACCCACGGCAAAACTGGGCTTTGAACAGCAGCTATTTTAAATAATACTAATACTGTAGGACTTATATAGCGTTTTACATCTTCAAAGCACTTGACAAACATTAATTTAAAAAATTAACTGCTTAACTGGAAATAATTGATGTTCAGGTTTTGTAAGACAAAAGGACATAAGGACCTTGTCTGAAGCAAAAGCAGGAGTAACCATTGTAAACTTAGATTTGGAATAAGGAGATAGACAACTGCCCATTTGAAATATTTTGTTGTGTGTTAGTTTGAGATGTTCTCATATGCAATAAAGTTATTACTGATTTCTGTTCTGTATGTTTAAAATCCATAAAAATACATTTTCCAAAGTAGGAAATTCTTTGAACGGCAATCATGGTGGTTTGTGTAAGAGAATTGTTACCAGCAATAGGTTTTTCTGATGCATTTCTGCACATTTGCCACAAGGATGTGCAGGTAAGTCCTCCATGTTGCAATATATGAGTTTAATGATCTGTATAAACTTGTATTCAGTCTGTCTTCCATTATGGATATATTCAAAACCTGTTGTTGTGCTATTTATATATCTGAGGTTGACAACATATCTATCTCCACCCTCTCCCTCCCCCCCCCCCCAACACCAGTGACACCACACCATCTTTATGTTTGCAATTTAGAGCAATTGTTTTCCTAACTGGATGCTCTGGGAAGAGTGGAATGTAGGGTAAATTCAGGACAAGCAATGAAGTACATGAGATAGCAGGAATGATGCTTTTACATATATAAGTCCCTGGGCCAGAGCTACACATAAAGCCTCTGCAATATTGCCTTCTATCAAATGAGTTCAGAAGTCATAGGATATGTCAAAAGCAATTAGCTTTTCAAGTAAGAGCCTCACCTCTGAGGAGGAAAAAATCCATGGAATGTTTTCAGGAGCCGGAGACTCAAGATAGTGCTTTGTCTGAGAATACATGCATGCACTTACCAAGACACAAAAATCTAGTGTATTACAGGGGTTGGTTATCTGATAAAGCCTAACACTGGTAAGATTTCCTTCCACGGAATCTGCTCTTGATAGAAGCACCATGTAAGTCTTTATGTAATGCATCATTATTTTACCTTTTTGTGAGGACTGCCTTCTTGACACACCACGTGCAGCAATACAAACAAGTGAACTCAAGGCGTTATCAAAGATCCTTTAATTTACTTTCACGGTGGTAAAGTGGTACTGAGAATGCCTCCTGACCTTAAGAATAAAGTCAGTTCAGAATTTCACCAAAGCCCGGAAATCATTTTACCATTTCTTTTTCTTCCCAAACTCTTGGAATAAAAAGAAAGGCTTAAATTCATTGGATGTGAGCGAAACACGTAGCTACTATTTCAATAAGACTTGATGTTCCTTAAAGTTAAAATTCTCTTTCTTTTCAAAGCCTATGAGAAAGGGCAACATAGGAAATACTTGTACAAAGTACAGTACTGTAGTTATTTATGAAGTGAAAGGCAGCTATATAAGTGGACAGAAATAATTTCTTACTATAATTACAATGCACAATATAAATATATAAATATTTATTACAGAAAATAAAGCTAATTTATGGGAGAAATGGCTACTTCACGTGTACTAATGAAAATGATTTAATACAGTGCTTTTCATACGAAAGTACCTTTGCAGACTTTACTAAATTATCAACTATAGGCTTGCTCCTAATACCCTTGGACTCAGGGGGAGCAAGATTGGGCATGAGGAATTGTTTTACTCAGCATTGGAGTGTGGCCATCTCTGGGGCAGAATGTGGCAACACTATAAAAGTTTAGGACAGGAAGTGAATAAGTATATTGGACCCAATTGAAACAAAAAGGAGAATTTTAGGAATATAGATTATAATTATCTAAAAAACCTAGAATAATATGCTAACTCCTGGGGAGTAATGACATGGGATATTTAATGGCCACATCTGATTAGGATTTGGGTGTTCTGTCTCGTTCAAGAGGCAGTGCTTCTAGTAGCATCGCATCCTCTAAGCATTTAAGCATTGGATCAGTCCTAACTTAGAGAGAAGAGTGCCACTTTGAACTGCCAGCACCACTTCCACTTGTATTTGGGCTTTCCTGGCAGTTTCCTATCCAAGTGCTGACCCAGTCCCAAACCTGATCAGTTTATGAGATCTGATGATGCTGATGATGATCAGTTTCTGAGATCTGATGCTCACCACACACTCTTTTTTCCAGGCATTGGTTTGGCCAGACTGCTTTTAGGAGAAGAATTCTCCATGCAGAGGTCCTTTAGATATTCCTTCCCCTAGAGTCAGAAATACTGTTTCTTGGTGTTACTAATGTAGTGGAAACATCATAGCTAGGAACCTCTGTAAAACGGAGTTTTATGAGGTTTTTTATAGAGGTGAACCACCCCCCCCCCTTGGATGTGTTTGTTGGGGAAAGAGTAATTTCTGTTTCTGGTATATAATGATACAGTGAATTGGTGTGCATGCATGCTTGCTAAGCACTGCTCACTATTGGATGGAATCAGAACTACTGAACTGTGTCTCACGAGCCTATATTGAGATTTATTTGCTAATGTAGATTCTCCTTTAGTTCAAATGGTAGGGGTCTGCACTTTTGGAGCAGGAAGATCTGAGTTCTTTTACTATGAACAAGACAGCTCTAAAGTGTTATTAATAAAAAAAAATCCTTTAATCCACTTTCACAATGGAAAGTGATGCTGAGATCACCTCCTCATTGTAAAGTCAGCTCAGAATTTTACCTCAATGAGGAAAACGTTTTGCTGGCAAGAGGACCAATCAAACCATCCTGATCTGAAACTGGGGGAATTAAAGGACCAAATGCTGAAGATGAGGGAGGGGGGTTCTTTTTAATTTATGAAATTACTAATAAACGTTCATGATAAGTGACACGCTAGGTTCGCTGGCAGAAATATTACCCCATGTAGTTAATTACCATTATTTTCACTGCTCTGTTCTATTTCACATCATAAAGTGGGCATTATGAAACGAACCAGCTGATTTGGATAGTGAATGTTCAAACTGGGCAAAGGTTGGATGAAAATGCACCGTCTTGGACACTGATACTGATACTTGCTAGTCAATAGTCAGGTTTTCAAAGTAAGGACTTATACAGTCAATCCTTCAGCTACACTTTCATTCACCTAATGTATATCTTCACATCCCTGATTCCAATATTGGTGCCCATCCACATGACCACTTCACACCTAAGTGGCTGTGTGCATTAAATACCTGATTCTTTGTGCACCTATTAGGTATTTGCAAACCGATGCTTTTTGCCCAGTTTCACGTGCCTAACTTTGAAAATCTGGCACCAAAGAGAATTTCTGTGGTGCTGGTGTTATACATTGGATTGGTAGACTATTAGTATCATTGTGCAGAATTAAGTGTTTTAAGTAAATTGTGTTTTCGTATGGGTCAGGTTGATCTTGTAGCAACTCCCACAAGTGCAGAAGGGCTACTTATAAATTAAATAGATTCTCCTCCTGTCAAGCCTTTTTTGGTATACTAAGGAAACAAAAAAGAGAGGAAAATATAAATCAAAATAATGTGAATGTAAGTCCAAGTTTCAATCTTCTGTCTGTTGTAGGTAATTACCCGTTAATTGGCTAAATGACAGTTTTCTATTAAAGAAAAGTTTTGTTTAGCTTTATCATGATGAGAAATTATGTAATTGCTATCATCCCCACATTGAAAATGATGAAAGCATTGCTCTTGTGTGATACTGCTTTTAGCCAGTATAATATCAAAAATGATAACAGTATGAAAATTGCACTGGCTGCTTTCATATTGTCTGTGTTGAATACCTCAGTGATATGGTACAGGTAATGACAGGTACTTTGCAATGGATTCATTTGCTCCTTTTTCTAGGCTTAATACTACAGTGAAATTAAAGCACAGCATTACGCAAACCAGGCGTGCCTGGATACAGTATAGACCCAGTGTTAGAGACTGAGCACTGTTAGACTTTGCTATTCTAGTTATGATAATTAGATGATTATAAATAGGGGTTGGACATTAAATCATTTGTTTCGGAGTTAACAAGTGAAGAGGAAGTATTTTTAATTTCAGACCATATTTGTTGATTGATTTTTTTAAATTAAATTCTGCAGAAGCATCTGCCCCATATTCTGGTCTTGATGGTTTAGAGATTCTAATTAAAAATAAAACAAATAAATACCAAAGTTGTTTAACTTAGACAAGCGATTGCTGTAACTGTGCTGTAACAGTATTTTCTTTGTTGCTATGGCTTGGATTTTTGTACAAATTTTGCAAATATAATAAAGCTACTGGAGCGCCTCAACCAAGGAAATGGGTATATTCAGGGCAAATAAATTACATTACTACTGAGCTCTACAAAGTGCATTTATCCTTGTGAATTTATATAGTTTTAGCAAATCTGTCCCAAAAAAGGGCATGTTTTTGACTGTATTTTAACTGCATAGACATTATTAATATTTCAGGATGTCCAAGTCAAATCTGAGCATATTGCAAATCCAAGGGAGGGGATTTAATTTTCTGATGACCTATGCCATGACCGCTGCTCCTAACAGACTAAGAAGAGTTAACTTTTGAAAGTTGAGATATACGCTAGATATACAGTCCCGTCTGTCACAGCCAGTATTTTTAACAAAGAGTCACATGTAATAATTTCAATAAAATACTATGGCAGGCACATATGAGTCATGTTAAATAGTCGGTGTGCCTCAGGATAAAGTGACAAGCTGAATAAGGAAGGAAAAGGGAATAACAGTGGTTCTTGTTTAATATAAAACTCCCTACAACCAGTTTCCTCCTCTCCATCCTCCCTCTTTGCCAACATTTGGACCCTTTTTCTGTGGACAGGTTTTTGTGGTGGGGGGAGTCTTTGGGAGCAGGGTGGGGTCTGGGACACAAGGGTGTTCTCTTATGTGCATTTTGGTGAATTTTAGGTTATTTTACTCCTTTTCTTTTTAGAAGGGTGATGAAGGGCAGAGAAAATTACCAAAATGTTATGGGAATGCTTAGGATGTGTGCTCTCTCTGTCTCTGTGAGCAAGGGACTGAGTGAGAGGGTGCTAGAATTTCAGACCCCCAGCTTACCTGAAAAACTGTCCCTTCATTATGTCACCCTTCCCTGCACTCCCTCCCATGTCACTGTGATCAGAGAGATGAGACCTCCCCTCTCTGTGGGGAAGGGAGCACAGGGAGTGCTATGTGTTCACCTCCCCACAGCACCCCTCATTGTGCTTCTCCTTGTTCCCCCAGCCCTTATGTCAGGCTCTCATTCTTTCCTTACTTTCTTGTTTCAGTTCTTGAAGGAGAATGTTGCATCTCTCAGCCTGGCCTCCCCAGCCCAGTCACCTGCATCATGCCTCTCAGATTCAGTGGAAGGAGCTGCTTTCAGCTCCCACTGACAGCACCTGAGGAGAGCCAGTTTTGGTGCTGGGAAGAGTTCTGAGGGACCGCAGAGGGAGTGAAAACCTGCTCACATGTTGTCTGGATAGTTGGAAAGGTGCTTCCACACATTGTCAGTGCTCTAGCAACGCTGAAAATACCCAGGAACAATTTCCAAAGCTCAGGGCAGTTCCAGGCTAACTGGGTCTGTCACATAAGAGCTGGCCATACAGTCACTACACTGGTTGACAGTAGTTGTCAGCAACAGGTCCTCTCCTGAACTGGTGAAGAAGACAGTTTAACTGGTGGTGCAGTTGGGACATGGCCATTTTCAACACCAAGAGAGAGAGCGTGATTAAGATATGATCTCAGCCCAAGTGACTGTGCTTATTCACTTGGTCTCAGTCACACTCACATATTGCTTAAGAAATAAGGTTGTCAAAGCCAAAAGGAAACAACAGAAAGCCAGTCCTCTTCAGCTAGTTCAACACTAGCATCTTAAAAATGTGTACAAGAGAGTGAAATTGGGGGGCAGACTCGGGGCTTGGACTTGAGCCTGGCTGATTCTTTCTGGGGCTCAGGTAAGAACTTGGACAGTCTTTCCCATGCTGCCCTCAGAAATCCACTTTTTTCTATCACATTCTCAGAAGGACTCTTAGGGCTTGCCTACAGACAAAAGTAGTATCACTTTAACTATATGTACATAGTTAAAGCAGTGCAGCCCCATCCCCTACCCCCAGTGTGGATGCTGATATACCAGTATAACAATGCTTATACCAGGACAGGTGATTCCTGTAAGGAAAGGAAAATAAACTATACCAGTATAACTGCATCAACACTAGGGGTTGTACCAGTATAACTATTGTGGTAAAAAAATCACAGTCCTAAGCAACATTTCTTATACTGGTACAAACCTATGTGTAGACAAGGCTTTAGTTCAGAGTACTGTGTATTCTAGGACCACAGATTCCAGGCTCCATAAGCAGGCATTGTCAGAACAGAGTGTAGCAACTCCAAAGGAGCTATGTCATTGATGCGTGGGTTAAGGGCCCCGAAGTGCACACTAATGAAACCATTATCTTCTCAGTGATTTGTGGATTAGAGCCATTCTTGGCAGACTCTGCTATGATCATACATTGGAGAACATAGGATTTCAGTGACATCTTTATGATTTATTTACATATTACCATAAAATAATCAATTTAACACACAAAACTCCATATTAAAAATTACGTTAAAAGTTTAGGTCAAATGGCTGAGAGATGAGGATTTGCAGACTGCTCAACCCTTGATACCAAAAGGCTTTGAGAATAATGTGAGAACAGAAAGGAAATGTTATCCACTGGTTAGAGCAGGACTGGAATTCAGAATTCCTGGGTTTTAGCTATGACTGTGCTACGAGTTCTTGCACAGCTCACTTACTACACATGCCTATGGAAATCAGCAAGAGCTGTTGTGATAAATGAAGGTGGGGGTAGCTCCCTTTTAGGGACCCAACCAGCCAGTTAGCTATAAAATCCCTCTTAGTAGCTGTCCTCTACTTGCTTTACCTGTAAAGCATTAAAAAGTCTCACTGTGATGCATAGGTAAAAGGAAGAGAGTGGGCACCTGGCCAAAAGAGCCAATGGGAAGGCTAGAACTTTTTAAAATTGAAACAAGACTCCTCTTTTGTCTGTCTATTGTTGTTCTTGGGGAGAAGCAGACACACAGCAATGATGCTGTAAGAAACTTGGGGCCAGGTATGAAAAATCATCGGTATCATACCTAGAAACTACTCATTTGAAATCCCAGATATGTAAGTAGATCAGGAAGTGTCTAGGAAGACGCGATTAGGTTTGTCTCTTTTTATTTCTTTATGACTTATGGACTCCTCTGTGCTAACCCCAAATGCTTTTGTTTTGCTTATAACCTTTAAGCTGGACCTCAAGAACGATATTCTTAATGCTTAACTCTTGTAAGTGGGGGTTTTTTTAATCTAGCAATAGACTGAGTTTCCAGGTGTATTTTCTTTCTTTTTGTTTTTAATAAAATTTGTCTTTTTTAAGAACAGGATTGGATTTTTGTGGCCTAAGAGGTTTGTGCACATGTTGTTTAATTAGGTGGTGGCAACAACTGATTTCCTTTGTTTTTTTTCTCAGCTCTTCCCCGGGGAGGGGGGCGAAAGGGCTTGAGGGTACCCCACAGGAAGGAATTCCCAAGTGCGCTTTCCTGGATTCTCAAAGGAGTTTTGCACTTGGGTGGTGGCAGCATCTACCCATCCAAGGTTAGAGAAAAGCTGTAACCTTGGGAGTTTAATACAAGCCTGGAGTGGCCAGTATTAATTTTTAGAATCCTGGCGGGCCCCCACCTTCTGCACTCAAAGTGCCAGAGTGGGGAATCAGCCTTGACAGCTGTAATCAGAGTAGAACCTTACTTTTGCAAGGCCTAAATACTGTTTAAAAATCTGGGCCTTAATGTTTTACTGCAGGGGTGACCAACCTGTGGCTCTGGAACCACATGTGGCTCTTCAGAAGTTAATATGCGGCTCCTTGTATAGGCACCGACTCCGGGGCTGGAGCTACAGGTGCCAACTTTCCAATGTGCCGGGGGGTGCTCACTGCTCAACCCCTGGCTCTGCCACAGGCGCTGCCCCCACTCCACCCCTTCCAATCCCCTCCCCTGAGTTTGCCGTGCCCTTGCTCCTCCCCCCCCCCCCCCGAGAGCCTCCTGCATGCCATGAAACAGCTGATCGGGAGGTGAGGGAGGTGCTGATTGGCCGGGCTGCCAGTGGGTGGGAGGCACTGGGAGCAGGGGTGGAGATGAGGAACTGATGGGGGGCTGCTGACGTATTACTGTGGATCTTTGGCAATATACATTGGTAAATTCTGGTTCCTTAGGCTCAGGTTGGCCACCCCAGTTTTACTGTATGATGTTTTATGGGTCTCGTATCAGGCCCCATTGACCCAAGTATAGCTTCCTTACAGAACTCTGTCAATGAAGACTCAACTGTGATACATCATGTAGGGTACTGAGTGCCTCCCACAAGTTGCTGACCACCCTGAAGTCTCCATGAATTGAGATCTGGATTGAGCCCTATTATTGCTTATGAGACTGGAGCAGATCTGAATGATGGAAAGACTTATGGCAGCCTGTTAGCTCTCCTCAGCAGGGAAAATTAAAAAATGTTTATTAATAAAAACCTTTGACATGGAATGCATGATATGTACCCCTACACAAGGTCCATGATTAATAACACTAATTATGAGGAGTTCATTACAGTCTCAAGAGGCTATGTTGTGTAAACCAACCAGAGAGTCATTGTAAATTACCATTATTGTCCACTTTAAGTACAGCAGCTATCTATAGCAATCTGGAGAGAACTACAGCGGTTATATACAGTAACACCACTTTTTTTTTACTAAACTGTGGTATGCTTTTACCACTAAAGACTATGAAAATATAGTGCCCCTCTCCACAGCTATGGCACCCGTAGTGATTCACTGAAGAATGGTGCAGTAAAAAACTACACAGCAGTTTTCAGCAGAGGATGCTAAGCTCCTTGCCAAAGCTAGAGAGAAACGAGACAGTTTTAAAATCTGTTTCAAAGTGGTCATGATTCTTATTTTATTGCAGATGAAACAATATATAAGCAGATGAATTTCCCACGCTGGTCCAGAATTAGACACAGTGGACTATCTTCTCAGCTGGTATAAATCAGCACAGTTCTATTGAAGTCAACGGAGCTACACCAATATAAATCAACTGAGGAGCTGGCCCATTGTATATATTGCAAACGTACCTCTTCCTATGCTTTGGTTTTATTGTTTACTCAAAAAACAATACCAAAACATTAACCTTGCTCTAGGTTTTGTCCCCAAACTTGAGTTTTCTAGAAACTCCTTGCAAGACCTCTTCTATCCCAGCCCCTAGTTACCACTGCCCCAGCATGAGTCAACAGTAATTTCTCTGCATCCTGATGCAGGGTTCTAGTACCTGAGCATAAAGCAACCAAGAGAGAGACACTGTATTTCTAGGGAGGGTCCTAGAAACCGTCACCAAGTAATGTGGTCATTTAACACCAATATGTGAATATGAAAGTTCTAATACCTATTGTGCTTTAAACCCTGTACTTAGCATTCTCTTGTCCCACCACTGACATGCCACCAACTCTGGGGTAGAATGTGGCAGCTGTTAGGCAGCATTCAGCAACCATAGTTAGTATAACAAGTAAAAAGAATACCACATTGAGCTGGAACTGTAAAGGGAGAATTGGGATTTGGCTAGAATTACAGGTTTAGCAGCCCTACTGATGTAAAAAGTGCCGTAGGGTTATTAAGAACCTCAATCAGTCATAACCTTGGTTTTACATCTTGCCTAAGAAGGCACCTACAGCAGAACAGTGTCTACTAGGTAATATCGGGACACTAGTCTGTACTGATACAGAGTGATGAGTGCCACTGGCTTTTTCACCAGTGCCGCCACCTGAAGCACTTTGTTGGCCTCCCCTCTAAGAACTGACCTTGCTTTGCAGTTGAGATCTGAGCAGATATGACCATTGGCTTTCTTAGTGATTTGATACTAAAATGCTGTGCACTGTTTTTAAAATGTATAGACATAATTTTAACAAGCCCTTCATTTTGTCCAAGGTTTAAAAAGACAGTTGAATTTTCCTAGTTGTCTATCAAGAGGAGTAGGTGACAGAAAATAAATACACAGAAATCCTAAAGACCAATTTTCATTTTGATATCCTACCTTATTTCTTTTCTATTTTATCTAGGTACTTACATGGCCCTCTTACAGTACTATCTAAATGCCCTTCTTGCTGTGTATAGAGTCTTTTGAAGAGAAAAAGCCCTTGCTTGACAGTCTCTCAAATGGTATCAAATGTCCTTGCTGGGAAAAAGAGCAACTCAGTTTTAGGAGGTGCTCAACTTCTGATGTTAAGATTATCCGTGCTCTTTAGACAAACATGACAAATACAAATGAGAGGAAGAAAAAGGATAGAGAAGAAAGGTAAACATCTGTCTCATTGATGCTTGCTTTATTCACATGCTGCACAGCATCTGGTCCATAGACAGGTCAGTCGCAAACAGGTGTGCTTTAGCCTCTAGGCCCCAGCTCATTTCCCCATTCTGGGATGACATCTGGCTGGTATGCTCTGGTTTCCTCCCACCTGTAAGCTTTTACATTGGGCCAAGGCAGCTCATGCCGTCTCAGCCTGTTATGCTGGTTATGGTGATGACACCATGCAGTTAAATTAATTTCAAAGCTGGTCAGGCTTGGAATCAGTTAGACAGAAAGGAAGATAGGAAAGGGAGAAAATAGAATAGGAATGAAGTCACACAGGAGGATGATGAATAGCAGGAATGTTAAAACTTGCATATCCTGGGACTGACACAGCTACAACAACACTACATATACTAAAGGTTGCTCGGGATCCATTCAATACTGCAGCAATAGTCTGACATTCTCACTGTTCGTCTTGCAACCTGAGTATACCAGAAATCACACCCAAACCCCAAGCAAAGCTAGTGCCTATTCAACGAGAGGACAAGATCCCCAGAGGACCCCCACAACCCTAAGGAATTGCCTATGCTTTTCTCATTAGAATGTCTAGAAGGGCTGTGGTTAACCATAAGGTTGAACGAAATGCTTTGACCTGAAATAATATTTTAATTAACTTTTTGATTTGCCAAAAATTCAGGAAAAATTCATTTTCAGTTTGACCTGAAACGAGTTTAAAAAAAACAAAAACGAACTTTCCAGTGAACCAAAAAAGTCTATTATTCGCACAGCTCTAGTTATAGCCAAGGCTCTGTCCCTGGAACTGTTTGCATGTGAGCAGGTCCCTGTGCACTTAGTGGGTGCTGGAGTTTGGCTGCAGAGTCCGTTGCAAGATTGGGGACTTAGACTGTAAACTCTTTGGGGCGTGGACTGTAATTTTAATGCATGTTTGTGCAGCACCTTGCACAGTAGGGAAATATTCCTTGATTAGAACTGTAGGGGCTACTGTACTATAAATAATAATCTTGGCTTTGCTGTTCTACCAACTTTTGACCTTGTAAGTGTCGTTGAAGATCAGTTTACCAATATGCTTGAACCTAAAAAAAACTCAATTCATGTTTTAGCTCCCTTTTATAATTATTTTATCTATGTGTATTTAATATATATATATATATATATATATATATATATATATATATATATATATATATATCAGGGGTAAGCAACCTATGGCCCGCGTGCCAAAGGTGGCACGCAAGCTGATTTTCAGTGGCACTCACACTGCCTGGGTCCTGGCCACCGGTCCGGGGGGCTCTGCATTTTAATTTAATTTTAAATGAAGCTTCTTAAACATTTTAAAAACCTTATTTACTTTACATACAACAGTAGTTTAGTTATATATTATAGCCTTCTAGAAAGAGACCTTCTAAAAACGTTAAAATGTATTACTGGCACGTGAAACCTTAAATTAGAGTGAATAAATGAAAACTTGGCACACCACTTCTGAAAGGTTGCCAACCCCTGATATATATAATACATGTGTAATGGTCAAGTTGGATTTTGTCACCTTTTACTTACTTTGGATCAGCAAGGGTTTCTAAAATTATTTTAAAAAAACTTTTTAAAATAAAATGTTTTCACAACAACTGCTCTCCTGAACTACAGTAAAACAGAGGCTAATGCACAGGTCAGTCTTAGAAAATTAGGATGGATAATGAAGGTTTATTGCCATTAGTTCCATAATGTTTATCACTTAAGTAAATTATTTTTATTTGGTTTTATTTACTTTCCCTTAATGCAAATTAGCTAAATCACCATGCATACTAAAAAGCTCTTTTGCACTGGGATGCAGAGCAACAAAATGGCAAATGAAATTCAGTGTTGATAAATGCAAAGTAATGCACATTGGAAAACATATGCATACAAAATGATGGGGTCTAAATTAGCTATTACAACTCAAGAAATTGATCTTGGAGCCATAGTGGATAATTCTCTGAAACCATCCACTCAATGTGCAGAATGTTAGGAATCATTAGAAAATATCATAATGCTACTAAATAAATCTGGCCTGCATCTTGACTACTGCATGCAGTTCTGGTTACCCCATCTCCAAAAAGATATATTAGAATTGGAAAATGTATATAGAAGGGCAACAAAAATTATACTTCTGTATGAGGAAAAATTAAAAAGCCTGGGACTATTCATCTTAGAAAAGAGACGACTAAGGGGGGATATGATAGAGGTCTCTAAAATCATGAATGGTGTAGAGCAAGTGAATAAGAAAGTGTTATTTATCCCGTCATATAACACAAGTACGAGGGGTTACCCGATGAAATTAATAGGCAGCAGGTTTAAATCAAACAGAAGGAAGTACTTCTTCACACAACACACAGTCAACCTTTGAACTCATTCCCGTGGGATGTTGTGAAGGCCAAGAGTATAACTGGGTCTAAAAAAGTTCATGGAGGATAGGTCTATCATTGGCTATTAGCCAAGATGGTCAGAGGGCCCATGCTCTGGGTGCCCCTAAATTTCTAGCTGTCAGAGCTGGGACTGTACGACAGGATGGATCACTCAAAATTGCCCTGTTCTGTTTATTACCTCTGAAGCATCTGACAGTGGCCACTGTCAGAAGACAGAATACTGGGCTAGATGGACCTTTGGACTGATGCAGTATGGCTATTCTTATGGGGGGAGGGATAGCTCAGTGGTTTGAGCATTGGTCTGCTAAACCCAGAGTTGTGAGTTCAATCCTTGAGGGGGCCACTTAGGGATCTGGGGCAAAAATCAGTACTTGGTCCTGCTAGTGGAAGCAGGGGGCTGGACTTGATCTTTCAAGGTCCCTTCAAGTTCTAGGAGATAGATAGGATATCTCCACTAATAAAAAAAATAAATGTTATCTACTCTAACTATAGAGTGTATTGTAATGTAACTTCACTTTTGAAATTTGCTACCAGTGGACAAAAACTAAAACCACAACTTAAATAAAGTGGAAGCATGTGAGGGATGTGCTGCAGAACAGCCTGCTTTTTCTGGTAGTCTCAATGTGAACTGTAGAACAGGATCTTGAGGTAACTTAAGGTGGGAGGGTGTGAAAGAAAGACCACAAAGAAAAGAGTAACACGACTGTTGGTTTGAGACAGTTCAAATTCATTCCATTGGCAGACGACTTGTAAGATAAAACATGGGCTGTCCTGCAACTATTTTGCTGCACTCCAAGTGCAAAGCTACACTAAAACTGGCATAGGCAGCAACAGAATGAGCTTTTGGTGTAGGGAATCTTCCAGTGGTGCAAAGGGGGTGTAGTGGCTCTGACCCTCCCGGTTGCCTGTGTAGAGGGTGTGGCCATGGAAAAGGGGACATGGCCAAGTCTTCCCTGCATCCCAACTGTGGTCAGCCGTAAGGGCTGTTCTAGATTATATCTGTAGAGTGGCCAGTACATTATATCTAGATAATATCTGTAGAGTGGCCATAGAGCCCTGTGCGGATACAAAATTTGTATCCACATCCGATCCGCAGTCTGCAAAAATGGTCCGCTGGTATAAAGCAGATATCCACAGATTTGCAGGGCTCCAGATACAAAATTTGTATCCGTATCTGATCCGCGATCTACAAACATGGTCATGGATAGTGGATATCTGCAGATATAAAGCGGATTTGCAGGGCTGATAGCTAGTCGGAGAGTTAAAGCCACTTTCCTGTGCTCCCCAATCCTGAAATGCACTGTGTGTTGCTTGGGCTCAGCCTGTGTATTTTATACACACAAATACTTCTTCTCAGTGCAATGTAATCACATGTTCTCCTTTTACAGAATATTTTCCCTGACCACATGTGATGGGGGGGAAAGCAGCTGTAGGGAGTCTCAGGTAAGACAAATGTTTGCTAATATTTAGCACAATCAACTCATACTTGAAGAAACTCAGAATCCAGTGAGACAATCAGGATGGATTTTTCAGAAATCTGGAGTGGTGGGTGAATCTTAAACAGGTTTCATTTGCAAATTTAGGCTTCAAGGAATCTTGTCTGTTACCAATCAGTGACTAGTTACATGGGAATGGAATCCACTATAGGAATCCTTGCCAAACCTAGATGAATGTACCGAAGCTAATTTTGAAGTTGGACGTCACTTTCTGAGCTTCATCTTTAGGGTTTTTTATTTGTAACCTTTTCCCAGGGTTTAATCAGTTCACAAGGGGAAAAATAATCCATAGACAATAGTGGAATTAGCTTAATCACAGTTTTGTAAGAAAAGCAATAAAGATATTTCAGCAGTGCTAGAAAACCTTAGTACTTTAGACGCTTCTTTACTAAACCACTCATAAAAGCTTCAGCATAATAATCCTCAGCAAGATCAACAGAGCAACAGCCCTTCCCTACCCCTCATCCTTTGCCACGGTTTATTTCATAGGCACCTGACTGTTGTTTTTATTATTTAGTTACTATGTATGTGCATGTGCTTTACAGTGTTTAAAAACAAGCAAACAAAAATACTAGTCCTCTGCCCCAAGGAATTTACCGTTTAAAAGCCCAATCCTGCAAACATGTAAAACCAGGTACGGGGCTTGTTAATAAGAGTGGCTCCAGTAAAATCAAAGGGATTATACCTAGTATGTGCTACGCCTGGCCATAAGAGTTTGCTGGGTGAGGCCCTACATTGCTACATGAGACTTCAATTACACTTACAACAGGGAAAACTCTTATAAGGTTCTAGAGGTTGTTTGTCTAGATGCTCGTCTAAGCAGCCTCACAAATGCTCTCCATAGTCTATTCTTTTACTCAGCAAAGAGTCCTGTGGCACCTTATAGACTAACAGACGTATTGGAGCATGAGCTTTCGTGGGTGAATACCCACTCTGTCGGATGCATGTAGTGGACATTTCCAGAGGCAAGTATAAATATGCAAGCAATATAAATATATTTATACCTGCCTCTGGAAATGTCCACTACATGCATCCGACAGAGTGGGTATTCACCCACGAAAGCTCATGCTCCAATACGTCTGTTAGTCTATAAGGTGCCACAGGACTCTTTGCTGCTTTACAGATCCAGACTAACACGGCTACCGCTCTGATACTATTCTTATCCTGTGATCTTAGCTATGCTCCCGGTATGTCCCGTAGGTCTCTTAGCAGTGTTCTGCCTCCTTACATGTCTTGTCTGCAAGTTAACAGAAGATGTATTGGTCTGTGCTAGTTTCTAAGTTCAGGCTCCTGTTCCCAAGTGCAAAGCTCAGGTTTCCACCTTTGTGCCAAGGGTTATTTGAACCGTCCTATTCCTTAAATCCAGTTCAACTTTCAGTTTTAAGCAGTCGCAGTTCCATTTTGCAATTAAATTAGGTGAGGAAAACCATAACTTCGAATGGATAGGAGAGCTGCTTAGGGGTACTGGACTCAAAACCCCCTCTATACTCAAATAAATGTGTTAGTCTCTAAGGTGCCACAAGTATTCCTGTTCTTTTTGCGAATACAGACTAACACGGCTGCTACTCTGAAACCTCTATGAAAAGTTTCTCTTCATCAGCGAGCTGGATTGTGGCCTCTGAGCTCTTTTTGGCCTTTCTCTGATTCTTATGGAATTGGAAAGAATGCTGGACGTAGCAGCTTTCTCCAAGGCTCATGGGAACCAGAATGGGTCAGAAGATAAATACAAAAGATAATTTTTTAGGGGTGCAAATGCAGGCCAATTGGAGCTCCTATATATTTCTGTAGTAGAGTCTCAGCTAGTTCAATATTTCAAAGGGCAGGGAGGTTTCCCTGTGTGAGGGGTAGCAACTTCATTAACTAATTTTATCTTGGGACTTTTATAACCTCATCCTTTCATATGCTCATAACATTGTGAAACACCCTTCTATGGAACTTAAAACATTCCATGCTTGGTCTCAGTCCAGGTGTGAATTTTTGCTGCTGTTTTTGTGTATATGTGTGCTTGTGTGTGTATGTGTGTGTGTGTGTGTGTGTGTGCACGTGTGTATGCACACATGCTTCAGGAAAATCCCTTCCGCTGCAGATAAACATATACTTTCCTAGTGTGTTAGGAGCCATTTTGCGATCCAGCAACTTAAAAAACTGCTTCACAGCAAAACTCCATATCTTGCAAGCGAATAGCACTTACTGAGGTATCTGTGCTTTACTAGATTTGGGTGCCCAATTTTAAAATAATAAAGCTATAAGTAAATGGAGCATGCTCAAAATGTTAGCAGAGACTACTAAGCCCTGCCCCTTTGTGACATCATAACAAATAATTTCCCATATGGCCTGTATATATTCCACCTCCTGTATTTTTCCAGGTGAAGGATTACTCCCCACTAACATTTACAATAGCTTATTTTTGGTTAAACATTGTGATTAGTAACCCTCCCTTTGCAGGCTCCCCACTTCACATCAAATTCAACCTTTTTGACTTTGCTTTCAAGTAGAGCTGGTCAGGAATTTTTTGACAAAATATATGGGTTTTGATGAAACTTTAGTCTGGAGCGTTTTTCAGGTCCAGGTGGAATGGGGGGCGGGGGAGAGAGAGAGAGAGAGGGAGAGAGACACCAGAATAGCCAAGAGCTGAGTGATAACAGCATGCACCTGGGTTTCCCACCGTCTCGGTGAATGTCCTAACCTGCTGTTCTGGGGTGGGTCTCTCTGCTTTTCTGCAAAAAATATGAAAGGTCTCATTTTCATTTTGGTGCAGAATAAAAATCAAACTCTGGAAACTTTTTAATTTTGCATGAAGCGGAATTTGTATTTTCCAGCTAGCACTACTTTCATAATTACCATCCCTCCCTACTTCTTAGACCTGATCTCTTCTCACATCTGTTCTGAATATGACACCATCCTCACTGCCCTTTTCATCTCCTTCTGTCACAAACATTGCCAGTGCCTTCTTCATTCAGGACATACCGGTATACATGTTTAATGACTGCCACCAAATCCACCACCAGTTGCCAGAAAAAATAAAACCGTGGGGCTCCTTTCTAAAGCACAGACCTCTCTCACTGGAGTGAACTGAGTGACTCTGTTAGTGGCTAACAAGCAGTAGGCTCTTATCCTATATGTAGATTGCATTAGATGAAGCAGTCACTTAGCCAAGCAGCAAATGGGCTGCAAACTCCCTCTGTATCACCATTTGTCAGTGAAGATAGAACCCTGGATTTTCAGCTCTAAATCATGCACCTCTACTAATTGAACTAAATGCGTACTTGGCTCTCGTCCTCTATGCGTATATCTACACAGCCCACAGCCGCAAGCCTCCAAGCCTGGGTTGACAGACTAGGTCTAGCAGGCAAGGCCGGCTTTAGGCACCGCGGGGCCTGATTCGAAGGAGCTGCCACCGAAGTCCTGCCGCTGTCTTGGCGGCAGCTCAATCACTGCCGCAGAGGAAGGACCCTCTGCCGAAATGCCGCCGAAGACAGCGGCAACAATTGAGCTGCCGATGACGACAGTGCTGGGACTTCGGCGGCAGCTCAATCAGCTGCCGGTGCCTTCGGCGGCACTTCAGCGGCTGCCGGAAACAGCGTCAGGACTTCGGCGGCAGCTCCTACAGGACGTTGCGAGGCCCTCTTAGGGGCGCAGGGCCCGATTTCAGGGAATCGGCTGAATCTCCCTAAAGCCGGCCCTGCTAGCAGGGCTCATGCTAGCACTATAAAAACAGCGGTGTAGACAGCAATTTGAAGTGCACAAGCCCCGCTAGCCCACGTCTGTTGACCTTGGCTGGGAGGCTCCCTTCTGTAGGCTGTGAAGGCATACCCTGAATGTACCAACCACGAAAGGGAGACATGACACAATAGCCTGTGTGCTACACCTACTTTACTGCACTAATACTAAGGCATCCTGCCTCTCCACTCCCCACCTTGTCAGTTTACAACCCTCACTTGTCAAGTCATCTCCGGATTTAGATTGCAAGCTGTTGAAGGCAGATACTATTTCATTACTTGTTTTTGAGAGGCCCCCCGCAAACAATTGCAAAAAAATAAATAGTAAAAAGGTGGGATTTTTGTTTTACTATCAAGAATTCTCAGGTCATTTTCTCTCAGCAGTTTTAAGTATTTGTCTCTGCAGTGGATGTGGGTAGCCTAACATTACAATGGCATGTTGATTCATGTAAGGATTTTTTCCTGCTTTCAAAACTCAAGAAACACGGTGCCTGCAGCAGGAATTGATCTGACCATAGCATTTCTGAGCGACACCCTGATAGATTCTATAATGCACTTAGCCTGGCTTACAAAATGGCAGTCAGACAGGCATATTAGCTGTATCCTTTTAGATGCAGGCCTTAAAGTTAAATCGTGTTGGCTAATCTTCCCTCAGGGGAAATTGGCTTTTTGTTGTTTTCCGCCTCCCCCCCAACCCAGTATAAAATATTTAATTGATTTTTAAAGTCTCATTTTCATTAGGACACTGGGCATTTTAATTGGCTTAAAGGAGGCACTCCTATAGAGAGTCTATTGATTAGCATTTTCATGTCAGAATATTTTTAAATGACACCACTTCCAGAGGCATTTTTCTTTGAACATTCATGGAATGCCAAGGCCATAAACACAGACTGTAGATGGACATGGATTTCTAACTTCTACCTGCTCTTCCCTCCCCATCCTTCTCAATTCCTTTAAAAAATAGCAAATGTCTGAAGATTTTTTAGTGCATCTTTTCCACAGTCCCTCTAGGCCACCCTGTGTTAGACATAAGGTTAGCCATGTCACAGTGTTAGTCACATGGAAGCAAGCCAAAATCACTGCTGGTAATATGATTGTTGGAGACATATCTAAGAAGGTTCGAGTCAGTTGCAAGATCTCATTAGTTTTTGGGAAGCAGGCTCTCTGTCAGAAAAAGTATTTTAGCTTTATTTATTTATTTAGTCATTCCAGAGAAGTTGAAGTGTCTGTTTTATAATGATTGCAATGTATATTTTTGACAGGAAAACCTTGGTGACCTCTGTGAGGGTTTTGTCCTCTCTGGTTTCCTGTGTTTGCTAGATTTAAATGAGTCACAATTACCAATTTCTGATGTGACAATCCCTGAAGTTGAAACTGTAGAGCCTATTTTCTATTTTACATCTGCATCAAGCTCAGTTTTCTTAGTTAATGGTGTTACTGATGACCTAAAGTCATGTTTGCTTTACCTTCAAGAGCATCTCTTGAAGACACAGTTCTTTCCATTCATGTTACAGCTTCTGCTCTACAGAGTATTAGTCATATTCAAAACCGTAAAGTGCTGCCTGGTCTCTTTCTTTTAACTAGCACACTGAATGTTAGAATTTCTGTAATGAGATGGCAGCAATATGTTTGTGAATTTTTATTTTATAATAACAATTCCTTCAACAATACAAACACTCAAGTTACAAGACCTTTTTTAGCACTAGAGTACAGAAATACTTGAGAGCAAGAATGTTGAAGTGAAGGCATTTCAGAGGTGATCCCAAGCCAATCTTGTTACACTGCTTATCACCAAAATCCAGTGCTTAGAGGCAGAATATTTTTGAGCAAGGGCCAGGCTTTCATATATTTTGTCTGTATTTTCCTTTATAGAAAGCTTCATAATGGTAATTTCCTTTGCCTGGAACTTGGGCCTAACGGTACTTTGCATTCATTTGGACCCTGGAGATATATGTAATTTCAGAACGTGGACCCTTGAGACATACGTAATTTTAGAATGTTTCAGATGTTTCTTCTGACCATTGAGGCACTAATTTTAAGAAATCACCATGAATTGCTTTGCTTTCTTAGCATGGTTCAGCTTTATCCTTAGTCAATAGACATCTTATCAATCCTTGTTCAAAGGCATTCTCTTGCTTCCCCTGGGCTAATGCTGGTGACAAATAAAAGGTCTGCAAGCCTGGGTTGTGATTTGTCAGTCTGAAGTTATTCAAGGCAAATGTATAATAAACAAATTTTGAAAGTCCACCCTGTTCATTAAAACTCCCAACAGTCATTTGGAAGTGTGGTGGGGTTTCACAGGGCTCTCAGCTTCATAGCCTGGCCCACGATGTTGCATATACAAACCAAAATGTAACATAAAGAACACTTCTTTCATCTTCACAAAGAGTTTGTGTCATGCAGTTTTAAAGACCTTCAGATCTTGCTATTTCTGAAAGTAAGATCCATCATCTTTTGGAATCTCTCAGTATATATTTCAGAACTCGCTTAGCAAATCGTCCTTTAAAGTGCTGAGTTAAATTTCAGTGTGGGCTAGTAACAAAGTTTCTTTTTCTTTCTTTCTTTTTACACCTCTACCCCGATATAACGCTGTCCTTGGGAGCCAAAAAAACTTACCACGTTATAGGTGAAACCGTGTTATATTGAACTTGCTTTCATCCACCGGAGTGCGCAGCCCCGGCCACCTGGAGCGCTGCTTTACCGCGTTATATCCGAATTCATGTTATATCGGGTCGCATTATATCGGGCTAGAGGTGTACTTACAGGGGTCATTAGAGATTATCCCTAAAGTTCAGAATAGCAGAATTGCCTTCCGAAGGCAGTGTCTGGCAACTATCATCGGTTTCTTTCCTGTGCTTAAATTGGCTTTTCACTTGAACCAAGAAATAATTCTTACCATCACTTTATCTTAATTCTAAAAACTTCCCTGTAGAACAAATTCAATTTTCTTTAATGTCAGTATGGTTAAAAAAAATTCACACAACTGAATGGTTTCATAAGAGCAATTTTTCTCTGTTAATGTTAAGAATGTTCTAAGGCTATGAAACTAAAGTACTATCTCAGACACAAACTCTTTGATACTTCAGTAGTAATTATAGGTCATTTCAAAAACTGTATACCTTATTGATTTGTCCATGGGTACATGAAAAAAACATAGGCAAAGCCTCCACTTTAATGTGCATTCAAATACAATATTCTGCAGCCAAGATACACCCTCTAAAGGAATCTCTACATCCAGCTAACCAGATCTCTGTCCCTGATTCCTGCTATCTGATAGGCTTTTAACACAGCCATTAGTCTAAAATACACAGACATCCCCAAATGGGAAAATTATAAAGAATTCCTAAGTTGAGCAGGCTTAACCATTTGAGGATGCCGCAGAAAGAAAAACATACCAAAACAGGCATTAAAAAAACACATAGATTAGCTCTGATATGCAACATGCTCTGACTAAAAGAACAAGAAATGACATCAGCAGTGTTGTTTGTTAGCACCACACAGTGAGACAGGTGCATTGGGTAGAAAAAATAAAGGCACATGGTGAAATGCTGGCATCCATTTCAGTGGGGCCCATGTTGCTCTGGGTGGCATGGGTGGAGTCGTCTGCCTCATCCTCATAGATGCACTAACCGACTTTTTGTAGACAATACTCTGAGAACCTTAGATATTATCCAGCATTGAAATGTCTAAAGGGGAAAAAGATCAGATAAACGTATAGAGGTTCCTGAAGGTATAGCATCAGGAGAAGCCGTGGCCACGTTTCCTGAATACATGGTGAAGGTTCTGGGGATGGATCGTTTTCAGATCCTTTTACAGCATGCCATTGCCTGTTCTCACCTTGGAAAAACCAGTCAGATAACACCTGAGATTTGGAATAGAAAACTATCAGAACAAGAGTTCCTCAGTCATCAGTCCTTAAAGCATAGTATGATGAGTGGAACTGGAGAAAGAAGATCAGGTTTCTGGAGGGATTTAGTTCTGCATGTCACCATAGCTGTGGGATGCAAGTGGGATCCCGGCCACTTGCACACAAACTCTGGAGCCGCCCCATGTAACACTGGACACTGAGCATACTGAAAAAAACCTCTCCCTTACACATCTACCTGCCACATCACTTACCGTTACTGAAATAAAACAGTTACCATGAAAAATTGACTCTAGAGTGTTCAGAACTGTTATAGACTTATCTTCTGCAGGTTAAAGCATTTACAGCTATGTGTGTTAGAGAGACAGAAGCTATAGGCACTGAAAAACTGTTATTTATCTGAAGGAAGCCAGGTATACCCAGGCCTGATTTTCAGAAACAATGTATGCATAATTACGGCAGAATTGTCTTTTTGACCAAACGTTTTGGCTTACCAAACTGCATACATAGGAGTTACTATGCTGAATCACACATGTGGTCTGTCTAGTCCAGTATCTTGTCTCCAGAAATGGCCAGTACCAGATTCGTCAGAGGAAGCTGTGAGAAACCATTCAGGAGGCAGCTGTGGGAGAATCTTCTCCTAAACTCATCATTCTATTAAAGTGGGGGTCATCATTTGAGTGTTCCTCCAGCAGATGCTGCAGAGTTTCTGCCTAAGGAGGAGGTAGAACATACCCAAATGTTGGATGGATGGAGGTAATGGGATTTTCTGTCTGTTAGAGGTTATATTTTTTATGCTGGGTTGAAGAAAAGGTTATTCCTCCTGCTGGGTTTTTTTAAAGAATTTATGTGCCATGAATTTTAATCACTTGCTGTTGTTGCTTTCTTCTATGGCCAATCCAAATTGCACTGGGAAGTCGAGAGGTGGTTTTTCTTTAACTGGAATCTATGGCCCAAATGCTGCCCTCATCGGTATTCCACTAGCTTCAGGTGTAATTGAGAGAGGAATTTGGCTCTATATCTTTTAGCTGTACGGGTATAGAGAATAATGCAACTAAGCATAAAATACAGTTAATTGGAATGGTGCAGAGTAGTCTGAATTAAAAGTACTGCTTAGGGAGTAGCAGTTGCTTAGAGCTAAGTATTTGTGGAGGAATTGTCTCATCATTCTGTAGACTGGAGTAGGTTCTTGGCATGGCTTATGGCTTGATTGTACTGGCCATTTTCATGACTTCAGCAAATCTGCAGATCCCTGGCTGAGAACAAAGCTCAGACTTTGCTTCCACCCCCCAACTTCATGCTAACAAATCTTCAAAACACTCTGTTAAAAATAACCCTCTATTGTGTTTAGTTTCTCTTTAGCTAAGGCTCTCAGTTGCTTTACAAAGGCAGGTATAACTATCCCCCTTTTTTTAGATGGGCACTGAGTTGCGGTGACTTGCCCAGGGTCACACAATAAATCTGTACACAGCTGGCAATAGAATCTAGGAGTTCTGATTCTCAGCACCCTCGCATAGCCATTTGTTTCCTCCCTTTTTGAAGTGTGTATATTTACAATAAATATATATAACACACAGTATTAGGGGTGTGTATGTAATGTGTGTTATATATAACATAATCTTATTGCTAGAATTTTACTATAAATGGAATTGTAATTTGCACCCTGCAATACATTGAAACAAGTTGTAACTTTCAATATGAAGAGGGCTTATTTAGGCCCTGATCCTCCAAACACTTATTCATGTGCTTAGCTTTACGCATGTGACTGGTATGGGGCTGGGGCTTAGAAGAGTGTTACACTAGTGTGTGTGTGATCCTGTGGATTATACATCAAGACTACTACAGTGACTGTTCAGAAGTTATGTCAGTTTGGATGAGTTTGAATTTGGAATAAGGGTTTAATCGTGATGGTAGGAGGGGCTGAAAAATTGTCTAGACTTTAGAACAGGGGTAGGCAACCTATGGCACGGATTTTCAGTGGCACTCACACTGCCCGGGTCCTGGCCACCGGTCCAGGGGGCTCTGCATTTTAATTTAATTTTAAATGAAGCGTCTTAAACATTTTAAAAACCTTATTTACTTTACATACAACAATAGTTTAGTTATATACTATAGACTTATAGAGAGCGCCCTTCTAAAAACGTTAAAATGTATTACTGGCACGTGAAACCTTAAATTAGAGTGAATAAATGAAGACTCGGCACACCACTTCTGAAAGGTTGCCGACCCCTGCTTTAGAAGCATTTTCTTAAGGTTTGATACGGTAATTTATAGTGGCATATGGTTTTTGGTGTGTTATCATTACGTTATCATGTGTTGATATGCTTATCCTAAACCCCAATTTAAAAAAAAAAAATCCCAGCCTAGAGAGGAGGGAGTGAGGCAAAGTTTGGACTAGCCTGACTTCTAAATTACTTTTCATTCCTGGAATGGTTTCTCTATGATAGGATTAAAAGGTTGTCAGTGCACGTTCATACTGCCTGCCCTGTCCTCTGGCTAAGGATAAATAGAGGCTTGGCAGTTTCCAGTACAACATATTGTTTAACCTCTACATGTACCAATATTTACACAGAAATTTTAAACAAAGCATTCATCCTTTCCTTACCGGAGAGTAACAGGAATACAAAGTGGCTAGTCATGTCCATTGCATGTCTCTGTTCCCTGGGGGGTTCCTTTTCATTATCTCTCAGCTGTCTCCTTTTGTTTAATGTGGGAGTTGAGTTATGAACTGCTCAGAAATTCTGGACCCATTACAGGAGTGTGCTTTGCAGAGAAGGCTCTGTGTTAGTTATTCAGTGTTAGCCTGTCTCTTACCCAATGGAATAGAACATAAAATGAAAGATTCACCATTCTATATTATACAGCACAGGAATTCAATATTACGATGGCCACTCTACCAACTCTACAATTGAGGTTTTGTCCCAATTTCCATTTAAAACCTCCAATTTTCTATTTCCCCCAACTTTTGTTTGGAGAAGCCTTTTATTTTTTTAAAAAAAGTATATAGTTAAAATAGCTTAGTAGAAAAAAATGTTTGGTGAAAATTTTGTAGATCCAAATTATGCATGTGGTATTTCATTGCAAAATGTACCCCAGCATCTCAAGATATTTCTCTCATGTTTTCCCAGCAAAGAATAGAGTTTAAAAGTCTGAGAGTGGTCCGTGTGATACATGATTTTGGTGTGTGATATGTTATCTTGTGTTGATATACTTATCCTTAAACCCAATTTAAAAAAAAAAAATCTCAGCCTAGAGAGGAGGGAGTGAGGCAAAGTTTGGACTTGCCTGACTGCTAAATTACTTTTTTCATTCCTGGAGTGGTGGATAAAGTAGTCTTCTAACAAAATGGAATTTTTAACAGAAAAAATAGTTTAATAACAAATCTTCACATCGTGGAAGGATCCATATCAGGCAAGCGGGGTTGGAAATACATAACTTGATTGGCTACTTAATGTGTTGCAGAGGGAAACAGGCTGTCAGATCTCTAAGCTGATTTACCTTCGCAGCACCAAGATATCAAAGCAGAGCCTTCAGTGGATCAAGTGGCTCTCCAACATCCCTGGAGTCTCCGTACCTGCTTTCCCTGATATTTCAGCCACTTCTACAACTCCCCTACTGCCATCTGCAACCTGCGTGCCTACTCCATCACAGCCTCCACTGCTATCCTCCAGCACTCACTGCAACCCGTTTCCACCACTGCTTCTGTGCTGTCCAGCTCCACCCTGCCCCTAGTCCCTTTTGTGCTATTCACATTTCTCCTCATTCCCCAATTCTATTTCCCTTCTGCTCCCCAAGGTTGTTTTGGTGCTGCCCAGTGAAATTTCCAGTGTATGGCTGTGTGACAGTGAATGCTGTATTAAGCTTAGGGTCAGAATTGTATATTTAATCTTAGCTGGTGATTTCCCTCATTTGTAATATTTGTGGGGGTTTTAATGCATGACGCATAACAGCATGTCTTCTTTGGACTCGTGTAACGCCGACAGACCTCAATCGTCAGTGAGCGGGATCGAACCTGGGTTCGAACCTCTGAAGCTTAGTGCATGAGCCTCTACTACATGAGCTAAAAGCCACATGGTTCTTAGCTAAGGCTATAGCAGACTCATTAATCTGTAAGTGGTCTCGGTGCCACTAGAGGGGGACAGAATACCACATCCAGGAGGTATGTGGGTTACACTAGCACTTAGCAACTTGAAATGCTAGCTAACTAAGTCTCTTGTTTGGTAATCTTATATTCATAGATTCTTCCATTTTAAGGCCAAAAGGGACCATTAGACCATCTAGTCGATCTCCTGTATGTCACAGACCATTAAATGTCACCCCGTTACCCCTGTATTGAGCCCAATAACCTGTGTTTGGCTAAAGAATATCTTCCAGAAAGACATCCCCTCTTAATTTGAAGACAATTGATATTTTTGTTTCTTTTTTTGGCTTTATTGTTGTTATTTATTTGTACTGCCATACTGCCAAGAAGCCTTAGTCATGGACCAGGATTCCATTGTGCTAGACCCTTTGCAAACACAGGACACAAAAAGATAATCCCTGCCCCAAAGAATTGACAAGCTGAGTACAAAACAAGAGACGACAGATGGAGATAGACATTCAAAGACGGGGGCACAAGAAAACAATGAAGCAGTGTGGATCAATAGGATAGGCAATAGTTTCAGAACACCACCAGCCTGTTATCAAGCTCAAAGGGTATTTTACAATTTTATAAAGTATGTACCTCGATTGCAAATCTTATTAACTGGCAACACCCTAGAAAATACCACATTTTCTGTATGAACACCATAGCTTTGGATGATGATTCTAATAGGTTGGGTGGAATTTTTTGTTTATATCGTCCTTGTGGTTAAATTTGCAATAGAGATGTTGGAAGACTTTGAGTACCAGATATTATAGTTTGACTATATAGCGTTTGGGCCAAATTTACTGCTGACCTAACCCTTGGTTTTAATGGATTGTATTGATTTCAGTAGAGATGCACCTGTTTACACCAATTGGATTTAGCCCTCATGTGTGTAATATATACACCTCTCTCTGTGTGCCATAATGCCATTTCTGAAGTCAGCAGGAAGTATGAGCTGGATCACTCTAGTTATAAAAGAGAGGGGGCAGCTGGCAGGGCATATTCCCTGTGAAGACTCCAAGACTCAAGCGCTTGCTCCCCCCCCCTCCCCCCGGTCCAGAATAGCCTGAATTTGGTGAGTTTTTGAGCACATGGCAGAAGACACCTGCTTGAGGGGGCTTTTGGAGAAGTCTGAGATGATGAAGGGGGTAGGTGGCCAGCTGAGTTCCTGTGGATCGGATGATTTTGATGCTGCTGAGATTTAATTTAACTGTATTTATTGTATCATTATGATGTTAGGATGCCTAGAGCCTTGAATATTTTAAATCTAAATAAATAAATACATGGGGCTACCATTAAAGAGAACTCAGAAGCTACATCTGAAGCAGAATGCCTCTGCTTGGCATTGTTAGTTGTAGAAAGCGTATAACACCAATTCTCTGAAACATTCTGAAGCTTTCTGTTTGCTTCCAGCTGCAGTTTAAGGTGATCTATGACGCCCTGGATGGTTTGGGTCCTGCCTGTCTGAGAGGAGGCCATGCTTCTAATTCTGGCATATCAGTGGAGGCCAGCTGGAGCACTCTTACATAACACTCCCTATGTTTGAAACTTTAGAGGATGGTGGGATGGAATTTTGGAGTTCACCTTATCCACTGGCTGCCAGAACTCATCTGCTGGGCTTGAGTCCATGGGGTATAGCCCATTTCTCTTCTTATGGCTTTGTCTCAAGGGGAGGGGGGTCATTGTGGATACCAGTCCTTAAAGTTGACTCAGTACAAAGTAGCATAGCAACCAGGGAGTATGTGAATGGGTGTCTTTTGTAAATCAATTAATGAAATAAACCCACGCCAGTTACAGGTATTAGATATCAGGAGAAGAGCTAAAATGTATTATTTTACTTTTCTTCTAAGAACACAAGACGTTTTAGTGACTTGTGCGATATTAAATTAAAATTTAAAAAAAGAACTCCACAGCACTTTTACTCTGTATTCAACAAATTTTCACCCATGGCTGGGCTGCTTTCAGGTTCAGCTTCTAAATTGGGTGCCTTAAATAACTTGTCAGTCTAGCTTTCCTGCTGGAAATCAAAAAGTTGAAAGCTTCACACAGTTGCTGCTGAAGAACTGTTGAATGTGCAATGGCAGCTGAGCTGATGGAGGAATGGGAAGGAAGGGTGGGTAGCAGGTTGGCTCAGAGTATTTGGGAAAGCAAAGCAAAAAAGTTACACACAGAATGTTTTTTTTAGTAAAAGCATTTGGAGAGACTGTTGGTCACCTTTGATCATCCTTGTGTCAAAGGCACATTGTGAAAGTATGGCCTAGTCTTCACTTACCGGCTGGTCCGGCGGCACGCCATCGATGTTCTGGGATCGATTTATCGCGTCTGGTTAAGACGCGATAAATCGATCCCGGATCGATCCCGGAAGTGCTCACAGTCGGCGCCGGTACTCCAGCTCGCCGAGAGGCATCGACGGGGGGAGACTTCCGGCCGCGTCTGGACCGCAGTAAGTTCGGACTAAGGTACTTCGAATTCAGCTACGTTATTAACGTAGCTGAATTTGCGTACCTTAGTCCGAAGTCCGGACTAAGTGGGGACCAGGCCTATCACTGACTATTCAAAGGGAATTTTCAGTGTAACTAATAGACCTAGGAAAGTCATATCCCTGTTTTAGATAATGGAGAGCTTTGGATAATTGAGCTTTAGGAGGAGGCTGGGCTACTTCCTGCTTGTGAACACTGATCCTCCATCTGCATTACAGGTTCTAGATAAGGAGGGTCCCTCTGTAGCTGTAAAGAACAGGGCGAAAAGGGTATTTCAAGGTGGGGGAGAGCTTAAGATAGAAAAACTAAAGAGAAATCCTTAGGTTGAGAAACACTCTCACCTCCAGTGCAGTAAGAGGAAAATAAAAACAAAGAATTTTAAAAAATCTGCAATTGCAGTAAGTCACCTCAGCATGTGTTTTATGGGGCTTTTATTACATATATCAGGTCTACTCTGGGGCTCAAAATCACATGCATCTGGTCAGATTACTTGGTAGTGCATGTACTGTAAGAACCTAAATAGAATGCAATTATTTTAAAAGGAAATTATAGTCCCACTACCTTCTGTCTAGCTAATGTCCCGATCTTTCTCTTTTTAACTTTTATCGACTCTTTTATCTTATTTCTAAGATGGCTTTCACGTTCCTATCTACCTTGCAGTCCCTTGGTATGTACAAAGCCAATTTGGTACATGGCTCAGTGCTTTGCCTGTCCTTTCTGACTGTTTACAGCTGGTTTATTAGGTAGGCTTTGTCTTGGGCTATCACTGCTGAGAAGAGGGGCTAAACTGCTCGTTTTGCATTAGGCCTGTGTACTCATGTGGAAATATCCAGCTATACCCCTCAGCAGAGATATCTGTGTTAAAATTAAACCAACTTTTAATCTGAAAAAAAAATTAATTTATTACCAATGCAAGGCTATTACTTTTACCATATAATCCAATGTAAGTATGTGATATTACCTCCACCAAAGAGTCCTGGGTTCTTGATTAAAAAATGCCAGGGGGGAGTGCGTGCCTCGCAACCGCTTATCTGCCCAGTTTTCAATTTCACCTGTTACAATATTCCATTTGGACTCTTTCTGAGAATTTGCCAGCTGGAGTGAAATATTTGACTTTCAGATTGGGCTGCAGTTTTGGAGTGAGAGACCAGACATATGAGGAATTCTTTCTCTTTCCCTCATACCCTCCCATGCCCTCCCCAGAAATACCCTATCAGTGCCTTTGGCAACATGGTGATTAGCTATAATGGAGAACGGTCAGGGAGAGATTACTGGCTTTATGAGGTGGCATTTTTCAATGTGACTGTTCTTGGTACCTTCCAGTCACTTAGTCCTCTGTACCCACAATGCTATTTGTTTATTTTGATTTATTATTTAAGTGTCTCTGTGCCAGGCTCCAGATGCTTTTATTTCACGTTTTAAAAACAACATGAAATGCACAGTATGTATCAAATAGAATGGACTTACTCACGTGATACGTTATAATCTTTGTCCACTATAATAATAAACCCATATATAACCATCCACTCACTCGCCAGATGTCCATGAAGAAAGATGCATTTTGCAGCATGTCTAGAAGGTTAACAAATCCAGACTCTGGTGTACCAAATGAGAGCACAAATTCCACAGTCAAGGTCCACTCGTGGAGAATGCTTTGTCAGCATATCCCTTCCTGTTTAAGCTAGAGTGCTTCCACTGTGAAGGTATCAGGTATCAGACATGGTGAAAGGTGATTTCCCTGGCAAGCAAGTCCCAAATCATTTAAGGCTTTCTAACCAGCACCTTAAACTGAAGCCAGCGCAGTTCACTGATCACTGATATCATGTACTCTCAGTCTGAAGCAAAGGCACCTATGCAGGCAGCCCAATTCTTCACTAGGTTCATCTTCTCCATAGTATCACAGGATAGCCTCTAGTAGGTATATGCAAGTCTTTCTTTGGATTGGCTTGAGAGGAAAGACTGCCACACTGCAGACTGCATGTCTATGACCAATGCACAGGTTGTGATAAACACTTGTACGTTTTCTACCATATGCCATTCCCCATATTTAGTCCTGATTCACTAGGTCTCCAAATGTGCCCAGCAAATCTCTATAAAAAGTTTACTGGAGTATAGCTGAACTCTTAAAGGAACTTTAGGCGCAAAGATAAATCCTGAAAGGTTTAATCTGTTTGGCTCAGGTTAGCTTTTCTCTTTTCAATGCTTGCAGAAGATGGAATCTCCTCCTCCAGTCCAAGAGTAAGGAAAGTTAATCCCAATTGCACTTTGAAGTCAGGGGGTAGGGCGAATACACACAGCGATAACAATTCTGTTCTTAGCATCATATCCTTAATGCTTATTGTTCTGATAATGTAATTTACCTTAGAACATTTTCTGCATGCTTTTACACCTCCACCCTGAATTTGTAACCCTCAATGGATACCCCCGACTGTATGATTTTAACCAGATCAACCAAGGCTGCTATTGAAAGTTTGTGTGTTTTAATCTAAAGGAGGGTTTTTAAAAAATAATAAAAAAAATGGCTTAGCTCCAGACACTATCCAGCTAGTGCTCAAAGATCCTTCACTCACCAGTCATGTAGTTCCTTGATTATACTTCCTCGGAGTTAATCTTTTCTATATTAACATGCAACTAGAAATTTCATGCTGATCAGTCATTTTTCTCACTGAGCACACTATGCAGTTCATTTGTGCACTGAACAACATAGTACTTAGCTGAGCGTATGCAATATTAACAAAGGGAGAAAAAAAGAAACTGACTGTTATCTGTGATCTTCAATGACAGCAGCTGTCCCTGCTGTTACTATGGTAGCCTGTTCATATGCATAGATGCACCTGTGAGAGTCCTTATTCTGTGGTCTGCTGGCTTTTAGTGTTCCCCTAATACTTTGTCTTGACCATTCTGAGTTTGGACACCACTCTGGACGTGTGTGTGTGTGTGTGTGTGTGTGTGTGTGTGTGTGTGTGTGTGTGTGTGTGTGTGTGTGTGTGTGTGTAGTATTTATCCACCCTCCCAAAGACAGGAAGCAAACATGTTGACGACCACTCCTTGGAAATAGGAGGAAACTGTTGAGGGAAGGGTCATTACTTCTCCAGCCCCCATCTGAAAATTGGGGGACAAACTGCCTTGGGTAAGGGGAGAGGGAACCAGCTCCAAGCCCTTAAATCAGGCTTTTCTCAGAAGCACTTCACAGCCTACCATCGTAGCAGCAAGGAAGAGAACTGTTTTCATGGTAGAACTGAGATGTTAGATGCAAACTATAAAAAGTCATATGTACATATACTGAAAAAAATAGTTTGGCTCTTATCTGTCAGTCACTTTCTGGTATTGCGTATTTACAGGAGGCAGTAGTATCTGCCTTTCTCTCTCCTGTATGAGGGTGTTGGGCATACAGTATTATTGTACAAAAAGAAGTGGAGTTCTTGCTATTGTTTTCTTTCCTCGAGTCTAGACAGAACAGTGTCAAGTTTTTTCCCACTACCTGACAGTCCCCTGGTTTTAGTCAGTTCATGTGCAAAATCCCTTCAGGTGTTTTATGATGCACAAAGCTATAGCCATAAAATGGATCTATCTAGAAGGAGTATTTCTATTAATTGCCCCATAAGCACTTCCTTATTTTATTATTGCTTAATTATCTACAGCCTGTTGCTGCAAAATGGCATGTGTAATAGATGCTTTTGTGTTAGCTTGTGTGTACATATTATATAAAGGAAATAAATTTTGTTTTAGTAAATTCTGTATTACTGATGATACAAAGTGACTTTATTTTAGCATGTCTTCTCTAAATGTGCTTTTGATTTTTGGAGTGTTAGTGATGATATTATTACGTACATTGCTGTTAGCTATTGACTGAATGATTGCTGTTGTATTCTGAATGTGCTGATGCTGAAAATCTGCGATATAAATAAACTTCCTCTGGTAGCATCATTATAATAGCACAAGCAGCAGAAATTTATGGAAAGAACAGATTAAATGCTTAGACTTAAATTCTTCAGTGTGCAAGTCAGCTTAAACTGCTGTGTCTGAATTTTGGCTTGCTGAATCAGGTGGAAAAAATCAAAACTGACACATCGCTTGTCTGTGCATTTTTACTATGATATATTATGTTACTAAAAGAAAAAGCTCAAAAGCTACCATTGATAATCCTGGCAAAATTTGGAACTTAATTATTAAAATCTGTAGTTTCTTTTCAGAATGACCTGGGACTTGGTGCGTATATCACAGCAAGGAAATGTAACATCCGTATGTAGTTATGGATTGTGACGTGGGGCATTTTTATGTCATAATTTTATGTAATAAAGGAGCGGTTTTCAACCTCTAGTCCTCGGACCCCTGCCCCTGGTGGTCCGCAGACTATGTCTAAGGGGTCCGCAAAAGGTAGTAGTTACTATAGAATTGTGGTTTTCAACCTGTGGTCCGTGGACCCTGAGGGTCCACAGACTATTTCTAAGATTTCCAAAGGGGTCCGCACCTCCATTCAAAATTGTTTAGGGGACACAAGTGAAAAAAAGTTGAAAATCACTCTAATAAAGCATTCACTATACAAGTATGTTTATTAAAGCATCAGATATGAAGGTCAAGAATTTGACACAGTTAATTATATTGATATAGCCAATTAACATATAATAGCATTAATCATAACACACATGAGCATTTAGAAAACAATTATCATATAAAAAATTCATAATTAATGTTGGTTACCAATAGATGTTTAAATTTATTTATTTAGATTTATAAACATCTCCGTAGCTGGCCATTTAGAGCTCTGGTCCCTTATCCCAGAAATTTAAAAAGCACCATACAAAGTACAATATCAAGAACTTTCCATAGATAAATATACACCCACCAAACCTCTCCAGTTCTCCTATGTAATCTCTTCCCTGCTATGGAAATGATTCCCTCAAAGTCAGCTTTACTTAGCTGTTGACAACTCATTTCTTAGTTACTTATACTGTGTGTCGGGCATCAGTGCTTTCCATAAATAAACTGAAACATACTATTGCAATTACAAAATATGATTAGTGGAAAAAAACAACTTTTTCTGGTTTGCTAATAGAAGTAAGTTTATTCACTCCCTCTCTATAACTTTATTGGCATGGTAAGTTACACCAGTATAATATGCTCAATATGATATTCACTGCTAAGGTAAGTTAGTGATCACTGTACAAGCTTTTTCAAAATTGGCTTATCTCACAGGTCACAGTAAGACAAATACAACAGCAAGATTTCTCTTTAAAAGTCTAGAAACAGAAGGTGGTGGGGTGGAAATTGTGAATAGCAAGCATTATATTAAAAATAAAATGATATTTAATTTATACATTTGTAACAAAGCTTAATTTAGTACTAGTAAATTGCTTAAATGGATAGGTGTGCAAAAGCCAGAGAGTATAATCATTTGTAACAAGTATTATAGCAACACATTAGCAATGCTGTAGTTATGGCTGTGTGGGAGGCATTTTCATATGCCCTTGTTTTCAGATTTTTATAATTGTTTTGGAGAAAAAAAACTTTGGGCTGAAAATGTTCATATTCTGAGTGCTGTGGTGCATTTTTAAATTGGCAACATTCTGTTTGGCCATTTTTGAGTTATCGGTGCATGATAAAACTGTTTTTCTCCCGTTTAAATTTTTTCAAATGTTTTGGGTTTTTTTTGTATGTTTGGTTTTTTGGTGTTTTCTTTTTTTGTTTGTTTTTTTGTAGGGCTGTCAAGCGATTAAAAAAATTAATCGCGATTAATCGCGCTGTTAAACAATAATAGAATACCATTTATTCAAATATTTGTTGATGTTTTCTACATTTTCAAATATATTGATTTCAGTTACAACACAATACAAAGTGTACAGTGCTCACTTTATATTTATTTTTAATTACAAATATTTGTACTGTAAAAAAAAAAGAAAAAATATTTTTCAGTTCACTTAATACAAGTACTGTAGTGCAATCTCTTTATTATGAAAGTTTACCTTACAAATGTAGAATTATGTACAAAAAAACTGCATTCAAAAATAAAATAATAACTTTAGTGCCTGCAAGTCCACTCAGTCCTACTTCAGCCAATCGCTCAGACAAACATGTTTGTTTACATTGACGGGAGATACTGCTGCCTGCTTCTTATTTACAATGTCACCTTAAAGTGAGAACAGGCGTTCGCATCGCACTGTTGTAGCTGGCGTCGCAAGACATTTACATGCCAGATGTGCTAAAGATTCATATGTCCCTTCATACTTCAACCACCATTCGAGGACATGCGTCCATGCTGATGACAGGTTCTGCTCGATAACAATCCAAGGTAGAATGGACTGATATAGCTCAGTGGTTTGAGCATTGGCCTGCTAAACCCAGGGTTATGAGTTCAATCCTTGAGGGGGCCACTTAGGGATCTAGGGCAAAAAATCAGTACTTGGTCCTGCTAGTGAAGGCAGGGGGCTGGACTTGATGACCTTTCTGGGTCCCTTCCAATTCTAGGAGATAGGTATATCTCCATTTTCATCTGAGTCAGATGCAGCCAGCAGAAGGTTGATTTTCTTTTTTGGTGGTTCAGGTTCTGTAGTTTTCACATCTGAGTCTTACTCTTTTAAGACTTCTGAAAGCATGCTCCACACCTCGTCCCTTTCAGATTTTGGAAGGCACTTCAGATTCTTAAATCTTGGGTTGATTGCTGTAGCTATTTTTAGAAATCTCACATTGGTACCTTCTTTGTGTTTTGTCAAATCTGCTGTGAAAGTGTTCTTAAAACAAACGTACTGGGTCATCATCCAAGAATGCTATAACATTAAATATATGGCAGAATGCAGGTAAACAGAACAGGAGACATACAATTCTTCCCCAAGGAGTTCAGTCACAAATTTAATTAATGCATTAATTTTTTTAATGAGCATGATCAGCGTGGAAGCACATCATCCGAAGCATGAAGGGGTACATGAATGTTTAGCATATCTCGGACGTAAATACCTTGCAACACTGGCTACAAAAGTGCCATGTGAACACCTGTTCTCACTTTAAGGTGACATTGTAAATAAGAAGCAGGCAGCGTTATCTCCCGTAAATTAAACAAACTTGTTTATCTTAGCAATTGGTTGAACAAGAAGTAGGACTGAGTGGACTTGTAGGCTCTAAAGTTTTACATTGTTTTGTTTTTGAGTGCAGTTATATAACAAAAATAATCTACATTTGTAAGTTAAACTTTCTTGATAAAGAAATTGCACTACAGTACTTGTATAAGTATTTTTCTTTTACCATTTTTACAGTGCAAATATTTGTAAACAAAAATAATAATATAAAGTGAGTACTGTACACTTTGTATTCTGTGCTGTAATAGAAATCTATATACTTGAAAATGTAGAAAAACATCCAAAATATTTAATAAATTTCAATTGGTATTCTATTGCATTCCAGTGCGATTAATTGCGATTAATTTTTTTAATCGTGATTAATTTTTTTGAGTTAATCACCCTGAGTTAACTGCGATTAATCGACAGCCCTTTTTTTTGTTTTTGTTTTTTTGATACTTGGTTTGGTTTTGGTTTTTGGGGCAAGCTGGGGTTTTGATTTATTGACGTGGAAGGGGGTTTGGGTTTTGGTTTCATTTTGAGTTTGTAATTCAAAATTGACTTCAGCCCCAATCTGGCACATGCTTAAGATGTCCCATTATGGAGTCCCATTTAAGTCAATGGAACTTAAGCCTGTACTTAACTTTAAGGGAGATAGGGATAGAAACTGTAAAAAACCAAACACCCCTGAGTGACATAATTACACCAACCTAACCGCCCCCAGGTAGACAGATTACCTTCTGCCAACATAGCTACCTTCTCGGGGAGATGGGTTAATTATACTGACAGGAGAGCTCTCTCCCGTCAGCTTAGAGCATCTTAATTAAAGTGCTAAAGCGGCGCAGCTGCATTGGTGCAGCTGTGTCGATGCAGCATTTTAAGTGTGAACGTGTCCTAAGTTTCCCAGACTTGAAAAAGAGCTCTGTGTAAGCTCAAAAGCTTGTCTCTGTCACCAGCAGAAGTTGGTCCAATAAATGATATTACCTCACCGACCTAGTCTCTCTAATATCCTGGGGACTGACACGGCTGTAACAACACTGCATATACAAAGATTATCATTTTCTCTTAAACCCTATAGAACTTTTCCATAAGAGAAACAGTGACTTATCATTCTTCATATAAATTCTTCATCTTCGTGTAATTGGTGTGATTCATCTGCCATCAGCACTAATAAGTAATCAGTCCTTTGTGATGAAAACTAATGGAGAACAAAAGCATAAATTGATGCTGCATAGTTTAATGTATAAAACCAGAATATATTCTGATAAAAATGTTATAATCCATAAAATATATAAAAAGACAAAATCTATATAATTGTGGTAACCATCACATGAACTACTGTATTACATGTTGATATATAATATTCAAACCACTGTATATAGGTTGACTTTGTACTGCTCAGGCTCTGCCTTCTACACTGACATTATAGGCCCTGATCCAGCAAGGAATTTAAATATGCATCCGAAGAAGTGGGCTGTAGTCCACGAAAGCTTATGCTCTAATAAATCTGTTAGTCTCTAAGGTGCCACAAGTACTCCTGCTCTTCTTTTTGCGGATACAGACTAACACGGCTGCTACTCTGATTAACAAGGAATTTAAGCATATGATTAAAGTTTAACACATAAACAGTTTAATTGACTTCATTGGGACTTCTCAGGTCCTCAAGTTAAGCACATGCTCAAGTGTGTTCTAAGTACAAAGCCAAAATAACTGGATAATGTGTATATGTGAATCATTTCTTTCCACAGTAAGGTGGGAGGGTAATAATATTTATCCACTTTTCAAATCTCCAAATCTTCTAATTAAAGGTGCTATATAAGTGCAGGGTGATATTACTATTGTTATAGTCACCAACTAGTGGTGACCCTTGGGGAACACCACTAGTTACCCCTCTCCATTCTGAAAATTTACCATTTATTCCGACCCTTTGTTCCCTGTCTTTTGACCAGTTCTCAGTCCATGAAAGGATCTTCCCTCTTATCCCATGACAACTTAATTTACGTAAGAGCCTTTGGTGAGGGACCTTGTCAAAGGCTTTCTGGAAATCTAAGTACACTGTCCACTGGATCCCCGTTGTCCACATGTTTGTTGACCCCTTCAAAGAACTTTAATAGATTAGTAAGTCATGATTTCCCTTTACAGAAACCATGTTGATTTTTGCCCAACAATTTATGTTCTTCTATGTGTCTGACAATTGTATTCTTTATTATTGTTTCAACTAATTTAATTTGCCCGATACTGACATTAGCCTTACCGATCTGCAATTACCGGGATCACCTCTAGAGGCCTTTTTAAATATTGGTGTTACATTAGCTATCTTCCAGTCATTGGGTACAGAAGCTGATTTAAAGGACAGGTTACAAACCATAGTTAATAGTTCCGCAATTTCACATTTGAGTTCTTTCAGAACTCTTGGGTGAATGCCATCTGGTCCCGGTGACTTGTTACTGTTAAGTTTATCAATTAATTCCAAAACCTCCTCTAGTGACACTTCAGTCTGTGACACTGGATCTGTAAATCCTCAGATTTATCACCTACAAAGGACGGCTCAGGTTTGGGAATCTCCCTAACATCCTTAGCTGTGAAGACTGAAGCAAAGAATTCATTTAGTTTCTCTGCAATGACTTTATCATCTTTAAGTGCTCCTTTTGTATCTCGATCGTCCAGGGGCCCCACTGGTTGTTTAGCAGGCTTCCTGCTTCTGATGTACTTAAAAACATTTTGTTATTACCTTTTGAGTTTTTGGCTAGCTGTTCTTCAAACTCCTTTTTGGCTTTTCTTATTACATTTTTCACTTAATTTGTCATTGTTTATGCTCCTTTCTATTTACCTCACTAGGATTTGACTTCCACTGTTTAAAAGATGCCTTTTTATCTCTCACTGCTTCTTTTACATGATTGTTAAGCCACGGTGGCTTTTTTTAGTTCTTTTACTGTGTTTTTTAATTTGGGGTATACATTTAAGTTGGGCCTCTATTATGGTGTCTCTGAAAAGTGTCCATGCAACTTGGAGGGATTTCACTCTAGTCACTGTACCTTTTAATTTCTGTTTAACTAACCTCCTAATTTTTTCATAGTTCCCCTTTCTGAAATTAAATGCCACAGTGTTGAGCTGTTGAGGTGTTCTTCCTACCACAGGAATGTTAAATGTTATTATATTATGGTCAGTATTTCCAAGGGGTCCTGTTATAGTTACCTCTTGAACCAGATCCTGTGCTCCACTCAGGTCTAAATCGAGAATTGCCTCTCCCCTTGTGGGTTCCCGTACCAGCTGCTCCAAGAGCAGTCATTTAAAGTATCAAGAAATTTTGTCTCTGCATTTCATACGGAGGTGACATGTACCCAGTCAATATGGGGATAATTGAAATCCCCCACTATTATTGAGTTCTTTATTTTGATAGCCTCTCTAATCTCCCTTAGCATTTCATCGTAGCCATATGCTACAGCTACCAGTCTTCTTGAGGAGATAGGGAAAGGCACCTTGTTGTTAGTTCTTGTATTACCATAGTACCTAGGAGCCCTAGTCGTGGACCAAGCCCCATTGTGCTAGGCACTGTGCAAACACAGAATAAAAACAGAGTCCCCATCCCAAGAGTCTTACAATCTAAGCATAAGGCAAGAGACAATAGACAGATATAGACAGACAGAGAGCATAAGGAAACAATAAGACATTATTGGTCAGCGTGGTAGGCCCTTTTTTTTTTTTTTTTTTTGCAAGCGTCACAGCAAAGGAGGGATTTGGAGATGGATAATGAGGTAGGGTTTTGAGATCTTTATGGGAAGCACCGCCCAAGCATGTGGGGCAGCCTGGGAGAAAGCACAAAGGTGTTTGCTTGAAAATATAACAAGTGGGCAATGGAAGCTCACATCATGGGCTGGTCAGAGCAAGCATCGACAGCTCAGTAGTGAGTGAGAGATCACAGATCGGGTGAGGATTGACCATGGAGGGCCTTCAAAGTGAATACAGCAGCTTATGTTTTGTGCAATAGAGAAGGGGGAGCTAGTGGAGGGATTCAAAGAGAGGGGTGACATGTTCGAAGTGATGAATTAGGTAAGCGATCTCAGTAGTAGCATTGTGAATGGATATGAGCAGGGCAAAGTTGCATTTGTCAAGGCCAGAAAGAAGGACGTTGCAGTAATGAGATGTGAGATGATGAGAGCCTGGATGAGAATTTTAGCTGTGTGACTGAATAAGAAAGGCTATAGCTTAATGATGTTATACAGGCAGAATCAGCAGGTTTTAGACATAGCCAGGAGATGAGGACCTAGAGAAAGGTCAGAGTCAAAGATGACGCCCAGGTTACGGGCCTGAATGACAGGCAGAATGGATTGTTATCCACAGTGATGAAAGGAAGTTGTGGGAGGCATTGTGAGGGAAGATGACAAGGGGGTTGCTGGTGCTGAGGGAGGGTGTGCGGTTGTAGAGACCTAACAAAGAAAGGGAGAGATGAAGCTGAGATAGGTTTTGTATTCTAGTGAGTTTTGGATGTTCTTGAGGTTTGTCTATCACTTGTCTCATGCTACAAGCTTACACATTACAACAGTACTTCATTGTGGTCATTTAAATATGTATTTTCAGGGCCGGTTGGGTTACTGTGCATTAGTTTTTCACATTGTTTCCAGCAAGTAGCTGAATGTAGTGTGCTGTAGAATATAGCAGCTTTTGTGAATTTTTTGCTATGATTATAGAATAGTTCATCCATAACAAAACCAGATCTCGGTCACCAGGAGATTGCAGCAACAAAAAGGGCATTTAATCATTTGGTTAGAATAGGAATAGAGAGGAAAGCACATTTCTGTTGCTGTGGTCTGACTACAGAGGAGAAGCAGCCAGAAATGAGCCACCAGGATAGGATTCCATCCATCTGCTCCCTCCTTTCCTGTTTTCTAATTTTTGTACCACTTTAATTACGATAAGCAGAGGTGCTTGACAGAAGCTCTTTGTTCTGATAGGTGTATTGGGCCCCTTGATTTGGAATGCAAACTTTAATTTCTGCATTCCTCCTGCTGTGAACAGCAGAGGAGCACTACAGAAGCAGAGATAGGTTATAATCTCTGGAGGTCCTTTTCCCTCACACTCACACTTGGAAGGACAGGCACGTTTTCCCCTCAACTCTGTCAGATAAGATACTCTGAAGTGGAACCTTAAAACCTGTTTCACGTGTTAGTATGCAATGTCTGATGCTTTCACGTTTCTCAAAGGCTTCTAAAGTTGTTGAAGCTTCGTGACAACTTAGCTATCTTTGGGATCAGAGGGCTCAGCATCCCTTGGGCCTGCCACATCTGATGGTTCATTTGGCAAGGGGAACACTGGTTTAGAGCACTGGCTCCCACTTCCCAAGACAAGTGGGGAATATATTAATTGCATGGTATATGTTGTCATCTGTACGCTCTGGAAACAATTAGAGAAAAGTTTCTTAATTTCCAGGGGAAGCAGAGCCTGTGATTCTGTGAAGCAAACTAAGGCTTTGTCTATACTTTTGTCATTCAGAGGTGTTAAAAAAAACACACACACGTGAAAGACAAAAGTTTTGTCGATGACAAGCACTACTTGTTGTTAGTTCTTGTATTACCATAGTACCTAGGAGCTGAAAATAATGTAATGCTTTTTGTTAGTCCTTATTTCTGATCTTAATGTGTTACCTGTAAGGTATTCTGGAAGTGACATTTATAAATTGTTTTCTAGATTCTTCTGGATGTGATTATATACATCTGTCAGGAAAGTGGTCAATTGATCCTTTAAATATACTAAAAAAAGCACGCATAATAATAATGCTGCATTTCTCTGGCAAGTTTTATCTATGATCTCAATGCTTTACAACTGTTCCCCTAGCTTACAAAAGAGAAAACTGAAGCTAAATGACTTGCCCAGTGTTACACAATGGGACAGTAGCAATAATGGAAATACAGACTAGGAGTCCTGATTTTCCTACTTTAATCACACCCTCCAAGGATCAAGGGATACTTGCATGTCTTCCCTATGCTAGCACACAGTGCAGTATAAAGAGCAGCAAATTAATGCCTGAGGGTGTGTACTTAAGAGAAGTTAAGCTTCACCAGTTTAAGCAATCAGATCAATCTGCCTTCCTCATAAGTTAATGCAATGAGTGGGAATCATAATGTACCATGAAATAGGAAGCTTTGCTGTGAAGGTAAAAATATTCTGGTGCTTAGATAAACTCTAGAAGACAATGGCTTTTGGTTCCTGAACATGCACTATCAACTTCAAATAGTTTAATAGCATAAGAAATGACTTTTGCATCTGGACCGCTTCTAAATGAGGGTGTCAGGCATAAATGAATGCATTTGGACCACTAAAAGCAAATGGAAAAAATAAAGGGTAGATGCAGAGGCATTTCAGTTGTTCAAAGCAACTTATTTGCAGTTGTTCTTTGAAATCACCGAGTAATCCGTGAGGTATATCAGCATATCTGTGAATAAACTTCCTTGATATTTTTAGGCACTAGAAATTCTATTATCAGGCAAATATAGTTTAAAGTCATTATTCAAGCTACAAGAGGCAACTATATGTCTTAGGAAGTTGAAGATGCCACACTGGCGGAGCTGATGTTTCTCCAGATTTCATGACAACATAATCTTGTTGTTAGGTCTTCGTAGTAATTGAAACAGGTCTTCTAATGGATGGAATAACATTGTAGTGGTTTTTACTACTTTATACTAAGCCTATCTTATAGGAGTCACACCTTAACAGTGAAAGTGCAGTATCTTATTTCCAGGAAAGTTGCAGGGTTACTGAAGAGTCCAAATGACATAATAGTCAGGGATGTGCCTTCATGAAAAATGTAGCAAATTACTTAGATTTTTTCCCCCTAGAGTGTCAACTAGTAAGATTCCCTGTAATAATAAAAGCGGGAGGTGAAAACCTTACTACTGTGAATATTGATTCCTGGATAGTACACTGCTTATCCCGTAGATGACCCAGATCCTCAGTTCCCTACGGGTTTTGAATAGTAGCAGACAGAATGTGGGTTACATAACTGATCTGATACAGGTTAGTGACTTTGCTGACATTTTTATTTATTTTATTCTTTTAACTTGCTCCTCAGATTAACTGTCTTTCATTTATTCAAGAGAAGCCAGAAATTATTCAGTGGGATTGGCATTGACAGCATAGTATAACTGACTGTTCCACAAAATGTTCTTCCTAAACATCAATTTAACATAGATTCAATTAAAAAGTTACTTCCAGCAAAGACCATTTTTACTTAGCAAGCCGGTTAGATTTCTCAGCAGGTTAAGTGAATTGGTTGTAGCTCCTTCATGTAATATGCTGTTGGGGCTATATGTTGGTAGATACATATATGTGCAAGGACTTCTCTGAAGCCCACGATGACAGTATCTCCATGTGCTATAGGGAAGGTATAGCCACTTGGAAAATTAAAACAAAAATCAGAAAAAACTTGCCAATTTGTCCAGTATTTATCTACAAGATGCACTGTTGCCAACCGCAAGAATACAAAAATCATGAGTTAGCCCCTCCTCTCCCCCCCAAATCATGAGATTGGCTTTAAAATCATGATTTAAAAAAAAATGGGGTTGGGTTCTTTTTATTTTCCTTCTGATTTCTGAGCCTTCAGGATGTGCTCAGATCAAATTATTAGTTGTCATAAGATTCTCAATTATATCTCAAGACTTGGCAACACGCTGGTCAGGATTAAAAAAAAAAGAACACCTATAATTTCAGTGTAAAATGGGAAATTCCAGGAAAATTTTTCATGGGTGTCCCCTCCCCATTTTTTCTTTGATCAGTTATAAGGTGATTAGACCTGTTCGTTATGCCTTCTCTGTAGATTGTTCCCGTCTCTGTACTCTCGAGGAGCACAAGCAGAATAGAATAAAAGTCCATTCATGCTCAGAAGTTTCTAGTCTTTTCTTGGTTTCTGTTTCTGTGGGTTCATACATAGAGACTAGATGATCTTCAATGTCTGTTTTTTCTTTTTTGCAACCCTCTGGCCTGCTAATTCAGTTGCATGCCAAGTGCAGAGGAGAAAATTCAATATGTATAGTAGAGACAGCAACAAAAAATTCTGTCTAGTAAGAGCTTTTTTGTCGTAAAACCTTCACCAAAGTGACTTGAATGTTCTCACTCAGATGTGTTCTTTATCCATTTTTCTTACAGTTGAGTGGTGAGGGAGTAAAACTTTTAATGTGGTAAGAATCATACAGTATCCTGTCTACAAAGTGGATGGTGGGAGTAGGAGTGTGTGTAATTACTACTACTGACAGTAGAATTATGCACATTTATTAGAATAATAAAAGGTAGATTTAAATAACAGATATTGATTTTTAAACATAGAAGAAGAATTCTCAAAATGTCATGGAGTTATGCAAGTTATAGATAATAATTTGGTCCAACCTGAGGAAAGATGCCTGAAAATGAACCCCTATACTTGTAATAGACATCTAGATAGAAAATAAGTAAACTACTACACCTCCTGTAATAACTACTACACCTCCTCCATGTCTGATGCCAGTGACAAAATATGGGAAAGGGATTTGTTAAGAAATTAGAGTGTATTTCTGCAAATGTTGAAAATAATAACAATAATTATTAATAAATACTCTTGGGCCAGAAGGTTAGATGGTTAGATAGCATGCTTGCCTGTGCATTGTAAAACCCAACATACTTGAAAACCCAGCATACTTGGTTCACTTACCAAGAGGATAATCGTCCAAAATATTCTTCTAAATTGTATAAACGATTTCAAATAGTAAAGAGAAATTCGAGAAACTTATCAGGATGGAGCAGCCTACTCTGAGCCATGACCTTAAGCACCTTGAACAAATATGGGATTTATTTTGGTCAGATGCAGTAGCTACAGTGACTTATATATGTCAAGCACATCCTGTTGCACCAAGTGGTCATACAACATTCAGCTCTGGGGCAGGGAAATAACTTTAGCATCTAAAGTTATTTCAGACAGTTGTGGTTTTGTTAACTTAATTTAATGCTGCATTTGGAATGAATCAGCAAACATTTTTATTTAAAAAAAAAATTAGGCTTGAAATTAGTTCACTATTTCATTTTATTATCAAATGCAAAATACCTGTGTCAATCCCTTAAAAGATTAAGGGACAGAGGTTATGGCAGCGGTGGAGCAAAACCATTATGAATTCAGATTGCAAATGCATATGCAAGGCTGCCTAAGAACTGCTATTGCATTAACCAGAAGGCGGGGGAAAGCCAGAATTGTCCAAAGCGGAGAAAAACTTATCCCCATTTGTAAACTGCAAGGTCTCACAACTTAAATGACACATTATAAACAACATGCATGCTGGGGGGGGGGTGGGGGGGGAAGGTGTCCTTTGCTACAATACTTCAATACTTCACTAGTGGTTACTGGTTAGTAAAGCTACCTTGGTTAATAGCTACCTTGATTTAAAAGTCTACCTTCATTTTCTATGAATAAATTATTTCTTTGTCATTGTTTTTGTCAGCATTGTTAACTACGGAATATATTCAGGCTGGTCATTTTAAGTGTCCCTCTTATCAGTATTGTGCCTGGAATTCATTATCCTCTTATCTACCTGCCATTTCTCTCAGTAGAGAGGTAAATGGATTGATTACTTTCCCTGCTGAATTGGTCAGGATGTACAGCAAATTCTCTTCAGCTTTACAGCTCATTCATCATGGATATCCCCTTTTTCCCACCCCCAACTTAAATGTTTAATTCTCTTCATAGTCAGTGGAAACCATGAGCAGAGATGAGAATCCAACAGAAGTACCTCTTATCACACATTTACTGCAAAAACCTGCCATTGCAAAACCATGACTCTTCTTTTCTCCCTGATTATGCTGCTCAAAAGGAACTGCGTGCCTCTGAGCCTCTAATTCAGCAACATGTGCATTTTCTAGAATATTGACTGACCATCATTACTCTCTCTGTGAATTATGAATGTGTTTTATAGTTAACTCTTCTGTGGCATTTGAAGGCGATGACACTACTCTGTTAAAAAATTAAGGGTGATGTTGGATGTGAGGTAGCTAAATCATCTGTATACCGCACAGTATACAAAACAACTCGGCATTTAGCAGATACCCTAGCTGTGAGCCAAAAGGGTGTGGTCTGAGCTGAGGAGCAGGAGTCAGAAACTGTCAAAAACTGAAAAGTCTAGCACCAGGGTATATTGAGGTAGAGACTGTTTCCCTGGAGCAGTTGCAGTCCCCCCTCTGTTTGATCAGGTGACTGCAATTCCCTTTGGAGACTTGCCATCCTTAGCAAAAATTTCCAGGCATCAGCAACTTGCCTTTAGACACCCCGGTGAGGGATCAAAGAAGCAGCAGCTCTGTGGGGCAAATTAAAAGTAAAATGATCCAAGGAGACCCTTCCTCCCACGCACACACACACACACACACACACACCTCTATCTTGCTAGGAAATTCCTCATCTGTGCCTCCCCTATGTGAGTAAGACAAAAGGACAAAACCCAAGCAGGGTCCAGCCCTCACTCCCAGATCCTCCCTTTTTCCCTGTGCCCAAAACCCTGTTCATTTTAAACTCAGAGTTGCAGATATCTCCTAATCTCTTTCGGACTCTGACTGAGGATGCTGTAGCTTGCCCATATCCAAAGCTCTGGTCTGGAAAGAAAAAGGCAAAGGTTGTGAAAAGATAACCTTACCCACTGGCAGAGTCCCAGAGTCTGGGCTCCAGCCTGATCCTGAATGTCTACACCACAATTAAACAGTCCCATAGCCATGTCCCACAGGCCCAAGTCAGCAGACACAGGTCACCCCAGGGTGTTTAATTGCAGTGTAGACATGCCCTGGATCCCAGATTCTTCCTCTGTGCATAACTAGTCTCAACTAGAGTCCTTTCCTGTGCAGACAAATGGCCACCTGCCATATTGGGTAAATGGGTATCGGCCGTAGTCCGAGACATACTCAGTAGAATTAACCAGAATAGCCAAGTTTTGTTTCAGCTTATTCCATTGCTTTGAAATATGCATACATATCAAAAAAGAAGGTATCCCATCTCTTTCAGACTGGGGTTATAGAGGAGATTCCTACCCCTTGAGAGAATGGGCGGGAACAGAGCACTTCTGGATTTGAAGTGCCTGAGTAAGTTTATGTGAAAGCTGAAGTTCAGGCAGGAGCTGTATTGCAAGGGAAATTCTCCTAAGCCAAGTCTTCAAGAAGACACATTGCCATATCCCTAACTGCTCATTCCACAGCAGGCTCACTCAGTTTGCTTATAGTTCATGTTTCAGATAATGATCCTTACCATCCACCTTATCACAGCTCCATAGAATCATAGGACTGTGAGGGACTTCAAGAGGTCATCTAGTCCAGTCCCCTGCACTCAAGGCAAGACTAAGTATTATCTAGACCATCCCTGACAGGTGTTTGTCTAACCTGCTCTTAAAAATCTCCAGTGATGGAGATTACACAACCTCCCTAGGCAATGTATTCCAATGCTTAACCACTCTGACAGTTAGGAAGTTTTTCCTAATGTCCAACTTAAACTGCCCTTGCTGTGATTTAAGCCCATTGCTTCTTGTCCTATCTTCAGAGGTTAAGGAAAACAATTTTTCTCCCTCCTCCTTTTAAAAACCCTTTATGTACTTGAAAACTGTTATCATGTCCCCTTTCAGTCTTCTCTTCTCCATAAACCCAACTCCATAAACAAACCCAATTTTTTCAGTCTTCCCTCATAGGTCATGTTTTAATTATTTTTGTTGCTCCTCTCTAATTTGTCCACATCTTTCTTGAAATGTGGCGCCCAGAACTGGACACAATATTTCAGCTGAGGCCTAATCAGCATGGAGTAGAGCGGAAGAATTACTTTTCGTATCTTGCTTATAACACTCCTGCTAATATATCCCAGAATTATGTTTGCTTTTTTTTGCAACTGTGTTACACTGTTGACTTATATTTAGCTTGTGATCCACTATGACTCCCAGATCCCTTTCTGCAGTACTCCTTTCTAGGCAGTCATTTGCCATTTTGTATGTGTGCAACTGATTGTTCCTTCCTGAGTGGGGTAGTTTGCATTTGTTCTTATTGAATTTCATCCTATTTACTTCAGACCATTTCTCCAGTTTCTCTAGATCATTCTGAATTTTAATCCTATCCTCCAAAGCACTTGCAACTCCTCTGAGCTTGGTATCGTCCGCAAACTTTATAAGGGTACTCTGTATGCCATTATCCAAATCATTGATGAAGATATTGAACAGAACTGGACCCAAAACTGATCCCTGCACAACTCCACTTGTTATGCCCTTCCAGCTTGACTGTGAACCACTGATAATTATTCTCTGGGAATTGTTTTCCACCCAGTTATGCACACATCTTAGGTTGCATTTCCATCTAGGTTGTATTTCCCTAGTTTATTTATGAGAAGATCATGTGCGACAGTATGAAAAGCCTTACTAAAATCAAGATATACCACTTCTCCTTCTTCCCATCCACAAGGCTTGTTACCCCATCAAAGAAAGTTATGATGTTGGTTTGACATGATTTGTTCTTGACAAATCCATGCTGTCTGTTACTTATCACCTTATTATCTTCTAAGTATCTGCAAACTGATTGCTTAATAATTTGCTCCATTATCTTTCCGGGTACTGAAGTTAAGCTGACTGGTCTGTAATTCCCCGGGTTGTCTTTATTCCCCTTTTTATAGATTGGCACTATATTTGCCCTTTTCCACTCCTCTGGAATCTCACCTGTCTTCCATGACTTTTCACAGATTAATCACTAGTGGCTCTGATATCTCCTTGGTCAACTCCTTAAGTATTCTAGGAAGTATTCCATCAGGCCTTGGTGACTTGAAGATATTTAACTTGTCTAAGTATCAGCGGGTAGACGTGTTAGTCTATAGCCACAAAAACAACAAGGAGTCTGGTGGCACCTTAAAGACTAACAGATTTATTTGGGCATAAGCTTTCATGGGTAAAAGTGGTTTTTTACCCATGAAAGCATATGCCCAAATAAATCTGTTAGTCTTTAAGGTGCCACCAGACTCCTTGTTGTTAACTTGTCTAAGTAATTTTTAACTTGTTCTTTCCCTATTTTAGCCTCTGATCCTACTTCATTATTTTCACTGGCATTCATTAATTTAGATGTCCAATCGCTACTGAACTTTTTGGTGAAAACTGAAACAAAAACGTAATTTAACACTTCTGCCATTCTACATTTTCTGTTATTGTTGCTCCCCCTCATCGAGTAATGGGCCTACCCTGCCCTTGGTCTTCTTCTTGCTGCTAATGTATTTGTAGAATATTTTCTTGTTACCATTTATATTTCTAGCTATTTTGATCTCATTTTGTGCCTTGGCCTTCTAATTTTGTCCCTACAGACTTGTGTTATTTGTTTATATTCATCCTTTGTAATTTGACTTACTTTCCACTTTTTGTAGGACTCTTTTTTTTATTTTTAGACCATTGAAGATCTCCTGGTTAAGCCAGGGTGGTCTCTTGCCATATTTCCTATCTTTTCTATGCAATGGGATTGTTTGCTCTTGTGCCCTTAATGTCTCTTTGAAAAACTGCCAGCTCTCTTGAACTATTTTTCCCCTTAGACTTGCTTTCCATGGGATCCTACCTACCAAGTCCCTGAGTTTGCTAAAGTCTACCTTTTTAAAATCATTATATTTATTGTGCGGTTTTCCCTCCTACCATTCTTTGGAATTATGAACTCTATCATTTCATGATCACTTTCACCCAAGTTGTCTTTCTCTTTCAAATTCTCAACCAGTTCCTCCCTATTTATCAAAATGAAATCTAGAACAGTCTCTACGTGTTGATGTAGATCCTGGTGATTCTATTAGAACTCTCAGACAGGAAGTGGTTAATATTGACACCTTTTTAAATGGCCTGACTCAGCCACCATCCATTAATGTGGCCCCAGTGAACACTTGGCATGCAGTAGAGGATTTCATGATAAATAAAGAGAAGAACTAGCTCACAGCTGTTCAAACAATTATTCATACGGAGGTGCAGAAAGAGACAATTCATCACAAGACATTTTAGCTCCCAGGAGCAAAAATGGAAGTCAGTGAAAGTCATACAGATGATTCAGTCTTCCTCACAATCCACCATACAGTGCCTCCTGAGTCTCTTGATGATGACGATGTCTTGCATGCAAACCACCATGGATCAAACTCCATAAGAGATGGAAATTCTGACCTTACTGTCATGGCCAACCAAGTTCAAAGCCCTGTCAGAATTACCCAGGGCAGATCAATAGTGGATGAAAAGAGTTCCTCAGAAGCGGACAGATCCTAACCACATATGGTGACCTGGATGAATAGGAAGAATACTTGAACATGGTAATAATCCAAGGCATAGAATCCTTCCATACTCAAGAGAGACTTTACAGCTATACCAAACAGTTCACCCATCATGATGTACCTAAAAAAGTAAGTGGGAAAGGTGAATCCAGGTTGCTCACTCTTGAGATCATACTCATATGTACAGAGAATCTCTTTTTGCCTGTGTATTGCACAAATGAACAGTCAAAGCAGGCAAAGAATAGACCAGGAATAATTGACCCTACTTCCAGAGATGTAGACAGTACACAGCTAGAACATTGACAAGCAAGGAACAGGTCTCTTTGTTTGTAGGCACAATAACATATCAACTGTTTTTGCCAGGTGACGAGATTAGGGATCGGTATCCACAAAAGTGTTATCCCATTCCTGGCCAAAGTACCTGCTGTATGACTTTCTGTTATACATCCCAGCCATAAATACAAAATGCTGTTACCACTCAAGAAAGAGATCTGGGGGTTATTGTGGATAGTTCTATGTAAACATCTGCTCAATATGCAGCGGCAGTCAAAAAAGCTAGCAGAATGCTAGAAACCATTAGGAAAGGGATAGATAATAAGACAGTAAATGTCATAATGCCACTATATAAATCCATGGTACGCCCATACCTTGAATACTGCATGCAGTTCTGGTTGCCCCATCTCAAAAAAGATACATTAGAATTGGAAAAAGTACAGAGAAGGGCAACAAAAATTATTAGGGGTATGGAACAGCTTCCATATGAGGAGAGGCTAAAAAGACTGGAACTGTTCGGCTTGGAAAAGAGACGACTAAGGAGGGGATATGATAGAGATCTATAAAATCATAAATAGTGTGGTGATAGTGAATAGGGAAGTGTTAATTACCCTTTCACATAACACAAGAACTAGGGGTCAACCAATAAAATTAATTGGCAGCAGGTTTAAAATAAACCAAAATAAAAATACTTCTTCACACAACACACAGTCAACCTGTGGAACCCACTGCCAGGGGATGTTGTGAAGGCCAGAATTATAGCAGGGGTCAAAAAAGAATTAGACAAGTTCATGGAGAATAAGTCTATGACTAGCTATTAGCTAAAATGGTCAGGAATGCAACCCCATGCTGTGGGTGTCCCTAAGCCTCTGATTGTCAAGTGGACGACATGGGATGAATCACTCAATGAGTGCCCTGTTCTTTCCCTCTGAAGCATCTGGCACCAGCCACTATTGGAAGACTCTGGACTAGATGGATCACTGGTCTTACCCAGTATGACTATTCTTATATTCTCATGTATGCTGCTCCTACTTCTGCTCCAGATAATACAGAAAGTCAGGAAGAGGAGAGAGCTGTTGATTTGGACAGCATTATATTTGCTGCAATACATTGCTTATATATTTTTATAAAGTGCCTGGCACAATGGGGCCCAGATTCTTTTTGCAGCGTCTAGGTGTTACCATAATATAAATAATGATAAGTGCAGAGACTGTGATTATCGGGCCTAGTCAGCCTAACAGAACTGCCCCTGTTCCTGACATTTAGAAAGGACCTGTTTACCTAGCGTCCCATCACACAGCTCAACTCTGGCAAAGCTGATTGTCTAAAATGTAAAAGGAAACCATCTAAGAAGAGGCAGGTAAATCTTTACTTTTTTGGCTGCTAGAGAAAAGTCCACCAACAAAGCGGTTTAAGTTGGCTAAAGTTTAAAAACTGGCGAACTAGTAGCAGCAATATATCAAGAGCAGAAAAATATATTACATGCTCACATTACTTCAGGACTGCCTCACTCTGGATTTAAAGACACTCAATTTAAAGTATCAGCTGTACTCAGTGTACTGGAAATGTCCAGAGGGAAGAATATATCACTTCAGCCAGACATCAAAAACTCTCTAAGCAACCCCTTGGATACTTCCCTGTCTCTCTGACATGTCCTCTTGGATGCCTTGCCCACATCTCTGTCTCTGACATATCCTCTCAGATGTCTTATTATTGGCTTAAATGCAACATGGCCAAAACCAAAGTTCTGATCCTTCCTCCCATAGTTTTCCCATTTCCCTTCTGTCACACTCAACAATATCACCATCCTTCTCTTTGCTCAGCACTAGGCATATTTATAGTTACATTTATCAATGACCGGTCAGATTTCAACCTCCAGAGCTAGAAGCATGCTGAAGGCCCATCATAGGCCCTGTGGAGTTTACTGCTTGAAGAAAGAAAATTTCTGGTAAGCACCAAAATTCCTACATGGAATTGCTAGTAAAGGAACCACGTTAGTTGTGGGGCGGAAACTGAAGTTAAGTTGTCTTTATCTCCGGACTGTCTTAATTTGTCAGAGTTATTAACATCCTTACCCCTTTATCATTTCCTGCATTTCTCACCGTATGTTGTCACCCTTTGCTTCATGCTGCTACAGGATTTAAATGTAGAGTCAGAGAACAGGGTATTTGTTGTCTTCAGAAATGTCATTTGTCCTGCATCACGGTATTTGATTTCCTAGCACTTTTAGCTCAAATTCACAGTTCACAGTGCGGGTAATGCTCTGTCTCAGTGACCCCATCGCACTGTGGCACAGCACTGTAATTCTTTCAGGTCGTATGTGCCCATGAGAACAGTTAAAAGATTCAAATATTAAATTCTCCCACAAAGAATGATGCGTATTTCAGCTGAACATTCTTTATTTAAAATTTGACAGACCCAGACATGGAGTGTTGCCATACCAGGTGCATAGAAGAGTGATGCAGTTTTCAGTTTATCATCAGGCAAACCAAAAAATGTTTCAAATTTGCCTGATTTGTGGTTAGTAAATTTAAAAAAAAAAAACCAAAACCCTCAAACCCAGATTAGCAACATCTCCTGGATGTTGAGAGCATATTGTCATTGTAAATCTATCTGTGGAAGAGCCCTCAGTGTCAGCTGTATGCTATGATGGTTCATCTAACAGAGCAAGGTGCAACAATTTGCTATCTTATCTCTCTACCTGTATGTCCTGACCAGATGCCATAGCCTAGACACTAGTCTCCTTTCACAGCAAGCACAGCAAGATCTTTTAAAGCCCTGCTACCTTTTTCTCCTTCCTTGTCTATGTGAGGCTTCTGCTTCCCCATGTGGTGTGATGTTTGCAGCAGACTAGAGCAATAAAAGGTTGTTTTGTTGTCCTGATCAAGAGAGTCACAATTTAGTACTCTGAACACTGGACTGAGAGCCAGGAACTCCTGAATTTTGTTCCTGGCTCTGACACTGGTTATTTTTGTGGCTTTGCTCTCATGATTTCAAATTGGAGAGCCTAAAGTTAAGTTACCTAAAAAGTAACCTAATTTTCAGAGGTACTAAGAATCCACAACTTCTATTCCTAATGAGGCTATAGCAGGGGTGGGCAAACTACTGCCTGCGGGCCAGATCCGGCCCCTCAGGGCTTTGGATCCGGCCCACAGGATTGTTCCCCATGGTGCCGCAGGCCCCGCGCTGCTTTCAGAAGTGTCTGACACCATGACCCTGCAGACCCGGGCGGGGAGGCAGAGGGCTCCGTGCATTGCCCTTGCCTCCAGGCACCGCCCCCCCGCAGCTCTCATTGGCCGGGAACGGGAAAACGCGGCCAATGGGGGCTTTGGGGGAGGTACCTGGAGGCGTGACAAGGGCAGCGCACGCAGAGCCCTCTGTCCCACCTCCCCCAGGGGCCGCAGTGCTTCCTGGAGCGGCGCAGGGCTGGGGACAGGGCAGGCATGCAAGGAGCCTGCCCTGGCCCCGGTGTGCACCGCTGCCACCCCAGAGCCCCTTTAGGTAAGCGGCGCTGGGCCGGAGCCTGAACCCCTCCTGCACCTCACCCCCCAACTCCCTGCCCTAAGCCCCCTGCCTGCACCTCGCACCACTCCTACACCCCAACTCCCTGCCCTGAGCCCCCTCGTATACCCCGCACCCCTCCTGCCCCCCAACCCTCTTCCCTGAGCCTCCTGCCACACCCCACACCACTCCTGCACCCCAACCTCCTGCCCTGAGCCCCCTGTCACACCCCGGACCCCTCCTGCACCCCAACCCCCTTCTCTGAACCTCCTCATATGTCCCGCACCCCTCCTCTGCCCCAATCCCTTGCCCTGAGCCCCTTCCTGCACACCGCACCCTCTCCCACACCCCGCACTCCCTCACGCACTCCAACCCTCTGCCCCTGCCCTGCATACAATTTCCCCACCCAGATGTGGGCCTCGGCCCAAAAGGTTTGCTCACCCCTGGGCTATAGGGTATCAGACCACATATTTTTGTGCCAAAGTATGAATTTACTATAGATTATGATCCAGAGACTGGATTTACTTTAAGCACACAAGTTTGACAATAATGGCCTCAATTTCTCTTTGCCTGTTTTCTAATGCATAAAATAGCAATAACACTACTTCCTTAACTCATCGGTGTCTTGTAAGTAAGGCTGTGTGAAATACTCAAAGAATTTTGAAAATGGGAGCATTTTAAGATTTTATGGGGGGTTGAAATACAAAAAATATAGAATCTACCATTATTAGCCTATTTTAATTCAAAAGGGTGCAATTTTCAAACAAGCTAAAAATATTGAAAATTTTCTTTTGTTTTTCAGCTTTTATATTAAACACCACCTACAATTTTGCCATTTTGATTTTTTTAGAGAAAATGCCACTTAAAGAAAGATACAGCTCAGAACAATTTAAAAAAAAAAATATTTGCCACTTTCATAGAATCATAGAATAATAGGGTTGGCAGAGACCTCAGGAGGTCATCTAGTCCAATCCCCTGCTCAAAGAAGGACCAACACCAGCTAAATCATCCCAGCCAGGGCTTTGTCAAGCTGAGCCTTAAAAACCTCTAAGGAAGGAGATTCCATCACCTCCCTAGGTAACCCATTCCAGTGCTTCACCACCCTCCTAGTGAAATAGTGTTTCCTAATATCCAACCTAGACCTCCCCCACTGCAACTTGAGACCATTGCTCCTTGTTCTGTCATCTGCCACCACTGAGAACAGCCGAGCTCCATCCTCTTTGAAACCCCCCTTCGGGTAGTTGAAGGCTGCTATCAAATCCCCCCTCACTCTTCTCTTCTGAAGACTAAATAATTCCAGTTTCCTTAGCCTCTCCTTGTAAGTCATGTGCCCCAACCCCCTAATCATTTTTGTTGCCCTCCGCTGGACTCTCTCCAATTTGTCCACATCCCTTCTGTAGTGGGGGGACCAAAACTGGATGCAATACTTCAGGTGTGGCCTCACCAGTGCCAATAGAGGGGCATAATCACTTTCCTCAATCTGCTGGCGATGCTCCTACTAATACAGCCAAATATGCCATTAGCCTTCTTGGCAACAAGGGCACATTGCTGACTCATATCCAGCTTCTTGTCCACTGTAATCCCCAGGTCCTTTTCTGCAGAACTGCTGCTTAGCCAGTCAGTCCCCAGCCTGTAGCGGTGCATGGGATTCTTCCTTCCTAAGTGCAGGACTCTGCACTTATCCTTGTTGAACCTCATCAGATTTCTTTTGGCCCAATCCTCCAATTTGTCTAGGTCACTCTGGACTCTATCCCTACCCTCCAGCGTATCTACCTCTCCCCCCAGCTTAGTGTCATCTGCGAACTTGCTGAGGGTGCAATTTATCCCATCATGTAGATTATTAATAAAGATGTTGAACAAAATCGAGCCCAGGACCGACCCCTGGAGCACTCTGCTTGATACTGGCTGCCAACTAGACATCAAGCCATTGATCATTACCCGTTGAGCCCAACAATCTAGCCAGGTTTCTATCCACCTTCATCCAAACCATACTTGTTTAACTTGCTGGCAAGAATACTGTGGGAGACCGTATCAAAAGCTTTGCTAAAGTCAACATATATCACATCCACCGCTTTCCCCATATCCACAGAGCCAGTTATCTCATCATAGAAGGCAATCAGGTTGGTCAGGCATGATTTGCTCTTGGTGAATCCATGTTGACTGTTCCTGATCACCTTCCTCTCCTCCAAATGCTTCAGAATGGATTTCTTGAGGACCTGCTCCATGATTTTGCCGGGGACTGAAGTGAGGCTCACCGGTCTGTAGTTCCCTGGGTTCTCTTTCTTCCCTTTTTTAAATATGGGCACAATATTTGCCTTTTTCCAATCATCCGGGACTTCCCCTGATTGCCACGAATTTTCAAAGATAATGGCCAATGGCTCTGCAATCACACCAGCCAACTCCCTCAGCACCCTTGGATGTATTAGATCTGGATCCATGGACTTGTGCACGTCCAGCTTTTCTAAATAGCCCTTAACCTGTTCTTTCACCACTGAGGGCTGCTCACCTCCTCCCCATACTGTGTTGCCCAGTGCAGCGGTCTGGGAGCTGACCTTGTCTGTGAAGACCGAGGCAAAAAAAGCATTAAGTACTTCAGCATTTCGTATAACACGAGCTGAGAGAATAAATTGTTTCCTTGTTAAAGGACATTGAAGATGAAAAGCTCTACACATAAATGCTAAATATTAACATTATTATTTAAAAAATAATTTGAAAAGCAATGTTCATTGAACTAAAGTTTGATAATATATTTTACATTTAATTAATTTATTTTTTTGCTTGGATTCATACTACTGTAGTGGCATTTTACTATTAAGAGATTTCTCACCGTTCTTGCTATAAGAATAGTCTCTTTGTGCGCCTTCAGATCATACAGAGTTTCCTCTGAAACGTTGACACCTAACTTAAGAGGTTAACATCAAGGTTTTGCTTTGTTTTCTCTACAGCTATCTTGGATAAATACTGTATAGTCTAGGTTTCATGAGAACAAAGAGACATAAATAGCTTTAAATCTTCTGATAGAGACATTGAGTGTTTTTATTGTATGTGAACTTTGAGGAGGCCATTTTCAAACTGTGATGGAATTCTAAACTTCTGCTTCATAGTAACTTTTAATACAGGATCAGTAAGATTGAAACGACCTACTTTGAGATTGGCATTTAGCTATTGTGCACTATAATTTAAATGACAGGTCCATTCAGCCCCTTGTAGGCTACACATAGAGTCCTGTTACATAAACATTGTTGGGGCTTAGATTTAATTAAATTTAATTCCATGTAGTTTCCATGCATACTCATTCTCTGTGTGTGTGTGTGTGTTCAAATGCCTGTTGCTGCTGTTGCTGGGGAGGTGGGGAGTAACATTAAATTCTGCCAGTGCAGAAGCACTAAACATTTCATTGTCAACGGAGAGATTCAGATTGCTGGGTAGAGCTGGAATACTAAGCCCTAGGCTGGCTGAAGCTGTAGATGTTAAAATGGCATGTGCTTAGTTTCTAAGGAAAACCGAACCACATCACTTTTATCATAAAATTCATTTAGAGAGAGCACGCCATGTTCCAGGTCAGAGAGAGAGAGACATTTGGTTACCATGCGAATGCTGCCAACAAAGGAGAGAGACAAGGTAGGTGAGGTAATATCTTTTACTGGACCAACTTCTGTTGGTGGAAAGGACAAGCTTTTGAGTATCACAGAGCTCTTCCTCAGGTTTGGAGAAGGTAACCAGTGTCCAAACTAAATACAAGGTGGGCCAAATTGATACACATAAGGGGTTCACACATGCTGTAGGAGACCATCTAGAAATGAAGGGCAGAACTAAGAGGTAGCAGGCTGTAGGGTGTGTATACAAATTGTTGTAATGAGCCATAAAACCAATGTTTGTTATGTCCATGGTTTTTAGCGTCCGGCAGAGTTATGAATTTAAGCTCCCAGACTCATCTTTTGAAGGTATTGTTCAGGTAAACTTTGAAGACCAGGACTAAGCGGTCAGATATGGAGTGATCACTTTGTGAAAAGTGTTCACCCATGGGTGATATGGTGTTTTTGTCTTTATCATTTTTCTGTGTGAGTTCATTCGAGAGCATAGTGATTGTCTGGTTTCACCCACATAGTTGTTGCTGGGGCATTTGCTGCACTGAATGAGGTACACCACATGTTGTGATAGGCATGCATAGGAACCCTGGATCTTGAAAGGTGTGTTGTGGGGTATAGTGGTCATTTTAGCAGTGGAGAGATGTCCATTAGGTTTTGCATCTGTTGTTCTGGCAGGGTCTGGTGCCACTTTGAGTTGTTGTGTCCTGATCTGTGGGGAGCTTTCTTCTAATGATGTCCATGGCGAGGTTGGGGGGTCAGATTAACTGCTCAGATTAGTGTGGAATGTGAGTTCTGCAGAGAGGTGCTTCTTCCAGCTTGTGTCCCTGGGGCAGGGAGTCAGTGTTTTGTTTCAGAGTGGTAGCCATGTTAGTCTGTATCAGCAAAAACAACGAGGAGTCCTTGTGGCACCTTAAAGACTAACAAATTTATTTGGTCATAAGCTTTTGATGGCTAAACCCCACTTTATCAAATGCATGGAGTGAAAAATACAGTAAGCAGAATATATATTATAGCACATGAAAAGATGGGAGTTGCCTTACCAAGTGGGGGGTCAGTGCTAACAAGGTAGATTACTTGTTGAATTGTTTGCGGTTTAAGGGCTAGCATTGAAATCTTCCCCCCCGTTTCCCCTAGGTGACTCTATGCAATATCACTCTCTTGACGGTAATAGAGGCAGCAAGGGAGCAGATGCTGCAAGCGTCTAGGTACAGACCTGGCCCTTTCGCTGCAATGCTGTATGCTGCAATGATGCCAGCAGAATTAATACTGGAATGGTGCGGGAAAGTGTCCTACCGTGGTGGATGAAATGAGGCAGCCCTTCCCAGAAACCTTCTGCAAAGGATTGCAGAGTACTCCATGAAAGCTTCCTAGAGATCTCCATGGACGATTCCCAGGCCATCTCGGGCAAATAAACAGTCTTTTTCAGAGAGCACCCTCGGTGACCACTAATACCCACTTCACCTACTTTTTTGTTCAGATTAAATATAAAAAATAATAGCATGTAACCCCAATAGTTTGATTGGAAATGTGTACTCACCAGATGTGCCTTCCCCAGCATCACGCTCCACCACCAGCTGGTCCTGTGAAGGGATGGGCTCCTGGGTTAAAAACTGTTCTTGACTTTTGGGGAGAATGGATCCTCCTCTTGCCTGCCTCACATTCTCCTCCTCCTCTTCCTCGTGAACTTTAGCATTTCCCTTTCCTTTCACTTATGCTGATTCAAGTTGAGTTAGCTTCTGACATCATGTAACAATGGTAAAAATTCACAGAAAAGGTAATTCCTATCTAACACTGAATTAGAAACTTGATCAGAATAAGAAAAATGGTACTATCCCTACAGCTACTCTATCTCTGTCCCTCTCTCTGCATCACTTTAGATCTCTGGCTAGTATCTTCCCAGACTTTGATTGCTGACTTGCTGATACCTATTTAAAGCGGGGCCAGCTCCAGGCACCAGCTAAGGAAGCAGATGCTTGGGTCAGCCAATAAAAAGGGTCGGTGGGTCCCTCAGTCCCGCTCTTCCTCTTTGAGCTGCTGCCGAAGTGCCGCCGCAGAGGAAGAGAGGAAGTGAAGGACCGGCCACCGAACTGCCACCGAAGAATGGAGCGATGCACTCGAGCTGCCGCCGAGCGGCTTTTTTTTTTTTCCCCGCCGCTTGGGGCGGCAGAAAACCTGGAGCCGGCCCTGATTTAAAGGAACAGTACACATCCTTATAACCTGGGTATCTCAATGGAATGTTAACTCTGAAGCTTATTCATTATTTTTTGAAATGTCCATTGCTGATCAAAGCACACAAGAAAGAAGAAGAATGACCATATGAAAAGCTACATAACTCCTGTGAGTGGCATCTAGTTTTGGAACCACAAGTGGGCAGAACTTAGGTTGAAGAACATAACAATGGCCATACTGGGTCAGATCAACAGTCTGTCTATCCTAGTATTTTGTCTTCCAACAGTGGCCAGTTCCAGATACTTCAGAGAGAATGAACAGAACAGGGAAATTTATCGAGTGATCCATCCCCTGTCATCCTGTCTCAGCTTCTGGCAGAGGTTTTGGGATACCCAGAGCATGGGGTTGTGTCCCTGACCATCTTGGCTAATAGCCATTGATGGATCTATCCTCCATGAACTTATCTAGTTCTTTTTTCAACCCAGTTATAGTTTTGGCCTTCACAACATCCCCTGGCAATGAGTTCCACAGGTTGACTGTGTGTTGAGCAATGGGGGAAGGAGGACGAGGAGCAAATGCAGGGGCGGGGTTTTGGGGGGAAGGAGCGGGGCAGGGGTGGGGCCTCAGGGGGGAAAAGGGAGTGCAGAGGAGATTCTGGCACTCCTCCTGGAGTGTCCGGTTTTTAAATATTACAAACTTGGCAACCCCACCCACAGCCCCTCAAAATGTTGTCAGCAGAACTTGGGTTGTGAGCAGAGCTAGTGATTACGATCATTTTTTCCTATTCTAACACCTGGAGTCTACATCTAAAGAATAGATAAAAATTAGCTGTTTTTTTATGGGTGGGTTATTCCATAACTGACTCCCTCAGGGTTTTTTGCACTTTCCTCTGACATATCTGGTAGTAGCCACCATCAGGAATATGATACAGTAAGTGGACAATTGGTCTAAACCAGTGTGGCAAGTCCTATGTTTCAAAATTGACCTTTTCAAGGGAAAAGAGCTAGATTAATATAACCTTTCATCAGGTTATCATGAACGACAGAAGAGATGAAAAACAGAACATGAAGTTTTGGCTGAATCAAGCTACCAGCTCAAATGTTTTAGAAATGCCATTAGCTTGCCTCGGGGCAAAGGTATTGTCACTATTAACCCAAAGGAACATGATCATGTTGTACAAGTTAACAGCTCTAGATGTCAGACTTCCAGTTAATGTGAAAAATAACTCTGTCCACCACTTTAATTCTAACTGCTTAGTGAATTGAAGTAGCTATCTAAGCTGACAAATCACAAAGCTGTACAAGCACTCCCAAATTTGGTTCAAGAAAGAGGTGGAAGGCAGCCTTCTCAGATTTTTTCTTAAATACTTCTTAGACAAATACATTCCATCATGGCTTGACATCTGCTTATGACAGCTGGAAATCTCATTTCTATATAAATATTGACTTGCTGGCCAGATATGGTTAATACTTGAGTATTAACAATCAGTGCTTTGTTCTTGTGTGATTCTCACGTTTGATTCCCAGTTTGGGGCAGAGAAAAGGGGATTTTAACTTAAGCAGAGGCTTTTTTTGTCTAGAATCCTAGTCACATGGGAAAATAGCCTTGATTCACCACTGTGTTAATATAGATTTACTTTGGTGTAACTCCAATAAAACTGGAGGAACAAATTGGTGAACCAGGCCCAGGATTTTTTAATATCTTCTGAGTCAAGATCTGAAATCCAAGCAGTATGAGCCTTGACAGTGAAAAAGAAGGATTGGTTAATTGATTTGTTTTTTTGTTAGATGCTCTTCTAACTACAGATGAATATTTTTGATAAGTTCTTGGTTAAAGCAGTTCTTAAATACCTTTATAGGGACATCTGAAAGAATTATTAACAAAACAGTGCTTAACTACAGAAACTCCCCTCCCCACTCCCAGCCCTTCCATTTAAGTCCAGACAAAATAGGCTTGAAATGTAGTAGGTGACAAAGGATATTTTCCAGAAGGAGAAGGACTGATGATAATAAATAAATAACTTTTAAAATTGCATGAAATCCTTTGGCGAATGCTGATTTCTTAGGTTCCACCTTGGAATATCAAGCAGTTGACTCCTTCGTGATTCTTTCAGTCTCTCTCTGGAAATATTGGGGCAGTTCTCTTTCTTCAGTTTGTTTCTTGAGTTAGTTATAGCTTTAAGATAATGTGTCTTTTTCCAGCAGGGCAGAGAGGAGGATGGTAAAGGTTTTGTTTTCTTTAAGATGTTTAATAAAAATCAGGAAAGTTTTTAGGATCTTTAAAAGATGGGGGAGGGATAGCTCAGTGGTTTGAGCATTAGCCTGTTTAAACCCAGGGTTATGACTTCAATCCTTGAGGGGGGCCACTTAGGGATCTGGGGCAAAATCAGTACTTGGTCCTGCTAGCAAAGGCAGGGGGCTGGATTCAAGACCTGTCAAAGTCCCTTCCAGTTCTAGGAGATAGTATATCTCCATTAATTTAAAATAATAAAAAAAAAGTATATAAACTTCCTTCCCTTTTTGTAAATCTGTTAACATTTTTAACATTTCAAAAAGGAAGATAGAGAACTAAGATTAAATACAATTTCTGATGAATAAGTAATTTCTCCGTATGAAACTGGTAATAGAGGAGTCAAAATTGCTATTTTCTGTTTGAAAAAAATGCACATTAAACCATTCTACTTTATTTGTCTTTATGGCAAGAAAAGCCATTTGAAGAGTATAGTCTTGGTTTTAAAACATGATTTAATGAACTGACTTGTTTTAAAAGCTCCTCATGCAATAAGTAATCACAGTACATGCAGTAAACAGTCTCCAAAGTGTAATTCATTTCCACCTTCTCCCCAGCCCCAAAAATGTTGCAATTCAGATTAGACTTTGAAAGCCATTCAGCTGACCAATCAAATAATGTCAATTGATCAGTCACTTGATTGCATATTATTTGAAAAGTTCAAATATTGTCAAATATTCCAAAAAGAATGCCCTGATGTAAGCAGACTGCACCATGGTTCCTTCAGTTAGCAAGTCTAGGAATGTCTTGATCACTCACTTTACTAAATGATAATGCCACTTCACGGTCTTTCGGAGCTGGATGTGATCAATGGCCCTGAACACTTCCATCAACACAAGTCCAGTGGTCAACTTTCCCACTCCGAACTGGTTAGTGACCAATGGGTAGCAGTCTGGAGTAGCCAGCTTCCACAGTGCAGTCGCCACATGCTTCTCCAATGACAGGGCAGCTTTCATTCTCATGTCCTTGCACCGCAAGGCTAGAGTAAGCCTATCACACAGTCCCATGAATGTGGTTTTCCTCATCCAAAAGTTCTGCAGCCACTGCTTGTCATCCCAGACATGCATCATGATGTGATTCCACCACTCAGTGCTTGTTTCCCGAGCCCAAAAGCGGTGTTCCACTGTGATCAGCACCTCCGTGAATGTCACAAGCGATCTTGTGTCTTTGATCTCACCACACATAGTAGCTATGTCTCACTTCTCTTGCCTTTGTAGTTTAAGGAATAACTCCACTGCCACTCGTGACATGTTGGTCAGAGCGAGCAGCATACTGGTCAACAGTGCAGGATCCATTCCTGCAGGCCGAAGAGGCAGAGCGTGCAGTACACAAACAGTTGAAAGATGGCACCAAATGTGGATGGAAGCAAAGGGATTGCTGGGAAGCGAAGCAATGCATCACGGGGCATTGGGACAGGACGCAGGATGCCCCACGATCCCCTTCGTCTTCCCACAACTCTTAGCAGCAGAAGAGGAAGAGATGTTCTGTGGGATAGCTTCCCAGAGTGCACCACTCCAAATACCGCTGCAAGTGTGAACACGCTATTGTAGAGGCAGCTGACAGTGTGAACACACAACAGCAGTGTCCCTTCAGCCCTCTCTGAGCAGCCCTGTAACTGCCGGCACTATAACTCTGCCAGTGTAGACATACCCTAAGGGTACTCTTTTGTTACTGTTCTACTAAATTTACGAGATTTGACTATTTTTGACATTATTTGACAGGACAATTGTCGTATTATTTTTGGACCAACCCTAGATGAGAATTACTGTTTATCAATCTCAATTTATTCTTAACCTATTAAAAGAGACTTTCAAAATTTGTTTCAACCAAACTTCTAATGCTGGGGGATTCAAAAATGTTTGGTGCTTCACTTTAACAGGCTTCAGAGTCACATTCTTTGATACTGAGCGCATTGAAGGTAGGTAGGTTCTTTGGGATGTGAACTGCATCTTTGACTAAGGAAGTAAGGGGGCAGCTTATTATTGTTTCATGAACCCAGTGCTTTGATTAATCTAGTCAAATATTAACATGCCTAGTGGGGTAGACCAGAATGTCCACTAAGCCTTTGGATATATAAATATTCATATACTAACATCTGCCACAGCTGCATATTTACAGTTCTGTTTTCATGGGAGTAAAAAAGTTTCTTTGAGGAAGGTCCAATATAGCAGAGGATTTCTCTCTTCATATCTGTCACTGAGGAAGTTCCATAATTGATCATTTTAATATCTTTCATTACATTATTAGCCTAGTGCATGAGGATTTAACTCCCACATGACTGCCATTAATGGGCTCCTCTTGGTATATATATGTATCTATGTCTATGTGGCGTTAGGCTAGTATATTTTTTTAATTATGTAAAACAACCTCTGATACTTTTCTAGTCTGGTTTCAGTCATTGGCAGAGTCCTGAAACTATCCCTTTATATGCGGTTAATGCTCTTTTCTCATGCGGCCTTGGATTTTTCTTCTCATCCTTCTTGACCTCCGTATTGTTTTTGTTGCTGTGGAACATTCCATCCTTTTCTATGACTTAGCACAAGTCTCTGGCATTTCAAGATCTTGCTGTCTTGGTTCCCCAGCTGCCTAACCAACCTTTCCTTATTCATGACTCCCCGACTGCCAGATGTCTTCATCTTGGTGTCCCTTTCCATTAGGTTCAGTCCCTGCCCTTCTCCTCTGAACTCTGTGTTCCAATTTATTTTGCCACCTCCTTTCTGATATTTAATCAGCAATATTGTTTCTTTATGGACTATGCATAAATCTATAATCCCTTCACATTATCAGCCTCTTCCTCATCAATTGTTGCTCTTACTTTTTTAATTTTACATGGTTGAACTCTTTCAGGCTGTATACTTTGAGCATATGGATGATTTTTGATGCACAGTATTCCTTGAGTAGTTGTGATATTCTCTTTTAAATGTCAGAAATGACTAAAAAGGACCAGTTTCAGGTAGAGTCCATTCTAGTCACTAATGACTAAAGTCCAGTTCTTGATGTACAGGCCTTTTGTCAGGTTAGGTACAATAGTGTTTGTCACTGGGTTCTAGACATTGCCTTTTGTGCTGATGAAGTCCCCTTTTCTCTCATTGGAGCTCTACTTGATACACAGTAGCTTTAAATGTCTATATTTATTTCAACTAATTTCCAGAATAAATGCTATAAACCATGAGAATTGGGAATAAATGTCTACTTTCTGGGTTTTTTCCCAAGTTTCTGAAGGGAAAACAACAGAAGAAAAAGTGTTAACAAGAGGAAATTCTACAGTTATAGGTCTGGACTCTGATTCTTTCACTTACAAAAGTGTTAATCGAGTAGAACACAAAAAGCCCAATGGAGTTAAAATGTTGTAAAACCAGGAGAATCATATCTCCACCACCCCCCCCCACACACACACACACACTTCCCTTGCAGAAAGCTTTTCCTGCTTGAATGTGAACCCATTCTTACCTAAGGTAGGCAAATTCCTGCAGAATAGATAAAGTTTAAGGGTCCAGCAGTGTACTATGTAGCCATTTTATAGTATTGGTCTCCTCCCTCAAAATATTACCTTTTACTAGTATGCAATCTGACCCTATTACTACAGATGTTAGTATCGACATTTTCCTTTTATGACAAATTATATATAGGGTAAAATTTACAAAAGCACCTAAATCACTTAGGGTATGTCTACACTGCAATGTAAGCCCGTTATTCGAATTTAGGCTCAAGCCTAACTTGGCTTCCATCTACAGAAAAATTGTCCTAACCCAGGCCTTGGATCCAGGGCCCAGGACCCAGTGGGGTTGGAGAGTCCAAGTCCAAATCAAGATAGGGCCCAGGATTCAAGCCCTATTGCTTTGCAGTGTAGATGCTGCCCCACTGGACACGTGCTCTTGGAGCCCACCAAAAGGATCCCACAATCCCATGAACTGACTTTCTTTGTCCTTGGACAGTCAAGTTTGGTGGACAGTCAAGTTTTCCTGGTGGACACTGCACCATGAACAAGGAGCTAGAATGGCCACATTTGGGAGGGTGCTAGGAAGTCTGGGATATGGGTGGTTGGACTCAGGTCCACATAATGCACTGTAGATGCTGGAGCCCCTGATTGGGACCCAGGATTCAACAATTCCTAATCTACAGTTATGAATGAGTGTAGATGCTCAAGCCGTAGATTAAATCCAGTGTCTCCTAACTCGAGTTCTACTAACTCTATGGGAATGTCTACACTGTAATGTAAGCATAGGGGTAGTGGACAGCCTACACTTAGTGGAACTCAAGTCAGCTGACCCTCGGTTAGAGAACTCAGGGCTTGAGTATGTACATTGATTATCAACCTTAGGTTAAAAATTTTGTACCCCAGGCCCAAACCCTGGGCTCCAGTGTCCACACTGCAGTACGCAGACCTGAGTTCAACCATCCATATCCCAGATTTCCTAGTCCTCCTGAAATGGGGCCACTCTAGCCCTTTGTTCGTGGTGCAATGTGGGAAAACTCGAATGTCCACCAAACTTGACTGTCCAGAGGACAAAGAAAGTCAGCTCATGAGATTGTGGGATCCTTTTGGCATATTCCCGGAGCATGAATCCGGTGGTGCTGCATCTATACTGGCAAGCAATAGGACTTGAACCCTGGGTCACAGCTTGATTCAGACTTGGACACTCCACCCCCATGGGGTTCTGGGGCCCGGGGTCCAAGCCCTGGGTTAGCATGATTTGTGTGTAGACAGAAGGGGGGTAGCATTAAGCCTGAGTTTGAACCCTGGGTTTACATTACAATGTAGATATACGCTTAGAAGCCTAAGTCCCAGGGTCCTAAGAGACTTAGCCACTCTGGAAAATGTAACCTAAATCTTCTTTTAAAAAATGCAGAAGACTCCTGGCTACTACTTCATTTTCAATCTTACTTTGCACTTACAGTATTACATATTTAAGGGGGGGAGCGGTTGCAGCCTACTCTAGATACCATGTCAGTCTTTAGCAATTTAGTGTTATAAGGAATGCACTAAATTATCCTAATCACATTCTACTGTGATATATTACCACCTTTAAAAATACTGCTAGGAGGAAATAGCAAGTACACAAGTGATAGTTACGAAATAAAGATCTAACACTTTTAAGGAAAAGAAAAAAAAACAGGTTTAGCAGACTAGAATTTTTTTAAGAGCCTAAAACCATCAACAAATCCATACTTTTTCCTTAATCTTATTTTGATGGTATTGTATGTTAGTTTCAGCATAAATGTATTTGAATATATATATATATATATACACACACACACCACCATACTGGTGTAAGTAAGAGGAGAATCAGAGTCCAAAACAATAACTGTAGACTCTCCTCTGGCTAACTATGTTTCTTCTCCTCTACTACACTACTGTCTCGACTGGACCCTGCGGACACTTACTACCCCACCTAGCGCTTGCATACTTGAGTTCTCATACTGAAATACATTTGACTACTTACTGTGCTAAGCATTCCATTTGATAGTAAAGGCCTTGGCTACCCTCAGGGGTTATATCAATTTAACAAAACCAGTGCAGAAACTAATTTAGTTAAATCAGGGCAATCTCCTTGTGTTGGCACTTACATCAGTTTCTCTTATAGCCGGTGTGCATTTGCAAGGCTGGGGCTTGGTGTGGATGGAGTGTCATTGAGGCACTTTCAGAAGGGTGCCCCAGCCGGACAATTCCCATTGCCTGTAACTGATACCAAGTGCTTGCCTATACTGAACCAGCAAAGCACATTAGAGGGGTGTGATTTGTAAAGCGCACTAACGTGCTGCACTCTAACTGGAACAGAACTATGTTCTTTACAGATCACACCTCTTTGGCACACTGTAGACAGGCCCCAACATTCCCTGCTCTGCAGGGAGGAAATAAATCCTTTTCCTGCTCCCCCCGGCATCACCAAATGGGAGTAATAAATTGAGTTAAACTAAATCAGTATAAGGAACTCCTAAACTGATTTACGATTGTTCACACAGAGAGGCTGTATAAGCTGAATTAAATCAACTGTATCAATTTAGTTAAATCAGTATAACTTTCATGTATAGACAAGGCCTAAGTATTTGCCAGATCAGGGCTTGAAGTAACTCTGTTAAATTGTTCCAGATTTACACTACAAATGCATTTTGGTGTGCAGCTTGTAGTACTTGACTCTGGACTAAGAGATCATGAGTTGTCTCATCAGAACTTGGACATCTTCCCAGAGCTGAAACTGCATTGCAGTACTATGTTTGTGCTGCATTCCTATGTGTAATACTTTACTTTTAGTATGTTAGCAGTAGAGATATCTGTTAAATAGTACAGGCATGAGGTCATAAATGGTAAATACACTGAAGTAGTTATGTCAAACTAACATTTCAGTTTATAGGGTGACATGCTTGAAGATTTATAATGCCCACCTGGTGACGGTATCTTAAACTACAGATTTCTGCTGCCCACCTTTTTTCGTTGCCCATGTGGAAATTAAAATCCTCTTGCACTTTATGAAAAAAGTTGGCTTTAGCTTTTCTGTCCTCTGAGATTCTGCTATTTAAAAATAAAAATTATAATGTCCATTCCTATACATATAAACTTCAGCTGTGTGCATAATGACAGCTGAATTTGCCTATGTAGTATTGCAGTGACTAGTCACTAACTCATTACTATGTAAACCACTTTAAGATACCTTGAAAGCTGTTATAGAATTCACTTTTAAATAACATTTCGCCTGCAGAAAGTAGGATGTTTCACAAATCATAAGAGGTTTTGTAAAGTATCAAGACAGGTGGCTATAAAGAAGTGGCAATGTGCTACCACAGGGTGAAAATCGCAGGCATCAAATTGAAGTACTTTCATATATTACATTAGATATGGGATACTGGGGGAGTTTCTATAGGGCCTGGAAAGTCGAAATATGAATAGAAAAGATGCTGGCATTCATCTTAAGGTAGTTTGTATGCCATAAAAATACATCTAGGCACATGTGAATTTGTGAGAACAGCCATATTTACTATTTATTTTTTAAATGTTAGTCTTCCTACTGCCATGCAAAAGAAAAAGATTAAGGGTGAAATCTTGTTCCCATTGAAGTCAATAGGAGTGTTTCCATTGATTTCAGTGGGGCCGGGATTTTCCCTAAAGTCTTTTATTTGTGCTTGTAAGGTATAAATAGGGCCCTACCAAATTCATGGCCATGAAAAATGCATTATGGACCATGAAATCTGGTCTCTCCCAGTGAAATCGGGTCTTTTGTGTGCTTTTACACTATACTATACAGATTTCACAGGGGAGACCAGCATTTCTCAAATTGGGGGTCCTGATCCAAAAGGGAGTTGGGGGGTTGCCAGGTTATTTTACTGGGGTCGCAGTATTACCACCCTTACTTCCGCTCTGCCTTCAGAGCTGGGCAGCCGGAGAGCGGCGGCTGTTGGCCAGGCGCCCAGCTCTGAAGGCAGCACCCCCCCAGCAACAGTGTAGAAGTAAGGGTACTTAGATGGCATGCTATGGTAGTGTCACCCTTATTTCTGCGCTGCTGCCTTTAGAGCTGGGCGGCCGGAGAGTGGCAGCTGCCGACTGAGGGCCCAGCTCTAAAGGCAGCATCACAGAGGTAAGGGTGGCAATCCCATACTATGCCATCTAAGTTCCCTCTAAGTTGCGCTGCCGCACAGCAGCCTATCAAGGGCCACACAGGTAGGGAGAGGCGCCTTTCCCCCAGCCTCAAAGCTGCCACGGACAGGGGAGAGGCACCTTTCCCCCAGTCCCAGCCTCAGAGCTGCCGTGGCGAGAGAGGGCTGGGGGAGTCCTCTTTCTCTGCCGCAGCCCTGGGGCAGCCTACACCTCAAACCCCTCATCCCCGGCTCCACCCCAGAGCCTGCACCCCCAGCCGGAGCCCTCCCCCCCAGCACCCCAACTCTCTGCCCTGCCCTGAGCCCCCTCCCACACCCCAAGCCCCTCATCCCCGGCCCCACCCCAGAGCCCGCACCCCCAGCCAGAGCCCTCACCTCCTTGCACCCCACCCCTCTGCCCCAGCCCTGAGCCCCCTCCCACACTCCAAACCCCTCAGCCCCACCCTCGCCACACATCACCTCCATATTGGTGCACATAGCAAAATTCATTCCGCACATGGATATAAAAAATTAGAGTGAACATTACATGCCATCCTTACTTCTGCGCTGCTGCTAACGGCGGCTCTGCCTTCAGAGCTGGGATCCCAGCCAGCAGCCACCACTCTCCAGCAGCCCAGTTCTGAAGGCAGCACCATCGCCAGCAGCAGTGCAGAAATAAGGGTAGTAGTACTGCAACCTCCCCTACAATAACCTTGTGACCCTCCCCCCAACTCCTTTTTGTGTCAGGACCCCTAGAATTACAACATCGTGAAATTTCAGATTTAAAGCTGAAAGCATGAAATTTATTATTTTTAAAATCCTATGGCCATAAAATTGATCAAAATGGACCGTGAATTTGGTATGGCCCTAGGTATAAACACTACACAGCTGAGTCCAATTTTAAAAGAATGTGTATTTAAAGGAATGATGAGCATTGAGAATTGTAACCCCATTTAAAGAGGGATTTCTGACTGGAGCAAATCTGAGTAAAGGAACATTTTGTTCATAAAAAATGTGCACGTCCAAAATTTCTTCCTATTCCCTTTGCTCTTGTGGAAGAAGGAAGGGGGTGTTGGATTTGGTTTGGTTTGTTTTTTGGGGGATTGGTTTTCAAGAACATCTTTCATTTTCTCATTCTCCCTCTCTTCTGGTTAATCCCACAAGAGACTCACAAACCCATATGTAGTCTTGTAAATATACTATATAATACAGCCTCACATATACATATGCACAAAATTGTGCAACTGACAAGTTGTGTGATCATCCTTATCTCTATGCTTCTGTGTTTTAACCTTTTGCCCCACCAATTGATTGTTCTTTTTAGACTGTAAACTCTTCAGGATAGGAACTGTATCTTCCAGTGCAGTGCCTTGTATGTTTGGGGTTCTGCCACAATCTAAATAATACATAGAAACTAATATACAAAAAACTTAGTTATGAAGCCCTTAAGGTTGCTGTGCACATAACATACCAAATACAAACCCACAAAGAAAGGAAATGAAGGCAAGCCACTTAACAATACATATTCCGTATTCCTCCATCCCGACAGACAGACGTTACCTCTGTTGCAAATACTGTACCCCACAGACCATGTGCCACAGCCTTAACTCAGCCCCCCCCCCCTTAGGGATTCCATTATTCCATCATCTTCTTTACCAAGCAACCACCTCCAAACACAACAGACTACTCCTTAGCATTCTGCACACTACTCCTTCCCAACACTATTAGTTGTGGATATGTGGTGTAGTAGTTTGGTGTGTTTGATTAGCTCACCTTTCTACCAGTGTTTGTAGAATGTTGTGTTAGAGATACAATCTGACATTAAGAAACCCTGATAAATTGTAGCCAAGACCAATTTCAAAAAAGACTTCTCATTCAAACTGTATTACACAAAACCAAACAAAAACTACATAGAAAAATCAAAGGGTATAAAAACTGACTGTACTGGGAGATGTACCCTGAAAGGGCAGTTACATGCAAAAGACAAACAGAAGAGTGTGCCCCTCTTCGAGTCTGTTAAAGAACTCATTTTTACTGATGGTAGGACTGTGCAGTGATTCTGTGCCTCTTTGAGGCTCCGTTTCACACATTTTCACTCCTTTCTGCTCCAAAAGGGTTATCTTCTCTGTTTACCCCCAGCCCGTTTCATCCTGGTTGCTGCTCAAAAGAAAGGGACTGGCAGCTCCAGTCTACTATTTAGCTGTCTCATGTGTGTCCAGCAGAGCTGTGAGCATTCCCAAAACCTGGCACTATGTTGCTCTAAAATATTCTGGATTAAACCCATAAGGTATGCTTCTGTAATGATTCCCTGACAAGTTGTCAATACCCTGTATGTATAACACACTGGCTAAACGTGTGAAAATGTGTACTGTGGAAATGTCTACTTTCTCTACTAGATAAGTAAATAAAAACAAAATCCATTTATTTGCGTGTGACTATTGGTGACATCATAGCAGGATTTTTTAAAACCTTCTCAATCCATTGCTGTTTTTGAGCACTCAGCAGCTGACCTCCCGGTAATCTGTCCCATAACATCTATCCATCTCCTCACCGATCATCTCCTACCACCATGACCTACCCCCATTCTTTCCATGAAAACTTTCTTGAGGTTATTTCCATCTCTATGCTTGATGTGGCCAAAAGGACGTACATATCCACCTGTTGATTTCCGACAGCAGGCTCCGCTTCTCTCCAATAATATTTCTAACACAGACATTTGTCTTGTTTTCCATCCAGGAGATACACAAGAGTCTCTGCTAGCACCATATTTCAAAGGCTTCAATTTTCTTCTTGTCAGTAGCATTAATCTCCCACAATTCACATCCATAAGTCGCTGGAGGGGGGGTGGAATTAAGCTTTTTACCAGTTGAACTTTTGTACATTTCAAGCTGCCACCATTTTTCCAAACTTTCATAAGGGAGTTCCTGGCTAAGTGAACCATTCCTAGTCGTCTTCCTCATGGCTAGTCCACATAAAAGATAAGAGCCTACTACTGCCATCAGCTAATGAAGTTATTCCTTTAAACTCAAATGGTAGAAGACTGGATTTTGTTGTTGAAGGTCTCAGGTTCTATCCACTAAGAGCCCACTGAATATCTAGAGCCACACATCGAGTCTTAATATTTTCATCATCATCATGTTTTTATTACGCCTCTGGTGTTTAGTGCAGTGACGAAGCTCCTCCACTCCTGTCTGTTTCTGGCAAGTCTTTCAATGTTCCCCAGCTGTGCCCCAGGTTTTTCAGCTTGGCTTCCACAGCTCTTCGCCATGTTGTTTTCGGGCGGCCTCGTTTTCGCTTGCCTTCAGGTGTCCATATTATTGCTACTCTGGTGATGGAATCAGTTTCCATCTGAAGCACATGACTGATCCATCTCCTCCGCCTCTTGGCAGTGATGGTGCTCAGATCCTCTTGGCTGCACTTTGCCAATAGATCTTGGTTTGAGATTGTTCTGGGCCAAAAGATATGTAGGATTTTTCTGAGGCAGGTTGTATGGAATGAAGACAGTTTGGACATGTCCTACTTTCTTATTCCCCAACATTCTGCACTATAAAGTAGTGTTGAAAGTACTCAGCTCTGATAAATCTTGAGTTTGGTTTTGGTGTTATATTTTGATGATTTCCAGAGTGCATTTAAGCTCCCGAAATACTTCATTTTATACATATACTATTTGTGGAGGGCAGATCCCTACCCCAGTCAGGAAAGGGTTAAAAGAGCTCCATTTGGGCACAATTGGCCTCAAACCAGTGCACCTGTGGGGCTTTTGGAGCCTGGAGATGGGCAGGTCCTTAAAAGGGAAGATCCTGGCTCAGTGCAGGGCAGTGCTCTGAATGAGCACAATTGCAACTCAGAGCTCCTTGGCTTCTGGAAGCGGGGGTTGTTGACTGAGGAAACAACTTGAGAGCTTTGGCCACCTATGCTCTCGCAAAAAGGAGAGGGCTGGTACTTTTCTCTTTTTTTTTTTTTTTTTGGTCTTTGGCATCCCAAAGGCCTCAGACTCTGGTTATTGTGGGCTGTGGAAGTATACTGACTTTTTGTTTTGGATTCCTTTAACTCCACCCACAAAGGGGCCAAGTCCTTGAACAGAACAGCTGGAGGGCTGTGTCCTGGTCTCTGAGAGGGGAGCATTCCTCCCTGGAGAGAAGTGCAGAGGGGCATCAGTACACTCTTGTGACTGTAGACTACGCCAGCTGATACCCAGAAGCCATCCTGCTGTGCTCTGCAAAGACGACAGAAATTTCCTCAGAACTCATGTAACTCTTCTTTTGAGTAGGGGTCCCTCAGGAGATACTGACGGATCAGGGGACCAGCTTTACATCCCAGGTAGTGCAGGAGCTATGGTTCCTGGTGAAGATCAAGTTGTTAAGAACCTCCGTCTGTCATCCACAAGCAGATGGATTAGTTGAAAGATTCAACAAAACCCTGAAGACAGTGGTATGAAAAGATTTGTAGCCTCTGATCCCAAACATTGGGACTGGCTACTTTCTCCTCTGTTTACTATAAGAAAACCTTCACTGGGTTCTCGCCGTTCAAGCTGTTGTATGAGTAACAGCCTCGAGGAGTATTAGACCTCCTACAGGAGGGCTGGGAATAGCAGGACCCAAAGGCAACCAGTACAGCCCAGTTGTTATCCAACTTAGGGAGTGCTTCATGAAGCTGGGGCGGGAGTTGCTCATGAAAAGCAGTTAGGGACCCAGCAGGCACAAGAACAAACATACAACCAGGGTGCATGCCTACGGATCTTCCAACTTGGGGACCAAGTACTGATATTGCCTCCCAGCACGGATTCAAAGTTGCTAGCCAGGTATCAAGGACTTCTTGAAGTGTTTCATCAACTTGGCCCTGTGGACTAAGAGGTCTGCCTGCCTGGGAAGTGTAAAGAAACTAAGCTATACCATGTGAACCTGCTAAACCCTTGGAAAATTAGAGAGGGGATGTTAATAACTCCTTACCCACCAGAACCATAACTAAGGCCTCAAGCACCCAATTCCCAAGAGCCAGTGCAAATGCAAATGGGCACTGAACTTCTACCTGAACAAAAAGTCAGACCCAGCTGTTACACCACCACATCAAGCTAGCCCTGGGACAGTGGGTTGGAAATAACCCTGGGCCCTTACCTCAGAAGATGTGGGAGATAGGCCGGGAGGAATTGTAGGCTATGATGGATGTAAGAGTGGTTGAGGAATCCCAAAGCAACTGGCAAAGGCCCATCATTCTTGTTCAGAACTGATGGTTCAACATGTTTCTGCATAGACTTTTGAAAAGTTTATGCCATCTGGGAGTTGAATGTGTACCCAGTGCCATGAGTGGACAAGCTATTGGAATATTTAAGGACTGCCGGGTATATCAGCAACTTGGATCTTACAAATGGGTATTGGCAGAGCCCATTTTCAACTTCATCACAAGAGAAAACAGTCTTTTTAACACCCTTTGGGCTCTTCCATTTCAGGACAATGCCCTTTGACTTACATGAAGCAGCTGCAACATTTCAACAGTTAATGGACGGAGTACTCCGAGGTCACCAACACTATGCGGCTGTGTATTTAGATGACATAGTTACATACAGTGACAACTGGAATGACCACTTGCAACAGGTATGGGCAGGCCTCCAATCCCTGGCTGAGAGCCTCACAGCCAGTCCAGCAAAATGCAAACTGGCAAATCAGGAAGTGACTTACCTGGCTTACACTGTGGGTGGATACCAACTTAGGCCTCTAGTGAGCAAGGCGCAGGCATTGTCAGCATATCCCTTTTTTTAGATGAGGAGGCAGGTGAGGCACTTCCTTGGGTCAGCTGGCTACTAGAGGCAATTCATTCCCAGTTTTGCCACCATCACCGCCCCTCTGCAGACATGATAAAAGATGGGAATCCAAGGAAGGTCCCTGACACAGCAACCGGTGAGAAGAACCTTAATGCCTTGAAAGACTGACAGTGCCAGGAACCTGCCCCCTCCCATTCAGATTTTTCCAAAGAGTTTGCTTTATAGACAGACACCTCTGATGGAGGCTTATGGCAATACGTTCACAAGAGGTGAACCCTGAGGAGTACCCAGTCTTGAATCTAGTTTTTGTTTGGACTCCTTTAACTTCCCCCTTTGCAAGGGGGCTGACGCCTTGAACCACACAGCCAGAGGGCTATCTCTCGGACTCCAAGACAGGAGGCGCTAGAGAGGCATAGCGTGCTAAATTCTTCTATTTTATACTCATAGTATTTTTGTTTTAGATAATGCATTATGCCTTTTGAAAGTGTGGGGTTTCATGGCTTCTCTTTTAAATGTCATACAGTAATTTGAACAGTTATAAAATGGCTGTTACAATTGATGAATAAATATTGACTTCTCTCCAAGTTGTACTTTACTTATATCTGCCTCGCGGTGTGAGGAAAAGCCCTCAATCCTGCTCCTGTGGAAGTCAGTGGGAGTTCTGCTATTGACTAAATTGGGCATAGAATAGGGGGCTAATTCATTAAGTATGTAAAGTGCTTTGGTCGCCTCAGTTGACGGGTGTCATGCAAGTGCAAAGTATTTATTTATTAACCTCTAAAACTATCTGTAATTTCTGTTGGATACACCACTAATTAATTGTAAGAAATCATCTCACTTTTTTTTAAAAACTGTGGACTTTTGTGATTTGTACAGTTTGGCAAGCAAGTGTTTCCTTTCTCTGTGTGTGAATACTTCGTATGTCGTTTTTGTTTTTTATTCCATCTGAACTGGTCAACACTTGACAATTGCTGACATGTAGGGGAGCCTTTAATTACACTATCAGTTGCACAGATGGGTGCTTCTTGTTCAGAGCTTTCAAAACTAGAAAATGTTCAGTTATTGCCTTGCACTATGTAAGGACATCAAAAAAGGTCTAAAAGCTATCTACTAGTCTTCTGCTACAGGCAATTAGGATAAAGCTGAATCCATCCCAGATCACACAGTAATAAATATTTTAGCTGTCCCATAAGCATCTATTGATATTCAGATCTATCTTCTGGCAAATAAAACAACCAGGGCTAGATTTCTGTTTAAAACCAGGCAACTCTGAGTTTCCATGCTTGGATTTGTATCTCTCTGTCTCTGGAGAAGATAGTGGTCTGACTGGAAACCAGATTACCGTCCTACATGAAATAGTGGCATGTTGCGTACAGAACAGAGGGCCGCATTGGCAACTTGCCAGGATCCCCTGGGCTATGCCAGATTTGTCTAATGTGGAGCAGATTGCTGCCAGACTCATATTTAATCAGAAGGGACCCTCAGAAGGCTACAGATCTTGGCATATGATGCTCCATCTTAATCTGCACATCTTGATGGACCTCTGCATGTTGGAACTGTAGTCTCACTGCTTGTCCGTCCAGTGATCGCAGGTCGCATTGGAGAACACATAGACCATATTTTTTCTATAATTGTCTTCTTTTTCCCATTCTTCCTGTCACCCCACGTATAGAGTAAAACCACTTCATTTCCCAAGCTAATCAAACAGGTTTTCCTTAGAGAGATTGGCAACCCCCAGCACTCACAAACTCTCAGGCATATTGTCTACTCCACTAATTTTACAGTATAGAAGATTTTACTCTGAGAATGTGTGAGTCAAGATAGCTGAAGTTTGGCTTCTTATATGGGCCCTGAGTACAAAACAGACTCCTTTTATATTATATTTTTTAAAGCATACCTTATGCCAGCAATGATTTCTCCAGTAATACATTTTAAATGAATATTCTGCAATCAGATACTTAGCTCTTTTTCATCTCTGGATGTAAAAAGAAAAGGTGTTAAAATTATACACTAGAATTATCTCCATGACATAGGACTGGAAAATGTCACCTGCATAACATGTGAAGAGGTTTCTGTCCTCAGAGTACATCCTAATGTCAGCTAAAATGATGACAATGAACTGCAAATTGGTGGGGGAAAATGATGCTCTAGCATTCCAGAGTTTTGAGTAACTTGAAGAAGACTAATTACAGGCCTAATCCTGCTCAGCTTCCTCCTTATTGAATAGTAGTCCCACTAACTTCAGTGTCCATTACTCACATGGGGAAGCCATGCCAGAGTTGGCCATATATATGAATAATGGAAACCCCTTTTTAGCACCACAAGGCATCTCCTCATCACTGGCACCATTCTTGAAAATGGGAAAATCACTGACTAGAAGATGAAGTGTCTTTTGAAGGAAATGATCTTATGTAACTATCTGTTCAATGTTGAATTTAAAAATGATCTAACACTCCCTCCAGCAGCTAGGTTATTGCTTTCTTTGTCAGCATACATATTTAAAGTTGTCCACAATACTAAACTGACAGAAAACTCGGTCAGTGAGTTTGGGTTTTGGTTCCCCAGTACAGGGTGCGGTGGGTTTTTTTTAATTGCTCATTTTATCTGATGTTGGGCCATATGGAAGTGAACTGCTCATAATATTGACCAGAAATCGATATGCATTGGGGTCACAATGGCAGAAGATCCCGGCTCTGCAGCAAACTGACTATTTGGGAGGAAGGTTGGTCTGCTGTGGACAGGTCACAATAAACACCTATAATTGTTCACACTGGGGAGGAGAGCTTTATATGAATGATTCTCTGCTTTACCCCAAACTTCAGACTCATGCCAGGGTCACAGACCAATGGATGGGAGCTCTCTCCTGCCCTCTATTGTTGGAAAGTCACTTATCCCCCTCCTCTCTCCTCCTACTGTTTTCTTGAGGAGGCAGGAGAGAATGATGGGCCTTTTCCTTTCCCTGACTCCTAAGTACAAATCTGTTATCCAAGGAGATGTTTTTGTCTTCACAGCATGTGGAATCTTCTCCATCTGTCAAGTGGGGAATAACCAATCCCCATGTCACATCATGCTGGAATGTACAGAGTGATCAGCACAGTCATAGACAGGTGTGCAGTGTCAAAGTGCCACCTTGGAATAGAGAACAGCCTTAGCAGCTGCATAGCCAGGGAGGTCTAGGTACTTCTGATGGATGAGTCTAATAGCGTGTCTAGGCATATCATTGAAACTTGCCTACACAGTTAAATCAGTCCTGTCATTAACACTATTGCCAGAGTAAGGGGACCAATTCAGCGTAGCATTCCCCATTCTTTTTACTCTTTTTGTCTGTGTGTTCATGTATGTCGGGATGGGGTGAAGAAGGGTTTTTCAAAAGATGCTAACAAAATGTGAGACCCAGTGCAATATCCTGCCAGGTCACATAGCTGGCTATGGTTCTGTGACTTGCCCTCAGAAATAACCATGCATCTCAGGAGGGGGCATTCATCTTGTTTTCCCAGGGAGCTACTCAAGTGAAGCAGCTCACTACTGTACAAAATTTTCTGTCATCATTACATACCTGACTCATTGTTTTTGCTTCATAAATGAACTTCTCATAAGAACTTCTCAGAGTTTAAACTAAACTAATGAATCTATTATTACAAATGGAAGGAAATCTGAGGGCATTATTAAGGAACAAGTTAAGCCTCCAGGGGTTGTGTTGCCAGTCCCCACTGTTTGAAATACAGTCTAAATGTGGGTAACAAGTTACTTTGTAGGCTGTTATAGCAGTATGATGGGTAGTTTGGAATAGGGTTGACTAGTTTATTTCTGCTCCCTTTGCTGGCTCTTCAGGAGTAGAACACAAATAATGTTGGTCCTACTGCAGCATGATTATTGGGCTTTTTTGGCTTAGTTTGTAATTTCTCAGTTGAGTGGGAGGGACTGTTGTCCAGTGGTTAGAGTTGGAAACTGGGAATCAGAGATGCTGAATTCTGTTCCTGACTCTGCTACTGACTCACTGTATGACCTCAGCAGAGTCACTTCAACATTCTATGCCTCTCTTTCTCTTGTGAACTGGGTATAACGGTGTTTAAAGTACCTCCTAGCCATGTTGTGAAGACTAATAGTGGTAAAGTGGTGAAGTACCTCTCACCCCAAACTTTGCGGAGCTGTTTGGAGGCAGGGTTTTAAATCGTATCCCTTTTTTGATTTTCCTGTCCTTAGCCCAATGGCAGAGCCCATGGAGCTATGGGAGAGCAAGCTGGATTCTATTCTATATCATATAATATATAGATATTCCCTTTCCTCTATTTCGCTAGCTGTGCATATAAGTGGCTCCCTAAAGAAAGAAAGAAAGAAAGAAAGAAAGAAAGAAAGAAAGAAAGAAAGAAAGAAAGAAAGAGACTCCCTCTTTAAAAGCAAAGAAACCAAAAGAATAAATGAATAATACCCCGCTGCGCTCCGTTATGATTCTTTTAGGGAATCCCATCTTTAGGAGGAAAAGATGAAAATCGGAACTCCAAAAAAGAGAAGCAAGGGAAAGCTCAGATCATTTTTCACTGCCAGGACTGCAGTGTACAATTCATCGGCAGGCATTATTACCTGGTGAAAAAATTTGTTTTGCAACTGAGCCTGAGTCCTCATAAATCATTAATGCCTGGCTAAGCACAGTATGAGCATTACAAATATACTGAGAATAAGGATACATTCTGATATAGCCTTGTATCCAGTACTAATGCCTGCTAGTTATTTAGTAATACAAAGGGGGTCTCAACAAGGAAGATCAATGAATCAATGGAGCTTCCTGACTTTCTCCTTTCTTCCTTCTCTTTTCTCCCTGCCTTGTCTCACTTTGATTCAGAAACTGAGCTACATAATAAAAAGGACTGTTCAGGGCGGTCTAATGGGTCAGACGGGAGAGGGGGGAATTATAACCTCAAAATTGCAGTGGCAAAATAGAAGCCTTTCTGCTGCTTCTCAGGGTTTGTTCAGGTTTATATTGTTATGAGCCAAACTGAACCTTTGCTGCAGACCTGTGTTTTGTGATTTGCATCCCTTAATGAATGCATGCAGTATACTGCACAAGTAAATCCTGCTTGCAAACAATGTAGACAGAGAGTCTAACAGCTACAGGGTTGGGTGTAATCAATGAGTGCTGTGTAAAGCCCAAGTAATCAGGCTTTACACGATGTATTGTGTAGGGTCTCAGGCACTTAAAAGCAACCATCCCAAACATGGGGAACAGCCCCTCAGTAGCCTCTGCTCCAGCCTGTGAGGAGGTATAGTGGTTGAATTCTGAATCCTAGTGTGAAGGAGTTCTTGGCCATGGTCATGGATCCAGTGACTCCCATCCCTGTTGTCTTTAATCTATCCACAGGTGTATGCATTGCTGCCAAATCCCACACACCTTCCATCCCAGCATGTTCAGAATGGTATTAAGTACCACCCACCCGCCCAGTCTGAAGGAGCGGCAAAGGTCCGCATGGTTGCTCTACCTGCAGCCCCCTTCTCTTTCAACATCATAAATGCTTGACTTAGGGGATTGGAGTGCCTAACCCTGTGCACAAGAGTAAGCTTTATTCTGTCTGACTGTATCGAAGGAAAAGATGTATCGAACTCAAAGGATCCATCTCCTTTCCCATTACCTGGATCTCTTATATGTGGAGGATTTTTTAATGGCTAGGCTATGTAGATATGGCTACTGGGGAAAGGAAGGAGGATTGACTAGGGGATTAAGAAAGGCAGAAGTGTAGAGAAAGGAGGAAAGGAAATTGGATGGGGAAATTTGAAAAAGAGATACAGAAAACAAAGGATGAAATATATAGGAGAAGAGACAGAATCAGAAAACATGTTTGAAGGAGAAAATGAGGTATAAAGGTATAAAATGACAGAAAATTGGTCTGAGGAAAATCCAGTTACTGAAAATTAGAGAGGAAAAGATTGAGAAGATCTAGCAAAATGTGGTGTACATATGAAGAGAAAAGGGAAATTAAAAATAACAAAAAACCCAACATGTTTAAAAATAGCATCTAAAGATGTTCTTGTGGAACCAAAGACCTCGGTCACTTAGGCCTATTCAGGCAAAACACCCATTGGTGCCCCTGGATTTTCAGCAGGGTTTTTGACTGAACAACGCCTGCAGGGTTCAGGCCCAGCTCAGGCTTTGGCCCATGTTCTAGAGTCCATCATCAAATGTTTGCCACAAGCAAAAGCTTAAAACTTCTCTAGATAAGAGGGAACACTTTCATCCCCATTTAAGTATTGCATTTGCTTGAGCAATAGTGTTATGTTTTAGTTTAAAAGAATGTGTTAAAAATAGTCCATGGTGTAGCACCCACAGGACAGAGTGGTATATTTTCCTCTATTATAGATCTGACACAAGCCTACTGTTATTTCAGTGCCCTCTCTAATGATCTGCTTGTTCTCCAGAGAATGCTGACCCATTTCAACGCATATTAATTAGCCTTTCAGACACTACTGTGTTTCCATTAAATAGATATAAATGTGCAAGGTGACATTTGTTTACTTAGTCCTGAAAAATGTTCACCACAGATGTTGGGGTTTGGGTGGATTTCAGTTTGCTTTTTAATGTAGCAGTTGAGTATTTGCATGCTTTTTTGTTGCTGTGGGATAACTGGCTTCTCTAAAATGACACTTGTTTGATGAGTTTCATTTTGGAGGCAGAAGAAACATGACTACAGCATAAGATTATTTGGTCCTGATTCTCTTTTACACTAAGGCCCCTTTATATCACTCTGCAATATAGTGGGCATAAATACAATTAGAGCCCTTTAAGATGCCTTTACACTGTAAAGGGGGCTTGCATGTGAATGAGAATTGTACCCTTTAGATGTAAAGATCTATCTGAAAATGGATCTGTACATGATTTTATGATTGAGGAAATGAGGATGTTGACCTATTGCAAATATATATATATATAATGTGTGTGTGCATGCACGTGTGTGTGTATATATATAGATATATATAGATGTGCATATATAGATATAATGTGCATATATAGATATATGTATATATAAAACACATTAATATTAAAGTCAGTTTTATCATCTTGATCACTGTCTTCGACCCCGCTACTCCCCCTCAACTTAACTGTATGTTATTTGTCCTGCTAATTATTCTGGTCTCCAACCTTAGTGAAAGGCTTTCACCTAAATGATCCAACAGGCATATAGAACATCTAGGTTGCTTAATAGTTCACATTCACATATGAAGACATGTGGCATGCTGTTATTTCATTCTCTCAGTACCGAGAGGCTGTGTGAGAGGAGGCATCATGCGAGGTAGGTGCTTACTGCAGGACAGAAATACTTTCAGAGGTTATTTTTGTCATTGTGAATCTCTTGTGATGTGCGAAAGTTGATTGTTGCTGTAAATGAAGCTATCAAAGGCTACAAATTAAAAATGCTGAAATGGTGAAAATCCTCTGAGTGTAAAAAATGGGAAATAGTAAAAAAGCCAATAATTTACTCTCTCTCTGATTTTTTTTTTTAATCATAAGAATGCTGTTAAAAGATTGGCTTAACATATTACATTGTCACCTATAGTGTAAAGATATTTTATGAGCTGCATTGATAATCCTGGTTAAACTTTAATACAATATAGTATAACATAATACTTACAATTAATACTATTGTATTTTGTAGACTGAGAAGCTTCACACATTCTTAGTATGTTTGAGTTTAGGATATGCTATTTTTGCAGGGTTTGTGGTTTTATTCTTTTGACACATATCCAGTTCATATTACATCAAAATGCTATGTTTTTACTTAATATTATTCCAATACATTCAAAAGTTAGTTGCATTTGGAGAAAAATTATGTAGTTCTCACATTCTGTTATAACAAATTATATTCAACTTTTCTGTGATGATGCGTTATCTGTGTGTCTCATTTGCTGATGCTCGAATTTTTAAATTTTTGTTTTTAACCCCTACAAGTTTAGGATTTTTTTTTTTATTATTTAGACCTACTGGTTCCTGCTTATTTTTTTTAATACCCAGTTTGTTTATTATTTCTTTGACTGTCAGTGTTGAGCCAGTCTTGCCAACAAACAATATCAAGTGTTTCCTATTTCTCTACTTCTTTACAAGAAAAAAATAAATAAAAACTCTTAATGGGAACCCTGGCACTGTCTGTCTTCTCTGTTCTGCAGAAATGTTGAAGGAGTTGAACCAGCAACGCAGAGCGAAAGAGTTTACAGACCTGAAAATTATTGTTGAAGGCAAAGAGTTTGAAGTCCACCAAAATGTTCTAGCTTCCTGCAGCTTGTATTTCAAGGACCTGATTAAAAGGTTTGCCTTCCTTCCAGCTGTGATCTGGTCTGTTCTTTTGTAGGGCGCATTTGTGTCGCTTTTTTCTTCCCCTCTCTTGCAGGTTTATGAAGATTGAATCTCCTGTCACAGAGCCAGTAGCCATTCTTTCCACCTCCTTTGAATGTATTTTCAAACCGAGACTCAGATCCATTTGTTACACATCTGACTCATACAGTGTAATTATTTCTGATCAGTAATGGCCTATTTTGGCTGAAGAATGTGTTCCATCACTAAGAATTCTAAGCTTAAAACAGAACTATTAGTAGTAATCCAGACCACATGATAGAACTATTGCTATCAATATTTTAAAGGGATTCCATTACATAATACAAAACTTTATCCTTCAGGCTTCAGTAAGCCATAAGCTTTCCTGTGAATGATGCTGAAACTTCATAACAATAAAGTATTTAGACAATGTTAACCCCTTCAGCCCTGAAATCTTCGTCACATGCCATGTGTGGCACTTAGGAGAAAGGGGGTTAATATTTATAAAAATATTATTTGGGGCCTTTTTAAAGGCAAAAAGTCAATTGGCAAATTTTCATAGGAAAAATTGGAAAGAGACAATGTTAGATTAAAAATATAACTCATTTTATATTTAGACTAAGAGGAGTTTTTCTTAAGCAAACACTGCTTTAGCTTAGAGTAGATGTAATATGTACATTTCTAAACCTCATGTCTCCGCCTTTGCATTCCCCCCCCCCCAGTTTCTAGCTGATTGATTCTAAACAGTGCATGATAATCTTTTTTTTCCATTACATTGATTTTTCAATTTGTATGCTTCATATACTCGATAGGAATAAATTGGTGCTTTCATATTATTAGTAAGTTAGAGTAGCAAGAAGGGAGGGATTAAAAAAAACTACCACCAGGATAACTTTCATTTTTCTCTCAATCATCAGCAAATTAATGCAGCTGCTGATTTTGCCTTGCAGTATTTTCCTAAGCAGACTGAGCCTGGACTGTGCTAAAAAATGGAATTACAGAACATTTTGCTTGCTTTCAAATTCTGTATTTAAATTTTACCAACTAACACAATAGTGATGGTGTTTTATTTCAGGATGGCATATTGGCTGGTATCTCCTTTTCAGTGTATTATGTCCTTTTGCACAAAGCTGTTTTTCTAATTGTGCATATATATTACATTACTATGATATAATTGTGCTTGACTGCCTTATCAATTATTCATAAAAAATATGTTGGCCTGGTAGCTTGTTATTTTCCCTCTGTAAACCTAATGATTGCTAGCTCTAGCTATGATAGATCTCCTTTCTGTCCTTTTTCTCCTGTCTGCTCATTATCACTTGCTAGTTAAGGCTACAGTATATGCCTCTCACAGAGATAAGGTATTCAGTCTATAGGGAAAGGAGATCTTAGACATCATTTATAGAAACCCAGTAATTGATTGGCCAAGGCGTGTCATTTGGATTTGACTGTGAAGATGTTGGTTCATCTACAAAAGTCATCAGGCACCATCTATTTCTAGAGAGACTCTGGGGAGGATTGTAATTTAGTTGTCGAATGGAGATGAACCATAGACTGAATGCTGATTTAACAAAGAGCAATCATTTAAAAAAAAAAGTCTTAAATGCAGTTCTCCTCTGAAAAGTGACTCTGCGAAAGTGGAATCCTGGAGTTCCACGCTTGTCTCTCTGTGACTCATATCAGACTCACTCAGTTTCCAACTGAAAAAGGTGGCTGTTTATTCCCCCTGAATTGCAGGCTCTGAAAACTCAACCAGGAATTTGAAAGTCAGCTTGTGTTCTTTTCCTTCTCACACATCGGCAGCAGTTGTAAAGTGTTCTCAGGTCAAATTCTGACCTCAGTTAGACCATTTCAGCCCCACTGTCTTCAATATATGGCCTCACTCTCACTCATGTAACCTTGATGAATGCTTATGGGGCTACACAGGGGGATCCAAGGCAGCAACATTTTTATTACTGGTGATGACACTTGAATAGGGAGGAACCCACCTTGATGCCAGGTTGAGTTTTCAGGCTGTCTGGTGGGGAAAATAGGAAAAATAAATGTTCACCTGTTAAATGTGCAAATTGGTGCTAGAGTCTTTGAGAGACCTTAAACCTGGGGCCCTGAGGTGCCATTTTAAAGATGCACTTTTCAGGGACCCCATGGAAGTTAATGGAGTTGAGGACACTTAACTTGCAAGAGGCAATCAGCACCTTGTGGGAGCATGCCCTTAGTACTATAAAATCATGACAGTTCACAATGGCACTATATTTATAAATATAGCATGTTTAGAATGTTCTCTTGATAATGGTCACCTGTTGCTAACAGCTCCTTTGAGGAAAGATGAAACACAGATCACACGAAAAGCTTAATGTGATTTATATTGCACTCTTTCTATTATCATAAAAATAAAAACAGACACAGTTGGATTAAGTGGCTGAAGAATAAGTAAATGTCTTTGTATTTCCTAAATATTTATATAAAGGACATTGAGTTCAGTGGTACAATAGATATAAGATCTGATTCTGCTCCAGCTGAAGTCAACAAGAGTTTGGTCCCTGACTTCAGTGGGAACAGGATCATCCCCATAAAGATGCTCTGGGTATGTGTCTACATGTCCCCGTGGATATACATGTTTGCAAAATACCTTTCAATGTACTTGCATCATATATCCTGTACTATGGACAAACTACTGCCCTAACACATCTGGTTATCTGCATCTGATACCACTGAGTGTTGTAGGTGAATATCTGAAGGCAGAATAGCAAGTAACACCCCAAATGAGTAAAAACGGAATGTTAGAAAATAATTAAGGCCAATTACAACAATGTCTTTAAAGGATAAATCCAGCACTCAGACTCAGTGTACCACATTGTAATGAAAAACTGAATATACATTTTAAAACAAACATTAATTTATTTATATGCCATTAAAATATTTATATTTTCAAATAAAAACACATTGTTCTCCTGATCCTAGAAGATCTGTTGGTTCTTAAAAATGGCTTGATCCTGTAAGGTGCTGAGCCCTCTAGCCCCACACCAGCAAAGCACTTAAGAACATGAGTAGTCCCATTGACAATGTACTTACAATTAAACACAAGCTTATACGCTTTGTTGGGTGAAAGCTAGAGTGCACCGGACCAAGCCCAAGTTGTGCTTTCAGCCAATATTTAAAAAAAAAAACAAAAACAGACTCCTATGCTGAACAACCCAACAATAACAAGTCAATGAATTGGGCTTCTTCACTGTCTGGCATTCTTTCCCCATCCTGCTGCTATACCTATATGCTTCATTCCTACAAGCAGGCAGCATATTGAAATGTGTCTGAACTCTGCTCCAGGTTTCTTGTACCCTCCATGCTCACAAGAATGAAGCAGACAGGCAAAGCAGAAGGATTGGGTGAGATGTGTGTGCCCTCAAACCAAAGCACAGCTGGCAGGCCTAATTATATTACTATCATTCTTATGCCCCTTTACTTTGTAGCTTTCTTAAACATCAAACTCTTGGAACAGACTTACTACTCTTTATGTTAAATTTGTAAGGATTTTTTTTCTTGGTGACTCTTTTGGTTAATGTTTAGAACTTTCCTCCTGAGAGAGATGTATTTCATTACTTGATCTTATCACTTGCTCCTAGAGCTGGTGATAAGATAGACAGCATGTTCAGCCCTTGTTGGAGGGAGTCCTCTGGCTAATCAGGTGGCATTACTCAAGATCCTATTCAGACTTGGCCAACAGGAGGTTACTGCAGTAGACGACCTTGGGGGGGAGTGAATGTTAAACAAGGGTGAGAGGTGGAGAAACAGGAGGATCCCCTGTAACCTAAATAATATCCACATATCTTGTATGTGTGCATTGGAGTTGGCCCCTAACAGATACCCCAAGCTGAATTCTTTCCAATTATGGAAGTAAGGTTGAAATGCAGACCTGAATCTGAGTTTTGTGGCTCTGGCTCAACCCGTATGTGTATGCTATATGTGTGTATATGTCAGATACATCTGTGATCATCTCTACATGTCTAGAGAGAGACCAGAATCCAAACAGCCCTCCCTCCAACTTTGACACACACACACACCATATATTTTTATGGGGGGATAGAGGGCATGTTTCAAAATCCAAATCTTAATTTTTGCATTGGGCTCCATCTCTACAATAGGCCAAACCAAAACCCCATACCCAAGCATCCTTCCCCTCCCAACTTTGGCAAGCTTGTCCACATTCCAGAACCAGATTTTACAGCTTCATTTGTAACTAGAATTCCTTGTTTTGACTGTGTGTATGTTTCTTTGTTTTGATTGTGTGTGTGTCTGGAAGAAAGGGATGGAAAATCCCATGATGTGGTATAATGTTTTTAAACTGCATCCTAAGTAGACAAATACAGCTGCCATATAAATGGAGTGTATGATGCTTCTAGGGCAAAGTGAACTTCACCAGAGCTCTTTAATTAGCTTTATTTTTTTTTCTAAACCCCAAGTCCTGGAATCCTTACCAAATTCACATTGATAGGAAGCTCTTGGCTTAAAATCCCTTTCTTGGCCCAAATACTAGCTCTTATAAGCAAACCTCAGAGTTGTATTTCTTTGTGAGGCAGCAGTACAGAGAAGTTCAGATAGTATTCTGTACCTTCTAACTGTTCAAGATTTGCTTTTAATGATGCTCTTAACTTTGTAGCCCCGAGGGCTGGCTAATTCCAGTAGCGTACAGCATAAAATACACACAGCAGGAGATTAGATCACAAAGCCAAGAATTTTGATGGAACATAATCTGGCAACACTCTGGTCCTCTTTCTTTTCCAAAGGAGCAAAGTCACTTTAGTTCATGACTAAATTGTTTTTCCAGGATAGCCTGCATATTTTCTCTGTTTTGTTTTTCTAAAATGGGGTAGCGGGTCCTCTTTCTGTATCTGGGACCTGGGTCCTAAAGCTAGAGAGATAGAGAATTTTGGACTGTTAGGGCCAAATTCTGCTTTCTCTTGCACCCTTGTAAATCCAGTGTGACTTCATTGAAGTCATGGGAGTTACTCTGGATTTACACCATTGTAAAAGAAGGCAGAATTTGGTTGCAAGAAGGAGAAATCTGCCTCTCTCCATCTGAAACAGTATGACAAAACTGCAAAAGCATTCAGGTGTCGGGAAAACAGACTGTCTGGTTTGTGTTTACCTTATGAGAAGCCAAAAATGAGAAATAGCAGATGAAAATAAAATCCACTCTTAGCAACCCCTTCCTGTTTTGCTTCTTATCAAGAACTTTTGCTTTTAACCCCAGTTGAGAAGTCGGGAGCATATCTGCATCTGCCTCTTTCAGCTTCCCTGTAAAGATAAAACATTTGTGAAAGTAAATCCTTTATTTATTTATTTATTTATTTTTTATTTGAAAGAGGAGGAGAAGGTCTTGAAAATCAGATACGTTTTTCAGGTGCAATCAGAGATGTACTGTACATAGAGGGATATCATCAGTCGTTTCTGTTAAACCATTTATGGGGCCTATGAAAAAGGGAAGTTTAATGGAAAGTACAAAGTGTACTGTTCCTTTGCTGCGAAGGTGCAAGTAATGCTATAAATGCCTTTCCTCTTAAACAAGTAACTCATAGCTACAGTATGTTGGGCTTGAAATACTGCCATGGGAAGTAGATTTATGCTCCTACAAGTGGCAGCCTTTTTTGTCATTGCTGTTCTCCTGCCGTTTGTATTTTGTTAAGCAGCAGCAACACTCACACCCTAATGACACAGCTGGCCGCTAGGGTTTGATACTACGCAGCTGCCAGGCTCTGAAAAACATGTTTTCACTGAGCAGAAATTTACATGCTTCACTATGAACGAACTGCAGGTTACAAATACTTAACTGTGCTTCTGAACCAAAGGGCCAAGGAACTGACACAGAGTCCAGAGCAGACATTTCAGTGTGACTGTATTCAGCCAAGCAAACGCAGTCGTGGATTGGTGGGGTGACAGGCTTGCTCTTGATGCTTGCTCTGCATTGGCAGGCAGATAAATTCATTCTATTTTGAAAGACAAAACCTGGCAAGTGAGGCAGGGCAGGTCCATCTTGAAGCTCAGGCTATGGCGTGGAAATCAAGCATCTGCCTCAGGACAGTTCCAGCTTGCAGAGGTACCATGCAAAATCACTTAACCTCAGCCTCCTCTCTCTCTTTGGTAGGCAGGGGCTTCTCACTCACGTAATTTCTAGACAGAACTACAAATCCTACAAATCTTATCCAAGAAATGACAGACTAATCACTCCCTTGCCCTCACTCTGGCTAGACTTATCTGCAAGCCACATTGCTGTCATGCAGCCGCTCGGAAGACACTGATTCGTGTGACCTAGCTATATTTACTTACATCTCAGGGCCCAGTCTGGGCTTGACTGTGTTGTGGACTTGCAATTTACCAGCAACGGGAAAGAGTTATGTTACAAGAGCCAGTTCAAGCTAAATGGATCAAAGACAGATAGGCAAAAACTGCACAGTCCAGGGACTGGAACCACGCTGTGGTTTTTGGCCACCCCCCAAAAGCTTACCTTGACCTAAAATTAAAATAATCAAATATGATGGTTCAGGATGCTAGAAGGTAGCTGTAGAGGGTCAAGGATGACTCTGACCTTGCCTATGCCACCTGTGTTTACAACACTGCACAAGTTCATTTTGAGGTGGGATTTATTTATTTATTTTTGCCTTTCTTTAACATCCGTTATTGGCCACTGCTGGATTAGAATACTGAATTTATGTTAATGATATGATCAGCTTTTGCCAAATTCTTTGTTCCTGTTGCACGAAACACTGATGAGCAAAATGTGCAGAGCAGTCCTTGAAGTTTTGCTATAGGTAACAAATCCCCAGTACCAATAATAGGAGATATGTGAAAACACACTACCTGTTACGTGGTATAATACCTTTCACTTATATATTTCTTAAAAGTGGTACATGCCTCTTCTAAGGGTTTGCCTCTACAGGGATACTCAGAAAAGTGAATTAAGCTAAACCAATTAAGGCCACTTTAATTTTGAATTAGAGTGCCCACACAAGGATCTAATGCAGTTTAACTAATTCACTTTAAATTCACACATTTAGTTAATGCAGATTAACTTTCCTGAATGTCCCCATGTAGACAAGGCTTAACTGTATTACAAAAATGTAACTGTAAGACCCTATATCAAAGAGCTAGCACCTTGCAAAATTCATTCTAATCCTTGAAATGCCAATTAGGGCCTTAGGGCTACTACCTTAATATAAATACGTAATCATAATAATTAATAAATATTTAATTATTCCCCCCAGCGTTGAAAGAGAGCCTTAGATATACCTACATAAACACTTGTGTAAATTTCACCGCATCCAATGAAATAGATTTGTTATTATTTGTATAATGCCAACTGTGTAGTAAGCTGTTTTATTATTGTGCAGTAAATATGATCAGAAGAGATCAGATCTGAGTGGGATGAGGGGAACCTTTAGTTTTTCAAGAATTAACTTCTTGCCGGTCATGACATTTATTTTTAATTCTTCTTCCTTTGTCTAAAATCCCCAAAGCAAAATTTTTGTTCCTCAATATATTTTGCTGTTTTCTTTTCAAATAAGGCTTTTGCAAGTATGTTGGTGCCCAGACTCTTAATACTGTGGCCCAGTTTTTCATTACTCCACAAGTAGGGACTCACTTTGTCCCCAGGCCCTAGCAAAAGAGTCCAGAGACAGCAAATGTTGCTCTTCCAAGAGCCATTGGCTCATTCTCTTGCCACTTGTTTAAGCTGACCTCTTGAAGCTTGTCTGTTTCTTAAGTCTCAGCAGGGAGGCAGATTTATATTTCAGTCTGTGATCTCAGCTACTGTAGCATTACACCCTTCAACTGATCCTGGCCTTGCTTTTTTTGAAGCAGCCCGTATAGAGCAATTAGATCATGTTCCATCTTTGAATAGCCTTAAAAGCATATTTGAGATTTGCCTCGTTTGTTTGTTTGTTTGTTGTTTTGTTCTGGCCATGTCTCTTGTTAACAAAAGCATTTGTTGTTAATCGTATAGTTTGTCTTGGTCTAAAATTATCATTTGTCTGATTTGTGGATGGTGCATTAGGAGAAAATGCCCGATACACAAACAGATTTACACCCATGGAACTCCACTGACTTTACTGGGGATTGAACAGCTGCACACTGTGAGAGCATTTGGCCCCTGGTATGCCAAACCAGCCTTGCCAAATTCTATTTGCCTGGAGCAAGTAATAACATTATCTGCATCAATGTCATGGTAAAGCGTGGACAAGTAGATTTTGTGCCTGGTCAGGTAAATTTTCATGATGAATTTGCAAGGCTGTGTTTAAACACTAATTTATTTAATCTCATGATTTTGCTAGTTCTTTACCCTAATCACACTATAGCATCATTACAGTACGTGTTTTTCTTGTTTCATGAGACAGATGGATAGTAGCTGAGGCTCCAGATAATATTTATCTCTGAGATAGCGTAAAGAAGGCAGAGATTTGCAAGTTAGTACATTTTGATATCGATAAAATAATTCCAAAAGAGAAGCCATGCTAGGGTATAATTTATTTTTAAAAAATCCTATATAATAGAACATCCACCGCCTTATGGCACATGTATTGCAATGATGTTGCTCTATAAATGTCCCTTGTTGTCGTCATTTACATGACTGATTATCCTGCAGCTGTATAAACTCTAGTAACTCAGTAAATAACGTGTGACCACAGTGTGTACATGCATCTTGGGGTCTGTGTTGTGTAAATCCATGTTGTGTTTGTGTATCTGTACATTTATATCTCATGATGAGCCTATAATGATACAGAATCGTAAATCAAGCTCTTAGGCATGAAACATTGCTTTCCATGCAGAGTACAATATCTGTTCTCTACTTAGCTAGAGGTAAGCTATACATGTCATTAAGCCTCTTTTTTGTTTATCCCAAGATAAACAGACATGTGACTTTGAACCATTTAATAATTTTGATGATGAAAAGTCAAACAGTGGACAGTTAGTATGCAGCAATGCTGCACTTTGTTCTTATTTGCCTGGAGTTTCAGTACCTCCAATATTATGTTCCACAGTAACCAAGATATTCCACCTAAATTGTGTAGACTTGAACAAAAGTTTTTAATGAGCACATAACTAACAGACTCTTCAGCCTCATGAGAAGCTGCCAATCCCAGTCTAGTGTTCTCTATTTGGTAATCAAAACAATTTGACAGAGATAAAAAGAATTAGCTGTTCTTGGTTTAAGTGCTTCATCTCATATTCTAATCTTGGGTTTCCTGTTTCCTTTAGACTCAAACAAAGTGTCCAGGGAATGAAGCAATTTAATTTCTGATTTTTTTTTTATCCCGTTAGCATAGGTAGCAAATGTTTTGCTCTAGTGAAATGAGAAAAGAGAACATTTGCTCTTATATTAATTATGTCCCTCACTATGAAACCAAAACCAATAAGAACAGAATGTCACAGTACATTTAGGAGGTGGAGCAGAAGCTGGAAGTTCATTAGGTAGTTGGATATAGAAGACAGCAATCCTAAGGGCCATATACTACGGTCTGTGTGTGCAACTTCCAGCCACACCAATGGCATCGGGGGGGGGGCAATATCATGGCTCTCGGATGCAGGTGTCAACATATGTTGTAAAGAATAGAATGCATGTTCCACTGCCCTCTGGATAGAATCAAAACTGCTAATTTGTTTGGGCCACAAGCCCTATTATGTTAACAGAAATCTCCTTTAGCACAAACCGTAGAGGCATGTGCTTTTCAAGAACAGGGGTATCTGAGTTCTATTGCCATTAAATTCCAAGTGGCCAAGATGTGCAGGATAATGATCAATAGGGAAGTCAAAGATGCCCACAATAGCTGAATCTATCTGATAGAAATCAATTTAATTTTCTTGGCTGATTAAATTTTGTTTGTTTGTTTGATTTGTGATGGGCCCTGGATAGAAACAGAGAAAGAGGCAGACTCTAAACACTGCATGCTGGTGGGGTTGTGGGGGGTGTACAATACCAAAAATGTCTTTATTTTTAGGTTAATCTTTTATTCGGTGCCCATTTTCATAGGGAGAAGCTGTGATGTGTGACATGCGTTTGAGGTTGCACCCCATGTAGTCATACTGCTGCAGACGTGAAGAGATGTCACTGAAAGGTCTATTAGTCTCCCTGTTCACATACAGCATGATGAGGCAGTGTGGGATAAAGTTTAACCAACTGTTCCGAGTCAGAAATGTACATTTACATAAAGCGTTTTGCATTATTCATGTGCATTCCTTGCAGGCGGCTCCATTTTGAATATTTTGAATTTGTTTTATGCAGTGTTGTTGTAGCCGTGTTGGTCCTAGAATATTAGAGACAAGATGGGTGAGGTTAGTCCAATAAAAGATATTACCTCACCCACCTTGTCTCTCTGAATTTGCTTTGACTTTTATTGTGACTATAGCTTGTAAACAGTGAGAAAACTGGTTTCTCCACTGCTCATAGGTAGCTTTTCACATTTGAAGTGAAACTGAGTAAGACTGTAGCCAACTCTAAGAGGCAACCAGACCATTAGTCAATCAAAACAGTGTTGCAAGCCAGTTAGAGGCAACAGTATCGTTGTCTGTAAATTGATGAAGTGAAATACTAGGAGAACTCCATATATAAGGGTACTTCAGCTGGAGTCTAAATGCTGCTTTGACACTCAAAGCATCTCGTTATAAAATTTTTCGTACTGCATCACAGAAAGGTTATGTTAAAAAGAACCTCTTAATAAAATGATGCAGTGAAGTTATTTTATATAATACACCAAGTGCATTAGCTCATGAATAGAATTTATTTATATATATATGTATTAAACTTTATTCAGGAGATGATGAAGAAAACTTAGTTATGTCTGTACTAAGCATGAAACACTAGTGCTGATGTTTGTCTCTGTGTGCTGGATCTCAGGAAATGCATTTCAAGGACAAAATTACTGGTAATACCAAGAATTCAGAGTGTGTGTGTGAGTGAGTGAGTAAGTAAGTAAGTAAAAAATTTTCCAGAGCACAATCTTGAACATTGCAAGCAAGGATTTTTTCCCCCTTCTAATATTAATCCTACTTTACCAGTGTGCATTTCTATTAGCTTCCCTATATAGATTAACTCAATGAAAGGGCCAATAACTTTGTTCTTTGGGTTCCAGTTTATAACTGAGATGTCCTTTGCTTTAAAAATCTCCCTGTGCCTATGACCACTCCAGCTTAAGTTATTACATTGAAAGTTGTAACTGAGCTAAGTGGACAGAGCATGCCCAAGGACCCTGGCTTTATTTAGGTAGAGCTAATTATCCAAAAAGTAAAAAGTTGTTTTGTTTATTTAGTAACTCTGCACTATCTGTGCAGAACTAATATGTGGTTTTGCTTATCTCTTCATTAAATTTTGTTTTCACATTTTTTAGGTCTACAATCACCCCATGGGAGGCTATATGATTTGTAAATCTGAAAAAATTCCCTGACAGCTACAATATAGTTACGTTGTAAAAGAACTCTCTTAGCTTGTTTAAATATAGACCTAATCTAACCTTTTTGCTGCTTAGCCCAAGATGCATCTTTTTAAAGTTCTATTCTAAATCACTTCCTAATTTTAATGAGTTTATATATCAGGAATTACCGGCTTTTTACTCTAGCTGTTCTCTGAGATTGCAGCAATGATAAAGTAAGGTCTAAAATTGTTTATTACACATTATTCTTTAGAAGCAAAACTTTTTGCCCCCAGTGGCTGTTGGAAGAGTTATTGATTTTCTGTCACAATGTGAAATGTTTGACCTTTATAATATGAGCGATGATTGGAAGGCCCATAAAATGACATTGTTCCATTTAAACTTAAGAGTTCACAGAGCAAATAGCAAAATGTGCCTTGTTTAACTATGTCCATGGACCTAAAACATACATTACCCAGCTTCAAGCTAGAATAAAATCCTAAGGAGACAGTCTATCAGATGTCCAAAATGCATTGTGTATGTGCATGTTCTTATTTATATCTATAATGAGCTTCCATTAACATGTACTGTGTGTGCATGTGTTTATTTGTGTGCACTTTTGTCAGTTACAGACAAATTCTCCCCAACAGAAGTTTTGCTGTTGACCTCTCTGAGAACAATGTTAGACCATTAGGGTCTCATCTTGCACCCACTGAAGTGCGTGACAAAACTCCCATTGATTATAATCGTGCCGGATCAGACCCCTTGTGCACATATGTTTTTTCACTTGGTCAACTGTGTAAGCACTTACAGCAGGGCTAAATTCTCCTCGTGGTTATACTTGTGCAACTTCCTGACTTCACTGGGGTTGCACCAATATAACCGAGAGGAGAATATGGCCCACATTTACGAAGTCTGCTAGGTGCATAGAGGATCTTTATATCCCGCTGCATATAAAATAAGAAACACGGGAACCACTTTATGAATATCATTATACAATACATCAGAGTTAGAAAGGAAATACCTAGGAAAAATTCTATTATAAAACCATTTCACTAAATCAGACCCCAGAATCCCGTTTCAAACCACACTAATACTCTCTGTGATTTCTCAGTCATAAGGCAGTCTCCACACACGTTTCTCTTTCTCTGTTTCTTTGAAAACTCACTGTTGATCCCTTAGGACTTGCTTTAGACAATAATCCATCTGGTTTCCAGGCTGAGTAAATCTACAGAGCCCAGGTCATCAGCATGGAAGCCATGCAGGCTTGTTATTTTACTTTGTTGGCTGAACCAGGCCTGTTTTCAGTATGCATCCCAAGTAAGTGATGCCTCTAAACCAGTGGTGGGCAATCTGCGGCCTGTCAGGGTAATCCACTGGCGGGCCACGAGACATTTTGTTTACATTGACCGTACACAGGCACGGCCCCCCGCAGCTCCCAGTGGCCTCAGTTCACCGTTCCCAGCCAATGGGAGCTGCGGGAACGGTGAACCACGGCCACTGGGAGCTGCGGGTGGTCAATGTAAACAACCTGTCTCACAGCCCGCCAGTGGATTACCCTGACGGGCCACGTGCGGGCCACAGGTTGCCCACCACTGCTCTAAGCTGTGCCCCTGTTGCCCAAGCACCACAACATGCTACTTTTAAAGCATCCGAGGCAGAAACTGACACAACTCAGTTTCCATTTCTGGCTGGTTGAGTAATATGAATAATCTCTATTGCTTTGTATTATACTTGCCATAAGTGGCTTTTGTGATTGAACACCTTAGCTTTGTTTTGGTATTTAATCAATTGCAGCAGCCGTTTATTGCTTGGTGTATTACAAAGGAAAAGAAATTATAACTTAATTATTTTAAAGACTGACAGGCTGGAGTCGTTGCTTAAATTGGTATTTTCTTTATTCTTATGTCAGTGGCAGGCTACTGGTTTTGCACTGTCTGGCCTGTTCACTGCTGCAGTCACAGTCGGAAACTGCACATGATTAGTCACCCGAAGAGCTTTGTTACCATGTCATTGCACGCACTCACCCCCACAACATTTGCCAGCACAAATGGTATTAATACCGTAGACAATTATTTGCTTGCAACAGGCCTGCCTATCGTACAAGGACTCAATCCTGCCATTGCCGAATGCCATAAAATCCCATTTAAATTAGTGAGTGCTCTGGCCCAGATTGTTAAAGGTATTTAGGTGCAGTAATGCCTAACTGATTTAGGGTCCTAAATCTCATTTTCCAAAAGGGATTTAGGCACTTAAGAGTCTGAATTCCATCAGAATGCCTAAATCCCTTTTGGAAAACGAAATTTAGGACCCTAAATCAGTTAGGTGTTGTGCTGCTCAGCACACCAATACCAAATGTGAGCATCTATGCCCAAACATTGAATAACCTTAACCAAACCTGCCTGATGAACTCATGTCAAACTCTATGGTAGAGTAAGAGAACTTTTTTACCTCAAGGTACTTCAGATACCAGGGAATCACTCTGATGCATGGCATCCGAAGTACCTTGTGGTCAAAGGTTCTCTTGCTCTACCATTAGGTAGGTTCCCTCTCTATACAGACCTAGAGATTAGGTACAGGGGATTGTGTGAGAGAGAGAGAGAGAGAGAGAGAGAGAGAGACTGTATTATGGGCTTCCTCTCAGGGCCCAACCAATCTTTACTTCTCTATCTCATCCCAAGAGGAATTGTAGCCTGAGCAAAATACTGCTTACATGCATGACAGTTCTGAGAGCATACAGCACGCCTGTTAAAAAGTCAGGGTTTAGTACAATGGGTGCAGGTTGGGCAGTATAAGCAACCTGCTTAACGTACATGCTTATGCATCTGCTTTTGGAATATGGCATCACCCACAGGCTATGTCTACACAAAGGGATGACCCAGTGTTTAGGGCACTAGCCACGGACTTGGGAGATGTGGATTTAATTTCCTGCACTGACACAGATTTCCTGCACGACCGTGGGCAAGTCATTTAGTTTCTCTGGGCATATCTACACAGTATTTTGGCGTGAGCCTCACAGACAGGCCAGCAGGGCTTGCAATAGTGCTCTAAAAATAGCTGTGTACACAATGCTTTCCAAGTTGCAGTTCAGGCTGGAGCTCAGGCTCTGAAGCCTAGGCAGAGGGGTGGGGTTCAGAGCCTGAGCTCCAACCTGAGCTGCATCTTCAAAGTGCTGTCTCTACAGCTATTTTTAGAGGGTTAGCACAAGCCCTGTTAGCCCAAGTCTGTTGACCTGATCTGGGAGGCACGATCCAAAATGCTGTGTAGACATACCCTCTGTAGTTCAGTTCCCCATCTGTAAAATGAGAATAACAGTACTTTGCTTCCTGGCCAGGGTGTTATGAGGATAAAAAGATTGTGAGGTGCTGAATATTTGTGGTAATTGAGGCCATATAAGTACCTTAAATAGAAATATGAAGCAAATTTAAGACTCCAATCCTGCAAAGACTTATGCATGCGCTTAATTTTACTCACTATCAGTACCATTGTATTAAATAGGACTATTCACATACATAAGCTTTTGTAGGGTCAGGGCCTAAGTATGGCTTGTTCTATTACCTGAAACCATTGTCTAACTCAGAGGTATTAAAAAAAGTGACAGGGCATGCCTCAAATTTACAGATCCCCCAAGTTGCTTTGTGGATTTTTGTATGTGTTTATGGGGAGAGGGGCAGAATCAGAGTATGAATTTTTACAAGGGAAAGAAAATCTGGCCTTGTATACTTTGTCCTCTGGTTCCAGGACTAGAAGGGGATATCTGACCATCAGCTTCTTCACAGCATTGTGAACCTTGAACATGTAGGTTCCCAAGCAGTTGCTAGAAGTGATTCTTGCTTGTATTTAAAGCTGGCCCTGGCCAGTGGATAGTAACGTGACCATTTATTATGAAGAGTTTGGTGGTCTCTGTGATGCACATTGGTGCTGGTCGTGCGGTGGTTTTCACGAGAACTGTAGCAGTGATGGAGTGAGCGGACTTGGATTGTCTGGTCATTAGGAGAAATTAATGTTTCTGTAAGAAGATGCTGAATGGCTCTAACCACTAAAGGAGTTTATTTTCTTACTTTAACAGATTTTCCCCCCATTCTTGACGTTACCAAATTTATTATCATTTTTGTCTTTCAGGTGTTACCTGTCCTTAGTGTTGCAGCTACACCAGCCAACCATGCATTAGGAACTGGGCCCTTATTTTAATATATTACTATTACTTTTTGTCCCATAGTTTCACAAGCACTAATGCACACTTCAAATGCAGGAGATATTTTGATCCCCAAATTGTTTAGCACTTTATGCAGGAAAAATCGTAGGCCACAGTCATGAAACTTCCTAGAGGATGGCTGCTGGCTTCCTGTGGCAGAGCTGGTTATTGTTTTCCCACCCCCCTCCCTTCTTTGCTCTAACCATTTTGTCTGTCTATCTTGTCTTGTATTCAGTTTTCAAAGCAATGCCATGAGGGGCTTCCTTTTTTAGTACGTATAAGGGAACAATATATTTTTAGAACAAAAACATATATATTGTTACATTAACATTGATTGCGGAATCAAGCCAAAAAAAAAAACCCAACAGTTTTTACAATCTTACTATTATTATGGCTGATAGAAAAGGTACTTAAATAGATCTCAAAATGTGCATGACATTTAAAATATTATTCCATGTTCTGGATGGGGATATGCTCTTGAAAAACTAGGTGACCTTTTCTCTTGAAATTTAGAATGTTTTTGCCTTACTATGTCATATTATGCACAAAAGATGAGATATTAACTCTGAATGTTAAAATGTATTGTTTCCCTTTGAAAGCTAACCCTGGTCCTCATTCTCATTAATGTTGGCTCATTCTTTTCTTTTTCTTTCTTTCTTCCTTTCTTTTTTTTTTTTTTTTGCAACCTTCTTTTGCATGAAAATGCGGAGTAGCAATAAACTGATTTTTTTTTTGTAAAACTCGCTTTAAGACTCTTCTCTTTCAGATCCAGTTAAAGTCTTTAAGTTCAGTTATTTTAAAATACAATACTCTTCAATTCCTTAAAAATATGGAGAAAGTTAATGAATCAATTTTCTAGCCCTCACTAATTGGTAAACAACAACAAAAGGGGGATGGCATAATGTCCTGTAAGAATGTCATTGTCTGCTGTTACCAGGTCACCACGAGAAAGTAGCAGAGGCGGGGAGAAGCTGGAATTGGCCATGTCAAACCTCACTGCAGAAGTCCTGGAATTACTACTGGAGTTTGTTTATACAGGTTCTTTGATCATAGATTCTGCCAACGCAAAAACTCTTCTGGAGGCTGCCAGCAAGTTCCAGTTTCATACTTTCTGTAAAGTCTGTGTGTCATTTCTAGGTAAGTGTCATCCCCATTCCATCTTGTGAGTTTATAAGCCTTAGGATGTTTTTTTTTGTTTTTTTTTTAATTTCGTAGTTCTGCTAGGAAATTCACGATTAAATGTTATTTGAAACACAATAGAACTTCGTTTGTTTGGACTGAGATCTGAACGTAAAATGTTCCCATTGCTGCAGCACTAAACTGATTTACAGTCAGTAAAGTTGTTTGTGCAGCTGAAAAAAAAATCCAGCTGCATTCACATTTTGGATAGATTTTTTTGTTCCTGGTATCAGCATCCCATTTAATTTGACAAAGGTTGCACTTTATGCAGACACTGAGTTCTAAAATGCACATGCATGTCCCACTCATATGGTCATTACAGTAGATTATAGAAGCTATGCCAGACTAGGTTTGTTATAACAGTAGATGAATATGGACTCCCCATTAAGGGTCAGAGTCTGCCGTTTTCCTGCACCCCTGAAAAACAGATTCTAAGGGTCGGGTGAAAGATCCTTGTGGCCACTGAAGTAATAGTCCTGGCACTCTCCAAAGTCTTATAAATGAGATCCATCTTAACCACAACAGGTAGAATGGTCACACTTTTATATTAAGGTTCCGTTAATAAATGATTAATAGATATTATAGTCAATGGTTATATGTTGATATAGAGTCTCAACAGGAAGATAGATTACCTATAACCATGCCTTATAACCATCTATAACACCTTGTACTGGTATGCCCATAACTACCTATAACACATGGTACTCATTTCTGTGACATGCTTATAAGATCTATTAATGTTTTGTTAACCCTGTATAAACCATTTATAAATGGAATCTTATTAATATAAAGTTTGACCCAGATGTTGTGTTGCTTTCAATACACACCATATCAAGACTTTTTTTCATGCCCTTGTTCTCCCCTTCCCTAAAACATATCTCTTAACTCTTCCTCATTGCAAGACATGTCATTCCCTTTGGAACCAAAATTTACCTCTGTCCCACATGAACCTGGAGTCATGTCAAGAGTTTGTCATTGTAAATTGACATCAGAAATGCAGAGTCTTGAAGATGAGCATTTAGAAAATGTTACACATGTTCAAAAATCAAAATCCAACCTTGGGTTTGGTTCATCACTGTGTTACTGCCCAGTGCTATGCTGACCTAACTGACTGCAATGGGGCTACACAAGTGTAAAACTGGAGTGATGCAGTAATGAATCAGGCCATTATTTCAAGCTCCATCTTTCAATAAATTTTGTTGTCACTTGTTTAAAAATGTGAAATTCTTGTTTAAAATGAGTGTGTTATGGTAGGTTGAAAACTGTCTCTCTCAGTCCCAGTTTGTTGGTTGTGAACCTTGAGTATAGGTTCTTGCACTGACATTGCTTTTCTGTAGCTTCCCTCCAGTCCATTTTTAAATGAATATATCTTACAGCTTTCAATGATCACTAGATGTATTTAAGTACATTGTCACTAAAGAAAGATTCAGCCAGAAAAACAAAATACATTTATTTCACTAAATCAATGAGAGATTTCCCTTTTCCAATATTTAATATTTTAATTCCGTGAACCGTGTTATGGTATGAACTAGGAGAGTTGGATATAAGTTTAGTGATATATGGGGAGTCACCAGAGTTTTAGATTTTCATTTGGAGAATTCATACAGTTCATTTGGAGAATGAATTTGTAGCTTTGACTGAATTGTGCTTCAGATATAGCGGAGTCTTTGCCATATAAATGTTTAGGAAAAGTATTTTGTTTTGGGCAATGACCTGGGATTTGTAATTATCCCCCAGTAGAAGCCAACTGAACCTGCAGAATTGGAAAATGGCCCTTTCTTTTGGACATAATGGCTTCAAGCACAGGGTATATTTCCTGTGCTATGTTTGCTAGTGGTTGATGATAACAAGGATTAAAGATTTTTCTTACAGTGCCTGGTGCATGAACAAGCATTCTGGTGCATGAACAAAGAGAAAGGATGGCTTTCTTGTTTTGTTTCAGTGTTGCAGAGGAAACTGGATTAAAAACAACTCCTAAAAGCCACCCCGATGTAGTTAGTCTGTGCACCCAGGGAAGAAAAAGGTTTGGGGCATGTGAACCAAACCAGAATTCAGGAGATATATCAGTATCTCAGTTGGGGTCTGTGAGGAGGGGGCTGCTGTCACAGGAGTGAACTAAACAGAGGGATTCTGGGACTTACAGTACAGTCTGGAACAGTAAGCTGATCACAAAGCATGTTGAGTATACAAGGGCCTCCTTTCCTCAGTCTGAGAGAGATGGTGGGACCTGCTGAAGGTCTGTATGTCAAGGAGGCAACTAGAGAAGAGCAGAATCTCTGATTTTTTTTCGGAGAGAAGAACAAGTTTCCAAAAGAAGCCTGAGAGGAAGCAGTGAGGGGAGCATTTGGGAGCCCTGCATGAAGAGAGGTCCACCCAGACCCTGCCCAAGAAAGTGTTCTGGATTGTTTTTGTTTACTCCAGATGGGGAATTTTTGGGTCAGCTGAAAAACCAGACCACCCAGCCAGTGAGGAAACTGAGGCACTAGACAGTTTGACGATGGGAAAGTGAGACCATCACAATGGCCTTGTGATCTTTTGGAGGATAAATTACATCCAGAAGCTTATAGATATGACCAGACAATATGCCACTAGAGGCTTGTGTGAACAAGCAAGGATGGACTCCCATTAACTAAATGGATCACAGCCTGTAACGGAGAGGTGTGTTTGTGCTGATTTTAGTAATGCCTAGCTCATATGCTCCATCCTCCCTAAATTAAAAAGACAATATTCAACACAAACAGATGGGACCTCACACTAATTATTGAACTCCTGTTACATTGGTACCACAGTTCTGCCAAGTAATCTTTCATGCATACTACCAATCTCTCCCTATATCCCTGCTCAGGCATCCACTCCATCCCCAGATACTTGGGATAAAAGATGGGCTTTGCAGCATGCCTGGAAGGTTAACAAATACAGACTCTGGCAGATCAACATAGGGAACGAATTCCAAAGTCAAAGCATAAGTAGAGAATGCCCTGCCAGCTCAAGTGCCTCCGTTGATCTCCGTTGCAACAGTCTGTCAAAGGTTAGAGAGGTGATCTTGTATTTAACCAGGTCTCAGACCATTTAGGAATTCGTAGGTTAAAACTGACATCATTAAATTACACCCAGAAATCTGTTGGCAGCTATCCTGGAGCACTGGGGTAATGTGCTCTCTACTTAACAATTGAATAATCTAGGGGTGGAGCCCCATGTGGAGAGCAATTCAAGTCTAGCCTTGAGATGACAAAGGCATGGATAATTGTAGCAAGGTCTGCATCAGAGGGAAAATGGAGCACTCTCTTATTCAATCATAGATGGAGCAAAGTGTTCTCCAGCCTTTCTTTGTTGCCTAGGCATCCAGAAGTATTTCAAGATCTAATCAGACACCTATATGATGAACTACAGATGCAAGTAGTTGGTGAACCCTTTCAATTAAAGGTGCTGAGATAATTTTTGACAACTGCTTCCCCCAACATTATTATCCCCCAAATGCTTCCCCCACTAACATTATTTCAGTCTTACCCCAGTTGAACTGCATCCGGCTAGCCTACATCCGAGCTCTTATCTCGGAAAGGCACCGAGTCATTTGTTCCACTGTACCAGCCATGTTAGAATTGATGAAGTGTCATCAACCTGTTGAATATATCGCAGCCCGCACCTCTTCACAACCTTCTTGATGGTCTTATGTACATGTGGGAAAGGATAATGATATAGAGCCCTTGGAATGCCACAAAAAGGTTTCTCAGGGAAGAACAGCAATTGTCCAACACTACCCTCTGGTCCTTCTAAAAAAGGAAAGACTGGGCCACTCAGAAACATCTGTCTACATCTACAAGGGATTAAAGATAGGTAAAATACCAAGATCAGATCTAGAAAAGTCAGCACAGATATATGATCATCATCCCCCATTCAGAGAAGATAGGCCACAGCCAGTGCAGTTGTCCTATACCCAAGCCTGTTACCCGATAAACAGAAATCTGAGAACTCAAAGACCCCACTTGCAAAGGTGTTGAAGTAGGCTATCTGCTCTCGTATGAGTAAAGGCTTATTCCACCAGATGTTTTCCATTGTGCAGAATTAAAGATATGTGTAGGGCTATGCCCTGGTGGTCTGGCTGGGGCATTTCTTTTAAAAATTACAAGATTGATGTGACTCCGGTGTCAGATTTGCTTTTTGGCTTTAGTTTTCCGAATATTGGTGGTGATAAGAATTTAGATTTCTATTGCCTGCTTATTTTATCCACCTAGTTTTAAACAGGTTTGTGTGTATATGTGGGCTTGTTTACCCATTAAAGTTAATCCAAAGTAAGGCAGGGTGTGAGTTTAATGCTGAGAAGCTATTGCTGATTAACTCCATGTATGCACACTCTATTCCAGAACAAGAGTGCTGCATTTTGGGAATATTTTTAATATTTTCTGAAACCCAGCAAGGGGTCAGAGTCTTGGAGCCCAGGATCCAGCCTAAGCAGGAACATCTACAGTGCTATTTTTAGTCCTACAGCCTGAGCCCCACAAGCCATGACCTTGGAGCCATGGGTTTCTCTTTGCAGTGTAGACATACTTTTTTAGGCTTTGTGCCTTGAATCTTAATAAAATGTATTCTGCTAATGCCTTGGCTAGTAAAGCTGAGACTCAATAACCTGTTAGCCTCTCTTGCACAAATTTCCTATTGGTGATTTTTTTTTCAGAGGAGCTGAAAGGACAGCAAAGTGTACAGCATAGCTCATCCTTAACATACTACTACACACTGTGCCGTTACTTGTTTGCCAGGAAGCAGATAATGCTGTCTCCTCTGTGCATGATTTGCTTTGAAACACCACTACACAACATTTAACAGAAACCATTAGTATAATCTGTGTTTTGCATAAGGAATGTCATCACATTCTATAGTAACAAAGTTCCTGTGGGGAATTTTTTTTATTATTATTTGAAGTGGCTTAGTAGCTAAGTAGGACATAAATTATCATGAAGCAACTGTAGCATCCTCAAAAAAGTCCTCAGAGTCGTTTGAGTTTATTCTTAAAGCACCTGCACTAGGGTTTACGTCTTTGCTGTTTCTTAAAGGAACATGGTAGGCATTAGAATTAGCAGTGGTCTCACTACTTGAGTCCTACTAGAGAAGAGGTCCTTAATTATAAGGTTATGTCAACAGTTTCTCCCAACCACACCACTAGACCAAACAAGCCCAGAAAATACCTTCCACCCAGTTAAAGATTTAAGATGCAGATCTAAAGGAACTGCATTTGGTAGACTTTTTTCTTTTAATGGTGACTCATTGGAATAAGCTGGGTGCTATTCAAAGTGAACCAGAGTTATTTACGTTCATAGCATCTATTTGTCAGTGAAATAATGCCATTTTTCATTCATTCATTTATATTTTATTTGCTCCTTTTAGAAAAACAATTGACTGCCAGCAACTGCTTAGGAATATTAGCCATGGCTGAAGCTATGCAGTGCAGTGAACTATACAACATGGCCAAAGCATATGCCCTACAAATTTTCCCAGAGGTGGCGAATCAAGAGGAGATCCTTAATATCTCAAAAGACGACTTCATTTCCTACATGTCCAATGACAGCCTGAACACCAAAGCAGAAGAGCTGGTGTACGAAACAGTGATAAAATGGATTAAGAAGGACGCTGCACTCAGAGCTCAGGTAAAAATAATCTGAGAAACCACTCTCCTCCATTCTCATAAATACCTCTTTAAAGTAGAAACTATCCCCATGCAATTTGAAATGTGAAGATGAATATAAGATGGGATTGTGGAGGTAAAAAGAGAGCAAGCGACTCCAGGTTATGCACAAATTGTATGCCATTTCAGAATCTGATTTCCCCCATCTGATTGTTTAGAATTAAAAGCTTCTCATTTGCTACACGTATATTAGAAACATAGACTCTTGGAATTGTTGGCTGCAGACTTGGTCAAAGATAAATCTTGAAGGTTTATAATTGCATGATATGTCACCTCAGGAAAGGGATACATTTTTGGGAAGGCATGCACATTCAGTAACAGTAGGAAGCAAAAATCCTCAGTAAATCACAATTTTTTTTGGTGCTGAATTCTAATAGCATGACCAACTTATAAGTACACTATGTATAAAAAATTATACTGTACCTTTACTGGCTATTCAGATACCCCCTCTGGTAGTATATAAATATTTATTAGGGTTAGCTTGTCTGCACCATTTGTCTGAGTTATGCAGTTGCCCTTAACTTGTGAAGTTAAATGTATTACCTTGCCTAGCACTATCTCCAGATAAGTGTTATAAATAGTGACTGGTTTTGAGGACAATAAAGGCAAAACATGGTCCTTGAGATAGACGAATTACGTTGGTGACACTTAAAAATCTGCCATTCTCCTTAGATATAACTAAATAAGATTTGCAGTTAGCTGATCTTGGTAGCTAACTGTGGTGATAAGGGGATGTCCGAGTACCTAAATTGATTGTTGGTTTGAACCCCAACCTTAGTATTGGGTCAGAATGTTCCCTCTTGCAGATGGGCTCTGTCCAAGCCCGCCCAGAAGGGAGAATGCCTCCCCCATGTTATTGTCACTTCCCCAGTACCCTGCTGAGCTTCTGTTTGGGGGGTGGGGTGGGAGGGAAGGCCAAAGCAGGTGCTTGGCCATTTCTGGCTATCAGGCTCTGGGTTCTAGACTGTCAGCCCTGGTGGTTAGAGCGGTGGTTGAGAACAGGTACCAAGAGCCAAAGCTGGACATAGAATCAGGACCAGGCTGAGAGTAGTGCTGAAATCAGGGCCCGAAGTTCAGGCTGTGGGTCAGAACTGGGGTCAGAATCCGTAGAGAAGCCAAATCAGGATGGTAGTTGGAGTCCGGATGCAGGTCAAAGGTCGGGTTGGTATCAGTCCAAGGGTCTGGGGTCAGGAGGCAGGTGCAGGGCTGAAGCAAGTCAGGAACAGGGTTGGAGCAGGGCAAGAATAAGATACAGACAAGGCTGATGTGCGCTGGAACAAGGCTCGAGCAAGGCTGGGGCAACAGGATCGAGGGCAGGCTGGAAGCCTAAGGAGTCTGTAACACCACGTGGCAGCTGGAGGGTTCCTAGCTGAGTGGTGCTGTTTCACATACTAACTTGTGGCTCTGGCAGTGAGAGTGAAATACATTTGCCTGAAGGTCATCTGACCCCACTCCTGCCCAGGAATAGGCTGCTGCAGCATGCCTGAGTTAATGAGTCACTGCAGGCTTTGCTGAAGGGGTCAGTCATTTTAACTAAGTGAACAGCCCTGGTCTTGCTGCTGTTTGGCTCACACTGGCAGCTCCAACCTCAGCTGATCCCACTCTATTTCCCCAAAGAAATACAACCACGACTTGATCCATTTTAGAGTATGTCTACACAGGAGCTTTAGGTGTAATTTCTGATCAAGCTGGCATGCTACAAATAGAAATGTAGCCACAGTGGCGGGACGGGCTAGCCCGCCCAAGTATGATCCCGTCTGAGAGCATAGCTATGTAGTCAGGTCGCTAGTTCTTCGCGCTGCCGCAGCCGCGTGTCTGTTTTAGCGTGCTAGCGAGATCAGAGGTAGCGCCGATAGAACCGTCTGAGGTCTGGTGTACACATACTCGCAGAGTTGCATTAGCTCCCCTGGATCCTTTCCAGGGTTGCTTAAAGAAGGAGGATGGTCCAGTTGTTAGGATACCAACCTGGGACTCAGGAGACTTAGGTATTATTCCTTGCTTTGCCACAAACTTCCTGTGTAAACTCAACCAAATCGCTTAGTCTTTCTGTATCGCAGTTCTCCATCTGTAAAATGAGGTAATAGAACTTCCCTACCTCAGAGGGGTGTTGGGAGGATAAACGATTGAAGAGGTACTCCGTTACTGTGGTAATGACTTCCATGTAAGTACCTAAGATAGACGTGCAGCCACAGGGGACTCGTCTGATGGCAGCACAGTTCCTGCAGTCAGTCTGTGGCTGTAGGGAGCCACCTCAAAACTTCTTCTCTCCTCTTCAAATGGACAATGTACATGAGACTCTGAGGGGAACTTCACAGAGTTTTCTTGCCTCTGTGGCCACCTTCTAGGCTTCTCTTCTGGAGGGGATTGTCTGGGCCATATATATTATTATGATTATCGCAAAAAATGTATACGCTGCTGTTGATTTACTGAAATGGGCCCCTTCTCAGCTCCCACTGGCCTTGGGAAATATGCAGTACTGTTTGTGTGTTTCTCTGCTTGTTTAAAGTTTGATGAAGACAGTCCGTTCTGAGCTGCTCCTGTACTGAATCAGAACTTAATGGAAACTATGGGATTATTCTCGAGGGCAGTAGTGGAAAGAACCTTGCAGAATGAATCTGTTTCTCTGTCACAAACAGAGGGTGTCAATCACCATGCAATCTAGGTTATGTTTTCAAGATTGCTGGTTTAAATATTTCTTTCTGCCTCCTGCTGTGCTGATGTTATGAATTTGGTTTTTTTTTAAGTGGTGGTTTTTGTTTTCCCTCTCACTGCTGCCACTGCCACCACTACCTCCTCTTCTTTCACTTTCATGTTGCAGCAATCGGGGTGTTTTTTTTTTTTTCCAAGTTGCATTCCTTTTTGCATTCCTGCTTCTGAAGTGCTTTTATAGCTCTATTTGTTTCTCCAAATTTCTCACTGTGGTGTTTGATTTCCTGTGTTTTTCTTTCAATTTTTTATATGTATCTACAGGGAGATGAGTGTTTTGAATCAATTAATGTTAAAGGTATCAATAGTTGGCTGCTTTCATGTCCAGTCCTACTGCTAAGCCAGGTTTTAAGGGTGGCAGGCTGGCTGCTCTAACTTTTTCTTACCTCTCTGTATCCTGCTGTATTATATATAAGGCTCTTAGTCAGAAGCTTATTTTCTGAAAGCAGAAGCTCTTGCTTTTTAGATTTACCATGAAACACCCTCTCATTAAAATTTTATAGTGGCATCTACATTTTCAGAGCTCAGAAACAAATTACTCTGGGGATGGATATAAAGTCAGACTAACCAGTCTTCTGTCTGATAAAGATGGTCTGTAGAAATTTTGATGATGCCTCCTTCCAGCATGAGAAATGCCGAGCCCAATCCTACCAGATCCGCAGTCCCTGAATTCATTGGGAGTCCAGGGTGCTCAACACCTTTACAGAATCAGACCCACCATTTCTGCCGAATCTGTCAGGGTAATGCGTTGTGTACATTGACCACTTCTCAAATGTGAATGAATATGTCAAGTTGTCTGGAGTGGCTCATGACAGTGAGTGCCAACCACAGGCAGACTGTTACAAACCAGGGCACAAACCCCAAACTGGTTGTGAGTTTTATACTTCGATTTCACCAACCAAGCATCAGGTATGGACTTCTCAAGCACTAAAACAGCCTTAACATGGAGTCTCAGACAATCCCCTTGGGTGCTCCGGTCTATCTTGCCACTTAGGCAAGTCTGCCTTTTGGTCCCCTCACCAAAAATCACAACAATATTCAGGTTACTCCCAGTTCCAAAGGACCAGTCACTTACCCCAGGTCAGTGGTTCTCGGCCCATGGGCTGCTTACGGCCCAATCAGCACACAGCTGCAGCCCATGTGACATCCTCAGGGCCATACAGGTAGTATATACATTGTGTGGATGCAGTCCACATAACACAGAGAGAGCTGCATATGCAGCCCACAATGGTAAATAGGTTTAGAACCACTGCCTCAGATCATTTGCACCCTAGATGTCTCACCAAAGACAACACTTGTAGCTAATCCTATAATAAACTATCTAAAGATTTATGAGCTAAGAAAAAGAAATTAGAGTTATTTAAAAGGTTTAAAGCAGGTAAACATACACAAACAAAGAGTTAAAGTCTTAAGTCTCAAAAGAACGAGGAGTACTTGTGGCACCTTAGAGACTAACAAATTTATTTGGGCATAAGCTTTCATGGGCTAAAACCCATTTAATCGGATGAAGTGGATTTTAGCCCACGAAAGCTTATGCCCAAATAAATTTGTTAGTCTCTAAGGTGCCACAAGTACTCCTCGTTCTTTTTGCTGATACAGACTAACACGACTACCACTCTGAAAAAAGTTTCAAAAGGTAATAGAAGCTTCTATGATAATCGAGCTCTATATGCCTTTTAGGGCTAACCCAGGCCAAGCACTGGGGATCTTATGCTTAGTCATCCTTGTCTCCCAGAGTCCAAGCAGCATTAAGATATAGTTTCTTCTTCTTGTCAGGGATTTTTTTATTGCCTTCCCCCCAGAGTTCAAGGTGATGGGACGAGTTCATGTGCATGTTTCCTCTTCATTGGGGGGGATGAGGGCCAATAACAAAGTCTTTTGTTTTCTGATGTTCCACAATGGTTTGTCTGATGTATATGAGCCTTTTTTTCTGTTGGGCAGGAGGAGATAATACCTCCTGTGGCAAACTAGTACTTCACATGTGGTAGTGCTTCTCTCTTGACTGGAAATTTACAGTTTCAGAGAAAACACTTTTATAGTTATAGAGCAAACACTTAAATATTATCTTATAACATGGGATACCGCTATTATAAGTGAGATCAATACATGCAGCAACTTACAAGTCTAAACACTAAACATGTTTTTATAAATCTAATCCCGGTTTTAACAATATTAACGCACAGGTGAGCCAGACTAATTCAGCTATGTATTTGTCAGTGTTCAGGTGAAGCATAGGGGCTTGGCATGAGCTGGCACCTGGCCTGTCAGCATCACAGGATGCTCTAACTTCATTCAGGGTATAATGGGATTGATTCACCCAGGCTCTGTCACTGAAGACCCCTTGGTACAGGGAACCAGAGGGTGCAGGGAACCACAGCAACTGCTTCAGTAACCAGCCAGCAAAGCCACAAAAGTGGGAGGCCCGAGAGACCAGTTAATATGCTGGTTCAGGGCAGCCCCCAGGCAGCCTCTGCTAGTGGGGGGGTCCTGTGGAGCTCCAGTTACAAATTAAAATTCCGCTGGAAGGCACAGTGCACCCCTCACTGCTGTCCTTGACCAAGGGTGAATCCTTGCAGGGGTACAGCTGGTCAGGGGTCTGCAGTTTAATGGTGGAGAGTATGAAGGGCACACTCTTTAAACCACTATATTCTATCCTGTATTGTATATGGATGGTGTGTCATATGTGTGCATGGGGCTTTTTGAAAATACATTAAGACAAGGTCTTTGCCCAGAAGCGCTTGCTGTGTAATTCATAAAGTTGACATAGTGAGTAAAGGCATCGACGCATGGGAAGGCAGGTGTCGTGGTTACAGAGTGAGCTATGTTTTAGATCCATTTTTCTCCTTCTAAAGTGCATGGAACCCTGTGGTTCAACCACTCTGGGACTGGATCTCTGGGCTGCAATCCCCCTGTTTCCCAAGCATGTTAATCCTGTAGGCCCAGCTCCGTTTGGCACTTGTAAGCCCTTTTCCTTAGGGAGCTCAAAACAAAGCATTATTATTCACCCAGAGTTACATAGCAGGCAGAGCAAAGAGTAAAACAACAAAAGGCCTATATGCCTGGTTCTTACCTGCACCTCATTCTTTCCTTGCAAGTGCTGAGTGAGTTCTACTTAGCCCAGACATCCCTGCTCCTGGACTGGGGGGGGAGGGGCAGGCTACCTGCTGCATCTTCTCCCTCTCTGTGTGTCTCTGGCAGCATCTCCCCCGAGGCAGCTGCTGGCAGCCCACTCAAGCCCCCTTCCTTCCTAGGCCTGGGGGGCTTTAATGGTTCAGTATCCCCTTCATGCTTAGACTGAGAGATGGAAATCATAAACCTAGCCAGACTGGTTGAAAGCTGGCCAGGGGCATTCCCCAATTAATAGTTCCCCGCATTGTTCCCTTAAGGAGCCTTATTTCTGTCACGGTCTTGTTCCTGTTTGTTCCTCCTTCCTCCCCCAAACAGCCTCCTTTGATTGATCTCCATGGAGTCAGGCAGGATAATCTCAACTGGGTGAACTGAGATGATATTTATAAAAAAAAAATTACACATAGCTCTTCATTCTCCACAGCAGGGAGTAAGTAGGGTGACAACTCCAGGGAGGAAAAGCTCTTTGGAAAGCTGCTATTGCTTGTGCACCACCTTGGTTGTAATCACCAGAGTCCTCATATTATGTTAGCTTCTTCGGGGGAGGTGAGGGGGAGGTATATTTTCAGAAGCACAAATGGGATTTAGTCCCCTGTTCTCACTGCAAGAAGATGAGGATCAGGTGCCTAACTGTTCTTTGTGCCATTGAAAATCTACTCCTTGGGTATCAAATTCTTTTTAGTGTTGTTAATCCTCTTAAGGCCAGGCTCAAAGTGGCAGTGGGGGGCTCCTGAATGGACATGGGCTGTGGAAAGCAAGGTGAAAGGATATACCCTCGCCAGTTTTAATTCTGTTAAGTGTGCCGTTTAGGAGTCTTACGGTGCTATATAATAGAGCTTTACTGCTTTACAGAAAACTGCATCTGAGATGTGCTACAAAGGGAGAGTAACAGAGCTTTCAAAGGTCACCGATCCATCTACATAAGACTGATAGTGAGCTCAAATAATGAAATATTTATTAAACTAATATTTGGTAAATAACTGTACCCCAGTGCTTTGGAACGGTATGCCAACTGCATATGGCAACATTTATATAACTCTTTCAGCCCTGCTAGTAATGCAGTTGCATAAAATCAATCTAACTGAGAGAAATGGCATCTGATGTCAGGTTCCTGAATGGTTAGGTAATTTCCGGTGGCAGTGAAAGCAGACCACTGGTTGTAGGGATTCCTTTTATTTGTCACTCGGAAATCTCGCAATAGACTGACACATCTAGAAAAGCTGGATTTGCTGGTTTTCTGTTTATTTCTCTTCCAGACTGATTGAGGAGTTAGTAGGGTTTATCGTGGTAGTTATTCCTTTTAACCTTAGTTTACCTCTGGGGAGATCATACAAAATACATATTGCATAATGAGGCACTGTCATGTGAAAAGCATCAAGGTATAGGGGTCGGAGCACAGGCAGGGCTTAATTCCAGAAACTCTTGTGCTCTAATCCTAGCTTAGCCGTAGTCTCACTGTGTGGCCTTGGGTAAGCCAGTTTACCTACCTCCACTTTCCTCTCTGTGAAATGTGTGTGTGTGGGGGGGGGGGGGGGCACGCAGGGGAATACTTGTCACATGGAGTGTTGATAGGGTATACTAGATACTGGGCCAGATCCTCAGCTAGTGCAAACCAGTGTTGCTGGGCTAACAGTGAATGGATTTATGTCAATATACTCAAGTTGGAGATCTGGACCAATGTCTATTCAAGACGTTAAAGATCTAAAGTAGTAAATTTATTATCTGACCAGAGTGCCATGTGCTATGTCACCATTCTCTGTGATCCATACAGACATGATAGTGGGCCCTTTTTAAAAAAATACTGTTTATCATCAAAATGTTCACTTATAAAATGAAATGTCTTACCCATAAAAAAATTAATGAGCTGTCTATGAACTTGTGTCCTTAGAGCAAGCTCTGTCTAAATAGTATCTTAATGGCACCTGAGAACCAGAGATTTGTAGACAAATTGAAGGTAATTTAGAGAAGAACAAAACAAATGATTAAAGGACTAGAGGAATTGATTTTGAAGGAAAGATTAAAAGGATTGAATATGCTTGACTTGGTCTAACAACAGCTAAAGGGGGATAACTGTCTACAAGTATTTGAAGAGGAAAGGAGAGGAATTACCTAGGGTGATGCAAGGGAGCATAACCACTGCAGGGGCAATGGGATAAAATTGAGACAAAGCAAATGCAGGCTGAATGAACACCATGCACACCAGTAAGTTTAGTAGCGAGGAGTGATGGAAAGGGAAGACAATGTGGAGAAGGAAAAGTGGCATTATGTCAAATGTTATATACGCCAATGAGCTACCTTTTGACAATTAAAGAGAATGGCAATAAAATGACTTTGGTTAGGATGCAGAAAATGACGAGGAAGAAACAGTGGATTTCTGGAAGGAAGAAAAATGGGCAACTCTCAAGGTGTCTGGATACCATAGTCGTGGAGAATTTTAAATACCCAGCTAACACATATCGTCAAACATGCAGCATCAGAAAGGTTCCATAGTTATGAAGAAGCTTAATGATACAGAAAGTATCAAAAACACTCTGAGCCTTTTCCTTAGCAATGGGTAGAAAATGATAAGAAAACTCAAAATGATGACATTCAGTACCAGGAAGCTACTTAAATTCATCATAGTAAGAAATTAATTCACTGAACAATGCAGTCCAAGAGTGTTAGCTTTAGGAAAGCAAATATGGGCTAAGTATGAAATGAAGGTTGGGATTTTCAAAGGAGCTGATAGGAGTTAGGCACCCAACTTCTTTTAAAATTTAATGAAATTTGAGTGCCTAGCACCTTTGGAAACCCCATCCTTAGTGACTACAATAATAGCAGAATGCATTGAAAGCCTCCCCTTTGGAAAGCAGAAGAGTCCTAATGGATGCCATAATTGCAGCGTAACAAACTCCAATTTCTCTGAAAGTGAAGAGTGCAAGGAATGAGATGTAATCATTGTGTCTTCACATAGTGACAGACTGCTCAAAGATCTGGGGTTTAAATAAGTCCTTTTCTAGGGGGCCAAACAAACAAGAATCCACAGAACCAATGCAGGCTTGGAGAGAGAAGAACAAGAGTGGGAGGAAACAGAATGAGTGAGTTAATACTAGTCCCAGGGGCCCAGGGGAATAATAAAAAAAACACATCAAGAGAAGAAGTGATACAAGAGGGAAAACAGGTCCACTAATTAATAAAGCAGGGTAAAGGTGGAGTTCTCTGTTACTCACTAACGGCTGGTATACGGCACTCTTTATTTTTAAGGGATACTACCATCAACTTGAAATCTAGTTTATTTATTTATTTATTTATTTTTAAGTTGAAAGTAGCTTTGGGAGTTGCACCTGTCCTGAAATCCCCTCTCAGTTTTTTGTGGCTTTACCAACACATCTTCCTACTTTTAACAGTGTTTTTCTTTCTTCTGTTGCTGAGGAAACTGAATGACTAAGGCCTCCATCCTGTAAGCACATGCACATGCAGATTACTTGCATTCCACGTAGTCACACTTATGTCAGTGGCAGAATCATGAAGAGAACTCCTGACTCCCAAGTCATCCGGTCCAAACATTAGGCCACACTCCCGGCTTTTCTGAATGGAAAGGGAAATGAAGTTCAGGATTGCATTATAAATAGGAAAAAAATCTTTGTATGTGTGTATCACTATGCTGTGTGTGTCAGGAGCGCTCTTCCTTTTTAAAGCACGTTATAAACACCATTTAATCTTGACAGCATGCCTTTGTGGTACATATGTGTGTGTACAGGTGTATATGTGGGTGTATATTTATAACCGGAACAAATGAAATGCCAATCACTGGTTGTTGGATGGTTTGTTACTTTCTGAGGACATTTATTTTGGTAGAGTTATTCTGCTGACTAAAGACGTTTGTGATAAGATTCTTTATTAAAATGTCTGAGTGTGAAATAAATTCTGAGTGTAATGAATTAATGATTCATCATCCTGTGTGCTTAAATATAACCTCATCACATTACATCTAGAAATACATGTTCACGTGCTGCTCCATGAACTGTTTGGAGAACAGGATAGCAGCTCCTTTTCTGCAACACTGATGACATTATGGTGTTTAGTCAGCTGTGCTGCCATAAAGATGTCATGTTAAAACTTCGTTTCAAGAAGTGAGGCGGGTGCTATTTTCCTCTTGCTGTGCATGGGATTTCTACATGTAGCTCCCTCCCACTGAGTCACTGCGTGAGTCCGGGGCCTGGGAACCAGACTTCATTCCAAATGTTCATCTCATTATGTTATAAGGTTTCCAGCTATAATGATACTCAAGCTTTATAGTTAGTGGATTTTCAGTTCAAAGAAATTGAACCAATGCAAACTAAACAGTAATAAATAGTAGACAAATGCTGTGCACACCAGAGAACAGAGATTTGATTTGGACTTGTCCTAACACTTATAAATATGGAAGAGATTATTAGAAAGAATGCGTGCCCTTGAGGCACCCATGGGCAATATGCATTGAAGTGGTTGCCCTGATCACCAGGTAGCACTGTGGTGCCCCAAAAATAAAGCTTTGCTTTGTTCTAGTGAAGCTTCGAATCAGCAACTGGTGCTGCTGTCTCGAGAACTCTGTTTAAACTTTCAAAAAACAGCCAGTTCCCCATTGTTGTTGCACTTGGACACCTATAGTTTTGCAAAGGCTTTTTGGTGTCATATAGGGAGTTCTAGTTCAGAAGATCATGGAGGATTTCCAGCAGCAGCGGGAAGGTGGGGACAGGTCAAGACTCTTGCCTGACACTAACCCACAGTGCCTTGTCTCTTTGCCACTGGAAACTTCTTGATTTCTAGCATTCATTGCCAGTGCAGCTCAACATGCAGTTCGTCATCTGACCACCAGTCCAGGAACTAAGGGATAACCTCTTCTTTTTAAAAACATGTTCCCCTTACAGGTCTCAGTGTGTTATTGTGGGTGTAGCATTGCTACCACTCAGAGTCATCTCATAATTGTTTAACAGTACCGCTGAGTTTTTGCCGCAACTGTCAGATTAGAATTTTTTTATTTTGTCTCTAAAATCCAGTTGAATTTGAACCCAGTCTCTGTGTGAGAGGGCAGAGAAATCTTTTTAAGGCTGTGGTGTATTAATCTTCTTAGTCTCTCTGATGAATTGAATGTATTCCTAGTTTAGTTTTAAAATGTTAAAAAATAGTCTCTTAGAATTATGCATTAACAGCTGAAACAGCAGTGTGTTGGACTAAAAACCTTAATATGGATAATCTTACTTCTGTATGTGTACTTCTAGCTAAAATATGTTTCTTTAGGCAGCTAGCACAAAGCGTCTTTTGTATGAAAGAATAGTAAAACAGAGACAGAGAGATGAGCTATAAGGCATCAGGGAAACATTATTTTGACCTCTCTGGGCATTACTTCAAAAATGTCAAAAATCTTGATAGCTTTCCAGTGTAATATTTAAAGAGCAGGAAATTTGATTCTGCAACAGTAAACATATTTCCTAAAACTAGCAGTATACTATTGTGACAATAGCCTAAGCAGAAGCACAGTGATAGTCGTTTAAAGAATACCTATGAGGATTTTACTAGCTTGGGGATTTCAGAGTAAAAAGCAATTTTTTTAAATGTGATACTGAAGAGAGTTTTGAAAGTCAGGTATCAGACTAAAGCCCACTTTCTATAAACTGCTAATAATACAGATATAATTACTAGGGGAAGAAAGGTCACAAAAAGTTTAACAAAGTAAACCTCCTCATTCAGACCACCAAGCAGAAATGTAAATGGCATTAAAATATTCTGTGATCCAATTGGAGAGCTGTTCTGACTGCAGACGTGGAGAAAACGTATGCAGAAGTTAGGTGGATAAACTATGCAAGGTTAGATATATGGATGAGACATCTCGAATCAGCAAGAAATAATCTTGATGGTACAACAGGCAGTACCATCATTCTGAGTCAGTACTGACCCAATAATATTTAACACTTACATCACAATTTATATCTTCACTGTGCTGTGAAAACTGTAACCAGTGAATATCCCATTGTAGTACTGGGGGCATTATGGTGTCAGAGGTGCCATCCTTTCAGAGGAGATCTTAAACACACGTCATGACTATGTGTGGTCATTAAAGGTCCCACAGGATAGGGCCATTAACCACAAAGGCTTGGCCAAATTCCAGATTGGGTTATTGCTTTCTGCCTACTAGAAGCCCAGCGACATATGCGTACCACTGCTCAGTATGATCTGATTGGTATAACCCTGAGCTATCCCACTGCATGCCACCTTATGGTTTGTTTCTCTCGCTCACTGTGTCACATCTAAATTTAGATTGTAAGCTCTATGGGGCAAGAACCCTGTCTGTTTTGCAACATAAAGGCATTTTGTCCTGGGTTTTATAAATCCTCGGGGACTCAAGCTATGTGAAGAAGCTGCTGGCCAGCTGAGCTAATGAAATCGATAGCAGTCTGGCAAATGTATATGTGCCTCAGGAGCCAACCCACACCAAATCTGTCTACTCCTTCCCTCGTAGCCAGTCCCCCTTACTCATGAGTTGTCAAGCCAGCTCTCCTCCCCTGCCACCCCCCACCCCCCAGGGAGAGCAAACTCTACAAAGAGTCAGTGAGGGGGTCTAGCCTTCCATCCCAACTGTCTGTGATTCTATGAGCCATAGCCTCAGTTGGAATAAATCAGAATAGCTCCATTGATGTCAATGGACCCACACCAGTTGAAGAGCTGTCCTGTCTGTTCCCATACTCGTGCCTCATTCATTCTTTGTATAGGGGGAGGGATAGCTCAGTGGTTTGAGCATTGGCCTGCTAAACCCAGGGCTGTGAGTTCAATCATTGAGGGAGCCATTTAGGGATCTGGGACAAAAAACTGTCTGGGGATTGATCCTGCTTTAAGCAGCAGGTTGGACTCGATGATCTCCTGAGGTCCCTTCCAACCCTGATATTCTATGATTGCAATGATTGAATTTAAATGGTGAACTCCTTGGAGTAGAGCCTTGTCTAAACAATGGGCTAGATGCTCAAGGGGCTGAGATGTGGTCTGCCTTTTACCACCTGAAAAAATGAATTAACAGATTCATAGAATTTAAGGCCAGAAAAGACCATTATCGTATTGTAATCTAGTCTGACCTCCTGCATAGAATTACACCAATTGATTGCAGGTGCAAATCTGAATATTTGCATCTCTGACTATCCAATTTGCACTTGCATTCAGAATGTGAGAAATGAATGCTCTAAAAAATGTGTAGCCACAGTGGAATTACAGGCACAAACTGTAAGCCCATACTTGCATCCACAAAAATGGAGGCTGCTCTTTGAAAGTTTTGCCGTGTACATTTTGAAAAGTGCCCTTCACATCTATTGTACTATTTTATTATTAATAGTAATAATATTAATAATGTAAAAGGGAACCATATAAGTTTTATATGTGTACAAGGATAAAGGGAAGGAGAAAGAAAAGGAAGAAGAGCAAATAAGAGATGGTAAGAAGGCTGAAATGCTTAATAGTACTTATTCCAATCTTCAATAAAAAGGATAATGGTCACAAGCTATTTAATACACTCATAGCTAACGAGGCTATGAAGCAGTCACAAGGCAGAAGCAGAAAGGAATAGGCTACAGAATCCCTAGACCACTTGGATGTACTTAAATCAGCAAAGCCAAATGAAACTCGCCATCGACTATAGTGCTTAAAGGCGCTAGTGCGAAAAGCCACTGGTTTATAAAAGCCTCTACCATCCTCTAGAGACAGTGAGATTATACATACCCTGCAAATCCCTTGGTAAAAAACAATAAGATGACACATACCCTTAATGCTAGCAGTGATGAAGCAGAGCAGCAACTGTGTGTGCTCTCTTTCTCACACACACATACAGCTGTATTTCTGTAGCTGTTTGGGTGGGGAAAGAATAAGAGTGAAATGTGACATTAGCTTTGATATGTGACATTAGCTTTCATGCTGATGAGAGAGAGCGACATGTTCTAATTATTATTAGCCTTCACAATGAGCCACAAGCTCAGACAGAGGAAGAGAGGGAGAGAAACACAGTTAGAGTTTCTCACTAATCTAATTAAGGAAAGGTGGGCGAAAGAGAGAGTGTGCTTTGCTAATTCAGCAGCCGTTGCCTCATTTATTCTAGGAGGCCTGGGGGAAGAATGCAGTATCTCTGCGGGTGGAGTCAGGAGAATTGCCTCTCGTTGCTGGAGGGGAGCTCTCCCCTAAATGCCAATTTAAGCTAAACATGGAGACATCCTGGTGTCTAACCCCAGGTTCTCATTTAATGACATGAGTATTTGCTTGCGTTTTGTCTTACTTGGCAGTATGGCTGCGTCCTGCACAGGGCCTATTGGAGAGGCAGAAGGGGCAGCTTTCTGATGAACTAGGATGCTTAGGAAGATTGTTTGGCCTGCCTTAGCTGTAGATTTGTGCATATTCCAATTTCTCCATTACTTAAACTATTATTTAGCTATTCCTTTTAGTTCATTACTGCATGTGATTAGCATTCCCATTAGAGACTCACTGGCTAAACTTTGATGTCCCCATCAATAGCCTCAGTATTCCTGGTGTCCTGATTCTGCATTTCATCTTGGCTCCTCTGTAAGGTTAAACGCCCCCAGACTTCTTAAAAAAGGCACTTCCTGAAATCGGAGCTTTGCCTCCCACTGCCATATGTCGACTGTGTTCCCTCTCCCACAAGTTAGCATCATTTTAATGGCATTAAAATGTCTGCAGCCAAGTCCCTGACATTTGTGACTCTAGGGAAAGGGCAGAACTTCCCTCCCCTCTCCCCCTGCAATAAATTTTAGTAGAGGAAAGAGTCACGGAAGCATCTTTTATTTCACTGTACGGAACAGTGGCAGATGGCAGGGTTCAGATTCTTACCTGTGCCCAGCTACTCAACTGATCTTCTGCCAGGCAAAATTTAGGGGCACAAGTGAGGTCATTGAGTCTCCCTGATCCTGGGGCTGCTTCTGTGGGGCCAACCTAGAGTTTGGTGTAGATTAGAGTAGTCTCACACAAGTGGCCTTGACCCCCAAGCAGACAGATAGGAATTGCTACAGGGCAACCTGCTAAGACCGCACCTCCTGCATGCTTCCCCCGCCTTTGACATGCCCCCTATGCTGCAGGCTGTAGGACGGGTCGCATAGACCCAGGTATAGATGGCTCTATACTCACTGAGGACGCCTCCCACCCCAGAAGAAGAAACCCTGTTGTTTTCTACTCCCTTTACACCACTTCCTTGATACAAGTGGAGCAGCGTGATGCTCAGGATTGAACCCAAAGGGTCCTTCCTGGAAGCGTTTGGCCTTATGCAAATACATCTCCCAAATTTCATGTTGTATTAAGGAAGTCTCCTGAATTAGCGGTTAGACTAAGGTAGACAGCATTTGCTTCTGGTCATCTTTCTGTCACTCTGACATTGGGCAAGTCACTCTAATCGTTTTGCCTCGGCTTCCCCATCTGTAAAACCTGCCTGCCTCCTGGCGTATTGTGAGGCTCACAATAATTAGTGTGTGCACAACATTTTGAGCTCTTCTGACAAAAAAGATGCTTCAGAAGTGTAAGGTGTTATTACTGTGTTATTTATTATAGTTGTGAAGTTCAGAGGTGTTACTGTTATGCAAACACACACTCATCTCTTCTCAGAAAACTGGACATTTCAGACTGCCAAGCACTTCCATGTCTGTTACACTCTGTTAAATGAAGTGATTGGATTTTGTGAAAACCCGTATTCTTCTCTCTGCCAGACTGAATCCAAAAATATGCTCATTTTAACTTAGTTTATATCATCACGGTGACATGGCTCTAAGGAGGTAGGTTAGTGCAAACTCCTACTGGAAAGAGATAATTGCATGTCCTACCAAACTGATGCCTCTGTTTTAAATTTATTGTAGGGAAATGGGAAGTGGTAGAAGATGTTCCTGTGATGAGTATGATCGCTTATCACCTAGCAGGGTGGAACCAATTGTGCACAGTAGAACTTGAGAAATATTTCTAACCAACAACTGCTCACTCATCTTTCCTTTCTCCATCCCTGTATCTATACGTTCTTCTTCCACTGCAGCTGTCACCTGATTCCCAGACACTAGAGGCACTCACACACTAAAAAAAACGAGGAGTCCTTGTGTCACCTTAGAGACTAACAATTTTGGGGGGCATAAGCTTTCATGGGCTAGAACCTACTTCATCAGATGCATGAAGTGAAAAATACAGGAGCAAGTATAAATACGTGAAAGGATGGGGGTTGCTTTACCAAGTCTGAGGTCAATCTAACGAGATAATTCAATTAACAGCAGGATACCAAGGGAGGAAAAATAACTTTTGAAGTGGTAAAAGAGTGGCCCATTACAGACAGTTGACAAGAAGGTGTGAGTAACAGTAGGGAGAAATTAGGATTGGGGAAATTAAGTTTAGGTTTTGTAATGATCCAACCACTCCCAGTCTTTATTCAGGCCTAATCTGATGGTATCCAGTTTGCAAATTAATTCCAGTTCTGCAGCTTCACATTGGAGTCTGTTTTTGAAGTTTTTTTGTTGAAGAATTGCCACTTTTAGGTCTGTTATTGAGTGACCAGAGAGAAATGTTCTCCTACTGGTTTTTGAATGATATGATTCTTGATGTCAGATTTGTGTCCATTTATTCTTTTGCATAGAGACTGTCCAGTTTGGCCAATGTACATGGCAGAGGGGCATTGCTGGCACATGATGGCATATATCACGTTGGTAGATGTGCAGGTGAACGAGCCCCTGATGGTGTGGCTGATGTGGTTAGGTCCTATGATGGTGTCGCTAGAATAGATATGTGGACAGAGTTGGCACCGTGGTTTGTAGCAGGGTTTGGTTCCTGGGTTGGTGTTTTTGTTGTGTGGTGTGTAGTTGCTGGTGCGTATTTCTTTCAGGCTTTGTTGGGGCCTGTCTTGTAGTAGGTGACTACTCGGTACCCTTCCGGCTCTGTCAGTCTATTTCTTCACTTCACCAGGTGGGTATTGCAGTTTTAAGAACGCTTGATAGAGATTCTGTAGGTGTTTGTCTCTGTCTGAGGGATCGGAGCAAATGTGGTTGTACCTTAGAGCTTGGCTGTAGACAATGGGTCGTGTGATGTGTTCTGGATGAAAGCTGGAGGCATGTAGGTAAGTATAGCGGTCAGTAGGTTTCCGGTATAGGGTGTTTATGTGACCATCGCTTATTAGCACTGTAGTGTCTAGGAAGAGGACCTCTTTTGTGGACTGGTCCAGGCTGAGGTTGATGGTAGGGTGGAAATCGTGGAAATCTTGGTGGAATTCCTCAATGGCCTCCTTCCCATGTGTCCAGATGATGAAAATGTCATCAATGTAGCGCAAGTAGAGTAGGGGCGTAAGGAGACGAAAGCTGAAGAAGCGTTATTCTAAGTCAGCCATAAAAATGTTGGCATGCTGAGGGGCCATGCGGCTACCCATAGCAGTCCCACTGCCTTGAAGGTATAAATTGTCCCCAAATCTGAAATAGTTGTGGGTGAGGACAAAGTCACAAAGTTCAGCCTCCAGATTTGCCGTGATGGTATCGGGGATACTGTTCCTGATGGCTTGTAGTCCATCTTTGTGCGGAATGTTGGTGTAAAGCGCTTCTACATCCATAGTGGCTAGGATGGTGTTTTCTGGAAGATCATCAAAGGATTTGAGTTTCCTCAGGAAGTCGGTGGTGTCTCGAAGATAGCTGGGAGTGCTGGTAGCGTAGGGCCTGAGGAGAGAGTCTGCATAGCCAGATAATCCTGCTGTCAGGGTGCCAATGCCTGAGATGATGGGGCATCCAGGATTCCCAGGTTTATGGATTTTGGATAGCAGATAGAATACCCCTAGTCGGGGCTCTAGGGGTGTGTCAGTGTAGATTTGTTCCTGTGCTTCTTTAGGGAGTTTTTTGAGCAGATGATGTAGTTTCTTTTGGTAATTCTCAGTGGGGTTAGAGGATAATGGCCTGTAGAATGTGGTGTCAGAGGGTATGTCTACACTACGGGATTAATCCGAATTTATATAATTCGAATTTGGGAAACAGATTGTATAAAGTCGAATGTATGCGTCCACACTAAGCACATTAATTTGGCGGTGTGCGTCCATGTACGGGGGCTAGCGTCGATTTCTGGAGCGTTGCACTGTGGATAGCTATCCCATAGCTATCCCATAGTTCCCGCAGTCTCCCCCGCCCATTGGAATTCTGGGTTGAGATCCCAGTGCCTGATGGGACAAAAAACATTGTCGCAGGTGGTTCTGGGTACAGCCTCACCCCTCCCTCCCTCCCTGCATGAAAGCAACGGACGGCAGACAACCATTTCACTCCTTTTTTCCTGGGTGAACACTGCAGACTCCATACCACGGCAAGCATGGAGCCCGCTCAGCTCAAGACAGCAGTCATGAACATTGTAAACACCTCGCGCGTTCTCGTGGAGTTTATGCTGAGCCAGGACCAGAAAAACGAGGCGAGGAGGCAGCGGCGGCGGCAGCGCAGCGACAAGCCTGATGAGGACATGGACATGGACATGGACACGGACACAGAATTCTGTCAAACCGCGGGCCCCAGTGCTTTGGAGATCCTGTTGTTAATGGGGCAGGTTCTATCCATGGAACGCCGATTCTGGGCAAGGGAAACAAGCACAGACTGGTGGGACCGCATAGTGTTGCAGGTGTGGGATGATTCCCAGTGGCTGCGGAACTTTTGCATGCGTAAGGGCACTTTCATGGAACTTTGTGACTTGCTGTCCCATGACCTGAAATGCCAGAATACCAAGATGAGAGCAGCCCTCACAGTTGAGAAGCGAGTGGCGATAGCCCTGTGGAAGCTTGCAACGCCAGACAGCTACCGGTCAGTTGGGAATCAATTTGGAGTGGGCAAATCTACTGTGGGGGCTGCTGTGATGCAAGTAGCCAAAGCAATCACTCAGGTGCTGCTACGAAAGGTAGTGACTCTGGGAAATGTGCAGGTCATAGTGGATGGCTTTGCGGCAATGGGATTCCCTAACTGTGGTGGGGCGATAGATGGAACCCATATCCCTATCTTGGCACCGGAGCACCAGGGTACCCAGTACATAAACCGCAAGGGGTACTTTTCAGTGGTGCTGCAAGCACTTGTGGATCACAAGGGACGTTTCACCAACATCAACGTGGGCTGGCCTGGAAGGGTTCATGACGCTCGCGTCTTCAGGAACACTTCCCTGTTTAAAGGGCTGCAGCAAGGGACTTACTTTCCAGACCAGAAAATAACCGTTGGGAATGTTGAAATGCCAATAGTTATTCTTGGGGACCCAGCCTACCCCTTAATGCCATGGCTCATGAAGCCATACACAGGCAGCCTGGACAGGAGTCAGGACCTGTTCAACTACAGGCTGAGCAAGTGCAGAATGGTGGTAGAATGTGCATTTGGCCATTTAAAAGGTCGCTGGCGATCGTTACTGACTCGCTCAGACCTCAGCCAAACCAATCTCCCCATTGTTATTTCTGCTTGCTGTGTGCTCCACAATCTCTGTGAAAGTAAGGGGGAGACCTTTATGGCGGGGTGGGAGGCTGAGGCAAATCGCCTGGCTGCTGATTACGCGCAGCCAGACACCAGGGGATTAGAAGAGCACACCAGGAAGCGCTGTGCATCAGAGAAGCTTTGAAAACCAGTTTCATGACTGGCCAGGCTACAGTGTGAAATATCTGTTTGTTTCTCCTTCATGAAAACCCGCCCCCTTTATTGACTCATTCTCTGTAAGGAACCCACCCTCCCCCTTCCCCCAGCTTGCTTTCAAACCAAATAAAGTCACTATCGTTTAAAAATCATTTATTCTTTATTAATAGATTATAAAAAGAGGGAGGGAACCCAGGTGGGGTTTGGGAGGAGGATCGGCGGGAAGGAAAAGGCCACTAAAAAAAGGTTAAAAAAATGACAGCCTTTTGCTTGGGCTGTCCACTGGGGTGGAATGGGAAGGTGTGCAGAGCCTCCCCCCCCCCCCCCCCCCCGCATTCTTACACATCTGGGTGAGGAGGCTATGGAACATGGTGAGGGGGTAGGGGGGTTATACAGGGGCTGTAGCGGCACTCTGTTATCCTGCTGCCGTTCCTGAAGCTCCACCAGACGCCAGAGCATGTCTGTTTGCTCACGCAGCAGCCCCAGCGTTGCATCCTGCCTCCTCTGATCTTCCTGCTGCCACCTCTCATCTCGAGCGTCTCTCCTCTCCTCACGTTGGTCCCTCCTGTCCTCACGTTGGTCCCTCCTGTCCTCACGTTCACTGGCTTCTTTCCTATACTTTGAAACCGTGTCCTTCCACTCATTCAGATGAGCTCTGGATTCCATGATTTCTGTGAACATCTCGTCTCGCGTCTTCTTTTTCCGACGCCTTATCTGTGATAGCCTTCGGGATGGAGGAGGGAGGCTTGAAGAATTTGCAGCTGCTGGAGGGAGGGAAAAAAGGAGAGAATTTTTAAAAAAGATACATTTTGCAGAACAATGCTTATACTCTTTCACGGTGACCAACACTATTAACATTACATAGCACATGTGATTTCTGTGCAAGGTCACATTTTGCCTCTTAATACTCAGTGCCTGTGGCTTTGCTGCTAGAGATCACAGACGCCGGTCCGGGCAACAGAATTTGGCTTGCATGCGGCCATGGTAAGCCATTGTCTTTCGGCTTCTGCGCCCTCCTTTCCCACATACCAAGCAAAGCCCGTTGAGTGCTGCGGTTTTCCTCTTAACATTCAGCAGCAGCAGAAAACAAACTAACCACACACACACCCCCATCCAATTCTCTGGATGATCGCTTTTTCCCTCCCCCCACCGCGTGGCTGGTATCAGGGAAGATCCCTGCAGGAACCAAACTAACACCCCCCACCGCGCCATGAATTCTCTGGGATGATCGCTTTACCCCTCCCCCCACCGTGTGGCTGGTATCAGGGAAGATCCCTGCTAGCCAAACGTGAAAAGCTCTGGGCCAATTCCCCCGCCCCTGCGCTTGGCTAACTGCAGGGAAGGATTTCTTTTCAGCCACAGGCAAACAGCCCAGTAGGAACGGCCACCTCTGTCCCCTTAATTAAATTCCCGTATTTCAACCAAGTTACCATGAGCGATATCGCTCTCCTGAGGATTACACAGCAAGATAAAGAACGGATGTTGCTTGAATGCCAGCAAACACCAGGACCATACGCTGCCAGGCTTTGTCATGCAATGATACCAGATTACTTGCTGCAAGCATGGCGCGGTCAAGTGTCCTACCATGGAGGACGGAATAAGGCTGCACTGCCCAGAAACCTTGTGGCAAGGCTTTTGGAGTACCTCCAGGAGAGCTTCATGGAGATGTCCCTGGAGGATTTCCGCTCCATCCCCAGACACGTTAACAGACTTTTCCAGTAGCTGTACTGGCTGCGAATGCATCCCAAGTCCTCAGGGCAAAGTAATCATTAAAAACCCTTGCTTTTAAACCATGTTTTATATTTTAAAAGGTAAACTCACCTGAGGTCCCTTCCATGGGGTCATGGTCTTGGATACTGGGTTGGGAGGGTACTTCAGTCAGGCTGAGAAAAAGATCCTGGCTGTTGGGGAGAACGGAGTGCTGGGTGCTCTCTGCAAGCTCGTCCTCCTCCTCCTCCTCTTCCCCGTCCGCAGAATCCTCAGGTGTAGCTGATGAGATTATCCCCGCCTCAGAATCCACGGTCAGAGGTGGGGTAGTGGTGGCGGCCCCCCCTAGAACTGCATGCAGCTCGTCATAGAAGCGGCATGTCCGCGACTCTGACCCGGAGCGACCGTTTGCCTCCTTTGTTTTTTGATAGGCTTGTCTGAGCTCCTTGATTTTCACCCGGCACTGATCTGAGTCCCTATTGTGCCCTCTCTCCATCATGCCCTTGGAGATTTTTTCAAAAGTTTTGGCATTTTGTCTTTTTGAACGAAGTTCTGCTAGCACTGAATCCTCTCCCCAAATAGCGATCAGATCCAGTACCTCCCGTACGGTCAATGCTGGTGCTCTTTTTCGATTATCGGCCTGCATGGTTACCTGTGCTGATGAGCTATCTGTGATCACCTGTGCTCTCCACGCTGGGCAAACAGGAAATGAAATTCAAATGTTCGCGGGGCTTTTCCGGTCTACCTGGCCAGTGCATCCGAGTTCAGATTGCTGTCCAGAGCGGTCACAATGGTGCACTGTGGGATAGCTCCCAGAGGCCAATACCATCGATTTGCGGCCACACTAACCCTAATTCGAAATGACAAAATCGATTTCGGCGCTACTCCACTCGTCGGGGTGGAATACAGAAATCGATTTAAAGAGCCCTTTATTTCGAATTAAATGGCTTCATTGTGTGGACGGTGCAGGGTTAATTCGATTTAACGCTGCTAAATCTGAATTAAAGTCATAGTGTAGACCAGGCCAGAGAGTTGTCTAGCAGCTTCTTGTTCATATTCTGACCTATTCATGATGACGACAGCACCTCCTTTGTCAGCCTTTTTTATTATGATGTCAGAATTGTTTCTGAGGCTGTGGATGGCGTTGTGTTCTGCACGGCTGAGATTATGGGGCAAGTGATGCTGCTTTTCCACAATTTCAGCTTGTGCACGTCAATGGAAGCACTCTGTGTAGGAGTCCAGTCTGTTCATCACTAAGGTGATGAACATGGTCTAAACAACTAAACAGATAGATGGATTCCAGAAAGCAATGAGCACCTGCAGCTCAGTGGAAGTTTTGGGTGTTAAGCGCCTCTCAGGCTCAACCCCTTAATCTTCAAGAATATTTCCCTGAATCTTGGTCCCAATCCCAATTGGGGCCTTTGGACGCTCTGATAATATAACTGTTTACTAATAACAATCATCTTTGTTGCTTTTAATAGTCACCTTTCTTTTACTGTCCTTCTAAATATGCAGCCATAGTTAGTTCTTATTGTCCTGATATGTTCCCTATACCCAGCTCCATAAATGCATTCTCCAACTCTTCTATCTCTCACTGTGAAGTGTTCTGTGATATGCTGTAAGATAAACAGTGATTTAAAATCAGTTCTCAGTGAATGGACTCTTCATTTATCAGCTGCAATTTTCACTTTTGTGGTTTTATTTTCCTTTAAGCAATAACCGGCGACAGACGGCTTCATTTCTTCCAATGTCCTTTGCACTACAAGGTTTATTTTATTTATATAGAAGATGGGGTGTAGTGTCAGTATTTGCGTAGCATCCACAGGAATCTGATTTCTAGGGAAACTTTGAAGTACGTGATTTGTTTCACCAACAAATAAATCCTACTAATTAAAAGATAGTTAACAAATTGGATGGTGTTTTTCAGTATCCACCATAGAGGCTATTCAAACCCAAGCTGCTCATCTGCTTTTTTCACACACAAAATGCTAGAAAAGCCATTTGTTTTCAGTGTAGCAACCAGTCTTAAATTTCAAGGTGAATTCAGGAAGCTAGGAAGATTAATGCCTGTCTCCTGTGCATAAGGTGTTATATTGAGCATAAGTTGAGAATCTGCTTTTACAACAAAATCTCTGTATAACAAGAATTGTCAGCTTTTGAAGATTGTTTTTGTCTCCATATGGGACCCCCCCCCCAAAAAAGCCTTCAGAGTGGAGCAGCTAAGGAATGTGTTGTCTTTGTGCTACCTGAACAATAATGAAGGTTTGGGGAGTGTATGCAGGACCCATGAAAATCAGGACTGTGTACAGCAAAGCTCAGGTACTAAGGGCAGCTCAAAGTATAATATATTCCCAAGTTGGGTAATAAGGGGAAGTGTTTGTGATGGGGGAGGAGGAAACGCCAAATGGTTGAAATCAAGCACTAAGGCTGCCATGTGTTCTTTCTCCAGTATGCTGCGGAGTTGCTGGCAGTGGTCCGCCTCCCCTTCATCCATCCCAGTTATCTGCTAAATGTTGTTGACAATGAGGAGTTGATAAAGTCTTCAGAGGCCTGCCGGGATCTAGTGAACGAAGCAAAACGTTATCACATGCTCCCACATGCCCGACAAGAGATGCAGACACCAAGAACCCGGCCCAGGCTATCAGCAGGTAAAGCAAAGCTAGCTTCAGAGGAAAAGCTCTCTGATCTGACACTTCCTGCAGTCCAAGACTGAATGGTTCAGACTGTCTGTAGTTTGCATAGGAAGGGAGGAGTAAGTGTCATTCCTCTTCCATTCACCACCTTTCACGAGCACAGGATTGGGAGCCAGGGAGTCCAGAGTTCCGACTCTGTCTCCTTCTGTGTAGGGTGACCATACATCCCGTTTTGGCCGAGACAGTCCCTTTTTTTAAGCCCTGTCCCGGCTGTCCTGACTTTTTGGGCAAAAGTGGGCATTTGTTCCATTTGCTCTTGCCAAACTGATCAAGCAGCAATGGCAGCCCCATGCAGGGGGGGAGGCAGGCAGGGCTGGGGCGAGCAGCGACGCCAACTCCAGCCTCATGCAGGGGGGAAGGCAGGGCTCAGGCGAGCAGCGATCTCGGAACAGCCTTTGGGAACTATGGTCACCCTATCTAGTACGTGCATCGCTGCTCACCCAAGCCCTGCCTTCCCCTGTGCAAGGAAGGGGGCTCAGGCAAGCAGCTTGGGCCAGCTCTGCGGGCGAGGGGTGGGGTGGGGAGGAGGTGTAGGTCTCAGGCCAGCCACTCGCAGTGTCCTGTTTTCTCTTTGAGAAATATGATCACCCTTCTTCTGTGGCATTTAGGCAAGTCACTTAAGGTCCAAAAAGTTTCCCCTCTTTTGGCTTACTCTATTTTTGGGAAGCCCAACTTTTTAGACACATGCACCAAAATGATCAAAGTAGGGTGCCTAAAGCTAAGCACTTGAATCCATATTTAGGCACCTAAATGAGTGGTCTGATTTTCAGGAATGATTAACTTCAGTGGCAAGGTGATCAGCACCTGTGAAAATAGGGCTCTAAGTACAGTAACTCCTCACTGAAAGTCGTCCCGGTTAACCTTGTTTCGTTGTTACGTTGCTGATCAATTAGGGAACATGCTCATTTAAAGTTGTGCAATGCTCCCTTCTAACGTTGTTTGGCAGCCACCTGCTTTGTCCACTGCTTGCAGGAAGAGCAGCCCGTTGAAGCTAGTGGGGGATTGGAACCAGGGTGGACCAGCAGCCCCCCTATCAGCTCCCCGCTCCCCTAAGTTCTCTGTGTGGCAGCCACCCAGCAGGCTATCAATTGCCGGGCAGTTCAGCTGTCCCTCCCCCCACTGCCATGTGCTGCTCCTGCCCACTGTGCCGGGGGAGGGAGGGATTAATGTCAGGGTGTCCCCATCCCCCCTGCTGCTGCACCCCACTTACCCCATCTCCATAGAGCAGGGGGAATACACGACAGGACTCAGAATGGAGGGAGCTTCCTGGCAGCAGCTGCCGTCTCAGCTTGCTGATCTACTTAAAAAGGCAGTGTACTGAGAGTGGGGTCAGCATACTTAAAGGGGCAATACGCGTCTCTCTCTCACACACAGGATGTGTCTCTCTGTCTGCCATGCTGTCTCCCCTCCCTCCATTCGTGCTGCCTTGTAGAGTGTGAGACTACATTAACAACAATGTGTTAACCCTTGAGGGCTCAGCCGAGTGCTAGTTCATCATTTAGCAGTAAGGCATTCCCTGGGAAATATCCCACCCTCTTCCACCCTCTAACTTCACCACCTCAACCAAGCTTCACAATCATCATCGCTGTGTACAGTATTAAATTGTTTGTTTAAAACTTATACTCTGTGTGTGTGTGTGTCTATATATATATATATTTATATATATATATATATAAAAATAAAATATAGTCTTTTGTCTGATGAAAAAAATTTCCCTGGAACCGAACCCCCCCCCCCCCCCCATTTACATTAATTCTTATGGGGAAATTGGATTTGTTTAACATCATTTCGCTTAAAGTCACATTTTTCAGGAACATAACTACAACGTTAAGCGAGGAGTTACTGTATTTAAAGTTGAGCCCCCACACCTAGACAACACTTCTAAAAATGTGGTCCTTGTCCTCTCTACCTCAGCTTTTTCAGGACAATAATATTTCCTTACCTTCCTCTCAGGATATTGTGAGGATCAGTTGATTAATTATTGTAAAGCAGTTTTCACTTTCACAGCACTGTGTAGATGTATTCTTATTTCAATACCACAAGTCTTACAATATCAGATCAGGCTGTTTGTCACATTCAAATCAAAAGGATCACACAGATATATTATGTTTAAAACACACATACACACAATCTATGAAGAAAGCATTGCTTCAAGAAGCTTTCCACATGGGGCATACATGTGTTTTTTGTCTAGCAAAAATAAAGAAGAAGCAATTCTCCAGTGTAATAAATCAATCTGTTTCGAGGTAGTGTTAGAAAATTTCTAAATACTTGTTACTCTGGAAGTTAGTACAAATAGTATGTATCAAACAACTGCAACAAATAAGCATCAGATGTGGAAGAAATAGGTGAAACTTTCCTGTGTGTTTTGCTTGGTGCTTCTTCCGAGCAAGTACAATGACAAGGCTAAGCAGACTTCCTGATGTACATGGCTATTGAAGCTAGTACGGTATATGTACTGTATATCAAGCCTCACCATTTGCAGCTTGTGGAAACTGCCTAATCCAAGCACTTTTCAGAAGGAGGAAACATAGATGACTTTCAATAACAATTCACACTAAAAAGTCTTTTGCTGAAGACGGCTAATGGTGTGATGTTTGAAGATTTTTGAAAAATGCTTATTTTATCTTTGTATATAAAATTATAGATGTAATGCAAACCTTTTACAGAAGCTTGTTGATGAGGGGAAAGTAATTCTTTTGGGATAAGGGAGGGTGATTATATTTTTTTTAGGTCAGAGTCTAATTATATAGAACCATTTATTTTGCATATTGTCTACATTTATGGATGCACAAAGGATCTCCAAACACCCTTTGTGGGTCTGCTGCAGGGTGTGAGATGCCCTCTCAAGGTCATTTATTATCAGCATATTATCTTTAGCACATCAGATTACATTTTCTGGTATGTACTAAAAATAATGATCTCTCATTACTAAGAAATATTTGTTTAAAACTGTATAGTATTTTAGGTTCATATCTTAATAAGAGAGTAAACTTGTTTGAAGAACACTTCAATATAAAAACGCAAAAATCCAGATGATGGAGGACAACAATCCAATATCCTGGTGAATAGTTCTTTGCACCAGGGCCTGCTGTTTCTGCTGTTACATTGAGCACTAAATCCAAAATATCTCAAGCACTTGACAGTGAGTGTTTCAGGCCAGAGGGTGTCAAGCAGTTAAAATGTGATGTACCATAGGGATCTGGTATAGGGGCAGATCCTGAGAGTCTTGCTCAGATTTACCTCAGTCCAGGCACTTAGTAAATTGTGAGTTAAAACCTCAGTAGATGGGCCCCAGTAACTACAGTGGTGTATCACCCATTCTCACTAGCAGGGAAATTGGCCCACTGTACACCTAAGATTAAAGGTTTTGGAAATCTCCATCTGCGCAGGTAAATCTAAATCAACAAGCTCTTTAAGGAATGGACTGCCTCTTCGCTGTGTGTTTGTACAGCACCTACCACAGTGGGGACCTGATCCAGGACTGAGGTTCCTGCGCACAACCATAATGCACATATAACAATAATAATTAATAACTAGGCAAAGTTTGTTTGGGATAATGTAACCTCTGGTGTGATGTTCTGTCCCATCTAGTGGCACCGAGACCACTTAAAGAGAGAGATTATGAGTCTGCTCTGTAGCCTTAGATAAGAGCCCACTGGCTTTTAGCTCATGCGGTAAAGGCTCATGCACTAAGTTCCAGAGGTTTCAGGTTCAATCCCACCCACCGATGACCAGGGTCTGTAGGTGTTACATAAGCACACAAAAGTATTTTGAAAAGGGGCCCCTTTGAAGGAGTGGATGGAAAACAAACTTAAATGTTGAAGAAATGCAATCAAGAGGGATAAAGCCTAAAAGTTTTCAATACATCAGTCTTTGGTGTGAGGATACATTAATCAAGGACAAAGCCAGATGGCAGTTTAGATGCTTAAGATCAAATCCTGATCCCATTGAAGTCATTGTCCATCTTTTGATATAGAGGCCTTTATATTATCTTCCCTATTGTGTGGGGGTGGGGTTGTATGCAAATACAACTGGTTCCAACCCTCCTTATTAAATCCTGCTATGTTTAAATTGTATCTCCTCACTCACCATTATCACCATGTCCTTTTCACCTTCTCCCCACCCGCCTCCTGTTTTATCATTCAGCCTACAATATTTTTCATTTTAATAAGCTGCAACAATATTCAAGAAACCAAATTATAAATGATAGGCTAGCTGCAGACTATTGGAGACCAAAAAAAGACTTGTTTTTCTAAGGGTATTTTTAATGGGGATAGAGAACTGGATTGACTGCAAAGTGCTTTTAGATAGCTTACCTCCCCGGTGAGAGATGACGCTTTCTTAGAATGTATTTTGGTTAATTGCATCCTAGGTGTGGCCGAGGTAATAGTCCTAGTGGGAGGTCGTCAGATGATTGGCATGAACCAACGAGCTTTAACGGCGGTCACTTGTTTAAATCCTCAAAACAATAAATGGTACCCGTTGGCCAGCCTGCCTTTCTACGATCGGGAGTTTTTCAGTGTAGTCAGCGCTGGAGACAACATCTATCTTTCAGGTAAGTAGCATACACATTAGGAGCAGAAAAGCACTCGCTCCTCGCAATCTGTATTGTACAGTGTAAGCAGGGAGAAACGGTTGCCAGTTTTATTCAGCCACCTCTCGGGGAAAGGAAAAAACAAACAAATATGCTTTTATCACTCTCCATTTCACTTCAGCTCCAATTTCGTCCCAGAGCAGTCAACAGCACATTTTGCAGTTATATAGAGAATAGGTTCGACAACCATCAAACCTGTGAAAGAGGTTTCCAGGTTGTAGTAACATAGTTTAAAACAGTGGCTGAAGTTGGGTCTAAATGGTGGGTTGCTGCATTCAAGATTGACTGAGCTGCTGAATATGTGACCTACACTTAAAATATTTGTTTACAAGAGTGTTGTTGAAATCTTTCTTTTGATAGAAGACTGTAGCCCTATAATCTTGTTAGGTTCAATGCTCCTGAAGCCACGCTCCTGAAAAGGGTTTATCTAAAAGAGTTGCCGACTACAATTTGTGCTTGAAGTATAAAGGCGTCTGTTTATATTCAATCATATGGTACATTTCCTTGGGTTGGGGAAAAAAGCAACCTCCAGTAGGTAATTGTAAGGATCCCCCTAGTGGTCCCTGGGTGTAAGTTTGAGTATGTCTGAGAATAGAAAGAATCTCAGGCAAGGAGTGGTTTGCATGGTTTTGAATTCCCTCATCACTTCTCCTTATGCTGACTAGAGAGATGTTAGAAGCCCCAGGAGCTGAATAAAAATTATTGCTACCAATTTAGCCAAATCTCTTTGTTTTCCTACCGGTGTTAAGTTCCCCAGTGGAGGTCTTTGTGCAATGCTGGCCATTTTGTTAACCTAAAAAGAACAGGAGTACTTGTGGCACCTTAGAGACTAACAAATTTATTAGAGCATAAGCTTTCGTGGACTACAGCCCACTTCTTCGGATGCATCACAAGTACTCCTGTTCTTTTTGCGGATACAGACTAACATGGCTGCTACTCTGAAATTTGTTAACCTAGTTTCTATTATCAGAGGGGTAGCCGTGTTAGTCTGAATCTGTAAAAAGCAACAGAGGGTCCTGTGGCACCTTTGAGACTAACAGAAGTACTGGGAGCATAAGCTTTCGTGGGTAAGAACCTCACTTCTTCAGATGCAAGTCTTGCATCTGAAGAAGTGCGGTTCTTACCCATGAAAGCTTATGCTCCCAGTACTTCTGTTAGTCTCAAAGGTGCCACAGGACCCTCTGTTGCTAGTTTCTATTAAGAATCGTATTAGGAATCCACATTGCAGACTGTGTAATAACCAGAGTTGTGCAAAAGATTAATAATGAAACCCAACCCCCCAAAGTTTATTAGATCCCTTTCTTGTGAACCTGGTGAATCTGGGCCCGTTTATGGTACTGGGTGGAAACCATGTAAAAGTCAGGAGCCTCACACAGTTTCAGTGCAAAACTTGCTGAGTATCACTGGGTTTTTTGCTTTACTCAGATGTGAAACACAAAGCAAATGTAAAAGTAAAATAAAGTAAAACACCTGAAACTGCTGTGTTCCACAGTGGATAACACAGGAGGTTTAATGAAATATCCTTTGGTAAAGCATTACTGAGGAAGAAACATGGTTTTGTCATTAAGGCATAGAACTGAGACTCTGTGTTCTGTTCCTGGCTCAATCACTGACTCCTGGTGTGGTCTTAGATAAATCACTTTGCCTTTCTGTACCTCAGTTTCCTATTCTGTAAAACAAGAATAATAATATGTACCCACCTTATGAAGTGTTGGAAAGTGAAACGCTTTGGGACCTTCAGTTAGAAAGAGCTACAGAAATATCCAGTACTAGTATACTGCTTGATCATTTTAAATTCTTTGGCAGTGCCTATAACACTGGCTCTGCACTGTAACAGAAAACCAAACTAAACATGGAAGTGATGCCTGAAAATTAGGAGTTAAACCTTAAAATCCCCTAATACTACTTTATATGTGTACAAAACATGTTGTTTTCATTCTTTGTCACTTAACTGAATTAAGCATTCTGGATTTCAGAGTGGACAGTGTCTAGCAAGCCAGTCAGTCTCTGCCACATGACACCTTCTTACAAGTGTGTGGTAATTTAATAGATTGGAAGTTATTTATTGTTGGATGTGTATATTCCTTAATGCACATGTCCGTCTGACATCTTGATATCCTCATCTCATCTTAAAAAAAACAAACCTTTGAGACGCAAAGACGCAATGACACAGATCTGCTTCATAGGAACAGATGCTCCCTATTGAGGGTGATTTATTTTAATTACTCAAATGTCATTTGAAGAGCTTTTACTTAGTAACTGGCTTTGATTGCAACATACAGTGAACTACTTGCATCCAAGTTCTCACTTAATTCTCTCCTTTTCTCACCCATGCCTTGTTGGCAGGTGGCATGGAGTCTGGTGTCACGCTGTCTGATGTCTGGTGTTACATGTCCTTACTTGATAACTGGAATCTCGTATCCCGAATGACAGTCCCAAGGTGTCGGCACAACAGCCTGGTGTACGATGGGAAAATTTATACCATTGGAGGTGTTGGTGTGGCAGGCAATGTTGATCATGTGGAAAGGTAAGGGTCTCCTCCTAAAGAAATTATTTGACATGTGATGTAAAAGCACAATGTTGACTCAAATTAGTTCCAAAATTTTGATTTGGTCAAAACAAGCTTTTACAGAAGATAAGCAAAATAGAAATATTTACTCTTTTTTTAAAAGTTCCAGTGAAAAAAATTTTTATTAAAACAAAAACACAGTAGCTTGTGGTGTGGGAACTGGAGTTGAGACATACCAAATTCATCTTATATAGGCATCCATTACATGGGAACACCTTTTAATCCATATTGAGGTGTGCTGAAAAGAGCATGGTGGGAACCAGATGTTTCATTTAACTTTTGAATGCTTGACTTTGTAAACTTAATGCTCTTTTAACATAGTTTTCTTTATGTAATTACACCTCTACCCTGATATAACGCTGTCCTAGGGAGTCAAAAAAATCTTACCGCGTTATAGGTGAAACCGCGTTATAACGAACTTGCTTTGATCCACCGGAGCGCGCAGCCCTGCCTCCCGCCCCCCTCCCGGAGAGCTGCTTTACCACTTTATATCTGAATTCATGTTATATTGGGTCGTGTTATATCGGGGTAGAGGTGTGTATATATAATAATATATAAATATTGCATATAAAAACTATATTAAAAGAAAATATTAAGGTTGCAAAGTCAAGCATGCAAACATTAGGAAATCCTAGAATTAAGGTTGCCTGTGCAATTTTCATTTGTCCTCCTTGTGTATATGCATTATGATTAGAGCTATGCGAATAACTGATTTTTCAATATACTGGCAGGTCCAAAAAAAGCCTTCCACAATGTTTTAACATGGGCAAAACAAAGTATTTCTCTCTTGCTGCATTCTTAGTAAAGACTGAACCATTTTGTCTAGAATTTTCCACACACAAAAAATCAGCATGAGGCAGACACCCAGCATAGAAAAATTCAGCCCAAATGGTTAATGTCTGGTAAAGCTGAAGCTGAAAAAAGGTCTTAGTATGGGAAGTGTCAGGCAACCTTAATAATAGGTGGGGCTATCAGCAGCCCCTCCTATCATGTAATAAGAAATGCCTCTGCAACCTTAAACCTGCCTCTTTGTGCTGTAGGATCATGCTGTAATTGCATGATCACCTACTGTTTTTCTCAGCATGGATCATGAGCAGGGTTCAAACCGAGTTTCTTCAGCTCCACATTACAGATTTTTTGAGCATGAGCTAATGATTAAGTAGGAGCAGAAAAACGATATTGGCCTCTATGATGACCAACTTCTAGAGACACACACACTTTGTAGTGGGTAATACAGCTATTTGTGAAATGTATCGCAATCTCTGACTCTACAACAGAACAAGTATTAGTGACAGATAGCATAGCTAAGTAGACATTCATTCTGAAAGGCACTGGGGACTTGGTACTACTATTGTAAAGACCTTGGTTCTGTTCTCAGTTCTGCCAGAAGTAACTGTGTACAACCTCTCAGTAAAATGGGAGAATCAGACGTATTTGCCATGATCTCCTGGCTCTTAGACCAGTGCGCCTTCCCCTGGGCAAAAGAGGATATGAGTGGTGTGGAGCTTGGTCTCTGTCTTCACATTGTAACATTGTACCTGAGATGTGGCACACATGTAACAGGACTACCAAATGTCGTACAAGGTGTGTGACATTTCGCATGTCTGAGCCCTGGTCTACACTACGAGTTTAGGTAGACTTTAGCAGGGTTAAATCGAATTAAGCCTGGACATGTCCACACGACGAAGCCCTTTCTTTCGACTTAAAGGGCCCTTTAAACCGGTTTCTTTACTCCACCTCCAACGAGGGGATTAGCACTAAAATTGGCCTTTGCGGGTTGGATTTGGGGTAGTGTGGTTGGAATTCGATGTTATTGACCTCCGGGAGCTATCCCACAGTGCTTCATTGTGACCGCTCTGGACAGCACTCTCAACTCAGATGCGCTGACCAGGTAGACAGGAAAAGCCCCGCGAACTTTTGAATTTCGTTTCCTGTTTGCCCAGCGTGGAGAGCACAGGTGATCACACAGAGCTCATCAGCACAGGTAACCATGATGGAGTCCCAGGATTGCAAAAGAGCTCCAGCATGGACAGAACGGGAGGTACGGGATCTGCTTACCATATGGGGAGACGAATCAGTGCTAGCTGAACTCCGTAGTAGTAAATGAAATGGCAAAATATTAGAAAAGGTCTCAAAGGCCATGTAGGATAGAGGCCATAACAGGGACACACAGCAGTGCCGCGTGAAAATTAAGGAGCTAAGGCAAGCCTACCACAAAGCCAGAGAGGCAAACGGAAGGTCTGGGGCAGAGCCGAAAACATGCCGCTTCTATGCCGAGCTGCATGCCATTCTAGGGGGTGCAGCCATCACTACCCCAACCGTGTGCTTTGACTCCGTCAATGGAGAAACAAGCAACAGGGAAGCGGGTTCGGGGTACGCGGAAGATGATGATGATGATGATGACAAGATAGCTCACAGCAAGGAAGCGGAGAAACCGGTTTCCCCAACAGCCAGGATATGTTTATCACCCTGGACCTGGAACCAGTAACCCCCGAACTCACCCAAGGCATGCTCCCAGACCCTGAGGGCACACAAGGGACCTCTGGTGAGTGTACCTTTGTAAATATCACACATGGTTTAAAAGCAAGCTTGTTTAATGATTAATTTGCCCTGGCAATCGCAGCCAGTACAGCTACTGGAAAAGTCTGTTAACGTGTATGGGGATGGAGCGGAAATCCTCCAGGGACATCTCCAGAAAGCTCTCCTTCATGTACTCCCAAAGCCTTTGCAAAAGGTTTCTGGGGAGGGCTGCCTTATCCCGTCCGCCATGGTAGGACACTTTACCACGCCAGGCCAGTAGCACGTAGGCTGGAATCATTGCATAACAAAACATGGCAGCGTATGGTCCCGGTGTTTGCTGGCATGCAGACAACATCCATTCCTTATCTCTCTTTGTTATCCTCAGGAGAGTGATATCATTCATGGTCACCTGGTTGAAATGGGGTGATTTTATTAAGGGGGCATTCAGAGGTGCCCATTCCTGCTTGGGTGAACAGAAATGTTCCCTGCTGTTAGCCATGCGGTGGGGGGGGGGGAGGGGTGAAGAGATCATCCCAGAGAATTGGGTGTGGGGAGTTGGGTTTGTGCTGCATGTTAACCCGGAAACCCCAGCCCCTCCTTTTACATTGCAAACCCATTTTAAATGGCCAACCCAAAAGGTCCGTGGTATGGGAAATGAGGGCGCTACTGTTTGAAACCATTCCCACATGTTATGAGGGTTAAAAAAGCCAAAGACTGTGGCTTACCATGGCTGCCTGCAAGCCGAATTCTGTTGCCTGGCACCGCGTGAGTGATCTCTCACACCAAACCGGCAGGCCCTCAATATAAGAGGAAAAATGCGACCTTGTAACGAAAGCACATGTGCTGTGTAATGTGAACAGCAAAATTTAACGTGAAAGAGTGTACCCATTGTTCTCTAAAATGTGTCTTTTTTAACCACCTCTCCCTTGTCCTCCACCAGCTGCAAATGTTTCTCCTTCGCAGAGGCTAGCAAAGATTAGAAGGAGACAACGGCGGACTCGGGATGATATGTTCACGGAGCTCCAGATGTCCTCCCACGCTGAAAGAGCACAGCAGAATGCGTGGAGGCAGTCAATGTCAGACTACAGAAAAGCACAATATGAACGAGAGAAGAGATGGCAGGCTGAATCGCGGGATGAACAGAGCAAGTGGCGGGCTGAAGATGATAGGTGGCGTCAGCTTGCAGACAGAAGGCAAGAGTCGATGCTCCGGCTGCTGGAGCATCAAACTGATATGCTCCAGTGTATGGTTGAGCTGCAGGAAAGGCAGCAGGAGCAGAGACCGCCGCTACAGCCCCTGTGTAACCAACAGCCCTCCTCCCCAAGTCCCATTGCCTCCTCACCCAGACACCCAAGAACACGGTGGGGGGCCTCCGGCCACCCAGTCACTCCACCCCAGATGATTGCCCAAGCATCGGAAGGCTGGCCTTCAATAAGTGTTAAAGTTTTAAAGTTTTAAACTGCAGTGTGTCCTTTTCCTTCCCTCCTTCCCCACCCCTCTCGGGCTACCTTGGCAATTATCCCCCTAGTTGTGTGATGAATTAATAAAGAATGCATGAATGTGAAGTAACAATGACTTTATTGCCTCTGCAAGCGGTGCTCGAAGGGGGGGGGAGGGTGGGATGGTTGGTTTACAGGGAAGTAGAGTGAACTGGGTGGGGGGAGCAGAGGGTTTATCAAGGAGAAACAAACCGAAATTTCACACCGTAGCCTGGCCAGTCACAAAACTGGTTTTCAAAGCTTCTCTGATGCGCACCGCGCCCTGCTGTACTCTTCTAACTGCCCTGGTGTCTGGCGGCGCGTAATCAGCGGCCAGGCGATTTGCCTTAACCTCCCACCCCGCCATAAATGTCTCCCCCTTACTCTCACAGATATTGTGGAGCGCACAGCAAGCAGCAATAACAATGGGGATATTCTTTTCTCTGAGGTCTGAGCGAGTCAGTAACGATCGCCAGCGACCTTTTAAACGGCCAAATGCACATTCCACCACCATTCGGCACTTGCTCAGCCTGTAGTTGAACAGATCCTGACTACTGTCCAGGCTGCCTGTGTACGGCTTCATGAGCCATGGCATTAAGGGGTAGGCTGGGTCCCCAAGGATCACGATAGGCATTTCAACATCCCCAACGGTTATTTTCTGGTCCGGGAAGAAAGTCCCTTCCTCCAGCTTTCGAAACAGACAAGAGTGCCTGAAGACGCGCGCATCATGTACCTTTCCCGGCCATCCCATGTTGATGTTGGTGAAACGTCCCTTGTGATCCACCAGGGCTTGCAGCAGCATTGAAAAGTACCCCTTGCGGTTTATGTACTCGGTGGCTTGGTGCTCCGGTGTCAAGATAGGGATATGGGTTCCGTCTATCGTCCCACCACAGTTTGGGAATCCCATTGCAGCAAAGCCATCCACTATGGCCTGCACGTTTACCAGAGTCACTACCCTTGATACCAGCAGGTCTTTGATTGCCCTGGCAACTTGGATCACAGCAGCCCCCACAGTAGATTTGCCCATTCCAAATTGATTCCCGACTGACCAGTAGCTGTCTGGCGTTGCAAGCTTCCACAGGGCTATCGCCACTCGCATCTCATCCTGGTATTCTGGCGCTTCAGGGCAGGGGAAAGCAAGTCACAAAATTCCATGAAAGTGCCCTTACGCATGCGAAAGTTTCGCAGCCACTGGGAATCGTCCCAGACCTGCAACACGATGCGGTCCCACCAGTCTGTGCTTGTTTCCCGGGCCCAGAATCGGCGTTCCACAGCATGAACCTGCCCCAGTAACACCATGATTTGCACATTGCTGGGGCCCATGCCTTGTGTGAGGGCTGTGTCCATGTCAATTTCCTCATCACTCTCATCGCCACGCTGCAATCGCCTCATCGGCTGGTCCTGGTTTTGCTTTGGGATGTCCTGGCTCTGCATATACTCCAAGACAATGCGCGTGGTGTTCATAGTGCTCATAATTGCCGCGGTGATCTGAGCGGGCTCCATGATCCCAGTGCTATGGCGTCTGGTCTGAAAAAAGGCGCGAAATTGACGGAGGAAGGGAGGGGCGACTGACGACATGGCGTACAGGTACAGGGAATTAAAATCAACAAAGGTGGCTGTGCATCAGGGAGAAACACAAACAACTGTCACACAGAATGGCCCCCCCAAAGATTGAACTCAAAACCCTGGGCTTAGCAGGCCGTTGATTTCACGGAGGGAGGGGGAAGCAAATGAATACAGAACAAATCTGGTCCATTTATTTTTTACATCTTAAGCTGGCAGCAGACAGTGCAGCATGACTGATAGCCCTCGGCATCTTCTGGGTGCTTGGCAGAAGATACTGTATTACAATTGCTAGCCATCATCGTCAAGATGGTTCAGTAGGACTGCCGGCAGGACTGAGTCTCCAGGAGACAAAGCATGTCTGCCCAGGTGCCTATGATTGAACTGGAATATGACGACGATGGATACCAATCGCAATACACCATCTACGGCCAAAAGGCAAGAGGCTGCTGCTGTGTAGCAATGCAGCCCCACGTCTGCCAGCACCCAGATAGCCGATGAAGGCTACCAGTCATACTGCACCGTCTACTGCCAAAAGGCAATTAGCTGCTGCTGTGTAGCAATGCAGTACCACGTCTGCCGGCACCAAGATGACATATGGTGACACTGAGCTGAGCTGAGCGGGCTCCATGCTTGCCGTGGTATGTTGTCTGCACAGGTAACCCAGGTAAAAAGGCGCGCAAATCGATTGTCTGCCGTTGCTCTGACGGAGGGGGAGGGGCCTGACGGCATGTACCCAGAACACCCCGCGACACTGTTTTGCATCATCAGGCATTGGGATCTCAACCCAGAATTCCAATGGGCGGCGGAGACTGCGGGAACTGTGGGATAGCTACCCACAGTGCAATGTTCCGGAAGTCGATGCTAGCCTCGGTACTGTGGACACGGTCCGCCGGCTTCATGCACTTAGAGCATTTTATGTGGGGACACACACAATCGACTGTATAAAACCGATATCTATAAAACCGGCTTCTATAAATTCGACCTAATTTCGTAGTGTAGACATACCCTCAGAGTAAACCTTTCCATGCAGTGTTTGCAATCCCATCATTGCAGAGGTGAAATGAACAAAAATGAAACTGACTTTGTTGATTGTCTCAGTGAATGAGAGAACACAGGACGTAAACAAGCAGCATAAATAGTGAAGAGTAAATTGCTAGCATTGTGCATGCTGTACACTCCAAGCTGATGATGAGTGGGCCCAGGGGGACTAGAACTGTTTCATGGGTTTGCAAAATTTCTTCAAATTCCCAAACCTCTTCTCCTGTAATTTAAAGCCAGGCTTTTTTTACAAGGGAAGTGTAGAGGGTTTGTTTGTTTTTTAAATCCTCTTTTAGATAAAGAGGAATGACACTGATGCAAGCAGGTGTCCTGTGTGCACTAGTAGACTGTATTTAGTTTTGATTAGGGTATGTCCTTTTGCCTAGTCTGTTTCTTTCTCTGCTCTGATTCTCATGTTCTCTCTTAAACAGACCATCAACAACAAAAAGAACAGTTTGTATTTCCAAAACCAGTGACTGTGTAGGCTGAGAATTAGGCAAAGCCGGTCCTTCCCCTTCCTAATACTAATACTAATAGTAGTACTAATAGTTAGTCCTGCCACAAGTGCAGGGGACTGGACTAGATGACCTCTCGAGGTCCCTTCCAGTTCTACAATTCTATGATTCTCCAGACCCCCGTCCCTCAAGATAAGCCTCCAGCCCCAAAATAAATCTTATGACTCTTGGAATTGTTATCACACGTCTCATCATATTTGGTATTTTTCTTAAATCCCCAGCTCCCAGAGTCATACGATTGCATTAGAATCTGAGCTTACATTTTAAAGGTGAGGCGCACACGTCATAGCTCCATTGAATTTCTAACCCTTGTGGTTGTGGAGAAAAGCTTTAAAACATACACCCTAATGGCTCAGAAGCCAGAAGGCTAATAAGAGAACCCCTAATGTGTTTTTTAATCTCATGATTTTAAGGCAATTCTCATGATTTGGAACTCTTGGGGTTGGCAGCACTGCAAGAATGAACTTAACTAACTGAGACCACGTGGTGCCTGCACATTGTGATCTCACAGAGACACACACGTTTTGATGAAAGATTTTGTGGCTCAGGCCCCAACAAGCCTTAAACTGAGCATGCTAGAATATTTACAGTTTAAAAAAGCAAGGCTAGTGTAGGCTTGTTATGCATGCTTATCTAGTAGAATAGTAGGCTTTCTCCATATCATTTCAATGCATTCTGCCTCTGCAGGGGTAGGTAAGCCCTTGTGATGGGGATTTGTTAAACTCGCAATTATAATTAATCTGCTATTATCGATAAAAGTGACTTATGAGAAGCAACGGTAGAACAGAGTGCATGCCTAGATTGTGTGTCCCTTTTGGGTTATGCTGGGAGATCAGCAGTTTTTAAACATTAAAGTGAAGTAGAGGGATTAGAGAGTGTGTTAGTTTCATTGCTTAAATCATTTGTGTGCACGTGTGTTGTGCATTCGGTTTTGGAATTGACATTCTGGGCTTTTAACAGTGGAAAAGTGAGGAGAGAAAAAGTTCACCTTAAAAACTGCAACCCACAGACTGACATTATTCAAACAGAAACATCTCCCAATTGCCCCAACATCCTAATTTTAGAAGGTACTCAGGAAATTGAAGGTAGATGAAATAATTGTTCCAAGTCTTATGAGCAATGAGGCATTTTGAATCTGGGTCATCTCTTTCAGGAGAATCATTAATGTTCAGAATAATGTTAATTTAATTGCTCAATTTTCTGATGTCACATGCACAATTAAAACCCAACTCAGAACTTCCCAGTTCCTTCCTTGTGTGTGGGGGTGTGTGGTTATGACCTGCACTAATAGAGAGATTACGTTTTCCACTATAGTGTGGATTGGACATTGCTCTTTGAATGTGCCGGTTTGCTTTGGATGGGGCACAGAAATACAGCCTCAGGAGACCATCTATGCCTTTAGATCATTTATTATCCAGACTAGATAGTATTACATACAAAACACTGCATTACAAGAATGTTGAAGTTGCAAAGTCAAGCACTCAGAAATTAGGAAGTTCCAGAATTAAGACTGTCTGTGCAATTTTTAGTCAGCCCCTTTGCGAGTATACATTATGATACTGTTATGAGCTGGGGCCAAGATTTCATTCTTTGTTTTCTAATATGTCTTTAAAGAGCCAAGCATGTGCCACTAAGATGGGCAACTTTCTTAAAACCTAAATAGATATATAAATAGACAGATATGTGTAATGCATTATTATTATTTATTAATTTATTGAAATAATGTGTACGTGCCAGCTGAGCTGATTCATAAACTCACTCTGTGAAATGGATGTTTTAAGCACATAGACTCATCTTCTGTGGGATTGGATTGTTGGGCTATGGTTTTGGAAGAAGGTTTTTAAGGAAATAGCAATGACACTACAGTTCTCAATCGAGCCCCTCTGGCAATTTTGTGAGTAACAGGAAATAAGTCCCTAGATGTTTAAGGTGAGAGATTTTCACATCAACCTGTCTGCTTCTGTTACTCCTGAGGGAACTCTGTGCCAAAATATTAAAGATTATGCGCACAGTATTTTAAAATTCTGCAAATGTTATTGGTCAGTAAATAAATGGGGCTCCAGCACAGCAGTGGGGAGCACAGACCACTGGCTGCATTGAGGTGGAAGATCACCCTGAAGCCCCCACCTCCCTCAGTACAGGGACTAGGCAGTGAGGCTGCACCTGACCCTGACACAGCACAAGGGCCGGGCCTGCCCCAGAAGCATCCTAGGGCCCTGCCCCTATGCTCTAGGTGCAGTAGGTGTGGGTAGGCAGGGCCAGCCCACCAGGATCCAAGTGTGGAGGGGCTTAGTTGGGGGGGATCCAGGTGTGGGGTGAGAGGTTTCTGTGTTGGGCAATCTGGGTGCGGGGGGCTCAATGGGAGATCTGGATACACAGGGGCTTGTTGGGGGTTTTGGGTGAAGGGGCAATGGGACACTGCAGGGGATCCAGGTGAAAGTGGTTGGGGCTCAGCGGGGGTGGGGGTCTGGGTGTGGGGAGAAGGGGCTTGGTGTGAGTGTCTGGGTTTGGGGGGCTCACTGGGGTGGGGGGCTCATCAAAAGGGGTCTAGATGTAGGGGGATAGGGCTTCTTAGGGTGAGGGTTCAATGGGCCTGCTTAACGAAGGAGCCCCAGCTTCTGCTGAGGGGACACCGCATACCGGACTCCCGCTTCCCCCCACAATTTCCCTATCCTCTGTTCTTCACCACCCCCTCCCTTCACTCCAACATTCCCCTGCCCTGTTCCACCCCCCTTCCTTCCACACTGCCTCTTTCCCCCACCCCCTCACTCCCCTTCTCTCATTTCCCCCACCCTTTCCTTACCCAGCCACACTGCCAGCACTCACTGTTGCACAGAAAACAGGAAGGATCCCAGCACACAAAAGGAGAGCACAGCTGACACTGGTGGCAGCATTTAGCTGCAGAGTCAGCGGAGCCGAGATGCAGCCTCCTTCCTTCAGCTGGGCAGCTCTGCGCTTGCAGAAATGAGGGAGGGGGGCAGTGGCACATAACCATTTGCCCCCCCCATGCCTCACCTCTGTTTGGGGGGGCAGTCCCCCCAAAAAACTGCATCGATGGCAGTCCCCCCACACAAACATACGTGGCTTCCCTGACATTTTCTGCAAGGAAGTACAGGAATTCTACAGGGGCGGGAGGGGAGAGGGGCGTTTTCTGCCGGTGCGCAGTCCCGCAGAATCCCCCCAGGAGTATTCTGTGCTTGTGTACAAATAACGGATGGAGGGAAGAAGAGGATCTATGAACTGGGTTTCTAGATAATGGATGGGGCTTCTTAATATGTGAGAGCTGAAAAGGCAGCATATGCTGACTATATATATGACTAAATGTTTATGGATTTTGATACTTCATAGTAATTATCTGTCTGAAGGGTGTTGAACGATGAAGTATGTTGTTCTGATACAGGGCCTCTAGATTTATCTAAAATTGGCTGACTACTTTGATTTATATGTGCACATGGAATACAGTTTAAAAAATTAAATATAAAAATAATTTGTAATTGTCTCTACACACAGTTTCAGAACCTACTGTTATATTGATGTCTTAACAAAATTACATCTAGAACCTTGTCTAAGAATAGTTCATTAAGATCCAGAACAGTCAGAAGAAAATGAAAAAGGCAAAACCATTAATTTGATTTTAAACATCATGTGAGCCATCTGGAGTGCAGATCGATACTACACAATGAAGCTTTATTTTGTATTGCATCCTTCCTGAAAATTGTATTCCAAAGTTAAATAATGTACAAGATAGTGAAGGGTTGGTGATCTATAAACTACTGATAATGATAGCATAAAGACTTTATAATGTGAATAAATTAAAGCATTCAGTCATAAGGCTGTTTAACCTTAGAAGGAGAGAAATTAAGAGGCCGAGGAAAAGGGGGGGAAACGTGTTTTCAGATGAGGTATGAAAAGAGTTGGAGAGTCCATAAGGCAGAGAGCTGCTCCAAAGGACAGAAGTTGCAGAGTAAAAGCCTGTCTTGCCATTAATGCTGAGATTTTGGGAAAAGGAAGAGAAAGAAAGCACATGCTAAATGAGATGAGTGAGGTGAGAGAAAGATCAGTCCTACGAGGGAAAGCTGAGGAATGCAGAATTTTCAAAACAAGGAGGGTTATTTTTATTTTGCAGGTCTAGTCCATAAACTGGGAGGAGGCCAATAGACCCACAGTGTTTTGGTAGGCCCGCCACCAGAGAACGGTGTGGACAGGCTTGGAAACAGGGAAGCAGGAGCTAGCATTGGCATAGTAGAGAGCCAGAAGTACTGTGAGCACTTTTGCAGAGGGAAACCTTCGGGTGGATGGGATCCAGTACTGTAAACAGCAGAGTCAAATGAGAGGTCTGAGTCAAGGAAAGAGTTCAAGGTGGATATTTTTTAGGTTAATTCTCTTGGCTGTAAGCCGTTGAACATAGTGTCAGGAGATACTCACCACTATTGTAAAAGTGGCAGGTAAGTTAAAGATGGAGATAACAAGAATGAAAGGAAGAATGTAAATAGAAAGGAGCAGAAAGCCAAGGCATGAACTGGCTGTGATTCTTCACTACACAAGAAAGTTGCATTGATTTAGCTTTATTCTACTTTTAAACCAATGTAGTTAATCCAGTGCAAATCCCTGTGTGGACACTTTAGGAGCTGACTGAAGTTAAACCAGAATGATCTAGTGTTTGGAAAACATGCCAGAGAGAGACTTAAGAAGCTCAAACTACTTAGTCTGCAGGGTCGGACTGGGAGGCTCACTCCCCGATGTTATGTAGATATACCCTGGCAGACTGAGAGATGTGTCACAAAGGGAGAATATCACTAGGAATAAATATGTCCGTTTCAGAAAGAGATTCTGAAGACCAGGAATCTAGAGTATTTGCATGTTATAAGTATCCATCCTGTTATCAGGCGCCAAAACTCTAAATGGGTGATGAAGGCTTGTGTGTTTGTCATCCACTGCTCCGAGTTACTACCATTTAGGCAACTACTATTTGACTGAATGTACCATTACATGGAAATATTGAACCATGTTGTTCTCCACTGTCTCCAAGGCTCATTTTACTGGAGCTCTTTGGATCACTGCCACATTATTTAAAAAAAATAGATGTTTGATCTTGTGACATTGTCTAAAATGAATCTTAATCCATTGTTTATTAACTGCACATCCTTATGGTCAATGGCTTAATTAAATCAGATACTGATGACCTTAAAACTAATTTAGTGCTCTAATGAATATTCTTTTCTGTTGCGCTACATGTTAAAAATGGATGCAATGAGGAAATCTTATTCCAGTAGCAAACTCCCCATTAACATTTGCAATATCCTGCAATGAAGTGTAGTAGTAGCTTGATACATACAGTGGCAATTAAATGAAGCCAATTTACACATGCACAAAATGTGCATTAATGGCTAGTTAACTAGAGTAAAAAGAGCTATCATGTTGCATTATGTTTGATGATGTGATGAGTTTCACAAGCTAAACAATTTAAGTATATTAACAATTCCCTGCCTCTGGTTGCTGTTGGATATCACCACACTGATTTGCAAGAATAATCTTACTGTATTCCAATTAGTAGAAATTAATTAGTGGAAGTCATCTTGACAAAGGTGTCCTAAGTTTCTTTAGCCCAAGCTATAATTAGGCTTGAGAGGCATATGAAGAAATAGATCTGGTTTTCTCTTTGCCTGTATCATTATCTTCTTTAAAGGATAGAAAGTAGCATTAATGGCATTATCTACCAAAACAGTTGGATTGCTTTAGTGTTAGAAGGTATGTTTTCAGGTCTGTTTTATCTGTTTGCCTAGCTGCCTATCTCTCAGTCTGTTTTATCTGTCAATCTGTCATGCATTTACAACACATCCATCGCTGTATTATCTGGACTTATTCCTATTGCTTTTGTTTTAGGTATGACACAATCACCAATCAGTGGGAGACAATTGCTCCTCTGCCAAAGGCCGTGCATTCTGCAGCTGCCACTGTTTGTGGTGGCAAGATCTACGTGTTTGGTGGGGTGAATGAAGCTGGTCGTGCCGCTGGAGTCCTGCAGTCATATGTTCCTCAGACTAATGCATGGAGTTTTATAGAGTCTCCAATGATCGGTAAGTGATCAGCATTTCACAATTTGAAAAAGAAATAAATGTCATGATATAAATGTCTGTACCACAAAATAAGTAAACCAAAAGGGTTCAATGTAAATATGTCTTTAATATAAGGCTGAGGAAAAGGTGTTTGTAAGAGCAATGTTGGATGTTGTTGGCAGCAGTATGTAATATATTAACCTGGAGATGCAGTGGTCTGGATCCTTCACTCAAGGCAAATGACACTCATTAATCCCCCTATTTATTTAGCTAGAAGGGGTGGGTTCATGGTGGGGACAGAAAGGGAAGTAACACAGATATGGATACTCTATACATTATACAGTGCGCTAAAATGTTGTTATGCCATCAAATGTCACTTCATGCCTAAAACAATGCCATTCATTTAATGGATTATTATTACTGTTGCTGAAATCCCTCTTGTCCCAAAGGAAGCGAAGGTCTTTTTTGCAGTAACTCATAGATGTTGTTCAATGGAATTCACCCTGCAGGATAGAAAATCCACAAGATAGGTGGACTATGAAGATCCAGCACTGTTTTTATTAGTTATGTTTACAGTGCCCAGGAGAGTGCTACATGCTTTACAGAACAAGGGGGACTGTAAAGCATGTAGAAAGACAGGGGGACTAACATTTTCAAAAGCACCTAACGGCTAAATCTTTTAAATCCATAAATAGTCATCAGAGCAGGGACTTAGGTGCCAAGCAGCTTGGGTGTCAGGACTTAGGTGGCTTTGTGCATGTCCACCAGCAGAAATTAGGGTCCCTGGGGGACTTTATCATAGGTGCCTACTGCATTAGGTGGCATCCAAGTAGAGGTTTTGAGGATCTAAATTTTGCACCTAGGCACCTAAAATGGCATTTAGGCACTTGCATCCCTTTACAGAGCTAGCCCTAAGTGACTTAGAAGCCTAATAGTATGTCTGTACTGGATCTGGAAGATATAATTTCCAGCTCAAATAGACATACACACATTAGCAATGATCAAGCTAACATGCTAAAAATGGAGTGGTGCAAGTGGGGAGATGGACTAGCTGCCCTGAGTATGATCCCATCTGAGAGCCTATGTATGTATTAGAATAGCTAACCCCTCCCACCACTCATGCTACTGTGGCTAGACTTCTGCTTTTTTGCACACTAGCTCCATCAGAGCTAACACAGGTATGTCTATGAAGGCTGAAAAATTACACCTCCAGCTCCAGTGTAGACATACTCTAAGATCCATTCTCAAAAGTGACATAGGCACATAGGAGTTTAAATAGCATTGACTTTCAATGGGACTTCGTTTCCTGAGGCCCAGATCCTCAAACGTATTTAGGCACCTAACTCCCAAGCACCGGAACAACTTTGAGGATCCAGGCCTAAATTGCTTTTGAACATGGGACTCTTCTGAAACTTCAAACCAAGGGTACCTTGCCTAAAGATTTTAAACTCAGTGTTAGCTAGGATGCAACAGTAGGGTGCAGCACTACAATGACATGGTTATTCAGGTGAGGCCCAAGCACATATGGATGTCCAAAATAAACTACTTTTCCCCCTTTCTGTATATTAATTATTATTATTATTATTTTATTTATGTATTTATTTATTTACTACATCCCTATTTCAGGCATCGTGGAAGAAGCAAGTTTTGGGGAGTCAGTTTTCGCCTATAAAATCTGTGTTTATAGCTTCCCCTGCGGATATAGCATTGCTCTTTTCCTTTTCCCTGGCTGTGCTTTGTGTCCAGTCTAACGTAACATGACATGCATGGGATGTAGCATGAAGCACCCAGCGGGAGGGCATCAACCACCAACAGTCATATTTATGTATTACAGCAATGCTAACAAACCTATTTCCTGGCTTTTTCCATCACATGGACACAACGGCTGCTGTTCCTATAATCGACTGAGTGACATTATGAGGTTTTTCTGTGCTCAGAGCATACTGCAAAAATGAATGTATTATGCAAAAAAGTATTCTTTTTCCTTACCGAAATAGTACAAGTGCCACAGGAGCTGAGAATTCATTCCCTGGACTCGTTATATTGTCTAGCAGGTGTCAAGGCCGTGCGTGCTTGGAAAAATCATCCAAAAATATCCCAAGATGGGTACATCATACATTTTCAAATAAATTGTATTATTTCCCAACAAAAATACATCAAAACCATCAATGGGGGTGGGGAATAGTAATTGTGCTTTTTTTTTTTTTTTGGGAGAAAATGTAAGTAATGAGTTAACTATATTCTGAAAGTGTAACATGCTGTGATTTTTATTGGGAAATAAATACTACCAAATTATTTGCAAATTTATAAAGTCATTTAACACAAGAGACTGAAAAAATTGCTCCCCTACTGGAGGACATCTGTGATAGTGATACTATGCTTGATCTTAACCAAAAGGCCCTGAGATTATTGAAAATATACTTTATTTTTGCAACTGTGAAGTAGTAGTAGTAGTAACCATATTGATAAAATGTCCTCCCACTAAAGCTCGGGGGACACTGTACAGAATGACATTCCACATGCAATATGATGAACCTTTCAAAACCAATGCAAAAAACAAAGACAGAGAGAATGGGACTTGGTGGTCTTTTTATAAAAGGAAAATGGGTTTAATTCCAGTAGAGATCATATTTCATGCCCATAATAAAAATGTGCTGCTCTCTTGACCCTAGATAAGATAATGGACTCTTTAAATAAGTGTTATATGTGCTCGAATTCCCAGAATACAAGCAGCTCTTGAATGTAACCAGGACCAACCCTGTAAAGGGCTTTTCCACAACCAGTAATACTAATTTAAAACCAGGCTGTGATTCCAAGGTATTCAATGACAAGAATGCAGGGAGGGCAAGTATAGAATCATAGGACTGGAAAGGACCTCAAGAGATCATCTAGTCCAGTCCCCTGCACTCATGGCAGGAATAAGTATTATCTGAACCATCTCTGACAGGTGTTTGTCTAACCTGCTCTTAAAAATCTCCAATGATGGAGATTCCACAACCTCCCTTGGCAATTTATTCCAGTGCTTATCCACCCTGACAGGAAGTTTTTCCTAATGTCCAGGGCCCGCTCCAGGTTTTTTGCCACCCCAAGCAAGAAAAAAAAAGGGCTGGGGGAGGAGTGCTGCCGTCAAAGCAAAAAATAAATTAAAAAAAGCCAGAGTGCCCACATGCTTGGAACGCTGGTGCCTAGAGCCGGCCCTGCTAATGTCCAACCCAAACCTCCCTTGCTGCATTTTAAGCCCACTGCTTCTTGTCCTGTCCTCAGAGGTTAAGAACAATTTTTCTCTCTCCTCCTTGTAACAACCTTTTACGTACTTGGAAACTATTATTATGTTCCCCTCTCAGTCTTCTCTTCTCCAGACTAAACAAACCCAATTTTTTCAATCTTCCCTCATAGGTCATGTTTTCTAGACCTTTGATCATTTTTGTTGCTCTTCTCTGGACTTTCTCCAATTAATCCACATATTTCCTTAAATGTGGTGCCCAGAACTGAACCCAGTTATCCAGCTGAGGCCTAATCAGCACGGAGTAGACTGGAAGAATTACTTCTCATGTCTTGCTTACAACACTCCTCCTAATACATCCCAGAATGATGTTTGCTTTTTTATTTTTTGCAACAGTGTTACACTGTTGACACATATTTAGCTTGTGGTCTACTATGACCCCCAGATCCCTTTCCGTAGTACTCCTTCTAGGCAGTCATTTCCCATTTTGTATGTGTGCAACTGATGGTTCCTTCCTAAGTAGAGTACTTTGCATTTGTCTTTATTGAATTTCATCCTATTTACTTCAGACCATTTCTCCAGTTTGTCCAGATCATTTTGAATTATAATCCTATCCTCCAAAGCACTTGCAACCCCACCAGCTTGGTATCATCGGCAAACTTTATAAGTGTACTGTCTATGCCATTATCTAAATCATTGATGAAGATACTGAACAGAACCGGATCCAGAACTGATCCCTGCAGGACCCCACTCATTATGCCCTTCCAGCATGGCTGTGAACCACTGATAACTACTCTCTGGGAATGGTATGACATATGGTAGCTCATACTTGTAAGTCCATCACTTCCAGAAAGTTGTGTGCTAACCTATCCAAGCCAACCTTGTCATGAATGTTGGGATTTTAGGGGAGTAATTTGTTTTAAATTATCTCAATGCTAGTGAAACAAGCTGGAGACCAAACTCCTCCCTCCATAGAATAGATACAGCATAGGCAGCAATAGTGTGAGCTCTTTCACACAGCCCAGCCAATCTGCCTCCAGTCTATGCCACTTGGATTTGTCCTAGGAATAAGAAGGTAGTCCCAGCTCTATATTCTTTTAATCCCTGGCTTCTCTGCTGAGCCTGCCAGTAAGTGTACCAAATGAGATACTTGTGCAGTAGGACTGAAGCATGTTTCCCATAGGTCACGAAACAGGCAGTAATAACTTTTTGATGACTGCAGACCTGGAAATATACTCAGTGGAGTCTGAAAGGCTTTGTCAACACTGTGGTTAGACACTCTGTGGCTGACCCGTGCTTCTGACTCGAGCTCACGGTACTTGGGCCAAGGGGCCATTTAATTGTGGTGTAGACGTTCAGGCGTGGGCTGCAGACCAAGTTTTGGGACCCTCTCACCTCGCAGGGTCCTAGAGCCCAGGCTCCAGTCCAAACCTGAACATCTACACCGCAATTAAACAGCCCCTTAGCCCGAAACCCCTGAGCCCAAATAAGTGGCCTGGGCAAGCCGTAGGTTTTTAATTGCAAAGTAGACATACCCTTTGTGGACTTGAGATGATGTTGATTGGCAGGATTCTATAGTTAAACAGTCTCACATCTCTTCTTCCCAGTCTCTAACATCTAACAAAGCTGCCACTTAGTAACAATTCTGGTAACTGTAGTGCCACAAAATCAACCAAGCATTCATACTTGCACTGCTTACGTTTTTATTTCTTGCTATGCTGTCCTTACAGCGCTGAAGAAAATGTATTTCACGCACAACTTCCTAAGGCTTGTCTTTTTTAACAAGACCGCTGTAGACATGCTGAAGTCAGTGATTGTAAATAAGCATAATTATCTTGTCACTTTGTGTTTTAGTTCACTTCGTGTCTAATGCTAGGGCACTAAAATGTACCCTTTATGCAATATCAAATAACCAGTTGCCTACATTAACTCAGCTATAAGTTTTGATTTGTGTTTCTGAATGGGTTTTCCATTTAAAGATTATATGCAAAATAGGAGTTTTATTTACTTAGCACCATAGTTACATTTTAAAATCTGGTGAGTGCTGTGGGGAAGCACAGGTCAGGGACCCATGAACATTTCTGGTATCTAGTCTAAATTTAATTTCTTATACCATGTCCATCTCTGGATCATTAGGTTCCCCCCATGGAGGCAAGGGGTGGTGACTTTAGGACTCGCTTCTGGCAAGTGTTTCCCTAGCTGCGTCACTGGTGGAGTTCCCCCTCTGTTCTTAAAGTGGGTAGCTCTCCCCTGATGGCGGAAGTTCTCCCCAGACTGGTGGATGGGGATGGGCCTCCTCTGGCTGTAGAGTGAGAGAACAGGGCTTCAGGCTCCAGGCTCCTTCCCAATGCCAGCTCTTCAGACTGGGCAGGCAAGCACTGGCAGGAAGGGATAGGGGCTGCAGGATTGCCATTCAGTGCAGCTGCTGCTTGGCTTCCTTTTCTTGCATGTAGGATGATGTCATGGGACTACATCTGATGTCTCCCATGTGCTCTTGAAAGTGCTTGTGGGGGCAGGTGCATCGAAACACAGAAGAGGATTACCCAGTAGCAACAATACCCTGGCAATAGCTGGTGCAACCTGTCAGCTCAGTCCCACCCTCTGAGAGGGCTGAAACTGTCAACAGGATGAGCCCGCTTTACCATTTCCAGTCAGGCCCTATCAAATAATTCCATCCCCCCAACTCCTGTATCAGATTCTTATTACCATGATCACACCATTATAAACAGAGATGGCCTAAGGATTTGAGGAGCTGTGCCCAAGCTCAGTGGTTTCCTCGACACACAGACAGTGTTTGGCAGGATCTTACCCCAACGCACACACCTTCCCCTTCACCCATTCTCCTGCTGCACCTGCCAACCTCTCCTGGCTGGGTCGGTTTATATCAGTTCACATTTTGCAAGAAACATACTTTTTTTTTTTTTTTACTAAAATGGAAGCCTAAATTTTGCTTTTGTGGCTGTCTCTGCTAACCAGGGGCTTGCACAAGTCTCTACCAGCTCCTCAGTGATGTGTTGTCATGGAAACTTTCTCTTGGTGAAGATGGCAATACTCTATTAGATTCCTTTCAGTAAGGTTGGATAAGGAAAGACATTTAGGGCCTGAGGAGAAACACCAGCTATAATTTCAATTTATGTCTGGCTGTCTCTCTCAAGAGGATCTCAGGTATACAGGGTTATGTTGTTCACTCTTTTGCCTCAGAAAGGGCAGACAGGCACTAGAGGCGTTTGCATGTAGGCCAAAGATGTGCTTGGCATCCTTTTCTCCCATGGTGGGTATCACTGCTTTCTGGAATGTGCTGAGACAGCGCATGGTAAACAGCAATTTAGATACTAGGGAAAGATCTGAGGCCAGGTCTCTGAGGCCTTCATCACTGCTTCATAGGAATGTCTGAGAGAATCAACCGGCTAATTATATGCCCAGCCTGAGTGTTCAGTGAGAGCACTAAGGCTGTCCTGAACACTTTGAAGACAATATTAACCATGTCTGTACAGTTCTACTTCATAATTCCAGGGCTTATTTTGCCTTGTTTAATTTAAAGGAGTAACAATTCCTGTGATTTTCTTTTAGAAATTCAGAATCAGAGAAAGTAGAGACGAGAAGGTCATGCAGAAGACTCCCTAGTCCAGGAGTGGCCAACCTGTGGCTCTGGAGCCACATGTGACTCCTTGTATAGGCACCGACTCCGGGGCTGGAGCTACAGACCCCAACTTTCCAATGTGCCGGGGGGGTGCTCACTGCTCAACCCCGGGCTCTGCCCCCACTCCACCCCTTCCTGTGCCTCCCCTGAGCCTGCCAAGCCCTCGCTCCTCCCTCTCCACCCCAGAGCCTCCTGCATGCCACAAAACAGCTGATCGGGAGGTGCGGGGAGGGAGGGAGAGGCACTGACTGGCAGTGCTGCCGGTGGGTGGGGGAGCTGATGAGGGGCTGCTGACGTATTACTGTGGCTCTTTGGTAATGTACATTGTTAAATTCTGGCTCCTTCTCAGGCCAAGGTTGGCCACCCCTGCCCTAGTCCATCCTTCTGCCAGGGCTGGACTGTTCCAGACAGCATATTTTCTAGTGCTTCATCCAGCTTAGTTTTAAATGTATCAAGCAATGTGTCTTCCACCGTGTCCCTTGGGAAACTATGCTACACCCAACTAGATCTCAGAATTTTTTCCCAGTGTTAAACCTAATTTTTCCTTTTCTGCATTTCACTTAGCTATAATCCACATGTACCACTCTAAATAATGCCTCTCCCTCCTTGGTGTTTCAATATTTATTAAGGTCTCTGTTTACCAAAGCTGATAACATTTCGGCTCTTCTAGTCTTTCTTCACAAGTCAATCCCTCCAGCCTCATGGTCTGTTTTGTTGCTGTCCTCTAACGCCCTCCAGTTCATCAGCATTTTCTGGGTTAGTTGGTGTCCAGACCTGAACAAATTATTTCAGGTAGGCTTTTTGCTTTTGAAAAATACAAGAGTAATTTCCTTCATACAGAAAAAAGGTACTATTGTGACTGAAAGCAAGAGACTTTGCTAAGGATTCATTTAAGTGCCTCTGGTGTATTACCTGTCCTCTGAAATTACAGAACATCATGACCTACTACACACAGTAAGCAGAAATCCTATATTAGACAGAGAGGGAGCAAGTGCCGGTTAGCTATTTGGTTTAGATGCGCATGGAGTGTGTGTTTCTTACCCCTTGGGTTAGTCCCTAGATTTGCTCACCCCTCCTCTTTAGATTTTCTGCACTGTCACCTCTGGTGCACACTCCATTGATCCGAAGCTGGGTGTGTGCTTGGTCAGTGGTATAATACTCATTCCCATTTTCTCCTTCCCTCCTGTTCCCACGAGGGCATTGGCTTCAAGGAGCTGCAGCAGCTCCTTGCCAAATGTCTGAAATCTGAGAACTGGCTGCTAATTACAATATTTGCTATGTTAAGAATCAGACTGCAGTCTCTGGGCTGCTGAGGGATGTCATCTTATTCCATTCCTGTATGTTGATTTGCTACACAAGGCATGAGTTTTTCTGCCTTAGATATGCAGGGAGAAGTGGAGACACAGTTTTAAAAGCAGATTTGGTTTCCATTAACTAGTTTTCCAGTCTGTTTCATAAGCATACATATATTCACCTCATAAGGAATTCAGTGGACTATTCAGTAGGAATAATATCTGGATACAGTCATACAGTGGTGTGCCAGCATTTTTTTGAAAAAAAAAATGTTTTGGCTGGTGTGATTTCAATAAGATGTTTACAATAGGGATCATTTCCGCCATTCATTTTAATACCATTTCAGGCTGTAACCAAGCACTGGTTTGGAATGCAATGTAAGATCTTTCAGCAGTTGCTGAGAGTGCAGGAGGACATTTTAGAATTCTGTCTTACTGAATATATAGTTCATTAATGTGATACTGTAGCCATAAGCCATAACAGAGGGCGCATATTGTTATTTTGAGGTTATTGGTATATGTCTCAGATAGGCTAGATTTTCAACCACCCAAGAAGTGCACCTGCCCAGTGATTTCCTACAAGTACAAACCACATCCTGGAATAACTTACTGCTAAAAGAATATCACTCACTGAGTTTAAACTCCCCCTTTATTTTAAAGAGCAACAATTGCAGTGAACAGAGTTATGCAGTGAGTTCTTTCACTTTGAACAATAGTTCTTAGCAAAATGATAGGGGAAATAATAAAGCAGTGGACTTTTTTCCTACCATTTAAAAAAAAATCCTAACTGTTTTTTGCATTTAAATCTCAACTAACTTTCTGTTGCAAAAACTATACATGGAATACTGGGCAGTGGATTAAAGTGTCCAGATGTCTTCAAACTGCTGCTGAAAGGGTTCTTTGTGGGAAGGACAACGCTTTTCTCTTTCAGCCCCTTCTAGGTTGACCATATTTCCCAAAGGCAGGGGCTGGCATTGCTGCTTGCCCCCTCTCCCCACCTGCGCACATTCCCCCACACCCCACTTTTTTGAAAGAATGGGCATTTGTCCCATTTGCTCTTGCCAGCTTGATCAGTTTGGCAAGAGCAAATGGGGCAAATGGCCACTTTTTACCAAAAAAGTCGGGACGGCTGGGACAGGGCTTAAAAAAGGGACTAGCCTGGCTAAAACGTCACGTTTGGTCACACTAACCCCTTCCTCCTCCTTTTTTTTTGTCCTTCCCCATTTACCCATTCCCCCACTAGCCACTTAATATATAGAGTGCTTTGGTTTTATTCCTCAGTAATGTGGCCCAAACTGTCTGTTCATGGGAGCTCAGCGACACATCTATCATCATCATCAAAAAGGGCCAGTCAAAACATGGCTTTGGACAATTAGCATCTGGTTTCATCACTAACCTGCTAGCAAGTGACCTTTAAGGGAGGGAAATGGAGCATGTGGAGTGTTTGAATAAGGTTATCCAACCTTGACGAGGAAAATTGAGAAAGGAAGGGGAATTGGTGCCATCCAAGTGATGTAGGAGCTAAGGATGGATATTGGCCATCCACCTGGAGGAAACTGGAAACATTTGGTTATCAAACCATGACATCTAGGGGGAAATTATGAGTCTGGAGATAAATCAGTGCCACTTGTGGGAGTTTACTGCAGCCACAGTAATACAAAATATGTTGGTTTATATCTTTTCTGATCCCCATCTCTGTGGGGTTCCCTTATATTTTTATAATATAAAGTCCTCACCAGAGATCAAGAGTTTGCTTGCTATGAACTTATTCCTTCCTGAAACCTCTCAAATTTACTTTGTACTTACTTAGAAATTGTGGCTAAAGTTGAAAACAATAAAAGATTATGAATAGGTGAAATACTGAAAATAGTGATAGGAATCAAAGTTGATTGACTCTAGCAAATGAATGAGAACCAGCCTATCTGCTTATATAAAAAGAGAAAAATATCACTATTTAAATAACCAAGGGGGTTTCCTCTTTTTTGCTGATAAATAGGAATATGAAGGCAGCAATTCAGCCTCTTGAGAAGTTATTACTTCTGCCTTGAGGAAGCCCAAAATAATTTTCCTGTGAGATTTGGAAGTTTAATTCTGAGCTCTCTTTTGTGGGCTGTATATATTCTCTTGCAGAATGTTAGCCAGAGAGAGACCAGAAAAAATTGATAGTTAAATATGGAGAACACACACATTTTGATCTTGAAACAGATGGGATAAGAGGTGTTGGGACAGATAAGTCTTTCTGCTGTTATAATGGCTTAGTGGAGTTGAGAAGATATTGTTCTGTCTTCTAAGTGAATTAGTTTCTTCCCAGCTTTCTATTACATGATTATTATTTTTTTAAATCACAAAGAGCAATGACATTTTCCTAAGGGTAATTTGTTTTTTCGACATATGCATATAGATATTTGGTTAGCAACAGACTCCTCCTGTCTTTTTCCAGTAACTTGCTTTAGCCACTTCAGTACTTTATACACTTGGTGACAGGTTTCAGAGTGGTAGACTTGTTAGTCTGTATCAGCAAAAACAACGAGGTGTCCTTGTGGCACCTTAGAGACTAACAAATTTATTTGGGCATAAGCTTTTGTGGCTAGAGCCCACTTCATCAGATGCATGAAGTGAAAAATACAGGAGCAGGTATAAATACATGAAAGGATGGGGGTTGCTTTTGCGTAGAGACTGTCCGGTTTGGCCAATGTACATGGCAGAGGGGCATTGCTGGCACATGATGGCATATATCACATTGGTAGCTGTGCAGGTGAACAAGCCCCGGATGGTGTGGCTGATGTGGTTAGGTCCTATGATGGTGTCCCTAGAATAGATATATGAACAGAGTTGGCACCAGGGTTTGTAGCAGGGTTTGGTTCCTGGGTTGTTTTTGTTATGTGATGTGTAGTTGCCAGTGAGTATTTGTTTCAGGTTGGGGGGCTGTCTGTAGGTGAGGGCTGGCCTGTCTCCTAAGGTCTGTGAGAGTGAGGGATTGTCCTTCAGGATAGGTTGTAGATCCTTGATGTTGCGCTGAAGAGGTTTTAGTTGGGGGCTGTAGGTGACGGCTAGTGGTGTACTGAGAAGTCACCTACTATCAAGACAGGCCCAACAAAGAAAGTAACAGAACATCACTAGCCGCCACCTACAGCCCCCAACTAAAACCTAAACTTAATTTCCCCGTTACTAATTTCTCCCTACTGTTACTCACACCCAGGGCTGCCCAGAGGATTCAGGGGGCCTGTGGCAAAGCAATTTCGGGGGCCCCTTCCATAAAAAAAAGTTGCAATACTATAGTAACATGTATTTGGAAATGTAAAAAATAACCAGCGAAATACATTCAAAAATTAATTTTAAAATACATTAAATACATTTATAAACATTAAAGGAGGGGGTGCCCGGCTCAGAGGGGCTGGGCTCGGAGCTGGGGGTCGGGAGGTGCCTGGCTCAGAGCCACTTACCATGCCGCTTACCCCCACCTCAGTGAGCCGCGTCCCGGAGCTTGCAGCCCCGCCCCCTTACCACACGGCTCCGAGCGGGAGGACCTCAGGCACCGCCCGAGCCACGCTGCTGCAGCGCTGTCCAGGGCCGCTCCTGGATGCAGCGTGCTGATGGGGGAAGGCGAAGGGGGAGGTGGGGAGAGCCTCCGACATTCTCGTGGGGGCCCCTGTGGGGCCTGGGGCAAATTGCCCCACTTGCCCTCCCACCCCCCCACCCCCCCCGCGCTCACACCTTCTTCTCAACTGTCTGTAATGGGTCACTCTCTTACCACTTCAAAAGTTATTTTTCCTCCCTTGGTATCCTGCTGTTAATTGATTTATCTCATTAGACTGACCTCACACTTGGTAAAGCAACCCCCATCCTTTCATGTATTTATACCTGCTCCTGTATTTTCCACTCCATGCATCCGATGAAGTGGGGTTTAGCGCATGAAAGCTTATGCCCAAATAAATTTGTTAGTTTCTAAGGTGCCACAAGGACTCCTCGTTGTTTTTTCTACACTTGGGACGCTTTACTAACTGCTTACAGACAGCTGACATGCAATGACCCCTGGAGGCTGAAACTAAAAGTTTGAGCATATGCTGTACCCCAGCTTTTTGCAGGAGTCTTTCCTGCTAAAACTTGAACAATAGCATGCATCACATCACAGCCACTTACTTTCAGTGTAGTCTTTGCAAGGAAACTAACTTAGGCCCTGTTCAAGACAAGTGCATAAGCATGTGCTTACCTTTAAGCATTCATGCAACTCACAATGAAATAAAAAAGTCCACTCAAAAGTGAGGAATAAAAGTTTCCTTAATTCTGTCCCGTGTGCATATGCCTTATGATACAGATTTTAAAGACATACTCACGTACTACTATAAGGCGTACACACAAGAGGGCTGACTTAAGGTTTAACAGGCAACCTTAATTCTGGCATTTCCTAACTTGTGAGTGCTTTGACCTTGATAATGTTCTTTTAACATAGTTTTTGGTGTTTGTTTTGTATGTAACATTCTGTGTTTTTTATTTTAAATTAAAAATGCAAAGGAAAAACAAATTTCCTCACTTGGAACCATATTGACTCCCCGTGCAGAGCTGAGATCTCTAGATTCACAGCACAGTCCACTACCACCTGAGCTACCTCAGTAACTAATGCAGCATACGCCTGTGTTGTCTATGTGGTCCTGCCACTGGAGAGGGATGGAGACATACTTTGCTACTGATTTCCCAGCTATTTGCTGACCCATAAAGAAATGTTAAGACTTGGGACTCCTTGGTTCAATTGCAGGTTCTGTAGGAGCGTGTGGTCTAGTGGTTACAGATCCTTCAGCCCCGCCCAGTGCCAGATTAATGATTTTGCCGCCTCCATCCCCATATTAACTTATTTTAGTTTTTTTACAAATTTGTTTGAACTAAAATGAATCTAAATATCATTAAAATAATTGAACATTTACAAGTTTCATTATAAATAAAATTACAAGTACAGCGGACCCTCGTTTGAACACGCGTCTGTATAGCACGATTTCGCTTATAGCGCGGGACTGCGCATGGATCCAAAACTGAGAACCGCTTAATTTCTTCCTTCCGGTCATATTGTTAAGGTTTAGGATTCTCGTGAGTATGTTTACTAGATGGTGTTGTGCCATCACTGGTGATTTCAGTACGCACTATGATTGGTAGAGTCGTGGTAGATTACAAAAATGCTGCTATTATAAATTTGCCGCCCCTGCAAATTTGCCGCCCTAGGCCTAGGCCTTGTCGGTCTAGGCAATAATATGCCGCTGGCCCCGCCCCCCAGCCTCTCCCTCTCGCCTAGTGCAGAATGAATCTTCAGAGACTAGCTGCCAAATTCTACTGAGCATGTGCAAACTGAGATTTTTCAGAGGCTTATAACTTGGCCAAATTTGGGCACCTTTTCACTGGAACAACAAAAGGATTGTCCCTGACACAAAGACTGCCACTCTGCCAAATTACAAGTCCCTGCTCCAAAGCATGGAGCTGCTAGAACTTCTCAACTCAAGATTTGAGAAGTTTTTTAATATGTGCAGAACAACAATCTCGTTCTTGGAAACTGCTGGACCCATTTTAACGGAAATGTTAAATAAAATAGCCTGAGACAAACACCAGGCAGGGGAAATATCAACCAGCATTGTTAAAGTTTCCCAATGTATAAGCATATAATGTGTTATAATAGGAATATATGGAATAAGTCTGCTAGCTACATTTCAGATATTATTTATTAAAATAATGATATGGTTAACTTTACCAAGTATCGTCTGATAACTCTGCAGGTAACTCCTCAGTGTTAAAGCATTCCCTGGAAACTTCAACAGAAATCAGTTTAGGACATTTGGGGGCCTAACATGTCAGAAATGCTGAGCACTCACAACTCCAATTGAAGTCAGTGGCAGCTGCAGATCGTGCTCTAGGTTATGTTTGTAGGAAAGATTAAGGGAGAAATGTTAGGCCCCAGAAAATATGCTTAGATGTGTTGGGACCCACCCACAAGCAACAAAGGAATACAAAAGATAATCTATTTTTTAATACTATTAAGAAGTGGGATTCTTTGCTCTAGGATTCATCTGTACTGAGCCACTGCTCAGAAATGGAAAGTGAGTTAAGATTTGCAGCAATTCAAAACTCTGCAACAAGTTGACACATTAATTTCAGATACAAGAACAGAGCTTTCACTGTGGCTCAATTAGGGTTTGGAGAGGATAATTGTAACTGTACCAGTTTAAAGGGGGGGAGGAGGGGCTTACTGGGGAATGAAGGACTGATGAACTTTAAAAGTGCCTTTGAGAAGTTTAGGAGAAACGAATAAAAACAAAAAAGACTTCCTCATTTTTCTTTCCCTAGCCTTGGAGGTTTAGAGAAACGTGACTTATCTCTAAATAAAGGGAATGTATAAACAAAAACAACTCCAAACTGAGCCTAGAAACTGATCTCAGTATTGCTTTCCATTGACAGATAACAAATATGCTCCTGCAGTCACTCTCAATGGGTTCATCTTTATTCTTGGAGGAGCTTACGCAAGAGCAACCACCATCTATGACCCAGAGAAAGGCAATATTAAAGCAGGTCCCAACATGAACCACTCCAGGCAGTTCTGCAGGTGAGAAAAACCATTAAGATTGAATTACCAGTGCCTCAGTATTTTCTACTGGGGGGGGGGGGGAAATGACTATATAATAATAATAGTGAGAGTGGTAGGGGGATGGGAGATGTATACAATATGTTTTTATTCATCTTCATTATGCATATTTAGGGATGTATTTTAATGCCCTTGTGCATCATACTGAATATTTGTCCCTTAATATTTAAGTACCATGATTTGCAATGTGAGACTGGGAGAGGCAGAACTCTTGGGTTCTAATCACTGACAGGCTGCATGACCTCAGGGCAAGCCATACAAATGCTCTGTGTATCAGTTTACCGGTCTGTAAAATGAGGATGATAATACTCAGTTCACATGGGTAAGGCTACGTTTTTGTCAGGGAGTTCAATCCCTGTTTTCCAGAGACCTCCCTGACATTTTCTGCTTCAGTCTCGGGGGCTGCGGGACTGGAGCTGGCAGCCAGCGGGGCCCTGGCAGGGTTCCAGTGACAGGCGACAGCCCCCCTCAGGGTCTCCCTGCAGGTTTTCAGCAACAGGTGACAGCCTCCTCAGGGGGCCCTCCTCAGGGTTCCAGGGACAGCCTGGCCGGGAGGGAGGAGAGAGAACCCTGCAGCTCCCAGCCACCATGGTAGCAAGGAAAACCATGGAGCTGCAGCAGTAAAAGTCACAGACAGGTCCCAGCGTCCGTGAATTTTTGTTTATTGCCCATGACCTGTCCATGACTTCTACTCAAAATAACCATGACAAAATCTTAGCCATAGAAGCCATCTCTCCTGACCACCAAGGCAGCTCCTTAGCCATGGAGCCACACTGCATCACTGCTAACACATGCCTAAACGTTTATATTTTTTAAAACTCCTCTTGTATTTTATTTTTGGTTTCAAAATAAGGACAGAAAACACCTTAAAATCCAAAGAGCCGTTTCAAATGTCAGTTCCACATTTTTTGTATTTAAGAGAGTGCCATCTTTTTGACTGCTGAGCTGAATTTTGTCCTGCAGCAAACAGATTAAAAAATCACACACCAACTTCCAGCCAATGCCACTGGGTTCCTGCTGCTTCTGTGCTAATTACAGATTTTCATTGTTCCTCTGTATTAACAAGAGTGAAATTGAATTGAGGAGAACCCCGCTGTGTTCAGACAGTAGTTAATGATATTTTTCTCTAAAGATTGTAAACCAGAACTAAAGGGTGTGATGCAGTTTACATGAGTTGCCTCATTATCTAGGATTTAAATAAATAAATAAATGCAGATGTTATTTAACAACATAAAAATTAACCACATGTTAATGTGATCCTCCCTCAATCAGGATCATACAAAGCCTGGTTTGCTGGGAAAAGTTTGTGCACCTCATTTTTATATTTTAACCAGAAGGTTTTTATCACTTTAATAACTAGCTAGTGTGATTGCGTATAGCATGGGAGGGGTGACTTGTCAAAAAATGTAAAGGTCAATTTAAATCTCTTTTTTAATGACAATTTAAAATAAATTGTTCAGATCCCCAAATCATGAGCAAAAGAAATATCAATTTCAGGATGCCTTTGGGACAAAACGTAATCCCATTGTAGACAATGAGACTTTTGGTATTGACCTGAGGCAAGATTTGAATGGCACAAAGGGTAGTTATATACCAAGCTTGCTTTGAAAGTCAATGGGAGTTAGACACATAAGTGGCCTTTGTGCCTATAGAAAATCTCCTATTGTGTGTTTAGGGTGAACTGAATCTTTAGAGTTTCCCAAACAGCATGAAAATATGTGTTTAGCAACATGATCATGGTCTCATTTTCAGCCTGTATTTGTACTGCTGGATGTTTGGAGGCCCCCAACCACATGTTCTGCTGCAGTCACAGATGACAGCAGCAGACACGGGCTGGGAGCTGTGGTTATCGCTCTTTGCACCGTCCTGATGGTCACCTCCCTCCACACTGCAAAAGAGTGGGAGAAAAAAGCCTCCCCTGCTCCATATAGCTCAGAAGTCCTCCCTTTGCAGACAGCTATCCTCCCTTTCCAGTTCATTCTTCAAGGGTTTATTTTTCTCCAAGCAAAAAGAATACAGAATGTGTTTCTGTGTCTGATTAAAAATTCCATTTTCCTGCTTACTTAGAATTCAGGCTGCATGCAAATAGAGCTGTGTTACAGAGATTCTCCACAGGGTAACTGCAGCAGCACGGTGGGGCCAGCAATGATTCCAGAGAAGCTAATTTAGTACCAGCAATTCCCAACAGACACAGAAAAGCAGTTTCGGCTCCTTCTCCAACTCTTAGCCAGTAAGATTTGTTATATGGCTCTGCCGAATGGGAACCCTTAATAAAACGTAGATTCAGGCTGAACAGTACAACACAAACATGGTGGGGTTGGGGGTTTTTTTTCCTTCTTCACCTTTTAAATAAATTCTGGTTCTTGGTCAGTGAAGCATAACTTCACTTCTTAACTAGTGGGCCTGCTAACTTGTCTCCAGCCGATTCATTTCCTGTTACAAAGTTAGGATCAACTTCAGACACTGAAATGGGTTAGAGTACAGCTTGTTTGGAGAGAAATTCCCAGGTGGCTGTGGTTATGGAGTATGGTTTCTTAATAGTTGCCTCTTCTCAAGCCCACAAATTTGAAAGCTGGCCTTTCAGCATGCAGTGTCAGTTTTTCTACAGCTGGGAGAAAAGTGGTAGAGAGGGAAAACCTAGGTCTTCTAGCAGATCTGGAAGGAAATGTGTGGTTGGGACTTGAGACAATGGACAGCTGATTAAAATCACAGCAACAGACTAATAATAATCATCTTTCATTTATATAGCAGTTTATGCCCTGAAGGATCTCACTGTGCATTAAAGCATAACTGATATACAAATGATGCACAGAGACTGCCTTGGCTACTACTAAAATGCAGCCACCTCTGGGTTGAAGTGTGGCAGCTGTTCAGCAGCACACAGGAACACTACACAACAGTTTAGGAACACTATCCAACTGAAAGCACTGGGGAAATATAGTTAGATAGAATATAATTAGAATATGGCCAGGGCACCAGCACTAATAATGCAACTACAAAAAGTTCCAGCACATCTTTAATGACCATGAGTGGTCTGGACCTTGATTTTCTATCTAATTTGAAAGATAACATCTGCGGCAGCACAGGGACACCTAACAAAACCTATGGAAAACTTGGGCATTGAATCTTGAGCCTTCTAAAACATAGCGTCTTGGCTTCAAAACTTTCTGTAAACATGGGCAGAGTTACCAAATTAGCACAGTTAGCAAAGTTACAAAATTCAGAGAGAGCCTTGTGGAGATTAGCATCCATTAAACTGTCACCTCCAAGTGGGTGTTCCTTGGAGGTGCCCCATCCAAGTATTAGCCCACTTTGTGAGCATCCTTCTGTTGCTCTTTTTAGTCAGATTTTCCCAAAACCTAATTATTTGTGGATTAATTTCTTACTTGTAAATACTTGAAAGAGGAAGGTTTTTTTTTAAAAGAAATTCTATGTATATTTACCTGCTAGTCTTTAATTGTCTTTTTGGATCTGTTCCAATTAAATTAGTGTGTGTGGATCTGTGCCCATTCTCAGTATCTCCACGTACTAAAAACAGTTTTGAAATGTTCAGTTAACCAGAATATGATGCACAAGGACAAACCAATTCAGCCATTTAAAAATGTCTTTTTATAACCTCAGAAACAACTAGAAAGTTTTTTTTCCAAATGTTGTGAATGTCCAGCCAAGAATGAATGTTTTTTGGCCAGTTTGTATAGGGAATTTTATAAGTCTCACAATTTATAGTAGCCTGTAGCCATACCATCTTGTGCTGCTGTCTTGTGTAACCCTCACAAGCTAAGAAAGGTTGGGCCAGGTGAGTTCTTGAATGGGAGATCTCTAAGGAACACCAGACCTAGCTGCTGTGGACAGTAATGCTGATGATTCAGGAGGTAGGATTCTTCCCTCTTTGAGTTAGTACTGACACCGTGCTTCATCACGAAGCAACGGTGCTGCTGGGGTTGGTCTTTTTTGGATGAGATGTGAAAGGCCCCTAGATGTCTTTGTGAGAATGTGGATGTTAAAAACCAATGTCATAGCCAAATTTCAATTTAGGCAATTGATATTCTGCCAAACGAGGGCCCTGATTATGGAAAGCACCCAAGCTGCTTGATACCTGCTTTTCTGAATAGAGAAAGACTTAAGCGCACCGTTAAGTACTTTCTTGAATCAGATCCTAAGTTCCACCTCTCTGAGGCTGCACTTGGATAAGCTATTCATTTCCTGTCCTAAACATTATATACTTCCTATCTTTTCTTAATGATCATTGGCTGTAACATAAGCACGTGATCTCAAAGAAATGAGAATTATTGTGGGTGGAATCAGACAATTGTTCACAAAAGCAGTAGAGCAAAAAACCAAGATGGCTCATGCAGTGCACACAAATTCACACACTTATTTAAAAACCAGGGATGGAGTCCTAATGCATCACTTGTACATAGTACTTCTGTAAAGTGCTCTAAGAGCCTCTGATGAAAAGTAGTTACGTATTTCTCTTGTCCTACGGGTGAGTAAAGAGTAAAAGAAAGGCTAAGGTCTAGGTTTACAGAAGTACTTTGGCGCCCAAGTCCCAGGGTTAGGCTTCGCTGTGATTTCACAGAACTGCCAAACTCTGTAGATGCGTAAACTTACTTGGTACCTAAGTTCTTGCAGTTACCCAGTTCTTTGGGTACCTAAGTTTCTGCCTCTGGGTGTGTGCGTTGCTGCCTTCCTCTAGCGTCCAGATGCCTATCTGCCACCTAAGCCCCAGAGCGATTCACAAGCCAAGGGAATACAGGCATTTAGCAGCCCAATTCACCTGCAGGGCCTGATCCGGTTGGTGTGCTCAGAGGCTGCCTAACAAAACAGCTGTGGGGGAAGAGTTCCCTCCTAACTTCTAGCCCAAAGGTTTGGGTACTCACCTGGGATGTGGGAGACCACCTAGTTCAAGTTCCCCCTCTGCCAGAGAAGTAATTTGAACAGCGATCTGTCACCTCTCAGGTACATGCCCTAACACAGTGGATCTTCTGATGTGGAGGTCCCTCAGTCGCTCCTATTGAGGCTGTTCCCCAGTGGATAAATATTCAGAGTGAGACTGACGCTGGAGCCTGGAGACTAGAGCACTCATCCAAGGGCCAGTCTCCCTGCTCCACGATGGCACAGCTTCAACAGGAGAGACGGAGGGAGCCACAGATCAAAATGTCCCATAGCTCAATATTTAGGGCACTCACCTGCGAAATGGTAGATTGTTGCTCAACCCCCTTCTCCGTATCTGGTGTGGGGAGACTTTAACTGGGAGGTTAACTGAGCCCCTTAACCCCCGGAGTAAAGATTATGAGGGAATGTCCTCTGGCTTCTTGCAAAAAACACATTAGGTGCCTAACTCCGAAGAGTGTTCACAGTTGAGAATCACTAGCACAACTAGGTGCCTCCTGAACCCTGTACACGGTGGGGGACAAACTACGGCCCACAGGCCGGATCCGGCCCATCAGGGGTTTGGATCCGGCCCACGGGATTACCACCCCCGTGGCGTCATGGGCCCCGGGCCGCTCCCAGAAGCACTACATCACTGCGGCCCCTGGGGGGGGCAGAGCGCTCCACGCGCTGCCCTCGCCTGCAGGCACCGCCCCCCACAGCTTCCATTGGCCAAGAACGGGGAACTGCAGCCAATGGAAGCTTTGGGGGAAGTACCCGCAGGTGAGGGCAGCTCGTGGAGCCCTCTGCCCCCCCCCTTCCCTAGGTGCTGCAGGGATGTGGTGCCGGCCACTTCCGGGAGCGGCGTGAGGCCAGGGCAGGCATGCAGGCAGCCTGCCCTGGCCCCAGTGCATGCCGCTGCCATCCAGAGTAGCTCCAGGTAAGCGGCACTGGGCTGGAGCCTGCACCCGAACCCCTCCTGCAGCCCACACCCCAGCCCCCTGCCCTGAGGCCCCTAACCCCTTGAGCCCCCGCCGCACTCCATACCCCTCCCTGTACCCCAACCCCCTGCCCTGAGCCCCCTCTTGCATTCCGCACTCCCTCCCGCACCCCAATTCCCTGCCCCAGCCCTACATTCGTGGCCCTGCATGCAATTTCCCCACCCAGATGTGGCCCCCCAGGCCAAAAAGTTTGCCCACCCCTGCTGTACACATAGGGTATCTCCACATTGCACTTAAACATCCGTGGTTGGCCCATGTCAGCCGATTTGGGCTCCCGGGGCTCGGCTGTGGGGCTGCAAAATTGTGGAGTAGACATTCGGACTCCAGCCCGAGCCCAAATATCTACATGGCAACTGTACAGCTTGATCCCTGAGAGCCTGAGGCAGCTGGCATGGGCCAGCCGCGGGGGTTTAATTGCATTGTAGACATCCCCTTTGGCCCATTGGTCTGACCCAGTATGGCTGATTGTTCTTGTATGTTCTTATGGGCAGTTTTAAATGAAAGAAAATAAACCCACTTGCCTCAGGAACGGAGAGGAGAGATTGGAACCAGTCTAGCGCATAGCCATCCACCACCCTGTCTGATTTCCAAGCAGGAGTTGTGGAAAGTATTTCACTTGAAGATGGAAAAAATACCTCGGTTATGAAAAAATTACTCTCAGCCATTTGGCATTACAGTGACTCCTCCAAGCTCAGCTGTTCTTGACCTGGGCTGTACGCTCCGCTCGCTACAGCTGCTGCCCCCGAGAGCAGGCATAGGGGCTTGTTGCTTCCACGGCAAAGTTCTTCTGCTTGCAGCTGTCTTTCTCTTCAGGTTCTGACAGCGTGTAATCACTTAGTGTTAATGGCACCGAACAACAAGCTTGCATCCTAATTATTGTGATTATTCCTTTCTTCATACATTAGCCTCGGTTAATTTTGTTTTTACAACTGAGGGGCAGGGAGGAGAAGAGCAATATTGTTGCCCTTAGGAAGAGGGAGTAATGAACATACCACTTTCCGTTCACCTGCCTTAAAGTTTTGGACTACACTTAGATGCTCAACTGCCTAAAGTCCCCTTGTTAATCTAGCCCTAAATCCAACATTTAGGCACCACTAGCATGCTGAGAACACCTGCTCAGCTTCCACCAACCCTGTCAGCGCGTAGAGGCCCCTAGGTGCCCCCAGTTTTTGCTGGTGAGCATGCATAAACATGCCTCAAGCCTGACCCTGCCTAGCTGTTTGATACCTAGCTCGCACCTACCTTGTGTATGGAGCCTCATTCAGACAGAGGAGGACTCGGTGGTGCTGCCTATCCTTATACCCAGTGATTGGGGCAATTATCTGGGTTGGTGAAAGGACCTGGGTTCACATCCCTGCTCCAAATCAGGCAGAGCAGGGATTTGAACTTGGGTTGCCCACATCCCAGGTGAGTGCTCTAACCACCAGGCTATTGGGCATAACCACCACCGTTGCCTCCTTTTCTTGTGCAGGTTACATGTGTACCCTGCACACCTACCAAATCAGGCCCCTTAGGCAAGCGCAGCAGGGGAACAGCAGGGCTTAAGTGTGAGTTAGGCACTGAGCAGCTCAGTGATTTCATGCCTTATGGTGACTTTGCACGTGCCATCTGGCAGAAACTTAGGCAGCACACTGCCATCTTCTGCTTGAGAAAAGGCTGACCCGGCTTAGTTGCCTGACTCCAGGAGCATGGTTGGGGCTGTGAATCCCGAGCAGAGACAGATGTCTCAATCCAGCCCAGACTAAGGGTTTGTCTACACTTGAAATGCTACAGAAGCACATCTGCTGGGCTGCTGTAATGTTTTCATGTAGATACTCACTACATTGAAGGGAGGGGTTTCTCCCATCGGCCTAGTTAATCCACCGCCCCAAGAGGCGGAAGCTAGTCAACAGAAGAATTCTTCCACTGACCTAGCACTGTCTACATTGGGGGTTAGCTCGGCTTAACAACATCGCTCAGGGGTGTGGATTTTTCACACCCCTGAGCAACGTAGCTGGGTCAACGTAACTTTCGAGTATAGACCTGGCCTTAGGGGCCTGCCTCACTCTGGCTGAGTGGTGGGTTTTAAGCGCACACATAAGGGGTGGAGCTGTATACAACGGGTTGCCCCTCTGATTGGCATTTCCTACTAGCTAGCGTAGATGGCTCACCACTCAGTCTGTGGGCTTTTGTGTATCCCGTTCTTAGGCACCCAACTCTCCACAGGCATTTTATAGGGAGCTTGGACACCTAACTTGGGAGTGTGGGGTCTACTGGACCTAAAGTCAGGCTTTGCAACACTGAGCCTGAATCTCCTTGGTGGAGCTAACCCTGAGATGCTTTTGGAAATTTGATGTGTAAGCTATATAGGTATTTTCCCCAGATGTATTTACTTACATGTTTTCAGTTGGATCCCCTTTTATTGCCTATGCATACTGCTAACCTTTCAAGGTCCCCGTGTTCCTATTATTTTGTCTGTCCTCCCTGCTGGTGGTAACACCTCCCAGTAATTTGCAACTTTAATTTAGTGGGCTGCTTACATAGGTTTCCAAATCATTAATGATGATGTTAAATAAAACCAGACCAAAGCATCTCCCTCTGCGTCAAATAGTGCCTCTTATAATTACCCCTTATTGATGATTCTTCTATCAGTTTTTTTTTAACCCATGTGGCAGTGCTCCTAGCCAAACCAATTTGAATTAATTTTTTCAAGTAAAGTGTTGTAAGATTACCCTAGCAAGGGCTTTAACAGAAGAATACAGATACCACAGCATCTAGTGCCAGTCCCTGAAACCGCTGTCTTCTTCTGTGTCCGTTTGCACAGCTGGACTAGTAGCCCAGTACATATATAGCCAATTCCCCCTTTTTTTTTTTTCCTTTTTTTTGCAAAAACATGCTGAAACTACTGTTTTCACATGCCTTCTGTACCCTTACTCCGGTCAGTATTCTGTACCTATTGTAACAGAGTGACCCCGGTAAACTGTTGTGCCAGACTGTCTTGTGAATAGGGACGTGTTATTTACCCTTTCAAATACAAAGGAACTAGGGGGTCACCTGGTGAAATGAATAGGCAACAGGTTCAAAACAAACAAAAGGAAGTATTTCTTCACACAACACACAGTCAGCCTGTGGAACCTGTTGCCATGGGATTCTGTGAAGACTAAAAGTATAAATGGGTTCAAGAAAGAATTAGATCAATTCATGGAGGCTCGGTCCATCGAGGACTAGGTGACAAAATGGTCAGGGATGCAACACCAGACTCCAGCTGTCCCTAAACTCCAAGGAGCAGAGACAGGCCACTGGGCTAGGTGGCCCATTAGCCTGATCCAATGTGGCCATTTATATGTTCATATTGTATCCTTTCGAGCCTTTAGAAAGTAATCTTTTCTAGGGCAGAGATGAAGTCTCAGTTTGGCACAGGTCACCATTGTACAGAACTGTGTCACACGTCTTTATCCCAAATGTAGCCGGCTAAGTGTGTCTTGTATCTTGTGTTCTTTAGAAAGTCCATGTTGTTTAGTTCTCATAATTCCACCATCCCAGGTGCTTATACATAACGGACTGTCATGCTACTAATAGCAATTATGTATTAGTAGCAGTATTACAGTCGTACTCAGAGTTCCAATCAAGTTTGGGACCCCATTTTGGTAGGCTCTGTGCAAGCGCATATTAAGCAAGCTTCCCTGCCCTGCAGTGTTTACAATTCAAGACGCTGATCCTTCAAACAATTGTGCACTTCATGGCATTATTCCTTACATAAAGTTACACCTGTGGGTAAGGATTAGACCCTTAAGACAAGATGTAATGAGTCAGTGTAACTAACAAATGGATGGAGGGGCTGGGAGTGTTAGGAATATATGACTAAATAAAGTCTGGTTGGAGGTTCCTAGTTTCAGTCTCGTTCTATCTCTTTTATTTTATTTATTTATTCATTTAGACAGAGTAGATGGGTGAGGTAGTATCTTTTATTGGCCCAACTTCTGTTGGTGAGAGAGAGAGAGAAGCATACGCAGAGCACTACTTCAAGTCTGGGACAGGTAGTGTCAACAGCTAAATACAAGTGTGGAACAGATAAGGAGTTAATACATGTTGCAAGAGACCATTCAGGATGAAGGGGGCAATTAATACCTCTGCAGTTATAGGACAAAGAAGGGTTAGTAGGTTACAAATGGTTATAAAAAGCCATAAATCTCCAGCCCTGATTTTTGGTGTCAAGCGGAGTTATGAATTTAAGTTCCCAGGCTTGTGTTCTGAAGGTGTTGTGCAGGTTTCTGTAGAGGATGAGGATCGAGAGGTCAGATAGGGAGTGATCATTTTGAGAAAAAATGTTTTGGTGTTTTTGTCTTTTATCATTTTTCTGTAGGAGTTCAGTTGAGGGCAAATTGTAAGGCTATACAGAATAGATATTAGCAATCTCACACTGAGTCTTTGCTTTTTTGAATATTGGTACAACACTTGCTTTATTCAAATCCTCTGGTACTTCCCCATTTCTATGTGACTTTTCAAAAATAATTACCAGTGGTTCAGTAAATTCATTAGCAAATTCCCTTAAGACTCTGGGCTGTATATCAGCCAGCCCTGCTGATCTGTATATACGCGTTAATCAAATGTTTCAAGTATCCCCATTTACCTCCTTTCAGATTAACTGTTATTTTGACAAGATCTTCATTATTTCCTACTTACTTATGTAAGTAGCTCATACTCGTCTTGTTTAAATCCTCCCCTCATCACTGTTTTCAGTACAGCTTTGTTTTTATCCGCAGAGCCTGATTCCTACTGAAGACATTGGCCACTTCTTGTTCTTTACATTCTTTCTTCAGAGGCATTTTGGTTGGGTGTTTTTTCATGCTGGCATCTTTTAGGAGTCTCCATTTGTCCCATCCTTAAATTTTAACTCTTCCTCCTTGTGCTGCAGCCCGCTCTGTATGGTTCTTATTGCTTCAAAATGAGCGCGATGAAATCTGTGAATGTGCTACTTAGTGTTAAGTTCAGCGAGCCCAGTCATTGGCACAGAGCCTCTCCCTTACCCTCCTTCGTTCAGTTTGCTTTATCTGCAATATATTTAAAATTTGCAAAGTTTTAAAACGTGCTAATCTTTTTATAAACTAGGGCACCCAGCTCCCCCCCCCCCCCCCCCAGATGTTGTTCGGTATTCATAGCCATTGATTGGCTTTGTATGCATGCTGTAATGCCGTCTGCTAGACAGCACTCACCCCAGCAACCACATACAGGCAGTAAGATGTGTTTCTGAGTCTGAGAGAGGAAAATGGGGGTGGAGAGGGTTTGGCTCAGGGGGAAATGTGGTCATGACCCCAACCTCCACAGTGTACAAAAGAGGTAACTGACCATTGAAGGGGTTGAGTCAAGAAAGGGTTTTCATTGAGCTTGTAGTCTGGGGGGGGGGGAGGGGATGTTTCCTCCTTTACAGCTTTGGCAAAGACCGGTGGTATAAAAGAGGCATTTTTTATGCACAGGACTGGGAGCCAGAAACTTCTAAATAGCAGCTACATTTGTTTATACACTTGTATGTGGTGCATATGTGTGTATCTAGGCCTGGTACTTTGCAACAGTAGCTGTGCTGTTGATACCCTCTATAGGCTTGAGTGCGTCATGTCTTCTACGGTTTCCCTGCTGTATGTTTAAAGTGGGAAAAGCTTACTTGGGGGATGGAGGGGCAGCGCAGGTAGGGGAAGGTTATTAATGGAAGGGGTGTTCAGCCTTCTAAAGCTGCAAGTGTGTCTTGCTATTTTAATAGTTATCCAGTTAGGCTTGTGTTACAAAAGGACACTAAAAACTACAAGAAATGTGAACTGTTTTACAAGATACTAAGCAAAACTTTTCTTTTCTTTTTGTGTATAGTGCTGTGGTTCTTGATGGAAAAATTTATGCCACCGGTGGAATTGTTAGCAGCGAAGGACCTGCGCTGGGGAATATGGAAGCCTACGACCCTAAGACAAACACGTGGACGCTTCTACCCAATATGCCATGCCCTGTGTTTCGACATGGCTGTGTAGTAATTAAAAAGTACATTCAGAGTGGTTGATGCTACCAAGGAGTTGGATGGAGAACTGGTTTTGCCTGCCAAGAGCAGGCAAGAAATAAAAAAAGCTATTACAACAACAAAAATAAATAAAATTAGAAGAACAAAAACACAAAAGCAACGAACATATTGCTCTAAAGTTTTGAATATTCTCTACATTGAATGTAGAAAATCATCTTCACCTTTTGGTGAACGAGGAGCAGAGAGCTCCGTGCTATGTAAGATAGTGTAACTTAATAATACAAGTGTGTCACTAGATGTTGTAGTGGCACTTGTTACGGATGTAGGCTTTGGGTCAACCCAGGTGCAATAGAATTTCACATATTTTTTAACTGGGGGAAGAGAAAAATCTGCATTTTACTCCTAGAGAGCAAGCTTGATTCTTAACATAACTGTGCAGAAGATTAATTTTACTATTACACATTAGGCATCAGGCTATTTGAAAGAAGGTCAAAGTGTCCTTACCACTTTGATTCCTACATTTGTTTTTAACAAATACATGCTTTTCAATACCAATGACTGAGATATATCTTGTGTGACAGCTGGCGTAGGTTGATGTCAGTCTTCCATCAGATCAAATAAATACTGCAGTTCTTTAGAGCAGCACCAAAAAAGGAAAGGAAGAGAGAGAAGAACTGATTGTAATGGCATTCTATGTGAAAAGGGTTTCTTGGGTTGTATGGATTTCTGCCCCCTACATGGCAGCATTTGTGTGTTGGGAGTGGAGGGTGGTTTCTACCCTGTTTTCTACTGTATGAGCAAAACTTGACAGTGCTTGCAACCTCTAATGCAATTGTTATTTTTAGATTCCAGAGGCATTTTCTTGATTAAACTAACCTCTTTAAAATGTTCTGATTGGAATCATGTTAATAAAACAAACCATATGATGTGGGATTTCCACATTTTCAGTAAGTTATTTAAGAAGATGCCTCATATACGCATTTTTGGATCACAATCAAGATTCCTTATGTTGGGATATATGCCACTATCTTTTTGTTTTTAAATTACATCTAAGAGGACATCTTAAAAAAAACACAAAAAAAACCCCCTATCTCCTAATTAAAAGGTCTGGAAGTCTTAAATGCAAACTTCTCTCATTAAGGGGCATCAGAATGAGAACGTTTCAGAATAAAAATATTCACACTTTTTAAACACACAAGTTTAAATCCCATGATAGAAAATGGATTGGGTGAAGCCCAGTATAAAAGACACAGAATGATTACTGTGTAGAGTTGTAAGTATATGCACAGCACAGGGGTTATATTTTTATATATATATATATTAAAACATTGTCTATCCAGAGAAGCATTGTGATGTGAAAATTCTTTATAAATTTGTAAATGGAATGATCAAATGGGAGATGAGCAGGGATATAATGGGGGGAAACAGATTCTTACAGTTAACACATGGAAAATAACCCTGAGCAGAGGATTTGTGTGATTTCTTTCCAAACAGAGCAGCAGAAAGAGAAAGAGTTACTACGTTTGCCTTCACAGTTTTAGATTCTAAATGCCATGGTGGTAATTCTATGGAGAGATTCCTTTGCAGAATGCCTGTATGAGACACACTACGGTCAATATCTAGTTGAATTTCATACCAAATATGTTAGCCTTTTTGTATAGGGGAGGTCTGGTTACAACTTTGGGGAAACCAATGCAGATGGTTAGCCAATCACCTTAAAGTTATTTTATTAATAATTGTTTATAAAAGAACAAAATAGTATGAAATTTGTATCTTGCAGTATTTAAAAATAATGTGCTCAATCAGGCGATAGGGTGACTCACGTCTCTCTCCTTTTGATAGTGAAGTTCCAACCTTTGTTATGCAGTTGTTTTGATTATTTATTCTTTAGGGAAAAAAATAAGCACAACAAAATTATATACATACTATGTCATTTAAAGTATTTATGTCAAACAGGGTACAAGTGTGAACCTAAAGATTGGAGCACAAGTTTCTAACTGCCTGGGGCAGGACTAATTTTAGTGTTGGTGTGTGTCTACCTCCAAAGGAGGTGCTAGCAGTCAACAAGACCTAACACATTCAACATTTCCAATTTAGCTTATTTCTTCATTTCTCACACTGGAGCAAAACTGGCTATTTCTGTGACTAATATAAAACAACCAGGGTTCTCTGTAATGGCATTGTATATAGTTTATGTTTACTGTTAAGTTCTTGTTATATTATAATAAATATATTTATAGATCTAGATTCATCATCCAGATTGGATTAATTTTGTTAAGAGTGAAGACAAGGCAATGCCACGTTAATGTTACATTAATTTTCCATGCAACCATGGAGGAAAATGCTTTTGTTCCAGCTGGATCCGTCTCTGGTCCAATTTTTCTTGCCAGTATTTAACTGACTACTAACTTCCAACATACCTGCCTCCTACTTTAAAAAAAAAAAAAAGCTTATAAATAACTCTAGGATCTATTTATCTAGACGGCCTCGCTTTCCCCCACTCCATTTTTCCAAACCTCTATTAAGTAAAGAACCAGAGGGCTCGTTTTCTATCAAGGTTTATACAATTATCTTGACGCTTTATCTTAAAACCTTACTAAACTGCTTTATTTAAGTGAGCCTGGAGTTGTGCTACTTGGTCTTGTAATTTCTAAGAGATGAAAGCCACTTTTGCCCTGTGGTCAAGTTCCTTTGTAGCGCCGAGTGGGAGTTCAGCAATCCACAAAAGGACACTTGTCTCCAAGAGCACTGAAGTGAAACAGTTCATGGTTCCTCTGATGTTTCACTGGATGTCATCTGTAAAACACTGGGTTGGGAACTAATGAGGAGACAAATATAACTCATCCCAGCCACCTCTCCAGTGGGAGAGGCAGTGCATTGCAGTGGAACATTTCAGACCCATAGTAGGAACAAACGTCTGTTATATACATTTACAGAAATAATTAAACTATTGAGTTTGTCTCAGCTTTGTTCAGACTGCGACTTTGCAAGTATTTAGAAGCTTGACTGCAGTTTTCAAACATTTTTGTTTGGTCTTAGTGGATCAGGTTGAACAGCGCATGAAGATTGCTAAAAACCTTGCTATTATGCAGCCCTGACCCAGACCACACAGGATAAGTTGCCAACCTTTTCATCAACACTGTGGAAAGACGGTCTTACTCAGCACCAGTCAATAAGGCTGGTAGGATAAGCAAAATACAGGCTATTTGCTTTACTTTTATATGAAAATTATTTTAGTTGTCCTCTGGGAAGTTATCTGAGAGTCTGTGCTAAATGAATCATGTGCACAGATCTGCTAAGGGGTTTTGTCCTTAAAAGCTTTTAGAAACTCCATGGACAGGCTGGCTCAGTGGACTGGTAACGATACCAACCCTTTCACCTCTGGTTTACTAGTATGACTCTAGATCAGCTCACTGGGGACTGAAAGTTACCATGTAAGGGATGGTTCACTGCCTCCAGTGAACGCCACATACTCCCACAGTTCCCAGGGTTGCGGTTTTCCTCTTTCTGATCATTTCATTGAGTAGTAAACTTACCAAGTGAATAAAGTCTTAATGACAAGCAAGGAGACACTATCTGGGTGACTCCTGAATCTCAAATCTTTCCTGAGTAGTTTCTAATGAAAGGGCAGCGGTTCCCTTGGAAAGGTGCTACCTTACCCCTCCACACTACATTCAAAAGGTGGTTTAATTTCCAGTCCCGGCAGCTCAAACCCCAAATAGGATGTGTAGTCCTGTGCTGGGCAGGTCATACCAACCTCTGAAAAATACCAGTAAGGGGTGTCTTTAATACTTTGACAACACTTGTATAGCCTGTCATGCAAATAAAGGCTCATAGAATGGGATGAGCTCCTTAAACTAAACCCTTAATGCTCCATTTCGCCTTTCTAGGGTCCGGGAGCTTTAAAAGCAGGTATTGAACCCTCCTTTCAGCTGTAATGGAGATACCAGGGTGTACAGAAAATGCAACACTAATTTTTGATCATCTGGAGGGTCCTGGTTAGAAAAAATGAAGAGCTAGAAAGAAAATTATCTCGAGAGAAGTAGGCAGAGATGTCTGCATGGTGGGTCTATCATCTTATTACACAAGGCCTGGCGATACCAAGAAAGAAGTGTCATCTCTGGTTTGAAGAACCACTCTTTGTATAAGGCTAGATTAAACACTGGCCCAGATAAGACTTCATGCAAGTGAGGGCTGTCACCTGGGCCAGAAAAGAACTGGGACTAGATTCTTTAGCCAAATTATCCTTAATGACAGAATTTAGTCTCTCTGCAAGTATCGAAGTCAGACATTGGCTCCAGCTGTTGGAGACAGAAAAACCAAAGGAAAAGTGGCAGATAACAGTGGAGAATGACGCTGTCTCAAGCTGCCCCTGAAACAAGGTGTAAGTTGTCTTCTCTCGGGTGACACATTCCATGTTTAGAGTTGACGTTAGCTTGGGGGAAAGGTTACTTCTGAGAGAAAGGTAACAAATTCCATCTTCCGTCAGCCCACAAGTTCAAGTATAGCAGCTTACTTCAAGGAATTACAAGTTTTGGCTCAGCTAGTGCCTAGGAGAGAGAAGCTTTGCCACTGACATCAAGCCTAATGTCTGCATTTGTTCCTTATTAGAGGAATAAAAAAGGTAGCCAGCTGCTTGTGGTTTTTAATTTTGTCATCTTTCAATGTTTTACTAATATCCTCGCCCCTTTCCCAGTTCACAGGTGAGATCTCAAGGGCTACCTTGACAATGTCAGTCTCCTTTACGACGTGGCTGGAGGACAGTGCTGGCTGCCCAACTGATAATGCATGTTCTGAAACCTTCCTTCTTGCAGCCATTTGAAGAGCTCTCTCTGGCCCACAAATCAGGCTAGCAGCCTGAATTCCAATGTCTGTTTTGTAAGCCATAAAGTTGTTATAAAACCTAGGTTTTGTGATGGTGACTTAGGCCCAATCTGGGACATCAGTCCTGAACCATGTCTACCACAGCAATACATACACGTTCTCCACTGTTCAGTGTGTGCAGCCTTACATTTCTTCTCACCCCTTTGTGTGGCCACAGAGTATGGATACGATTAAGCTTAGCTGGCAACTGCAAGCTGTGGGAGCCTTTGTGTTTTATTTTTCCCCTGTGGTAAAAACAGATTTATAGAAATAATAGTTCTTAAAGGGTAGGGACTGGCACCTTCTTCTCAGGTTGGGGACCATGCTCACGCAGAGCGGTGCCCAGACTATGATCTGTGCGGCATGGGCTGGTTTACCCCATAGTTGCAGAATAAGAATCTGTTGGATGAAATTATGAAAGTGGAAGACCAAATGCTTTTGATTTTTAAAATCTGAGAACCAGGCGCTTATTATAGAACGGGCCCTATCCCACAGTCAAAATAATCAGACTTTGGCAAGCTGAGTCTCCTGATTCATTCTGTAGCCACTTCATTTTTACTAAAAACTACCGTTGTAAATAATTATTAATTTTCTTGTTCAATTCGTGCAGTATCCCCTGTTATTTATTAATATTAAATTCAATTTGATCTTGTTCCCACCTTTTCAATATGTCACAGATTTTCATATTGGCAACATATAATTGCTATGTAGAAGTGTAGAGGGGAAAGTAGGAAGATTCCCATTCATATCGGTCAGTTAGCCAGTTCTTAATCTATTTAACATGTGCTCTATTGATACTGCATAGTGCTCAAATTTTAATCAGAATGTCATGAGGTGCTAAGACAAATTACAAGAATCTAAGTATTACATCGACGCAGATTACATCAATTCCCTGGTATTAGAAGATTTATTAAAAATTAACATCTGCAGGGCAGAGATCTCCTCAGCCAACTCTTCAGGCCTTCTGACTGAAAAATGTTTATTCCAAGTAGATGATGTTTAATAACCTTCCATTACTAATGCACTGGAAACTACTTCATCATTCTCTTATCATACAAACCTATGTTCCTGCTTCTTTCCACATACAGAAGAAAAATGTGCTGTTCCCAAACTCTTAGCTCAATCCCCATTGCCAAAACTTGAGATGCTCCTTAGAAGACTACAGTGCCCTACACACCAGAACCCCAGTGAATATACCCTACACAGCTCTCTACGTGGCCAAGCAGAACCTTCTACAGCTATACTATTTTTAACAGTGTAGTGTCCGACTGTTGGAGCCTTTTCATGCCACAGTGAAAGACTCCGTAAGTGGGAAAAGACTCTAGCAGAGGGAGGAAGCAGAAAAAGGCCCCAGGCAAATGCCCCCTGCCAAAGTCTTTCCCTGACACATGTACCTACACACTGCAATGAGTGAGTACCGAGTTTGCTTTTCATTGTGGTGTGTAGCTACAGGTACCTACATGCCACAGCAAGTGTGGACAGGGTCCGAAAGGTGACTATTACAATGTATAAAGGACTTTCACTATGAGAAAATACCAGATAAGGGGTCTTTCATTTAGCAGAGAAAGACAAAACAAGAACTGATGGTGGGAAGCCAAAGCCAGACATTGAATTTGGAAATACAGCACAAATTTGTAATGGTGAGGGTGATTAACCCTACCAAAGGAGAGAGTGGGTTCTCCATCTCAATGTCTGCAAATTAAGACTGAATGCCTTTGTGGAAGATACGCTTTCGCTAAAAACACAAGTTATTGGGCTCAATACAAGGGTAACTGGGTAAATTTAATGGCCGCTGATATAAAGCAGGTCAGACTACATGTTCTAGTGATCCCTTCTGGCCTTAAACTCACTTGAGAGCAATTCCGGCCTGAGGGTCTTCTCCTTTGAGAAGCTATTTGTTGTTAGATTTTGCTAATCTCTTCTATTTCTTCACATGTAACCCAAAATGTAAAGAAATGTAGTAACAGTGATTAACTGGTTCACTGAAAACAGCACAAATACTGTAGCATATTCATTCTCCTGGCACAAAGTGTAAGGGGAAAATCAGGAACAGTGGCTTGGCTAGGGCCAGGGAAAGAAGCCAGCCTAGACTTAGACACAGCAGCAATACATTACAATCTTTCCAGATATCGTTCAAACCCAGTGGCTGTGTACACACAGGACAGACTTTGAGAGAAAGCAGGTATGCGACCTCCAGTACCTCTGTAACTGAAATTATGATCCATTTCTTCTGCCTCCTTTTCAAACAAAGCACTTGATTGGCAATTAATAGAGCTGTATGAATAATTATTTTTTTTGGTTCACTGGCAAGTCTGAAAAAGTAATTAACAAATGGTTTTGGATCAAACAAACAATTTTTCAAAATCTTTGGCAACCCAAGAAATTGAAAAAAAAAAATCCATGGCAGGTCAAAGTTTTGTTTTGACAAAATGAAACATTTTGTTTCAATTTTGACCATTTAAAAATGTTTTGTTTTTAATTAACAAAATTTTGAAACGAGGTAATTCAAAGTGAAAAATCTAAACATTTCATTTCAAATCCCTTTTTTATAATTTTTTAGAACTTTTTTCGTCCAAAACAATTGCTGCAAGCAACACGAATTCCCAAAACATTTTAGTGTCACCAAAGCTACATTTTTTTGCCCAAAAAGTTGTGTCTACAAATTTTTGCGCAGCATTACTCATTAATACTTCTGCCACCTTTACCCTGCCAGTATGTGTTGCTTGGATTCTATGGGCCTTAGGATTTCTATCCTCTACTTCTAATATGATTTAATATGTAAGAATCCTATTGCCTCATCAGGCCTCTGCACTTTACTACTCTTAGAATCATAGAATATCAGGTTTGGAAGGGACCTCAGGAGGTCATCTAGTCCAACCCCCTGTTCAAAGCAGGACCAATCCCCAACTAAATCATCCCAGCCAGGGCTTTGTCAAGCCTGACTTTAAAAACCTCTAAGAAAGGAGATTCCACCACCTCCCTAGATAACCCATTCCAGTGCTTCACCACCCTCCTAGTGAAATAGTGTTTCCTAATATCCAACCTAAACCTCCCCCACTGCAACTTGAGACCATTACTTCTTGTTCTCTCATCTGGTACCACTGACAATAGTCTAGATCCATCCTCTTTGGAACCCCCTTTTCAGGTAGTTGAAAGGAGCTATCAAATCCCCCCTCATTCTTCTCTTCTGCAAACTAAACAATCCCAGTTCCCTCAGCCTCTCCTCATAAATCGTGTTCCAGCCCCCTAATCATTTTTCAGAGGGGTAGCCGTGTTAGTCTGAATCTGTAAAAAGCAACAGAGGGTCCTGTGGCACCTTTGAGACTAACAGAAATACTGGGAGCATAAGCTTTCGTGGGTAAGAACCTCTGAAGAAGTGAGGTTCTTACCCACGAAAGCTTATGCTCCCAGTACTTCTGTTAGTCTCAAAGGTGCCACAGGACCCTCTGTTGCTAATCATTTTTGTTGCCCTCCGCTGGACTCCTTCCAATTTTTCCACATCCTTCTTGTAGTGTGGGGCCCAAAACTGGACACAGTACTCCAGATGAGGCCTCACCAATGTCGAATAGAATGATCACGTCCCTCGATCTGCTGGCAATGCCCCTACTTATACAGCCCAAAATGCCATTAGCCTTCTTGGCAACAAGGGCACATTGTCGACTCATATCCAGCTTCTTGTCCACTGTAATCCCTAGGTCCTTTTCTGCAGAACTGCTGCCTAGCCATTCGGTCCCTAGTCTGTAGCAGTGCATGGGATTCTTCCGTCCTAAGTGCAGGACTCTGCACTTGTCCTTGTTGAACCTCATCAGGTTTCTTTTGGCCCAATCCTCTAATTTGTGTAGGTCCCTCTATATCCTATCCCTACCCTCCAGCGTATCTACCACTCCTCCCAGTTTAGTGTCATCTGCAACCTTGCTGAGAGTGCAGTCCTCGCCATCCTCCAGATCATTAATGAAGATATTGAACAAAACCGGCCCCAGGACTGAACTTTGGGGCATTCCGCTTGCTACCGGCTGCCAACTAGACATGGAGCCAGTGATCACTACCCGTTGAGCCTGATGATCTAGCCAGCTTTCTATCCACCTTATAGTCCATTCAGCCAGCCCATACTTCTTTAACTTGCTGGTAAACAGCTAAAAAGCCCTTCTCAGAAGAAATGGGCAGGGGGAGGAGGGGGAAGTGTTTGATCTAGGGTGACCAGACAGCAAGCATGAAAAATCGGGGTGAGGGTAAGGGGTAATAGGACAAAGCCCCAAATATCAGACTGTCCCTATAAAATCAGGACAGCTGGTCACCCTAGTTTGAATTGTCAGAAGCTGTCAAGGGACACAGGGAGATTGTATGGAGGGAGTCTGAAGAAGTTGAACAGGAAATGGTAAGCCTTGGAGAAAATCAGTCATTCATGAAGACTTGTTCATTGTTTTAAAATGTCTTTTTCTGTGAGATGCTTTGGTTCTAATACTTGGCTTTAGGAAGACTGTCTGTTCACTGGCACATAGCACCAAGAGCAAAGGGTTAAAGCAAAAAAGAATTATGTGCATTGGTCTTACCTATACTGTAATCTTTCATTGCCAACTTCTGTAAGTTCTCTTCTGCCCAACTACCTCTATCCCTGGGCTGCGAGAAACAGACTGCTCTGCTGCGTTCTGTCACTCCTTCAGTGTGTCTCCCTGTCAACGCTCACAAACACACACTGGCAGCCTGACAGCCCACCCAACCCAACCCCTTCTTCCCTAGGCAAGCATTTTTAAGGTTGGAGTATCCCCTTTAATCCTACATATAGGACTGGGAAGAATAAACCTTCCCAATGTAGCTGGAGCCAAGCCAGGGGTATTGCCCAATGAACGGCTTCCCCATTCTTTCCACAAGGACCCTTGGTATTCTCTCTGGCAGAACCGTATCTTTGCCATTATTTCATTTCCTATCTGTTTCCCCTTTCTAGTCTCTTAACTGTCTGCTGCTAGGCAGGAAAATATCACAGAAGGAAACTGAAGAATGCCTGCTAGTTATAAAAAAAAAAAAAAATACAGCTATTTCCTTCACTCTCTCCTGGGAGAATTGCATGAGTCTATCGCAGGAGACACGTACTGGTTAGAGGCCTGAGAGCTGATGCAAAGAGAGCAGGTAGGGTCAGAGATGCAGTTAGGTCGGGAACCATTCTAATGATGGCATTATTTAAAAAAGAATGTGACCACATCATAACACTAAGTTATATTGAGAAAGGGTGGAATCAATGTTGTGCAGAGGTGGACAAACTACGGCACACAGGCCACATCTGGCCCACGGGACCCTCCAGCCCTGCCCCTGAGCTCCTGGCCCGGGAGGCTAGCCCCTTCCCCCACGGCCTCAGCTCACTGCGCTGCCAGTGCAATGCTCTGGGCAGCGGGGCTGCGAGCTCCTGGGACAGCGCAGCCGCAGAGCCGCAGCATGACCCGGTGCTCTGTGCTGTGTGGTGGCATGGCTGGCTCCAGCCGGCACGGCTGCCTGTCCTGGTGCTCTGGGCAGTGCCGCTGTAGTGCCGCCAGCCACCAGTGCTCCAGGGAGCGTGGTAAGGGAGCAGGGAGCGTTAGATAGAGGGCAGGGGAGTTTGGGGTGGTGGTCAGGGGCAGGGGTGTGGATAGAGGGCGGGGTGGTCAGAGGGCAGGGAACAAGGGGGTTGAATAGGGCAGTCGTCCTGTGGGGGCAGTCAGGAATGAGAGGAGGGGTTGGATGGGGCAGCCAGGAGCAGGGGTTCTGGGGGTGGTCAGGGGACAGGGAGCAGGGGAGGTGGATGGGGCAGGAGTCCCATGGAGGACATCAGGGAACAGCGGGGTTGGATGGGGCAGGAGTCTTGGGGGGGCCCATCAGGGGGTGAGAACCGGAGGGGGGTCAAATAGGGGGCAGGGGCCGGGCCACGACTGGCTGGTTGGAGAGGCACAGCCTCCCCCTAACCGGCCCTCCATACAATTTCAGAAACCCAATGCAGCCCTCAGTCCAAAAAGTTTGCCTGCCCCTGATGTTGTGCATGCAACTTTAACTTCTGATGCTTCACTTTGCAATCTCACTATTATTTTAATACAGTTTTTGTACTGAATTATCAATATTCATTGCCATTCTATCATGCCTTCCATCCAAGGCTTTTAAGGAACTTAACAAATCCTAGAGCTAGATTCTGCCATCCTTCCTCACACTAAAAATCGTATCTTACTGCTCAAGTAGTTCCAGTGGAATCAATGGGAAAAGATACTTGTGATGGGATGTATAAATCCCTTGCCACTGCACCTTGAGAAATGGCAATCTTGGAGCAGAAGCTTTAAAAGGGAGAAGCTTGGTTCAGAAGAGCCCAGCCCTGGGCTGGCAGGTAGACAGACCCTGCACTGCTAGCTCCCCGGAAGGAGCACTTTGGAGGATAAAACTGGCAGAGGGTTCTTGCAAACACTGCACAATAGCCTTGAGTGCACACAGCCAGACTATCGCTCTTCAGGTATTTCCTGAAAGGAGGCGGCCAAACAGGAGAGTAGTGAGTAAGAGTAGGGAGGTGATTTTATCTCTGTATATGGCATTGATGCGACCAATATTGGAATACTGCAGCCATATTTTTTAAAGGATATTGAATCACTGGAGCAGGCACAGAAATTAGCTACAAAAATGATTTGAGGGCTGGAGAAAATGCCTTACAGTGAGGGACTTAAAGAGCTCAATCTGTTTAGTTTACCCAAAAAAAGACTGAGGTGGCAATTACAATGTATAAACACCTTCATTGGGAGAAAATACCAGGTAAGAAATTGGTCTTTCATGTAGCAGAGAAAGTCGGTATGAGAACCCATGTCTGGGAGCAGAAGCCAGACATTCAAACTGGAAATACAGCACAAATTTCTAATGCTGACAGTGGGGGATTAGCCACTGGGTTAACAGGGGCCAGGCCAATTGCCCCCCCCCGGAAAAATAGGTACACAACGCTCCCCACAACCCCCGTGCCTGCCAAAGAGCAGGGGCATAGGGGCTTGCCTAGTTCACCTGGTGCTCCTGCTGGGCAGTGGGGCAAGGCCCCGCACCCCAACCCAGCCCCCCAGCAGGAGCACCGAGTGGGCAGAGGAAGCCTGTGTCCCAATCCAGCTCCCTGTCAGGAGCGCTGGGCAGGGGAAGCCCCCGTGTCCCTACCCAGCTCCACAACAGGAGCGTGGGGGGGGGGGGAGACAGGAGGGACTCCAGGCAGCAGGGGTGGGGATCCCCCTTGCTCTGGCCCAGGGCCCCACAAACCCCTAATCCACCTCTGAATACTGAGGGGGATTAAGCTTTGGAACAAATTACCAAGGGAGGTGGTGGATTCTCCATTGCAATGTCTTCAAATTAAGAGTGAGTGCCTTTCTAGAAGATATGCTTTAGCCAAGTAAGTTATTAGTGAAATTTAATGGCCTCAAATATAAAGCAGGTCAGACTAGATGCCCTAATGTGTCCTTTTGGCCTTAAACTCTATGAATAACTTTTGATGTTTCTGCTAGAATGATCAGCAGTTAAATAGCTGATTATATTTAAATCGTCACTAGGATTCAGAATCAACAGACTAATTCCCGTCTCTGATTTACTATTGAAGACTGGAAAGTACAACACTGCAGCAGTTACACTCAGTTTTTATTTTTAAGGTTGTTTTCACAGTCCTGAGAGAGATAAAATTAATAATGAAAACTCCACTTCTGAACAAAATTCTAGAGCAAGAAGTAGATTAAGGATGAAATTCTACAGCCCTGATGCAAGGTGAAAGCTGTTAATTTTAGCTCCACTATTACACTGTGGTATTTAATGAAAATTACTTTGTATATTTGTGTTTCATATACTTAAAAATTGTAAAATTGTTTCCAAAATGTGATACTTTAATACAATTCAGCATCTCACCATCTATCCTTTATCCTATTACTAAAATCAATGAATATTTGTTGTTCTTCAAAGTGGCTTCTGCATATTCCTATAAGTCAGAGTCTACCCATGTGAGCAAGAAGATGTAAGCCCTACACTATACAGAGACAGCCGAGGTGTTATCTGAAAGCTGATTTTGGAGATGTATGAATGGCTCCCTAGTTTAAGATGCATCGAGATTTGTACTTAGCAGAATGAGTACTCCATTTCATGCTTTAGTGACTGAATTTAGTCGAAATTTAATACTAACTCTTTCTAGGACAAATTAATTTTCTGCTTTTTTTGGTCTAAAATTTACTAACTTTGCCAGAGGAAATACTTTTCAAGCAAGCACTTTTTGAAACTTCCCCCGAGTTTCATTTCCCCACTTCCACACACCAATAACTGAAGAATCCTACAAACCCCTCTCACTTACTCACCTAATGTTCAGAGATAGGACAGTTTTCAAAATTCACACTGATGCAAAATGTTTCCCTCCTACTCATCACACCTAATTTAGTTCTGCAAAGACAAGCTGACAAATTCAAGTTACTCCAACTACTTTCATTCTCAAACATCACCCCGTCTACCTCACTGAGATCCCAGCTGCATTACTCAGCTGCATCCCACCAACCCCCTGATCCGAAGGAGCCAAAGAAGCAGTCTGAGAAGCATGGGAAAGAGGCAAGAAGTTCCCTACAGCACTGCTTGCTCAACGACCCCTGTGCCCTAGCACCTTGGGGAGCTCTTGAGTGTCTTGCAGAGAAGCATAAAAATGTATGGCTGGAAGGGACCTCGAGAAGTCATCAAGTTTAGGCCCCTGCACTGAGGCAGAACCAATTAAACCTAGACCACCCTGACAAGCATTTGTCCAACCTGTTCCTAAAAACCTTCAGTGACAGGGATTGCACAAGCTCTCTTGGAAGCCTATTCCAGAGCTCAACTACCCTTATAGTTAGAAATCTTTTCCCAATATTTAACCTAAATCTCCCTTGCTGCAGATTAAGTCCAATACTTGTCCTACTTTCAGTGGACATGGAAAGCAACTGATCACCATCTTTATAAGAGCCCTTAATGTATATGAAGACTTAGGTCTCAGTCTTCTTTTGTCAAGACTAAGTGTGCCCAGTTTCTAAAAAAAATCTTTCCTCATAGGTCAGGTTTTCTAACCCTTTTATATTTGTTGCTCTCCTCTGGGACTCTCTCCAATTTGTCTACATTTTCCTTTAAGGGTGGTGCCCAGAATTGGACACAGTACTCCAGCGAGGCCTCACCAGTGCCCAGCAGAGCAGGAATTATCTCCCATGTCTTAAAATATGACAATCTTGTTAATACATTCCAGAATAACATTAGCCTTTTTTGCAACTGCATCAAATTGATGACTCATATTCAATTTGTGATCCACTGTAAGCCCCAGATCCTTTTCAGCAGTACCACCTACCCAGTTATTCCCCATTTTGTAGTTGTGTATTTGTTTTATCTTCCTAAGTGAATTACTTTGCACTTATCCTTATTGAATTTCATCTTGTTGATTTCAGACCAATTCTCTAATTTGTCAAGGTCATTTTGAATTCTAATCCTGTCCTCCGAAGTGCTTGCAATCTCTTGGTGTCATCTGGAAATTTTATAAGCATACTCTCCTCCCCATTAGCCGAGTCATTAATGAAAATATTGAATAGTACTAGGCCCAAGACTGACCCCTGTGGGATGCCACTAGATACGTCCTCCCAGTTTGACAACAAACTATTGATCTTGGAATAACTTAACAGCTCCAAGATTCCTTCAGCTAGTTCCTTAAATGGTCTAGGATGAATTTAATCTCTGTCTCAGGATCTTCTTCTTAACATATGCGCAGTGGGCTGGTGACCTTTGCCATCAGTTATTGAAGTCTCCATTCCACTACCTTACTCTTCCCCACCCCCTTTGCTCTAACAAACCTATGACTTTTGAGTGGAACGAGGAAATGGAGTTGAGCCAGGATAAAACCATTGTCTAGCTCATGAAACAAGTCTGACTAGTAGAATGGTACAGTAGTATTCTCTTTACTGGGACAACCTGGGATGAATTTGCCATCCCACTTAAATAGAAAAACTATTTTTAATCTTTATTTAGCAACTTTTATATTTTAAAAATAGCCTTAGAATTTCCCTACTCTAAAAGTATTATTTAATGGTACAGCATTATTCAAAGGTGGCCACACTGTAACTGGAATTTAGCAGTGGTCATTCCCATTCACTGTTATTGGGCTGAACTGAAACAGACTCCCTGGAAAGTGCCCGGTTTAAGTGAGCATAACATACATTAAATTATATATTTAACAAAAAATCATACATGTAGAAATGCAACAGTGGCTGGATTAACAGCTGTTGAAACGAATTTCCGGATTCTTTTCCATTTTAATTGTGCACCCACAATGATGTATTGAGGTTTTGGTTTGGTTTAAACAAAAGAAAAGAAGTGAGGTGTTCCTCTTCACCAGTTTACAAACTTCTTGCTTAGCAACTATTTCGCTTCCAGATCTCGTAAATTCCTTTTATATCAATTTATGTGCAGGCCTAGATTAAGGCCTAGACTCAATAGGCTGATGCCCAGGGACCCAACTGCTGGAGTCACAGGACAACAGAATCTCAGCCTTCATTACAAAAATTTCCCCCCCACACCTAGACTTCACAGTTGTAAAGAAACTCTTCAAAATATTATCTGAGTCTATCTAAGCCTCTCCTGAGTCTGTAGACAGCTTGAAACAATGGCTGCAATAGGTGTGAACTGCCCCGTTCATCTTAACTGAAAGGTTTGATCCTGGGTAGGGGGGAGAGTGTCTGTCAACAGAACAGGATTGTAGTTGGGAGTTAGGGGAACCCTTGCTGGTGCCATCCTATCATAGTACTTGCTGGAGAGATATCAGCAGGACACACACATACACGCTCTTGCCCTCCCTCCCCCCGCCTTTTGCTCTTATAGCTGCGTGCTAAACTCTCCCTTCACGGAGATAGATCACAGCCCGCCTAAAGACAGAGCATCAGGCTCCAGGGAAGGGCCAGTTTGCCACAAAAAGAGTGGTACCAGTCCCCTGCCAAGCCAGCACCCAGCTCTGGTGTGGATGATCCTGCAACTACCAAATCAAGGAGGGTTTGGGCTCCTTGCAGGACCAAACTATGGACAGTTATAGGGGATGTGTCCAGAGCCCCGAATACACTTAATCTGCCCCGTCCATATGGGTTTAATTAAGCTATGCGGGTACATACCTGTAGACTTAAGCTGTAAAATCCTATTTGCTCTTGATTCAAAGGGACTACAGTTTTCACCAAGAAAATTTCCTATTGTGCCTGCTCAGTATACAGTTTTCAACCAGTAATCTCCTAAACGAAACCCAATGTGCTGCACAGCGGAGGATGCTAGTCCAAGTTTAAAATTCAGGTCTCTGCCCTGAAGAGTCTGTAATCTAAACAGATAGTTTACAGAAGGAAGAAGAGCAGAAGCTCACAAGTATATGGTCATTTTCATTATTTTAGTTGCGTAATTTTGTTTTTTAAACCATTGCCTGTTTAGTTAACATTTCATGAAGAGAGGTTATATGCCTCTTGTAATAAGTAAGATTTATAGAAGGATTTGAAGGAGGAAGTGGTGAAGACACTGCAATGCAGTGTCAGGGGTCAGACTTTGCTCATATTTTCCAAAGAACTTCACTCAAGACAGAGACCAAGCACGGAAAACTTGAGCCCAAACAGTTTATACTAGTCAAATATTCACATGAGCCAACAGGGTTTTAATGGAATCATTTTATAACTCAACTATGACAGCCACAACCAAGCTACTGCTTACTACTTCTGAAGCATCATTCATCCAAAGGTATCAAAGCACTTTACAAACATTTATTACATCTGACAATTTGCTTCCGAGGCAGATGATATCCCTGTTTTGCAGATGGGTTAGACAAAAGAAATGGGAATCGAATCTAGCAGCACCAATATGTGCTCCAGATCACAATGCCTCCGACAGCACACAGTTTGAGACAGCCATCAGGTTATATATGGATAGTTCTTGTATCACTGAATTGCACTTGCAGTCCCAGCTGAACCATATCCAGTTCAAGAGAAGGTCCAATTGCGTCCCTTTGTGCTGAATGATTGTTTTTATGGACACCTATCCATTAAATTACTATCCATTAGATAGTAATTTAAAAGGCTACTGTGAAGAGTTAAAACCCAAACTGACCTCAAATTATTCTGCCCTCTCAAACGTGGAGATGTTTACATAGAACAGACTCATAGGTGTTAAGGTCAGAAGAGAACCATCATGATCATCTAGTCCAACCTCCTACACATTGCAGGCCACAGAACTGCCATCAGTCTTAATTGCAAGATCTACTCAGGACAGGCATTTGTGATTCCAGTCACAGTGAAATAGAGACGACAAAAATTCTCAGTGCTCTTTAGTCATGGAGACCAGGTAAAACAAATGTAGTTTAACAAATGTAATTTCAAGAGCTGTGCTCACATCAGTGTTGGGGTCACTAGGCCTACCTGAGCCAAAGTTCTTCCATGTTTAAACTCTGTCCTTCCATGTTTAACTCTAATCAACCTCAAAAGCCAAGGGCAGGAATTGGAATGTGTAAACAGTCAGTTAGCAATTACGACCTTGCTCATACCAGGTACCAAGCGATAATGATGAGGTTTGCATGTTTCTAGCTGGAGAAGGGGTAATAAACTAAGGGTAAACAGGACCAAATAACTGTTTAGAGGAGTGTTACTAACAAGCTAGATTTATAGCCCTAGAATGATTTAATTGCTTAAATGTATAAACATGCCTTCGGTGGGGAGGGGGAGTAGAGGGAGAGATAGAGGGGGGGTGGTAGAGAGGGGGGGCTTAGTTGTAAAATGTATAAGAAGAGAGAAACTGTTTTTGCTGGTGTGCTTGATTTGAGACTTGCCTGTCTCCTTGCACCACTTTGAGATCTCAAATAATCTTTGATTGTTTCTCCACCCCGGTATGTTTATTGACGCAAAGCACACCGGGCAACGAACCCCACTGTTGCTGTCCTCGGGCCTCTGTGCCGGCAACATCAGCAAGGCACAAGTTTCATTCCTTTTACACCAGAGCAGTAGACACAAACATGTTGTAGAACAGAGGAGAGCAAACTACGGCCCGCAGGCTCATCCTGCCCAGCCCCCGAGCTCCTGGCCTGGTCAGGGGCGGGGGTGTGGATGGTGGTTCGGGGGGAAACAGGAGGTTGAATGGGGGCGGGATCCTGGGGGGGCAGTCAGGAAGAAGGGGGGATTGGATGAGGAGGTAGGGGGCAGTCAGGGGACAGGGAGCCGGAGTGTGTGGATTGGGCAGGGGTCCCAGGGGGGCTGTCAGGAATGAGAGGAGGGGTTGGATGGGGCAGCGGGAGTCTGAGGGCAGTCAGGGGACAGGGAGCGGGGGTGTGTGGATTGGGCAGGGGTCCCGGGGGGCTGTCAGGGAACAGAGGGGGTTAGATGGGGCAGGAGTTGGGGGGGGCAGATAGGAGGTGGGGTCCAGGCCACGACCCCCTCCCCTAACTGGCCCTCCATACAATGTACAAAACCCAATGCGGCCCCCAGGCCAAAAAGTTTGCCCACCCCTGTTGTAGGACCTGAGTGTACCTCTAACTGGTCGAGACTCTATTCAGATCCCCCTGAAGTTACTGTTTGCCAAAAGAGTGGCACTTGAAATCTATCTAAGCTATTGGGTTGGTGTATAAAAGCAGAACGGGAGAATCAGACCTGAAATAAGATGTTACCAACCTTCTTATCCCACATCCCCTTCACATGCACAGGAACTTTGTATTCCCGAAACACAAGGCAAAAAAGGGGAACAGGATCAAAAATTCAGTATGCCAATTCCTACAATTAGGCATAATCCTAAAGAACTGCACATCTGTATCTGCTCCATGTTCTATAAATTACACACAGCCTTCTAGCTCCAGGTAAACTGCCCATGTGGCCCTCAGCCGGGCAAAGTCTGGGTAACCCTTGATTTACGTAATCTCTCTATTGACAGTTTGTCCCAATTTGTATTTCAGCTTGGATTTCTAAAAATAACCTTGGAGTCTTCTAGAAGCATATCTGTAACCTGGGTTGAGTTAGAATTTTAGCTTTAAATGAACTAAACCACTCCAAAATGTTAAAACAATTTGGAGAAGTGAAAAATGTTCATTACATAGGAAGAAAAAGAGTTCAGCTGGGGAAAGGACTGTGAGACAAAAGAAATCAATGGCCCCACTTTGATGCTAATGTACAGCAAAGCAGCACTACCCACTTGCCATTACCCTACAATTTAACTTAGCTCATTTCCTAACAGTAGGGAGATTTTTTCCTTCTTAAGGTTATTTAATTATAATCCACACTGCAAATTTCAAATAGTTAGCCAAAATTAAAAGTGGATGTTTTCCTTTAACAGGCAAACATTGAGAGCAAAGTTACTGACTAAACTGCCTAAACAACCAAGCAGTGAGATCCCAGAATTAAATTATGCCTACTGAAACATCAATGAAATCTCTGGCTTGAAAAAGGCTGACATTCGGTTAGGAGATTACCATTTCATTGAAATGCAAGAACATTTTTAATGGAACCAAAGCCATGTTTTTCTTGTCATCTTTATTCAAGTATTTCACAGCAGTTATATTACAAATTACAGTAAAATGTTCAAAATTTCCAGAAGTTCAAAAATTAAATAACTTACTTAAAACTAATGTAAAATGAAGTTAAAATGCAAAACATCAATTTTAACACAATTCTGAATAAAACTATAGAATCCAAAATATATCATAGTTGATGAAAGAAGTTGACTTAATCCACAAAGTAGACAAACATTAACCAAACAATAGGACTCCCCGATGTCTAAATAACCCAATGTACAAGATACACAAGATGCAGGTACAAGCCCGAATTCAAGCTTATGTTGTGATTACAAACAATAAAATAAAATGACTATCAGCTGCAGGACCTGACATTCAATATATTGAATGTAAAAGCCAGAGCTGACCCACCAACTTAATCAAAAAATGGGAAGACAAGATAATACAAAAAAACCAATAATCCTATAAATACATTGGCATATGAGAAAAATCAACAATACAAAAGGAGACAAAAACAAACAAAAATTAATCACAGGTGAGATTCAAGCTTGCAAATACTATTAACTCCACAGCCACCAACTTCACCCTAGAACAGTTCCACTACCTCCAATACAGTCCCAATGGCCCACAAAGTTTACCTCCACCTGGCTCTGCCACATTTTACTGATCCAAGAAAAAGGCCTTGCACAGGAGTTTATTTGCAATTTTCACATCAGAAAACAAGGAATAGAGGTCGATTTGTACAAATTCTTGCCAGTGCTATATGGCAAACGAAAAATTAAAGATGTACAACAGTAAACAAGTTTAGACCACATGGATAGATTAACAGCTGCTTTAACTCTATACCCACCAGGCATCTGTAAAGGAAAAGAAAAACCTGATATAGTAATGTGATTATTTGGGCCATAAAGGCAGGTATAATTTTACCCAAGAAAAACATTTAGATTGGCTAATTCTTTTCAAAAGATCTAAAATATTGAAGTTGCAGCTCCTCAGTTAGTAAAGTTGCACCTTTCAGTTTCCATATCAACTTTTAAGGACTATTAAAAGTTATTTTAAAAAGAACTGACCTGTTGGAAGCATTTTAATGCTAGGCGCGAGCTTTAATGCTATGCGTGAGCTTATATTTGCTAGTCAAACTCACTGATGACTAAAAACTCAATTGTTTAATTCATACAAATTAAGCAACATGTTAAAAATGTATGCAGTTTTACCTTTCACAAGTCCTGCTACTACCTGAACAAATACTTCTCTGAATAAGTGAAACTGGAATAAATATTTGTTAAAAAAAAAAAAAAAAAATCTGCAGCAAGAACCTGAGACTTGCAAAAAACCCTTTTACCAGAAACTTGCTACAAAAAATCTGCTACATTTTATTTAATCAAATCTTAAAGTTTGTAACAATTTCCATCAAAATACAAAATTGTTATTAATGTACCAGACAGCAAAATATCTGAAACAGGAATGATGGTAATAAATACTAAAGGAAACATGAAAAAAGTCCCCATAATCAAATTTGAGAGAGCAAAGAACGCCTTGTTTGAAATATGGGGGTTTTGTTGCGTTGTTTGTTTTTTGTTGTTTTTTTAATCGCACTTTCTCACCAAAATATACAGTGTTTCTACATGGGTTGCATTTAGAATAGTATGATTAGATGCATACTAAGCCTTCAAACTTTTTTCTCTTAGATATTAAGAAAACAAGTGGCATTTTGGGGGAGAAAAAGGTCAAACTAGAATTAGAAGGCTTAAACATAAAACACAAAGAAGCACTTTGGATTACTGCAGTAGCCCAAGGCCCAAGTTTGTTTTTCTGCAGTGACATACTACTACTAGCCAAAGACATGGAGACAAGTACCTTAGCTTCAGCATGTAAACGGTAGCAGAGTGTTACAGTTTTCCGTCAACACTGTTGGTAACTAAAATAGAAAAAGCTGAGGTAGCTCAGTATCTCTGCAGTAGTCCAAGACTGTTTTCTCTAATTAAAAACAAAACACGTGTTGCATATTTTGGAAAGACGCTCCTGCAGCTACATATAACAGTTATAATGAACGGTAACATATGGTAACACCAGCCAACCTGTCTACAACATTTTCTACTTATTTGTCTGAAACAAATCAGCCCAGGTAATGTTTTAACACTGAGCCTGTGATAAGACTTTTACTGCAACGTCCTTGCCTCTTGCAACTGCCTAGATTGTGTGTCTCCAATTTCCAGAAAGGAAAGTTTTGAACTACTGATACACTCACTATTCAGCTATAGAGAACTGCAATCCACACAGCCCAGTTCAGAGGTCCACAAATGGCCAATGATCATATAAAGTATCTTCCCCGCCCACCCCCCACGTTAATACTGCTATACATGGCCCAAGGTGTGGGAGCCTGGATTAAATTGTACTTACAGTGAGCTAGGGCTCCAGGACTTTTGGCTAACTGTCTCTCCTTTCTATGTCTATTCAGCAAGTCTTAGCTTTAATAAAAAAAAAACTTTAGAAAGAAACCTGCCAGAATTAAACATCTTTTGTTTCTAAGAACTAAAATGGACAACAAATAAATAGAATTGTGGGAAAAAAGAATAGCCCCCATAATGAATATTCTCTTCACTTCGTTTTCAGCAACATACGAGAGTTTCACTGTGTAGTTTATTTCAATAACAAATATACCAACAGAATAAAAGAATGTCACTGTTTTGGTAAAGTTGTGTTGCTTTTTTCAGTGTGTCTTAGTTTAGTTCTGTAGAGTAAGACAGGCATTTTAGAATCATAATACTGGTTGCCATTCAATGATGAGGAAAATGCAAATCATCCTTTTGGAGCTCTTCATTCTGAAGACAGCTTTCTAACTCTGCCATTTGCTACAAGCCCAACCATTTGAATAGCCTTATCTTTCTCAATTGACTAAAAAGGCACATTAAAGGCAGTTCTAGAGAGCCTCATTTTCAAATTACTGTACATCCAGTTACTAAAGTTTCCTACCACAATGCATCACTGCCATCTTTGAAACAGGTTTCTGTCCATTACCCCAGAGAACAAGAAAAAAAACTGAAAAGGAAAATTTAAAAAGTTGTCCATTTAAAAAAATTCAACCTAGTTAGATCTGCTCTATCCAGGTTCTGTGTTGGTTGGTCTGCTCCACTGTGTCTGAAGTTTCCCAAAAGATAATGCATGTAGAGAGAACAGGAGCAGAAATGAGAGCAGTTTCTGTAGCACCAAAAATCTCCAAGTTGTGGTGTTGTATTCTTTATTTATATCAGATACAACTGTCTGAAGTTCTGTTTGGTTCTTGTAGGCTGGTTGGTTTCAGGTACCTGAGACAATAGCACCAAATTTAACAGAAAGAAAGAGAGCGAGCACTTAAGACCAAGGCTCTGCACATACTTGGTGCAATTGGAAATCGAATGGCTCAGAAGACTGCTCTCCCATGAGCAGTTTAAGAGGATAAACCCACCCATCTCAAAGACATCACAGGAATGTTTCAAACATATGAACTGTTCTTTCCATTTCCTGCAAGAGACACCAAGCATTAATTATATATAAATATACAGCAACAGAAATAAAGTTAGTGTTATATAATCAGATCTACTATGATTTTCTTTTAAACCTGAACAAATAATTTATAAGAAAATAGACAATTCTGTTAACCATTTCTGCTAGTAGATGGAAAACAATAAATGGGAGACTGTTTTCTGCATTAATGCTTCTTTAATTAGTTTTCCTAGTTGATGGTTAATGGGAAGACGTGGGTATACTAAGATAAAACTTCAGTTGATACACCCTCCATGTATTACTAAATGAGGAAGGCTGAGGTATGGACCAGAGCTGCTGTCAAGCAATACTTCTGTTTATTGATTTAAGGCCAATCATTTATCTGAAACATGACCACTGAAAAGTAGTAGTCTTTTTCCACATCATACAAAAATGTAAGGTTTCATAATAACCATCTACTGTCCAGTGGTTAGAAATGAATCTAGTATTTTTTAAAACCTAATCTTATAAATGGACTATAGCAGGGATTGGCAACCTTCGGCACGCGGCCTGTCAGGAAAATCCACTGGCGGGCCAGGACAGTTTGTTTACCTGCAGCGTCCGCGGGTTTGGCCGATCGCAGCTCCCAGTGGCTGTGGTTTGCCGTTCCAGGCCAATGGGGGCTGCGGTAAGCAGCACAGGCCGAAGGATGTGCTGGCTGCGGCTTCCCGCAACCCCCATTGGCCTAGAACGGGGGACCGCGGCCAGTGGAAACTGTGATTGGCCAAACCCGCAGACACTGCAAGTAAACAAACCGTCCCGACCCATCAGCTGATATCCCTGACGGGCTGCGTGCCAAAGGTTGCCAATTCCTGGACCATAGCAAAAGACAGGTTCTTCAGTCTGAAAAGCCTTTTTAAAGGAAGATATTTAAGCCCTAATTGCACTTTACATTATTAAAACACTATGCTTACTCAAAAGTCCCAAAGTACTTTACAAACGCTTCAGATATAGAGCTTCTGAAATGCAAACATTTCTAAGGTGAAGGTGACAGTGACAGAAACAACAGGCTCACAGCCAGTTTTTGAAGATTTTCTGTTGCAAGGTTGCCAACACTTCAATCTCTCTGGTCACTCAGTAACTGACTTAAAGTGGCAATCTTGCAACAGAAAAGCTTCAAAAACAGACTCCAATGAGAAACTGCTGAGCTTGAATTAATATGAAAACTAGACACTATCAATTTAGGCTTGAATAGAGACTGGGAATGTAAGAGCCATTACACACATTGAATCTATTTCCCCATGTTAAGTATCCTCACACCTTCTTGTCATTATCACTACAAAAGGTTTTTTTCTCCTGCTGATAATTGCTCATCTTAATTAATTAGCCTCTTAGAGTTGGTAGGGCAACTCTCACCTTTTCATGATCTCTGTACGTGTATATATCTCTCCTTACGATATGTTCCATTCTATGCATCCGATGAAGTGGGCTGTAGCCCATGAAAGCTTATGCTCAAATAAATTTGTTAGTCTCTAAGGTGCCACAAGTATTCCGCCTCTAGAGAATGAGTTGATACTATTCTCCAGTCTTATATCTGAATTTTATGGATTTTGTCATTTGCATCCTCTTTATGTTCTTTAAGATCGCATTTAATGAGACAGAAACAGAGACACCCCAGCATGGGTTTGATTGTTTGCAAGGGAAGGATAGGGGGATTGGGTCATATCAGAAATTAATGGTCACTGTGTTCCTTAAGCCATTATTGCTTAAGTTTCTTTTTATCCTTAGTAGTTAATATAGTTTTCACAAGAGGATTTCTAATGTGCACCAGTTAATACAGAAATATTGCTACCCAAAGTCTATTGCAAAATTCAGATGAGAAACAAGAGAAATTGTAAAACTTTACCTCTACAAGCTGTGATTTGTCATAATCTTTACGATGCCGATAGATGCACTGACTAAGGAGTGAGTACAGCCTCTCAAGTTGGTCAACAGTCAGGTTGTTACTTCTCTTAACCAACAAATCCAGTAGTTTCTGTTAAGAGGAAAAACATAACACAAATAAAGAATCAAGTTTTTCATATATTCATTCTTGAAATCTGTTTGAGACTAATTATTACATTTAATTGTTTGTGGACAAAGCAGAAATGTGCTAGAAGGATATTTTATATTCAGAACAAGAACATGGTTCAGTATGTAAATAATATAACTGCTGTCAACCGTCTTAAGAGCAGATAACTCTTAATGGAGATCTTCTTTACATTTGTTTGTTTCAGTATGCAGAGATTCTCTAATTACTACACTTATGGAAAACATATTCACACTTGGGAGAAGCTCTCTGTAAACATTCAAAGCCCTTCTTAAAAAACTCCTTTGTTGTGATGCCTACAAAAAAAACAAACTAACTTGATGGGGGGCGGGAAGAGAGCAGATATTAACTCCACTTCACCAATCAACACAACTACATCATCAACCCCTATTACTGCATAATTGTGTCTGCACAAACTGCACTGGAAACACTGGACTGGACTTTTATACCATAATTATTAAAAAGCTTTTATATGTATATTTATTACTGTATCTGCAGATACAGCAGTAAGATACAAATGAGTAGTTAATTTTGTTATGTGGTCACTAATTAAATAAAAATTGCTGGATAAAGAAAATCTTCAAACAATAATGCTGACAGAAAAGATTATACTTTCTGCAGTATAAAATAAGGGAAGTTGGGTCTTCACAATTTTCTGTACAGAGTATAAAAATATCTTCCATGGTGTTTGAAAAGGGTTGGTAGTGGTAATTATTAAATTTAGTTCTCAGTCCCATTACCTTTAATCTGTCATGGTCAACAATTAGAGGGGGTATGATATCCAATGGCTCCTCCGGAACCTGCTCCAGACTTGCAGGTTTTGGGGGCTCCAAAGTGACTTTTCGAGATTTCTTAAATTTCGATACACCTGCAATTTGGATGCAAAATTATAGCACATCAGGAACAACTGATAAAAAATTAAAGTAAAGTAAAATATTTATTAAATGTAAAACATTTCCAATAGTCTTTCAACTATAATGTCCCATTCAAACTCCCACTAAAAATAGCTAATGGCATTTATATAGTCCATACCACCATATTATCGAGACATTGAAATTAAGATTTGACCTTGTGTTACTACTGACAGCTGTGAATAGGACAGAATCATTTGTAAACAATGTCCTGGTTTTGGAAACCTGGCTGAAAATATAAGAAGATAATTAGAATTTACTATTAAAGCAGCTACTGCCCATCAAAGTCAACAACAGATCATCTAGTCTGACCTGCTGCATAACACAGGCCACTAATTTCTGCAACCAGCTCATATCTTCTGGTTGAAATACTGCATACTGAAGGACAATCTTTATTGAAAAACATCAACTGTTGGAGAATCCACCACTTTCCACAAGATGTTCCAATGTTTAATTACCCTCACTATTAAAAGAGTACCATCTTATTTAAAGTCTGAATTTGATTTATTAAAAATGTTTTAAATCAGGCTTTTGAAGAACGCACACTATGGAAATTGTTATTAACTCGTACTTTTTCACCCTTACTGTCACCAGACATTTCAACATTGTGTGACAGGATTAAACAGGCAAAAAGAATTGCATGGGTCAGAGTTTACTCTGACATACCTTGAATCTATTTATTGTATCACCCAGCAACAGTTTCACTGGTTAGTTTAATTCACAATTCATTTCTCTATAAAGTGGTGTCCCCTACAGTTCTAGTTGCGCTTGCTTTTCATTTCTACTTGGTTCCATTTTAAAGACGTATGAATTGCACTCATTGCTATGTGGAGGGCACTCTGGTATGGCAGACATTTTTTTATGTGAGACAAAGCAATGGATTTCTCAATTTTATTAAATGAAATAGACAAGACAGATTTTTTATTAAAAGGCTTAAAGTAGCAACTGAGCCATACTTTGGCCAGGGTAATTTCAACTGGCGATGCTATTGTGATCTCAGATGTCATTCTATCATCATATTTATCATTGGATTAGATTTCTTGTCTGTAGGTCTACTATTGAGACTTTGTTTTACCATCTGAAAAATAATGCCAGGTGCTCAAGACAAGCCACTTATAGCTGCTGATATATGCTTAAGGCACAGGTAGGTTAATTAGCATAATTCTCTATTATCTGGTATACCTTCACATAAATATGAAGGATGCCACTCGTCCAGAACACAGAAGCACATATCCTAACAAGTATAAGAAAGTCACAATGAGAGCTGGGCAAAATTTTTCAGATGCAACTCTTTCACCAAAAAATTCAGATTCAGGTCAACTGAAAGATTTCACAATGCCATGTTAAATTCACCAACCTGTTTCAGTAGAAAAAAATAATCCAGACAAGTTGAAACATTTTCAAAAAGTTGAAACATTCAGTTTTGATTAAAAATTATGTTTTGTTTCTTATTTTGCTTCAATTGTATTTTTTAAGATACTTGGAAATAAATGTTTCGTTTGAAACAAAACTAGGGTGGGTTTTTTTTCTTTTAGGTTTAGCTGATTTTTTTTTTTTTTTTTTTTAAACACCTCGTTTTGCTTCACTTCAAACCAAAATAATTTTTCTTCCTCCCAGACTTTTTGGTCAGGCCACTGAAATGAAAAATTGGATATTTGCAGAGCTCTAGTCACATCTCCCTGAGCTTTAAAAGTTCACAGCGATTCCCAGTAAACTTCTACATCAATATTAAGGCTTTTTTAACTTACATTTTAAGTAAGATTTCCAGATTGACCGGCTTTCACCTAATACATCCCTAGTGTTCCCTTACATTCCAAATGATTAGTTTAATTACCCTTCTCTCATCACAACATTCTGAGAGAGAGAGCAAGAATTCATCATAATTATGCCCTAATTGTAGAATAAACTTCCTTCTACTATTTCAGATTGCCAACTGGTGCCAGAATTGAAAAGTAGTTTAAAGAAATATGTTTATGGTAGCATTTATTTGTTCTTAATAATTGATGTTTATATTATTTTATTACAAAGCGCTCCAAGACTTTTGCAAGTACTTGTGTTATGGGGCTGCTCTCTGCCCCACTCCAGAGCAGGGCATGTTTTCTTCAACATACTCTCAGTCAATGCCAGCCCAGGAGGAGTGATAAGGAGGAGGCATACACAAGCAGAGGCAGGAATAGCAAACTGTCTCTTGAGCACACTAGTTCACTGGACTATCCTACACCACAATGCAAACCCCTTACTGGTTTCATTTAATGTCTGTGACTCGTGTTTTCCTGACAGCACCTCAAAGCCCTACAATAATCACCCCTGAGGAAGGCTGGACACTGCTCCACCTGGAAATCATTGGGACTGAAGGGGGACCATTGGGTATTGACATAAAACATTCTCTTCTCCCTACTGGGCCATGTGTGCTACCTCCCCAGTACTCTCAAGCTTCTAATGGGCTAGGGAACAAGGGAGAATTTGGTCCCAAACTTACTCTACCACTATACTAGCTTCCTTTCTCCCCCTTCATTTGTCTCTCTTTCACCATCTAGTGGAGAACTGCACCCATTCTTCTGCACATAGTACTTTCTCAGTGGGGTAACAAGGAAGTGAAACTGACAGCTGTGTTCTGTTCCTTCTGGGTCATTAGAGAAGGAGAGGTTACTCACCTTGTGCAGTAACTAGAGCTCCCTGTGGATGCTCCACTTTAGATGCACATGAACCCTGAGCCTTTGATCGAAGCTATTTGGTAACAGTGCGTATTCAGCTTGCACATGTGCCCTATATATCCTTGTGTCCAGGGCTAAATTCAGCCGGAGCTGTCCAGAGCAGAGCTCCGGTAAATATTTTCAACGACTTGAGAGTTTTTATAGCATGTTGCGGAGGGGCAAGGGGGGCTCCGGGAAATAATCTATAAGAATTTAAGCCCTGCTTGTGTCCCATACTGAGGCTATAAATGGCCGCATGGGCAAACCACCCTCAGTTCCTTCTCTACCACAAAGTCCCACAGAGAAACTCTGAAGCGCGGGAGAAGGAGGATAGGTAGTAGAGCACCCACACAGACCGACATCTCAAAGAACTCCAGTTACAGCACAAGATGAGTAACCTCTCCTTCTTCGAGTAGTGTCTCTGTGAGTACTCCACTTCAGGTGGCTCCACCACAGCAACCCCTTAAGGAAGTGGGAGGTTCAGAACAGAGTCCAGCACTGAAGAGAGGTCTGCATTGCCTACTGCAGCATCTGATCTAGCTGCGTGAACCAAAGCACAATGGTAGGAAAAAGTCTGTAGTGAAGCCCATGTTGCAGCTCAGCAGATTTCTGCAAACATCCATGAACAGGGCTACAGATGTAGACTTATCTAGTAGAATGTGCAGTCACTCGTACAGAAAGTTGAGCAACAGCCAAGCCACAACAGGTGATAATATATTCTGAGATCCATTTATAGTCTCTCTGCATGAAGAGACTGGATCCTGTAGACCTATCTGCAATAGAAGGAGGAAAAGTCTAGGGGACTTCCTGAATTGTTTGGTTCTGTTCAAGTAAAAGGCTAATGCTCTCTTAACATCTAGGGTATGGAAGGAAGGTGGCTTGCTGCATAGAGAGTTATGAGGCTTAGTAAAGAAAACTGAAAGGTGAATAGTTTGGTTAATGTGAAACTCACAAGAAACCTTAGGTAAAAATTTTGGATGGGGTTGTAATGATACTTTCTCCCTGGAGAACACAATAAATGGAGGGCCTGCCATTACAGCCCCACTCTCCCCAAACTTAAAAGCAGAAGCATTGCCCACCAAAAAGGCCACTTTCATAGACAAATGTAACAGAGAGCACAAAGCTAGTGGCTCAAAAGCTTGTTTAACAGTTAAGGACAAGGTTGAGATCCCAAAGCAGAGTAAGATCTCTAATCATCAGAAAAAGATTCATAAGGTCTTTCATGAACCTCCTTGTGGCTGGATGTGCAAAAATTGAGAAACCTTCTACTGGCAAACAGAAAGCTGTTATTGATACTAATTGAACCTTGATGGAACTCACATACAGAGACCAATGTCTTCAATTCCAACAGATAATCCAAGAAAAAGATGACTAGAATGCGAAAGATGATGGCAGTTACACCAAAGATGGTATCTGCTTCATTTCTGGAGGCAAGTTTATCTTGTAGATTTTCCTGATATTTAACAGCACGAATTATACTCTCAATGAACAGGATGTTTTTAGTTCCAAGAACCATTGAGACACTATGCTTGGAGTTGCAGAACATTCAGATTTGGGTGAAGTGTTCGATCCACATTGAGACAGTTGAGAATCAAGTAGGAGCTGCCACAGAGGGTCAGAGGTGAATCTGATAAGTTAAGGAAACCAAACTTGTCTTGGCCAAGTTGGTGCCTTCAAAAAGACCCTGGCATGGTCCTGCTTGATCTTGTTGACAACCTTTAGAGCAATGGCATTGATGGATATGCACTTCTAACTGCCCTCAATTCCAGCAGATTGATTTGCAAGCACTGTTCTTGTTGTGAGCATTTGCCCTGGCCTGAGTGATAACCCAAACGTACTCCCCATCCCAAGAGAGAAGGGTCCAATGTTATGACAGTACAGGGATTCTGGATTAATGGGGTTCCTGCACAAACCCTGGAAGGATCCTTCTACCAGGTGAGTGATTGTTGCACCCAGCTTGGTTTAGACACCTGTTTGTTCAGACTGTGTCTGTTGGGCATGTAAAATGTCCTGAGCCACACCTGGAAACATCAAAGATGTAATCTAGGGTTCTGTGTTATAAAAACAGAGACTTGAGGACTGTGCTGCATTCTTTGGATAAGGTTCTTTGGAGCGAGGAACCTATTGGGAGGGAGGATAAGCCATCATCAAATCCAGAAATGCTCCTCTGAAAAGTATTCACGGTGTAGGGGTCAAGGCCAATTTCTCCACATTTATTTGTAGGCCTAAACTGTGGAAAAGTAAAGTTGTTGTTTTAACTGCCAACAGCACTTCCTGATAAGACTATATCCTTTGAGAAGCCAGTGGTTGAGATAGGGAAAAACTGTTATACCTAGACAACGAAGGTGGGCGCTACAACCACCATAATTTTTGAGAAAACCCTTGGGGTGGAAGAAAGGCCAAAGGGTAGGATCGGGTATTGGTAGTGATCGTGAACAACTATGAAATGAAGAAATCTTTCATGAAAGGGCTGAATCGCTACATGGAAGTAGGCATCTTTGAGGCTGAGAGCTGCAAACCGTCCTCTGACTTCAGGGAGGGAATTATAGCTGCTAGAGAGACTATTCTGAATTTCAGATATCTGACATTCTTCTTCACTTGTCTGAGATCTAATATTGGCTGCCAACATCTGTTTCTCTTGGGTACCAGAAAATACTTTTCCTTTGTGTTGAAGTGGAACTGGTTCTGTGGCCCCTAGATTTAGGATTGATGTGATCTTCTCTTTCTGCAACTGATTGTGAGGGGGGTCCCTGAAGAGGGATGGGAGGGTAGGATGGAGATTACTCTGGTTATACTCCAACACCCGGGAGGAGTGAGAGAAATAGACCTGGCTGCAATGTTGGCCACATCAAGTGAAGCCTGCAAAGACATCTTCACCAAAAGCTGATCCTCCTCTTTAATTATGGCTAGGGCTGTCGATTAATCGCAGTTAACTCACGTGATTAACTCAAAAAAATTAATCGCACTGTTAAAACAATAGAAATGTATTAAATATATTTGGATGCTTTTCTACATTTTCAAATATATTGATTTCAATTACAACACAGAATACAAAGTGTACAGGGCTCATTTTTTATTACAAATCTTTGCACTGTAAAAATGATAAAGAAATAGTGTTTTTCAATTCACCTCATATAAGTAACGTAATGCAATATCTTTATCATGAAAGTGTAACTTACAAATGTAGATTTTTTTGTTACATAACTTCACTCAAAAAAAACAAAATAATGTAAAACTTTAGAGCCTACAAGCCCTCAGTCCTACTTCTTGTTCAGCCAATTGCTAAGACAAACAAGTTTGTTTACATTTACAGGACATAATGCTGCCTGCTTCTTATTTACAATGTCACCTGAAAGTGAGAACAGGCATTTACATGACACTTTTGTAGCCGACATTGCAAGGAATTTACATGCCAGATAAATTAAACATTCATATGCCCCTTCATGCTTTGGACACCATTCCAGAGGACATACTTCCATGCTGATGATGCTCGTTTAAAAAAATGCGTTAATAAAATTTGCGACTGCACTCCTTGGGGGAGAATGTATGTCTTACACTCTGTTTTACCCACATTCTGCCACATATTTCATGTTATAGCAGTCTTGGATGATGACCCAGCACACGTTCATTTTAAGAACACTTTCACTTCAGATTTGACAAAAACGCAAAGAAGGTACCAATGTGAGATTTCTAAAGATAGCTACAGCACTCAATCCAAGATTTAAGACTCTGAAGTGCCTTCCAAAATCTGAGAGGGACGAGGTGTGGCACATGCTTTCAGAAGTCTTAAAAGAGCAACACTCCAATGCAGAAACTACAGAACCCGAACCACCCAAAACAAAAACCAAAAAAAACCCCCCAAAAAAACAAAAAAAAAAACCTCTCCCAACTTTCTGCTGGTGGCATCGGACTCAGACGATGAAAATAAATACGTGTCGCTCCGCACTGCTTTGGATCATTATCAAGCAGAACCCGTCATCGGCATGGACGCATGTCCTCTGGAAGGATAGTTGAAGCATGAAGGGACATATGAATCTTTAGAGCATCTGGCACGTAAATATCTTGCGATGCTGGCTACAACTGTGTCATGAAAACACCTGTGGCCACTTTCAGGTAACATTGTAAACAAGAAGTGGACAGCATTATCTCCTGCAAATGTAAACAAACTTGTTTGTCTGAGTGAATGACTGAACAAGAAGTAGGACTGAGTGAACATGTAGGCTCAAAAATTTTACATTGTTTTATTTTTGAGTGCAGTTATTTTTTTTGTACATAATTCTACATTTGTAAATTCAACTTTCGTGATAAAGGGATTACACTACATTATTCGTATTAGGTGAATTGAAAAACACTATTTCTTTTGTTTTTTACTGTACACATATTTGTAATAAAAATAGTATACAGTGAGCACTTTACACTTTGTATTCTATGTGGCAATTGAAATCAATATATTTGAAAATGTAGAAAACATCCAAAAATATTTAAATAAATGATATTCTATTATTCTTTAATCACACGATTAATAGCAAAATTATTTTTTTTAATCACACGATTAATCACTATTAATTTTTTTAATCATTTGACAGCCCTAATTATGGCATTAAACTGATCTTGATGTTCCTGTGGTAAATGGTCAATAATAGCATTAAACTTCTGGTTATTCAGGAAGTCATATTTCGACATTAGCATTTTGTGATTTGCAATCCTAATATGTAATGTCACCAAAAAGACGCTTTTATGATCAAAATAGTCCAGTCACTTCTGATCCTTGTTATATGGGGCAGCTTTAGGAATATGCGGTCTACACCTTTCATTAACTGTGTCCATGACCAGAGAATTTGATGTCAGGTGTAAAAACAAAAACTCGGGATCCCTGGCCCAGGTGTAGTATTTTTTAATTGGCACTCTTGCAGGTAGGGTGTGCTGCTGCTGGAATTTGGCCCTATGGTCTTGGCTGGCTCAAGGAGAGCTTCATTAAATTGGTAGTGTCACCAGCGCTGAAGTAGAAGTATGTAATATGTCCAGAAGCTAGTGATGGGAATCCTGGATTTCTTCCAGGGGAATTTGAAGTGTGTTCACCATCTGCTTCAGCAGGTCCTGGAACTGCTGAAAGTCATCAGCTAATGATGATGATGGAAGCATTACTGCCTAATCAGGCAATGAAGAAGAGATATTTGTATGGTGGGTGACCTCCTTGTCCACCTTCGCCACTTGCTCCACAAAGGTCTCCTCTGCTGATTCAGCATAGAGGGGACGAATGGAAGGTACTGGAAAATGAGGTCTTCTATGCTCCTTATGAGACTGAATTAGGGACCCTGAAAACTGCAGATAGTATTCTGCCCATGGGTCCCAATAAGGCCAAAGAGGAGGTCCATAAGGCACGGGGGGAGGTAGCCATTGCTGATGATCCCACGTATTAATAAGCAGAGAACTTATAGTCTTCCTTCCTTCCATCTGCAGAGAACAACATCTCCTTGAGCAAATACTATTATTTGAGCAAATAAACTGGAAAGCCTTGAACAGAAAGCTGTGAGTCTGACTACGAATGCTCTTCTACATATTGTAAAAGAAGTTACAACAGTTCTTTCTGAATGGTAGAAATTGGGAAGTAGTGCATCTGAATACAACATGCACAGCTGATGACTGAGCAGCTCTCGGTACTGAAAGATGTCCGGAAGTTGCAAGGATGGGAAACTCAGGAGGGTACCGGAACTCCTGTGGTACTTGGAGCACAATCGAACATGGTACAGGCACTGAAGTTGTTCTCAATGTCACTGTCCGAGTTGTTGATCATGGGTCTGAGGGTACTGCAGATTCCAGTGAGGCTACTCTCTTACTAGCATAGGCTCTGATGGCAGCCACAGTAATAGTCTGATTCCATACCCTTTGTCGGCAAGGTATGGGACTTAGATGAAGTCTTAGAGTGCTTCATGGTACCCAAAGTACTTGGCGCCTCAACAGCACTCCTCACAGGGCCCTGAGGTCTCTGGTTCCTGAATCATCTTTGAGAAAGAACTTCCCATTCTCCTTCACTTACCTGCCCCCCTCCTTAGTCTTTGAGTGGTAAACTCTTGGTACCAATGAAGCAATTATAGGTACCTTGCTAATGGAGAGTGTCAGAGACCAGGATCTCAACGCTGCCTTCACCTTGGAAGCTCTCGTGATCATGATCTCCATGTAGACAGGACATTAGCAAAGGGCTCCTGTTTAGGGGGTTGCCTGTCCGAAGTCGGTCTTAAGGCTTTCTCCATCACTAACACATTATACTTAAATCTCCCTGTTTTTGTGGGATCTTCCCTTAAAACAAGTGCAAATATTCCACTTGCTGGGGATATGTGAGTCTCCCAAACAATATGCTGAAAATGCTCATAACTGACGGGAATCACTTTTCAACATGAGAGGCACGTTTTAAAATCTGGTGAGCCTGGCAACCCAGATACAAGAAAAAAAACCTGACACCTCAGTAAGGGAAAAAACAAAAACAAAATTCCCCCAAGAAAAAGGGAATAACAGTTCCAACAACTATAAAGTACTAAGAATCCTACCAACTAACTAAAGAACAAACACTATATACTACATTCTAACTCTAAAGAGGAAAACAGGCACACCCTAAACTCTCTCTGTTCAAATGTGATTGAGAAAGAACTTAAGGCTGTTTACCCAGGTTGCGCTACATTGCCTTGGTATAGGGCACGGAGATGTGACGGACGCATGTGCAGGCTGAACAGGCAATGCTACCAAAAATTTCGGATCAAAATTTTCCATGGGTGAAATTTAAAAAAAAAGTAGGGAGAAGTATGGATAAATGTGGAATTCTCACAAACCTACAGAAAGTTTAAGCCACTGAAATCAATGGTTTAATGGTGTGATGCTCCCAGATAGATTTTTGTGAAAAATAAAGTTACTTTTAAACTTTTTCCCCCACATTTAGATAAAAGATAAAACAACAACTCTGCTGGAGTTTAGACAAGTAGATGGATATATTATTTAAAGTAAAAACTTGAGAAAAAAAGTTTTAAGTTTTAAAAATAAATTATACTTTGTTTTAAAGTATATTGAATCATGTCATTTACGATATCAAAAGTTTGCTGAAGCTTTGTGCATTGAGATTTTTACAAAATGCACAGGTTCATTTTTTTAATATATAAACATGAAGGTTCAACCAATACATAGTATTTGTCTTCACTTTCATTATGATATATAGTTTATTTATGTTCATAAAAACTGTACAGTTCAAAGGCACTCATGAAATAGCTCAACTTTAAAACCGAGCCCTTAGTTCCCAACAATAATTTTTCAAGTCACTGCAAAAGTGGGTCTATTATATCTCCTCTATATAGCAACATCAAGTGCAGATTCAAGGCAAATTCTCCAAATCTCTCCACCTGATTAAACCAAATTTCTCATCTTTCCTCCCAAGCCCTCCCTTCTCCAACACTGTGTAAATTTTTAATCTCTTTTGACACCAAAGCTTGAAAACTCGGTCATATTTGACTTTTCTCTCCTTCTTCCACATCCAAGCATTTGCCAAACCCTAGTGGTTCTTTCTCTACAACATCTCCCAAGATTTACTCTTCTCTCTTTATTGCTACTTCTGATCCTGTCCTGCCACAGGTTCTCTCTTGCCTCAACTATTCAACCCACCTCTCTTCTTACAATACTGATTGTCACTTTGGTTTTCTTCAGTCTATACATAATTAAATTTCTAAAAGTATTTTCCTCCTCTGTTACTCACACAACATTGCCCCCAGTTTGAGTCCCTTCACTGGCTACCACTTGCCTTCCACATCAAGTTGAAGCTTATGTTCCTAACTTACAAGGCCCTGCAAAAATCCACTCCTCCTGACAAATCAGCACTTTTTCCTGTTCATCTTCTCATGTACACTGCCTTGCTCAAGTTTCTAATCTACACATACTCTTCATCTCCTCCTATCACTTATTACTGTACCTTATTCCATGCTACTCCTATCCTTGGAAAACACTTCCTAACCTTATACACTGAGGAATAACGACACCTATCATTTAAAAACCTTTATTAAAACTCATTTATTTTGCAAACCCTAACACTAACCTTTTAAAGATACATTGTTCTTTTACGTATTTATGAACAGCTAACAAAAAAGCAAGCGAACGAACACCTTTTACTTCTCTCTTCCCCTTGGGCCCCCAAGAGATGTTGTTTCTCTGCTTTTATTCACCATTATCCTTCCCACCTCTTTGTCTATTGTCCTTTCTCTGCAATGTCTGTCTATCTATTGATTGTAAACTGCTCCCAGCAGAGATCATCACTTGCAAAGCAACATATACACCTCAGGCAAAAAGCCTTTGTTACAAATTTTTTAAAGATATACTACTCTCAACCTGATTTCATCAAAATCCTTCAAATTTGCAATAAGGAAATCCTGTAAGATTATGTATGTTCTATATTTTATTGAATTAAAACCCAAACAGTGACACTGTAAATGCCTGGATCAAAAAGCACTATGAACCCACAACATACTAAGTCCCATACTAACAGTGGGAGGAATTTAAAAAAAACCATTATTTTCAGTATCACAAAACGTTACCTGTATATTTGCAGTTTCCCCACAGAAACCATACAGAAGCATATAGAACATTGTCAGTACTGAGGCAGACTTGTTAATCTAAGGAAATGTGACCAAAAAGGACGTTTAACTCAGGATGGAATTATGTTATACGAATATTAGATGTTCAAAATGTTCAGGTTGCAGTTCACAAAACACACTATTCACTTGCTATTGCAACAAAAAGTATACCCATCTATATTTACTTTAGCATTAATTTCAGTACTGGACATACTGAAAACAAACCATACCTTCTTTATCAGGTTCAATATCTTTAGTCTCAATGTCTGTGCTGCTCACTGGTGTCTTTTCATTATTGCTGTATTGTGGTACTTCAGTATTAGACTGTTTCACCAAATCAGCTCCCTGATTTTCACCAGAAGCTTCTGTTTTTTCCTTTGGCTGATCTTCAGACACAGCTTTTTGCTCATTATGAGGCACATCATCATTGTCACATGCTGAAACATCAACTGGTTCTGCTTTACCATTCTGACATTCTGGAACAGGTATCCCCTCTAAGCTGTGTGCAGATGCCTCACCATTCACGCAGTCCCACTTAGATGGAGACTCCTTCCTTGATTCCTTTTCAGCATTCACAGTAAGACTGTCATTTACTAACAGGGATTCATTTGAACTCTCTTCTTCTGTTGATGCGAAACTGTTTTCTTTTCCTGTTGTCCCATTGTTAAGTCTCTGTTCTGCATCTATATCCATGATATCACAAGAGGACTCATCGTTTGTCATAGACAGATCTCCCATTTCCTCTCCATTCTCCTCAATGCAGTCTGTGCTGATTTCTAGTTCCCCATTCTCCAGCAGCTTCCTGCCCTCCCCATGATTTTCATCATCGGCAAATTTTGCATCATCTTCATCTTTCTTCAGATTGACTTTTCTCTTTTTAATAATGCCTTTACCCCACTGCGAACGTCGTCTTGATTTCCTCCTTATTCGAACTGAATTGGAAGAGACAGAAAACATGTCACTTTTAAATGCACATACATCTGCAACACATGGGTTAAGATAATTGACATCCACCATTCTCAAACTTTCCACAGTGGGGGATTTTCAAATTAGCACTGAGCTAATTCTGCTCCCACTGAAATCAACAGCAAAACGAACTCCCACTGGCTTCAAAGAGAGCAGAGTCAGGCCAATGCCGACCACTTCTGAAAGTCCCACCCATCGTGGATATTTTACACTAGCCAAATATGCAGGAAGCACTAATTAAATTAATCTGTAAGGCCACTCCTCTTTCCTTCTTCACATTCCTCATGAAAACCTACTTCTATTTAGACCACTAAACATCAGGCAGACAATTATAGCTGTGGAATGCAGAATTTGAGAAAAGCCAATTTTACTTTACATTTTTTTTTTTTTTTTAAAATCTTCGGATGACTTGGAACTATTATGTTGTGCAAGAATTAAGCTGCATAACCCCATGACCTTATTTTCATTACCCTTGTCCTCCCTTCTACTGTATGCTTTGTTTCAAGGCAGATTACATACTGTCTGGGATGTGGCAGTATCTTTTAATGTGTGTATATGCATTGTCTAGGACAGCGGAACCCCAATCTCAAAAGGGGTTTTTGGTTATGTTCCTAATAAAAACTTCAAACAATAGCTCAGGAAGAGTATTCACCTGTAATGTCGAATTTCAGTGTATCTTGTAAGAGCACAGATGATGAGAAAAAGTGTATTTTAGTAGATTGAGCAAAAGACAGGTAGATGGGAACTCCTGGATTCCAATTTCTGCTATGATACAGATTACTTATGCTCTTTGGCAAGTTATAACCACTTTGCAAGAGCTTTTCCATCTAAAAATGGAGGCTGCTATACTTAAAGTGGTCACATTGTTTTCTCTGGAGAGATACTGCCAGCACAAATCAGTATTAACGGGAAGCTCTCTCAAAGTGACAGTTTCTTTCATTTTGAAAGACTAAGTCCATTAACTATACCTACCCACCTCACCGGATCAGTTATGAAAATCAGTGTTCATAAAGTTGCTCTGAAGATGCTAGTACCATGTGAGTGCTGCGCATTAAATGACAAGAGGCCAGAGAAACATAACTAAATGTAATGTTGAGAAAGTCTTCCCTGATAGTGCCACTTAATCTGATAATGTAACTAGTTTCAAGCCTTTACTAACTACAACATTAATAAAAAATGTCATTAACTTTTTTAGTTTAAAAAGTTCTTAAAAGGACACATTCACCTTGAAAATCAGAAGTTAGGGAAGTGGATTGGACTGAAGAACTTGTGGATCTAAAGGTAGAGGAGGCCTGGAATAACTTCAAGTCAAAGTTGCAGAAACTATCAGAAGCCTGCATCCCAGGAAAGGGGAAAAAATTCATAGGCAGGAATTGTAGACCAAGCTGGATGAGCAAGCATCTCAGAGGTGATTAAGAAAAAGCAGAAAGCCGACAAGGAGTGGAAGATGGGAATGATCAGCAAGGAAAGCTACCTTATTGAGGTCAGAACATGTAGGGATAAAGTGAGAAAGGCCAAAAGCCATGTAGAGTTGGACCTTGCAAAGGGAATTAAAACCAATAGTAAAAGGTTCTAGAGCCATATAAATAAGAAAACAAAGAAAGAAGTGGGACCGCTAAACACTGAGGATGGAGTGGAGGTTAAGGATAATCTAGGCATGGCCCAATATCTAAACAAATAGTTTGCCTCAGTCTTTAATGAGGCTAATGAGTAGCTTTGGGATAATGGTAGGATGACAAATGGGAATGAGGATATGGAGGTAGATATTACCACATCTGAGGTAGAAGCCAAACTTGAACAGCTTAATGGGACTAAATCGGGGGGCCCAGATAATCTTCATCCAAGAATATTAAAGGAACTGGCACATGAAATTGCAAGCCCATTAACAAGAATTTGTAATGAATTTGTAAACTCAGGGGTTGTACCGTATGACTGGAGAATTGCCAACATAGTTCCTATTTTTAAGAAAGGGGGGGAAAAGTGATCCGAGTAACTACAGGCCTGTTAGTTTGACATCTGTAGCATGCAAGGTCTGGGAAAAAAATCTGAAGGAGAAAGTAGTTAAGGACATTGAGGTCAATGGTAAATGGGACAAAATACAACATGGTTTTACAAAAGGTAGATCATGCCAAACCAACCTGATCTCCTCCTTTGAGAAGGTAACAAATTTTTTAGACAAAGGAAACACAATGGGTCTAATTTACCTCGATTTCAGTAAGGCATTTGATACGGTTCCACATGGGGAATTATTAGCTAAATTGGAAGAGATGGGGATCAATATGAAAATTGAAAGGTGGATAAGGAACTGGTTAAAGGGGAGACTACAACGGGTTGTACTGAAAGGAAAACTGTCAGGCTGGAGGGAGGTTACTAGTGGAGTTCCTCAAGGATCGGTTTTGGGACCAATCTTATTTAATCTTTTTATTACTGACCTTGGCACAAAATGTGGGAATGCGCTAATAAAGTTTGCGGATGACACAAAGCTGGGAGGTATTGCCAATACAGAGAAGGACCAGGATATCATACAGGAAGATCTGGATGACCTTGTAAACTGGAGTAATAGTAATAGGAAGAAATTTAATAGTGAAAAGTGCAAGGTCATGCACTTAGGGATTAATAACAATTTTTTTTATAAGCTGGGGACGCACCAGTTGGAAGTAATAGAGGAGGAGAAGGACCTCAGAGTATTGGTTGATCACAGGATGACTATGAGCCGCCAATGTGATATGGCCATAAAAAAGCTAATGTGGTCTTGGGGTGCATCAGGCGAGGTATTTCCAGTAGAGATAAGAAGGTTTTAGTACTGCTATACAAGGCACTGGTGAGACCTCATCTGGAATACTGTGTGCAGTTCTGGTCTCCCATGTTTAAGAAGGATGAATTCAATCTGGAACAGGTACAGAGAAGGGCTACTAGGATGATCCAAGGAATGGAAAACCTGTCTTATGAAAGGAGACTCAAAGAGCTTGGCTTGTTTAGCCTAACCAAAAGAAGGCTATGGGGAGATAGGATTGCTCTCTATAAATATATCAGAGGAATAAATACCAGGGAGGGAGAGGAATTATTTAAGGTCAGTACCAATGTGGACAAAAGAACAAATGGATATAAACTGGCCATCAGGAAGTTTAGACTTGAAATTAGACAAAGGTTTCTAACCATCAGAGGAGTGAAGTTCTAGAACAGCCTTCCAAGGGGAGCAGTGGGGGCAAAAGACATATCTGGCTTCAAGACTAAGCTTGATAAGTTTATGGAGGGGATGGTATGATGGAATAGCCTAATTTTGGCAATTAATTGATCTTTGACTATTAGTGGTAAATATGCCCAATGGCCTGTGATGGGATGGGATCTGAGTTACCCAGGAAAGAATTCTCTGTAGTGTCTGGCTGGTGATTCTTGCCCACATGCTCAGGGTTTAGCTGATTGCCATATTTGGGGTCGGGAAGGAATTTTCCTCCAGGGCAGATTGGCAGAGGCCCTGGGGGGTTTTCGCCTTCCTCTGCAGCGTGGGGCATGGGTAGGGTGACCAGATCACCACACTAAAATATTGGGACACACTGGCCCTGCCCACAGTCCACCCCTGCTCCTCCTGGGCTCCGCCCCCTCCCCACTCAGCCCCCCCACTGCGCCCTTCCTCATCCCCCTGCTTGATGCGACCTCCTCAGTCTCCCACCCACCGCTTGCCTCCTCACCCGTCACTCACCCCTACGGCGGTGACTTCCCTCTCCCGGGTGGGTGCTCGCCCACCTGCTGCCTCTTTCCGCCCCTGCAGCGCCCTCACCTCGTCCCCATTCCACCCCCTTCCCCGCCTCTGCTCTGCCTCCTCCCCTGAGCGCGCTGTGTACCCACTCCTCCCTCCTGGAAAGCGCTAAGCGCTGCCAAACAGCTGCTTGGCCACGGGAAGTGCTGGAGAGGGGACGCGGCGCGCTGGGGGGAGGGGGAGGAGAAGGAGGCGAGGAGGGGGGAGTTTGGCTGCAATTTTTCCCCGTGGGTGCTCCCTCCCGCTGGCCTCCTTACCCGAATATTGGGACAAATGGCATCCCGATCGTACATTGATCGGGACGCAGGCCAAAGGGTTAAATATCGGGACAGTCTCGATTTTATCAGGACATCTGGTCACCCTAGGCATGGGTCATTTGCTGATGGATTCTCTGCACCTTGAAGTCTTTAAACCACGATTTGAGGATTTCAATAGCTCAGACATAGGTTAGGGGTTTGATACAGGAGGGGTGGGTGAGATTCTGTGGCCTGCATTGTGCAGGAGGTCAGACTAGATGATCATAATGGTCCCTTCTGACCTTAAAGTCTATGATTCTATGATTCTACCTGAAAAGTGTATATACTATTGTTACGAGTAACCTCTAAGAATACTAGAGCTGAAAGAGTTTTGAAAAGAAAAAAAAAAAAATTCTCCCAGCTTAGTTTGTGTATTCAACAGCACTTTCTACACATCAATTTTACTGTATTGTTAATGATCAGCTGCATTCGTATCATGCACAACTTTGGTGCAGCTCATATACACTTCTCCAGGTTCTACAATAAGGCATTCACCAATAACAGAAGCAGAAAAATTCAAACTGAAGGGGCAGAAGCAGGTGTACACAGAGAGAAAGCTCCACTTTTGGGGGACTCCCAATATGCTTGCTCTCAGGCCTACTCAAAAAGATGGTCTAGGTATACTTGGGCCTGCCTCAGCATGGGGAGGGGGGGGGAAGGAGGAGGAGGGACTAGATGATCTCTCGAGGTCCTTTTGGACCTATATTTTTAAGGTTCTATGACCCTTACAAAATACAGCAGGGGAGCAGAAACCTTACAACAATTCTTTAAAGGAATTTTCAAATAGCAGAGGACTTACTTTTTAAAAGGTTCTCCATCAGAAAGTTGAATTTTTAAAAACTGTTAATTTAAAACAAAAAAAGCATAGTTCCTTTAATGTCGGTTCTTTGCTGCAAGTAAAAGATTAAATATTTATCATCTCCCAATTGCTATATCAGATGTGGTCAGTTTACCAGCATAATACATTTGTTCTGTCAGCACTGCAAACTCATCCTGGGATCAGAGCCCATGAATCAAATACTTAAGCACATGCCTAAATTTAAGCATGTGAGAAATCCCATTAAAATAAATGAAATTATTCATGTGCTTACAGTTAGATGTGTTTAGTGCTTTGGAGAATCAGGGCCAGAAAGTCTAGCTGGGTTCTTTCCAGTTAGTGCATCACCACCATAATAGAAGTTGAAGACCAAACTAGGCCTTGCCACATCTGTGCAAGCTTAGCTTCATAGGTGTAACTAACCGGGACATAGTGATCATAAGAAGTGATTCACAAGAAAAAATCCTCCCAAGCCCTCTCTTTCAGCTGTATTGTCTTTTATTGATAAGAAAAAACAGAAAACTTATTTTTGTCACTAAAGCAGCACACACAGAGGGAACCAATCTGTTGAATAAGACACTGCATTTTTAAAGAGTTACTTCCCAGAGAAGAAGTGATTTTATGTTGCAATACTGACAATATTATTTCCAATTTAATACCATCACTGAGAAATTAAAAATGAAAAATTGACGGTATTTGGTGACACATTATACAGTGGAAGCCCTTCTTGCTGACTGTATTAATTATAGCTGTAGCACAGATCAAAACAATAATCCAGTTATGTTGCCTTCTATTCACTTTAGTCACCCAAAACATGGCTAAATCTGTACTCCTTTCCTTCCTTCCCAAACTCTCCTCACCTCCCACTTTGTGGTCTACATCACTAAGTCTTGTGACTTAGATGTTGTCTTTAACTCTGGCATTATCTTAGACGAGGGGTAGTCTATTTTTTGTCAAGGTCCAAATTTCTTGGTCAAGGTATAGTCAAGGACCAGACTCCAAAGAAACTAAAAAAAAAAAAAAATGATGATAATAAGTAAATAAAAAGATTTCAGGATCCATTCAAAAGCATCTGGACATTTGGATTTGGCCCACAGTCCACCTATTGACTACCCCGGCTTAGACTTCGACCTGTAAACCAGGCAGTGACCAAATCTTGCTGCATCTTCCTCCACACTCTCTAAGAGCCAGCCCTTTTCCTCTGTCCATATAGCTACAACTCTCTCCAGACTTCGTCTGTTCCCATCCTGACAGCTGCAACCTTCTCCTCTCAGGTTTTCAAGACCCCAGTTAGCACTCCCCTCAGGTCCACTGAAAACATTACTGCTAAGATCATTCTCCTGATCTGTCAAACTGACCATGCCACCCCTCTCAAGTCTATTCATTGGCTTTCCCTTTTTTCACCAGGTCAAAAATACGCTTCCATGGCTTACTTTTAAGGCCTTTCACAGCTTGGCTTCTCCATACTAATCTATTCTATTTTCACATGGCGCCCCACTATCAATGCTAGCCTTTACTGCCCATTTGTCCACTTCTCAAGAACTTTTGTGCTATCTTCCATGCTCCCCTTTATGCATGTGCTGCCATCCTCGAATTAGTTTGTAAGGCCATTGCCTTGTCCCATCTACAAATTTCTCCTTAAGATCGATATCTACTGCTATGCTTATGAGTAACTGCCAAATGATAACAGCAAAGTAAATGGACAATTGTTGCTACATAGATTAATCTTATTTGTTTATACCTTATTTTCTATATGAAAACAATTAACTGATTCAAAACCATCTGCCTATGCATGGAGCCTATGTCCTACCCGACTGACTCCATGATTCTCCACACTAAACAAACCCAATTTTTTCAATCTTTCCTCAGAGGTCATGTTTTCTAGGCCTTTAAATCGTTTTTGTCGCTCTCCTCTGGACTTTTTTCCAATTTGATTTGTCCACATCTTTCCTGATATGTGGCGCCCAGAACTGGACACAATACTCCAGCTGAGGCCTTATTAGTGGTGAGTAGAGTGGAAGAATTACTTCTCGTGTCTTGCTTACAACATTTCTGCTAATACATCTCAAAATGATTTTTTTTTGCAATATTATATTGTTGACCCATATTTAGTTTCTGATCCACTATAACCTTCAGATCCTTTCCTGCAGTACTTCTTCCTATGCAGTCATTTCCCACTTTGTATGTGTACAGTTGTTTATTCCTTCCTAAGTGGAGTACTTTGTATTTGTCCTTATTTAATTATCCTATCTATTTCAAACCAGTTCTCCAGTTTGTCAAGATCATTTTGAATTCTAATCCTGCCCTCCAGACCACTTGCAGCCCCATCCCGTTTGGTGTCATCTGCAAACTCTGAGTGTACTCTGTGCTATTATCCAAATAATTTATAAAGATATTCAATAGAACTGGATCCACAACAGATCCCTGCGGGACCCCACTCAATATGCCCTTCAACCTCTATTGCAAACCATTGGTAACTACTTTCTAAATACGGTTTTCCAGCAAGTTGTACACCCACCTTATAGTAGGTTCATCTAGGTCAGTGGTTCTCAACCAGGGATCCAGGGCCCCCTAGGGGGCCACAAGCAGGTTTCAGGGGGTCCGGCAAGCAGGACCAGTGTTAGACTTGCTGGGGCTCAGGGCAGAGAGCCAAAGCCTCACCGCATAGGGCTGAAGCCCGGGGCCCAGAACCCTGCCACTTGGGGCTGAAGCCAAAGTCTCAGCAACATAGGTTCGTGTGGGCCCCTGTGACATGGGACCCAGGCAATTGCCCTGACTTTTATATGCAGAAAACCAATTGTTGCAGCACTGGTGAGCCATGGAATTTTTATAGCATGTTGGGGTGGGCCTCAGAAAGAAAAAGTTTGAGAATCCCTGATCTAGGTTGTATTTCTCTAGTTTATGAGAAGGTCATGTGAGACTAAAAGTCTTACTAAAGTGGAGATATGTGACATCTACTTCGTCTTCCCATCCACAAAGCTTGTTACCTTGTCAAAGAAGGATATTAGGTTGGTTTAACAGGATTTGTTCTTGACAAATCCATGTTGACTGTTATTTATTACCTAATTTTCTTCTAGGTGCTTACAAATTGATTGTTTGATTATTTTCTTCATAATCTTTCTGGGCATCGAAGTTAAACTGATTGGTCTATAATTCCCTGGATTGTCCTTATTCACCTTTTTATAGATAAATACTATATTTGCCCTCTTCCAGTACTCTGATCTCTCCTATCTTTCACGAGTTCTCAGATAATCGCTAATGGCTCAGAGATCTTTTCAGCCAGTTTCTTAAATATTCTAGGATGTATTTCATCAGGCCTTGCTGACTTGAAGACATCTAACTTGTGTAAGTAATTCTTTACTTGTTCTTTTCCTATTTTAGCAGCAGATCCCGCCCTGTTTACACTTATGGCTCATTATGTTAGTCCAATCACTGCTAATTTTTTTTGTGAAAACAGAAGCAAAAGAAGACATTTAACACTTCAGACATTGCTGCGTTTTCTGTTATTGCCTTTCCCTCCAATTACTAAATGAGGTCTACCCAGTCCTGGTTTTCCTCTTGCTTCTCATGTATTTGTTAAAATGCTTTCTTGTTACCCTTCACATTCATAGCTAATTTAACCTTATTTTGTGCCTTGTTCTTTCTAATTCTGTCCCTGCATGCTTGTGTTATTTTTTTTATATTCATCCTTTGTAATTTGACCTAATTTCCACTTCTTGTGTGATTCTTTTTTGAATTTCAGATCGTTGAAGATCTCTTGGTTAAGCCAGGGTGACCTCTTACCATACTTCCTATCTCTCATATGCACTGGGATAGTTTGCTTTGTGCCCTTAATTTATCTTTTAAAAAAACCCTGCCAACTCTCCTTTCCATTGGGCTTGCTTCCCACAGGATCTTACCTACCAATTCTCTGGGTTTGCTGAAGTCTGCCTTCTTGAAATCCATTGTTTTTATTCTGTTTTCCCTCCTCCCATTCCTTAGAATCATGAACTCATGATCACTTTTACCCAAGTTGCCTTCCACTTTCAGACTCTCAACCAATGCCTCCTTATTTGTCAAAATGAAATCTAGAACAGCCCCTCCCCCTTTCTCCAATGTCTGAAATAAAAAATTGTCTCCAATGCATTCCAAGAACTTGCTGGGTAATCTGTGACCTGCTGTATTATTTTCCCAACAGATCTCTGGGTAGTTCAAGTCCCCATCACTAAGACCTATGCTTTAGATGATTTTGTTAGTTGTTTAAAAAAGCCTCATCCACCTCTTTTTCCTTGTTAGGTGGTCTATAATAGACCCCTACCATGACATCACCTTTGTTTTTTACTCCTTTTATCTTTACCCAGAGACTTTCAACAAATCTGTCTCCAATTTCCATCTCAACCTCAAGGCAAGATCTCCTCCCTTTTTTCCTTGTCTGTCCTTCCTGAGCAAGCTGTACCCTTCTATACAAATATTCCAGTCATGGGTATTATCCCCCAAGTCTCTCATGCCAACTATGACATAGCTGTGTTTATTCACCAGTATTCTAGTTCTTCCTATTTATTCCTTATACTTATTGCATTAGTATACAGATATCTAAGATACTGATTTGATTTCCCTCTATGTTCCCTCTTGCCCCTGCTATAATTGTCCATGCTCCCCTGCAGATTCCGGCCCTTCACCAGGTCTCCATGTTTTTGACTTACCTGTGGGCTTTTGTCTCCTGCCTCCGTCAAACCTAGTTTAAAGCCCTCCTCATTAGCCAGTTTGTATCCAAAGATACCTCTTCCCCTTACTCAACAAGTGAACCCCATCTCTGCTCAACAGTCCTTCCCCCCAGAACAGCACCCCATGGTCAAGGAAGCCAAAGCCCTCCTGGTTACACCATCTGCACAGCCACGCATTCACCTCTAGGACGCATTAGTCTCTGCCTGGTCCCCTACCTTTGACCAGAAGGATTGAAGAATCACGACCTGCACCCCCAGCTACTTCACCTTTACTCCCAGAGCCTGCCAGTCACTTCTGATCTGCTCAGGGCATACCCTGCAGTATTAGTGCCTAAATGAATCCATGGGTAGTAGTCAGAGGGCTGGATGATTCTTGACAATCCATCTGTAACATCTCAGATACGGGCCTCTGGCAGGCAGCATGCCTCCCAGGATGCTACATCAGGATGACAGAAGGGTGCCGCCAACCCCTTGGCAATGGTGGCTGCAATCCTCCCAGACTTGGGGGTACACAGCTTTTCCTCCTCCATCTTTGCAGGCAATTCCTCATCCCTTATTGCCAGGTTAGAATAACTGTTTTTCATCACTATGGTCAGTAGGTTGGGAGCAGGGATGGAGCACAGTCTGCTGCCTGAAGTAACCAGCAGCCAGTGTCCTCCCTGTGACAAAGTCATAGCCTCCTACCTCGGTGTGCATGGATGCTATTCAGCCTAGCCACCTTCTCCTCTAGCTCTCCGCACCTGCTTTCTGAGAGATTTCACCAGCAGGCACCTTTCACACTAGACAATTTCCTCAGCCTAGTTTTCTATGAAAGGGAAATGCAGGCCACAGTCTACAAATCCACACCAGGATCTGGACAGAGGCATCCATAGCCAGGGTCTTTGTCTGGACACAGGTGCAGGTGGAGGAGACAGGAGCAGCATTGACACTGGCGATGTGGCCTTTCCTAATCACAGTGTTTATATTGCGACTCCTTCCTACCATTTGCTGTCCCCCGTTTGCTAGTTCCTCTTGGTTGCTTAGCCTCTGGCTTTTAAAACCTTCTCTCATATGGCAGCCCAACCCCATCGTCAATCACACAGGGGGAGAGCGATCTCAAGGCTGACTGAAACTGACCAAAGATGATCTAGGGAACAAAGGCTCAAACAGTCCCTAAACACACAATCCCAACTGACACTGTAACTTGAAGTAACCCAAAAGAGAAAAAAAAACAACGAACCACAAACAAGCTCACTCACTCCAAGATTAGAAGAGAAGATCGAATAGGGATATGGTAACAGTCTTCACATATACAAAAGGTTGTTATAAAGAGAAGGGTGATAAATTGTTCTCCTTAACCACTGAGAATAGAAGTAGTAACGGGCTTTAGGTTAGACTTTAGGAAAAACCTCCAATGTTTAACTACCCTTACAGTTAGAAACAAATTACCTAGGGAGGTTGTGGAATCTTCATGATTGTCTAAACCATTCTTAAAAACCTCCAAACGCCTGTCAGGGATGGTATAGATAATACTCAGCCCTGCCTCAGTGCCAGAGACCGGAACAGATGACTTGTCAAGGTCCCTTGCAGTCCTACATTTCTATGATTCTACCCATCAGCCCCACTCTCTCCATCACCAATTACTCCACCCTTGCTCACTTAGGTATCTAAACAATTACACACCTTTTAAAAAAAAACCTATTTCCTATTATACATAGCAAGAAGCTTGATGTTCTCATAATTTTCATTCAAATTCTTTAAAACTGATACTGAAGTTCAAAAAGCTCCATAAAAGTGCACTGGGTGGGTGATGATGGTAAATTACTTTGAAGATTAAAATAAAATATATCTATTATATTCATATTAATACATATATATGTGCATGTATTACAATACACACACACACACACACACACAGAGTCTTGCCTCTGCTTTATTAACAAATTGTTCTCAGCCCAACCCTAATTAAGATTATTTTTGTCTATGTTTCACACAAGAGGGAAAGTTCAGTCACCATTCAGTTCACAGATTTTTGTTTCCATTTTATTTTACAAACTTCTAATGAAATGAATGGGCAACATGCATGACAAGACAAAGCATATGAAAAAATATTCTACAAGCTTTGTGTGATAACTTATTGTACAGGATACAACCTAGTGTGGAAAAATATTTGCTTTTATTACAAGTATATGGATCTTAAGGTCCTACAAAGATGACCTGTAGTAATATAATAGCTTATGCTTACACAGCACCTTTACAAATACACTATACAGACTAAGAATACATCACACACTACTGAAATGCAGCAAGGTGTGGATTGGGAAATTCCAACTGTCCCTTAGTTCCTTCACCAATACAAAATCCAGGTGTTACAGGATTCCATAGTAGTGGGAAATGAGGGCAGATCACTGAATCTCTATGGACAACAAATCTAGAAGAAACACATTCACTGTAAGGTAAGTAACCATATCTTTGAGTGCTTGTCCATATATATTTATACATCCCATTGTTGATAACTCACAAGCAGCGACCTAAGAGTATAGCTGAATAATGATTGTAAGACAGTCCTGCTAATGAGTACATCAGATATATTGATGATGTTACACCAGAATAATGTTGGATAAATGTATACACTGAACTCCATGTAGCTGCCCTACATATCTCTACTATTAACACTTTTCTCAAAAATGCTACCAGGGCTGCTTGAGCAATCACAGAGTGGGCTGTAACCCTCAATGGTAGATCTAAATTGGCTATTTCATAGCATAATTTAATGCATTGAGAAATCCAACTAGAAAGCGTCTGTGTTGATATAACCTGTCCTTTCACCCTATATCCATAAACTACAAACAATCTAGGGCCCATTCTAAATGGCTTAGACCTGTCTAGGTAGAAGGAAGGTGTCCTAATTACACCTAAGTTATGAAGTTTACCTTCCTCCTTGTATTTGTTGGAATATGGATGTGTGAAAGAAAACAGACAGATATATTATTTGATTGAGATGGAAATTACAGACTATCTTAGGCAGGAACTTCAAGTGAGGTCTCAAGGTCACCCTATCTTTATGAAATACCATGTATGGAAGTCCTGTCACAAGTGCTTGTATCTCGCCAGCTTTTAGCAGATCTCTCTGCTACAAAAAAGGCAATTTTGATGGATAAATTAAACAGGGAACATGTAGCTAGTAGCTCAACAGTTGGACCCATCATCAACCAGTCAGTACAATGTTGAGATCCCAAGGAGGAGAAGACCCCGAACTGGGGGAATATACCTGCATAAGGTCCTTCATGAACTTAGCTACTGTAGAGTGTGAGAAGGTCAAATGTTCCTGAATTGGCAGATGGAAAGCTGAGATGATTGCTAGATGGACTCTCAAGGAGCTCACAGATAGACCAGAGATTCTTACCGATAGAAGGTATTCTGATATTTCAGGTATCTGAACCTGACAAAGATAACTGATGGTGGTGTGCCTAGACCGCAAATCTCTTCCACTTAGAGTAATCAAGCCTCACAGAGTCCTCTTTACAATAGGTAAGAATATTCTGTAACACAGACGAACAGGTCATCTCCACAGATGTTAAGCAGCCAGCATCCATGCCATGAGGTACAGGGAAGGTGGACCCAAACGGAGAATCTACAGTGTCTTTGGGATACCACATTGGGTTGAAGAGGCAACTGGATTGGAGGTTGAACAGAGAGATTCACTGAGATTTTGAACTAAACAACCTTGGCTTGCCTGCTGCTATCATGATCATTCTGGTTGAGTCCTGTCTGAGCGTTCTGATAACTATCAAGATTAGAACAATGAAATCAGATGGTAAGCATATATTAGTCCCAGGGACCGGGGGATCAGGAATGTGTTGGATGAAGATCTTTGACTCCGCCCTGATCTGGAACAGAACTTGTGACTTTTTTTTGGTCTTTGAGGTGTTCCGGGTCTATGTTTGACCATGCCTGATGAATGTATCTTGAATAATGGTATCTTTTACTGACCACTCATGGTCACTTTTAAACTGTCTGCTTCAAGACCGCTGACGTGCTCAGCACCGAAGGAGGTACCCTTTACTACTGATAATACCAGTGAGTCTGGTACTGAAGAAACTATAAGGTCTCTCAACACAGTGTAGGATTTCAGTATGGAGTATGCCAGTATTGTTGGTAGGTGCATAGAAAGTGTTGGTACCGGGGCCTCAGTGACAAGAGGTTGGAAACAAGTAATTTCTGAGATACTGATAGTCTACATATGCAGACAAGCCAGTAGGAATAATCTGAGGATGAGTGCTCAGGATTTTCATCCCCAGCCACTCCAGGATCTGAAGAGGAATGCACTGGCCTCCTCAAAAAGAGCGACTTCAGGTGAAACTCTAGCCTTGAGTTCTCTAAGAACAATTTACAAATGGCACATCACAGACATAATAAGCATTGTGTGTGCCCATTTTAAGAGGCATTAGTGTCTCTCATGAAGGGCAGTTTCTAAAGCCAGAGATTTGTGTTCAGTCATGACCGGCCACGGTACTGGTAAAATTTCAGACAAAGAAGAAAAAGTTTCTTCTTAGATATCAAAAATATCTAAGATTAACCCTAATGACTAAATACGTATCTATTTACAATACAACTGATAGACCACACAGTAGGCAAGAAGCTCGGAACTGCAAGTTCCAACTCATAGCCAGTGGCAAGCAGTGATGGTTGGAGGGATAGCTCAGTGGTTTGCGCGTTGGCCTGTTAAGCCCAAGGTTGTGAGTTCAATCCTTGAGGGGGCCATAATAGGGATCTAGGGCAAAAGTCTATCTGGGGATTGATCCTACTTTGAGCAAGGGGTTGGACTAGATGACCTCCTGAGGTCCCTTCCAACCCTGATATTCTATGATTCATATAAGGAACTGAGGAACGGTTGGGGATAGCCCAAACCCTATATGCTCTTGGGTGGGAGAGACAAGGACATTCAGCACACAGGTGCAACCCCAATGAACACAGCTGGCCAGAACAATCTGAACTTGAGTACACAGGGGGCATACTGACCAAAAGTATATATAGACAAGTATTCAAAAGATGAACCTGACTTCTCTTACTCAAGAAGGGAGACCGGAAACACAAATATGTAATCCTTTCATAATTTAGCATAAACCTTCTCCCATTCCAATCATTATATATCATCAGAATAGTTAATTTTGGGATAGGACAGACACACACACAAAAATTAAAAAGAAAAATTATGCCAATTAAAAGAGAATGAAAACAGATTAATTCCATCTGTGGAGTCCAGTTATATACAGTCAATCTATATGGTGCAGAGCCTTAGTATTCCTGTTGAGCATCTCCATAAGTGGTAGCTACTACAGGTGTTGACATGACTAGCCAATCCAGTTGGCTCTTCAGACCCACTAAATACCATCCTTCATATAGCAATAATGTGAGGTAATTATGAACAACTGCAAAGTACAGCCTTTTACTTTAAGTTTATTAAAAAAAATCCAGACAGATGTTTCAAATCATTGGCTAGAAAAGAATGTTGTGAAGTCTTTTCTCTGCAAGACTGGTTTCTCTGTCAAAAGGGGAAATGAAAATTAATAAAACACAGAACCAAAGAACATGGCTCAGAAAATAAAGCATGCAAAAGAAAAAGGTGGAAAAGAAAATTACAGGTAGAAAGTAAAAAAAAACGATTCTGTAACAATGTACAGCAACCTTTAACCCAATACTTTACACAATTTAATGCATAACAATCACATACTTTGTTTACCATTTGTACTAATAAATGCAGTGTTCGTGGTCAAATTGTTGATTTGAGTATAAACCTTGTGAACTCAGAAAAACTCATTTGCAACAGAAAAGGCTTTTCCTCAGTAGTCCCCTTCCTGACCTGACAGAAATGTAACATGGTTGATGATCAGAATGTTTACAGACATAGGAAGACTTCTCATACAAAGAGAGGCTGAACAGGTTGGGACTATTTGAGTTAGGGAGGAGACAAATATGAAGGGTGTTGAGAGAGAAGTGTACAAAAGAAAAAAAATACAGAAAAGGTAATTCAGGAGCTCCCATTGGCTGTATCGTAACACAAAACAAAAAGATTCAATTAAACTGAAAGGCAGCATATTTAAAAAGAACAAAAATATATTTTTACACTATCTATAATTAGCCTATGAAACTCACTGCAACCAGGTATTGAGAACAAGAGTTTAATGGGATTAAAAAAGCAACTAGAGAGTCAAGAGTAACAAAAACATCCATAGTTTCATTACATAGGATTTTTTTAAATCAGAAGCTATAAAATCTAATTCTTAAAGGCTTAGAAAGGCATTAACTAATGTAGTTAAGAAGTTTGCCTCAAAAATCAGCAATATATGATTGTCAACTGTGGGATTTCTTGCACCTTTCTGTGAAAACATCTGTTTCTAGCTCATGTCAGAGATATGAAATTGCTCTAAATGGAACACTGCTCTGATCCAGCATGTCAATTCTTGTATGTTCCTAATACAAAACTATGTATGGCATAGTCATGATCTACGGCAGTTGTCGGAGCTCAGGCTAGAAAACCAGGGACTCCTGAGTTCTAATTTCAGGTAGTAATTGCATCTGCAGCCACTGCTCAAACACTCAATGTCAATAATACTTACCTCTACCTCATTATAAGACTGTTTTGAGGATTAATTAGTGTGTGTAACTCACTTTGAAGATGAAGTATCAGAGGGGTAGCCGTGTTAGTCTGGATCTGTAAAAAGCGACAAGGAGTCCTGTGGCACCTTACAGACTAACAGACGTACTGGAGCATAAGCTTTCGTGGGTGAATACCCACTTCATCAGATGCATGTAGTGGAAGTTTCCAGAGGCCGGTACTCTGATGAAGTGAGTATTGACCCACGAAAGCTTATGCTCCAATACGTCTGTTAGTCTATAAGGTGCCACAGGACTCCTTGTCGCTTTTTGAAGATGAAGATTTTTTTAAACTGTTTTAAAAAGTTTCCTCTAAAGTTCAGGAGGCTTGTCAACTAACCCACCCCCTTAAGAGGCTGCACCATCTATTATTTGAAATGAAGCAATATAGCAGAGACCTATATGGCTGGGTCTATACTTCTTGCCCACAATTTTTTTTACCTTTGTTATGCTATCATCACTGCAGTTCTATCAGAAGCAGCAACACTTGGAACACTAGCCTGATAAGGCATCAGCAGCTACCAGCATTTTAACCAGTGTCAGTCATCTTAACCCTTCAGATCCAGGTGACAGTTAAAATGCCATTTGCAAATACTGGTGAAGACTAATCTATCCAAAGCCACAGCTTTTACTTAAATAATACACTAAACATTGGTTTTATTCAGGAAGTACTTCCCCCCCCCCCCAGTCATTTCCTTGGTTGGTCTCAGCAACAGACAGCTTCGCAAACAGCATGGTTTACTCTAGTAGGATAAAGTCAGTAATATTTTTCTCATATTATTTTTACTTGCTGTGAAATAAATTTTAACCTGAAGTTTGGAATTTAATTCTATTTTTAATACTTCACTAGCTTTAAAATAAATCTACAAGAATTTTCCTTCCTGCAATTGTCAAGCACGGATAAGACATTTGGAGCACCTCTCACTCCACATAACAAGCTGTGCAGGTTCTTATGCAAGTAGAACAGCACTTGGTCAGTCTACTCCACCAATTTAATACAGTGCTATTGAATACAGCAAAAAAGCAAATCTTCCCCACAGGGACCATCTGGATGTAATATTGAAGCATCTGACTGTAAGACAGCAAAATAATGTGCTACAGGCTCCATCTACTGGCAAGACACAGCAATATGAACTAAGTTTTATTACAGCAACATTGCAATAGTTAAAGGGGCACTTCTAGCTGTTGTAGCCTCCAAAATCTATTTTTAATTGCTTCAGCAGTGACTAATTTACCAGCTACCTGGGACAACTACTCTCTCTCTCTCTCTCTCTCACATATACACAGACACAGTCACTCATGTCATACCACTGTAAATCCCACTCACCCTTCACTCATGTGTTCCCACAAAACTTACACCCAAATCATATCAGCGTCACCTCCACATAGGGCAAAGTTAGATGCCATGGTGATAAAACACCTTTGAGTCCACATGAGCCCTGTCTACACTACATCTTTCCTTGTTGCTAACACTGGTGGATCTGATGAATTACAGGTTCCCTATTTTGCCAGGGTACATAGAGCCTACACAAAGCTATTTTTAGCAAATATTCCCCATTGGAACGATTTAATGTACACAATTGTAAAAACATTGAAAGCTGCCAGAGCCTAGGACAGCCACCAAGGTAGCTGAACTAAGGATAACAAACCGTATTGGGATTTTATATTTTTGGTATTTATTTTAAATTAATTTTAATCTGACACTCCAATGGCCTATTTGATAGCCAGGACCTCGGAATTGCTATAGTTTCATTTTATAATTGCAATCTCTACTATTTTCTTTTATATATTTAGTAAACCCTGGGTTTTGTCTGTATAGACAGCAGAGCTCTAACAGCTTTGGAAAAGGATGCAGAACTTAATACCAAAGAAAAGGCAAGATATACCCCTCAAAAGTGCCAATAAAAGAAGATTCTCTCCCTACAAAAATATTTTACCCACAAAACTGAAAAGTCTACCCTGCACTTACATTATTGCTTAAGAAATCTGACTGACAGTAAAAAAAGAAAAATATTATAGAGGCCTGGGTAAGAATGATCCATGTTTTCAAGGTAATGTGAAACAGAATTAACTATCTAGTCAAAGTATGAAAACAGTATGCCAGGGATATTATGAAAATACCAACAACACTGAACTTCACATATGGATAGTGAGGCACAAGAGAAGTAGTAAACACAATCAGAAGCATATGGTCAAATTTATCTCTTGGTGTAAACCCAGAGTAACTTCATTTACTTCAGTGGATACCAATGTATCAGAAGAGAATGTAGTTCATAATAAAGAATAGGCTAAACTGAGCCAAGTTGAAGGCATCTGTCAGTTGGTATTTTCAGGAATGAATTTTCATCAATTCCTATTAGAATAATCCTTTTAGGTCATCTACAATGTGACAGCTTCAACCAATGGTAGTAAAAGTGGAAGCCACAACTTAGATGCAGCTCAACTGCCTTTTCCACCATGTCATCTAGGGTGACCAGGCAGCAAGTGTGAAAAATCGGGACAGGGAGTGGGAGGGTAATAGGCACCTATATAAGACAAAGCCCCAACTATCGGTACTATCCCTATAAAACCGGGACAGCTGGTCACCCTAATGTCATCTAACCCTGAGAAACACAATTGCACTGATATAGAGAGAGACCTTGAGCTTTAATCAGTGAGAAACAAGCATTCCAAAATACATTACTAACATTAAAATTAAAAGTATGGCACCAATTTCACAAAGTAGTAAATAGGTGAAATCCAAATGATAGGACTTTGTGATATAAAAACGCACAAGTCTTGGTTATTCTTGACCATAAATCTTTATTTGATAAAATGTAACTTCAATTCTTTGCTAAACTTGTTCTAGTAGTAGTTTTGCATAAACAATCCTATTCTTTTTTTACAATTTTGCAAAGCCATTGAAATATCGGAGGGGAAAAAAGTGTCTTCTCCAGTATGGTTCCCAAGGAGAAGATGCACAACAGCTTGCTTTATAAAAGGGTTTATTATTATATGTTTCATATGACTTACCCCAATTTTTGGCAACTATTCTCTAAATGTTATAAACAAATCTCCTGGAAGAGAAAATTGATCAGGAAGATGTTGCAATTGCATACAAAAAGACTACACCAAAGCTAGATCAACAACATATAAGGAAAAACTGAATTTAGTTTCAGACTTAAAGAAAAAAAAAAAGGAAGTCTGTTTCAGAAATGCTAACTATAAAGAAAAGTTTTGGTCCCATATAATCAAATTATATCAATCATTTTCTGATATTACTATTATGTTTCTAAGTCAAGTGTTGCCAAACTTTTTTGATAGCAAAGACTATCTCATCCCCTTCTAATTTCACTGACTTGTAAATCACAAAACAGCCTACTCTGGCTCTAAAATAAATTATTCTCCCTCCATTCAGAATCAGTCCTTTCCAAACCAATCATACACACACTATCCACACATTATGGCAGTCACCAGAAATCTGTAGAAGGTACTTCGGTTTTAATCTCTCTTCCAAAGGATTTCCTTTTTTCCTTTCTATAAAAAAAATAATCTAGATAATAGTTAGTCCTGCTTCAATGCAGGGGATTAGACTAGATGACCTATTGAGGTCCCTTCCAGTTCTACGTTTCTATGATTCTATGATTATCTTCTGCAATCTGTTTTACCACCACCTCACAAAATCAATTCTGCCCCACAATCTCGTGCCATTCAAGCTCCCTTGTTCCTTGCTTAGTCTGCTCTTCCTTTGCTTGAGGCTGTCCCCTCACTCCCTCTGCTCCCAACTTCTTTCTCATGCTTGTTTCTAGGCCTTATTCCCCTCAATTCTTTCTCACTAGGCTCCATATCCTGTGCCTCCACCTCCTGGACCCTCTTCCCCAAGATACTGTTGGTCCATCCTGGCTATTCATTCAATTCTCGGTTTCTTCCACTAGTTCCCAGATACCTCACCCCAGTCCTGTGCAGCAGCCTAACCCAGCTCCCTTCTTACGACCTAGGTTACTGATTGCCTCCTGTCTGCTCCCAATCTCAGCCAGACCCCTAGTTTTCTTCTCTCCCACTCTTCATAGTTCCAGATCTTCCCAAGGACAATGCCTTGACAGTAGCTCAGTTTGCACTTGTATATTGGAGAAGTTGGCAGTTCCTTCAGCTGATGGCTCCTCTCTGTGCCCCTGAGACAACTACCAATGGGTCACCGATAGAGGGTCAGGAAGAGAGAGGAAGGAAGCAGCAACTTTTTTTTTATACAACAGTGACTAGTGGCAGCTGACCCTCCTTTCCACGAGAGTCCTGGCTGGAAATGAAGGAAGGAAACAGCAGCACCGCACCTCAACCACCACCAGGAAGCACTCTGTGGACCACAGTGTGGCAATCCGTTTTAGGGCACATAAAGACTGAGTGCAAACAATCATGGGCAACCTTCTTGTCTACCTTTATTTGTGTGTCAAGTGTCCACATTTTTCTTTATTCCTGTGGCAAAATGAAATCATAGAAAGCAAACTTCTGCTTCCACTATTTTAGAACATCTCAGACATAAACAATTACTTCATATTGCTGATTCTTTAATTCCTTAAGCATAGGAACTGAAGGAATGGGCAAGAAACAAAGCCACAAATACAGGCCACAGACTGAAATTATTTGATGCCAAGTCTATCCTATATATTTCCAAAACATTTTTTGGTGCCAGGAAGGTAGTAATAATACTATGCAAAAAACATACACAAAGCGGGTGAGGTAATATCTTTTACTGGACCAACTTCTATTGGTAGAAGAGACAAGCTTTCAAGCAAGAGAGATCTTTGTCAAGCTTATCTCTTCCACCAACAGATCTTGGTCCAATAAAAGATGTTACCACACCTTGTGTGTGTCTCGTATCTTGGGACCAACACTCATGCCCGGACGGATGCATGCACACAGCCCCTTCCCCCCAAAATACTCTAGAGAAAAAGGAAAGGTCAGTGAAGAAATTCCCTTCTTCAATCTATGTGAACTTCCCTAAGAAGTTATCCAGTTTTTGCTTAAATATTTATAATTGACCCCACAGTTTCAACTGGAAGCTGATTCACTAGCCTTAGTGAATTGCCCACATACATTCACTCTCATATGCCCCCTTATTCTGGTTTGTCAAATAAGCTCACATAGTACAATTTTATAACCAAGCTCACCGCAGCTCATTTAATTACTTCTATCAGTAAACCTCTCAAGAATAGTTAATAGTCCCTATTATTACCTAAATCACATTCAGAAAACCTATACAATATACCATCAAACATAATATAAGATACTTTTGTACTTTAGAATTGATGTCCTGATTCTGCAAGGTGCTGGACAACCTCATCTTCCATTCATTTAAATGAGGTAATTTGAGGGTGCCCATCAGCTTTTAGCACTGGACACTTAAATTAAATTAAATTAATGGAGATATACCTATCTCCTAGAACTGGAAGGGACCCTGAAAGGTCATCAAGTCCAGCCCCCTGCCTTCACTAGCAGGACCAAGTACTAATTTTTGCCCCAGATCCCTAAGTGGCCCCCTCAAGGACTGAACTCACAACCCTGGGTTTAGCAGGCCAATGCTCAAACCACTGAGCTATCCCTCTCTCTTCCAACACTTAAGTTGCTCACAACTGGATCCCTGCAAGCAAAAAAAAAAAAAAAAGCCTACCAATATCTACCATAAAAAAACAGTTTGTAGACAACTTAACACAGGAAATATTTACTTATGTACAAATGTGAAACACAAAAAACGTAAGCTGAAAACCTGCTTAAGATAATTCTAACCACAGAGAAAGATAATTTTTTACTTATTTTACAGGGAAAAAAATATTTTTAAAGCTATTGTAATGCTTGTATTTTTTTGCATTGCAAAAACAGTTTGAAATCCTGCTTTCCACTTCCTTTCAATGGTTGCCTAAGCAGAGATTTAATGAAGTTGGAAAATGGATGCCTCTTAAAGACACAAGCGCTGTGTGGCTAATGTGGTTTTTCTACAGTAGAAATAAAAAAGAAATCACTAACTAAAACAGATATTTTATAGAAATAATAGTCCTTTTCTAGGTGTGTATCAAATCCATGATCATTGCTCTCTGGGCTAGTGGTTCTCGCTTCAATACAATGTGATCTGAAGTACTCACATGCACATTTATTTGCAGAGTTGTGCCAAACTGCTATTGCATTTTTTTGTTTGTTCCGAAATGCCTCTTCAACTCTAGTTTCTGTTTTCCGTACAGTGGAACCATGAGGATTTATTTGCTCTGCTGTTACTGATAAGCCTGCACATAAAAGATAAGCATACCTATTTAAATAATCTGAGCTGCATAAACCAAACACAAAAAGAAGCCTAGAACATAGTATTGCATTAAAAACATAGCAATTAACATATTTAGATGAACATTGCTAAACCAAGATTTAAATGAACAATATTTGCTTTTAGCAGGCAATAGAATTTATTGGACATAAAATGTTAAAAACTGTCAGATATGATGGCTTAAGGCTTTTCTGCATTGGAAACGCTGCAGCAACATAGTTGTGTAGCACTTCAGTGTAGACACTGCCTACGCCGATGGGAGGGGTTCACTCATCAACGTAGGTAATCCATCTCCCTGAGAGGTGGTAACTAGATCAACAGAAGTGTTGTCTACACCCTGTCAGCTTAACTACGTCACTCAGGGATCTGGATTTTTCACACAACTGAGCAATGAAGCTGGGTCAACCTAACTGTTTAGTGTAGACCAGGCCTTAGAAAAATATGGCTCTCTTTGTAAGTCACATGATAAGCAATTTTAACAATTAATTCCATATTTTGGAACACAAACCCTATTCTTTTTTTTAAATCCATATTTTCCTGTCCTAGCCCAGATTATCTAAATAAAAGAATAAGATCCAAAAGCAATTTCATGTTGACAGTTTTCTATTTCCACTTATTTTAAATAAACTATTTAAAGTAAATACAAATTTGTATTAGCATTTTATAAAGGATTTCTATTCATGACGCAATGTTCAATAAATTTTCCAGTCTTAGGATTCATTATATTCCCTCAATACATTTGGGGAAAAACTTTCCACATGAACAATTAAGATATTTAAGTAAAAGTTTACATTATTACTGTATTTTATATATATTATATACACACACGCATGCACACTCCCTGTTGCAAAGTGTATTTGTTTCACAGTCTACCTGAATCCTCATATCAATAACAAGTAACAGAAATGATGACTGCTTTTTGCTTTTGCAACTAACAGTCAGGTATAGTTGGTTACATTCTGTGATATTAATTAATCCAATATTTTCAGCCATTCTTTCCTTTTTTTTAATTCATGGCTGTAATTCTGCTGTAGTGAACCTATTACCACATTGTTTAGGTATGTTTTATAAAAGATCCCATAGACACAGAGTTAAAGCAATATTTATGTAAACATTATGATTTGCTACATACCCACTGCTGTGGCACATGCCTTTTATTACATGGGTATATAGACCAAAGATCCATCTAGTCTAGTGTCACGTCTCTGCTGACAGTGGCCAGCCCCAGATGCTTCAGAGAAAGGTGCAAGAAACCCCAAAGTTGGCAGCTGTTGGATAATTTGTCCCACATGGGAATCTTCATTTAACATCCAATAGTTAAGAGATTTTCATAAACCCCAAAGCAGTAAGTTTTATATTCCTTTTAAAACTTCTAAAAACTATTTACTGAATTATAACTCTGTATATTCCTATTATGTATATCAATGTCCAATGAATTTGACATGGGGATCACTCTGGTGCAAAACATGCCTTTTGCTATTCCCGTGATAAAAATGCTCAAATTTGGCCGAGTTATAAACTCTTGAAAAATCTCAGTTTGCACATACACAGATGACATTTGTTAGAGTGTGATAAGTAGTTCATGATCATGCAATTAAAGACTATGATAATGCATGTGCAGAAAGGGGCCCTATTAAAGTTGCACAGGCAGCTATTTTTGCTAGCAGTTCAGTCACTTCATTTTTAAGCTCTAGAGAACTCTTGGGTGAATAACTTTCTGGACCTGGCGATGTATTACTTCTTAGTTTATGAATCTGCTCCAAGATTCTCTTACTCTGGCAGCTCAATATCATTGACTCATAGTCTTTAAGGTCAGAAGGAACAATCATGATCATCTAGTCTGACCTCCTGCACATTGCAGGCCACAGAACCTCATCCACCCATTCATGTAAGAGACTGGCTGAGGTACTGAAGCGGATAGTACCTCATCTTTGCTAAAGGGCAGATTTTCTTGGTATAAACTGTCATAGCTCTATTGATTTCAGTTGATCTGTAACAATTTACACCAAGAATCTGCCGCTAGGTATCTCCTTATTGTGAAGACTAATGCAAAGAAATCATTTAGCTTCTTAGTAATGTCCCTATCTTCCTTAATTATTTCTTTTAATTCTTGTTGATACAGCAGATGCCTTCACAGGCTTTCCAGATTCTGATATACTTAAAAGAATTTCTTGTTTGATTTTAGATCTTCACTTATTTCCTCTTTGGATTCCATCATAGCCCTCTTAATTTTTCTTACATATTACCTTCTGGAGTTTAGACTCCTTTTAATGGCTTTAGTTGGGTTAGATTTCCAAATTCTGAAGGGTATTTTTTTGGTTCAAATACTCTCTTGAAACTTGATATTTAGGTTTACTTCTTGCATTCCTGCTTCCCTTTTTGTTCAGAGGTACATAGGACTTATGAAACTCTACTACAAAACCCTGCTCTATAAAACACATTATAATAATAATACTGGTCCATTACTAGACAGAAAAGGTAGAATTGTCAATATTAACACAAAAAAGGTGAAGTGTTCAATAAATATTTCTATTCTGTATTTGGGGAAAAGACAGATGTACTTTGGAGCACAGCAGTTGAGCTCAAAAAGATCTTGACAAACTGGAGAAATGGTCTGAAAAACAGGATGAAATTCCATAAGGACAAATGCAAAGTACTATATTTAGGAATGAAAAATCAGCTGCACAAATACAAAGTGGGAAATGACTGCCTGGGAAGGAGTACTACTGAAAAGGATCTGGGGTCATAGTGGATCACAAACTAAATATGGGTCAACAATGTAATACAGTTGCAAAAGAAGTTATTGTCATTCTGAGATGTATTAGCAGGAATGTTATAAGCAAGACACGAGAAGTAATTCTTCCACTCTACTCAGCAGTGATAAGGCCTCAACTGGATTACTGTGTCCAGTTCTGGGTACCATACATTTCAAGGAAGATGCGCACAAATTGGAGGAAGTCCAGAGGAGAGCAACAAAAATGGTCTAGAAAACATGATCTATGAGGAAAGACTAAAAAAATTGGGTTTGTTTAGTCTGAAGAAAAGAAGACTGAAAGGGGAGACAATAAGAGTCTTAAGTATACAGAAGATTGTTATAAAGAGGAGGGTGATAAAACTATTTTCGTTAACCACTGGGGACAGGACAAGAAGCAACGGGCTTAAATTGCAGTAAGGGAGATTTAGGTTAGACATTAAGAAAACTTCCAGTGATTAACTACCCTTACAGTTAGGAACAAATTACCTATGTAGGTTCTTAAGAACAAGTTAGACAAACACCTGTCTGGGATGGTCTAGATAATACTTAGTCCTGTCTCAGTGCAGGGGTCTGGACTAGATCACCTATCAATGTCCATTCCTGTTCTATATTTCTATGATTCTATATATTCATATTATGATGATGAAATACTTTCCATTCCAACACTAAATCAGGAGGATGTTAAACAGCAGCTACGAAAGTTAAACCTTTTTAAATCAATAGGTCTGGATAACTTGCATCCGAGAGTTTAGAAGAGCTGGCCTAGGGGCTCTCTGGACTGTTAATGTTGATTTTAAATAAGTCTTAGAACATCTGGGAAGATCCAAAAGACTGCAGAAAAGCTACCATTATGCCAATACACTTCTACCTCGATATAACGCTGTCCTCGGGAGCCAAAAAATCCTACCGCTTTATAGGTGAAACCGCGTTATATCGAACTTGCTTTGATCCACCGGAGTGCAAAGCCCCATCCCCCCAGAGTGCTGCTTTACCACATTATATCCAAATTCGTGTTATATCGGGTCACGTTATATCGGGGTAGAGGTGTATTTAACAAGTGTAAACAGGGCAACCCAGACAACCATAAGCCTGTCAGTCTGACATCGATTCTAGGGAAAATAACAGAATAGCTAATACAGGTCTATTAATAAAGAATTAAAGGAGGGTAAGATAATTATGGGTTTGTGGAAAGCATGGGTTTGTGGAAATTAGATCCTGTCAAACTAAGTTGGTATCTTTTTTATTAGGTTACAGATTTGGTTGATAAAGTTAATAGCATTGATGTAATAGACTTCTGTAAGGTATGCAACTTGCCACTGCACAACATACTGATTAAAGAACTAACGCAATACAAAATCAATATGGAACACATGAAATAGATTAAAAACTGGCTAACTGTTAAGTTTCAAAACAAAACTGTAAATGGGGAATCATCATTGAGCAGGTGTGCTTCTAGTGTGGTTCCAGAAGGATCAGTTCATGGCTCTACGCTATTTACCATTTTTGTCAATGACCTGGAACAAAATCACCACTGATAAGGTTTTCAGAGGACTCAAAATGGGGTAGTGATAAACAACAAAAAAGGACAGGTCACTGATACAGTGTGATCTGGATCAATTGTTAAGCTTGATGTAAGCAAACAATGTGTGTTTCAATACACCAAACAAAGCTATACATCAAGGAAAAAAGAATGTAGGCTTTACTCACAAGATGGACTTTATCCTGGAAAGCTGTGACTCTGAAAGAGGCTTGGGGCCATGGTGAATAATAAGCTGAAAATGAGCTCCCAGTGTGATCTCATGGCCAAAAAGGCTAATGCAATCCTTGGATGTAGGAACAGGGGAATCAACAAATAGAGCAGAAGCAGAGAGGTTATATTACCTTTGTATTTGGCACAGGTGCAACTGCTACTGGAATACTTAATGTCCAGTTTTGGTGTCAATACAAGAAGAATGTTGATAAACTGCAGAGTTCCAAGAAAAGCCACAAGAGTGCTTAAAGGATTGGAAAACATGCATTATAGTGAGACTCAAGGAGCTCAAGCTATGTAGTTTATTAAAGAGAAGGTTATGGAGGTAACTAGATCACATCCCAAGTTCCTAAATGGAGGAAGAGAATTTGGATTTCTGAGGACTCTTCAACCTAGCAGTCAAAGCTATAACAAGTTCCAATAGCTGGATGTTGAAGCTAGACAAATTTAGACTAGAAATAATATGGAAGTTTTTAACCGCGTGGGTAATTAGCCATTGACACAACTTATTGCTAGATGTGGTCGATACTCCATCACTGGACATCTTTAAATCAAGATTGGATGGTCATCAAAAAAAATATGCTCTATTCCAACAGGAATTTAGGGAAGTCAGACTAGATGATCACAATAGTGCCTTCTGGCCCTAGAATATATGAAACTGTTGTTTTCTTAAGTAGCATCCATGCCAAATCTAAACTTTATTTCCTCTGCTTTTGATTTTAGGGCTATTTTGACTAGCTTATTGATATTACTGAAACCTCCCTTTCTAAAGTTTAGTGTCATTGTGTTAGTTTTTGATACCTTTCCTCCCCCGTAGGATGTTGATTATAGTGTGGTCACTTGGGTCTATGTTGAGAATAGCATCTACTATGTGCTCTAGAAGGCTGTTTCAAGAAGCATTAATTTAAAATTTAACAAAATTTCTTCTTGGCTTATTGTGATATTTGACCAGGTTATAGGTGAATAGGTGAAGTCCCATTATTATTTTTTTTTTTTTGTTAAACTTTGCTGCCTGTGTGAACTCTCTCAACATTGTGCACTCACTATTCTTTTCTTGATCCAGAGGTATATTTGTACTCTTGCAGCTTGGGATTTGAATCCATATGTATCCAACTGCAATGCTCTCCGATCAGGATATTTATCCCACTAGATCCTATGGAAACTTTTTAGATACACCACCAACCACGCTTCACCTAATCTGTCCTTTCTGTATAGTTTATAGCCAGGTATTACATTATTCCATCATGTTCAGTAATACCTTTTCTATCAATGATTTTTTCCTCTGCCAGGCAATTTAGTACACCCGCTTTTGCTTTTAAACTTCTCAAATTTTTATACAAACGTTTATATTTTTTAGTTTTGCCTTTATGCCTATTTTTATTTAACTATGTTATCTGATATTTTGCACTACAATAAATATTTCTTTAGATTAAAGTTCCAAAACTTACCTCTTTTTCTTCTCGCTTCCTTGATTTCTTCACACATTTTATTAAATTCGGGATCCAGCTCAGCAGCAATTATGGCATGTGCTGTGTCCTTCAAGGTACAAGCTCTGTGTCTAATTATTTTATCTATAAAAAAAAGTTATTATAAGACATTAGTTTTACTTATTTTTACACAGATTCTTATATATGTGTGTGTTTTTACTATATTTTAATAATATAGCTACTCTGAAACCTTTCATAGCTATTACAGTAACAATACATACCTTGAAATGGAAGAAAAAAACCCAGCAAATCAAACAAATATAAGAAAAATGAAGACAGACCACAGTCACATTAGGTCTGAAAGCCGGTGCCCCTGTGGAGTACATGTCGCACTTCAGTTTCCCTTTTTCCCCCCCTTTTCTTTTTATTTAAATTAGTAGTTCGCATATGGATCACACGAATTTAAAAACAATTTAACTATTGGGCAATACAGAATTTTTCTAAGGTGGAAAACTGTTGCTTTGAGTTGATCATTGGTAGAGTTTCTCCAATGCCAACAAGTGGGCTTCCACCATCCTAAATAGATTAATTTATATCATAGTAGAAAGTGATGCCTAAAAATTTGTCAAGCTTGGTAGACAAAAGAAGAACCTATGCAACAAAGTGTTAAGTTCTATTTCCCGTGGTTTCCAAGCAGATATGCTATGGGATCACAAAGCCAGCATCACCAGGAACCCTCATCAGAGAATCAGAAGGGGGAAAAGTACCATTGAACAATTAGATGTGGCCTTGACTGCTTCAAGATAGTACAGAGTCCCTGTAATTAGGCCAGAGGATACTGTGGTATTCTCCCATGACATCGTTCACACAGGGCCTGCTGCCACCTCAATGAACGCATCTTCAGCGACAAACAAACCAGGAAGTCAGTTTGCTGAGTGGGTTACTGAAGTGAGTATTACTGGTCTATTTAGTTTAAAACACTTAAAAATTACAAGGGACTATGGAGACCTCAGTCTTATATGAAAAACCTGGAAAAGTCATTTATTCCTGAATCTGCTGTATAAAAAAACCTTCCAGAGTCTAGTGTCAATAGTATTAAGATTTTTAGTAGTTTTCTACATCACCCGCCTACTTCTTTGCTTCAGATTATGGTTGCCTTTTTATTTGTAAAATAAACATCATACTGTAACAGACTCAAGGTTGTGCTTAACTGACTATTATGCTGATGATATTGATATTTGCTTCTTTGGTGGCTTTAACATTATGAACGTAACTGGCAGAAAGTAAGTCTGCAGAGGATTGCTGTGTATTCAGTTGGACCTGGGGGACATGGCACCAAGGAAACTTCACTGTCCAAATTGGAGCCACAAGTATTAAAAGTGAAAGAATATTTCTCAAGAGATTACTGGTTTCCACTAGTTTCAGATGTAGACAAGACAGTACTCCAACATCAGTTTGCTGGAAAATGAGCAGAGATTGTAATAGGAAAAGCTGCACTAGGGAGAAACAGCATTGTGGGATATGTTTTACTCAGCTAAATGCCCATCACCATTTTCTATCCAGTTATTTTTTTTTTTTTTAAGTACAAACTAGATTGCCAATAACCCATCTTGAATTACTTTTTCTGAATGGTATAATGATTTCAACAGCAAACATTAAATACTAATGGCTAAATTATATTATTGTGCAATTAACACATTTAATCTAACTTTGAGAATCACTACAGATAATCATTAGAAGAGCATAAGAGAGCAATTAAGGATACCATTATTTAGAACTTTTAAAGTAGTGATTTTTGGGGCAGAGAGAGAATTTGCTGAGTCAAAAGCCAAAGTAGAGAAAACTCATTAACCTGGTCTCTTAGGCACTATCTGCACTTCTTTGGGAAGTCTCCCACCATTGCATTATCACCCTTACAGGGACAGCAACAATAAGAATGTTGCTAGTGTTGACAGGACACCTGTATTGGCACATGAAAATATGTGTGCTGCAAATTGAGGGTACTGAACCAGTACATGTGATTTATAGAGGGTATGGTGGATGCAAGAATCATCAGGTGAAATTTGACACTGGTTATCTAAGTGCTGAGGAGCCTGAGCTCTTGTATGGGTCACCAGCTCCTTTCTTCTTTAGTACAAGAAAGGGGAATAAAATCCTCTCTCTGAAGGCTAGCAGTTGAGGCTCTATCACACCCAGTTCCAACAGAGAATGTATTTCTTGATGCATGAGACTCACGAGATTATTTCCTGAAAAGGGATGGGGAAGGTATGAAATTGGAGGGTATGTCCCTCTTGGATTAACTACAAGACCCAACAGTCTGATGTTATTGCAGTCCAGACATCCACAAAGAGAGGCAGGAACCAAAATAGAGGGAGTGGCAGGAGAGAGGGATACAGATCCACATTGTCCTGTGCAGATATACCCAACCAAAGCATCAAAATTATTGCTTCTGTGACTGAGATGGTTGGATAGTAGATAAGGATGGTTCTCTCTTTTGGAACCTCTCTCTTTTCTGAACTGGCTTGATTGTTTCTGATGGTTAAAAACATGAAGTAGTTGATTGGGATTTCTGCCTAGAAGAGAACTGGGATTGACAATACTTTCTTCTAAAATTTGGGAAGTCAAAGCCCAAAGATCTGACCATGGTCCAACAATCCTGGAAGGAGTGCAATTTTGTGTTTGTCTTTCGACTGAACAAGTCCTTCCCATTAAATGTCAAGTCTTGCACTGTAGTCTGCACTTCCTTAGGGAGTCTTGACACAGACAAACCTGAATTCCTTCACTTGCAAATTCCAATAGCCAGCAATATAGCTCCCATGTCCATAGAGTCTAGAATTGCCTATAATGAGTGGTATTATATGGTACCTTCTGCATAGATCAATTCAAACTCCTTCAGATCTGAAGGTAATTTGTTCAAGAAATCTGCCAATAATTTGCAACTATGAGCTGAAGAAATGCTGAAGAATAAACTTTTCAGCCAAAAAGATCTAACTTCTTTGGTTGTGTCTCTCTGGAGGTGGATTTGTGTACTGGCTTGGATTTTCCACCACCAGGGATGACTGTGTACAGGATAAAAGGTTAAATTAGTTTAAAAAGAAAAAAATGTTTTCTGTAGGCCATGGCAGTCATGGGAAGGCCTTGCAAGGCAACGGCTTAATTGGAAAATCTGGATATAAAACGTAACTGATAAGATAGAACAAAAAAAGGTCCCAAATACCAGGAATAGTTAATAATAAGAAAGGATTTAACAGGCAGTGACACCAAACTGGCCAAACCTGGTTTTTAGCCAAGTTAGCAATAGGCAATGATTTCACTTGTTTATTAAAGTGTATAAAAGGGTAACCTCTTAAAGTATTCATTGCTAATACCAGCCTAACCAAGTTAGGACTGACCATTGTGGGTCTAAACCCTTGAGGTTAGCCTGTTTGTAAGTATCTTGATTGAATGTTTATAAATTTGATTTAATTGGAGATTGGTCCTACTTTGAGCAGAGGGTTGGACTAGATGACCTCCTGAGTTCCCTTCCAACCCTGATATTCTAGGATTCTATGATTCTAAATATTTTGTTACTGTTTGGATTAGTAAATTGCTTATTATTTAGGCTTTTTAGGAATGTATACAGCTATTGTATAAATACCATTTGGCCTCTGGATTTAATAAGGAACTTATGGTTAAATTAGTGTAGTGGTAATACCCTGCATAAATAGTCATTCCAACGCTGCATCAGAAGTGAATAGAAATATTCAGATCTCTAAGGGGAGAATTGGTATTTTCATTCACCCTTCTGAGATTGCTGTGATAGATGGTGGGTGATGGCCCATAAATACTCCCCTGGCTGGAGGATTCCCTTATTAATTGGGAGGGCTATTCTGCTCTGTGCAGCTGGCTGCAGGATATGAAATAGCTTGTATGTTTTCTCCTGTACCAGGTCCGAGGAATCTTGCAGAGCCTCTTTCACTCTCTTTAAAAGCTCTTGATTCATCTTAAAATCATCCCCCTTATTGGAGGAATGTAGGAGATCATTGTTTTGTCCAGCGAAGATGATGAGAAATCTTGGCGTGGAGAAGTGTCATCCTGCACTCCTCCATCTTCCTCTTCGGAGATAGGTTGTTGAAACTTCATAGCCACTTGATGTACGGGGGAAGGAACAAGTCCCTGAGGGCTTTTCTGACACAATTAAAACGCAGGCTCCTTCAGAGAAGCTGAATGATGGCTTGGGTTTCTTCAGTGTTGAGGCCAGCCGGACCAGTATGGAATCCATACAGGTAGGGCACATTGGCCCAAGAACCCCAGAGTTATGAACACTAGAGTTACAATCTGATCAGTCAATCATATACCTCATTTGGAACTGGAAGTACACAATCAGGCAGCAGCAGAGACAAAAAAAGGGGAGGGGGTGGAGCTCAAATACAGTACAGAACTGTGTTAAACGTAAACTACTAAAAAATAAATGGAAAACACATTTTTTCTTCTGCATAGTAAAGTTTCAAAGCTGTACTAAATCAATGTTCAGTTGTAAACTTTTGAAAGAACAACCATAATGTTTTGTTCATAGTTACTAACATTTCAGCGTTATGAACAACCTCCATTCCTGAGGTGTTCGTAACTCTGAGGTGCTACTGTACTCCCTTTCTCTTGAAGGAGTCAGTGGAGGTGACCGAGGTTCCAGAAACTGCTCCTTGTTAGGTACCTGAAGATGAAGAGGAGGAAGGTGAAAAATCCTCCAAGAGTGGAGCTGAGCTGGAAGGTGCCACTATCCATTATAGAGTAGATGGCTTCGTATGACCCTGAACTCAGGGACCCAGCAATATCTTCAAATGACAGACACTCTAGGTTGCTCTGGTGGAGACTTTGATCTAGCCAACAAAGGAGAATATTCTAATAAATGAGTCCCAGGTCAGGAGTCACTCTTATGTCACATGTGTCCCTAAAAGAGACAGCCAAAAACATTCCTCGTATATGTGCGTGAAGGGTGTTGAGCTTGGTACCATAGGTAGTATTCACTCATCAGTGGTTGATAATCTCAGTACCACAGGAGTTGACCTCATAGTCTTAGATGTTCTCTGACCTGGTGCCAAGGAGTCTGAGTACAGTTGCCCCAGTAGCGGAGCTTTGGCACATGTCGGGGTATGATGTAGCTTCGATACCAAGTGACCTAATGCCAAAGATTACTTTAGGGACATCTTTAAATGCAAAGCCAGTGTGAAGACTGAAGTCTCCAGTGCTGCATTTATTCTCAGTGCCAATTTGCCTGATGCCACCTTAAGTGGATTCCTCTGTATCTGTAATTCTACCTTCCTGTTGCATGGAACCAAGGAATGGGACAGAGACTTAGAAGTGGTTCTGAAAGAATGTTTTTTACTTCCTTTGGCAGCAGGGGTGTCTGACCTCTTCACCTGCTAAGTTTCCGAGCTCTTGTGACAGGAAAGATGCTTCGGGGGGGGGGGGGGGGGGGGGGGCGGCGGAATGGGAAGACGACACAGAGCTCAGAGTTACCTGCCTCATCTCTGAGGCACTTTCAGGCTGGGTCTGTTTCAGGCTGGGTCTTCAGCATAAACACTAAAAATCCTTGCAGCTGTGGCATGTCAAAGTCCAACTGTAATCTCACAGATTTCGCCATTAGAAAGAGTCTTAGTATGTACTCAAGATTTTTGAGTGCAGTTCCTCAAGACCCAGCAAATTGCACACTTTGAAGGAATCTCTCTCTCACCTAAACAAAACACACAAGCATTGTATCTATCCATGAGGGGATTTATCTTCCTACATGATGGACATAACTTGAAGCCTCGCGAATGATGTTCCTGCATAAAGGCCTTTGACAGTAATGTAACAGTTCATGGGCTAACTAACAGCACTAACCTAAACTATTTTTTTCCCAATGTGCTAACAGAATTCTAAATAACTATCCTAAATAATAAAAGAAAAATATTCACAAAGAAAACAAACACCAACAGCTCTCTCTACTAAGGAGGACACTAAATTGTTCCAACTCTCAGAAGGGGGGCTATTAGAAGACATTGAGTAGCGAGCAGGGACACAATGCCCTTTATGTCCGCGGAAGGGAGTGTGGAGGTGTGAAGGGTGCATGTGCAACCCCTGGTGGACTCTCCTCATAAAAATATCTGACTCCTGTCCAGAAGGCATGTGTGCACCATGAGTGGAATCCACATGCACAGGAACTCATAGAAAAACTATCCGTTTGGAATTCCTACCCAAAACTGGAAATAACATGAAATAGTTAAATCTGCTTCTGAACTATTAAACCAGCAAGTGTTCCCATTTAACTACTGGGGAGAAATAACATGGGAAGTCCCTATACTGTCTCAAGAAAAGAAAAATATCAGCTATACAGCTCTATTTTATATGAAGTATAGTGTGACCAGCAACCTTCTAAGGGAATGCTCTGACTAGAGGAGTTAGCTCTTGGAACAGACAATGACCTATAGCAATTAATGAACAACAAGTTCTTGAACAAACAGTGAGGTATCTCACAAAAGGGAAAACCTCTGAAATAACGCTAATGGGTGTTATGTTAGGAGTGCTTGGTATGGAGCACTAATCTTAAATGGAAAGTTGTCACCCAAGGAAAATGAATGGATAAAAACAGCATCAAGCAAGATGTAAAAGCAGCCTGTCTCCCTATAGTAGAGGGATGCAGTTATTGCCTCGGTTTCCCTCTTGGTTTCCTTCTGGTCTGTAGTTTTCAAGCAGTTCTGGTGAGTTGAAGTGACTTGGCTCGCCAATTAGGTCATAAATACTGACCTTTTAGTTCTGAGGAAGGGGACAACAAAACAGTCTTCCACCCTACCTCATGTTGGACCATAGCCCTTCCCCCAGGCATGATTATTTCAGCTCTTTGCCAGACACAACAGCCCCTTCAGCCCTGATGTCAAAGGGTTCGGAGAAGGGGGCATTCCTCCTGCTCTTGCTGGAATCCACAGCGTAGGCTCCCACATACATCAACTCCAGCCTCAGTCCACACTGCAGTATCCAGCCAAAGCCTCGTCCTCTCACACTTCATACACACCCTTCCTGCAAGGGGGTGGGGTGGGGGGGTTAATTCTGCCTCTAATCCCCTCCGAGGCCCTTTCCCTCAGCCTCCTCTAACTGTTTTCCAGGTCTCCTGCCTGGTCACAGTTGAAAGTTTCATCCCAGGTACTGCTTCAACCTTGGACTCTCCCAGGATTGCACTATATTCAGTCCTGAAGCCACCTGACCTCAGTCATAAGGGTCACTTAATCATCTGAATCCCCATACTACAATTCCCAGGACCTCTGCAGATTACATTTCCCAATACTGAAGCACTGAGCCTCCAGTGACACTTGGGCTGGTGTTGCCTGGTTTTGAAGGGGCCAACACATTCTGTTAAACTCATTTCATTCCCTAGGAATAGTTGCAGTGTAAGTGCATTAAATCTGACCCTACAGTATCAGATTTTTGCCATTAGGAACAACTCCTACCTATTAACAGGGTTATGCAATTATGCAAGTCTCCATAGTCCCAAACACTGCAAGCTGTACATGGAAATTCAAGGAAACTACTTCAGCTCAAAATCTAACTGGCCTAAGAAGTAAGTGCACTGTTGATGCATATAAGTTTTGTATCCTAGGTTCCAATTTTTCCAAAGAACAGCACTGAATGATAAATTTCAATCGAACCAGCTAGACAGAATCTTCATCAGTAACAAAGATCTTGGAGAAATGCCTTATATTTGAATAGCAGCACCTACTGGTTTGCAATTTGCATTTGTAAGGAGGAGGTCGAATAAATTTTCCTGCCCAACTTCTTTATCCTTGGGAGTGGACTTGTACCTCCCTTGACGTGACCTGTCATTGGCTACTGTCATGACAAGCAAGTTAAGGGCAGGATGCAAATAAAAACACTTGAATCCCTACATAAATACATAATGATTGTCCATATGCTTTCTCATAGATGTCAAAGATGTTGGGGTGTTCCACAATGCAGCAGGTTCCAACAGTGCATTGTTAACAGAGCTACTCTTCCTAAGTTCTAGGACTTAAAAATATCCACTAACTGGTGCATGTTTTCCTGCACCAATTCGGCCTGTATATCTATGGCCAATGCCAATCATCTAAGGATGTCCTCCTGTGCCTGAAAGTGTTCAGCCCTGGAGAGGAAGCATCTGTTACCATGGTGTCATCTGGTGATGAGGAAGATGAAGGAAGAGGTGTCACTGGCCTCTCTGGATGCAGTACCAGACCTTGCACCTGTTCTGAGGTAGTGTCCTCCACCTGAATCTGCAATGTAGGTGGCTGGGGAGGTGATGCCATGGGTGGGTTGGGTGCTCTTGCCCGGAAGTGGGTTGAAGGTCAGGACCTTAAGAAATAAGGAACATCCTATGGATACCCAGGCCACTGTGGATAGGGATAAGGCATCAGTGGCCAGTAGGCATTGGGCCAAGAGCCTGTCTCTGCTGCGGGAAGAGTCATGGATGAGAAAGGGGTCAGGATGAGAAAGGGGTTCTCAACTGTCTTTTAGACTGGGAGGGAGGACCTCAAGCTTGACTACGATGAATTCGCAAAATCATCCACAGGTAATGGGGGAGCAACCCCTGGCAGAGCAAGATAGAGTCCAGCCTCATCAGAGTTCCAATGTGCTGGTTGCATCAGCCCCAAGGCTGACAGAGAAGTTGGTGCCCTGAAGGACTGGCAAGGGCAATGCATTCTCATTTGGTACCAATGCCAAAAAAGGCACAGACACTGGTGTCAGTACTGATCCAGTAATGACACAGTCTGCACCATGACGACTATTGGTGCCACAGATGACTGCTGTGCTAACGAATCCCTCAGCACCGGTACCAGCGCCAGCCTCAATTATGTACTCAATCTGATATGCACTGCTGAGGGCAGTGTTGGCAGCTGAGATACCTGTGGAGTTAACCTACTGATGGCTGATGAAGTCGCAGCACCTGAATATTCCCAGACAATTGGAGAATGAGGATCCAAAAGGCAACGCACATCTGACATTGCCTGATATGTCAAAGGACTGGATAGCACTGGTGCCAATGTCACTGGTACCAGACTCAGCAGACATCCCATGGACAGAGCCAGAGTCGACGGTACAGCCCCAAACTAATGTTGCCTTGGTACTGGAGAGCAGGTAGAAGGGCCAGTTCCATCACGTGTACCTGAAGAGTCATGGTGCCAGCCTGCACTGATTCTGGCAGAGGAGGACTCTCTCCAAGTTCTGGAGTGGCCATGGTCTGTTTTATTGGTCATTTTCTCAGAGGCCCAAGGGAGATGAATGATCCCTCTTCCTCCTAGAGGAGGCCTCAGAGTCTGACAGAGGAACATCGTCTTGTTATGGTTATGATGTTGGCTGAGGAGGCAATACTGTGCCTGGTGCCAACCAGGACTCATGGCATGCTGCATCAGGTGCTGCTTGAGATTCAAAGTCCCTTGATACCTGCATTCTTAAACGATTTGCAAATAGAGTACCTTTCCTTAATGTTCCCCTCTCTAAACACTACACATGAGGATCACTATTAGGAACAGCCACCCCACACGCCAGACAGAGCTTAAATCCTGGTGAAGGCATTCCACCTGAAAAAACACAGCTACTCAACCTAACTTTTCTAACTAAGGCACTACTAGATAACTGAGTATTATGACTATTTACAACAAAATTTCAGAAGAATGAAACACAAAATCCGAGTCAAGAAACACCCCACAAACTCCAGCTCAAGCTGAGGGCAGTGAGAAGGAATGGGGGGGGGGGGGGGGGGAGAGAGGGAGAGAAAGAGGGTCAGAGCAGCAGTATCCTTAATAGTCATATGAGGGGCCATAAAGAAAAGGTGCAAGCACCGGCCCTATGGCTACTGCTAGGCAAACTTTTCTGGCTTTGATGCACTGGACACATGCATACCTGAGTGGAACATATCTGCAACCACTCAAAGAACTATTTCTTGTTTTGTCTCATGGTATTTAATGAAAACCTTTTAATTCACTGTCTTCATTTGATGATAGGATCAGTTTTCCATTCTTCACACTATACTAACAAATGCTTTAAAGGGGCATTTTCTTTTTCATTTTAAAACCTGACTTGAGCTTTCGGAAGCTGTCAGATCAAACGCTTATTTAGCAACATCCATCTTCCCAATGCACAATAATGCATTCTTTACAACAAATACAGAGGATGACATTTCCCATATCTGCAGGTGGACAGCCTTCACACTAATGTCCTCTTGTAGTTTTGTTTTAATTGGAAACAGCCACATGAAAAACTGCCACTTAAATACATTTGCAAGACAATTCTTCCCTAATCAACTAAAACAGACCTCTTTGTTTGGGATTAGTTCTGCTCCTTTCCCCACCTCCAGGGGTGAGTTCTTAATTTAGTGGATGAATTTGGTCCTCATGAAAGTGACGATCACAGCTGGAGGCAAATGCTTAGCATGGCAAGGTGCTATGCAGGATTCTCCATATAGCTCTGCCAAATTATGTGATGGTTTTATTATGTGGACAGATGTCCCCTGAAGACCAAGAAGCAACTTCCAAATTTATTTTCACTTCGGACCTACTCAATATTGGAACCTGATTTACCAGAAGTGAATGTTAAGTGAATTGTAAGTGCTTTAGCCCTACTTTGCTTACTAGTCCCTGCACACTCACTGAACTACATAGCTCCTAGAATTTTTCACTTAAATTCTAACTGTCCACTTAAGAGTCTCTCAGAATATTAAAAACACAGACCTTCAGGGAAAAATTACTTGTTTAGCTAATTTATAACACAGTATGAAGTTTGATTTGATGCCTGAATAATCATACACATGATTAAACAACTATTTTTCAAATTTAGGTAGACCAAAACTATTTCCTTACCTCCAGGGTCTTTGTCTGGATTATATTCCAATGCATTGCTACAGATGAGATCAATATCTGTTAGGAAATCCTTGGCAGTCAAATAGTTGTGTTTATCAATTTTGGTTATTACTGTTGACAGGTCCATTGGTTCTTTGATAACTTCAAGATAATCTGAAACCTACAATCAAACAGCATACTGAAGTGACACAGGGCCTTATGCATTTCATCGGCACACTTTCCCACGTTACACACATATTTATGCAGCATACTTAGTACTAATTAAGAAATGTGCCAGTTCAACATTTTGAGCATTCTCATTTTCAACACATCTTTAATTCAAACATTTTAAACACAGAAATTGAAATTATAGTGCTGGTGTTAGACTGCTAAAGTTATAGTTCCTTCAGAGAATCAATGATACGTCTAATTTTCAGAGCAAACCAAATTGGTGCTGCAATTAAAGCCTCTTTGATATTATTATTGTCCTGAACATGAAAAATAGTGGCCCTACCCCCACACAAAGCAGAACTGTGAAACTGTTTCTCCATTCTCCATTTTTTGTTAGTTTAAGTAGTCAAATCATTAATCTTTAAAAATAATTTTCTGGAAAACATTTGCAATAATAATATGTATGAACACCAAATCTAATTTCGCCACCATGGACTTTACAGCAGGGCTTTCTCAGAAGAAGGCCCCTTGTCTGTGGAGTTCACTGCCTTCTATGGTGCACCTCATCATGGGTTCAGCAGCCCTCCAGGCAGAGTGAAAGGTATTTAACTGAATTAACTGTATGACGGGGGGTTAACTCTTGGCAAGAGAAGATACCAACAGAGCTCTACTAACTGTAGCTCACTGAGATATGCATGTATTTATTATTTATTCTTTATTTCGATTAAAACAAAGTATGATTCTGCATGAGTGCTTCAACGTAATTAAGATTACAATCAATTTAAAATGTAGGTAGGCCTCAGTGTTTGTGTAGTCCTGAATATTTTTAAATCACCCATATATTAAGGTGATGGTTGCCAAAAAAAGGAAATACATTTAGATCAAACTGTAATGGCTCCAGAGGAATAATTTTTGATTAACCAGGTAAACATGCATTTTTAGAAGTTCCAACAAAAAATATATCACAACATAAATCTTAGATTAAGATCATACTTCAATGTCATATACAATACCTATCTACTGGCTAAATGCTTAAACATATATTTAAAGTGCATTTTCTATTCTGAACAGGCAGTAAAAATGGCATCCCCAAATGTAAACTGTCCAGTTTGCAAGTAGAATGATATTTTTCTAAACAGAGGCCCCTGTTAACTCATCCTGGGATCTAAAAGTCAACCTGTATTTTTTCAAGTGTATCACCACCAGTAATAGAATCTTCATGTGAAACTGCAAATTTATATAGCAGATTAGTTAAATAAGAAAAGGAGGTCTTCTCGTTAAGGCACTAGGGACTGGGACTTGAGAGATCTGGGATTAATTCCTAGCACTGTCACAGATTTTGTATAACCCTTTGGCAAATCACTAAATCTCATCTGTGTCAATTCCCCATCTATAAAATGAAGATGATAATATTCCTTCTGCATAGTTGAAGAGAATAGTTCATAGTTTTTTAACAAACAAGTTAAGTTACAAATAATGTTCAAATACTGCATCTGGCTTGAAGCTGGTGGAGGACTGGATGGGGCCTCACATAAATGCCTGTTAACTCTGCATGTAATTTAAAGTGCAGTTCTTCTCTAAAAAATTACACTAAAAATGACATTGCAGGGTCCCATTTTAATTGTCTCTCAATGACTTACAGAATGAATGTTCAGATTGGAAGTAGAAGAGTGTTTTTTCTTACTGCCATCCCTACAAAGTTAGTCTTCTATCTGAAAGCCAAGCTAGGCTCTCTCCTTTTCACACACCAGCACAGTAATAGACTTGCAGGCCAAATGATGCCCTCAGTTATAACTGCAACCCCACTATCTTCCAATTATGTCCTTCAACAGTAAGAGCTAATTTTTGTTAATTAAAGAAAGCAAATACAATTCCAAATACATCCTGGTAGCAGATTTGATGAATAAGGTGCTACCATTTTTATAATGCTGATTTTCAGAGTGGAAAAGCACTTTAAACTGACTAGTATAGGCTAGAGTAATGAAAGTTTCTCTGCTGAACCAGTAGTGTGTCCAAGAATATGCTTCTGATCACTCACACTGTGGTACAGAAGGTTCTGACTAAGCCACCAGTTGATTACTGATGGGCAGAATTGGCTAGGTCATGGATAGCAAGGATATCTGGGATATTAATCTATCCATGCCCTTTTTAATTAATAGTATTTTTTTTCTAATAGGTTCAACTTCATTTTTTGCACGTTACTGAAACAAGACCTCTTCAATATCCACCGGTTTGCTGAAGATGTTAAAGCGTTTGTCTGTGGCCAGCCTCTTGGTAACATCCCTGAGAAACAACCGCAGTTCTCTCAATGTGTTCTCCTCCTGGTCCTCCATTCGTTGCTTTTCTGTTTCTGAGAGCTGGCGGGGAGGAGACGGTAATGCAAGAGGAAGAACTTCCAGAGCACAAAGAGCTAGGGAAGAAAGCAGGAAAAAGTCAGAAAGTAGTATTAGTAGTAAGAGGGAATTGTAGGATTACACCTTTCTGGACTTTCACAATGCATTTAATCAAGGGGGGGGGGGGGGATTTCCCATTTTCCTTCCGACTTTTCAACCTTCACCATTTAACCACCTTCCCATCTCACTCAGTATAATAGAAACAAGCGAGTTCTGCACATTGATAAACTGGCAGTTAGGGTCATGAACAACTGAATTTCCCAAAACCATTTAAAAAGAAAAACATTTTACAGTACAAAACTTTATTCAAACAGATTCTCACACTCCCGTGGCTTTATTGTAAAGTAGCTTACCAGCCTGTTTCCTTTTGGGAGGGGGCATTGATGCCTGATTAAGAATTAACTCCTGGAAAAATCTCAATCTGTCTTCTTCACTTGGTCTTTGAATATAAAAAACCTCTTCATACTGGATTCTAAAGATACACTTCACCTGCCAGAAAACAATGTCATGAAAAGTCAAAGGATTCAACTTGTTCTTGAACTATTTGATCAATGTATATTTTAAATACAGAGGATCAACTTTTCAAAAGACACAAACTGGCCGTACCTGAGAAGTTACCGAACCATTTCCAAAGAAGCACAACGTCCAAGGAAAAAAACGGTTACCTACCCTTTTCGTAACTGTTGTTCTTCGAGATGTGTTGTTCACATCCATTACACCTTAGGTGTGCGCTGCGCTGCGTGCACGGACGTCGGAAACTTTTTCCCGCAGCGGCTCCCATCGGGCCAGCAGGGGTCCCCGCCCTCCGCCAGAGTGGCGCTCCACTCTAGAATATATATATATATACACACACCTGCTGACCCGACCCTCCCTCGGTTCCTTCTTGCCGGTGACTCCAACAGAGGGGAAGGAGGGTGGGAAGTGTAATGGACGTGAAAAACACATCTCGAAGAACTACAGTTACGAAAAGGTAGGCCGGCCTTTCATTCTGTCCGCAATCACAATGAACAGTTGTGTCGACTTACGAAATGGCCTGGTCCATTCCAGATAGAACGCCAGGGCCCTACGGACATCGAGGGTATGCAGGCTGCGGTGGCTCGGGTCCGTATGGGGTTTGGGGAAGAACGCTGGTAAACAAATGTCCTGCCCCATATGAAATTGCAAGACCACTTCAGGGAGGAATTTGGGGTGCGGTCTCAGCTGCACCTTGTCGTTAAAAAAAAAAAAAAAAAAAAACTGTATATGGAGGTTCCGAAGTGAGGGCTCTCAACTCCGACACCCTCCTAGCTGATGTAATGGCCACCAGAAACGCTACCTTCCATGAGAGGTGCATGAGAGAGCAAGAGGCTGGGATTCAAAGGGTGGTCCCATGAGCTTAGTTAAGACCAGGTTAAGGTTCCATGTAGGGACCGGCGGGCGTGAGTAGGGGAACATCCTTTCTAGACCCTTGAGAAATCCGACTACTGTGGGGTTGGAAAATACCGAATGCCCCAACTCTCCCGGGTGGAACGCCGATATGGCGGCCAGATGCACTTTAATTGAGGAGGGGGCAAGCCCTTGATGTTTGAGGTGCAGCAAGTAGTCCAGTATTGATGGGATGGAGGCCTGCAGAGGCTGTATGTGATTAGGCTCGCACGAGTGGAAGAACCTGTTCCATTTGGCAAGGTAAGTCGCTCTTGTGGTGGGCTTCCTACTATCAAGGAGAATTTGTTGGGCTTGGTGGGAGCACCTATTCTCCATAGCATTTAACCACAGAGATTCCACACCGTGAGATGTAGTGACGGTAGGTTCGAGTGGAGTAGGCGACCCTGGTCCTGTGTGATGAGGTCTCGGTGCAGGGGTAGGGCAATCGGGGTGGTCAATGACCGTTCCAGCAGGGTTGTAAAGCAACGCTGGCACGGCCACGCCGGTGCGATGAGGATAATCACCGCTTTGTCCCTGTGGGTCTTGAGCAGGACCCTGTGGATGAGCGGGAAGGCATACTTCAGGCTCCCGCCCCACTGAATCGCTAAGGCACTGCCAATGAGCCCGGGCTGAAGTTCTGGAATGAACAAAACCGAGGGCATTGGCTGTTGTCCTTGGTGGCGAAGAGATCCACCTGGGGAAAACCTCACCTCCGGAAGCTTGAATGCAGGACGTCCTTTCTTAACGTCCATTCGTGCATGTGATACGACCTGCTGAGGCAGTCTGCTAACCTGTTTTGAACCCCCGGAAGATATGTTGCCATCAATTGGACTAAGTGGGCTATACAGAAGTCCCATAGGAGGAGCGCCTCGTGACAGAGGGGAGAGGAGCGGGCCCCGCCCTGCTTGTTTATGTAGAACATGGCGGTAGTGTTGTCCGTCAGAACGGTCATGCTGTGGCCTTCTATGGTAGCGTGAAAGGTCTGGCAGGTGAGGCGAACCGCCCTTAACTCCTTCACATTGATGTGGAGCAACTTTTCCTCCCTGGACCATAAGCCCTGCATTCGTAGGTCCCTTAAGTGTGCCCCCCAGCCCAGGTCTGACGCATCTGTTACTAACGTCAGGGTGGGCTGTGGTGTAGTGAAGGGGACCCCTTCGCAAACTTGCTGTTGATCGAGCCACCAGTGGAGGGAGTTCGAGACCCGAACTGGGATTGTCACTACAAGGTCCAAGGGGTCTCTGCTGGAGCGATACGTTTGGGCTAGCCACAGCTGTAACAGTCTGAGTCTCAGGCGGGATGTTTGACTACCTGTGTGCAAGCCGCCATGTGCCCCAGGAGTTGCATACAGCACCTGGCTGTGGTTGTGGGAAATTGCTGAATGGAGATTACAGCTCTTTGAATGGCCAGGAACCTGGGAACTGGAAGACTTGCTCGTGCCTCCACCGAGTCTAGGACTGCTCCTATGAAGTCTAGTCTTGGTGTGGGGATCAGTGAGGACTTGGGCACATTGACCAAGAGACCGAGCTTGTGGAACACATGTAACGCCAGTGTCACATGGGAGCAAACCTCGTACGCTGACCTGCTTGCGAGGAGCCAGTCGTCCAAGTATGAGTATACCCGCATCTTTCTTTTTCGAAGAAAGGCTGCCACCATGGACATGCATTTCGTGAACACTCGAGGGGCTGTTGCCAGGCCGAAGGGCAAGACCGTAAATTGGAAATGGTGAAACGCAGGAACCGCCAGTGAGCGGGGCGGATGGCGATGTGAAAGTACGCATCTTTCATATCGAGGGCAGCGTACCAATCCCCTGGATCCAGGGATGGGATAATAGCGCTAAGAATTTGTTTAGTTTGCGAAGGTCCAAAATGGGGCAGATACCCCCTTTTGCTTTGGGGATAAGGAAATATCTGGAGTAGAACCCTTTTCCTCTTAGGTTCTGGAGGGACTTCTTCCACCGCCCCTGCCCTGAGGAGGACCTGCACCTCCTGCATAAGGAGTTGCTCATGACAGAGGTCCCTGAAGAGGGACGAGGAGGAGAGGTAGGGAGGAGGTAGGGGGCGAGGAGAACTGAAAAGCGTATCCCACATCCACCGTGTGAAGGACCCAACGGTCCGATGTTATATGGGACCAAGCACAGTAGAAATGGGACAAACGGTCCCTGAAATATATGGGAGGATCCAGTGTGAGGGTCGGTACGCTGTCATCGATCGCAACTTCAAAATCCTTGTTTGTTGCCAGGTTGCAGCTTGCCCTGGCCTTGGTTTTGGTTAGGCGTGTTGTTTCGCCTGTTGTCTCTGCCCCCTTCTGCAGTACGGTTCCTGCCTTGGGCGAGGGTGGTACTGCCTCTGCTGCGGCGGTTGGGGCTTAAAGGGCTTCCTCTGTGTTGCTGGAGTGTGCATTCCCGACAACTTGAGGGTCGCTCGGGAGTCTTTGAGGCTATGCAGCCTGGCATCCGTTTGGTCTGAGAACAAGCCTGACCCTTCGAACGGGAGGTCTTGTAAGGTGTTTTGCACCTCTGGTGAAAGGCCTGAAGCCTGTAACCACGCTGAGCACCTCATCACCACCTCTGATGTGATTGTCCTGGCAGCTGCGTCCGCAGAGTCAAGGGAGGCCTGCAGAGAGGTTTTGGCCACCGCCTTCCCTTTGTCCATGATGACTGCAAACTCGGGTTGCGAGCCCTGAGGCAAGTCCTTAAACTTGGAGACTGATGCCCAAGAATTGAAATTGTGCCTGTTCAGGATCGCTTGCTGATTAGCGATCCTTAATTGGAGGCCCCCGGACGAGTACACCTTTCTACCAAACAAGTCCAAGCACTTTGCCTCCTTGGCCTTGGGGGCCGGGGCTTGTTGGCCATGTCGCTCTCATTCGTTGACCGCGGATACGATCAGCGAACAAGGTGTAAGGTGACAAAAGAGGCAGTTGAACCCTTTGGAGGGGGTGAAGTACTTCCTCCCTATGCCCTTTGGAGTTGGTGCACTGGAGGCCGGTGTTTGCCATACTGTCTTATAATTAGACTATCATTTTTATGAGTGGGTGTGCAATTCTGGAGGAGCCTTTAGGGCTTAGGATGTCTACCAGGGGATCCTCCTGCTCTACCATCTCCTCCACCTGTAAACCCAAATTGAGGGCTACTCGGCGGAGTAGTTCCTGGTGCACCCGATGGTCAGTCGGGGGAGGGCCTGATACTGCCGTGCCCGCCACGGCTTCATCTGGCGAGGAAGAAGAAGTTAGAGCCTTCTGTGCTTCCTCCTCTAGCCCTTGCTGCATCTCCTCACCGGCTGGGAGCTCCTCTGGAGTCTGTCCAGCTGAGCGGGCCTGAGACGGTACCAGGCTCGGTGCCGTGTCGGCTCTCTCTTGCTCCGGTGGTCTGGAGACCATGGTCTCCTTGTGAGAGGAGAGGCGCCCCTGCGGGGAGCGGGACCGGTGTCCTGAGAGGCCAGATCTCGAGGCCCTGGATGGGGGGCCTTGGTGCTGGTGGTAGGCCCATGGAGTCCAGAATGGCCACTGTCCTGGCGTGCCCCACTGTGGGTGCCAAGGGGCTTGGTGCTGCTGGCTGGTGCCCTGTGGGTATATCTGCTGGAATGGCCCGAGTGACTCAGAAACCACGGACGGTGACCTTGAGGGTCACGGCGGTGCCGTGGAACGGTGCCGGTCCGGGCCGGAGAGCGGCACTTTCTTGACTGGGACCGGGATTAGGAATGGTGCCTTTTCGACCCGGACCGGTGCCCTTGGGACCGGGAACGACTGCTAGTGGTCGGTCTCGGGGATCGCGTGACTGAAAAGTCCCGGTGCCTGTTCGGATAAGGAGCCGGGGAACGCTGGACCGGTGCCGGGCGTTTGCTAGGGCAAGACGCCTGTGAAGCTCTCTGTGCCGAGCGTAGCCGGGAGTCCACCGAGGCAGAGCTCGACCGGGACCGGCGCCGTGAACGGTGCCGAGATGGTGACTTTGATGGGCGCACCATTGCCGGTTTGCCTCTGGATGGTAGTCTCGGTGTCAGCCCCGGATGCTTGTCTTTGGCCTGGAGGGGGCTCTCCACGAACAATTCGATGAGGTCCCTTGCTGCCTCAAACGTGTCCGGCGTGGAGGGCTGTTCCAAAAGCTCCTCCTGCCCTTCCTCCTCACTCGAGGCGCTTATCCCGGGGCTCGACGGGCCTTTCGGCGCCAGAGCCACTGGCACCGGGATCTGTCCTGGGGCAGCAATGCCCTTTAGCGCACTCGAGTCCTTCACAGGCGCTACCTTTTTATGTGGGGAGCGCCCTCGGGCCTTGGGTTGGCCCTTTTGATTTGGTCGGCGAAGACGACCGGTGCCGGGGGCGGTCCTGTTGTTTTGGTGCTGTAGGCTTAGGGGGCCCCACCGGTGCAGGATCACGAACTGATGCCGGGGCACTCCGCACCGAGGCTGACGGTGCCACGGTCGGATGAGTCGAAGTGGAGGGCTGTAATGCAGCCTCCATGAGTAGCTGTTTAAGCTGAAAGTCTCTCTTTTTCTTAGTTCTGGGCTTGAAAGCCTTACAGATCTTGCAGCGCTCTTTCTGGTGCAATTCCCCAAGGCAACGGAGACACGAGTTGTGGGGATCGCTAATCGGCATAGGCTTGCGGCACATGGTACAAGCCTTGAAGGCTTGGGCGTGTGGTATGCCCCGCCGCCCAGGGCCGGTGTCGGAATTTAGCCAAACACCTAAAACAAAGGAGCTTAACTATCTTCTAACAAACTGCTAACTACTAATATTAACTGATAACTATTAACGCTAAGGGACACTCTCAGGCAAGAGATAAGAGTTGTTCCAATGCCGTCACGGACAGTAAGAAGGAACTGAGGGAGAGTCGGGTCAGCAGGTGTATATATATGCTAGAGCGGGGCGCCGCTCTGGCGGGGGGGGACCCCTGCCGGCCCGATGGGAGCCTCTGAGGGAAAAAGTTTTCGATGTCCGTGCATGCGACTCGCACACACCTAATGTGTAATGGACGTGAACAATCACTCAAAGAAGAAAATTAATAATCTGGAATGGTTATTCAAGTTTCCACAACATGCAAGTTAAAGAGGCAGTGCAGCTACAGTTGCTACTGCAATGATAGGAGGAGGAGAAAGAGAAAATTAGAAAAGAAAATTGTATTAATACATTAAATTTTAAAACAACTAAAGCTACACTGCAGTCGCTGAGTCAAATTCTACTCTTTCTTACATTGCAATATAATCGAGACTAACTCCACTGACTTCAATGGGTTTTTCTGGAATTATACCAGTGTAACAGAGCAAAATCTAACACACAGTCTAGAATAGCGGGAGCTCCTTTATGGAGATCAAAGAAGATGGAGATCATTCTTAGTCGTAGAGGAAATACTGTCATTCAAATAAAGACAAAAGGATTTCAAGTTTGTTATTTCGGATGTTTTCTGTGCAGAAGATAATGTTTGCAAGAATTAGCACATATGAACTAACCTTAGACTTCATGTAAGGCAATTTTAGAGCTGAAATAAAATTAATTTAGCAATTTCAATGTGAGATATTTTAAAGTAAATTATAAGAACGATAGCATAAAGTTCTGGTTATGTACAGCTGTTCTATATTAAAGTGTCATATATTCTTAAAAAGAGACACACATTGGTAATGCTTCCACTCTCAAAAAATATGTAACACTCACCTCTTCAGGTAATTCACTATACATGGTTTCAGAGGTAGACAGCAGAAATATCGGAGAAAATGACGGTATGTCTTGCAGCAAAGTTAGAAAAGTAGCTCTCACAGTTTCACTGACAGCTTCCCACCAGTCACCAATATGAGGCATGTAAACAATACTTGGTACAGTTCTTCGAGCTTCACGAAAGATCTAGTAAAGAGAAACACTAGTATTTAAATTCAGAAATTAAGTATTACGACACACACAATAAAAAATGAAAACTTATGGGCTTAGGTAATGCCTCCTGGTGCCTTCAATAGACATCCTCTCATCAGCTTAATTAGCTCAAATTACAATAAAAATGCTTTCCATTCAAGTTTTTATGAATATATTGTTTGCTTCATCAAATTACTTTAAGCCAGTATGCAAAACAGCTACAGGTCATATAAGTCAACATCCTGTTTTAATAATCTATTATAACAAAGATCCAACAAGCAAACCACATGGAAAGTTAAACTGTACCACATTTTGCAGCAGAAGAGAAAAATGTGAAATGTCACAACAAATACAAGATGAAATGTCATACTAGCTTTTTAAGATTTGTAAGCACTATGCCGAGTCCATTAAGTAGCTTTGTTCTGGCTCAGGCACTTGTAAATACAGTGCACTGAGTTGGTTGCTGGTGGTTAACCAAATAGAATGTTTGACAGGAGGACTGACATTTTTCAAGAGCAAGGAAACATTTTAATTAATTAACTTTAAGTTTCGGGTTTGTTTATCTTAGAATTTTAGCAGCTTTGCTATTATTCCCCATGGCCTGCTATTTTTTCCTCGTAGGAGAATCAGTGTTCAGTGTATCTGTTACACCTCAAAATTTCACCCTCTATATCCCACTCTATGAGTACATAAAAACTCAGCTCAATTACCACTTCCCTTTGTCTCCTGGCAGCCCAGATATTCGGACATCATTATGATAGTAGAGCAAGAAATATTCCTCTAGTTTATTTTAACAAGTCCATATCTATTTGTAACTTTTTTTTAAACGTTCATTTTAATTCTGGTGGCAGATTCTTCAAGAACTCAAATTGTTTCTTCAGTTTGAGTTGTACTGCCCACAACAATTGCTACAAACTCTTTCAACTCCTTATCGGTGATTACTATTGATTCCATTCAGTTTGCCCAAAACACTTATAGAAAAGAATGACAACTTAAGGATTGTCTTTCTGGTCCTAAGTTTGACTCCAATCAGGAGTGAGAGATAAGGATGCCATTCCTTTTTTACAGTATTAGAGCTCTGAATCAGAATTTTGGCCTTACTTGTTTACTTCTTCCAGCCACGCCCTCTTTTAGGTGTTGAATGTGATATGTTAAAAATAAAGCTAACACACGTTACCACAACATAAATTTGTGATAACTCTGTGAAGCTTCTCTTCCACACAGCTGCTTGCTAACAGCATTATGGGACTCCAGCCTCACACAATTATTCACTAAACTGATAATGTGCGCACGGAGAGTTTAATGCAAAGAAAGACTTCAGTGGCCTTCTAGTGTAAGCCCACCATAATTGGCCTGTATATTTTGGCATACCAAAGGATCTGCCCTTAACAGTTAAAATTACAACAAAATAGTTAAGGTAGATACTATATATCATCAGAAATATTGCAATACAGGATTCTCTTAGGGTTTCTGGTTTAAAGATCATATATGAAATTTTAAATTTTTAAGCCAATAAATTCCAAGAAAAAAATGTTAAAAACAGAGTTAAGGCTGAGAATACATATGAGTAAGTTTAGGATTAAAAAAATCACATTATATTTTACCCTTATGTTACTAATACACTTTTAACATTAACCTTAATACTTTTAAACAATTTTTTTGTCTTGCATAGATCTAGATATAAAATGGAACCAGGCATAAGCAACTCTCAATGAAAAAACAGTATTCTTAAGGCATAAAAACATTTTAGTAATTAGACTTGATTTTTATGCTTCTTAGAAGAATGAGTAATATTTGTAATGAAAATTTCAAGAAAAAAGTCACGTTCGCCAGTTCTGGGTTATCTCATAAAAATACATTTATGATCATATCATACTGTATGTGCACATCTTCCGTAGTAGTAGGTCCTCAATCTTTATATCTTCCCTCCCTTCCCCCCACCTATTCACTTCTCACTTCCTTTCTTAATCTCAGTATCCTCTCCTTCATATCGATCTCCTCCTCATTCTTCTTTTCACACAGATGAATAAGGCGTCAACTAAATACCATTAACCCAAACTCCCAAACAGTGACTCTCAAACTTTTTAGGAACATAGGATGTAAATAATAAATCAGGCTGTTTTAAAAAGCTTTTATGAATACTTGTATGTGTTTATTTCCTTGTCAACGAAGACAGATTTCTGTGCATGCACAGTTCAAACAAACCTATAGAAACCAGTTTTCCTTGGAAGTTACAAGGTATTGCATGGCTATAATATAGTTGTGGTCGCATATGAGGATGGAAGTCCATTCTAATAGTCCCTTGCAAGTCTTCCTTTGGCAAGAATCAGTATAGGAGAATTTGGCCTTCTTAAATCCCTCAGAATTGCATCTTCCACCTCATTCGTGGTCAATCTCATGCTCCACTTCCTTCAACCTCAGGTCTATAAACTTTCTGTGAAAACAAATCTTCTTTTGCATGCTAAACATAACCCCACTATGGCAGTTTTGTTCTCACCTGATGCAAGACTGCAAATCTCCAGGACCATTCAAATATTTTCTCATTTGTGACAAAAATCAAATGAGCAGACATCAAGAATACACCATAACTTTTGATACTGAAAACTTTTGTTTACTCTCTTCAACAGTTTTTAACGGTTCGGTTCTGTTCCACATAGGAATGTTCAACACAGAATTGACTACATGTCTTAACTTAGTTGTCACACAGACATCCGGCTGCCCAAGCAGGACTTTGAGACAGATCTAACATATGACTTCTTAAGATATAGAACCTTCTGCTGTCACCCGCCTACCTAGACAGATAAAACTGTTTACCCAGTCAGTGTCATTGCCATCTACATGCAGCATCGGCAGAAAAATCAGAATTCCTAATTATAAAACTATAAAAACTTTAACAAAAGATTTTTAATGTTATCATATTAGAATCTTCCTCTGCGTTAGCTTGCAATGGCACATGTACATTGTCTTTTATCCAAAAGACCATAATTGTGTATATCATACTTTATTGGAAATAAGTTTGAATAAAAAACAGCTCTATGATGCTCAGATATTATGTAGACTCACCTGTGCACATGATTCTTCAGGTGTTTTGGCACTAACTGAATAAAGTGCTGGCAGATCTAGCCTGTGTACAGAGAATTTTTCAAGAGAGTGCAATAGTGCTGGAGCAAGGTGAGAAGTTTGACCAGAACCTCTCTCTCCTGATAGCAGTAATCTTGGCCTATAAGAGGTTGGCTGGTGGTAAGCTGACCTATAACAGAAGTAATATTTTAAAAATATCACCATGTATCATTATATAAACATATATGTTTATCTATACAGAGTTCCTGGTGTTTCAGCTTTTATTTAGTAATGTTTAAAATTTTAATTCTTTTAGATTTTTTAATTTACTTCATCTCAACTAATACAATAATAGAGATCTTCTATTGGAGATCCTACAATGACTGTACTGTGCTAACTTTGGCATGCCTCAGTTTCAGCACTGATTACCTTGGGTCTTGTCTATACACACAGTTGCAACAGTGTAACTGATTAGAAGTTGATTTAATTAATCAGTGCAAAATCTGTGTGGGTATTATTAAATTGATGCAATCCTAGATTATAATCAACTGTCTTAAATATATTCCTTACCAAAAGCAGCTAAATCAATATAATCATTCTTAAATACATTTAAAGGTTCACATGTGAGTTTGCACGAGTTTAAAAATGCAGCTTTAGAGTCCTGCTAATCCACGGATATCCACATCTGCGGATATCTGCTAACCGTTTTTGCAGATCGCAGCTTGGGTGCAGATACAAATTTTGTATCTGTGCAGAGCTCTACACCACACACTCGCCCATACGGAGCAGCTGTCACCCAGTTCTCAGGCTCCAGCTCAGCTCTCTGAATTACGCAGCAGCAGGCTGCGATATGTGGCAATAGTCCGCTGGGAATTCTGGGCGTTCTAGTCCCCAGCTTGCTCAAAACGGAGGAGGTAAACTACAACTCCCAGAAGGGAGTGAGCCAAGCACCATTCTGAAAGAGGTGTAGTTGTACTTTAAACTAGCGGGCAGCAACAGCAAGCGTTACGGAGAGAGTAGTTGTTGCCGCTGTCTGTCCAGGCCGGATCTGTGTACGTTAGATCCGCCACAGCTGCATAGGGGTGTCTGAACCCCCCACTGGAAGGGCAGTGTTGCATAGGAGGGCCCAGAATTGTACCCTCCCTGCCTGGAGCAGAGAAGGAGATATGGCGGGGGTGGAGCAGGAGGTGAGGCAGGAGGTTTGTGGGGAGAAGTGGGGGGCAATAGGAGGTTGGGGGCTTGGCACAGCCCTGTGTCACTGCTGCGCAGTGACCCGTGCAGCTGTTAGTAGAACCCTGCAAATCTGCGGATATCCATGGACAATTTTTGTGGATTGCGGATTGGATGCGGATATAAACATCTAGCTTTAGTCATGTGTGAAGCAAGGTGTTAGCTAACAAAGGTTACTTTTTAGCAGCCCACAAAAGACCAAAATGAAGGATGAAAAATATTGTCTAAATACCTGTCAGCTGTCTAAGAGCAAGTTATGCTGTTTATTTTCTGGGGTTTTTTAGGTGATAGTAGGTGAAGATATAAAATTATCTAAGTAAGCTCTTTGTCCGCTCTAAGAACAAAGTGAAATTGACACATTAGTTTTCAGAATTAAAAATATTGCACAGGGGCTGTTTATTTCATGCCAATGCATTTCCAACTGCCAAGACCCCAAGATTCAGCAAAGCACTTAAGAATGTACTTAACTTTAAGCATGTTCTTAAGTCCCATGATTTAAAAGGATTTATGAAAATGCTAAAGCACTTTACTGATTTTGGGTCTAGTATCTAGTCTAGTATTTATATTGCACACTTCTTACTAATAAGCTTCCAGCTGGGAACACACACACCTTTAAAGATTGCAAATGTGAGTCTATCAAATTACTTTGTATTTTTGTGAAAGGGCAAAAATCTTAAAGGATTCTAGTCAGGTATTAAGGGAGAGGGGTTTAAAGCAGTGTCTCTTCCCATTAATATTACCTTTATTTGAAAGCTAAATTTTAAAATTAATTTAATTTTCTCTTTATTACTCTGTTTACTCTTTAAAATTCATTCAGCTTGAAGAGTGAAACTAGATTGCTCAGTTTTACTTTATGTTATCGGTCAATCACTTTCTAGTTGCCATGCATTATGCACAAAACTTGTCTTTTGCTTTACAAATCTGATGGTGAAGGTCATAAATCCATCCACCAAAAAAACGTATAATGAAATTTAAAAATTAGTTATATGTGTACATTTTTCTTCTCTTTTGTTTCAACTGAAACCTGAATTTTGGGCCTGCAGTGCTTGACAATGTACCTTCAGGGAAAGAGCAAGATTTTTATTTTAAGCGAATCAGTTATTTTTAAGTTCATGTTACTGCAAATACTGTTTAAACATCACTGTTCAGAAATAAAAAATTTCTTTCTTCCACAAGATGGCTCTACTAAACAGTGCCCTTTACTGGCCTCGCATTTTCTTTAGTGAAATAGGCATCAACAGAATCTATACAAAATACTACTCTAAACAATTCATACTAAAATTAACATTTCTAGGTTTTTGTTGCTGCATCCATCTTAATAAACAGTTGTGTTTCATCCAAATTTAATACACAAATTCTAACCATAATGTCTCTGCAACTTTCCTTAGAAAAGCAGTTAAGAACACACAAAGTGAGGAAAAAATTAAGAGGAGGCTTTTTGGAATACAAGGAAATTTGACAGGAATCAAATTAATTTGTAATATCAGATTTAAATGCAATAAACATATATAACAACTTATATTGGTCCACTGACGCTCAATAGTACTTCTCAGTAAAAAAAAAAGCAGCTAATGTATTGCACACTTAATATTTCCCAAAATACACCAGCATTTTTGCTTCCTTACTAAAACAGCTGGAAATTCAGGTTTATAATCTCCACAGCAAATGTCTCAAAAATATCCCAGGGGCCAAGCATGGAAATTACATTCTTAAAATGCTATGTACCAAAGGCCAAACACTACTCTCGAATACCCATATGCTGTTTGTAATACCACAAAGTCATTATAAAACATTTAAAAGATTTTAGTTAAACTAAGGAGATCTCTCAAGCTAAATAGAGCTCAGCATGCAAAAAAGGTTTAAATGGGGACAGAACCAGCTCACAGTTATCCAGTCTTACTACTTCCCAGGAGTGTGAATGGCTTGGAAAATTGCTCATAAAGACTTCAACACAGAAATCTCTCCATAAACATATCCCGGTATTTTAAACACATTTAGATATAAATATAAGGATATTGCCATGAAGCACCTTTATAAACCCTTTCTTTGAACTCTAAGTGCAAAATATCAGCGTATGACCTTAGAATTTCAGATCTCCTATGAATTTCACAGCTAAATGAATATACTCACATTGTAAAATGAAGGTAGGGTTTATGTATAGCAGCTGACGATTGTTTCTTTGGTGATCCTGAGTGACAGCCTGTCTCAAAAATTGAAGCATTTTCATCTTCACTATCGTCTAATATTAGACTTGGTGCATCTGTTCAAAATGAGATGTTTATTAATGTTAGACTTCTGTCACCTCTTGGTACACTTCAACAAAAAGACATTGGACATTTCTTGGTTAAAAAAAGTTTAATACATACTACATGAAGTGGGAAGAATATGTTTAAGAAATTACTACATGTGATTTTAGTAACCAATACTACCCAGAAAGTGTTAAAATACAGAGTTTAGTCAGAAATTCAAATGCCCTTTTACCATCAAGCAACGTGCCATTTTCATAACCACAAAGATACAAAAATAAGTTGTGTATTACAATAAATAAAATTGCTGGTTTAACTCATTACAAAATGCTTCCTCTTGATATATTTTGCTGCCAGATTCATTCAATGTTTATGTTATTGACTTGAACTTACTTACTGACTATGCATAATTGTGCACAATAAATAAGCCCCCAAAATTTCAGAAGTATACTTCATATTTCAATATTTTTCCTAGTGATAAAGTGGACAACTTGTGTTTGGGAATGGAGAATTGCTTTCTACCACACACAAATTTGATAAAGAATATCAAAATGGTCAATGTCAGTTCAAGTCAACTTTGTTTTCATATCCTGGGGTCTTAATCTATTTTGATTCCTTCAATAACAAGTCATTCTCAGCTATTGAATTTAACTATACAGGGCTTCTTAAATTAAAGTAAAAGACTGAATACAACAGAGAAGAAAGACTATGCAAGAAAGTAAACTGAAAAACCCTGAGCACATGAAACCAATCAGAAAAGTCATTTGGTAGAAGATTCAGCATGACTGGAAATCTACATTCCAAATTAATTCAAGATAAACAGGAATGACAAAGCAAAAACCAACATTGCTGGGTTGGAATTAAACTGGTAAGCATATACCATGTAGCTGTCATTCAAACTCAAATAGAGGGAAAAAAATTCTAGACATCACTTACTTATGCTAACAATCAACTGGAATGTGGCATACGAGCACAAATATTTAAAACTATTACATGTAGATCATAATATTGTAGGACTGGAAGGGCCCTCGAGAGATCATCTAGTCCAGTCTCCTGCAATCATGGCAGGACTAAGTATTATCTAGACCAGGCATGGCCAAACTATGGCTCCAGGAGGAATTGGTTACGAATCTGAAGGTGGAAAGCAATTTGGGTGAAAGTGATCATGAAATGCCATATTTCATGATTCTAAGTAAAGGAAGGAATGAGAGCAACAGAATAAGGACAATGGACTTCAAAAAAGCAGATTTTAACAAACTCAGAGAATTAGTAGGTAAGGTTCCATGAGACAAAAATCTAAGGGAAAAAGGAGGTCAGGCGAGCTGGAGTTTCTCAAGGAGACCACATTAAAGGCACAACTGCAAACCATCCTGATGCAAAAGAAAGACAGGAAGAATAGTAAGATGCCAATATGACTCCATCAGGAGCTCTTAAATGACCTGTAAATCAAAAAGGAATCCTACAAAAAGTGGAAATATGGACAAAGTGCTCAGGTGGAGTACAAAAGACTTAGCATTAGAATGTAGGGACAAAATCAAAATGGCTAAGGCACAACATAAGTTACAACTTGCGAGGGACATAAAAGACAAGAAGAGGAGGGTCTTTAAATACATTAGAAACAAGAGAATGACAAAGGAGAGCACAGGTCCTGCGCATTTAGTGGGCAAAGAGTGCTAACTGATGACATCAAAGAAGCTGAAATGTTTAATGCCAATTTTGCTAAAATGATTAATACTATGTTAGAAAACTGTGTAATGAATTATGTTAGAGAAATTAATACTATACATACACATCATTATAAGACTGTAAAGGAATGTGCATTTTGAATGTGTCTCTGCTGATACAGCATTTCAGAAATTAACTGAAACAGCTTCAGGGTTGTGTAACCCATGAAACCTGGTTTGCATGTCTTAGTTGTAAAATTTTTGGTCTGTGCAAATAGGGTAAAGCAGAGCACCAAGGCGGCTTCAGATGTGCCCCCCCCAACCAACAAGACAAGCCAAAAATCCAGCCAACAAAAACAGACCAATAAGAAGGATAACTATTTTAAGATAAGAACTGGATAGAGCCAACTGGATTGAAAGCAGAGAATGGATGACAGAAGTGGACAGATGAAAGCAAGTTTTAGCAGGATAAACAAAAATCTATTAGTTTAGGCTAGTTATTGTGATTTATGCATGATAATATTTTAATTAGATAGGTACACAGATGAGGCAACTTGGTAAACTGAGTCTGCACAAAGCTACAAAACAAGGGATAAAAGACAGGTGCTTAAAAACAAAAGTAGAGAAGACACAGGAAAAGAAAACAGCAAAGACCTGAAATTTGAAGAGAGTCACCCTGTTCCTAGGAGAGGTAACTTGATCAATTAACTTTCTTGCCTTATATTTTTCTGCCTGTATATGTAATTTATAGGTAATAATAGTGTTGTCCTAAAACATACAAAATAAAGGTTAAGAGAAACTGTTTAAGCCTAAACTGAAGTGGATCTTGGTTTTCATCCAATAGTGACCACATACTCAACACAATATTAACTTCAATGATGAAGGAACGCAACCCAAAATAGGAAAAAACAGGTTAAAGAATGTTTAGATATGTTTGATATATTCAAGTTGGCAAGGCCTGATGAAATTCATCCTAGGGTAATTAAGGAACTAGCTGAAGTAATCTCAGAACCATTGGCAATTATCTTCAAGAAACTCAATGGAGGACAGATGATGTCCCAGCGGACTGGTGAAGGGAACACAGTACCCATCTTTTAAAAGGGTAGCAAAGAACAAACAGGGAATTATAGACCAGTCAGCCTAACTTTCATACCTGGAGAGATACTGCAACAAATTATTAAACAATCGATTTGTAAGCACGTAGAGGATATTAGAGTTATGAGTAGCCAGCAAGAACAAATCTTGCCAAAGCAACCTAATTTCCTTCTTTGACAGGGTTACTGGCCTAGTGGATGGGGTAAAGCAGTAGACATGATATATCTTGATTTTAGGGTATGTCTACACTGCAATTAAACACCTGTGGCCGGCCCATCAGCTGACTCAGGCTCATAGGCTCGGGCTATTGGGCTGTTATATTGCATTGTAGATGTTCAGGCTCAGGCTGAAACCTGGCACTCCACGAGGGTCAAATGTAAGACACGGAAGGTAACTGTCCTGCTCTACTCAGCACTGGACAGACCTCCGCTGGAGTTTTGTCCAATTCTGGGTGCCACACTTTTGGAAAAGATATGGATTAATTGGAAACAGCCCAGAGAGTAACAAAATGATAAATGGTTTAGAAAACCTGTCCTCTCAGGAAAGATTAAAAAATGGGCAGGTTTAGTCTTGAGAAAAGAAAACTGAGGGGATACCTGATAACTATCTTCAAATATATATAAAAGAGAATGGTGTTATAAAAAAGAATGATTAATTGTTCTTCATGTCCCGGAGAAGAAGTAATCGGCTTAATCTACAACAAGGAAGATTTAGGTTAGACATTAGGAAAAACTCTCTTACTTACACTCTGGAACAGGCTGCTGAGGGAGTTTGTGGAATTCCCATCACGGGATGTTTTTAAGAACATGCTCGAAAAACACCTGTCCAGGATGGTCTAGGTTCACTTAGTCCTGCCTCAGTGCAGGACACTAGACTTGGTAACTTCTTGAGGTCCCTACCATCCCTACTTTTCTATGATTCTATCTGTTTATGATTAATACTCAAACTCAATGAAAACTTCCAAACTCTCTTTGGTAAAAATAAGGAAAGATCAGTAGGAAGGAAAACAAACGAATATATAGACCATTTAACCATAAGCATAAAAGAATCTTTAGAACAAACTTTTTGTCATTGACTGCTTGGAAAGTACCAGCACAGAGCAAAAGTAACAGCACACAGACTTTGAAAAAACATGACAAAAAGAGCAATTCTTTTCTCTTAACAGTGTCAATAACAAAGGGCTTCTAAGGTGGTATTTCCTGGAGGTTAACAACTGGGTTTGTTAAGGAAGCTCTGGAGAAGAATTTAAGTAACTCAAGCCAGAAACTGCTCTCGAGTAGGTAACTAGAAGTCAGAACTCCAGGATTCATGGCTCTGTCACTGACTTGCTTTGTGACATTGTGCAAGTCATTACTTCTCTGCATCTTGGTTTATCAATATCCATTCATAAAATGTAAATATATTACCATGAGCCTTTTCAGATGTTGTACTAACACTAAAAAGTACTAAGCATATGTTAAAGTAAGCAAAGAATAAGGGCTGAAATTCTCAACTACTCCTGCCAGTAACTAACTTCCCAAGAAATGACCTGGGTCATTGCTTAAACATAACTAAACACCCAACCAGGCACTGCCACAGACCCTTCTTTGCAGCCTGGACTCACTCCGTCACCAACAACGGGAAGCATGACTTGGAAGCTCTACCTCTTAGCAGTATATCCCTTCCCAGACAGCAGAGACTCAGCACCAGGGCCAGGAGCTGCCAGAGTTGCTTTGATATAGCCTTATCCCATCCCCTCAACAGTAATCTCATTTGCAAACACAAATTCATCTACTCTCTCTCTCTCTACTCCAGATATGTCTCCTTCTGTCCAAACTAAAACTTCAGCCTGTTTCTCTGACATTTCCTTGTGGATATCATGTCAGCTCAAGTTCATCATAGCTTAAACAGAACTCCTAATCTTTCCCCACCTAAGCCACCCCCCTTACTCTCTGACCTCCCTTCTAAATTACTGTGAACAGCAACACCATACTCTCCATCATTCAGGCCCATAACCTGGATTCATCTTCAACTCAGACCTCTCTAGATCCTCATATCCTGTCTGCTTAAATCTTGCAGGTTCTTGCTACACAACATCTCTAAGACATGCCCTATCCTATACATGCACTCAGCTAAAATTCTTGTGCAGGTGCTCATTATCTTGTGTCTCAGTTACTGAAACATCCTTTTCTCTGGCCTTGACAAATGCAACCACTCACATCCATTCAAAATCCTGCTGCAAAGATCATTTTCCTAGCCTGTCATTTTGACCATATCACCCTTTTCTTTGAATCCGTCCACTGGCTCCCCCTTCTCTAACGCATTAAAAAAAAAAAAAAAAAAAAAAAAAAAAAAAAATCACAGTTACTCACCTTCTGTAACTACTATTCTTCGATGTGTTTTTCAAGTCCATTCCAATGTAGGTGCACTTTGCCGCAAGCACCGCCGCCGGAAACCTCTTCCTCAAGTGGTATCTGTCAGGTCGGCTCTGGTGCTCCCTGAGGTCGCGCGCTCATAGCGCTGGTATAAAGGATCCCACCGACCCGCAGCCCCCTTTCTTATCAGCTAACTGGCAGATCGAGGTGGAGGGGGTAGGAATGGACATAAGCAACACATCTCGAAGAACAGTAGTTACGGAAGGTTAGTACCATTTTTTCTTCAAGTGCTTGCTCATGTCTAATCCAATGTAGGTGACTCCCAAGCAGTTGTGCAGGTGGAAGGTTCAGAGTTTATTGGCAAGCTGATTGTAATACTCCTTGGTCAAATCCAGTATTGTCTCTAGCCTGTTGGGCGATGGCAGAGTGAGATGTGAAAGTATGAAATGATGACCACTTTGCCACTCTACAAATGTCCTGCATAGGAACTTGTGCCATGAATGCTACCGAAGATGCTTGAGCCCTTGTAGAATGTGCTGTCAGGGCACAGACAGATCTGCTTTGACAGATCATAGCATGTGCAGATACAGGAAGTGATCCATGATGAAATTCTCTGCGCTGAGATTGGAAGACCTTTCACCACCCTGTATGGAATGGCCACAAATAGCTGGGTAGATTTCCAAAATGATTTACTCCTTTCTATGTAGAAAGCTAGTGCACATCTGATGACCAGCAAGTGGAACCTCTGATTCTCTCTGTTGGCATGTGGTTTCGGACAGAAGACCGGTAGGAAGATATCCTGGTTACTATGGAACTGTGAAACCACCTTTGGAAGGAAGTCTGGATGCGAAAGCAATCGGACCTTCTCCTTGAAGAATACCATGTAAAGAGGTTCTAAAGAGAGCACCAGGATCTCCGAGACCCTTCTGGCAGAAGTAATGGCCATCAGGAAGGCCACATTGCAGGATAGGAAGAGCAGAGAGCATGTTGCCAATGTTTCAAATGGCGGTCCGGTCAGTTTTGACAATACGAGGCTGAAATTCCAGGGAGGGATTGGTTGCCATACCAGAGGATACAATCTCTCAATACCCTTAAGAAACCAACTACAGATGGAGTTTGAGAACACAGAATGGCCGTTCACCCATGCATGAAAAGCCGAGATTGCATCCAGATGGACCCTAATAGATGACACGTCTATGTTATTTCAGGTGGAGTAAATAGTCTAGAATGAATGGTGCTGTTGATTGTGTAGGTGAGACACTTCTGTGTAGACCAAATCAAGAACCTTTTCCACTTTTCCAGGTAAGTGGCTCCAGTGGAGGTCTTCTGCACCCTAAAAGCACCTCATGAACTGCAGAGCATGTTAGCTCTGAGGGGTTCAGCCATGGAGCTTCCAGGCTGTGAGGGACTCGAGGTTCAGATGACACAGACAGCCGTGGTCTTGGGAGATCAGGTCTGGAAATGGAGGTAGACGGATTGGTGTTTACACCAAGGGTCTAGGAATGTGGTAAATAGTGCTGGCAGGGCCAAGCTGGGGCTATCAGGATGACTCGTGCTTGGTCCTCAGCAAGACCTTGTGTAGGAGAGGAAAGGCATAGAAGAGATGACCCATCCAAGGAAGGAGGAAGTCATCTACGAGAGACCCAGGGCTCTGACCCAGGAAGGAGCAGAACTGAAGACACTTCCTGTTGTGCTTCATCATGAACAGATCTATCTGGCGATTACCCCACTTCTGGAAAATGGCTTTCACAATATATGGATGGGTGGACCACTTGTGGCTGGAGAACAATCTGTTGATGTGATCCGCTAGCTCGTTCTTGTGATTCCAGCAGATAGGAGGCCTTGAGGTGGATCGAGTGGGCTATGCAGAATTCCCGCAAGCTAAGTGTTTCCTGGCACAGGTGAAAGGACCTCACTCTTCCCTGCCCATTGATATAAAACATCACTGTTGTGTAGTCTGTGAGAACTGATACACACCTGCCCTCCAAATGGGGTTGGAATGCCTGGCAGGCCCAGCAAATCGCCCTGAGCTCCCTGGCATTGATATGTAACGAGCTCTTCCAGAGACCAGAGGCTCTGAGTTCTGAGGGACTCCAAGTCAGCCCCCCCAGCCCATCGGCGAAGTGACTGTGACAGGAGACGCTGATGGTTGGGGTCTTGAGAATGGAACTCCTACACACACTGCCAGCAGATCCAGCCACCAATGGAGGGAGGCAATCACTGATGAGGGAACTGTGATGACTGCGTCTAAGTGGTGTCGGCTTGGTTAGTTTACAGATGCCATCCACATCTGGAGAGGTCTGAACCTAAGTCTTGCATGCTGCATCACATAGGTGCATAATGTCATGAGGCCCAAGAGCTTCAAGCAGTTTCTTGCTGTGGTAATGGAATGATTTCTGAGGCTCTTTATAAGCATCCCTACTGCTTGGAACTGTGCTTCTGGGATGAAGGCTCTTGCTTGAACTGAGTCACAGATCGCCCTAATGAACTCTAGCCTTTGAACCCAGGAAAGAGTAGACTTCTCTCACATTTATTAGCAGACCTAAATCCTGGAAAGTTGACTGTATTAACTTTATGTTGGACTCCACCTGGACCTTGGTCTGACCTTTGACCAGCCAGTCACTGAAGTAAGGGTACACCTGAACCCTCTCTCCTCAAGAAGGTGAACCTGAGGAACTTTCTGTATCCCTGAAAGATTGAGATATGGAAGTAAGCATCCTTCAAATCATGGGCAGTGTACCAGTCCCCTGGTTCCAGGGAAAAGAGGATGGAAACCAAGGAAACCATGAAGAACTTTAGCTTCTTCATGAATCTGTTGACCTTTCACAGGTCTGGAATCGGCCTGAAATCGCTGTTGGCTTTCAAAATTAGGAAATAGCGGGAATAGAAGGATTCCTAAAGAGAGATGGGGATGCGGACAACTAAACTGAAGGTTATATCCCAGTGCTATCATGCATAGCACCCAGAAATCTGAGGTAATACGGGCCCATGCCTGATAGAAATGGGATAAATGGTCCACAAAAACTAGGGAAGTTGGATCCCAGTTCTGTCCTTGTACATCGTCCTTGAGTGTCCCATCGAAAGGCCTGCTTAGACCCTGCAGAGTGTCAGGGGGAGGGGGAGAAGGCAGGTGTGGACCAGGATTGGTGCAGAGGTTTTCTCCTAAAGCCTCTGCTCCTATTGTAGTCTTGCCAGGTGGGTGGTGGGAAGAAAAGACGAGCCAGCTGAAGCATATCATCATGTTTCCTCAAGGATGCCATGTATAAAGCCCTAAAGGCTTCAGGATGGCCCTTGAGTCCTTTAGGCTGTGCAGCTTGGAGTCTGTCTGCTCAGAAAAGAGTGACGTACCCTCGAAATTAAGGTCCTATGATGACTGTTGAACCTCATGCTGTAGGTCCGAGGACTGAAGCCCAGAGCTTCACATTGCCACCACTGAGGCCATGGATCGAGCTGCAGAGTCCGCAGCATCCAAGGCTGCTTGCAGGGACACCCTTGCCACAGATTTGCCTTCCTCCATGAGAGCTGCAAATTCTTGCCTGGACTCCTATGGTAGTAGCTCCTTAAATTTCAACACAGAGTCCCAGGAGTTAAAATTATACCTGCTCAGGAGCACTTGCTGATTTGCAATCCTGAGCTGAAGGCCATCTGTTGAATAGACCTTTTTAATGAAGAGGTCTAATTTTTTGGCATCCTTGGCCTTGGCACTTGCTGACTCTGTTGTTCCCCACTCATTGGCTGCTGACACAGCCAAAGGTTGTGGTAGATGTGTATAAAGGAATTCGCACCCTTTAGCTGAGACAAATTATTTTTTTTCCATTTTCTTTGCCATTGGTTGGAGGGACGCCGGGGTATGCCATAATGCCACTATGGGGTCCGTAATAGCATCGTTTAGTGACAATGCCACTCTTGAAGGGCCTGTTACCGCTAGAATGTCCACCAGGGCATGGGAGGACTCCCTGATCTCCTCTACCTGGATACCCAGGTTTTGAGCCACTTTCTTGAGGAGTTCTTGATGCACCTTGTAATCATCTGCTCCCGCGACAGCCTCACTTGTACAGGCAGAGGACACTGTTCTTCACCCTTGGCACTAGACAGGTTTCGTGGTGTCGGGTGTTGATATTTGGCATAGATCTTGGTACCAGAGCCTGGATCTCACTCCAAGAGGAGCGGTGGAGGTGTTTTGGACTCTTACACCACAGAGTATGATCTTCTGGAATGGGACCCTTGCATCGGAAGAAAAACCCAGGGGTTCTAGAAAGGCCACTATACTGGTATCTGTCACTGTCCTGGAGGCCAAGCCGGGTAGTGCCAGCTGGAGTTATGGTGCCGGCTCCTGAGAGAGGTGTACGACTCCGCCTCCCCGTCAGTCTCTGAAGATTCCTTTCCTGGAGACCAGGGTGCAGCAGTGCCGACCAGTGCCAGCAAGCAGTGCCAGGAGGGAGGAGATTGGGGATGGGCCATCGTGGCCAGTTTCCCTTTTGAAGGCACCTGAGGCCTCGGAGCCACGGAGGTTCCTCCCACCGGTGCTGCCACTGACAGCTCCTGTAGGGCTGGGAATGGTGGTACCGGTAGAGAGAGTAAATCTCTCGTTGCCTGAAATGCCTCTGGCATTGACGATACCACCCAGGCAGTGGAGCTCTGGTGGCTCTCCTGTGGTGGAGAGTCCATAGGTGCCAGAGACAATAGCGCCACACGAGTTGTTAGAGACACCGAGTGGCCTGATGCGGTTCGCACTCTACTAGTGTGTCTGTGCTCAGGGTTTGGGGAATCGACCTCTATTGGTCTTTTTCTGCTTCCTTCTTGACACCGGTGATGGAGAGCAGTGCCAAAGTCCCTCACTGGCGCACTTTTCTTCGGCACTGAGGATGACCAACCGGGGATGCTGAGGCTCTCAAGAAGAAGGAGCATCTTTTCTCAGTGCCAGAGAGGAACGGTGCTGAGTTTCCCAAAGAGCTGGGGCACTCCTTACTGAAGCTGAAGTACTCAGTGCCAAGTCTGAGTGACCCGGCTCCAAGGGAGGTTGAAATGCTGCCTCCATGAGGATAAATCTGAATCTAGTGTCTCTATCCTTTTTGTTGCAGGGCCTGAAGTCTTTGCCGATCTTGCAGCACTCCTACACGTGAGCTTTCCCCAGGCACTGAAGCTAGCTGGAATTGGGGTCACTTGCAGGCATAGGCTTGTGGCAAGAAGCACAAGGCTTAAACCATGGAGACTAAGGCATGCCCCTCTACTGGTCAGGGATTAACCCTGCTGAGTGGTGTTCGCTAACCTATTTAACAACTGAAACTTAACTACTAAGAATAAAAGATAACTATATACAACGAGGTTAGAAAGTCCACATAAGGAGTACTTGTGAACACAAGGACGAGGCAGTTGCAGCAACCATCACGGGCAGTAAAAAGGAACCAAGGGGGCTGTGGATCGGCAGGAGCCTTTATACCGGTACTATAAGCGTGCAACTCCAAGGGGCACCAGAGCCAATCCGATAGATACCACTGAAGGAAAAAATTTCCAGTGGTGGTGCATAGGGCAAGCACACATCTACATTGCAATGGACATAAGCAAGCACTGGAAGAAAATCAAGTTATTTGTCTTCACTTTCCAGGCCCTTAATGGATAGATTGGGGGATAAATCATGATCTCCCATTTGCTAACAAAATGTCAACTCCCACCTCCAATCAGCCCATGATGCCAGTCTCCATCAACCACTTGCTAAATTTTCAAACAAGCATTACCATGCCTTCTCCGAGGCTGCCCCTCATGCTTGAGAGAAGCTCCTCATAAACATCGGCTAAGCTACCTCCTTCAAATCCCTCTTTACAGCTCTCTTTTGCTGTGATGCCCACAAAAAAACTGGACAACGAGCCACTGCTGTGTCCATACCACTCCCCATCATGCTGACCAACAGCATTTCATTGTCTGTCTCCATCTATTGTCTCGTCTTAACTTCGATTGTAAGGTCTTTGAGGCAGGAGTCATCTTTTTGTTCTGCATTTTTACAACACCTAGCACAACGAGATTCTGGTTCTTGACTGGGACTTCTAGACAGTACAGCAATACATTAATAAATTACAATTATTATTACAATTAATTATATGTCCAAGTAAATAAGCAAATCAAAGTCAGTTCTGGCATAAGCTGGGGCAAACTTGATTCAGTACATTTCAGGCTAGGAGTAGGACAAGGATGCTAAAAGAAAAGCTACCTGAAATTTTTCCAACCTACATCAGAATAGTTAAGAGCAAAAAAAATAAAAATAAAAAAAAACTAAGTACCTTCTCTTTTGTCACCTTGACTAAATTCAGCATGGGGAAATACTTTGTGTAAAACCACCAGGAGGTTACTGAAGGTTCTTTCCAGCAGCGGCCTTATGACAAGGGATAGTGCATGTCCTGAAGACATCACGGCACGTTGGGAAGCAGGCACAATATTCTGCATTGCATGGTAAAAATCTTGTGCGCTGAGAACTATTGAAGAAACATCAAGCTGCAGTTTCTGACTGCTCGCGTAAATCTGCGGATAGCGCCGTCGCAAGGCAATCAAGGCAGCCTCAGTGCAAAGTGCTTTTATGTCAGCTCCACAGTACCCTAGTGTACAAAAAAAACAAACATACATATGTTCCATAAAGAAGCACCAACATTTTGCATATGTACAACCAAGCCTGAAGCTAAAAGAGCAGCCAGTTGCACTTCATGGTCACAGACTCTTTCACATTGCATCAAGTGCAAATTAACCCAGGGACTGATTACAGCTTAAGAAGCAAATGTTAAACCCTTATTAAAACTAATGATACCATTATCTGGACTACTGTCAAAGACCACCAGAAAAAAAGATACCTGTGGATAGCCTATGGAAGAAAGGCAAATGCAAATACAAAATAGCATCCACTGATATTCCTATACAGCAATGTGATATGGCAAGAAATTAATATCATGTCAATATCAATATTTTCCAAGATTTTATTACAGAATTTACTGTAGCTTCCCCCCAGCTTTGTGTCATCTCTATTCCTTTTCTTTTTTATAGTCTTTGTTTTATACACGAATGCATCCGTTGCAACTGTAATTGCGTGAAATAGAATTGTAAAAAGTTATAGGGAAGCCTATGTACAAAATGAAAAACTTATTTTGTGATTATTTTTTTAAAGCAGCAAATGGTCCAAATGAATTTTAGGAACAAAGTGCATATATCCACAAAGCATCTGAGAAAATGGAGGATATTAAGGAAAAATACTTAATCAGAGCATATAAGTAGACAGGAAAATTCCCTCACCTAATTCGTTCTTCATAGCTGCTAGAAGAAACTAAGGTTTTACTGTCAAGCACAACACTCTCTCTCTCTTTTTAATTTTATAACTCTAGTTGTATGGAGAAAGATAGCAGAAAATCGCAATGGCCCTTGAGAGGGGGAGGGGAAGGGGGAGCGGAGCAGAGCCAAGCGGCAGCGTGCTCGCTGCTCCGTAGAGGATGCAGAGAGGTAGGGATGGGCCTTGGCGAAGGGGGTGGAACAGGGCATATCTCTCCCAGCCCCCTGCCATGAGCCGCTCAGGGCAGGGTGCTGGGAGCACCCCCATGAGCTGAGCACCACAGCCTTCTGCCCTGCACCTCCCCACCCCAACACACACCCATCCCTCTGCCCTACACCCCCACAGCCCCATCCATCTGCCCTGAACCCCCCCACACACACCCCCAGCCTTCTGCCCTGCACCCCACACACCCCGTAGCCCTCTGCCCTGACCTCGAGTTGCCCCCAACACCCAGCCTTCTGCCCTGCACCTCCACACACACCCCAGCCCTCTGCCCTGACCCCTGAATCCCCCCCCACACACCCAGCCTTCTGCCCTGCAGCCTCTACCCTGACCCCTGACACCCCCCCCCCGTCCCCAGGTCTGGGGTCCCGGATGCCGGCCCCTTGCCAGCCGGCGTCCCGGCCACAGGCCCTTCTCAGCCCACTGCAGGCCTAGGTGAACAGAACCACAGGCTGGAAGCGGGCTAAGCAGGCTGGTGGCGTAAGATCAGCATTTTTATTTAATTTTAAATGAAGCTTCTTAAACATTTTGAAAACCTTGTTTACTTTACATACAACAATAGTTTAGTTATATAATATAGACTTAGAGAGAGACACCTTCTAAAAAACGTTAACATGTATTACCGGCACGCAAAACCTTAAATTAAAGTGAATAAATGAAGTCTCGGCACACCACTTGTGAAAGGTTGCCTACCCCTGATTTAGAGCCTTACATACAACTGTATTATATAGGCCTAAAACTTTTAAATAGTCTTTTGTGGTACTAATTGATAGTTTTGCTGCTTTCAGGACTAAAACTATTGGCTTTCTAATACTGCTATGCTTCTATCCTTCATAATAACAGATGTATATATTTTGGTGCATTTTGTTTTACCTCCGCTGAAGTACAGAACACCAATTTTTAAACCAATTACAAGATTATTCTCTTATAGAAAAAATTTTATAGCGTATTTAACCCAGCATACAGAACGATACAATTAGCAGGGATATAATTTATTAAATTCTACTCATTTTTATAGATTTTTATAGAATCTATTCACAATTTTTAAAAAATTGGCCAAGCATCCTTTAAAATTGCATATCAAATTTTTTTTAGACCTCTTTTTAGAAAAACAAATCATGGTTTTCCTGCTCCTCTCTATGTTTAGGAGGGTCTTCTGGCAGGCACAAAATCCTCACCACTGAAATTGTTTATGCCTGCCTTCCTGCCTTGTTCCTCTCTTACTGTGCACACACGAGCCCACTCACTTTGTTACAGGTCTTACTACTACCTCTGGTAAACACCCGTTTACAAGGCCTGCACCACCAACAAAAAAAATAAACATGATAATACAAAGTGATGACAGATGCACTAAGTAAACAAACTGGGGGGATGACTAAGAATCTCTCCCGATTTTCTAATTTTTTAGTCATATTAATTTTAAGGGTTACTAGTAATAAAGTAGGTAAACATTTTTAAGATGAAACTGTGGTTTTAAGCTGATGGTATCCCATTAAATTCTATAGGGCTTTTCCATAAAGATTTGAATGTGAGTCAAAGTATGTGATTATAGTCAGAACATTATCATAAATATTGGATTCCATACACAACTTTTTTGAATAAACTTTTTCCATTTTGGAAAAATGGCTAGTAAAATGGTAAAAAGTTATAACTGTGTAAATAATCACAATAGTTGAGTACAGGTTAAATTAAAAACTATCTTGAATTTCTTATTAATAAGCCATAGCTCAAGTGAAATCAAACAGATTAGATACAAGCAATCTTATTGTCCCTCATTTTGTTAGAGGATAAATCGGTCATTTATTTTCTTTCAGTTAACTAATTATAAGTGGCTTCTGATTAGAATTCATTGTTCAGGTACTAAGGCCCCAATTTCACAATTAAATCCATGTGGACAGACCCCAACACGTGGCAATCTATTTTCAGGGTCAGGGCATTCAATTGTACTGGATAAGTTAGAATTTGTGTTGTACACTAAAGGCTGCTTTGCCTTTTTAACTTTGTGTATTATTTTACCAGTTCACAATGGTCCATTTGCTGATAGAACAGCACAATAGATTGAACAAATGAGTTTGGGGAAAACTAAATCAATGTTGTTAAGGTCAAACATGCATTAGGGTTATATTGCTCCTCTAATCTCCCTTTTATCGTAAAAATCCTGTTTAAGCATCTCTGACACAAATTAAGACTCAGCAAATCTAAAGCTATGTCCTTTCCAATTCTTCTATTAATAATGCTATAATACTCCTTACAAACAGTCTTTTTAATCACAGCTTGTACATCTCCATGGAATTGCAAAATTAGGAAATAATAGCCTATGGCCTATTTTGAAAATTAAATTCTCAGGTGATCAGATATACAATTAGTCTCCAGTTCTATTGCCCTATTTCTCAGGAGAAACTGCATTTGAAGAGTAATAATTCATCTTTTACTGAAGGATTCTCTTGTGCATACTTGTATATTCATTTGAGTGACTGACAAGACAACTGCAAGAAAATATCTTGCAGAACATTACAGGTTTTTTAGTATTAAGCAAATACATACTATGCCCAGAAGATGTAAGAACATAAGTAAGTTGTCAAGGCTGAATATGAAACATGGCTTTTCACTCTAACCTTGAAGGAACTCATTTTATCCTCAATTGTCACTGTAGTAATAAAACTAAATTTTAATGCATTTCCTTCTGCTTTTTAAAAATCTAGGAGATAATTCTGAATTTGGGGTGGGCATAATCACTGGCTTTCCTTGTGATAGAACAAAATTAAAGTAATCCATTCTGTGCTCCCTACCACCACCAGATTGTATCAAACAAGCGACTTTTTTTTTTTTTTTGGCATAACTTTCAGGGAGAAGCACAGTAAGGAAGCAGGCTCCCATACAGCCTACTACAGAATATGCATCAGACTTTTACAGAAACTTGCTAGTCATCTTTTCCTGTTTTTTCTCTTGGAAACGGATTTTTCCCCAAACTCTCTCCTCTCCAATGCCCGCCCCAAAAACCAGTTATAACTATTTCTACAACAAGAAAAAAGGTAGGATCTTCTTGTCAAATTAGGTCAAGATTTTGGCCTAACATCATCATAAGAGCATTATGGTCCAAATTCTGTGGCACACTGCACAGGAAGCATGCCAGCACAGAACTCACTATGAGGTTGAAGTGAAAGATACCACCATAGCTTTCTCACAACAGTGGGGTGAAAAAACCCCAAACAGTCATCTCTCTCCATCACTGTATTAAGATGGGAGAGAAAGAACCAATTGGTAACAAATTAACTCTTTTTCTTGTAAGTTGCTTAATTATGATAATGAACATGAAACAGAATATTGCTAAGAAGTGTCTTGACTCAGTGTTGAATTTCTTTAAAATCCTTGTTTAATATTATTTTAATGGCCTACCTAGGTTTTGAAAGGATATACCTGATTAACAGAGATGCTGGATGGAAGAGATCACAACTTTGCTGTTGCTAATATGGTTTGCTTTCTAAAAGGTTGAGTTAACAAGACAATTGAGTACCTATTTACCTAGAAGGTAAATATTCAAAACAAAAATATGTACAAGAAATGAGCACAAGTCACAAACTTCAGGCTGGTTTGCGCCCATCTCTAACACACACTTAACTGCATGAAGACCATACGTTTTTCCTGTGCTCATGACTTTTTCCGCTTCCCATCTTGTGGCCACTTTGGGAATTTAAAATTCCCACTAAAACTCCAAAGGTCTGGTCTTTTATGTCACTTCAGTTCTCTCCCTGAGTTGCTGCATCCTATTAATCTCACAGGCAGCCCATGGCTTAATACTGCAGCTCTCAAGCCACTCAAAGAAGTTTTTTCAACTATTTAACAAACCCAGATATAAAAATCTCCAAATGGCACACGTCATTTTTAAGACATCAACTCATGAAATCCATGACAGTTGTGACAAAAATCTAGCCTTAGGAAACAACCTGCTATTGCCCTACAAGTCCTGGTTCTGTTTGTCTTATTTTTTTAACAATTAAATAAGCCCAGTCATGTTTTTTTTAAAAGTTGTATGGGAGGTATACATCAACAAGCAAGCTATCCACTCTCATGACTGCTTCTCAGTAGAGGTCAGTTATATTTGTAGCATTTTGGTAGTTTTCTTCATTAAGATTCAGGTATTTGTAGGTGTTGCCAAGTTCGCTAAACAAGGTAAAGGTAAAATCATGCTGTACCAAAACCCTGTTGAGTCTAGACTGGGTGGTGGTGGTGGTGGGGTTTTTTTTTTTTTAAACTTTGTCCACTCAAGGGGAACAAGAGCAGACTAATAGCTACTGCATCAGTGTGAAAAGAGGACCAAAACGCAGGTTTGCATGGCTCCAAAGAATCTAGAAAGCCTGAATAAAAGGTTAGATGTTCGTGACATCATGAACAAAAACGATGAGGCAATCTCAGGGCAAGTGAGACAAACTAGCCTTATTGTGACTGATGTAGAGACTTTTTATAGTAGATACAAGGTTCTGATCTTGGAAATGCTGGAAGACATTAAAGCTCCAAGATACAGAAAGGAGAAATTCAAGTGCACAATATTAGAATGGTGCAAGAACCAGACACACCAGATTCTGGGGATATTTCTTATTCTGGAAAATTAACAAATTTTCCCCCAGAACCAACTGCTTTTACTTCAGCACAAGGAAGGTCTTGCAGTAAAACCTACAAAAGGCTGTCCTTGTAGTCTGAACATCTTAAAATATGCAATTGGATTCTCAAGGTGGACAGAAATATGGTGAACTTTCAAAGGAACAAAACTGGATTTTATCCCAGATATCCCCCCTCTCCCATTAAGTGGCACCAGGCCTTTGAAAAAGTCAAGCAGAATTTACATTAAATGGGTTTGGCACATGCTGTCTTATACCCGGCAAAGCTTAAATTGGAGTTTGCTGGATAGTTATATTTTCTCCTCACCAGAAGATGTTGAGGTCTTTGTGGATCAAAAGCGGAGGCATGCTGCTTCGAAGATGGTTGTCCCTGTGGATGAAGAGGATAATTCGGATGTACAGTAGCTGACTGAATGGACTGATGCTCAATTTAAAGTTCTTATTTCTTTGATGATGGATCCCATTGAACAGTTATCTGAGATTATCCTTGTTCTGAGAACTTCAATGCTTGCCCAAGCAGATGGTTGACAGAGGATGTATCTTTATATGACAAATTGTTGTGAGGAGGTTGTGGTGTGTATTTTAGGGTTATTTCCCCGTTAAAAATCTCACTACATGAACATTTGTTTTTATTTCTGTCCTGCTTTTAAGCAGCTGGCTTGAACAACCATCCTCCCATTCAGTACAGCAGGTCTGAGTGCTCCAACGGTATATTTAAGATATTCATGGTGCCTGAGTCTAGAGGACAAAGTTTTTTGCCCTATGCCTGCCACATGGGTATATTATGCAGTAGTAGACTCTGGGGGATATATCTTAGCTTTAGGACCTGTGGTTAGTTTGTGAGTCTTTGTCTGAAGAGAGCATGGCAGAGATTCAATAAAAACTACTGAAATTTATTTTTGTCCACATATAAGGCAGGAAAACTGTGCCAACCAATCTCACCTGTAAAGTTTTTAAAGGAATCTTTACCTAAAGATTCTGCTTCCCACGTGCTTTTATTTTTGTTGGCACTAGTCCTACAAAAGGACATTGGAGGTTATGTCAGGAAAACATTATCTACTGAATTATTACTTTCAAACTACTATTGGGTATTTATTCTGTACATTAATCCTTCTGATACAATCATGCCTGATTTTTCTGATTACAAATAAGGGTTGTAGAAAGTATAAAAGTTTCAATAAAAATAAAATTGAAAAATAAATAAAAAAACAAAGCATCTGATGCATGTTCAGAACTTCAGAAGCAAGTGTTCAACATACTTTACAAGCTCTAAGAAAAGGTTTTATGGAAAGAAAAGGCATCTACAAGTGATAACACTAATATGGTACCACTCACCAACACATTTTTCAGCTAGCTCCCCCAAGAAAGGATCTGACAGTTTGGGGTTCCAGTCCCTGGTATGAATTTGTAAAATGTGCTTTCTTGCCTGATAAAGAAGTATTTCAGCATTAGCAAGCAAAATCAGCAGCCAACAGTAAATCAACATATTTCAAGCACTTAGGTCACATATTCAAGAGGAGTTAATAATTATCCTAATTGTGTCAACACAATGTCACAGGAACATGTAGAAGAGTACAACACAAATTCTCAGGAGGAAAGGGAGTTTTGTGGCATAGGAAATACCTGTGTGTGCTGATTCTCTTAGTGGCAACCACTATACTTCCAATCAAGAGTTTCTGCCATTATAAAACGCCTCAGTATTTAATCTTTTACAAAGATAGTTTATTATTACAGAAAAATTCCATGAGTATTACACTAAAAAAATCAAGTTTTAGTCGATTAGATTGAAACAGCCTACACATTAAATCCAATATCAAAAATATATTTATGCAACATGTGGCTGTGAATATAAAATACTCAAACTAAGAAACGTAAAAATATGTTCACACTGCAATTACAACTCCTGTTTTGTACATGTGCAATTTTCATCATGATGCAGACAGCTAAGTGTATTTCTTCACATATATATAGTTATCTATTTATATTATCATAGCACTCAGCAGCCTCAATCAGGATTGGGCTAGGCATTGTACAAATCCATACAAAGATGAAGTCATTTCGCCAGACAGCTTACAGTGTAATGTGATCAAGTTACAACTGCAGTGGGAACCTTTCTGAATTTGCCGGTGTGTGTGCTTAAATTTACTGTTATAATGATGCATAAATGTCGATTTTTTTATACATTTCCTTTTTTTAAAAGAGATAAATGCTGACACACAAACACAATATTTATTTATTTTACTGTTCAGTATTATTACATTCCAGACATGCAGAATTTCAAACATATCTGTAGGCCTGGAGATTTGCAGCTAGGGTTACTGAAATGACTTTAAAGTAATTTGCAAATAACAAAACAGTTTTATGTACTTCAACATGTGATGGATGCCCCCACTAACTAGGTGAAGAGGGGCTTTCAAAACTTAATTCACCAAGCTTACCTTTTTTACTCAAGTCCCCGAAAGTCATGAGTCGCCAGCTCCACTAGAATGCCCCTCAGAGCAGAACTACCAAAGAGCTTCAGTGGAGAATGAAGCCAGCCCAGAGAAAGCTCAGATAAGGTCTCTAATTTTTCACTTCTAAAAGTACATTGCATGGTTTTGGAAAAGTGAGGCATGGGGCTTTACCTTGTCCCTTCTCTGGGCCAGATCCACACTTCAGTGAGATTACAGTAGCTATGATGTCACAGCACGGACCATACTGACTAGGGCAGTGGTTCTCAACCAGGGGTACGTGTACCTCTGGGGGTACTCAGAGGTCTTCCAGGGGTACAACTCATCTAGATAGTTGTAAAACTAGACAACAGGTTACATAAAAAGCACTAGCAAAGTCAGTACAAACTAAAATTTCATATAATGACTTGTTTACATGGCTCTACATATTATACACTAAAATGTAAGTACAATATTTATATTCCAGTTGATTTATTTTATAATTATATAGTAAAATGAGAAAATAAACAATTTTTCAGTAGGTGTGCTGTGACACTTTTGTATTTTTATGTCTAATTTTTAGTTAAGTGAGGTGAGGTGACACTTGTGGGTACGCAAGACAAATCAGATTCCTGAAAGGGGTACAGTAGTCTGGAAAGGTTGAGAGCCACTGGATTAGGGCACTGCAACAGAGTATGAGCTGGCAAACAGACTTCAAGGGACCTAAAAAGAAGAAGGAGGAGGGTGGCTAGCAGTTTTTGAACTGAGGAATCCTCTTTGTTTAGCTAGTGGGCATTTCTATTTTTCCAATTTGATTCTATTTGGAAACTGTGTCTTAGAATGGTTTAGTAAAATATTAAACGCTTGTGTATAAGAGCCTCAAAGAGGAGCGACAGAGACCGTTTTAAAAATCCCTCACTACTAGCAAACTGCAACGCAATTATTTGCTCTTGCAGATTTCAAGAATTCTGAGCTTTGTGTCCAGTTCCATGCTACGTCTGTCAAAATGGATGAAACCATAACTATAATAGAATCAAGTTAGTCCAGTGTTAATGTTTGCACAGTACTTTGAAGAGATATAACACTGTGCAAATTGCTATGTATTATCAACTTGTTAAACTCTCAAAATGTTTTATTTTGTGATGAAATTTCTCATGTTTAGTCTCAGATGAAAGTTGACACTTCCAGTGAGGAGTCTGAGGTAGAGGAAGATTTGTACTTTGTTGCTATGGTTTGCCTGGAGAGAGTCTTCTGCAAACCTGAGACAACAGGAAAGAGGGTCTACTCAGTCTGCTGTTATAGATTGTTTTGGAGAAATTTCAATAAATTTAGTTGAGCTGTTTGAGTTGTGAGAACATATGTCCTATCTCAGAGCCATTAAAATGCCTTTTTTTTCTTAAATGACTTTTAAAACATTTTTAAAACTTTAAATGTACTATGAACTGAGTTTTGCAAAGAGGGTAAGTGCCTTTGAGATGTCTAAAGAATTCTAGTTTCCAAATAAATAAATAAAAACACACTGACAAAAAGGACTAGCAATGGACAAATTGTTGTCATTTTTGAAAACATACCAAATGCCATTTGATAGAGATCTGTATCAAATATGTGGATCTTCAGAGACACCCACTTACTTCACTCTAGAAATTTTTACATTATCCCTTTGTAACTTTTACCTTTTGATCAGGCAAGTTGAAAAGAAATTCCCTGTCAAAACGACCAGGTCTCCTGAGTGCAGGGTCTATAGATTCAAGTCTGTTTGTAGCACCAATTACGACAATTTCTCCTCTATTATCCAGTCCATCCATGAGGGCAAGTAGGGTAGACACTATAGAGCTAGAAGAAAGTTTTCAAAAACAATTTTTTGTAAATATCATCAGGGTCTCCTACATAATAGGCCATCAAGGGTTGTCTAAATTAAGTTATGCCATCCTCCCTGGGCTGCCCTATGGGGTCATAGCATTGTCCAGTATCACTGCAGACAGAGTTTGCAAGGTGGTCTTGAAAAGGTTTTGCATGGGCAGGGGTAATCATCACTTAGTCATAAACAGGGCTTTTAGTGACCCTTTACACCACGTTGGATCTTTCACCTGGTGTAAAAGTGCCAGAGGAGGGGCAAGGATCTAACCCAAGAAATAATCCAAATGAAGCTTTAAAAAAAGATACTTTAAATTTACCAAAATAAAAACATAACCCGCAGTAGTATATTAAAAACATTACCTGTGAATCTGGTCTTGTCTACTAGAACGAACTGGGGCCAAACCATCTATTTCATCAAAGAAGATTATAGCAGGTCTCATCAAGTATGCCTGGTGGGTAGAAACAGGAATGGATATTAGCTGTTAATTCAAATTTCTTCTGCAATGGAGTAAAAACAAATTCTCTTCACTATGTGCTGGTAACACTTCCACGGGCTGTATGTTAAAAGCTTGCATTTGGGGAGGGGATAGCTCAGTAGCTTGAGCATTGGCTTGCTAAACCCAGGGTTGTGAGTTCAAACCTTGAGGGGGCCATTAGGGATCTGGGGCAAAAATCTGTGTGGGGACTGGTCCCGCTTTGAGCAGGAGGTTGGACTAGATGACCTCCTGAGGTCCCCTCCAACCCGGATATTCTATGATTCTATGATGCTTTTTTAAACCCAGCTCTGAGAATAAATCTGAAGTTTAACAACTAAGTTGTAATATTAAAACAAAGGAAAAAAGTTAGACTGTATTTTCCTTTACCTAAGGAAGATGGCACCAGTGCCATAGTTTTCCTGCACTCTTGAACAATCCCAAACAGGGTGGCACTGATTCATAATGTGAGAATCCTGTCTTTAGATGACTGAATTCTCAATGCCTGGAGCAATGCAGGAGATCACATTTTTTGTAATTGTTTTAAATGTTTATTTTTGAATTTTTTGTTTTGTTTTTTAGAATATAAAATTGCAGTAAATAACCATAACAAAGAAAAAAGTATAATACTGAGGTAAAATGAAATCAAGGGACTAAGAAGCACAGGAGAAAAAAAATGACATGGTGGGATTAAAATACATTCTTGTAAAACAAGAATATGACCCCCAGATACATTCATTTAACTTGTGATATACATTTCTTCCTCTCATACAAAGCTGTTTCTGTTAATGCTGTAAACCATTTTCTTATGCTAGGTTCTGAGCCTCATTTCCAGTATCTCAATTACTCTTGCAATCATAATATTTATTTAACCTATACTCGACACTCTAGATTATTCTTCTATTACTTTATAAGTGTAATAAACACAATCAGTTTCTTGTCATGTTTTAGTTAGCTGCTACTGGGTTTGTAGATCTTTACAAATCTAAAGATATAAAAACAAGTTCAGAAATGGGCATTGTATGTCCAGAAATGTGGCCTTTTTCCCTAAGAAAATAAGTAAAGAAAATAATTCTTGTTTTGCTTTACAGCCAGCCTTTAAGTAAAAAAGGGGTACTTTCTGACTTTTTTTTCTTCAAATAGTGGAAGATTTCCAAAATATATATTTATAGTCTTCACTTGAGCAAGAGTATTTCCAACATAGTTAACTGACAGTTAAGCATTACATTTTTAAAAAAACCCACAACACAACATAAAGAGAAAATTCAAAGCAAGAAAAAAAGCATTGTTTATGCCTTTAATGCTCTTCTATGAGTCATGAAGACAGCCTCCATAATTTGTTTTTTTGCTTGTGTTGTATATTAGAAATACAGGATGGAATTTTCAAAAGCCCTCAGCGTTGGCCTAATATTGGAGCAGAGTTATGACAGTGCTGATCACTTCTGAAAATCCCCACTCAAAGCCCACATTTCTCTCTTCTTGCTCAAGTACTAGGGAAAACTTTGGAGGAATTGGAATGTGACTTCACATCAGACAAACTTGAGTTTCAGTGCCACTAGCTCCGAACTTCTGAGAGAAGCAATATCAACAACCATAACATCCCTACGTCCTCCTGGGAAAGCTGCAGCTTTCATCATTCTGTGATACCATATTCCCATTTTTAACAAGAATGGCAAATCCTCCAAGAATAGAAAGTTTTAAGATCAGATGTGATGTTTCTAATGTAAAACAAAAGCAAAATATTTTTAAAAGCTCTTTGAGGTGATGAAGGGCATAATTTTTTGTTTTGCTTTGCAGCCAGACTAAGTAAAAAAGGTACTTCCTGATTTTCCACTAGCACCTTTTATTGTCTGAAGTCCCCCCCCCCCCACAGCCTTACCTGGAAAACATTAAGAAATTAAAAGTCTAAGTCTCTTAATTATAGAAAGCATTGTATTTTTCTACAATATTATATTTGTTTAAACTAAGTACACCTCTACCTTGATAAAACGTGACCCGATATAACACAAATTTAGATATAATGTGGTAAAGCAGTGCTGGGGGGGGGGGAAGGGGGGGAGGGCACGGCTGTGCACTCAGGCGGATCAAAGCAAGTTCGATATAACACGTTTTCACCTATAACGCTGTAAGATTTTTTGGCTCCCGAGGACAGCGTTATATCGGGGCAGAGGTGTACCTCTATCCGAAACCTGCATTTGTGCAAAAGATTGGATTCCACTGTTTTACCTGAATCTCTCCCCTCTCCATCATCCTCTCTAGCTGAATGAGTAAAGGATTGGTCATACCAAAGTGTCTGAAGCGTACTCTCAAAAACACAATTCTTAAATCAATCTTTACCATAGTATATGCGCTGAATATGCCAGCCAGACACCAGGTCAATGATTCAAATCATTCTGTTGTGATTTCTACCCACAGCCATCATGACAACTATGATACTAGTAGCCCTGGGCAGGTCAGGAAGCTCCCTCTTATATTGTTTTTTAATATATCCTGATTGATAACACTTAGATACAATGCAATATCATTTCATCACCATTGCTCTACCTTTTCATCTAAATTTAAAACTCTAGCAAATCCTGCCCCCTGTACTGTAACTTATATAAAAGTTTCCTTTTATCCAAAGACAATTTTGGCTGCATGAAACGCATTGAAATGAAAAATATTATACGGAAAAAAAAAATCTATCAAAAGTATCTGAACATCTTCCAACCTGATCAAAGAGGAGACGAAGTTGCCGTTCAGATTCACCAACCCACTTGCTGAGACAGTCTGCTCCTTTTCTCATAAAGAAAGCCACCTTTTTGTCTCCTTGACTGCATTCATTAGCTAGAGCTCTAGCTACCAAGGTTTTACCTGTTCCAGGAGGACCATAGAACAAACAGCCCCTGAAGATAAATGGATCAATATTATAGTCACAAATTTATTTTTTGTCTCTTGAAAAACTTCTTCAAGATAGGGAGCCCAGAGAAGAAAAAAAGACTAATCTTTTCATCATTACTTGGCACATTTAAGTTAATCTTACAAAATCTAAGATGCCACAAACTAAAAGAAATGAAAAACTATTAAGACGAGTCTTGTATTTTGTAATATTATTAGTTTTTTCTTCCTCATTTAAAATTTTGTGCTACATCAGAATTCAATTTTGTTTCCGCATATGTTTCATAACATGAAAAGTGCAAGTTTTGTTTCATGCTTTCAAATTATTACATATTTGCTTTGCAAAGCACACAGGAATCTGGTGGATATTAAGAATCTCAAGGGTTATTTTATATCAGGTAAATACTTCAAATGTTAAACCTGCAAATGTTCTCTGATATTTGCTGCAAATGTTCTCTGATATTTGCTTACACAGAAGTAGATTCTAATGCTAGTTTCTTAAAATTAAAAAAGACTTTAATCAAATTCCCAAATTACAAAAATTCCACATATCTTTTTAAGCTCCTCAGATGCCTGTCCATAAGGATTAAAAGCAGAATACATGTTATTTACAGATTGCTTCCATAAAAGAAACACTGACATTCAATTTGACTTTAAATAAACCCACCAATTTTTAATACACTAAAAACAAAAGAATGCAGAATTTTAAGGTTGACAATCATATTGGGGGAGGAGGATCTTTAATTTTTGTTTTTACATGAACCTCAATATTTTTAATAGCTTTCTTATAAAGCATGTATGGTCCTTTCATATCTTCAACTGATCACTTTCTTCTTTACAAATAAGTTTTGACTAATGCCAGCATGACAGGAACAATACAGCTAGAGATTCGAGTCTGCTTTGTACACTTAACATTGTCAATTAAGTTCTATTCACAGAAAAACATGTTTATACTACCTCCTAATTTTTTTATTCTGCAACTTGGTTAAGTCAGAACAGTGTCTTTCACTTAAGACTCTCAGGCAGGAGGCAATTAATCATTCAAAGAATTTTCACGTTCTCAAACTGGTTCCTCCCATTAGTTTCCCCTACCCAGTTGAATCCTTCAATAGCAGGATGTCTGTTTTGGGACTTGTTTAAACCAGCACAAAATTAGTAAAAAAAAAAAAAAAAAAAGTTTGAGAGACTTCAAGTGTTTTTTTTTGTTTGTTTTGTTTTTTTTAAATTCATTCAAAACCTGCTGGCAAAATCATCTCTTGCCCATTGCTTCAACACTGTTATCTGGCCATCAGTCATATCACAGATTCTATTCCACTGTGCATTAAACTTACTGTCCTTGTTTCAAGGCCCTATATCACACACAGCCTTGACTAATTTTCTCATCTGGTCTCTGCTAGTGTCCCCTCAACCCTGCTCTGTCAAGGACACCAGTTCAATAACCCTTTTGTCTCCTTTTTCCAGAATTGTCTCCATGTCATCATGCTGATGATGATGACTGGAAACATGCTTCCAAAATGAATGTCAAACCTCCAACCCTCACCTCACCTCATTGAAAAAAAAAAAAAAAAAAAAAAAGCTCACTTCTGCAGCAGCCTGCAAAAAAATATTTCTCTAATTAAACCACAAAGAGATACACCTGCAATCCACATCTTCTTGCCTAGAATACTGGTGTATAGTATAGTATAATCCTCATTTGTCTATCCATCTATTTACCTTGTGTGCTCTTCAGAGAAAGGACCAGTCCTTCTACATGTCATCCTATTAAGTACTTTTAGGGGGTGCAATGAAATAAAAAAATAAAAATAAAAAAACCAGCAACAAAGAATAAATCCACCTACCTTGGTGGCTGTATTTTGAATTTTTCGAAGATTTCTGGATAGAGAAGAGGAAACACTACCATTTCCTTTAATGCATGGATATGATGGCTCAATCCACCTATGCTATCAAAACGAACCTAAGAAAACACAAAACATGTAAAGCAACAACTTTTTATTTTTAACATAGCATGTATGCAAAAATGTATGTACTAGAACAGTAAAGTTTTCTCAAACATAAAAATTCAAATAAGAATCCACTAACTTTTAGAAATGCAATTATCTTTAGAGATAACCAGAAGACGACATATATATTGTGAATATGACCTGTTTGCTTCTTTATGATGCATTTCACCAGAGAATTACACACACAGACTAAAATCAAGTGCTTTCTGGCCCAAAATTGGTGTATAGACATCACTGGGTGAACAGATAGACTGGTTTTGCATTCACTTCAACTCTGATTTTCACAAAGCTGCCAATTAGGATTTCTGATTAATCTTCATTATCTCAAATGCATAATTATAAAAGAGACAAGTCTTAACAAATTTTACCGATTTGTCAAGAATCATTGGATCAACATCTGCCAAACTTGCACCAACTTTTACTCGTTCTCGCAGGATTCCACTGGCTAAGTCTTCTGCTCTGAAATTCATAGGCAGACATCTGTTCGACAAAAGCAAGCAATTTAGGTTGATGTTGAATATGAGCAATAAAACAAGTAAAGATGGCTGTAACTGTCAGAACTAAAAGATTAAGATACTAGTGCAGCTATCCCTCTCAAGCAAAATCAACATTAAACTAAACAAGTTTGTTCCTGTCCCCTTCAACTTAACCCAACATATTTAAAATTATGATTCTTAAAACTACAAAGCGCTCTTAGCCGATTTTGCACAACTGTTTTTTTTTATTAAAGCACTCTGGTTCTTAAAAGTTTTGTTCATTTGTTTGTTTTTAATGGTTTCAAGGTTCTTCAGGATGGAAGAGGGAGACAAAGGAATGGCACGGTGGTGAGAAGATTATGACCAGCAGAAGGAAGAGGAGATGGAGACAGAGAGCTTTGCTGACTCATAGTTTCTGTACTGATATAGTTAAAGTAGCACAACCCTCTAGCATCAGCACAGTTATATCAATATTTAGATGTTTATCTTGGTATTACTTGTAGAGATCCAAGAATTGTGTTTGGATCTGTGCTTAGAAGGAAAGGAAGGGAGGAGACAGGGAGTTCAAGGTAGAGGGATAGAGGAGACAAGCGGGAATGAATGAGGGAAAGCAAGATGGAGAGGAGCGTGGAGGGTGAGGTGGCAGTATGGGGGAGGGAGAGTATTGTATTGGTAGGTGAAGCTGCCAGACTGGCTAAGAACAGATCTGTTGGAAAGGGTGGAGAGTGTCCATTTAAAATGCAAGTAGAAATCTGAAGAATATGACACGAGAAAGGTTTGGTGGGCACCCAGTGTCACGGCTGGAAAAGACCTCCGGGGGATGGGGCTTTAAGACAACTCCCAGAACGGTTACCGCTTGTCTACATCCTACATAAGTATAAGCAACGAAGAGGGTCTTGGTGCCCCAGACAGCCCCCCAGTCTAGTAACAGGACCCATTCAGTCCCAGCTGATAAAAAGAGGAATTTGTTAATTTCTTTGTTAAGTTATCACCATGGTATCTTTTACATCTTAGATAATTGTTGAGCAGGAGCTAGGTAAGAGCATTTTTTTATGTTTGGGATGCACATGGTATTACAGTGATAGGAAGGGGTGAGGAGGAAGAGAGGTGGTATTTGGAAGAGCTATTGATTTAACTCCCTCCAAAACTAATTAAAAAAAGAAAACACCAGAGTAACCCTGGTTCTTTACACGTTCAATGAAACTCCATTTTTAATTGATACAAAATTTGGTTAACAGTGTCTTACACAGACCTTTATTTGGGTTTTCTTCTTTACTTTATAATCTGCACTGTTTAGAACTATCTACTCATAAGACTTCAGTATTATATTGTAATATTTGTTCAGTAACTAAAACAAGCCCCCCCCATATTCTTCTGTTGTAAGTTAAATTTATTGAAGTTTCATAAGTAAGAAGTAACTTTTCTAAATAGTTTGCTGAATCAAAGCTATCACTTTTCACACTAACTAGAATATTACACCATAATTCTGCTTTTTCCTGCCAGGCCCATATAAACTGGCCCTTACAAAGACTCAGCAAGTTGTGATACCTGTTCCTTGCTCTGGCCATGCTCTTAGACTTTCTCCTTTCAAAGCGTTCTTCGTCTGAAGAGGTTGTATCACTGCTATGAATGGCATGTTTCTTTCTCCTATTTAAAGAACAAAATAAACATGCAGCTAATAATGCATTTCACTTTTTTAAAATGTTAAAACAAAATAAAAAGGATTTATGTAACAGCACTGTTCAAGTCTAGCAGACATTTTAGCAACTTTTTGTTCCATAAATAGTTGGCATATCAAAACAATCAGATGTCTGATTCCAACTTGAACATTTCTGAGAGGGAAGAAAGCCCTAGGGACATGTGGCTCATTCCACATCACCAAAATGGAGAAGTGAACTATAATATCAAACGTTTTCAGAGTTTAAGGTTTCTAATGGACCTGTCATCTGATAAAACCTCCAAGCTACATCGCTCATCTCTCTCTGAGGCTAATAGAACAAAAACATCAGGAGTGTAACATTTTAGCTATTTAAATTCCTTCTTTTTAAATTCCAAAGTTCTTTTAAAGTCTTATAGTCAGTTTCTTTTTCTAAACGCTTTTCATACTGAACATTAAAATATTTTTAGAAATTGTTTATATTGTACTTGCAATTCTGAAGTAAAGAAAAATAAAATGTGCAATACAGGTTATTCTTCAAACTCCATACAGGTAACTTCTCTTCATTTTAGTATAGTACAGTAATCTAGAGAACTCTTTGAAAAGATTGGGAGCTGTATTATATCCTAGACATAAACATATAAAAATAGACAAATGCAGTTTGAATTTAGGCTGCTAAAAAAAAGTTGTTTCATTTATATTTGTATGAAATAACAGAAGCATCTGGCTGCTGGACAGAGTAGCCAGAGATGTAATTCTCAAGGATCTCTCAGTGGATATAGAATTCCATCACCTATATGAATATGGTATTCTGCATTTGTTCAGCTATTCTAGCTGAGACACAAATAAAGCCAGCCAAGTTCAACAGTCCGACCACCAAGAGAAATCAGACAGAAAACTATGTCACTATGGTGAGTTTTTATGGAAGACTCTACAACAGCATTAAACAGGATAAAATGGAAAGGCAAAATAGACCAGAAAAAGTTGCAGGGAGGCAGTGATCAGTGTCTTTGGTATCCCTGCCATAAATTTGGAATCTAAGAGAAATTAAATTAATACCATCTTAAAGAGGATGATGGCTTAAATATATAATGCCTCCAGCCTGTCTTTTTTCTTACTTACACAAGGAAAGTACAGGGAAGAAATGGTTACTTATCCTGTGCAGCAACAGTGGTTCTTTGAGATGTCTCTCTCTATGGGTGCTCCACTCTAGGTGTGCTAGCGCCCCCTGCGCCTTTGATCGGAGATTTCTCATAGAAGAGTTTGTTAGGCCTGCACATGCATGGTAGTCAGCCTCATGCCGTTGTTACACAGCACTGCACGGGCCAACCGACCTCAGATCCTTCTCTATCGCAAAGCTCCATAGCAGAGAACTCCAATGCAGAGGGGAAGGAGGGTGGGTAGTGGAGCACCGATAGGGACCCACATCTTGAAGAACCACAGTTACTGCACAGGGTGAGTAACCATTTCTTTGAGTAGTATCCTTACGCGTGCTCCACTCTAGTGACTACCAAGCAATTCCCTTTAAGGCAGGGGCAACTTCGGAGTCGAGTCCAGTAGCAAAGAAACTACAGCCTAGCCAAACACAGTATCAGCAGTGTCACAAGTTATAGCATAGTGTTCAGCAAACGTATGTATAGACACCCAAGTAGTAGCTTAACATATCTCAATATGGGAATATTCTTGATGAATGCCACAGAGATGGAAATGGACCTTGTAGAATGAGTATGTATATTCAAAGGTGTTTGAATATCGTAACATTCATAGCTAGAATTAGTGGAGCCAGATATCCACTTGGAAAGTTTTTGATTAGAGATTGCAGACCCTTTTGACTTATCTGCTTGCAAGGAAAATTATCTGTGGGTCTTTCTGAAAGGTTTTGTCCTATCCACACAGAAGGACAGGGCTCTCCTGATGTCCAGGGTGTGCAGGAGTGCCTCCTGGTTATCTAGATGCAGTTTGGGTTGGAAGACTGGCAGGTGAATGGGTTGGTTAATATGAAATTCAGAAGAAACTTTAGGTAACAATTTGGGATGGGGTTGCAGTGTGATCTTGTCCTTAAAAAAAAAAAAAAAAAAATACTGTGAAAAGGGGGCATGCCATCAGGGCTCCTATTTTCCCAACCTGTCATGTCAATGCGATGGATATCAGGAATGCCTTCTTCACTGATGAACAGAGCAGTGAGCAGGTAGACATCAACTCAAAACAGTAGACTTCTGAGGCATTTACAGACCAGAATGAGGTCCCAATCAGGAGCTGGACTGGTGGATAGATGTTTCCAAGTCCCCTGAGGAATCTCGCTGATGTTGGATCAGCAAAAACAGAACAACCCTCTATTGGGAGGGGTGGGAGGGTGAAAAGCCATGATAGCTGCCAGGTAGACTCTTATGGAGCTCATCAATAGTCCTGAACTTTTGAGTCAGGACGTAGTCTAGTATATTTTACAGCAATGAGGACACAGCAACAAACAAATCTGTAGCTGGCGGCGCCCCCCCCCCCCCTTTGCTAGGTAGGGTACCGATAAGGAAATGTAACAGCACGCTAAACTCGGGAATGGAATGGAAGCCCTCCTGCAGATCCGAAGGGACTTCGGGGACTCTTGTCGCCTCGCAGCCTATCTCCGGGCAGCTGACACCTGGCCAGCCTCAGCCACCAGCAAATTCAAAACCAACACCCTCACTTGCAGCCTGCCAACACGAATGAGTTGTGTTTGTGTCTGAGTATAATTGCGCAAATAAGGGAAACAAATCAACCCTCAGTGCTGCTCGAGTTTGACCTTTGTCTGTGTTTATTTCTTGCCTGGTTCCAAGAATGGGTAACAAAATCTTGTCCATTTTTAAGAGTCTGTGTAGCAAGTAGACTGTTTCCTGCTTTGTAGTAGTACTCTTTTTACTTCCTCTGAGCAGGTAAGTCTCTAATCCTGTGAATCATCTACCAATCATGTTTTGAGAAGCAGCACTGTGAGATTGGGGTGAAGGATGATCCCACCTTCCTGGGAGAGGAAATGCGGAGCAGCATGAAGAGTGATCAGTGACCAAACAGCCAGCTGTATCAGGTAAGGAAATCACGTTTGTCTGGGTCAAGTCATAACTATTAGTATGACTCTGGCTTTGTCTTTTCTTTTTATTTTGAGCATAACTTTGGCTTTTAGAGGAGTTGGTGGGAATGTACACAGGAGAGTTGACGACCAATGAAGGTGAAAATCATCCCCCAAGGATTTGTGACCCAGTCCACCTCTTGAGCAAAACTGGGTACATGTCTTGTTTAACTCTGTGACGAACAAGTCTATCTGAGGGGTGCCCCGTTGATGAAATATGTGGTGTCATATGCTGGGGTCTATTTCCCCACTCATGGTCTTGGAAGAAGCACCTGCTGAGTTCATCCATGGTCACATTCTCAACCCCCGCGAGATAGGCCATATCTGGTTGCATATGCACCAATTTCAAAGCTTGACAGTCTTGACGCAGAAGGAGGGGATCTTGCTTCTCCTTGCCAACTGATGTAAAACATGCATGATATGTTGTCCGTTATGACCTTTATGTGTTTGACTCTGATAAATGGTAAAAACTGGAGACAGGGGCATCTGACTGCTCTGAGTTCCAGGAGGTTGTGTAGCAGCATGGTCTCTTGCAAGGTCCACTCATCCTGGGTTGTGTGAGTGTTTAGATGCACTCCCCACTTTAGCAGAGAGGCATCCACCACTATGATGACCGTCCGTTGCGGCAGGATGTGCAAATGGAACTCCTGCACACATATTGTGATGGTCTTTCCATCAGTTGAGGGATTGTTTTACAGAAGTAGGTATGGAAAGAAGCATATTTAAACGGTGTCTGGTGAATAAACAGTTCTGAGACACCCTTGAAGGCAGCGCATTCTGAGTTTTGAGTGTTCTGTGACAAAGGTGCTGGCTGCCACGTGCCCCAGCAACTGAAGACTGTTCTTGACTGGAGTTTGGGGGGTTGAACTTATCTATGTTGGCTATGCTGGAAAGGGCCACAAAGCTGTGCAGAGGAAGGTAGGGTCTTCCTGTTACTGAATCACGATGTACCTGCACGGGATCAAAGTGAATTTTTGAATGTTCAATTGCATGCCGAATTCATGGAAGAGATCTATCACCTCATAAGTTACCTGAGCCACCGGTTCCAGGGAGCGACCTTTCAGCAGCCACTTGTCCAGGTATGGGACTACTAAAATACCTTTCCTATGGCTGCACTGCTACTTCTGACATAACTTTTGAAAAGTGCCTCGGGGGAGATGAGTCAAAAGGGGTGCACTCAGTATTGAAAGTGGTCCTGGCCAACAGTGAAACGTAGGTGTGACGTTGGCAGACCAGAGTGTATTCAGTCCAATTCACTTGTATATTATAGATCAAAGTGATTGCTGAACGTAAAAGAGTGCATTTGATGTTTAGACTTCATGAAACTAATGGGAGGTTACTTGCACTGTTTTCACTCGTCCTGTTATAATGCAGTAGCAAACATTTTCATTGTGTATACTCCTGTAACTAAAATAACCCATCAAAGGTGGACTGTGGAATGCTAATGAAGGACTTCAACAGAAAAGTGCTAATTCCAAAGGAAGCGGCCATTGTGTGTGATAACCAGAGGTCAAAGACACTGTCATAACTATAAAGGGAAGGGTAACAGCCCTCCTGTGTAGAATACTATAAGATCCCTCCTGGCCAGAGACACCAAAATCCTTTTACCTGTAAAGGGTTAAGAAGCTCAGGTAACCTGGCTGACACCTGACCCAATAAGGGGATAATTTCAAATGTTGGTGGGGGGAAGGCTTTTGTTTATGCTCTTTGTTTTGGGGGTTGTTCGCTCTTGGGAATAAGAGGAACCGGACATCAATCCATGCTCTCCAAATCTTTCTGAACAAGTCTCTCATATTTCAAACTTGTAAGTAACAGCCAGGCAAGGCGTGTTAGGTTTATCTTTGTTTTCTCAACTTGCAAATGTTCCTTTTGCTAGAGGGTTTACCTCTGTTTGCTGTAACTTTGAACCTAAGGCTAGAGGGGGTTCCTCTGAGCTCTTTGAATCTGATTACCCTGTAAAGTTATTTTCCATCCTGATTTTACAGAGATGATTTGTACCTTTCTTTATTTAATTAAAAACCTTCTTTTTAAGAACCTGATTGATTTTTCCTTGTTTTAAGATCCAAGGGTTTGGATCCGTGTTCACCAAGGAATTGGTGGAGAAGTCTCTCAAGGCTACCCAGAGAAGGGTTATAGTACTTGGGAGGGAGATATTCTGGGGGGGAAGGAGGTAGACAGAGTTTCCCAAATAACTCAAATAATTTGGGTGGTGGCAGCAAAAGCAGATCTAAGCTGGTAGTTAAGCTTAGAGGTTTTCATGCAGGTCCCCACATCTGTACCCTAGAGTTCAGAGTGGGGAAGGAACCTTGACAGATTCAAAGTGCATTCCTCACTCACTGCCATCAAAGGAAAAGCCCACACGGGCTCGGCTTGTTTTCTGTCAGAAGAAGTTATAAGTATGGATTCAAGGAAAGATCTTTCATCTCTGGACTCTTACAGGGAAATGTACCAGATGCAAAACTGAGGTCTCCAGAGACAATCTGGGTACCCTGAAAAGACTGCAACCATTTGGAATTACAAACTGTGACACACCTGGGGGGGATAGCTCAGTGGTTTGAGCATTGGCCTGCTAAATCCAGGGTTGTGAGTTCAATCCTTGAGGGGCCACTTAGAGATTTGGGGCAAAATCAGTACTTAGTCCTGCTAGTGAAGGCAGGGGGCTGGACAAAATGACCTTTCAGGGTCCCTCTTCCAGTTCTATGAGATATGTATATCTCCACATATTTTTTTTATTTTAACCTCTCAATAACTCATTTCCTTTTCTTAGGTAATAAATCTTTAGTTAATTTACTATAGAATTGGTTGCCAATTCTTTGTTTTAAGATCTGGAGTACCAATTAATCTGGGGTAAGCGACTGGTCTCTTGGGACTGGGAGCAACCTCATGTGGTGTGATTTTTGGTTAAACTGACCATTATCACCAAGTTCAGTTTGTCAGAGTGGCAAGATAGACTGGAGAGTTTAAAGGGATTGACTGTGACTCCATAGTAAGACTGGTATAGCTAATGATCCAACCAGCAGACCAAATTCAGTGATGAATCCTGTTCACGTGCCACCTGAGGCATGTTGCACATAAGCTAAGACGACATTTCTAGCTTGATGAAATCTAATTAAAGAACGTACCGCCAGCTGGGGATGTCTGCCCTGTTTTCTGACAGTCTGCCCTGAGGCAGGCACTCTCAGTTGTGAGCCACTCCAGACAGCAAGAATAGTTTGTGGATGGGTGGATCACAATATGGAAATATGCATCTTGAAGGTTGAGGGCTAAAAACCTATCCCCTTACTCTAGTGACAGGATAATCACCGCAGGTGTCAGCATTTTGAATTTGTGCGCATTCACATAGGTGATGAGTAGCCTCAAATCTGGGATAGGTCTCCAACCTCCACACTTTTTTGGTACCAGGAAATATCTTGAATAAAACCCCTTTCCTCTGTGGTGCATGGGGTTTGGTTCTATAGCTCCCAAGTGTGAGAGAGTCTATTTCTTGATGAAGCAAGCTCTCATCAGAGGGGTCTCTGAAAAACAACAGGGAATGGGGGTTTGTTGGTTAAAGTGGATGGTGTATCCTGTTGAGATGATCTCCAAAACCCACTTGTCTGTAGTGACTGACTTCCAAGCCCTCCTGAAGTGGTAAAGGCAGTCAAGGCAGGTGACTCAGTGCAGCTGGAGAGGATGAGGATGGTAGTTCAGGCCCTCAACCAGCCTGTCAAAATTGCTGCTTGGAGGTGGAAGGGTGCAATGTGGGAGGCTCAGAAGTAGACTGTTTCCTTCGCTGGAATCTCTGTATCTTTTGATGCTGTTCACATGGCTTCTGGGAGGTAAGGAATTGAGCAGGATGGGATCTCTGAGCTGTCTGGGACTTGTTGAGCTTTCTCTTGTAGGTGGGTGTATAAATACCAAGAGAAAGTAAAGTATCCCTAGAGTCTAACGTTTGCAGAGATTTATCCATGCTGTCCACAAACAACTTAGACCCACCAAAAGAAAGGTGTTCCACCATATTCTGGACCCCTTTTAGAAATCTGGAGAGTTCAAGCCAGAAAGTCCTTTTCATAAACTACCATTGTAGTGATCAGATGGGCGGCAGTATAAGTGGCATCAAGGGAGGCTTGTAGACATATTGCGAAAGGCCAGCTACTTGCCAGAACAACTGTATTAAGTTGATCCCTGAGCTCTGCTGGTAGGTGGTCAACAAAAGAGTTTTGGTATATTTTTGTGATTGAATTTTGCCATTTGCACCTGGTAATTGGCAATTCTAAATTGGAAGGACACCGAGGAATAAGATTTCCTCCTCAGTAGGTCTAGACATTTGTGGTCTTTTTCACGAGGCATGCTTTTAGCATAGTGCTGCTTTTCATGTTCATTAACTGCATCAACTGCCAAGGAGTTAGGTGAGGGATGAGAAAATAAAAATTCGGAGTCCTTTGCTGGGACATAATACCTCTTATCCACTCTCTTGCATGCAGTAACTGAAGTGTGCCAGATGATCTTCGCTGGGTCCAGAAGAGCTTCGTTGACAGGCAAAGCTAAGTGGGCAGAGGTAGGTCAATAGAGGATATCAAGCAGCTTATGATGAGGTTCTTTAACCTCCTGGAAAGAGAGCTGCAAGGAGTCAGCAATTCTCTTGACCAGAACCTGGAAGTGCTTAAAATCATCCACCAAGGATGGAGGAAGAATCATAACCGCTTCATCCAGAGATGATGATGAAATATTAGGAGAGACCTCTTCATCAGTATTAGTGGCCTGCTCCTCAAAAGATTCTGCTTGAGGGGCGTGTCTCCTGGAGGGAGCAAGTGATGCAGGTTGCCTCTCTCTGAGGAGTGATGATTAGGGCCTTACCAAATTCACGGCCACGAAAAACACGTCACAGACCGTGAAATCCAGTCTTTTGCACACTTTTACCATCTACTATACCGATTTCACAGGGGAGACCAGAGTTTCTCAAATTGGGGGTCCTGACCCAAAAGGGAGTTGTAGGAGGGTCGCAAAATTCTTTTAGGGGGGATTGTGGTATTGCCACCCTTATGTAGTAAGATGAGGCCCTGAAACAAACTCTTGTGTCAGAGGCCCAGTCTGAGGCCTGAAGCCTGAACCAAAGTACTTCCAGGCATTGCTAAGCAAAAGCTGGGCTGTGAGCCAGAGGCAGGCCCCACTCACAGAAGTTGGCGAGAAGAGGGTTGTTAGAAGCAGGTGCATTCACATGTAAGTACTAATAAGAGGAACTTGTGCCAAGATGGCACCGGGACATCCCGATATGAGGACACTCCACAGAAATAACAAGGAACAGGCAGGTGCATCTTAAACACAGGGTCAAAAGGACAGCATGATGGATAGATCTGTTTGTTTGAAACAACATGATCAAAGGGGGAGACAGCACCCTAATGAGCCATGGGACTGTACCTCAATACGTCAGTAGGGATGAGTAATCTGTCCTGTAACTGTATAAAAGTAGGTCCTGGAGTGCACATCTTTGTCTGGCCTAGGGGGCAGTGGAAAGTCCTGCCACTGACTGAGCCGGTCCACTGCCAGGGGACACAAATTCGTAGTATGTCTTGTAGAGTCTACGGGAAACTATTACTGTGCTTCGTTTGACAATAAACCTGACTCGGGTTCCTTCGTACCTTACTAGAGTCTGTGGTCTTTGGGGAATCTCTCAGGGTTTGCTGCATCAGCTATCTGCGCAGAACTGGGGCAGCACACAGAGGGAACACATACGCAGCCGACCGTTATCATCATCGAACACGAGCAGAGCACCACACCAGTAGTTACTGACAACACCTTATTTCTGTGCTGACTTCAGAGCTGGGTGGCTGGAGAGTGGCAGCTGTTGGCTCTCTGAAGGCAGGACGCCAGCAGCAGTGGAAAAGTAAGCTTGGCAATGCCATACAATGCCATCCTTGCTTCTGTGCGGCTGCTGGAGGTGGCTCTTTCTTCAGAGCTAGGCTCCCGGCCAGCAGCCACCACTCTCCAGCTGCCCAGCTTTGAAGGCAGCACCGTCATCTGCAGCAGCACAGAAGTAAGGGTAGCAGTACCTCTACCCCTCCAACAATAACCTTGCGAGCTCCCACAATTCCTTTTTGGGTCAGGACCCCTACAATTAAAACACTGTGAAATTTCAGATTCAAGTAGCTGAAATCATGAAAAATGCTATTTTTAAAATCCTAGGACCATGAAATTAACCAAAATGGACCATGAATTTGGTAGGGCCTGCTGATGCGCAATGCCCTGGAGAATTGTTGGCAATAGGCCAGCCAAAGGTCCCAATATGGCCAAGGAGGTGCATAAGGTGGAGGTGGCACCCACAGGTGCTCATACTAGTGAGATGTTGGTTGCAAATTTGTACCACGAGTAGTTATAGTTTCATCAGAGACTTCTGGAAAGGGGCCTCTATAGGAGTGAGAGAACCCTGAGTTGATATTTGAGACACCAAGGCAAGGTCTTCATCAGCATCCTTTTCCTCAAACTCACTCTGGAATGATGGTGCACCTGGAGATCTGAGGTGAAACCACTGGTACTGGGTGAACCTCAGGCGATCTTGATGTTCTCAGTACTGACAGCATGTTGGAGCCGAGCAGTAGAAAATCTGGTGTCTCAGAAACAGCCAGGTCTCGGGGAAAATGGAACTCCTGTGAGTGTGTCATGGGTACTGACTCTGTAGTCTCCACCAAGGTGGTGGCGGCTGAGGGTGCTAACAGTACCGTGGGTTTCGGGTGCTCCAAGGGAAGTGTATTCGGAGCCTGAGAGGGCTTCTTCAATATTGAGGAAGAATTCTTCTTGCCATCTTGGCCTGCTAACAGTACTAATGATTAAAGAAAGCTTTGCAGTCTTTCAGTCTAACGGTGCTCTGGGTACCTGAGGAACCAGCAGACTCATGGGTACCCAATTGGAGAGCAGATGGTGCCAGAGTGGCTGAAGACACAGACAGACAATCTCGGCTTTTTAGAGGTAGATTCCCTACCTAGTGAGCCCAGGGCATGGCCCTCAGAGGACTTCTGAGAGGAGTCTTGCGTCTTCCTCTTAGATGCCCTGGAGGAGTGGGGCTCTGATATTATGGAGGCAGAAAATTTGCTTGGAGACCAGTGTACAGGTGGGAACTCTTGGCCCAGGTCACAAGCCAGGCATAGAGAGCTCTCAGTCATGAGGAGACAAAGTTTTATCTCCCTGTTTTTTCTGGCTCTGGATTTCAGTGCCAGACAGATGTGTGTTTTCCCCAAGGCAACAGATGCAGCAGGAGTGCCCATCACTTACCAGGTTCACCTCCCAGCACAACAGAAAACATTTGAAGCTGGGAGAACTGGGTAGAACATCCCAGTGAACAAGAACTATCTAAATATAATATATAATAGAGAATTTTTTTTTATTTTTAAAACTAGGAAGCCAAAACTACTTCTATTTACTAAATAACTAAACCAGGGGTTCTCAAACTTCATTGCACCGCGATCCCCTTCTGACAATAAAAATTACTTCAGGACCCCAGGAGGGGGAACCGAAGCCTGAGCCTGCCCAAGCCCCACTGCCCTGGGTGGGAGGGCCAAAGCCCGAGCCCCACTGCTCCGGGCGGGGGGGAGCCAACCCTGAAGCTCAAGGGCTTCAGCCCCAGGCAGGGGGCCTGCAACCTGAAACCTGCCACCCAGTGCTGAAGCCCCAGGCTTTGGCTTCTGCCCTGGGTAGTGAGGCTCAGGCTTCATCAAGTCTAAGCCAGCCATGGCAACCCCATTCAAAGGGGGTTGTGACCCACTTTGGGGTCCTGATCCACAATCTGAGAACCGCTGAACTAAACTAATGCTAAGAACTACTACAACTAACTACTAGAACAAGAATGAGGACAAAGTTGAGGAAATCTCAACGGGGATAACTGCCAGAGCTCCGTCTCAGGCCGCAGTGGTTGAGAAGAACTGAGGCAGTTTGTCAGTGCAGTACTACATAACGAAGACATGGGGCACAGGCTTAACTAGCACACATACACAGGCCAAATGGACACTGCTATGAGAAATCTCCAATCAGAGGCATAAGGGGAGCTAGCACACCCAGATTGGAGCACTCATAGGGACACTATTCACAGAAGAACATCTGTTCAAGAAATGCTTTATCAACATTTTATTTAAAGAGATAAAACTAGTTGGCTGGAACTAATGGACAAAACCCTTTTTAAAATCAGATCTTTAAAAACCACATTTTTTATCTTACAAACACAGGAAATTATTAAAACAAAGAATTTTAAGCATTATTTATTTGTTTCCCATATTCGCACTCTTTGCTCTTCTGTGAGCTTGGACAAGAAAACTGTCAATTTCAATGTGGTCTACAATCAGTTTCTACTTCATTTCACTTAAAAGGTAGAACAGTATCATGCTATTATATTTGGGTTGCAAACACCACAGGAGGCCTTTTTGTTTAAAAAAAAATCCTATTAATTTCAGTTCGTAGAAAGTTCATTTTTATAAACTCTAAGGTCGGGCTCTAATTGTGTGCCTACAAAAAAATTGCTCAAGGCTTTGGAGTTCAACTTACTATACACCAGTTTTACCTGGCAATAGAGCAAGTCAAAAAACCAAAATAAATTAAAAAAAAAAAATCTTTTCTGTTTATTGACATTTGGATCAACTCTACTTGGAAGAAATTTTAACTATAACAGAACAGAAAATATGATTGCTTTTTTTTTAAATTGTATTTTGTTTCCTTTATTTCTTTAGTACAGAGGGAAATTTGCTGCTTTAAAAGACATAACAGGCTGTGGGACTATAAAATTGCAGTGTAGATGTTCGGGCTTGGCACTATCAGGTCCCAGAGCCCAGACTCCAGCCCATGCATCGACACTGCAATTTTATAGTCCCACAACCTGGGCCCCACGAGCCCAAGTCAGCTGACACAGGCCAACCATGGGTGTTTTATTGCAGTGTAGATATACCCTAATATAGCACTATTTGAGACTGCTACAGTATACAAATACACAGGTTCTTTCAAGGAACCTGTTTCACACCCGCTATTCCAGTCTTGGGCCTCTCCTAAGCAGATTGCTTATAATTCATAGAATATCAGGGTAGGAAGGGACCTCAGGAGGTCATCTAGTCCAATCCCCTGCTCAAAGCAGGACCAATCCTCAGACAGATTTTTGCCCCAGATCCCTAAGTGGCCCCCTTAAGGATTGAACTCACAACCCTAGCTTTAAGTATCAGGGGGTAGCCGTGTTAGTCTGTATCTACAAAAACAACAAGGAGTCTGGTGGCACCTTAAAGACTTTAAGGTGCCACCAGAACCCTAGCTTTAGTAGGCCAATGCTCAAACCACTGAGCTATCCCTCCCCCAATCACACAGAACTTCTACTTGGCATTATGATACAACCATGACATTAATTTTCATTTGTTCCCTAATCAGAATGTGATCCTAAGGCACAATCCAAGACCCATATATTCATGTGATCAAACTATGGAATTCATTGCCTCAGAAAGTGGCTGATGCCAAGTACTTAAGATTCAATATGGGATTGGATATTTATAAGGCTATCAAGAATATCTAGATTTGTTACAATTAATAACAATCTTGGAAGGGATATTAAACCTTGTGCTTCAGGGCTTAAGAACAGGATGAGACCTATGTTGAGGTCAGGTTATCCCAAATCCACCTACTGCAATATTCTTACACCTTCCTCTGAAGCATCTGATGCTGGGCTACTGTCAATAGACAGGATACAGGACTAGCAGGACCTTGGGTCTGTTCTAGTCTAGTAATTCCTAATGTTCCTATATACTTCTGCAATTAAAAGTTTTATTTCACACTAGACTGCTTCATACTATTATTCAGATTAACTAACCATCTTCCCATGAAGGTATTCAGCAATCATTTTATTTATAACACCCTGATGCTATTATACTGATTTCTTTTTTATTAATTATAGGAAAATTCAGCTAAATTGGTCTTCAATTATTTTCAGATAATACAAGAAACAACAGGTTACAAACAGAAGAGCTTAAAAAAAAAAAAAAAATAAAGACTTAGGCCCCAAACCTGAAATGAGCTTTTCTATCTTACATAAGTTTTGGATGAACACAGGAGTCCACCTACATGAAGCTCACTGCAGGATGAGAGCCTTCCTTATTAAACCCAAAGAATCAGAACTATCACCCAGAGACAGAAAGTTTCAAAATAAACAGCTAACACAATATGCTGAAGGAACACAAATATCTTCTACCTCCAAAAAGCTTGTGACATTTACCTGATATGGCTTCTTCTTGCAGGAGATCTGTGAATATCAAACAGTGCATTTTCCCTCTTTTTTTGATGAGCCGGCACTAAGAAAAAAAGGTAACAGCCTTGAAACATCAAATACAAAAAAGGGTAACCACATGACAATCTAAGAAAAAAACCACACTTATTTTAATTTATAACAAATCTATACAAAAAGTGCCTATCCTGAGCTCTAGGTAACTTTGCCGAAAATTAGAAATACCTCACCCAAAACCCAGAAAATAAGACCATAATGAAAATAAGCTCATCTATATCCCTCTTCCTCACAATCCTCATCTTTTATTGTGACCCTCTCGCTCCAAAAGCCATATGAAGAAATGGGCTTTGCAGCATACCCTCACTGTCAGAAGATTTGGATTATTTCAGATCAAGGGAAAGAATGAAAGAGATAGAGTGGTCTTCACGAGGGGCCTCCATTACCAGTTCCATCTCTTTTCAAACTCCTCAGCTGATTGCAGCTGTCACAATATAGCAGAGACAGAGAGGTGGTTTTTCAAATAGGCAGAATTCATGCCACCACATTCTGCAACAGCTTCAGTTTCCATATTGCTTTAAGGTGTAATCTTATGTGCAGTGCACTGTGGTAGTTTAATTTTGAAGTGCTATACGCATGAACAGCAGCAAGGTCTACACCCAAAAGAAATAGGTGCAATCTCTTATCTAGACGAAGACTGGAAAACGCTGCTTGTGATAAACTAACAGCATCCACGGATTCAACACTATCCCCAGTTACACACAGTAGTTATGAATGGTGGGCACGCAATCTCACTGAGAGGAACAAACTTAACCATCACCATATCTTCCATTCCGATTCCCCCAACCTACCAGGATCACCATCTCCTTATCTAGATTGAGCTTTAACCAGTTAGCTCTTATCTATGTCCTCATCTACGCCAGACTCTGAGCCAGGCATGCAACAGCACTAGGTAGGTCAGATTAGATAGTTATAGAATTGATACCACCACCACACTGAATATACCAGAGTATCTCTCATTAACCTTCTCAGATGCCCCGTATACATATTGAACAAAAGGGGAAGCACGATGCAACCCTGTGCAACTCTGCATAGAAGCTCCCTTAGGGATGAAGAGCAATTATCCAACTTCTGTCCCCTTGTCCATTGTTCTGACCAAGGCAACACAATAGATCAGAAGTGTGTGACCTTTGGCAAGACACTTAACAAGTCTGTGGCAGGCCTTGGAATAAAAACCTTACTTTCCTCACGTCCAATTGCATGCTTTAACAATCTGACAATGTTTATTCAGTAACCCAGAGAAACCAGCGCAAAACAGTTACAATACTTAACAGGGAAAAATCTATGGTATCTTTGAGCTCTATCGAAGAGCAAGTCCAGCTAATATGAGTAGAAAGGTCATCTATGGCCTGATTCCTTACCTATTGGAGGTGCCTGGTACCTTTCCACAGTTTTTCTTTGCCTTAGATTATAAGGTCGATCATTTTCTTCTCCTTCTGCCTCTTCTACTTCTATATCTCCATCTTCCTCTTGAGATTCTAGAAAGAAAAAGCCAAAAACATTTTGAACCGTTCTATTACTTTATTTCACAGCAACCTTGCCCCTCTCACCCTCTCCCCAAAAATAAATCCACAAAATAAATTCTAAATGCATAAGGATCATTTTCTTCACTGATTAGAACAAACTAATCACCATTGGGGCCATTGGAAATCCGCAGGATGTTTTGCCAAATTCCCTACTGGCTTCCATAGGATTTTTTTGGAAAATCAGCAGGATATAACAATAATAAATGTAGTAGATTTCTATATATTTACCAAGTGGTTTTACATAAAATTAGTTTATTTTACCCAGTTGGAGGGTGGTTTTGTTTTTCACTTTAATAATAATAATCCCTTGCCTACTTGAGACATGTGGCTGGTAAAATGAAGGCAGCTGGGAGACTAAAGAAGTTAGCCAGCTGGTGAGCATTTGTGGGGCACGTCCATCTTACTGCTACTGATTAACTATGGTGAGGGAAGGGGACAAAAGAGAAGCACTTTCTGTGCTGGGAACTTGCTGAGGAGTGTGGTAGGACTCTGGGTTGGATGCTGTGTTTTGAAATCTAGGCTTGGTTGCTGACTGTTTGAACAAGGTTGCCCTGCAAGTAGGTGAGTCAGCACCTGCTTTTCTTTGAAGGGCTCTAGCTGGGCTCTTTGAAGAGAGAGCAGTACAGTTTTTTGTGAACAGGCCAGTGATTACAGACAGCCGAGTGTGATGGGTTGAGTCACCCATTATAGCTGTGTGTAAGGCCCAGGCTTTAACAAGCATGCAAGCTCCAAATGGCTGGTAAGACAGATGGCTGGTGATGCAAAGGGAGTTAGCCAGATGGTATTTCTGGATCACTTCTGTCTTATTGCTATTGATTAACTTTGACCACTATCCCATGTCACTCATCCACGTGGGCACTAATGATACTACCAGGTATGACCCTGAGCAGATCAGCAGTGACTACAGGGCTCTGGGGGCAAGGGTGAAGGTTGTGTTCTTGTCCATCCTCATGGCTGAGGGTAAGGTCCCAGACAGGGGGATATGCATCCTGGAGATTAATGCATATTGACACCATCTGTGCAACCAGGAAGCTTTCTCAACCATGAACGCTATTCCAGGAAGGACTGCTGGGAGGAGATGGGGTCCACCTACCAAGAGGAGGAAGAGCATCTTCAAGAGCCAACTCACCCACCCACCTACAGCTCATATTACCCGACATGGAGAGAATTTTGAGCCCTGACCAAGCTGGCTTCTGCCAAGGCCATAGCACATGCGACCACGTACTCGCGCTGACCACATTTGTTGAAAATGGCTTCCAGAGAAACTTGAAAACAGGCACTGTTTTCATCGATCTAACAGCAGCATACAATACGGTATGGCACACTGGCCTGCTTGTGAAGGTATCATGGGTCCTGCTACCTTTGGTCACAGGAGTCAAACTGTTCCTCTGCGATAGGCAGTTCAGAGTCCATATGGGGGAGAAGACAAGTGCTTGGAGATGACAGGGCACCCTGCGTATCATCTCCGGCACTCGGTGTCTGACTCCACTCCCATGGCTTCCAGTTCTAAGCAATATTGCGCCTCCTAATGTAAGATGAGAGGTTGCCACTGGCAAGTTACTGGAGAAAGTATGTGCCAACCCAAGCCTGCCGCTGCACAATGACCTTTTTAATAATAATATAATAATAATAGGATATCTCCATATATGAAATCTCCTAGAACTGGAGGGGACAACGAAAGGTAATCGAGTCCAGCCCCCTGCCTTCACTAGCAGGACCAAGTACTGATTTTGCCCCAGATCCCTAAGTGGCTCCCTCACAACCCTGGGTTTAGCAGGCCAATGCTCAAACCACTGAGCTATCCCTCCTCCCCCAACACCAGCTGCATGTTTGCCATCACGTCACCCATTATGGTCTCATCTGCCACGCCAGGATGTTAGGGCGGGAACACTCTGGCGAGAGGAATGGGTATCTGTTATAATCCCCAACCAGTTCCTCATCACCAACCCCACAATTTGCCCACCTGGTTTTGACCTGCCCCGTCGCCAATGGTCCCCGTTGAACAGGTTCCGGACTGGGCAAGGTCTCTGTGCAGCTAACCAGTATCGCTGGGGCCTTCGTGACGCCCTTTGTGCAGCTGCAGCACAACACAGATGATGACACACACTGTCGATGAATGCCTGCTGACTAGGTTCAGTGGTGGCCTAGAAGAACTGCATCAACCCACTGAAGATGCCATTGCTTGGCTAGACGACTATGCACACACTAAATAAATAAGTGAGGAGAGTTTTAAACTAGGTTCAAAGGAGACAGGTGACAAAAGCCCACAGGTAAGCATAAAAAAGGCAACTAACAGAAGGCTAGAGGTTTGGGGGGAAACCTTATGAGGGGGAGGCATGGAAAATTACGGTAGGATCTCAGGAGCAACAAGAGAATAATCAGCATGGGAATCTGCTCAATATCTCACATGTCAACACACAAATGCAAAGGGTATGGGCCATAAACAAGAAGAACTGGAAATATAAATACATAGGCTAAATCATGACTTAACTAGCAGCATAGGGACTTGGTGGGATAAATCTCATGACTTGAATATTGGTAAAGAGGGGTATAGGTAGGAAGACAAGGCAGAAAAAAAGGGAGGAGGTGTTGAAAGAATATATACACTTGTTCTGAGGTCAAGAAGGAGGTTGAGAGACAGACCAGTTGAAAGTCTCTGGGTAAAGACAAAAGGTGAAAAAAGATGGATGATATCATGGAAGAGGGGTCTACAGTAGACACCAAACCAAAAAGAGGAGGTGGATGAGGCATTTGAAGAACAACAGAAACATCCAAAACACAAGACCCAGAAGTAGTGGGGGACTTTAAGTACTCAGAATCTGTTTGAAAAGTAATACAGCAAAACACAAAAGGTCCAATAAGTTCTTGGCATGTACAGGGAATAACTTTTTGTTTCAGAAAATGGATGAAGTAAACAGAGAGGCAACTATTTTTGACTTGATTCTGACCAATAGGGAGAAATTCATTGCGAATCTGAAGGTGGAAGGCAATTTTGGTGAAAGTAATCATGAAATGATAGATTTCATTATTCTAAGGAGAAAGGGAGGAGTGAACGCAGCAGAATTAGGACAGTAAAAATCAAAAAAGCAGATTTTAACAAACTCTGAGAATTAATAGGTAAGGTTCCATGAGACGAAAATTTAAGGGAAAAGGGAGGTCAGGAGACCTGGCAGTTTCTCAAGGAGACAACAGTACGGGCACAACTGCAAATCATCCCAATGCAAAAGAAAGATAGGAAGAATAGTAAGATGCCAATATGGCTCCATCAGGAGCTCTTAAATGACATGCAAATCAAAAAGGAATGCTAAAAGATGTGAAAACATGGACAAATTGCTAGGATGGAGCACAAAAGAACAGCACAAGCATGTCTGAACAAAATCAGAAAGGCTAAGACACAACATGAGTTACACCTTGCAAGGGACAAAGAAGATAAGACTAGTTTTTTTAAAATACGTTAGGAACAAGAGACTAGTGAAGGAAAGAGTAGTGAGGAAAGAGAGCTAATAACGGATTATACATCAAGAAAGCTGAAGTGTTCACTAAAAGGATTAATGAGGAGTAGATACTCAGCACAATTAATATTAAAAAAATGGGGAGGGAATGAAAGCCAAAATAGGAAATGAACAGTTTAAAGAATATTTAGATAAATTAAATGTATTCAAATCGGCAGGGCCTGATGAAATTCATCCTAGGGTACTTAAGGCACTAGATGAAACAATCTTAGAACCATTAAGAATTATCTTCAAGAACTCATGGAAGACAGGTGAGGCCCCAGCAGACTGGCAAACATAGTATCTATCTTTTAAAAGTGGAACAAAGAGGATCTGGGGATTTATAGGCCAGTCAGCCTAACTTTCATACCTGGAGAGATATTCGAACAATTTTTTAAACCATCAGTTTGTAAGCACCTATAGGATGATAGGGTTATAAGGAATAGCCAGCATGGATTCGTCAAGAACAAATCATGCCAAATCAACACAATTTCCTTCTTTGACTGGGTTAGTGGCCCAATGGATGGGGGGAAGCAGAAGATGTGATATATCTTGATTTCAGTAAGGCTTTTCATAGTCCTATATGACATTCTCATAAGCAAACTATGGAAAAGTGGTCTACATGAAATTACTATACAGTGGGTGCACAGCTGGTTGAAAGACCATAGTCAAAGAGGAGTTATCAATGGTTCACTGGCATATGAAATGGGGTCCCCCACAGATCAGAACCAGGTCTGGTAGTATTCAATATTTTCATTAATTACTTGGATAATGGAGCAGAGAGTACACTTATAAAATATGCAGTTAATAGTAAGCTGGACGGGTGCCAAGCACTTTAGACGACAGGATTAGAATTCAAAACAAACTTGACAAATTGGAGAATTAGTCTGAATTCAGCAAGAGGAAATTCAATAAATATATGTGCAACATACTTGCTTTAGAAAGGAAAAATAAAATGCACAGCTACAAAATGGCTAGGTAGTAGTACTGCTGTGATGAAGTGAGAATGTTCTTAATGTTTTCTCTGAATACTGTGTGTGGGCTTCAGTTTTCCCAATGTATTATTCAAGTATCTAGGTGAAAGGATAAGAGTGTGTGATCATAGCAGTGACCCCTAGACTACTGACTGTCTGCCTGGGCACAAAGAATGGACAACACTCTGTATCATCACAACTGATGGCCAGAGCCCATCTTCTGCAAGGAGCCAGCCAAAGGCGTTGGAGAACAAAGAGACCAGATGACCTGTTTGCTTGGGAAAGAGACAAAGTATGGAGGTGGGGCTGCTGGGCATGAATGAGGCTGGGCATGAGTGAGGTTGGGCTGCTGGAAGGAGTCCATCTGCTGGTCTGGGTGTCAGGAGAAGAGCCCAGGGCTCTGGAGCCCCTCAAGATGGACTTTGCTGTAACTTCCTGGTTTCTGTGTTAACAAGATCTGTTCTATGCGATGTTCCTGACGACTAATAAAGCCTTCTGTTTTACAACACTGGCAGAGAGTCACTGCTGACTGCAAAGTTGGGGTACATGGCCCTTTGGGGGTTTGTAAGGCTTCCCCAGGTGTCCCATCCAGGTAGACTCACTGTGGGAAGCTCACTGTGTGAACAGGGGTGCTGACTGCTCCGAGGTCAAACCCAGGAATCACTGAAGCCGGGGAGGCCTCTTGCCCTGGTGAGTGTGTGCCCTGAGGGGAGACACATTACACTATAGTCCTGACTGGCTTCATTCAGATTACTGAAACTGTGACTCCGTGCCAACTGCTGAAAAGGATCTGAGAGTTATAGTGGGTCAAAAACTGAATATGAGTCAACCAAGTGATGCAGTTGCAAAAAAGGCTAATACTCTGGGGTGTATTAACAAGAGTATCAAATGTAAGATACAGGAAGTAACTGTCCTGCTCGATTCAGCATTGGTGAGACTTCACCTGCAGTACAGTGTTCAATGCTGGGCACAACACTTAGAAAAGATGTCAACAAAGTGGAGTGTCCAGAGGACAGCAGATAAAATGATAAAAGGTTTAGAAAACTTGATCTAAAAGGAAAGGTTAAGAAAACTGGGTATGTTGAGTCTTGAGAAAAGAAGACTGAGCGGGGACCTAATAACAGACTTCAAATATGTTAAGGACTATTATAAAGAGGACAGTGATCAATTGTTCTTCATGTTCACTGAAGTAAGAAGCATAGGCCTGATCTACACGGGGGGGGGGGGGGGGGGGAGAAGAGAGGTTGATGTAAGATACACAACTTCAGCTATGGGAATACCGTAGCTGAAGTCGACATATCTTATTCCGACTTACCTCCCATCCGCATGGCGCGGGATCGACGGCCGCAGCTCCCCCATCGACTCCGCTACCATCGCTCGCTCCGGTGGAGTTCCGGAGTCGACGGGGTGCGCATTCGGGGATCGATATATCGATCCCCGATAAATCGATCGCTACCCGCCAATATGGCGGGTTGTCTGGACGTACCCTTAATCTAAAGGGAGGGAAATTTAGAATAGATATTAGGAAAATCTTTCTAACTATGAGGGTAGTTACGCTCTGGAATAGCCTTCCAAGACAGGTTGTGAAATCCCCATCATTGGAGGTTTTTAAGAACACACTGGACAAACACTTGTCAGGGATGGTCTAGGTCAGGGGTCAGCAACCTTTCAGAAGTGGTGTGCCGAGTCTTCATTTATTCATGCTAATTTAAGGTTTCGCATGCCAGTAATATATTTTAATGTTTTTAGAAGGTCTCTTTCTATAAAAAAAAAGTCTATAATATATAACTAAACTATTGTTGTATGTAAAGTAAATAAGGTTTTTAAAATGTTTAAGAAGCTTCATTTAAAATTAAATTAAAATGCAGAGCCCCTCAGACTGGTGGCCAGGACCTGGGCAGTGTGAGCGCCACTGAAAATCAGCTCGCGTGCCGCCTTTGGCACGTGTGCCATTGGTCGCCTACCCCTGGTCTAGGTTTACTTGGTCTTGCCTCAGCACAGGGGATTGGTCTTGATGGCCTCTCTAGATCCCTTCTGATGGTACAATTCTATGATTTCCAAAAACCTAGAATACCTTTGCTCCTCTTTTCATTCTCCCAAAATTCCCATGATAACCAAAAGAAATCAAATATTTGATAAAATACTAAAATAATTACAACTTTAAAATTTGCAGCCTAATTCCTATTAAAAGCTCTTTGAAAGAAACCTAAACACATAGGCTAAAGATATCAGCTGGATGTTTCTACTAAAATAATCACTACTATAACAGTTAATATCATTTAAATTGCCTCCACTGAGTTTCAAAATTTACACCCCACTGTGGTTTACACTACCCAGGGCAACTGTTTCAGTTCTAAGATACAGGAAATCTGGTTTAAATTGTTCCATATTTGTAATGCCAATTTAACAAACTTTTTTTCTTTTAAACAAAAGCTTTAGTTCAGTTTGTGATCCACTATAACTCTCAGATCCTTTTCAGCAGTACACTGAAACCTGCGGACACCATAAATCTTTGCTAAAGAGCAGAATTTCTATATTGTGTATTTCCAATGACCCAGTTCATTTTCTATTAAGCAAAAGCAAATTATTACTAATTCTCTCTATTACAGTACAGTAGTACTGTACAGTATTTGTATCAATACACTAGCTATTTTAAGAAGTTATTTCTTCTAAACAGTATGTTTCATTAGTGTTTCAAATGAAGCCCTATAGTTAATCTGTACAATCCATACCTTCTTCTTCCCCTTCAGTGGACACTTCGTGATGGTTCTGAATTCCATAGCTATTTCTTCTCAGTGATTTCCGCCTTCTCTTCACTCGAGAATACATGTCCATGTTTTCCTAGAACAAAATGAATTTGCTCATTAATTGATACTATTCCTCGTAACCTGCATTGTTAGCCCAAATAGTAATGGTAATACCTAAGTAGTGCTTTCCATCTTCCATGTGCTTTACCAACAAATAACCCTGAGAGGTAGGGTAAGTATTCTCAGCTTACGAAATGAGGAGGATTGAGGAATGACTCTCCCGGGGCCACAGATGTGTCAATGTCAAAGCCTGTGTTTAGAACTCAGGCCACCATGGTGCCCAGTCCTGTTTTCGACCACTAAACCACGTTTCCTCTCCAATTTAACAACACTAGCACTATATGAGAATGTGTCAGTCAATTCCACATTAACCAAACAGGATGACATATTAATATCTTTCTAAAATTAAATACACCTAGCATCAGTGTTTATTTATAACAGTGAGCATTAGCTAGGAGTTGAAAAAATGCTTTAGAATTTTAACATACTGTAGGCAACAGACGTATGGAGAGTTATAAAAATATACATATAGCCACTGGATGTTACCTTTATCCAAAATTTGAAAGATTCTGAACTTACAAATTCTGTGTCTGTCCACATTCGCAGCCGTTCTACTTCTCCAGACCTCCTATTCCGCCTGATGTTAATATTGTCCATTTCTTGTAGTACAGCTTCAGCAGTACTAAATATGCACAATATTTAACATAAAAGAGACAAATATTCAGACTTAAAATAGAAGAGCTGCAGAACTTTTACACACAAATAATTCTATGTAACGCACTACACTAAAATTATAATTTCTTTGCAATCATTCCCAGAATTATATATGGAATAAAATCTACAGATTAACTAAAATTTTATTTCAGTCTCTCCTGCAACTCCTTGAATCCATCAATTAAACTAAAAATAGTCAGCCATAATAAAGAAAATTGAAAGAAGAGGGTAAAAGTATACAAAGTGTCTGCATAAAGAGAAAAAACGATTATTTTATGGGCTTTGAATCAAACTCTAATATCAATTTTAATTTTAAGTGTGTGTTCTCTTTGTCAGTTGTGGGGGTTAATTTTTAAATCTGGTGAGTCTGAATGGTATACTTGTGAAAAGTACCAGACTGACAGCCTGTGACACTGAAGCTTTTCATCCACATAACCAGCGTAGCACAGGTAGCAACACTGCACTCCTGTAAATGTACCTCAGTCCTGTAAGCTCTATCAAATGTCAGCATTTCTCTGAGGCAAGGGCTAACAAATAAAGAAATTTTTTTAAAATGACCAAATATGTGAAATAAAAGAGACATATAGAACTCCACTGCTCATTAATTTGCCTCTGTTGCATCACTTAACTTAATCATTGTAAAATTAGACTGCAAGCTCTTCCAGAGAAGGACTTTTACCTTAAACGTCTTTAAAGTGTTGTTAAACTGATGGTGCTACGGACTGAGCAGGACGGACCACTTCTCGGGAAGGAGATGACAAGTCATCAGCCAGGCCCAAATCAATCATCTACTTATTTGTCATGACTGTTAAATTATTGCTAACTGTAGTGAAGGTTTGTGTACTGTGGATACCTGTCCACTGAAAATGTACGAAAGCTGCATAACAGTTGGAAACTGTTATCAACTTTCAATCATTTCCAGTCAGCACTTTAAAGGTAAATCCAAAGAGTGTGAAATCCTGAAATCAATGGAGGTAAGGATAACTATTTAGAAGTCTGGTGAAACTTTTGGGAATTTGTTGGAAGAGGGTCATTCCCTTCCACCAAACCTGATAGTGTGTAGTGTGACCACCATACACACACACACACACACACACACACACACACAGGGAGAAACCCCTTCAACAAGAGTCAAAATTAAACTAAAAATCAAGATGTTAAAATAAGGAAAACAGAGGAGGAAAAGGGACAAAAGCTTAATATCATGCACGGTTTTGACAGGACAACTAACAAACAGGTTACACATTTAAACATAAGAAAAACAGAAGTTTGGACCTAAATGAGATAATAAGAGACTTGAACCACCACTACCAATTGACAAAACAGAAGATAGAAACAAAGTGTAGAAAAGCATCAAACACAATATGTGACTGATACCACAAAACTGAAGAAAGCGATTAGTGGCAAGTCTTGTCAATACAGCTTTAGGGACTTCCATAGATCAATTTATAATTGTATACTTGTGTAAATACTAAGTTTCTCTCTATTTAAGTTGAAAAAAGCCTTATACGATTTCTATTACACTGAATGGCACTGTTAATATACAAAAGAAAAAAAAATGATGGAGGTTTTGCCATTAACATTAATAGGGAGAGAATGTCACCCAAAAGCATTTTTTCCCTTTGAATTTATAATCAATACTATTAAGTATTTCTGATGTACAACCTAACTGATCTAGATACATTCAAGTTATTGTTTATAATTTTGGACATTTTGGCTCAATGTAAACACAAATGCAGGCGTCAGTATCACAATCTTATCACATTACCATCTTTATAGTAGATTGCTTTCCTATTACTATATTGAGGAGGAAGAGGAGTTGAATAAAAAAGGGCTTTAAATTCAACCAGGGAAAAAGTAACTCAAGAGAAACTTATAAACTGATACCAAGTGATTACTGAGAACATTGAAAAAAGCAGTTTCTGTGAAAAACTAAAGTTCAGCAGAATACATTTTTTATCAGTAATAAAGATCATACTTAGCAGTTACAGAACATTTTTCACGTTTAAAACATTTTGCAAACACTGATACTCAGTATCTCTCAAAGGTACATATTATACCCAGTTTACAGAAGAGAAAACTGAGACAGAGGGGTTAAGTGACTTGCCCAAGGCCACAGAGGAAACCACTTTCAAAGCAAGGAATTCCTGGCTCCCACTCCTGTGTTGAGATCAACAGACTGTGCCTTCCTCTCTGATCAACTTTATCTGCATTGTAAAGTCAAAAAGTGACACCAATCCTGTATGGAGTATCTCATTAACAACAAGTGGTAAAGAAACAGCTACGAACTTGTTGACATTTTATAATTCAGCCATACAAGCAAGATGTATTTAACTTCCAACCATTGTTGTTACTGTTGTTCACTTATTTAAATGACATTTAGATAGAAAGCTCTGTATTGCAGTTCTAACTGTTTAAAAAAAACCCATCAAGATGCTTTGTGACGTGTGCAACTGAAGTATCCACACATACCTGTTTACTAGCTGATCAAACAATAAACTCTGATTCAAAGTTTCAAATCTGTTTTTCCTGGACCGACAACTTTTTCTCACTTCTATATCTCCGTTTATGCAACCATGGTCCCCATCTCCCTTTTTTTCCCCTCGAAGGGGATGGCTTTTGAGAGCTAAGAGAAATTTGTATTACTACTTCAAAATGCAGGAAACAACATTCTTACAAACAAGAATTCAATAATCAGATTACTTAACAAGGATAAGAAACCAAACAATATTAAGAAACAGAGTCAGTTCCCCCTGAATGTGCATCCTGACATTTACTGTAGTAGGAGTTATCTGTTTTAAGTCCCTACCAATGTTATTTTACTAACTGTACTTCTGTGCCATTTGGGCTATTTACTTGTACATAAATATATATTATTTTGTGGTAAGTTTGTATTTGCACACCAAATATTCAGTATTTTAAAGTTAACATTAAGACTGTCAGTCAACCTTCGCAGTTTCAGTTCTTACTCTTTTCTTTAAGTACAGTATCAAAAGGTTTTATTTTACTGATACAATACAATTTTATTTTGCATAGAAATCTATGTATGCTACTTTGTCCAGTGCCTAGACTATGGAGCCCCATTTTTAGTTGGTTCTTTAGGCACTACAATAATAAAATTAATAAATAATTATCAAAATACTTAATGGAATTGAATATACTCTCGGACTCAATGCATAACTAAAGGAGACAGAAATTAAGAAGTATAGACATGAAAACTGGATACGTTTTCAGTTGAGATTTTAAATGAACTGGCAAACTGCTAAGGTGAAGATTCACAGGAACACTGTTCTAGGTGGCAGGAGCTGCAGACGTAGCAGGTCTCAAAAACAGTCGTGAAACAGCATGCTGGGCCAGAGAAGGCCAGGTATTAGGTAAGCAAAGGGACTGGATAAATTAAAGATATTACCTGCAAGAAACAGGCCAAAACAAGTCCATGAAGGTAAAATTTGGGATCAACGGCAGGTCTACACTTGTAACTGCACACCCAGCTAGCTAGGTAGAAATACCAGTGTAGACACTGAGGCACTGCTTAGGCAAGTAGACCCTTAGGGTATATACCCTATACGGCTCTCTACATGCCCAAGTAGTGTCTTCCATATCTATGCCGCTATTTTTAGTAGTGTGGTGTCCTGCTGTCAGAGCCTTTCCCTGCTGCAGTGAAAGACTCCAACATGGGATAAGAGACTGGCAGGGAGAAGGCAACGAGAAAAGGCTCTAGCAACTCCCCACTGCCGCAGCCTTTTCCCAGTGCCTCCCACTGCCACATGTAGCTACACATCGCAGTGAGTGTGGATGCAGCCTGCCTTTCACTGCAGTGTATAGCTGTACGTAACCTACACGTTGCTGCGAGTGTAGACAAGCTTATGGCCAGGAGACACCAAATGGGAATTCTGAATTGGGAAGAGAGATGGAATTATGTTTGATGATGCTCCTTGTGCCTAAGAATACAGTTATGTCACAGAGGTCATGGATTCAGTGACTTTTCGGGACCTTCATGACTTCTTCTAAGCAGGGCTGGAGCAGCTGTCAGCCATGGGGCTGCCCGCCAGAACAGCTAACCCGCAGCAAGCCCCAGGCCCACTGAAGCAGTGGTTCCCCACCGCCACAGCAGCGGCTAGGGGTGGAGCAGCAGCAGCCAGCCCCTCCCGGAGAAGCAGCGGTGGGGCTGGAGCAGCTGCAAGCTCCAGCAGTCCTGGCAGTACTCTGTTCCTATCCCAGTCCCCCTTCCATGGTATTTTTACTAAAAGTCAGGGACAGGTCGCAGGTAGAGCCCTGCTAATCTGTTGATATCCGTGGATTGGATGCAGATGCAAATTTTATATCTGGAGCCCCGCAAATCTGCAGCTATCCACTTTATATCCATGGCCCACGTTTGCCAATCGGATGCAGATACAAATTTTGTATCCATGCAGGGCTCTAGTCGCAGGCTTCCGTGAATTTTTGTTTATTGCCTGCGACCCGTCCCTGACTTTTACTAAAAATACCCGTGACAGAATCTTTACCTTACTCGTGCCCAAAGGAAGCATCCAATAAATTATCTGAAGGAATCAGAGAGAAAACAGTTTCTTGTAAACACAGGGAGAAACACACCAATGAAGGTGTCAAAATATATACATTTGAGAATCATCAATATAAAAGTAGTTAAGATTAAATATAGATATAAAATAACCAAAGGGAAAACACTCACATAAGCTACGTCCAGTTGGTAATGTAGCACCAGCCTGAGACGTTAACCTGGAAAACAATTATATTAAATATGCAAAATATATCAACATTTCATTTACTACATAAAAGCGACAATGCAACCAACACTTTTGAAATAGAAATCCTTAAGTGTTATACATTGAGCATAATTTAAAGCATTTGTAAAATATGCTCTCAAGAATTTGGCTTGCATCTGAAGTTGGAACTGAAGTTGGCATTGGCCACTGTCAGAAGACAGGATACTGGGCTGGATGAACCATTAGTCTGACCCATCCTTGTGTTCTTAACATTATTCTAATATTTTATTTTTATACTAATAAACAATTTTAACTAGTATCACCATACTGAAAAAGATATATCAATATCTGCTCCACTAATAGGCTACACCATTTCACTTATGTCCCCACCTGTTAAAGAAGCCCCACACAGGTTCCAGAAACAGTACTCTTGCTGCTGCTAGTCAGAAGCAAACACCATTTAAGCTCTTAATGTTTTGGTAGATAACTGAAACCAATGAAAACTGAGCAATAAAAATGTGCAGGGCAAAGTTATAAAAACAAAAAAATTAAATCTATTTAACAAATCTAATAACTGAAGGAAAAAAGACTGACAAATCAAGATTACTTAAATCAACAGTAAAAATATTACTTAAGACCTCAATCATAAGTATTCTGTGTTTCTTTTTTTAAAGTTAGTTTTCCTAAAGGAAAGTTAACTCCCACTGGGTTGGTATGAGAGCCAAAACATGATCCAAATCTCTTCCATAAATTACATGATTTAACAAATTATTGTACCATATATTCAGTCTTGATTTTTACATTAGAGTAAAAGATTGTACACCTCTACCCAGATACAACGCGACCCGATATAACACGAATTTGGATATAACGCGGTAAAGCAGTGATGGGGGGGGGGGGGACTGTACACTCCAGCGGATCAGAGCAAGTTCAATATAACGCGGTTTCACCTATAACGCGGTAAGATTTTTTAGCTTCCAAGGACAGCGTTATATCGGGGTAGAGGTGTATTTCTTATCTGTTAAGACTAACTTACTAAAACATAAGTTATACTCTTAGAATTAAAATGTACAAATGCCCTAAAATTATGATAGAATATTAGCTGAAAATATCTTGTTGGTACCAGTACATATAAAATCAAGATAGATTAGTCAAATCAGGAATTTATATTCATATACCACCTGTCATCCTGAAGGATCTTAAGTGCTTTACAATGTGTATAAAGGACCACTGAACTGCAACAACTATTGTCCACAGTGGAAGGCAGGGGGGATAACTGATTTTAGGTTGGAAAATGAATAAATTAACCAGTTGAAAAAGGAAAAGGGAAATCATTTGACCCAGGCTCCACTGCCCCTTTACTCTTGCAAAAATTACTACTTCTGAAGAGATGGATTTAACTAGGACATGGGCTTCTACTATTATTTACCTGGGAAAGGCATACCAATTTTTCATAAACCAAGAGACTCACCATGGTAGACCTCAAAACCTTGTCACGGTGATGGATCAGAACACATAGGAGAATTGCATCTGCAAATCATGATCCTCTCAGGCATTTTTGATAAACAATTAGTAGTAATGGCTTTATGGTCACATGTATTTGTTGCTTAATACCAAAAAGCAGAATCTCCACACAGGTTATTATGCATGGCTCTTCTGGGATTGTTCAAGTAGCCCATTGCTAAAATTTTATTTTAATCTCAGTTTTCTACTTTAAATCTAGTTTCTGTAACAGACCAAGATCCAGTCATTAAACACATCATAGCACTTCTTAAAGGACCAATGATGTTAGCTCCAATGTCCTGGCCAAATTTCAGTTCAGGCAAATTGAGTTCACCTAAGTGATATTCTTCCAGGATCAATTAAAAAAAAAAAAAAAAACTCAGATTTTATTTAAATTAACATATTTTTTTAAAAATAAACCTGTATTTTATTTAAAGTTAAATTTGAAATTGACAACCTATGTGTAGGCCTAAACTTATTATAATCTATTATAATTGTTTACATTAAATAATAAAATATTAATCAGTACATGTTTGCTGCCCATTTTAAAGAAAGTCAAACCACTGGACTGGTGGAAGTCACAGAATAATCATCTGGAACTGGAGTTTTCTGAAGTGATAAATGTTTTTGACAGCAGTAGCCTCTTCTGCAGGTGCAAGGAGAAGATTTTTTTCATTTCACTTTATTCAACTAGTTCAGTTCAACGACTAGTTCATTCAAAGTTAAGAGACCAATTGGGAATTGAAAAAGCCGGAAAGCTTGCTTTCCCCTTACAATCTATCAATAAAAGACGAGGTCTGAAAGGATGAGACCTACACTAGTTCTAAAATCTTGAAGGACAGATGACAGAAACTACCAGTTCAATTCATTAACTATAGATAACAGTTCCTTTTTTAATGTAAAATAGGTTTTGATAAACTTTTATACTTCTTTTTGTGTATCCAACACATTAAAGGAAGTTTATTACAAATTAAAAAAATGTGCATTTTAATCACATTTGAATTTCCATCCAAAGAGAGCTTGACAAATCACAAGTAAAAAAAATCTAATAAGAAATTCACCATTTTCTAACATAATAAAAATGTAAGAGCTAAGAATATGAAAAAATTCAAGTTAGCTACGTAATTATTTAAATAAATGTGTGTCAATATAGTGTATCCCTCTGATTAGCAAAAAGAAGCACTAAATTTAGCATAAAGGCTATACGTAGTTGCAATTCAACATATCTTATTGGTTATCAACAAATGAGAATCAACCTTTCTTTAGGAAAATAATTAAAAAGTTCAAAAGCAAAGCATGATTAAAATCAATGATTTTAAACAAGGTTTCCAGTTTGCTGCTTTAAATGATTAAAATCGGTGATTTAAATTGCTTTGACTTAAATCAATCCACCATGTTCTTTTACATCTTGTCTAACAGCTAAACTGTTGTGTAGTGCTGGTGTAGACTGTTAAATGACCCAGCATATCAGAGGTGGCTGTATATGCTCCAAGATGATTTCTGAAGGAAGCATGCTATATAATAAGCTGTAGTCATCCAGTTCTCAGTTTAAATAATCACCTGTCTTATCCACATCAATTTGAATCAAATTTGGTATCTAAATGTGTCCCACCTTAGGGAGTGTTGCCTTATAATTAGCTATTGTAGTTCCCATATGCTAACAGTAACAAGGATGACTTTGTCTCTCACTTACTGAGTTTAAAACAATATGAAACAAAGAATGTCTAGTCCTATACAATATGCAGTAGCAGTTACAAGGGCCAAGATCAGTGTTCAAACAAGCTGTCCCAGGCACAACAGCTTGAGGCTTTTGCTTGGTGTCCATATATTCACATAATTACTTGTATCCAATTGAACCTCTTTAAACCTGGAAACTTTTTCTTAAAATTAAATCAATCGGTCAGAAAATGAAACTAATGTCTCCTTCAGTTTTGGTTATATGGAATGCATAGTACTTTGGCCTGCTTCTAATATACTAAACTCCTGAGTCAGCCATGAGTTGTCTAACAATGGAGAGGCTAAAAACACCATTGAAAAGGAGAAGGCTGGACCATCTTGCATACAAGAGGATGAAAACACCCATTTCCTAATTTAAATTTAGGGTCAGCTGCTTATTCCTTGAGCACATAGAACTCCTAATGAAGTCACAGAGTTCTGGATGCACAAACAACATAAAATTGGACCCTAACACCTTCCACCATTCCCATTTTAACAGATAAAGTGGTGTCACATAAGGAGGAACGCAACCCATAGGATTCACATAGTTCTCATTCCAGAAGACAGACAATGTAGACTATACGAAAAGTGCACCAGATTACCTGGACTGTCCAGCTGAAATGCTCCATTCCTCTCGCTGCCCAGTATTGCGTGATTTTGATTTGTCTTTGCACACAGGATCAGCATGTTTCAAGATACGTTTGGCTGGAGGGGATATGTGGCTATCACTCAAACTACCATCACTACCTTCATCTTTCTGAAAGAGACAAAGCATCACTCCACATTTGATTGGTACATTTTTACACTTCCCTTAACAAAAATAAGATTCCACTACTCACCTAAAGAAAGTCAAACCCAGTTCACACAAACATAGCAGTGCTTTATTGATGCTCATGGAACACATGTACGGTAACTCCCTGCTTAACGTTGTTTCGATCTTACATCCCTGCTCAATTACAGAACATGCTCCATTTAAAATTCTGCAATGCTTCACCATAATGTCGTTTGGCTGCCTGCTTTGTCCACAGCTGGCAGCCCCCCTATCAGCTCCCCTACGCCCCTCCTACAGTGCTTCCCGCCCACCAGCAGACCCAGTGGATCAGCGCCTTCCCCCTTTTGCCCCCCCGCCTCCTGCCCGCGGCAATCAGCTGGCTTGTGGTGTTCAGGAGGGAGGACTCGGCACACAGGCTCTCCCTCCCTCCCCTGTCTCCTGAACACCACAAACCACCTGATTGCCGCAGGCAGAAGGCAGGAGAGGGAGGGGGAGGCTGGCACCGAGTCCTCGCTCCTCCCCACTCCCTCCTGCCCCCTGAATGTTGCAAGCCAGCTGATTGCCACGGGCAGGAGGGCGGGGGAAGGAGCAAGGATGCAGCGTGCGGAGTAAGGGGGGGGGGGGGGGGAGGAAGAAGAAGCAGGTTAAGGGTGGGGGCTTGGGGGAAGGGGTGGAGTGGGCCGGCCGAGGGTGGAGCCCCTCGCCCCTGGTGCTTGCAGAGTAGGGGAAGCTGCAAGTGCTGCGGCACAACGTGCTTCTCCTAGCCTACAGCACCTTCAGCCTCCTTGCCTGCCACATTGTCTCCAGTGCCAGTGGGCTGTGCCTGTGTGGGGTAGGGCAGGGGCACCTCCCAACTATAGTACTATACTGTATGGCAAAAAAATTTCCCTGGAACCTAACCCCCCCCCCACCCCCCATTTACATTCATTCTTATGGGGGAAATTGGATTAGCTTAACATCGTTTCACTTAAAGTTGCATTTTTCAGCAACATAACTACAACATTAAGTGAGGAGTTACTGTACCTTAAAAAGCATTCAGCATGTGTGCCTAACTCACCAGTTCACCTAGCAAAGACTTAACCCTGGACCTGATGAGCATAAAATATTAAAATTCTGTACTTATCAATAATTCTTTATAATGCTTCTAAACTACATATTTCTAGTTTTCCAAAACCCAATGTACTGTATCCCTGGAAACATTACTGCCCTCACTATTGCTGTAATTCATAAAACACCTTTTCTCTCTATTGTATTACTGAATTTTTTTAAGTAGCTATTAGAACAAGAAACAGCAAGATACTATGACCGGTTCTCTCATATACCTTTAGCAAAATGATTAACACATGAATTCTAAAGCATCCATCACCAAAGTGTCTGGGCGATTTTAGGTTTTGTGTTTTCAGTTAAAAAAAATGTGCAAATATTGAGATATCTATCTCAATAAAAAATGAAAAGTGTTATAGATATTTTCAGAAGCTTTTATCAGAAATCAAAAATATTTAAAAAGAAACTAAATGCTTTTACCTCTTTCAACACTCTTCCTTTACAGTTTTCAACAACAGTATAAAGGCTTAGTAGAAAGAATACTTCTAAGTATCATACTATCCTGAAATTGCTATTAACCACATTGATCCATGAGGAAAAAAGCAGACAAGGGAGATAGCAAGATATCTTAACAGACCCAAAAATAAGTGACATACACGATTTCTACCCAACTAAAAACATCCCTTCTTCAGCGGGAATTGTCCATAATCAAACAAAAAATGTAAACATTAAAAAAATGCAAAAAAAACCAGCGGATTTCAGTGAAACATCTTTTCCCAGCAAAGAAATCACTCAAAGTCAAAGATCCATCCATCCATCCTAAGTACTGTGTACTATCTTTCTAGAGGGTGGATTAACTACAGTGATGGAAAAATTCCTTCCGTCATTGTAGCAAGTTTCTACACTATGGTACTACAAAAGCACAGCTGCCGTACCAAAGACAAGCTCCACTTTCTTTAGGCTAGAAAGCTGTCAGGTAAACTTTTCAAGACTTGGCCCTTCTCCAAAGAAAACTGGCTGTGGGTTTCAGTAAAATACTGAAGTCATCTTTTATTATGTCTACTATAGTAAAAATCCACTGATTTGCCACAATGAAATGATGTATATATTACTGATAGGGTGCTGATAGTTAAAGTGTAGTGGAAGAGACCTATTGTCATGGAGAATAGAAAACTATATATTCACAGTATGTTCTGACACAGTATGGAGCTTGTATCAAAGTTAAGCTAAGAATTCAACAAAAGAATGCTGATTGTCTGACAGAAGAAGAAGAAGGAGTCCAATGTAGAGGCTGAGCCACTTTCACATTCCAGTATGAAGCCAAAAATGACTCCCAAACTGCATCAAGTGTAAGCTAGTCACACAACTGGCAGAAACAGCACATGAACATGGGCAACTGCTGACCCTTTCACGGCAGAAATGAAAGATCTATGCACAAAATGCAGCACCATTGTAAGATATAAAATAAACAATGGTGATGGAAGTGGAAGCCAACAGGAGACAAATGAAAGTAGGTAAGATAAGAACATAAAGAGGTAGGTGGCCATGTAGAGCCTACCCTGACACTTCAAGAATGGAATCTAGTTTTGGATCACTGTGAAAAGATCAGAAAATACAATGAATGGCAGAGGCAGATGAGGATACTAAGATTTAGCAAGAACCAGACAGAGCATATTCAATTGATGGTGCCTCTATATTAATATTAAGAAGTGTACCCAATCATTTTGCCTATTGTTATTTTTCCTCTTTGCAGAAAGTCAAAACATCACTAGGACTTTGAAAGCACATTAGATATATGCAATAGAAGTGCAAAGCACTTTACAAGTATTAATGGTTTTAGCCTCAACACTACTGTGAAGTGCTCAAAGACTACAGGAGATAACTTACTCATCATAACAATCCAGCCAGAAGAAAACAAGAGGCAACTTCAGAGACCTGCATAGGAAATGACTGTACAGGTAACACTAGAGAGTTTTCCAGTGAAGGAGGCAAATTAAAGAAGAAATAATCAAGACTGTGGGAATGGGGAATTTGGGATCACACAGCAGCAGTCTTAATGTGGAGATTACGCAGCTTTTATTGCAACAGCAAGACACCCAATCTCCTAGGTAGCAGGGCTATTGGGAATGTCAGGAAATGTTTAAACTAGGAACAAAGTAGAATTTTACTCATACAAAAACTGATTATGCATCTCCAATTTACCCATCAGGCTTTATGGATTGCCTAACTAGAATGACAAAATGCAATTACTCAAGGGTAAAACAATTAAGAAACATGTATTTTGGAGGAGGGTTTGGCAGGTGGAGTTTTGGAGATGCTCCAAAACATGCAAAGGGAGAGATACTATTACAGTATTGGGCAACTGGCTAAGATGCAGCCCCATAAATGTCATATTGTAAGATCTTCTCTCCATTTACAAAAAACACACATTTTTGCCCATGTTGCATGGCATATGTTAATTAACCCATGTTAAAATCGCAATTCTAACATTTGTTAGCTAGTTAAAGTAACCCTGCGGGTGAGCCTAGCAAACATGTAAACTGTAATTGCCTTGTCTTCACTAGGATCCAATACAAGCTAGCTTGACAAGGATTAAAGAGACACTTTTTTCCCCAAAGAACATACAGATTGGCTTTTTGCAGATCTAACTCCTTATAATTGTTTTTTAAGTATTCATCTCTTATCCAACAATGTGGAATCAAATTTTAAAACTTTAAAATAAAGCAGTGGTTTTGGATCCCAAAATTCTATTAAAATTCAGATAAATCGGTACTAGAACTCTCCACTCTAACTCCCTAACATTAAATGGACATCAAGGCTTGTTTAAAGTTATAAATTAAATGTTCATTACCAAATCTATTTTGCAACCAGCAAGGTCTATACCTTGAATCCACTGAACACTCACAAAATTATAGTGCTGTACCATAACCTACAGCCACATCTGTACATGCTGTGTGAACTGCCAGAGATGTGTTCTGTGCTATTACTGAAGTGCACCACTAATGCAAGTCAATCTTAATGAACACTTCCTTTCTGAAATGCCAGGAGTTACCCTGTGCAACAGAGAAGCAGAGTTGCAAGTGAAGTCACAGCACTGGTTTGAAACTAGCCTGCGTGGTACAGGAGAACAAAGCTGAGTAAAGAAGAAAAAGACAGGAACAACCACCTAAAACCGCCTAAAGCCATTTGATAACTTGCTGTAAACTTAATACCACACCATTATTAAAAACAAAGCAGGTTTTTGCTTAACATAGGCTACAGTAACTTTTAATTATTCTTTATTACTTCTAGAATATTAATTCCTAACCTGTTTAGAAAAAGCTGCAAAATACTAGCACCTAACATTAACCTCATTAACCTGAGTGTGAAACAATCAAGCCCACTTCAAATACGAAAAGCAACAAACCCTGAATTAGATTTGATGCAAGAGATGTTGCAGTCTATGCAACGTTTTTCACCGTGAAACCCTGAAAGCTAGCACAAGGAAAAGACCTAGGTTATTTTGATTCCCACACACAGTAAAAGTTAATCTGAAGTGTTGGGTCCAGATCAGGCGGGAAAACAACAGGACCCTTTCAGGTTTCAGAGTGGTAGCCATGTTAGTCTCTATCAGCAAAAAGAACGAGGAGTACTTGTGGAACCTTAGAGACTAACAAATTTATTTGAGCACAAGCGGAGGAGAGCCGACCTCAGGGGCAGGAGGTGGTGGCAGTGACTCAGGTTCAGGCAGAAGAGTTGAGTCAGAAAATGATTCAACCCTCTCAGGCTCAGAGTGGATGGGCTTGGGTCCAGGTCAGACCTAAAAATTAGACCTGAGCAGACCTCTAGGGCCAAAAAAGAAACAAGCACTGAGATAGGCTCAAGCTTCAAAATTAAGTCAGCACTGAAACAGCTGTGCAGGCACTAATGCAATGAGTAGCCTTAAGACTATTGTGAAACTGGGGCACTGGAGCAGGCATCTCATGTGGTGATAGCAATGCTGTCATCAGAGTGCAGAGAACACCCACTAAAATATCTTGGTAGTGCCAGGGTGTTGGCTAAAACAATATCGAGGCAACACAGTGGCAGGAACAAAAACTCTGTTCCAAAGCACCGAGACAAATGTCAGACTACTGCAGAGAAACACGCACTAAAGGACCATGAAAATAAAGAAGTTCTAAAGCGCATGGAAGCACGAGGCCTGAAAAATTTTGCACAACTATACTGGACCTGACTGGGAGAAGAGGATACCCAGTGAACCTCACTGTGATCCAAAGAGCTGGAATAATAAAGCACAGTCTCCTCCAGGAAGCTCCTTTACCAACCGAAAGTAAGGAACTGACTAAAGTTCGGAAGGTGCCGTTTACACTCTCTCTAAGAGGAGCACAGTGGTCATGCTCTTCACTACTACTGTTGTGCTCAAGAATAAAAACAAAACTTCACAGCTAGGGGAGTTTGGTTAGTCTCATACTAAGAAGCAAAGAGCCAGCGGTGAGAATCCTGCACAGGTGGTGAGCCAAATTTTATGCTAATCTAATGCCACTTAAATTAATGGACTAATGCCAGCAAAGAATCTAAGTGTAAAATATGCACGCAGGTTTATAATCCATTAACAGTCCTCTTACTTGGATGGAAAAAGGGGAGAACGAAGGGAAACTGAATTTACACTTTAAAATATATACTGTATAAATACACACATACACACATGTGCGCAGAGGAGTGTTTCCTTTCCCACTCTATACTTTTAATCTACAATCATATCAAAAACGAAATTCAACAAAAAAACTGCTTGCATGCAGTATTGTTATATTTTCAACTGTATCCTTTCCTTTCAATATTTTTAATTTCTGTTCTGGAGTTCTTCTATCCTGCAGAAAAACATATAGCAAGATCCAGAGGCTAGAAGTTTAAGGTAGACAAATTCTGAGTAAAAATAAGGCACAAAAGAGTGACAGCAATTAACCATTTGAACAATTTACCAAGAGTAACGGTAGATTCTCCATCACTGGGAATTTTTAAATCAAGACTGGATGTTTCTCTAAAGATATGCTCTAGTTCAGGGGTTCTCAACAATTTTTTTGGTGGCCTCAACTCTTGCTGGTGGCCGCTCTGACAATCTTTCCTAAAATATTCATTAACTTTAAGGAAAATAAATAAATATGCACATATACATGTCTAAATCATTGTAATTTATGTAGAGGTTGGTTTTTTTGGCAGACTCAATAATAAAAAGAATGTACAGTTGTCACTGTTATTTATTGGACCTAAACAGAATAGAAACACAAATAAGGTGCTTTGCACATTCTTGTCTTTTTCTTGTTGCTTCTTTAATATTTGTATGTTTGTTAATATCACTTTTCATAACTAGCTGGGAGGCTGTGAAAAGTGATATTAACAAACATACAAATATCAATTTTCACAAGGGACAAATTAAGACCTGGATGGGGAGGTGGGTAGGGAGACAGAGGGGCTAGGGCAAGGCGGGGATAGATGGAGGGCCGGGGAGGCAGCGGGGTAGAGGGGGTAAGCCGAGGGCCGGAACCCGCTGCCATGTGACTGGGGTCCAGAGCCAGAGCCTGAAGCCCAATGACTGGAGCCTGCTGCCTACCACCCCAAGGCTGAAGCCCGAAGCATGAGCCTCACCACCCCTGGGAAGGTGGGGAACTCACTGGCTGCCTACTCCTCCAGCGTTTGTGGGCTCCAGAGAGGGGCAGGGCTCAATGCCTGCTGGTAGCCCTGGGGGAGGGTCCACTGCTTCCCTCCTCTCCCCCCCTCCCCCCCATCACTGCCCAGGAGGCTGTGCCCGCAAGAAAAGCCCCTGGTGGCTGTATGCGGCCTCAGTGGCCACATTTGAGAAATGCTGCTCTAGTTCAAACAAATTAATTCAGGGAAGCATTATGGCCTGTGTTACACAGGAGGTCAAACTGGATGATTACAATGGTCCCTTCTGGCCTTCTCAACTATGAATCTATAATGCACCTATCACAATGTTGTTACATGTATTTATAACATTTATTTTTAAATATTAATAAATTAAAGAACTCTCCAAACTAGAAACTAAAGAAAATAACTAAAATGATCCTTCTCAACCCACTTCTTTAGAAAAAGACTATTCAGTAAATAGATCAGGCCTTGCAGGATGGCCCAAGCATCAACAAACTTATGCCTTGATGAAGCAAGGAAGGGGAGCAAACTCCAGAGCCCTTCACCGATAAATGCCTGCCCCGAAGCTTACAATGGGGACTGTTATCTAAAGCATTTCAGATGATCAACTGTCAAGTTAATGGACGGAGAGAGGCAATCTCTAGCATGTAGAGGATACTAAACATAAAGGATTTATGGTTTTAAAAAAAAAAAAAGTTACAAGCTGCTATCTAAGAGAAAATGAAAAAAAGATATCTTGGCTACAGCAGCTGTCTGGATATCCAGAAGCAACCACTGTTCCCACAGGTTTACTGATTGAGGAAAGTTGCTGATGCAGGACCAGCATATGCTTTCTCCATCAAAGAGGCCTCTGACACTTCTGGGTGTTTCTCAAACCCACAAGTGCCACCTTTGTTTTATCTGAACTGCACTTCAACCAAAAAATGTATAGTTCCAATTTGATCTAGGCCTAGGCTTGAAAAAATTTACCATTTCCTGGTAAATACAAAGGATTATGAATTAACCTAGAAGGTCATCATCCACATGGATAATGAAGTTGTCAATTCCGACAAGCCTTCACAATTCCAACCAAGCTGATAAGTAACTCAGTTCGCTCAGGAAATCAGAGGTATAGTAGTAAAGCAACAATATAATCTAATCTCATGATTTTTACTAAGTGGGCACTCTAATTCAATCTAGTTTTGGAATAAGAGTTCTGATACATTTAGGCCACTTCTACAACTTGAGAATTTCAGAAGAAGATTCCCATTTGTGCAACTACTGATTCAGCGGCACTGAAATTTGTATCAGTGGACACCCTGGTATAAAAAAAAGTTTCCATCATGGTAAAACCAGCTCTCTCAATCATCTATTTTATTGAATAATATGCCACACCATTCCCATGTCCAACTAGGGTGACCAGACAGCAAATGTGAAAAATCGGGACAGGGGCAGGGGGTAATAGGAGCCTATATAAGAAAAAGACCCAAAAATCGGGACTGTCCCTATAAAATTGGGACATCTGGTCACCCTACATCCAAAAAATTATTATACTGTTCATACCATTTCAGCAAAACTTGATACAATAGAATTTTCCACCTATTATTTTACTCCCTTCAACATCTATAATCTTGTCTCCCTCTTCTACTATTCAACATATTCAATTTCAAGATTTTTAAATTAATTTCTTAACTGATTTCTTAACTACATAGTTTTAAAGGTGTCCAAACTATTTCAATTACTATTCTCTTCTTTCTCATTTTACAAATACCATATTAAGCTCCTGAAATGTACTTGTATTAAACAACTAAATGTTATCAGGAAATTTGCTTTACCGACTGATATTCAAAAGTATCTCTACTTCTGCCTTTATCTCCTTGAAATGAGATTTATGATCTGTAGACATTAACATTGCTCATAAGAGCAATGTGTTTTTACTAACCTTAGAAAATCTGGGGTCAGTAGCCACTGCTTATTTGTATATTCTGAACAGCAATGCAAACATGTCTCAGGGTATTGACGAACTGGGCTACTAAAGGATTTTATTATTTAACATGGATGTAACAAGTAGGGAAGAAAATGAAGAGGTGACCTGCTAAAGAACGTATCTTGTTTCTACCATACCAGGCAGGCCTGTTGTGATGCCCTATTTAGAATACTACTAGTTTTTTCTTGAGGGAAGAGGGATGTTCTACTAAATACTATACTATGTGGGCTCACTTTATAAGCAATTTTATTCCTCAGACATAAAAACATACATACACTTTTTCCAAAAGAAAGTCCAGGTCTAGATCACATTGGCACTGTGAATTTTGTGGTTGAAGTGCAGTTCAGATAAAACAAAGGTGTAGTTTAAAGCTGTGTAATTCTGTACACAACTGCACAACTGAATCTAGCCTAATTAGGCTTGATACTCTTTTGTATCTGTCCTTGTATACCAATACACTTTAACAACCTATTTGTTTTTTCTGCACCTAGCCTATGAAACCATCACAGCCAAATACACACACAAATGCAAAACATACATTTTGAAGAGTTGGCTAGGAGAGCAGATTTAGGGGGGGGGAAACTATAACAAACGTTCTGAATTCCATTGTCCTGCCTTCTGGGAGATTAAAACCTTGCAGAATTTTCCACCATGTTCATACATGCCCCCCCCACCCCATCACCAATTTGAGGTGGAAATCTGGATCTTCAATTTTACATGCTAGGAGAGAAGGAAAGAATTCAAGATTACTGTCTATCATCCACATTTCAGCCTATTCTTCCTGTTCTGGGTTCAACCTCTAACCTTTATAGGGAAGCATTAATAGCCTGCTGGAACGGGCACTGGAATGGGACTCAGGAGACCTGGATTCAATTTCTAACTTTGAAACTGGTCTGCTGGGTGATCTTGGGTAAGTCACTTCCCTCCTTATACCTCAGTTTCCCCATTTGTGAAAAAATGGGGATAAGGATACGGACCTCCTTTGTACAGCACTTTTAGATCTACTAATGAAAGTGAGGCAAGTGATAAGTATTGATCATAGTTAATAATACTTATTATATTTGGGGTCAGTCATTTTGACTGAGTCATGGAAAGGTTCCATAGCTTCCTTGAGCTGTGTGTGTGTGTGTGTGTGTGTGTGTGTGTGTGTGTGTGTGTGTGTGTGTGTGTGTGTGTGTGTGTTTGGTTTTGTTCTTGTATGGTTCCAGATCTTTGTTGTTAATTAGATCAAGTTAGATTTCCCAACACTGACAGTAGTGTCATTCTCCAGTAATTTGCCAAATTCCTTCAAAACTTCTTTCAATTGCTTTTGTAAATTTAGTGCTTTCTTTTACAGCTTTTTTCAAAATTATTTGACTTAAGTTCTCTTCATGCTCAGTGCAAATGTAATCATATTTTATGGTAGTTGGAAGAAAACAGAGCAACAGTCTTACTAAAAATTCCATCAAGTGTCACTGGAGAACTAAACATAAAGCCTGCTTTTTCTATTCAACCAACCATGAAGGCTGATCGTGGATGCCAAAGTATTTTTTATCTTCTGCAATGAAGGTAGGCATAGCGGTCGGTGGGTTTTCGGTATAGGGTGGTGTTAACGTGGCCATCGCTTATTTGTACTGTGGTGTCTAGGAAGTGGACCTCCCATGTAGACTGGTCCAGGCTGAGGTTGATGGTGGGGTGGAAGCTGTTGAAATCATGGTGGAATTCTTCCAGGGTCTCCTTCCCATGGGTCCAGATGATGAAGATGTCATCAATATAGCGTAGGTAGAGAAGGGGCGTGAGTGGACGAGAGCTGAGGAAGCGTTGTTCCAGGTCAGCCATAAAAATGTTGGCATATTGTGGGGCCATGCGGATGCCCATAGCGGTGCCACTGGTCTGGAGGTATATATTGTCACCAAATTTGAAATAATTGTGCATGAGGATAAAGTCACAGAGCTCAGCAACAAGTTGTGCTGTGTCATCATCAGGGCTACTGTTCCTGACAGCTTGTTTTCCATCTGTGCGTGGGATGTTTGTGTAGAGAGCCTCTACATCCATGGTGGCTAGGATGGTGTTTTCTGGGAGGTCACCAATGCATTGTAGTTTTCTCAGGAAATCAGTGGTGTCACAGAGATAGCTGGGAGTGCTGGTGGCGTAGGGTCTGAGTAGGGAGTCCACATATCCAGACAGTCCTTCAGTGAGAGTGCCAATGCTCGAGATGATGGGGCGTCCAGAATTTCCAGGTTTGTGGATCTTGGGTAATAGATAGAATAACCCCAGTCGGGGCTCCCGCCAACCTTAAGCATATTCTCACCAGCAACCACACACCGCACCATAACAACTCTAACTCAGGAACCAACCCATGCAACAAACCTCGATGCCAACTCTGACCACATATCTACACCAGCAACACCATCACAGGATCTAACCAGATCAGCTACAACATCACCAACTCATTCACCTGCATGTCCACCAATTATATATGCCATCATGTGCCAGCAATGCCCCTCTGCTATGTACATTGGCCAAACTGGACAGTCACTACGCAAGAGGATAAATGGCACAAGTCAGATATCAGGAATGGCAATATACAAAAACCTGTAGGAGAACACTTCAACCTCCCTGGCCACACAATAGCAGATGTAAAGGTAGCCATCTTACAGCAAAAAAACTTCAGGACCAGACTCCAAAGAGAAACTGCTGAGCTCCAGTTCATTTGCAAATATGACACCATCAGATCAGGATTAAACAAAGACTGTGAATGGCTATCCAACTACAGAAGCAGTTTCTCCTCCCTTGGTGTTCACACCTCAACTGCTAGCAGAGTACCTCACCCTCCCTGATTGAACTAACCTCGTTATCTCCAGAATGATTTATACCCGCCTCTGGAAATTTCCATTACTTACGTCTGAAGAAGTGAGGTTCTTACTCATGAAAGCTTATGCTCCCAATACTTCTGTTAGTCTTAAAGGTGCCACAGGACCCTCTGTTGCTTTTTACAGATTCAGACTAACATGGCTACCCCTCTGATATATTCATGATGAGTGCTTTAATCATTTATTTAAATTGCTCACTTTGTGCTAGGTTGAAAGGTGACATTTATTGCATAAAAAAAGATTGTGACTTTCTTACCAAAGTCTTTACTTTCAATTGTTTGTATTCCATAATCACGGACCGATTGTTGGGTTTTTTGGATGTCAAAGAACAGAAAACATTCCTGATGTTAAATAGCTGCTGGCCAGCCTTGGAACTGACTTCATAATGATTGATGCTACGTTTCAATGGTGACTATGGCATCAGAAATACCTTACTTGCAGAATCATCAAAACTTTCAGTCTTTTGCTCCTCTGCTTCAATAACCAATCTTTAATTTAGTGTCACATTTGATAAATCTGAAGAAGCCTATTTTCTGAACTTTTTAAAAGAAGCATGAATCCTTTCCCACTCACTACTTCATTCTTGACAATGTTTACATTTTACATCAGAAGAATCATTTTCATTACTTTAGTATATTCAATTTCTTATTTCCTACAACTTCCGGCATGTCAAGTCATACAGATGTTTACTAATCACTAAAAACTAACTCCTACAGCCCAAACTCCAAGGCTACACATAGCAGTTTAGAACTACATTTAGAAGCTACTGAATTAATTTAAATCTAAAAAAAGGGGGCATAATCTATATAATTTGTAAAAGTTCTTTTGGATTTATGATGTAAGGTGCTACAGAAATATCATACAAGGTAGACAGCCAAATTTCTTCCTCTCTACTGCTACTGAAACAGCAATGTGTTTGTGGTATGTATTTTTAGTTAGGTCAAGAAAGCCTAAAGTGTATGGCTAGGCACTCCTATAAATCTAATTAAATAAATAAACGGAATGATTTTGGTGAAGATCACTGAGCAGGAGGATCGGAAGAATGCTGGGACCTGAAACGTCCATAGCAGTGCGACAGTGACCGGTAGGGTTGTGGGAATTGAGACAGGAGGAGATTTGGTAGGGGCAGCAGGAACACTCACTGAGGAGCAAAAAACGTTCCAAAGGTAATGAGGCTGTAAGTTAATGTGACAAAACCAGGCTCAGAGACCAGGAAAGTGAGTCAAAGGAAAAGGGAGAGCAAAACAAGAAGCCAGCAGACCAGGGAGAAAATAGAGAAAAAAGGATGGAGAACTATACCTGGAAAGATACAGAAGCTCATGGTCCTCTCTCTGCACTAGAAGTGGTGTGAGGGCTTTTACTGCCCAAACTGGGAGTAATATATTAGTAATAAAATATATAACACACTGAAATGACCAGGTCATAGCTACAACCAGAGTGGCAGAAGACTAAAGGTCATCCACGCCTAGGTACTGGATACTTGGTGTGAAAAGAGCTTTATAAAGAGTTATACAGTAATAAATTCAATTACTGGGCTGAACATCAACAGTTTATCAGTATATAGCAGTTTAGGGCAGAAAGTACAGAACAATATACCACATCCAATTGAAAGTGCAGGGGGAATTGGGTGATCAGAATGTAATTACCTCATCTAATTACACCTCTACCTCGACATAATGCTATCCTCAGGAGCCAAAAAAATCTTACCGTGTTATAGGTGAAACCGCATTATATTGAACTTGCTTTGATCCACTGAAGTGCGCAGCCCCGCCCCCCCGCCCCTGCTTTATTGCGTTGTATCCAAATTTATGTTATATCGAGTAGCATTATATCAAGGTAGAGGTGTACCTTGCAGAACCCCAAGCTAAACACAATTCTGGCAAAAAAATGCCATGGGATCTTTAATGACAAGTGTCTGTGAGTGTTTTAAGACTCATCTGAAAGATGGCAGCTCCATAAGCAGCCTCCATTAATGCTACACTGGGATACTGGTTTAGTACTCAGAAGAAAGAGCGCAACTTACTAAATCACCAACACCATTTCCCGAATGTTCTTTGGAGGTCTTATTCACATATTAATTAGGTCTTATCCTGCTTCATTTCTGAGTTCCAAGGAGTTCAAAATCCAGAATAGTATGACTGCAGAATATGACCAGCAGTGTCAAGCAAAATGTGTAATTATTTTTCTATATGAAAATTAGCCAATAGTGTGTGACCCAATTCCCAAATTATCACAGGCAAAATGATTTGGTAGACTGCTTTTGAAAAACTCTATCCCCACATGTCCATTTGGGCACATTAAGTGATATAATGTCAAATAGGCTTTAAGTATACTAGAATATTGGCAGGAAGTTGACCACTTGGAACACTTGCTCCATTTCCCACTATGCACAGATGTGCGAATAACAGTACTAAGGAACAAATTACATGATTTATTCCTGAATTTCCCATGCCAGGTCTCAAAGTAAGGAACACCATTAAAACAAGAAAAAAAACTAGCTTTCATTACCACCCTAAAAAGATGGGTTTCCTCAAGAATCTGCCTTTAACCAAAATCTTTTTCATAACTTCATAAGAATTGTGCAAGTTTTATCTGAAATACTCCCATTAGCATTACTGAAAACAGTAAAACTAAGACTCAACTCAGTGATTTGAAAATACAGGAGCAACTTTAGGAAGGATATTTTTCTTTAAAGAACTTTTAAACACAAGTACAAAGCAGTGTCATTTTCTTTTTCCTACATGACCCAAGCTCAGTGAATTTTCCAGCGTCTTTAGTTCAAATACATAGAATAGCCATTAAGAGTGTTAGGCACTGTCATATAGGTAACCATCAGAGGGAAATTCCAAACCAACAAGTCCTTACAACTTGTAAAAATGGAAGGGTAAGTGAAAAAGGAAAGACAATAATACTCATTAATCTGAATCAAGCGTTTTTCAAAACAAAAACAAACATGTTACGTCTTTTGCTATTCTGTTTGAAAGGAAAAAATACTTCTTTAATTTTTACAAATTATTACACAAGTTTTAAAACTAATATTTTTAAATAAAATAAGTCAAAAACATGTCAAAAAATATTTTAAAGTGTTTCAATTGTTGACCATTAAAGAGTAATTGGTATTTTTAAGAGCTAAAAATATACCCTGCAGAAGAATCTGTAAAGTTATATTATCACACCTTTAATGTGGAAAGAATTATTTCAATTAATTTTTATACATTTAGAAATTGAATCAAGAGATCTATATTTACTGTTACTATGAATCATAAAAATGCTGTATAGTGCTTATGTTCCATGTAACTACAGTGCTTTATGTCAATTCCCAGTTCTGTTTGTGTTCCTATTAGCAATTAAGTACAATGGAGAGCTCTATGTTGCTTCTGAATAAACTGAACGTGTTGGCAGTCCTCCTTTTAGCTAGGAACTTGTATTACAGTAATCAGAGTGCCCTCAAGTAGCTCTTAAAGTACTTTTAATACTTCCTTGCCTAATTAAATTAGGTTAATCTACATTTCTAAAGTGTCTGACCAATACAGTGGCATGATTAAAAAAAAAAAAACTACAATAATACAGGGCTTTTAGTTTTTTGCAACTGTGTTAAAGAATCATCTCTCAATATTGTGGAATAAGGTAAATTTAACTTCAGTGGCTAATTAAACTCAATCATTGAAATCACAATTCCTATATCAGCAAAAAGAAGAACAGGAGTACTTGTGGCACCTTAGAGACTAACAAATTTATTAGAGCATAAGCTTTCGTGGACTACAGCCCACTTCTTATATGCATCCGAAGAAGTGGGCTGTAGTCCACGAAAGCTTATGCTCTAATAAATTTGTTAGTCTCTACGGTGCCACAAGTACTCCTGTTCTTCTTTTTGCGGATACAGACTAACACGGCTGCTACTCTGAATTCCTATATCAGTATCTAAAAGACATCGAAAAATTAGTTTTGTAAATTAACAATAGAAACTCAAACACTTGCATGTATTTTATGGTAAAAAAACATATACTTAAAAAGTGAGGTTCAAAATTGAAGTTTATAAACCTACTTTCATAATTTTATAATTTTGAATAGTTGTGATAAATTTGATAAATTTCGTTCCTGTCAGAATGTTTAAATATCAAGCAATACAACACTTGCAAGTCAAATTTTAATAGTAAAATGGTAATTTTTTACTTTTTACATAAAAGGCAACCAAACCTCCCATTATACTTACAATATTACAAATTAAACATGAAAACAATACACCTCACTTCCTCCTCTTCACATTCTAATGTACTAAATACTGCCATACCATTACAGAGAATAAAAATCTGATTACTTGATCTATTTAGCGAGTTGATTTTCTTAATCTTAATATTTGGTCAATACATAGTGCATGTATTACATCTGAGTCTTTGAATCTACCAAGTAAATCACCTGAAACATGTTATTCAACAACATACTAACATTTAATACATTAGACATTTAAATCTCATACATTCCTTTCCCCTACATTTGGGTCTTTTCAAGTGTAGCCTCATAAATATGTGCATATAACCTAAAATATATTAGAAAATGCCAAGTAAAACCACAAGGGGGGGGGGGGGACATGGAAGAGCAACAAAACAGATGAGTGCAGCTTGTAGCCCCACATCTACTGTATCAGGTATGGCCAACATTTTTACAGGATACTGTTATACTGTTGGTTCAATTTTAATCAATGGTATGGAACACAAAAATAATCTTAGCAATTCTCCCTGACTGGTATTTGCAAACATATTCAAGAAACAGCATTCCACAGGGATCCCAAGTCAACACTCTTGTGGAAGTAAACTCAGGCTCACAAAGGTATAGACAATATTTTTGATTTATAGAGCACCTGGAGTCTGCTGCAACCTTTAACTTCCAATTCACCAGACCTCCAGTAGAGCTGGGGTTCTCAGATCACAAATCTATGGTAGGCTTTAAAGAGAGACATCATTACAACGAACTTGAGAAGTAAATGAAACAATTGCCTCCAAACCCACACACATGCTAATCTACCCATTTCCCCCCCAATGCTGCAGCTACAACACTGTCTCATAATAGTAATTTTATAAATCATGGCTTGGTGTGGGTTTTTTAATTTCAGCTACTTTTTTCTATATAAATATTGACATCTAACTGTCCTATTGATTTTGGCACATTTTAATCACAGAAAATTGTTAGATATTTTTAACATTATTTCATGGAGATCTGAAAGCTTACGAACATATGAATAACTACTGGGTCAAGACCAATGTTACATCTAGCCTAGTATCCTATCTTCCTACAATGGCTAGTGCCAGATGCTTCAAAGGGAATGAACAGAACAGAGCAATTATCATGTGATCCATCCCGATGTCCAGTCCCACCATCTGCCAGTCAGAGGCTTCAGGAACACCCAGAGCATGGGGTGGCTGGCATCTCTGACCATCTTGGCTAATAGCCATTGATGGACCTATCCTCCATGAACATACCTAATTCTTTTTTGAACCCAGTTATGCTTTCGGCCCTCACAACAATCCTTGGCAACAAGTTCCACAGGCTGATTGTGTATTTAGATGCAGTAGCACTTTCTTTTGTTTGTTTTAAACCCGCTGACTACTCATTTCATTGGGTGACCCCTGGTTTGTGTGTTATGTGAAGGGGTAAATAACACTTCCTCACCATTTGTGATTTTATATATCTGTCATATCTCCCCGCCTTAGTCATCTCTTTTCCAAACTGAACAGTCCCAGTTTTTTACTCTCCCCTAACACGGAAGCGTTCCATATACCTAATCATGTTTGTTGCACTTCTCTGTACCTTTTCTATATCACATTATCAATTTCTTAGACCTTAATATTAACAACAGCTTCCCATACTTAAAACCACAGTGTAAAATGCATACTGAAAATGAAAATATGTATGCGCTAAAATTCTGAAAAGGAAGAAGAGCAAAAGCTTCTAACAAGTTCTGCTAGCTTTTGGCTACTGTTTTTCTAAAGAAAAAAAAAGACTAACACACAACAGTGAATACTTGGAGTGTCCCTGAGATTAATGTAAGAGTGCTCCAATGTATTCCAAAACAAATCCATTAGGTCATGCAAAGATACACACTTGCCTTTAGAAACACTTCATTTGTATAAGTATCTTGGTATGGATGTAGTGATTTTCAGGACAATTTTACTTATCCCTTTCCCTCACTCCATAACAAGGAAATCATTTGGCTGTGCATTTTAAATCAATGGAAAGGAACACTATCAGTCCCTAGAAAAATCATGGAGCAGGTCCTCAGGAATCCATTTTGAAGCACTTGGAGGAGAGGAAGGTGATCAGGAATGGTCAATATGGATTCACCAAGGGCAAGTCATGCCTGACCAACCTGATTGCCTTCTATGATGAGACAACTGGCTCTGTGGATATGGGGAAAGCGGTGGGCGTGATATATCTCGACTTGTATCAAAAGCTTTGCTAAGTCACCCACAGTATTCTTGCCAGCAAGTTAAAAAAGTATGGATTGGATGAATGGATATAAGGTGGACAGAAAACTGACTAAATCATCGGGCTCAACGGGTAGTGGACAACGGCTCAATGTCTAGTTGGCAGCCCGTATCAAGCTGAGTGCCACAGGGGTCTGTCCTGGGACCGGTTTTGTTCAACATCTTCATTAATGATCTGGATGATGTGATGGATTGCACTCTCAGCAAGTTCGCAGATGACACTAAACTGGGGGGAGAGGTACATACGATGGAGGGTAGGGATAAGGTCCAGAGCAACCTAGACAAATTGGGGGACTGGGCTAAAAGAAATCGGATGAGGTTCAACAAGGATAAGTGCAGAGTCCTGCACTTAGGACGGAAGAATCCCATGCACTGCTACAGGCTGGGGACCGACTGGCTAAGTGGCAGTTCTGCAGACAAGGACCTGGGGATTATAGTGGACAAGAAGCTGGATATGAGTCAACAGTATGCCCTTATTGACAAGAAGGCTAACAGCATATTGGGCTGCATTAGTAGCCAGCAGATCGCGGAAAGTGATTATTCTCCTCTCTTCGGCACTGGTGAGGCCACATCTGGAGTACTGCGTTCAGTTTGGGGGCCCCCATTAAAGAAAGGATGTGGAAAATTTGAGAGAGTCTAGCGGAGGGCAACAAAAATTATTAGGGGTCTGGGGTGCATGACTTACAAGGAAAGGCTGAGTGAACTGGGCTTATTTACTCTGCAGAAGAGTGAGGGCGGATTTGATAGCAGCCTTCAACTACCTGAAGGGGGGTTCCAAAGAGAATGGAGCTAGGCTGTTCTCAGTGGTGGCAAATGACCAAACAAGGAGCAATGGTGTCAAGTTGCAGTGCGGGAGTCTAGGCTGGATATTACGAAAAACTATTTCACTAGGAGGATGGTGAAGCATTGGAATGGGTTACCTAGGAAAGTAGTAGAATCTCCATCTTTAGAGGTTTTTAAGGTTTGACAAAGCCCTAGCTGGGATGATTTAGTTGGGGCTAATCCTGCTTTGAGCAGGGGGTTGGACTAGATGACCTCCTGAGGTCTCTTCCAATGCTAATCTTCTATGATCTTAGTGCTTAGCAGCAGTAGACTCCTCTACACAGCAAGCCAGAGAGGGTTAAGTCAAACTTTGGCTCACAGGGTATACCAGGCCCATGGGACCGGCATACTGGAATGTGTGTGAGAAGCTTTACCAGCTATAGCGCAAAAAAACAGCACAGAGCAGAAACTGAAAGAAAAATCAGATAGAGGAAAAAAAGAAGGAAATTAAGACGAAACAGGAGAGGACTGAATAAGCACATTCAGTTTACAGCTGACACCTAGTCAACAGTGTTCTTTAGTGTTTGTAAACAAAGGGAAGGGGAGAGGGTTTTTAACAATTCTGGCTACTACTGCTTTTTTTCTACTTGTCTCCATCTCTTCCCCTTAGCAGTGAATGGGATGTGGTCTCTTGGTGCATCACTGTCAAACATTTTGATCCTCAGCTGTGTCATTCCTGTATTCATTCAGCCCTAAGTCTTTCTAGACACATTGAGTGCAGGGACAACCTACAGTGTATCATGTTTAGAATATGGTTTTCAGGTCAGAGCACAATAACCACCAGCAGAAAAGTTGTAATGCAATCAATTTTCTTCCTATCACACAAAGAGCCCCCTCTAATAAATGTGGACAAGGAGGAGCATATATCTGTTGTCAGCAAATCTTTCCAGAAACGATGGAGAAGACAAGCCTCCTGAAATCGGCAGTAGATCTCAATTATAATCTACAAAATGTTAGTTTCATACATTAGGCTGTTGGATTCAGCTGTGATTAGACCATACAATCAAAGCTCTGATTATAAATCATGTTGGGAAAACAGCTAATTAGGCAAATAGGCAAAATTATTATTTTCCCTTGCTTTTCAAGGGAGGGATTAGAATACGGGAGACATGTGCAAAGCAGGGCTGTCAAGGCTGATACGGATAGCTGTCACAGGTGAGCTGAGGTCAATATTTTGTAAGCTACTGGAGGCGCAGCTCCCAACTTTTGTTTCTTGTTGTCCCTCCAGTGCAGTCCCAGGCGCAGCCAGAGAGGGAGCTTTGCTCCGCTCCTACCTCCCCGATCCCCTGCCGGGCACAGCAGCAGCCTGTCTGCTCCCCTCTCGCACACAGATGTAGCTAGCCAGCGGCACGAGAACTTTTGTCCCTCTGCTCCCAAGTCTTCCCCCACCCCACGGCTACAACCCCAGTCCCCCAAAGCTCCCGCCACACAAATCCGCCCTCCAGCCCCCTTCTTCACCCCGTGAGCCGCCGTCCCTCTCCCCAGCTCAGCGGAGCACACCCGAAAGTAGCCCAGCTGCACCCCTCGTCCCCCCGCAAATTCCAGCTCCCCTCGTCCTTACCGCCCCAGCCCCGCACTGCCGAGTGTGGACGGATCCTCTTCCCCCTGTCGCCCCCCAAGTCACTCCCCCACCCCGGGCAGAGACAGCCGCGCCGGTGCTCCCCTCCCCGTCTGCCCAGCTCTGCCTCTGCCTCCCCCCCCCCCGGCCCCGACAGAGGCAGCAGCAGCGGTGCCCTCCCAGCCCTTCTCCGGCCCGCCGCTTCCCTCACCCGGGCCGCCGCCGCCTCCTCTAGCCCGGCCTTGGTGCCTCTCTTGGAGGAGCGGGTCCGGGACGAGATGAAATGGCTGCCGGCTCCGGCCGCGGCGGCCGCCGCTTTGCCCAGGGGGCGCAGGGAGCTCTTCCTGGTGTTCACCATGGCCCCGGCGAAGGCGGACACGGGGAGCCGCCGCCGCGGAGGGAGGGCTGCGGGGCGCCTCCTCCCGGGGAGCGGGGCGGCCGGGCAGAGAGACACACCGAGCGCGCCGAGTTCGCCGCCGTCTTCTCGGCTCAGTCACACACTAACTGGCCGCCATTACTCTCCCTCTCCCTTTCTCCGCTCGGTCACCGCGAAGCCGCTGGCTGCCGCTTGGGGGCGCTGTGCCGCTGCGCAAGCCCGGCGGCCCCTGCTGGGTACTCTCTAGCCCGGCGCCGCGCGCTCTATGGGTCCTGCTCTGCGTGCGGCGGGGGGAGGGGGGTGTCTGGCTCAGAGTCAGCCCGGCTGCCCCGAGCTCCCCTGAGGGCGGGGCCTGTGCGTGCCTGCAGCCCAAGGATGGGGGAGGGGGGTTCTAGCTGCCTGCAGCCCCCAGGGAGGGGGGGCGCCTGGCTGCAGCCAGTGCCTGTTCTTCAGGGCTGTGCGGAACAGCCTGAGTGAGGCTTCCTGAGACGCGCGCTGCACAGGCTCTGAGGCTGTGTGAACAGCAGGGGGAATCCAGGGTAATAAAGCCCAGGTCTTATCGAAGTGCTTTACAAAGAGGGTCAGTAGCACCATCCCCATTTTGCCAGTGGGGAAACTGAGGTACATGGATGTATACCCTAAGTCCCCATGAGTCCCACTCCAGTGCCCTAGTCACTAGATCATCGTACTGCCTCTCCCCATCCAGCCGTTTCATTATTTGTATTGCAGTGGCACCTAGAAACCCAAACCTAGATTAGGGCCCTGACTGCTTTCGGGATTGTTCATGCACATAAGTGAGCCCTTGCCTCAAAGTAAGACCTTACAGTCTATATAGAGACAGACAAAGGGAGTGTCGGCCTTATTTTATAGGTGAGGAACCAAGGCACAGAGAATAAGTGACAATGCCACACAGGAGATTTTAACTTTTGTGTAGTATTGCTGTGTATTGTTAAAACACTGTTATGTCTTATCCAAAGGGTGGCTGCATTTCAACCAGGAGAGTGGTGCTTCCTGTATAAAGACCCAAACTTGCAAAATTTACTTAGTCAAGCAGTTTATTTTAAGTCAATGGAATGACTATTTATGTGAATAAATGTTCCCAAGGATGGGACTTCCACCACTTTCTGTGGAAACTATGCCACGGTCTAATAAGTTTCACTATTAAGAAATTCTCTCAATAGTCAGGACAAGTGTACACTACAAAATTAAGTTGGCCTAAATTACGTTGATGTACAGCCACCACAGTAATTGAATCGGTTTTACATCTCCACACTACAATCCTTGTGTCAGCGGTGCGCGTCCTCACCAGGAGTGCTTGCGTCAAGTTAACTGCCAGTGTGGTGCACTGTGGGACGGTTTCTGAAAGGTAGCAACTAATTGCGTTGACCTAACTACATCGACTTAAGCGCTACACATCTTGTGGAGCTGGAGTTATTAAGTTGGTGAAGTGAGCGAGCTACATCAGTGGGAGCTATATTTTAGTGTAGACGCTTACAGCGTTAGGTCGACATAAGCTGCCTTGCGTCAACCTACATCTCTAGTGTAGACCAAGCCTCAGACTAAATGGGCTACTTGTCTTGCTGGTTGTACAAGTCTCAGATAAGTTTCGGAATTTTTTGCCAGGTAGCCTCAGTCCACGTTTGATGTTTATTGCAGTGTATTGGAATGCTAATTTTTATCTTATTTATGTACTTTTATACTAGACCCAATAATCTCCTTGGAGAGGGGAGAAAATAATATCTGCTATAACATGTTGGAGGCCAAAGTGTTTTACAGACTATTAATAGGATACAGTCTAATCCCTTTTCACTGATGTGAGGTATATGCAATTAGATCCCCTCCTCTCTCACCACTATTTTTTGCCTCCTATTGAACTTGTAGCTATCACAGTTCAGACACAGTCACAAACCCAGGGCTTCAAGAAAGAAGTATGGTTGGTGTTGTGAACACAGAATTGTAAGTAACAAACTTCTGGAGTTTAATTCTAGTTCTGACACTGACTTGTTTGGTGCCACTAGGCAATTTGCTTCAATGCATTCTGTTTCCCCAACTATACAATGAGGATACTAAAATTTACCATCACATGGCACACAGTTGTTGTTGGGATGTATTAATCAATATTTTTAAAATCCTTTTGAGACTGAAATTACAGTATTATTCGAGATATAAAACAAAGAGAAAAACTGCTTATATGCAGATGGGATTCTGCTGTTTCTATATAATACCCATCATCTTTATATCACAGTTAGAAAATCTTCTGAAAACATGTGGCAAGACATGTTTTAAAATAAATATTACAAAATATTAAGCCATACCAGTCAGATATTTAAAAAAAAAAAGTGTTCTACCCAGATTTTCAAACATAATGATTATTTACCCTGGGTTAGGTTTCAAATATATCTGAGTAATTAACTATTGTATATCATCCAAAAATCACAATAAACTTTATATCTTGCTTGCACTTTTACCAGGTACAGAAGTCTGATCAAGTGATAATGTGTGCTGGGGATTGGAAATTATTCTGATTGTCTCATTTGAGATTCCCATTTTCAGAACTTTCAGTTTGCTCTAGCAACTTTACCTCAAACATGCTCTTATCTATTGTTTAAATCCACACGGGACCTTTAAAAATTTTAGTTTGAGAATCAGTGAGCTGAGTTTTCTTGTATTTTCTTTCTTTTTCATATATATATTGAGTCTTCATGAAAGGTGACAGGAGCTGCAGGACAGGAGAGGAATGTTCCCTACCAAATGTATGGTGGGGACTGGACCAGAATATAATTTGGGTGAGGGGAGCTAGTATCACAGTTGATGGCAGATAATGTACTTTTCCCGTACTGCCCTGCAGTCTTAATAGTGCAGTGGATTAGTTCAATAATAGTTCACCTTTGGACATACTGGGTTCAAATTCTGGATGGAACAAAAAGCAAAGTCATTTAATGGTCTCCTCCTGCTTTTTTTGTGTGCTTCACAAAAACATCACACATCTTGGCTGAATAAGCAGTCTATGATCAAGAAAAGCTCCAGAATACAATTACACAGAATGTTAAAGATTATGATTGCAGTGTATTGGCAGAGCTATTTAGGGAAGCTTGCACAACATCTGCTTGCAACATGCCTGACTCAAGCCAACACCCTCAATTTCATGAGCACCAAAATTACTGATGACTTTTTAAAAGTAACATGAACTTCATAGTTGTCCAAGTTGTCTCCGTAGTTGGGCTCCTGTCCAATTCTCCTTAAAGTTAAAACAATTCTCTTAAAAGCTACACTTTTATTTTATGATTTACTAATCTTTTGTTCTTGTCCATTTTTTTTAAATATTCTGATCTCATTCCTGCAAACTGTACTCAAAGGAGTAGATCTTTTGAAGCCAATTGGACTACTCGTACTAAATAGACTGATGCAGTTACAAAAATTCCTGCACGCTGCTTTGAACCTATATCCTACAACATCTAATTCTTAAATGTTTTATTCCCATTATGTTAGAGTGGTGGTGAACAGGCATGTTTCATGTTGGATGTTTTCGCCCCAGATTGCTTTTGGCAGGTGCTTTATTTTCAGGTTTCCCTGTTCTCCAGATCCTACTATAAGGAATGGCTAATATTATTCTGATTGGGGTGCCAGCATGTGACTTTCCACTCTATGTATCTTAGTTTGAATACCATTCACACATTCACATTTTCAATACTCAATATATAAATTAACAGATCACAAATTGCAAGGTTTGATTTTTTTTTTTTAGCACAAAAGGCCTAGTAACATAGGACTAACATTTTATATACATGCTAAGAGTCTAGATTTAAGAGCTGTTTAACAATAAAAAGTGAAGCCCTGGGGAAATGGATTTAAAATGATGCAGGAATTTATATGGTGCCACCCTCTTTTTAGATTGTTTGTTTCAAGTACTATATAACTATACAACAGAAGGGTTTAACAACCAATTCTGGTCCTGTTCAGTACTCCTCATTCAAGAAAAGCTCCCAGTGAAGTCAGTGGGAACTTTGCATGAGTAAAGAGTGTTGAATTTTCTTTGAGAGAAAGAGAAGAAGATAAAGAAAGAGGAGAGCAAAAGAGAATACAATGATTATTATTTATTTGTATTATAGTAGGGTGCGGCAGTCAAAACAAGATCCGGTATTTGTGTTGGGTGCTGTATAAACATTGTAAAAGATTTTCACTTCCATATTTTAAGGTGGAAATAACATGTCAATTGAGGATTCATAATTTGGTCTTGCAGACAGGTGTCTAAATGCTTTCAAAAGCAAATGCCTCAAGAAAATACTAGGAATTACATTTATTTAATTTATAGAAATGCCAAGATTCGTCAGAGAGTTCATGAACTTCTCTCCAAAGTTATCCAGAAAAGAAGACACAAATGGCTGGGACATGTGCTAAGAATGAAGCCAGAGCATCTGCCCTAGCAGATGTGCCACTGGGCAGGTGGAGGAACACGTAGAGGGAGTTAACTGAAAGAATCCATCAAAAGGGAAAACTTATGGGACCTAACAATGTAGAGGACATGAAAGAGCAGCCTAGGATAGGCAGGGATGGTACAGCTGTGTTTGAATTGGTCTAGGAAGGATTCAGAAGATTTTGTTCTAGCCTATCAATGTTTACAGTCTAGTCGTAAAAGGCACACACAAGTAAGGTGCAGCTTACAAATGGGAAAATCCTGCATTCCTTACTTAGGACTTCAATGGGGAGTTCGCCTGGAGAAGGACCGCAGGGTTTGATCCGGTGTTCATGTTTGCTTCAAACCTGGGTAATATTACCAAGGTTGATCTTGTAATATCTCTCACAAGTTGGAAAATTCCCAAAATACTAACCAAATAATCTTTTAGGAATCTATTTATAGTGTCCTGTGTGTTCTCCTTTGTCATGCTGCCAACTTATCTTGATTTTAGCTGAATCTTGGGGGGGGGAATTGTTCATGAGGTATTTCACTGTTGTAAACTTGCTAGAAGTCCTTTTCTCATAATACAGTATCTTAATACAGTAACTCCTCACTTAAAGTTGTCCCACTTAACATTGTTTCATTGTTAGTTGCTGATCAATTAGAGAACAGGCTCGTTTAAAGTTGTGCAATGATCCCTTATAATGTTGTTTGGCAGCCGCCTGCTTTGTCCACCGCTTGCAGAAAGAGCAGCCCATTGGAGCTAGCTGGTGGGGGCTTGGAACCAGGATGGACTGGCAGCCCCCCATCAGCTACCTTAAGTTCTCTGTGCAGCAGCCACCCAGCAGGCTATAAATTTCAGAGCAGTTCAGCTGTCCCTCCCCGCACTGCCTGCTCCTGCCTTCTGCCTTGGAGCTGCTCCCAGGAGCCTCCTGCTTGCTATGCAGGGAGGGGGGAGCAAAGGGGTACTAATGTCAAGGTGTCCTCCTCCCCCCGCTCCTGTACCTTATTGCCACAGAGAAGGGGGGGGCAGGACAGGGCTCAGGACGGAGGGAGCTTGCTGGCAGCAGCTGCTGTCTCAACTTGCTAATCTATTTAAAAAGGCAGTGTACTTAGAGTGGGGTCAGCGTACTTGAAGGGGCAATGCTCGTCTCTCTCTCTCACACACAGTGTGTGTCTCTGTCTCTCTCTGCCATGCTGTCTCCCCTCCCTCTATTCGTGCTGCCTTGTTGAGGGCTCAGCCGAGTGCTTGTTCATCATTTATCACTAGGGTGACCAGACAGCAAGTGTGAAAAATCGGAACAGGGGGCGGGGAGGTAATAGGAGCCTATATAAGACAAAGCCCCAAATATCGGGACCGTCCCTATAAAATCGGGACATCTGGTCACCCTATTTATCAGTAAGGCGTTCCCAGATATCCCACCCTATTCCACCCTCTGATTTCACTTCACCACCTCAACCAAGCTTCACAATCATCATTGCTGTATACAGTATTAAATTGTTTGTTTAAAACTTATACTGTGTATATGTGTGTATAAAATATAGTCTTTTGTCTGGTGAAAAAAATTTCCCTGGAACCTAACCACCCCTCCCCATTTACATTAATTCTTATGAGGAAATTGGATTTGCTTAACATCATATTTCTTAAAGTAGCATTTTTCGGGAACATAACTACAACGTTAAGCGAGGAGTTACTGTACATTAAAATTGCACTGATTCTCATTTGAGAATTGTCCATACAAATACTCACTCTTGGGAGAAGGGTGCCCTTGGCATAGGAGTTCAGAAACCTCAAGCCAGTGTGCTTTGGGGCAGTGCCCAGAGGACAACCAATCAAGGTCGGGGGCCCCATAGTGCTACCACTGTACAAACACATAAAAAGACACAGTCCCTCCCATGAGCAGTTTACAATCTGATCAAAGAGCACAGATTAGGCTGCATATGTGGATTTTTTTTTTAATAAATACATTTCAAAATGAAATAGTTTGATGTCTATTCCTCCTTACCAGCCAAGAATATAAGGTTGAGGTTTTCCCTGCTACAATAAATAACATCACTGCAACTTGAAACAAGTGTTGGGGATGTGGCTCTCTGCATGGCTTTAGATGTTAATGATGACCCCATGTACCCGCAATTTCAAAATGAGCTTAATATCACATGCTGCAATTACTTAAAATAACATTTTTTTTATGAAGGTAAGGTGGTGTTACAAGACCAGATGCATCCTAACATTCTACAAATACATTAGAAGCAAGAGGAAGACCAAGGACAGAGTAGCCCTGTTACTCAATGATGGGGGAAAGACAATAACAGAAAATGTGGAAATGGCAGAGGTGCTTAATGACTTCTTTGTTTCGGTTTTCGCCAAGAAGGTTGGTGGCGATTGGATGTCTAACATAGTGAATGCCAGTGAAAATGAGGTACGATCAGAGTCTAAAATAGGGAAAGAACAAGTCAAAAATTACTTAGGACAAGTTAAATGCATTCAAATCACCAGGGCCTGATGAAATGCATCCTAGAAAGATAATGGAGCAAATAATTGAGCAATCAATTTGCAAACATCTAGAAGATTATAAGGTGATAAATAACAGTCAGCATGGATTTGTCAAGAACAAACCGTGTCAAACCAACCTGATAGCTTTCTTTGACAGGGTAACAAGCCTTGTGGATAGGGGGGAAGCAATAGATGTGGTATATCTTGACTTTAGTAAGGCTTCTGATACTGTCTCACATTACCCTCTCATAAACAAACTAGGGAAATGCAACCTACATGGAATTACTATAAGATGCATGCATAACTGGGTGGAAAATTGTTCCCAGGGAGTAGTTATCAGTGTTTCACTGTTGGGGTGACCAGATGTTCCGATTTTATAGGGACAGTCCTGATTTTTGGGTCTTTTTCTTATATAGGCTCCTGTTATCCTCCATCCCCTGTTCTGATTTTTCACATTTGCTGTCTGGTCATCCTATTCACAGTCATGCTGGAAGGGCATAACGAGTGGGGTCCCGCAGAGATTGGTTCTGGGTCCAGTTCTGTTCAATATCTTCATCAATGATTTAGATAATGACATAGAGAGTATACTTATAAAATTTGTGGACAATACCAAGCTGGGAGGGGTTGCAAGTGCTTTGTAGGATAGGATTAAAATTCAAAATAATCTGGACAAACTGGAGAAATGGTCTGAAGTAAATAGGATGAAATTCTGGGCGCCACATTTAAAGAAAGATGTAGACAAATTGTAGAAAATCCAGAGAAGAGCAAAAAACATGATTAGAGGTGTAGAAAACATGACCTATGAGGGAAGATTGAAAAAATTTGGTTTGTTTACTCTGGAGAAGAGAAGACTGAGAAGGGACATGATAACAGTTTTCAAGTTCCTACATAAAAGGTTGTTACAAGGAGGAGGGAGAAAAATTGTTGTTCTTAACCTCTGTGGATAGGACAAGAAGCAATGGGCTTAAATTGCAGCAAGTGCGGTTTAGGTTGGACATTAGGAAAAACTTCCTAACTGTCAGAGTGGTTAAGCACTGGAATAAATTGCCTAGGGAGGTTGTGGAATCTCCATCATTGGGGATTTTTAAGAGCAGGTTGGACAAACACCTGTCAGGGATGGTCTAGATAAAACTTAGTCCTGCCTTGAGTGCAGGGAATTAGACTAGATGACCTCTCAAGGTCCCTTCCAGTTCTATGATTCTATGATTTATGATACCCTTAATTGTGATCCAAATGTCGCTGTACTATTCCCTTCAAACTGGAATGGAAGTTAACCCTGTTAAAAAAAATCCCTAGGGAAATTTCAAAAACAAAGAAAGATAACAGTTAGGACAAACCATTCGGATGCTTTAATTTAATTGACATCTCTGACACACTTTATACCAGCTATTGTAACTCAAAAAATCCCTTACGTTGAGTTCTTAACTAACATTTAGTGTTATATATTGTTTTCACGGTGCGCAGCAGTTGCAACTGTCAATCATCTTACTTTTACTGTGACAATTATTATTACAGAGCACCTAGAGCCCCAGTAAAAACAACAAGGAGTCTGGTGGCACCTTAAAGACTAACAGATTTATTTGGGCATAAGCTTTTGTGGGTAAAAAGCCCACTTCTTCAGATGCATGGAAATGACTCCATGCATCTGAGGAAGTGGGCTTTTTACACCCGAAAGTTTAAGCCCAAATAAATCTGTTAGTCTTTAAGATGCCACCAGACTCCTCATTGTTTTTGTGGATACAGACTAACGTGGCTACTCCTCTGATACTTAGAGCCCCAGTATCATTGCAGTGTCACCATACAAGGTGTTGTATAGACATATAATGAAAAACAGTCTCTGCCCTAAAGAGTTTACAATATAAGTAGACAGAGGGACAAGGGTTGGAAAAAGGATAAATTTATTTACCCTATTATCTATATGGGGAGTTGGGACAGGGAGATATTAACTAACTTGCTCAACGTCAATTAGAAAATCTGTAGCAGGAGCGGAACCCAAAGCTCCTTAGCCCTTGCTAAGTTTTAACCATTCTTACTGGAAGTTTGTGTTCTGTTTTATACGCTTCGTTACCATTTGGTTTCCTCATTGTACTTTCATCTTAAATTGTGTTTCATACTCAGGAATTCACACCATAGCTATTATGTTACTACCATATATATGTGTTTGGCACTATTATACCATACATAAGAGTAGCTCAAACTGTCTTGACAGTCTCATTATTTCTTGTGTTCTATGCTGCTTTTAAATTTTCACTTAGATTACTTTTTCATGTTGCAGATTTATAGTCAGATCAGATCCCATTTGTGTCAACTGCTCTCACTTCATGGATTTAACAGCTGTTCATTAATGCTTATTCATCTTTCTGCCATAAAACCAATAACTCACTTTCCCATTGTGCATCAAACTTTACAGAAGCATTGACTCCTCTAGCTTTTTCCCACTGTGTGGCTATAACACTCTTGTAAGAGAGATGTGTGGGAGGAAGACTTTTAACTCTGCATTTCCTTGTTTTCCAATGTTTGAGTTTTAGGAAGTATATTCTTGAGTTCAGAAATGGCACAAGAAGCAGATGGCACTCTTGAACACCTGAAATCTTAATTCTACGTTAACAGAGTTTTTTAGATTTTAATTTCCTTATCTTCAAATATTTCTCTCACCAACACCACAAGAGGAGCACCTGCTTTTTCCATAACAATCTCCTGTCTACCTGTATCAGATGCACCATTTGCATTACCTTTGACTTTGAGCTTTTTTCAGTGTTTGTTGTTACCATTTTCTCTACCCCTCCCGTTATCTATTATCATTCTCTGTGCTATGCCAGCAGAACCCCCAGCGGAGATGAAATATTAGCCAACAGAAGCATAGCTACACCACCTTCCTGAACGACATTAGCCAAGACAACAAAAGTATTCTTCTGTCAACATAGTTGCATCTACACCAGGGGTTTTGCCAACACACGTAGGTCAATTATGGAGTGTGGTTTTTTCACACTGCTATCCGGCATAGCTATGCTGGCAAAACTTTGTAGTGAAATCTAAGCCTAAAATAGGACCAAGTCCTTCAAAGTATTGAGCACCTCCCTGTCCTGAAGTCAGTGTAATTTGAGGGCAGTCAGCACTTCACACATAGGTGCTCAGCACCTCTCCAGAGCAGACCTTTAGCTTTTAAGTTCTTCAGGACAGAGATCATGTCTTTACTAATTTTGTAAAGTGTTATTAATTTAAGGTCCTATGTAAAGCATAATAATCAACTACTGGTTTATCCCTAAACCTTAATTTGTGAGATCTGAGGACAGGACAGCTTGAGGAGATTCTTGCCACAGAGCAAGCATCCCACAGAAATGGAACACAGAAAAAGTGACAAAAACATTTTTGTCATTGGGAAAACTGAGTGTGGAATGACTGTGGAATATGCTCCCATATGTTTTTGCTAGAATCTCATTTTCCATACATTCTGTCATGACAATCTGCATATGCATACATTACTTCAAAGGTTTCTCTCTCAAGTTGTTAGGGTCACGCAATACAGGTGATGTGTTGGCATTTAATTGTGTTACATGTAGGTAATTATTTTTTTCCTCTGGTCCGGCTTATTTTTGTTTAATTTTCTGTTAAATAAAAGAAAATACCCCTTGCAACTCATTTTCTGTTTGTTTTTAAATATGCTGCTGTGCACTGCTTCTTCTGTTTTCCTTTGATGAGATGGGTGGTGACAGCTCAAACAATGCTTTAGTTTGTCAATGTCCAGATTCACTCCTACATCATGAAACAAGCTCACGGGTTGTTATTGTTTTCCACACCAGAGCTTCTGATCCCTCATGACAAAAGGGCAGAGATGCTTGCATTCATGTTGTGAATACCCTGTTAGAGTTTTTTCAGTGAACTCATTGTAGGCTGTTTGCTCTTATCACTTACCACACAGTAAGGAAAGGACCATTTATTCTTGTGCAGCTCATGTAGTTCTTACCAGAGAATAAGTTGCATGAAATGCACGAACGTTGTTTTAGTGAAGTCTTGATCATGACCACGCTTTTAACTTGGCAATATTTTTTCGTATTGTTTACATTATAGTGGAGCTGAAAAGATCGCTTTTGCTTGGGCCCCTCCTGCCCCACATGCTTTTTCAATAGTTTTGATCTTGCAGTGGAAGGTATGTTAGGAGAACTACTAGGGGGCTAAAACAGACATTGAATTAATTGGGTCACTACTTCCCATTCAGGGAGGCCAGTGGTAGAGCAAAATGCCACCAGCTGCATTATTATTTATAGCAGTACTTCTTTAATATCAATTTTCCAAATCAACTATCTGACTGCAGTTCAGGACTCAACACCATTGCTCCAGGCACGTCTCATGGCTCCCTTCATGCCCACTTTGGTTCTACATACCTTTGCAGAACTGGTATGAGTTCCAAAATTAAAGTAAAGCACTTCTGTGTTAAGTTAAAGTAAAGCCTAAGTGTTTTGCTGAACTGGGGCCAGAGTGCTCAGCACTTTGCAGGCTCAAGCCCACTGGGAGGACAGTCTAGCTGTATCACAGCAGTAGCTTCTTAGATTTGGACAGTTTTGTAAAAATGTTGGCTCGTTCTTTAACTTTTGTAAAAAGTACCAACATATTAGTGAGATATGTGATATAAATGTCTTTAACATGGTAAAATAATAACACTTGTACTAATCTAGTGCCCTCATCCAAGGACCTCAATGCAGATTAAAAACTTTAAAAAGTACAGTAGAGCCTCACTAATTCATACTTTGAGACTTGGCTGATTTTATAATTTGCACTCACAAAAATGGCAATCTCACCCCTATTCTCAATACAGATTTATAAGCAGACAGCTGTAATGAGGGCCCTGTCTACACAACCAGCTAGTGCATGGCAAGCCAGGGAGTAAATCTACAGCACACACTGTGTAGACCCTACTACCAGGTGCTAAAAGTTCCTTAGGGTGCTTTGGTGAATTCCCATTTCAAACATCAAAGCTGCTGTAGGAGGGTTCACATGTAGATTCACACCCTGCCTTACCAGGTACTAAATCACTGGTAGTCAAGCCCTTCATCCCATTTTGGAAAGCGTAATTGTTTTTACAAAATATCTTCCAGAACATTTAATACATACTGATGTATCATAATACAATTAAGTGTAAATTACAACTACTGAATTAAAGATTCTGCTCTTCTTACTCACAATGAATGGTACCTTATTCTGTGAATAAACTTTATTGCAGTGGGGCTACTTGCAGAGTAAGGTACTAGTCAACATAAGGGAGTTCATAATCAGGCCCTAAATGAACAAAGTACATTCAATGAAGTACTATCTTTGCTTTTTAAATCATCTTTGCTCACACTCACTAATTCACAATGGGTTTCCTGTTAATTAGTGTGAATTGGCAAGTTTTGGCTGTGTTTAATTTAGGTTAACTTTAAGTATTTTACAGTGTATCAGTGATTATTAAAACCTCTTGTTAAAAATGTGCATGCAGGAGTGAGTGCAAATCTTGTGACAACTGCTGCTATCAGTCAACTCTGCATGTGCTTTTAGTCATTGGCTCACGTTGTGTTTTTTTTTTGTTTTGGGTAGTTTCTGATATCAGCTTGTAACTGAGTTTGAGTTCTTGAAGTAGCAAGATACAGCGTTCAGGTCACACAGCATGGTATAAAGAAGGAAGACTCCTCTAAATGCCTATTGGATCTCTGAATATTCCATCCCATTCTCCTTTTTGCATCCCCTCTGCAACCTTGAGCCACTAGTTTGCAACCACCATGCCGTTCTTTTGTACTTTGTACAAAGCCCAGACAGAACTCCTTTTGGAATACAGTATGTCAACACTAGTTCTTAATTGGTCCCTCAAGCAAAATGAGAGGTATTCTATTCCCCAAGGGGTTCAGAGTGCTGCTTCTACTGCAGTTCCAGCCTTTGCCCAATAAAAAATCAGAAAGACCGAGAATTGGATGCAGGTCCCTTGTACTCCTTTACATAGCTGTGACAAACACTCCCACTGTGTTGCAGTGTTGTTGGATACAATGTTTTGAGTAAGACAATGTTTATCCATTACTAACCCGTCTCTGAATGTACCTTCATGTACTTTTTGCCTACTCATGTTCAGATAACTTGATATTAATAGTTGTTGCAATGGAAGGAAGTAAAGCTGGCTGTGCATCATCAGCCTCTCCTATCTGATTTTCAGAGATCCATTTATAACAAAATATATTGGCCTCACCAGGAGAACATTTGAAAAAGGAAGATAAACAATTTGCATAAAATTGTGATATAATTAATTCTGCATAATTCTAGATCTGTAATAAACTCTACATTGGCAGCCTCCTGTGTCTGTGCAGAGCTCTTTCCTAGATATTTGTACCTGCTGGTGTTATCCACTGGTGCTACAGTGGTGCACGCCTCCCTAGTAGATAGGCAGCAGCTTATTTAGGTTTGAAACAGTGGGATTTTCACAAGTGTGGCTACACTGGTACAACTATCTCCAGTACAGACAGGCTCTGTGACACTTGACAGCGTCCTGAAAAAATAAGAAAAAGAGACACCTGATTTTTAAATTACTTCATTACATATCTTGTATAATGATGACTACTTAAAACTATAGGTTCAAATCTAGAGGAAATAATTTCTCCCTCCATGTAGTGGTGTCTTTCAGACAGAGATTTAAAAAAATAAGGTTCTCTAGGGCTGTTCACAATATCTTTTCATGACAAGGATAGGCACCCATCTGACTGAATTCTTCCACAATGTGCATGATTATTATTTTCATAAGTGCCTTTTTTCCCCGTGCACTTTACTGGTTTCCCTCCTCTCTCATCCTGCACTGGGGGTTGCTTGCTCTCTATTCCAGATTCAGTTGCAGCAGTGGCGCTGAAACAGTTTTTATAGTGCGGGTGCTGAGAGCCATTGAACAAAACTGTAAACCCTGTAAAAATATATGAATGGAATATATTTATTAGTCCATTAATTTATTATTAATATAAAAATATTAATGGAAACCACTTCAAGCCAAGGAGTTCCAGCAACCCTTGGTTGCAGCGCTGTAGTGCTTCAGGATGAAAGTGCTTGCTATAGGTGTGTAAATGATATATACCAGGGGATCCGAGTGCTTTATAATCAGGAATTAAGTCTCACAACCCCTTTCTGTATCCCCCACGTAGGGATTAATCAGAGACCTCCAGTAACCCCATACAAAGATAACACTGCAGACGAGGAACAAAAACAACATCAGGGTCGCGTCCCAGCCCCGCGCCTGCCCACCTCCCGGAACCCAACCAATAGGGCAAAGGCCCTGACTGCTTAACAGCCGCTGCAGCTATATCCCCATAGAGCAATGGAGGACAAAGAGCAGGTCACGTGAGGTAAGAGGGCTCCACCCCCTTCTATTCTCAGCCCCGCCCCCGAGTGGGTGGAAGGAAGGGGGCTCCCCGGCCCTGCTGGCTGGGCCGGACGGCGGGTGTGTGGAACGCGGGGGGTTGATACATTGTAGCGCCCGCGCCAGGTGAGCGGAACTGGGGGCTGCGCGGGGTCCCCGGGCGGAGCGCGGTGGCGCCAGCAGCGAGTGTGTGACTGCGCTACACAAGGGCGAGCGGCTGGCTTCAGTGTTGCGCAGGCTGGAGCGGCGGGCCGAGCCGGGTAATCCCCGCCCAGAGGTGTGTGCAGGTGCTGCCGGGGGGGACTGAATGGGCATCGTGAGTTTTGCCTGCTCGGAAACGTACCTGCACTTTGTGTCGAGTTTGCAGTGTCTAGCCCTAAGGGGACAGCCTCGCCAAGGCGGGTACCTACCCCCAGCAGGAGAGAGCCCTGGGAGTTTTGCGGCTGAGTCTCAGCTACGCACACAGAGCAAAATCCTTCCCTCCTTGCACGTGTGAGCGTTAGAAAGTGATGCAGCCCCAAGCTAGGGAGACACCTCGGGTATAACACTAGAGTGGTGTCTGATTTCTTGCTGCTTATTGACACCCGCCCCCTGCCTCAGGGATTATTTAACTGACCCACCCTTCTGTTTTGAAAGTGTGTGATTGTGGCTTGTCAGAGCATGGTGATGAACAGGTCTGTCCTTCCTTCCCCTTGGTTTTGTTGCTCTGGTGAGGTGGCGTCGTCGGTTATTCTTGGAGACCTGAGTAGTTGTAAATAAAATAAGGCAGCGTACACAAGCCTGATAATGTTTCCTTGTGCCGTTGCTTGCATTCTCTCGAAGTGAGTGCTGGGTGGTATACCAGGCGTAGCTTTGCTAAATGTCAATAGGACACTACAAATCAGTCATTAAAAAGAGTCTGGCAGAGCTGAGGTTGCTAGTTACTGCCGAAGACAAGTCTGATCTGAGTTAGGGGATGGTCCTGGCAGCGGATGCAGTACGTTGGAGGTTTGCATAGCTGCCACATCACCCAAATGGATGGCAATATGCATTTAAGGAGGCTGGAATTTTATCCCCCTTTTTTGCATTTGACAGTTCAGATGGTGGGTACGTGATCTTGTTAAGATTATAGGTTTATATGCTCAAAGGTTAGAGTAGCTTGCTGTATGTTTGGATAACTTATGGCTTATGATATTGCATACATGTCACTCTAACTGGAGCTGATCAGAACCCTTCCACACAGTGACTTTTTGACTAATGAAGATGTGGAAGATAACAGTTTTGGTTGAGACTTGGAGGTGGGTTTTTTTTATCATCAACATTTCTGTTTTAGAAAACAAAACTATTCTCCTTGGGCAAGAATGGAGTGGGAAAACCAAAATCTGAAAATATTTTCTGGTAGTGTTCTATTTAAAAAAATAAAAAAGGGGGGGGGGGAGAGAAATAAGGCACTTGTCTTTGTTTCCTTGTACTCTTTGGGTTGGGGATGGTCTCTTCTATGTTTGTACCGTATCTAGCACAATGAGGTCTTGGCCCATGACTAGGGTTCTAAGTGCTATGATAATTAATAAAACAGATAGTAAATGATTGGTCCCTGCTCCAAAGGATTTATAATCCATTTTAGTAGCTGTAGAAGGCAGTGTTTATGCTCTTCCTCTCATGGCTCTGTCACTTCTTCCTCCTAAGGAAAAATATTAATTTAGTGTATCTACTCCCTGCACTCCAGATATGGGCATGCTAATGTAGCTGTCCTTTGAAACAAGAGAAGCAGTGAGATTGGATCTAACTGTTTTCCTCACTTGAAACTTAGTTTGTGGGAGGATAACAGTTATAACTGAGAAACCACTTTTATTAGAAATTCTGTACCCACAAGAATGCATATGACAGGTCCCTGTTCCAATGAACTTGTAGTCTGAGGCTTCAGTCTCATGGTTGGAGTCTAAATGATGGACTTGAGAGACATGTGAGGGTGTAATATACACGAGGAAACGGGTTGGGGGAAGGAATGATATGACTTACAAGTATGATTACACAGATACAGATGTGCATGTTTTGATGGCTGAAAAGTTTTTAAAGTGTAAGTGCACATTTTTGTGAAACTAAAGGTAAACTTACAGTATATAGTGTTGAGTGATATCTAGAAATGTCCAACAAAACTTTGACTCTGAGTGAAATTATTTGTGTGAATTGGGTTGATTTGTCTTTAGTATGCTCCTGGGGGAATTCTGCACCAAAAAATTAAATTCTGTGCCAAAAAATTAAATTCTGTGCACAATAGTTTGAAATTCTGCATATTTTATTTGTCAAAATAACACAATATAATCACGCCAGTTTCAGTTCTTTTGGTAATTTATTTCAAAATACCTGTCAGCAAGTATGTCTGTAACAATAAAGACAACAAAAAAGATTCAGTAAATGTTCTTTGACAAATTCCTTAGTAGGCATATTAATACAGAACTTTGAATAATAATTCATTTAAATTACAATACAGAAACAGATTTCCCACACCCCTCAGAAGCAGTGCAAAGTCTTGGCAGAATCAGGGGTAACGGAGGAGCTGAGGAAGATGGAAGTAATTGCTGGGAAGGAACCTGGGAGTGAATGTGGAGGGTTGTTGGGTGTGAGCGGGAGAAGTATGGAACATTTTTTGGGTGGGGAGGGATTGTTAGGGAATTGGGAAGCCTGGCCCATGCAGACCCTGGCTGACCCCTAGCCTCTTCATTCAGTCAAGGAACATCTGCCTGTCCCCATGTATCTTTGCACCCACACTCAGCTACCCTGTCCTCCCCTATTCCCATGTGCCCCTGTTCCCTTCCCCCCCCCCCCCAGCCACCCAGCCTCTCCAATCCCTATGTGGCCCTGTCCCCACTCAGCCTCACTCCATCCCCATGTGGCTCTCTGCTCCTACCCCGCCTCCCCCGTCCCCATGTGGCCCTGCACCCCCATTCCCATTGAGCCCATGGCTCAATGCTGTCACCAACTAGCTCCTATGCCCCTGCCCCAATCGGTCTCTTCTCCCACTAGCCCTTCTGAACCCCAGTCTGTGACCCTTCCCCAGCAGCTCCATGTGCCTGATCTCTGTCCCCCCCCATCCCCATATCCTGTGCCTCCTCACCTGGCTTCACGGGCAGGGCACTGTGAGAAAAGTAGCCTCTCCTTCTTCCAATCCAGGGCTGGCTGCCCCCTCTTTTGGCACCACAGCAATCTTTGGTGGGCAAAAGGTATAACTGCAACACCTCTTTGGCAGAATGTATTTTCTGCAGAGAAAAAAAAAATCAGTGGGGGATGTGAATTCTGCGCAACTGCAGTGGCACAGAATTCCCCCAGGAGTATTAGAACAAACTTAAGTGCTAGCTCCTAAATTCTGTAGACTTCCTTGCCAGCAATGTTTGTTAGAGTGCAAGTCACTAATTCCTCCTAATATTAAAGAATTTGACTTCTCAGACTAAATACTAATACAATCTAAATATAACTAATATAATGTAATGTAGTAATTTTTACTCCAAACTAAATAATTATTCCATTGTATAAAGCCAGTTGTGTCTTTCACAGCTGAATAAGTTTGTATACTGCTTCTATAAGTGCACGGCCTCTTTAGCATAGTAAAAACTTAGTTTTGAAGACTTGCTTCTGCCTGTCATGTGTTTTATAGTAATTCTGATTACATTTTAACTTCATTTTTTCATTACTGTCAAATTATGTGGATTCTAGACTTGAATATTGAATATATGAATATTCTATAAATATTCATCTTGAAGTTGAATATGTATAGAAGTAAATTTACTTTGTTTTTAATAATTCAAATATTTAAAAAATGCAGATTTTTAGGTAGGTCAGATATGTAAACAAAACTGTATATAATGTAGCTTTGCTTATATATGTGCTATTACAGCACTGTATAATGGAGCAAGGACATTTTATATGCAGTGTTAGAGGGACACTAACTGTAGTCTTTTGACTGATACAAGAAATATTGCATAATCTAACCAGTTAAAGAAAAGAATAAATACATTTAGAAACTTATTACAGTAGTATTGTTGCATTTCTGTTATAAACTTGTTTTTTTGTTTTTAGGGGGTTTATATGTAAAGTTGAGAAAATTAATATCCTGTTTAGCATAAATATCTATTTGGCTAACTAAGATTGGTTTTTATTCTCTCACTAATAAGCCCCAAAAGCAAGTGTAAATTAGGGGAGGAATACTGATCCTAACTCTTCAGGTTTTGCCTGGCTATTTCAGAAGTACTGGGAGTGGTGTTACCTGTTCTCTATTCTGTAATACCTATGCACAATGTGGTGCTTTGGAACCTGATCCTGCAAAGTAGTGAGCCCTTTCAACAAAGCACTTTGCAGGATCAGGCCCTTAAATGTGGTTCGAACCTCACTAGGAATTTTTCTGCTACTATTGGCTTGTCAGAACTTTAGTTTTTATTTTATTTTTGTGGCTTAATATCTCTTTGTAGAGAGATCAGGAGATAGCACAAGAACAGTATGGTACTTTTCAGTCTGCTGACTCAGCACACTAATCCTGTTGTATATTTAGTGCTTGAAAATCCAGGATTTAGTCTCTTGCCACGTATACAACAGGAATCATGACTTGATGTAGCAGTTTCTGGGACACTGCACCAATTTATTGGAGAATAGGGAAGCCTTAAGGGAGGAAATTGAAGGACACTGCATCTTTTGCTTATACACACTGTTGAATTGAAGGTCATTGATGGCAATAAACAGTTACAAAGGATGCCTGCGACGACATTATGGTTTTCTGCAACCATCTGAGGGCGCACTGCTGTCAAAATCTGAGAGACCAGTTTCAACCAATTAGGTGAAAATGAGGATGACTTGTTTTCTAAATTAGCATAAGAATGAGGGGATATTTTTGCATCAGTGTTGTGTGGTGGGTTTTTTTGGGGGTGGGGGCTAGGTACACTGAGAAAATGTAATAACCCAATTTTCCTCCTTCTAATGTTTGAGGCTGAAAAGGGTGGTAGGTATATTCATGACCAAATTAGAAGCCACAGGAAAAGCAAAGAACCATCTGGAGACTAAGGAATCTGGAATCTGAAATCTTCCCATGTGAAGTATCGACACAGAATAACTTTTAACCATAGAGAAAGTGTAAACAATGTATAGCCTTCAAAAGTGTGCTAAATGTGTTAAGAATTTTGCCTGTTTCTTAAAAATTTTCTTTTCATTATTTAGGGGAAGCAGCAGCATGAAAGATGTAGACAAAATTGAAACTTTAAAAGAAGAATGGTAGGTGCTTATTTTTTTTTCTTTGTATGGTTCTGTCCTGTCCTGTACCATCTCTTTATTTATTCAACATACCATTAATTAATAATAAAGCAAACCTTCTGTAGCTTTTATGAAAAAATATTATTGATTTAGTGACTGTGCTTTGATATGCACATGTTTTATTTGGCTCCTGCCTTCAGGAATGAAAGTTGAATTAGAATCCAGTGACATTTTATGGAAAAAAAAAAAAATTTTTTTTTCTTTTTTTTCTCCAGGCTAGCACATCCCTTGTTGGTTTGTTTCTCACTGCCTCTTGAAGTACAAAGCTGTCATAACTAACCGTCTGGCTAGAGCAAACGTTTCTGCTCCTATTATCCCACATCACTGAGTTCTTTTTATTATAAAGCACTGAGGAACACTTGCAATTAAAAACAAAAGCACTGTGTTGAAGATCTGTGTTCACTTTGTCCATCTGCTCCACATACATTTTAGTTTTTTTAGAAGAGGGAAATTGCTTTTGCAGAATACTTCTCATATAACTGCAATCACAAATTGTAGGGGTGGAAGCTTTCCAAGTGGCTGCATGAACATTTATGCTTACAAGTAAAATCATAAATCTGTCTGCCTTTCTACTTTGATCCATTGGAAGCCTTTACATTATATGTGAAGATGTTTAGTTTTTATGCCTATTAAAGCATAAGGTTTTAAGAAAAAACACTGTAAATGCCTTAACAAATGCTTATAGTTCATCTGATCTTTTGTGGGAGGGGTGAGAAGGACAATTCATCGTAATGATGTAGTGAAAATAGGGATTGGGGGTGGGAATTATTAACTTTTTCTTGATGTCACTAAACCAACACTTAAAAATGTTGATCTTCTGTCTAACAATTGTTATGCTAATATTGATCATATTGCAAACTCTGCAATGAAGAGTCTTGTTAATACAAACAGACCTAATTAATATACTGAGCCATTCAAATGAACAATATTTTTTCATGAACATTCTAACATGAAGTCCTAATTTAGGAAAAATATTCAATTTTCTTTTATACAAGAGTTGGGATTATTTGAACTGTTTGAAATACTTCCTGAAGTGCTAAATTAAATAAACTTGTCTGAGCTCCTCAGTAATGCTTATCGTAGAAGTCAAATACTGCATGATCCTGTCTGAGAACTTAAACTAAGAGGTAATCAATCATTCTGAATGATTGATCTAGTTTCTAGTCACTAAAAAGGTAACATAGTAAAGAGGAGTCTGTTCCTTTACACAGTGTACATAGCACTGTGGGTGGAAATTTGTACTTAATAGTAAAATGTTTTTGTAGGCTTTCACATCATGCTCACTGCCAAAATATCAAAGCCTTTTGTTGTATAGGCTTTCAGTAGGCTAGAGTAGCACTGGGGGACAGTTATACCCAGGTTTATCAATTGTAGTGCTAAAGACCACAAATGTCAAAGGTTTTAGGGATGTGGGGGTGAAGGGCAAATAACCAGAAAATTAAATGAGAATAACTGATATAGAGACCTCTTTTGTTTTGTACGTGACTTTTGAATTTTATCTCTGAAGAACTTTGCATGTGTTTTTGCAGAAGTGGCTCAATGAAAGCTAACTCAGACAACAACAAATGTTTCTTAGTGGCAGGGTTGACTCTGACATGCAAGTTTTCCTGTTACTACAGCAAGTCAGAAGAGAACACATCCTCTCAGAGTTGGATTCCAAATTTAGAAGCTTCAGTATGGATGAATTTAATTCCCTTTGTACTCTCTTTGCACGTCAGAAGAATGGCATAATGTGAATCTACTATAGGCCGAGCCTTTTCATGAAAAGAATGTGACATTGCACTCTATATGATTTTATGAAAATATGCTAATGAGTATGACTATAATGTAACTGGAATATGCTTCATACAAAAGATCTCTTGTAAGGTATCATTACAAAGCTTATAATCTACTGAATGTGGTCATCCTATTTGTATAAATGTACCACTCTTGTATCTGAAACTAGAAATATGAAATATAACTCTGGGGGCTTATTGTAATTATGCAAAGTGTGGGCCATTAATGGTGGTTTGGAACCTTGATGGCTCCCATTAACCAGGATAATTAACTGTGGATGGCTCTGTTTGCAGGCAGGCCTTCCTGTGAGTCAGGCTGGGAGGAATGAAGGCTTGGGGTCTTACACTGACATGTGATCATGTCACCTGAACTGGAATCCATCTTTAACCTAGTGTTTTTTTTCCATTGAGAAAGAGGGGTGGGAACCCAGAGGAACAAAGGATTCCCACCTTATGCAAAAGATATATAAGTGGGTGGAACAGAACAAAGGGGGCAGCCCTCATGAGAAATCCCCTAGCTACCATCTGAACTGGAACAAGGGCTGTACCAGGGGAAAGGATTGTGCCCAGACTGGGAAGGCATCCAGTCTGTGAAAGAGATGTTTCAATAAATTTCTGAGGGTGAGATTTTATCTGTATTCAGTTTTATTACTGTATTAGGCTTAGATTTGCACGTTTTTATTTTATTTTACTTGGTAATTCACTTTGTTCTGTCTGTTACTATTTGGAACCACTTCAATCCTACTTTCTGTATTTAATAAAATCACTTATTAATTAACCCAGACTATGCATTAATACCGGGGGGGGGAGGGAAGAGCAAACAGCTATGCATATCTCTCTATTAGTGTTATAGAGGGCAAACAGTTTAAGTTTACCCTGTATAAGCTTTATACAGGGTAAACGGATTTATTTGGAGTTTAGACCCCATTGGGACTTGGGCATCTGAGTGTTCAAGACAGGAACACTTCTGTAAGCTGCTTTCAGTTTAAGCCTATAGCTATTAGGGGACGTGGTTCAGACCTGGGTCTGGCTCAAACCAGGCAGGGCACTGAAGTCCTAAGCTTCCAGGGCAGGAAAGCAGGAGCAGTAGTAGTGTTGGCACATCAGTTGGCAGTTCCCCAGGAGGTTTCTGTGACCCAACCCGTCACACAATAGTACAGCAAACAAAGCGCATTAAAATAGTCCACAAGGCTGTTCTAGTTATTGTTTTCTAACAAATTACAAAATACATTTTGGTACATAATTTCTTGTGTCCTTTTAATGTCTCCTTAAACGACTCATTTATTTTTATTTTGTAGGGTGTGTAAACAAGGAACTGATGACCAAATTCCTAATGGTACAGAACAAAGCTGTGAATCTTTTGTTGATAACCTTTTTGAAGAAGCTCAAAAGGTTGGTGCTATATGCATGCCACCAGCTAAAGTTAAGAATGAAGTAAGTGGTCAGCCTTTTAATTTGTATTAATTTGTTAACATGTGTCTTCACTGTAATCAATGTTTTATCATGCTGGGTATAAATTCCAGAAAACCAGCAGGGTTTCTACCCAATGTACCTGGTGAAGGTAATGTACCAATAATAACTACCAAGCAGACTTCCATGTGGAAATCATCTGGTTAGCTAGGAGAACTTGACATTGAGACCAAATCCTGTGGAACTGGAGTAATGAACCCTTTATTCTCAAGAATGATGGAAAAGCATGCAGAAGAGCATCCCCATGGCAGTGTATAGCAGAGAGGAATATGCAACGCAAGGTTTTGATGTTGGACAGAGGTGACAGTGCCATAATGTCTTATATGTGTTCCTCCAAAATGTATTGAGCTTATTTTATGGTGTTCCTAAACTAGTTGAACACTTCACTATGCTAATGAGAATATTAGTGAAGTCTTCGCACATTCTAATTTTAAAAAGTAATAATTCAGTACTAACTGGGATTCTAAAAGTCTATTGGTCAGTTTTGGGCTACTTAAGTGTCTGGGAAAACTGGTTAAAGTAACAACTGTAGTGAAATCAATGTAAGAGTGTCCACTGCAAGGATTTAGCTGAATCAGTTTGTACACTGATTAAATAGGTACAATTTATTTTTGGGTAGATAAGGCCTAAATGGACAGTGAGCAGATGAGAAATGAGATGTGACAGTGGGATGCTTGGCACTGGTCTGTAGCTCTGTGTCTTTCTCTCACACTCCCTATTGTTGCATGGGGATTGGGAGGTGTAGTAGTTCCGGGGTGGGGCTCGTCCCTTCCTGGGGTGCCTGAAAGCCAGGCCGCCCCGCTACAAAGCGAATAACAGTTAAGGCCCTGACCTTTGGGTAGGGGCTAAGCACACAATTGACAGTTCAGAGTTCAGGCCCCTATGCAGGGACTGAGCACACAATTGACAGTTCAGAGTTCAGGCCCCTATGCAGGGACTGAGCACACAATTAACAGTTCAGAGCTCAGGCCCTTATGCAGGGACTGAGCACACAATTAACAGTTCAGAGCTCAGGCCCTTATGCAGGGACTGAGCACACAATTAACAGTTCAGAGCTCAGGCCCTGGGTCAGGGCGGGGCAGCACACCAATAGTCAGTCAGTGGCCCAGGCCTTGTAGCAGGGGCTGGGTCAGTTTGGGTTAGCCCAGGCCCTAGGTCAGGGCGGGGCAGCCAACAGATAGTCGGTCAGGGGCCCAGGCCCCTTGGACAAGGAGGAGGAGGAGAGACTGCCACCCAGCGTGGGGTGGCGGGGGGGGGGGGGGAAAACACAGGCCCACCCACTCCACTGTGTTCCAGCCCGGGGCCCTATCCGCAGCAGTCCGTCTGCCACGCAGTCAGTGGGGATCCTGACCGCAACACACTGACATGGGTTCGGGGTCTGCTATCCCCGGGCCACTTCCCATCTCCTCCTCCATGGGTACCTGCTCCTCCTGAGTTCCGTCTGCTGGGTCGCAGATCATAGGCTCCTCCGGGCCCCAAGCACCAGGTAGGTCTGTCGCTCCCTCTGGGCCCTCGGCGGGGGGAAGCTCAGACCGCTCCTCAGGATACCGGGCTCTCGGCAGGCTCGGCCAGTCCTCCTCAGGATACCGGGCTCTCGGCAGGCTCGGCCAGTCCTCCTCAGGATACCGGGCTCTCGGCAGGCTCAGGTCCGTGGGAGCTCGGGCACCAGCATCTGTCCTCTCCCGCTGCCGGCCAGCTACTGAGCGCTGGGGCCTGGCCTTTATACTTCCTGTCCCGCCCCTTGACTTCCGGGGGGCGGGGACAGGCCGCGGTGGCTCCGCCCACTCTGGCGGCTTTTCTGGCTCATCGCTTCCTGGGGCGCCTGGAAGCCAGGCCGCCCCGCTACAGGAGGGACAGGAGTTAATAGGCTTTTTGGACTAAGGACATTCCAAGGAAGAATTTGGAGGAGGCAAGGGTCTTGCTACTGTACCTTCACATGTAAAAAAGTATTTGTAAAGGAGTATAATTTGGCTGGGTGCCCTACTCTCTTTAGGTGGAGCGTGCCCACTGCTCGAAGGCAAGCGTTAGCTACCACCAATTTGGTAAACTTAATGTACCCTCTCTACACACATTTTCCCTCCACCAATCATACACCATTTGAATGCCTATTATGTCTACTTTGATGTGAGGGATTATGTTGTTCCGTTACCATAGAAACGGGGATAAACAATGACACCATCAGTATGTCTAAATATTTGCATTCATTCCTGTTTTATGACTGTATTATTTCAAGACATAAAACTGGATTTCTTTGGAACCTCAAAGCATCACAACAGCTATCTAAAGGGTAAAACAAAATCTAATACATTTGTACAGGTATCATTGAAATGTAATAGCGCTGGTGATATTTTTAGTCAACATCACTATCATCTTATTCATCAGCATGACTCTGTCAAAACTGTGTGGGTTACCACACTCTTCATTGAATTGGCATGTACACAGTTCTGTGCAGTAAAGATTGTTCTAACTACAGACACCATTGATTATGATGTGTCCCCCAACTGGTACAGGCACAAATAAGGTCTTGTAGAAACTCAGATGCCATTAGGCCCTTGAAGAATACAGGAAGTAGTTCTTCATCCATATTTTTCCATCCATGTTGCAAGGGTAATCCAATATCTGGTTTACCTGTGTGCAAAGAAATCCAAATCGTTGTTTGTTCAAGATGCTCTTTTGATATGCTCTTCAAAACTCCCCTCATGTGGTGGGAGTTTGGCCACGACTTGTCCTTTTTGATGCCTAGATTGAGGTTTAAGCAATTCAGGTCTCTATGGGTCTTTGATTTCTCGCTCTTGTCATAGAGCACTGCACCAACCATTTGTTCATTTGAAAGCTATTCATCAGGCTCACTTGCCAGAAGAACATCCACAAAACATTTGGATGACTTAAATTCCTGCTGCAGATTACTAGCAGCTTGAATAGCATCAGCTAAGTTTATTGTGCTGCATAAAACAATCGTAGACTCACTTTGTCCTTGCTGTGCATGGAATGAATTTGCAGAAACAGTGGTGGTGGTTTTTTTTTTTTTTTTTTTTTTTTTTTTCTCCTTTTTTCTAAACTTGCTGGTAATTTGCTATTGGACTAGCTTGCGGTTTCTACATCTGAGGAAAGTAGGGTTTTATACCTCTGTAGCAGCTTGAACAGAAGGACCTTCTTGTACATAACATGCAGATAATGATCTTATCAGCTCATTGACTCTTCAGTGTCATAAGGTGACTATTGTTACAGTGTAACTAGATGGTTTGCGTTAAGATTAATTTTACTCAAGTAGGAAGAAAGGCCATGTTGAGTGATTTAAACTGCATCCTTTGCAATTAAGTCTTCTGCACGTCATCTCGTCTTTGAAGTGCTGCCTCTTTTTTATATTGGTTGCTCTCTCAAATGTTTCTATTTTATGAAGTTGTGTTGGTCCCAGGATATTGGAGAGACCAGGTGGGGTGAGGTAATATCTTTATTGGAACAGTTTCTGTTGATGAGAGAGACAAGCTTTTGAGGTTACACAGAGCTTTTCTTTAGGTCTTCATTTTCTCAACCACCTTGTCTCTATTTTATGAAGCTTTTCTTGTTTTCTCAAGCAAACAGTGTAACAGGACCAATGGCAGGAAGACCTGCTTGCTCTGGTGGCTATAGAAGCAGGTGACGAACTGTCATGCATTGCATCCCCTTCCTGTCAGTTCTTTCTCTGCTTCCACAACATATAATGCTCAGATTTAGAATCTGTTTTCTTTTCTGGTTCAATACAATTCTGACATGTGCCATGTTCTATTTGCATGTGTAGTTCTAAAAGCAACCCCTGTGATAAAGAGTTGCACATCATCTAAACTAGAAAATTAATCCAGTAGCTGCCAATACAATTAATCTCTCTTGGCTTTTGCTGCCAACACCACGGAATTCTGCCCAGTACTGGTTGCTTCGGAGAGGTTTACATTCTTTGTGTTTTTCTTGACAAATAACACACTTCTCAAAGTTTGTGGAGTCTTTTTCTCTTTAAGATGTTTGTAGCCTCCTGTCTACATATTCTATAACTGCCCTGTAGAGGTAAAATACCCAAAGTATATTGTTCGTAATGCAACACTGCTACCTCCATTTTTTTATTTTGCACAAGTATACAGGTTTGTGTTAAATTGGATAAGAGCATAAGAATGGCCTTACTGGGTCAGATCAAAGGTCCAACTAGTCCAGTATCCTGTCTTCCGACAGTGGCCAGTTCCAGGTGTCCCAGAGGGAATGAACAGAACAGGTAATCCTCAAGTGATCCATCTCCTGTCACTCATTCCCAGCTTCTGGCGAACCAAGGCTAGGGACACCATTCATGCCAATCCTGGTTAATAGCCATTAATGGACCTATCCTCCATGAATTTATCTAGTTCTTTTTTGAAACCTGTTATGGACTTGGCCTTCGTAACATCCTCGGCAAGGAGTTCCACTGACTGACTGACTGCGTTTGTGTGAAGAAATACTTTTTTATGTTTTAAACCTGCTGCCTATTAATTTAATTGGGTGACCCTTAGCTCTTGTGTTATGAGAAGTAGTAAACAACACTTCCTTATCTACTTTCTCTACACCAGTCATTTTACAGACCTCAATCATATCTCCCCTTAGCTGTCTCTTTTCCAAGCTGAAAAGTCCCAGTCTTATTAATCTCCCCTCATATGGAAGCCGTTCCATACCCCTAATCATTTTTTTCCCCTTTTCTGAACCTTTTCCAATTCTCTTTTGAGATAGGGCGACCACACGTGCACACAGTATTCAAGATGTGGACATACCATGGATTTATATAGCAGCAACATGATATTTTCTGTCCTATTTTTCTACCGTCTTCTTAATTATTCCCAGCATTCTGTTCACTTTTTTGACTGTCGCTGCACAATGGATGTTTTCAGAGAACTATCCACAATGATTCCAAGATCTTTCTTGAGTGGTAACAGCTAATTTAGACCCCATCATTTTATGTGTATAGTTGGTATTATGCTTTCCAATGTGCATTACTTTGCATTTATCAACATTAAATTTCATCTGCCATTTTGTTGCCCAGTCACCCAGTTTTGAGAGATCCTTTTGTAGCTCTTCGCAGTCTGCCTGGGTCTTAACTATCTTTAGTAATTTTGTATCATCTGCTAATTTTGCCACCTCACTGTTTACCCCTTTTTCCAGCTCATTTATGAATATATTGAATAGGACTGGTCCCAGAACAGACCCCTCGGGGACACCACCATTTACCTCTCTCCATTCTGAAAACTGACCATTTATACCTACCCTTTGTTTCCTATCTTTTAACCAGTTACCAGTCCATGAGAGGACCTTCCCACTTATCCCATGGCAGTTTACTTTGCATAAGAGCCTTTGGTGAGGGACCTTGTCAAAGGCTTTCTGAAAATCTAAAGTACACTATATCCATGGATCAGCTTGGTCCACAGGCTTGTTGACCTCCTCAAAGAACTCTACTAGATTGGTGAGGCGTGATTTCCCTTCCTAAAACCATGTTGACTCTTCCTCAGCAAATTATGTTCAACTATATGTCTGACAATATTGTTCTTTATTATAGTTTCAACCAGTTTGACCGGTACTGAAGTCAGGCTTACAGGCCTGTAGATCTGTTAGTATCAAAATTGCTATTTTTGTGTAGTCAGCATTTGACTGAATCCCAGTATGAAGCTGTGTATTATCTCTAATACTCCCCTGTGCAAAAGTGTCACTGAATTAAAAAGATAGTTTCTAGAATATTTCAAAAGCTGATATGCATGCATAGGCAATTACATATTAAAACTTTCTACCAGGCAGAGTAGATGCTACATTGTATGTACAGAATCTTACAAATGGAGAAGTATTACATTAGGAATTAACATGCAGTACAAAGTATGGGCATGCAAGCACACCTTCAGTGTGAGATTGGTCTGATCACCAAATCTCAATTGAAAATATAGAAAACTATTATTCACTTTTCAGATATGTTTACAGTTAAGAATGTGATGTGGAAACAATTCATGTTAGTATACTGCAAAATGTTGTTCGCCTTTTTTGCTAACCACCATCATTTCTGGGGAAAAAGTAGTTGCTCATGCAAGACCAATAAAAAAAATCTTTTCATACATTGTTTGGTAACTTTGACCAATAAACACCACATTAAGGTGTTGAAATGAACTTAAACAGTAAAAACTGTAATCATATTGCAGTGCTTCTAGAATTGTGCAAAAAATGACACTTTCTCAGTTTGGATACCATTGTTTCACCTTACCTACAGGCTTATGGCACCACTTGACAGCTCCACGTCATACCTCCTCTAAATGTAGATTAAAATAAGCTTTCAAATGATACATAATATTGGTGCGTGTAGGGTGAGAACTTAAAATTCCAAAAATGGCCCTTTTTTTGAAAATTGCCACATGCCTATTGTGCATGCTGCAAATTGCTATTCATCCTGTAAATAGGTTTATTTACATGGAGGTAGGAGGGGAGTCATGGGGGACGCAAAGAGGGATTCTTCTCATCAAAAAGCTTCTAAGATATGTTTGCATAACACGTACTGTGTAGGTTTGGCACACGCTTCTAATTTGACACAACTTCAAACCTAATTCACATGAATTTCCAGTTAGTTGAAAACTGATTTGAATTCTGCACTGGTACTTAATATTTTATATACTGTAAGTGTGGCCAACTGCCCAGGTACCTGTCAAGACTATTTAATTTCAGGAGACTTGGATGACCAAACACCTTTTAAAATGCCGTACATACTATCTGAAGACACTCCCGGTCAAATCCTCCTCCAAGTCTCATTGACATTGGAAAGATGCATTAGGCAGTAGTGCAAAGTCTACAAATTAGACAGGTTAAATAAGTTTTTGAAATAGTCAGATGTGCTCTGGCAATATTTTAAATGACTTGTGGATTATGAAAATTAACTCAGTATCTGTTCATGAAAGATTCTGTGTATATCTGTATCAGAGGGGTAGCTGTGTTAGTCTGAATCTGTAAAAAGCAACAGAGGGGCCTATACTTCTGTTAGTCTTAAAGGTGCCTCAGGACCCTCTGTTGCGTATATCTGGATTCCCCAGGGTATAAATTGTCTGTCTAAAGGAATTCTTTCATGACCCATACTACTTCTGATCTGGATAAAAAAATTGCTGTATGTATTCTCTCCAATACCCGTACTTTGAAAAGCCATCCAGAATAGGTAGGACAAGGCTCTAGTTGAATAAACTCCCAATAGGACATGTTAGTTCTGGTACTTGGACTTGGACTTCCAACTTGGGAGCCTGGGTTCTCAACCTGGGGATCGTCCATTGGTATCAGGCGGTTGGATTCCTCTTGCCCAACCCAAACTGCTAAATGGAAACAGAGTTCCAGAATGGGGGAGTTCTGCTATGGAAAAGTGGGTACCAGTATAGAAGAGATTGAGAGCCACTTCACTAGAGCATCCAGGTTAGCTCCTGACACTTTGAGATCTTTCATCTGAGCATCATGAAATCCCTAAAGCTGCCTGCGTAGATCATGGTACAATGGTTCCTTAACAAATTTGGGTTTGAATGGCTCTCTGGGACGGCCACAAATTCTGCAAGTCACAAACATAACAAGATGGTGTAGCACAGTGGTTCTCAAACTTTTGTACTGGTGACCCTTTCACATAGCAAGCATCTGGGTATGACCACTCCTTATAAATTAAAAAGACATTTTTATATATTTAACCATTGTAAATGCTGGAGGCAAAGCAGGGTTTGAGGTGGAGTCTGACAGCTTGCGACTCCCTCCTCCCTTCCCCCCACCCCCAATGAAATAACCTCGTGATCCCCTGAGGGATCCCGACCCCTAGTTTGAGAACCTCTGGTGTAGCAAGCAATCTCTAGCGGCTGTATTCCAGGTAGTGATGATATCTGCCAGGAGGGTCAATGAGATTCCAGTCCTGATGGCTGACGCTTTCTTATGGTTAAAGTGACTGTTTTTGTGGGTGGTTTTTTTTTTTTTTTTTTTTTTTTTTTTACATCTACATTCTAAATTTCCTCATAAAGTTGTCCGACTGATTGACTAAGACTAAAATCAGCTGGACTGCATTTTCCCTTGACTGCTAGCTTTATGTAGCTTAGCCTCTCCTGGTAGTTTAGTTGTGGAAAAAGGGTCATGTCCTCTGTAGGCAGGGCTAAAGTCTTACCTACATCTTCTAGATTTGTGGTCTATGGAGACAAGGGTAGAAGTAGATTCAGTGGATCAAGCTTTTGCATATAAAACTGTTATGAGCTTGTGGGACAATTACCAGTAAGCATAATTTTGAGTGTAAGTAACCTTTCAGTCTAATAGTCTGTGTTTATATAGCAACTCTTATCTAAAGATCTGTAAAGCACTTGACAAACATGATTCACAGTACCCCTGTTAGGAAGGTCACTGTTACTACAGATGGCAAACAGAGACCGGCTTCAAGTGGCTTGCTCAAGATTACAGAGCAAATCAGCCAGAGATGGGAATTAGCTGCAGAAATCCTGTGCTCTAACGTCTCTCTCGACTACACCTCTCAAAATTCAAGTGAAAGTAGAATGCTGAATGATGCAAAACCTAGGATTCTAGATCTAGCATTTCTCAAGATAAGAGTTGTTCGATAACTTTTTAGTGCCCACAATGTGGCATTGGGTGGAAGACTAAGATGATGTGTACAACTGGAGTAATGTGGTTGATAAAGTCTTGCCTTGTGAACTTTAACCCAAAGGCCTTTTACCATTCTGATTCTGCTTTTCAGAGGTGCAAGGTCTTCTGCTGTCAGGTCTAGAAATGAAGATATTTAGAAATTAGAAATGTCATTTTTGTCCCTTGCTGTTGCTATGCGTTGTGCTGGCACTGGCCCAAGATGGATTATAGTGAGACTTGTGCCGGTGTAATTTTCAGTCCCTTGAGTGGATGAGCTAAAATCATAAGGAGATGCTAGTATATTGAGTTGTTTTTCAATGACGTCATTGTTTTTACTTCACAGGCTGATATCATTATTAAACTATGGAAAAATGGATTTACAGTAAATGACGGTGAACTCAGAAGCTACAAAGATGTTGCAAACCAGCAGTTCTTGGATTCAATTAAAAAAGGGCAAGTGAGCTTTGTCTACTGAGCCAGATTGTGTTAATGTACATTGTACTGTAATGCTGCATGATCTTGTAGTGTATAAGCAAAGTAACTGTGTTACAACAGTTCTGTATGAATTTATACTGCTGTTGTCTAAACTGGGCATTAAGGGTATGTCTGCACTGCAGCTGGAAGGTGTGATTGCCAGCACAGGTAGACAGACTCATGCTGGCTCAGCTTGAGCTAGCACACTGAAAAATAGCAGTGTAGACGCTGTGGCACAGTTGGCAGCTCAGGTTAGTCACCTGAATCCAAGCCTGCCCCGCTCCCTGGGTCTGAGCCCGGGCTGCTAGCCCAAGCCGCTGCCTGTGCTGAAACGTCTACCCTGCTATCTTTACCATGTTAAACTTGTGCTAGCTCAGCTTAAGCTATCTACCTATGCTGGGAATCGCACCTCCCAGTTGCAGTGAAACCTAATCTAATGCCTGGTCTACACCTACAAGTTAAATTGACCTAGCTATATTGCCCAGGGCTTTGAAAAATTGTGTGCCCTGTGCGACATAGTTAGGTTGACCCTAGATACAACCCCCGTTGTAGATGTATATAGGAAGAGTTCTGTTGACCCAGCTACCACCTCTCAGAGAGGTGAATTAAGTACACCTCTACCCTGATATAACGTGAACCGATATAATACGGGTTCACATACAGTGCGGTAACCCCAGGGCTCCAGCAGCGGGCCTCGGGCAGTGCTTTAAAGGGCCCAGGGCTCTGGCTGCCAGCCCCTATAAATCACTGCTGGAGCCCTGCTGCCGCTACCCCGGAGTTGCGGCAGCAGGGCTCGGCCGGCGATTTAAAGGGCCCGGGCTCCCTGCAGTAGCCGGAGCCTGGCGCTCTTTAAATCACCTCTGGAGCCCTGCCGCCGCTACCCCGATATAACAGGTTTCACCTATAACGTAGTAGGGATTTTTGGCTCCCGAGGACCACATTATATCAGGGTAGAGGTGTACATTGAGGAAGAAAAAATTCTTCTGTCAATCTAGGAACCATCTACAGTACAGTGCTGCAGCACCATAGCTGTGGCACTATAGCTGCTGTAGCGTAGCTATATCCTAACACTGCAAGAATTAATGTCCCACCAATGTAGTAGCTTTTAGATGCTATGGTTACACACTCAAAAGTTCTGAAATAGACAAAACAGAGTCCATGCCTTACTCTTACTCACTGAAGATCTTACTCTAAAGGTACAATACAGAATAGAGGACACATCCAAGTGCCTGCCAGTAGTTGTGGCTGAACTACTATATGAAACTGATTGATTAACTTGAGTGTAGACCAGGCAGTACTCAAGAGGTGCTTTCATTGTGGTTGTGGATACTCAGCCTGGTCAAGTTTGAGGCATATTGGTGGGACATTTGGGAGGGGACGGGACATCTGCGACCGCTGCCCATGAATTTTTGTAAAATTTAACGTTGGTCAGGGTTTCAGTCAATTACCTCCCCCCCACACACACACACACATTAATTCACTATTTAAGCAAAATCTAAATCAAGAATTTTTTTTTTTTTTTTTTTTTTTTTTTACAGCTATATGAATTTATTTAGCCGTTGTCTTTTAAATTACAAATCTTCCTTTCCACGTTGTTTCAGGCCTAATTCAGTGTTGGCAGCACTTCAAAAACATTGTTTCATAAATATGCTATAAAATTATTCTCTGTGAATGCAACATACAAGAATATGTACTCCTATCCATAATCACAATGAGCAGCCTGTCATTAGCTGGGAAAGTACACAACTCTGAATCTATAAATACCCATATGCTGCTAGGGGAAGGCAAGGGGGGTAGGGTGGACAAGCTTATCTTCTAGTGAAATAATTACAAGCTGTAAGCTTTCAGATGGTCCCTGGAAGGTAGTTAAATGTGAATAGAATATTGCTAGCCAAACAGTGTTTATCACGAAGATCTATGATCTTTAGTGAATTACTCTATAGAAAATACTAAAATACATACCTTATTTTGCTTAGTCTGTAGTTACACCTGTTAATCAAATGGGTTTCCATATTATCTGTCTTAAAAAGGAATTCTGTGTCAAAGGTGGTTTTTATCCCGTTACCAAAGAATTAACATGCTGTAATGATGTCTAGTATTAACATTTCACAATTTTTATTAAAGATACTGGGGGTATATTTCTTAGTGTTTTGATACTTCATGATATCTTTTTTTAAACTGAACTATAGTTTACACAATACCCATGATGTGTTCTTTGCTTTTTTTAGTTTTTTCACTTCCTAGTTACCTCATAGGCATCCATTGCAAATTACTGAATTATCTCATTAGTGTGATTTACAGATTATGCTGAGTACGTGTTCGTAAAATAGTTGCAGTATCACTAACTCCTTTTGTATGGATAAGCTAGCCACATGTTAGTCAGAGCTGTGTTTCAATTTTTAGACCAAATATCATTACTGTCTTCTCATCACATGCAGAGAGCCTTATTTTAATTTTGTCCATATTGGGTTTTTTAAAAGGGAGTTGCCATTTGAGTTACAAAAGACTTTTGATGATGAGGTGGATGTGAAGGTGGAAGATAAAAAAGATGAGGTATATGTATTAAAGAAGCCAATATTTCACCCCTTTTCCGGACAAGGTTACCGGTTAGGCAGGTGAGTGGTCTGATGGGATCTATGCCTTCTGAGTGGGTTGAGGTCAGGGAATGATAACTCATATCTTCATCCTTTATATGCTATCTCTAGTAGTATTTTCTCCAATGACGCTATCCTGCCATACAAGGATTTAAATAGAAACACTGAATTTCCTCTTTAAAGACAACTATGCAAGACGCAGCCTATGAAGAAAAGGTGAATATGATATTCACTTAGAGGTTAGGACTACAAGGGGCAAGAGTATCTCGACTAAATTAGCAAATTCCTTGGTATTCAGCCATGTAATTTATCTCAGTAAAATAGTGTTTAAAATTACTTCAGACCATACATTAAACTGATTTATTTTTCTTTTTAATCCCTGTCTCTTTAGTGCAGGAATTCTAATGATAGTTTTAAAACTAGACTGAGCTTATAAACACTACAAATGGCATTGTGGTTTAGAGGATTGATCTTGAGTATAACTGCCCCAGGAGCTTCTGAATGCTAAACCCAGAGATGCCACTTGAGTGCTGATCTGGGGACCTCTCTGCCTTAGTTTCTCTATCTGTAAAATAGGGATATTGCTTACCATATGGGGGTACTGTGCAGCTTGTCAGTACAATCCTTTGATGAATGTAACTATGTATGTGCCTCTTATTTCCAATAACCAGTCTAAAAATATCCCAATTGATAACTGTTCTTGTAATTCTAAGTGAATTAGTGAGTAGGGTTACCATATTTAGCAAATAAAAAAAGAGGACCCTCCATGGGCCCTGGCCCCGCCCATTTCCCACCCCCAACCCCGCCCTAACTCCGCCCCCTCCTCCCTCCCACTCCCAGCCATGCGAAAAGGGCTGCCCGAGCGCTACCGGCTTCACGGTTTGCCGGGCAGCCCCCAGACCCTGCGCCCCCGGCTGGGCGCTTCCCCTCCCAGGCTCCAGCTGTGCTGGGGAAGCACCGGCCGGGGGCGCAGGGTCTGGGGGCTGCCCGACAAACCGTGAAGCCGGTAGCACTTGGGCTTCGGGCAGCCCCTATGCCTCCGGACCTTGCACCCCCAGCCAGGCACTTCCCCTCCCGGGCTCCGGCAGCGCAGGGTCCGGAGGCATGGGGGCTGCCCAAAGCCCGTAGCGCTCGGCTCTTAAACAGAGCCAAAGAGTCAGGGGAGGAGCAGAGCCGCCGCGGCCGGAGGTTCTGCTCCTCCCCTGACTCTTTGGCTCTGTTTAAGAGCCGAGCTGCCCGAGCGCTACCGGCTTCGGGCAGCCCCCATGCCTCCAGACCCTGCGCTGCTGGAGCCCGGGAGGGGAAGTGCCCAGCCGGCGGCTGGGGTCCAGAGGCAAGGGGGCTGCCTGAAGCCCATAGCACTTGGGCAGCTCGGCTCTTAAACGGAGCCAAAGAGTCCAGGGAGGAACAGAGCCGCCGCGGGAGGGGAAGTGCCCGGCCGGCATTTTCCTGGACATGTTCGGCTTTTTGGCAATTCCCCCCGGACGGAGGTTTGATTGCCGAAAAGCCAGACATGTCCGGGAAAAAACGGACGTATGGTAACCCTATTAGTGAGAACTCTGTGCTCCAAAATACTGTAATAAAGTAGATGGTTTTTCATGGGCCTGATTGTTAACTAAGTCCTTGCCTCAGAGTCCATAATTAACACTTGTTAATTCGATTGAAGTTATATCAATGCTCCAAATTGTTTGGTGCAAATTAAACTGCCTGTTAAAATGATGTCTGCAGATATGGAGGGAGAAATGGCAATGGCAAAACTTTGGGCAAATATGAAAGGGGCCACCAAAATTGAGATAAATAGGAAAAGCAAAATCTGGCCTGAATAGTGCTGGAATTTGATTAAATGATTGAGACAGATTGCCGTCTTAAGTGGTAAAAGGCAGGGTTGTTGAGTTATTTGTTGTGCTTTGTCATGCCTGTAGCACAGGGGTGGGCAAATTACGGCCTGCAGGCCGGATCCGGCCCACAGGATTGCCACCCCCATGGTGCCACAGGCCCCACGCCGCTTCCGGGTGTGGCATGAGGCCAGGGCAGGCATGCTGCTGCCACCCTGGAGCCGCTCCAGGTAAGTGGCACCGGGTTAGAGCCTGTATCCCGAACCTCTCCTGCACCCCAACCCCCTGCCCTGAGCCCCTGCTGCACCCCACATCCCTTCTGCACCCCAACCTGTCTGAGCCCCTTCCTGCACTCCGCACCCCCTGCCCCAGCCCCAACCCCCTGCCCCAGCCCTACATTCATGGCCCTGCATGCAGTTTTCCCACCCAGATATGGCCCTTGGGCCAAAAAGTTTGCCCACCCCTGCTATAGCAAGTAGTGATCCTGCCTTCCAACAGACAAACTAAAATCTGGAAACATAATATTCTTAAACTTCTGTGTGTTCTGTTTACTAGTTTCATACAATGAAACATTTTACCACTTGCTCAGCATTTTTGTTGTTAAGGTTTGTAAGTTAAAATGTCTTGGTTTTTTTTTTTTTTTTTTTTTTTCCTGTTAGTCGAATCAATGGTATATTGTAGCTTGTTGTCTTTGTAAAAGTAGTAAATATGATGCTAGTCTTGGAAACCTAGGCCATGCTTGGGGATGAGTGGGGTGGGTGTCACGCACTTGCTTTCATAAATTAACACTTGCTATCCTATAGAATGTTATGATTCATTAAGGCAGGTATTCATTACTACTGAGAGAGAGGGTGCTATTTTCACTGATTATAGGAAAGGACAGAATTCCTGAGGCAGATCGTGGGCTACAGCATTAATAGTCCAGGATCTGCTCCAGTGTGACTTCAGCTGCACTATAAAATTTAGGTCTGGTCTACACTAAAAAAGTTAAGTTGACCCATCTGTCTTTCAAAGATGTGAAAAATTCACATCCTTGAGCAGTGTAGTAACACCCAGTGTAGACAGAGCTAGGTCGACAAGAGAAACACTCCCATTGGCATAGGTAGTGTCTACACTGAAACGCTATTCACAGCTGCAGTATTTCAAGTGTAGACAAGCCCTTACTCTCCACACTTGCAGTTGTGTAGTTTACCAAGAGAATTTAAAAGAGAATTGTAGAAAGAACCAAACGTACAACTGGACAGTCTCCTTAAACTTGTGACTGATACACAGAGTGAGTTAAAGCTTCTTTTATTAATATCCAGCAGTCCTAATAGACATGCTACCAACACTTCTGTTGGGCTAATTCTTAGCCCCAACAATGGAAGATGTGGTAGGGCAAATATTGTAGTCCTGGCTTGGACACATCTGCCAGTGACTTCTTGAGGCAAAGTTTCTATTGAAAGATGAGATGGCAGGATTGGAACCAGTCTGTTACACTTATGCATGCATACAAATATTCAGCTGAACTACTATATTTTTTTCTTTTGTTATGCAGGAGGGCTCAATGAGACCTAGTTTTGAGTCCATTAAAATACTTTATTATTAATGGTGTAACTAATGGCTATATTATTTTTTATCGTCTGTAAGTTAGTATGCCGGTGTTGCCCTACTGTGTTTAATGGTTTTGTGATTTGTAATAGAAAAGTTTTGGTTCTGAATCTCTGTAAGCTTAAGATGTAACTTTAAAATTATATCCCAGAAATACATTAAACAAAAAGACAGACTAAAATCTCTTGTGGCAAAAGCAGATTTACCCTCTAACCTCACTAGGGTAAAACAATGTGTGTCATAAACCTTTTACCATTAGACTGGGCAAAGCACTAGAAAACTTACTTTGAGGAGCAATCTTATATTGGCAGGGGACAGATCAAAGGGTCTAATGTCTTTTGAGAATCTCGTAAATTAAAGATGAGAGAGAATGTAAAATGAACAAGCCTTTAAAAGCAATAATGTTTCTTAAAGGTAAGAAGACTTGTATTTTAGCCTCCTTTCCTGCCACTAGAGGGCTTTAAACATCAGTTTTGCAAGACGGTGATTCTAGGTACAGTACAGTAACTCCTCACTTAAAGTCGTCCTGCTTAATGTTGTTTCACTGTTACATTGCTGATCAATTAGGGAACATGCTCGTTTAAAGTTGTGCAATGCTCCCTTCTAACTTCATTTGGCAGCTACCTGCTTTGTCCACTGCTTGCAAGAAGAGCAGCCCATTGCAGCTAGCTGGTGGGGGCTGGGAACCAGGGTGGACCGGCAGCCCCCTATCAGCTCCCCGCTCCCCTAAGTTACCCGTGCAGCAGCTGCCCAGCAGGCTATCAATTGCCTGCCAGCAGTTCAGCTGTCCCTCCCCCCACTGCCCTGTGCTGCTCCTGTCCTCTGCCTTGGAGCTGCTCCCCGAGACTCCTGCTTGCTGTGCAGGGGGGGGAGAAGGAGAGAGGGGCTGTTAGGGTGTCCCCCTCCCCCCTGCACCCTGCTTACCCTATCTTCCATAAAGCAGGGAGGGACACACAACAGGGCTCAGGATGGAGGGAGCTCTCTGGCAGCAGCTGCAGTCTCAGCAAGCTGACCTAATTTAACAAGACAGGGTACTTAAGAGGGTACTTAAAGGGGAAATGCGCATCTCTCTCACACACAGGGTGTGTGTCGGAGTCTGCAATGCAGTCTCCCTTCCCTCCATTCCTGCTGCCTTGTGTGAGGGCTCAGCCAATTTCTAGTTCATCATTTAGCAGTAAGGCATTCCCTGGGAAATATCCCACCTTCTGACTCCTCCATCTCAGCCAAGCTTCACAATCATCATCACTGTGTACCAGTATTAAATTGTTTAAAACTTAGTGTGTGTGTCTTTTGTCTGGTGAAAAAAATTTCCCTGGAACCTACCCCCTCATTTACATTAATTCTTATGGGGAAATTGGATTTGCTTAACATCGTTTCGCTCAAAGTCACATTTTTCAGGAACATAACTACAATGTTAAGTGAGGAGTTACTGTACAGGAATACACTTTAAAAAGCTAACAGCCTAGTTTTCACTTATTCCCCATACTTGGATAAACATTTGGCAGCTCTGAAGTATTTTTTCTGCAGTAGAACTAGCTGCTCTAATAATCAGTTATAAGGTGTCAAAAATGGCTTCTCAATCATATTTTCGCGAGACAGTTGACCACTTCATACATGGGTAGCTGAAGTTGCCCATTGTTAGATTTAGATGTATTTCTGTTTTCCCTCAATGCTGCACATGCAACATTTATTTTTGTGGTCTGGAAAACCATTGTAGTTTAATTAGGTGCTTTTAAGGTTAAGCAAGAGGAACAAAAGAGCAGGATATGAGAAAAGAGACTAGAAAGGTGGATTAGAACTGATAGATGACTGCTGACAAGTGATTTTAATACTGATTTTGAATGATCAAATTAACCTGTAAGACTTTTTGGTTTTCCATTGTACCTCTGTGTTTTACCTAAACCTAAATATTTGTAGTCTAAGTGCAATACATCTCTGATCGGCATTACATGTTGTTGTAATCTATCAGCCATGATACAATTTAAAAAGTTAGACCACATAAACAGAGGAAGCCATATTTAACCTTTAATATCTAAAATTATTACATTGGACCACTTATTGCAAGTATGTTTATAATTTATAAGATTTAGGACTAGCCTTTATTTCAGTGTTTAGAGATTTATTCTACCACCCTTAGAACACAGTACACATCACTAATGGGTGATGTGTAATCTATTTTTTATGTTTTATAAAAAGGTAAGTACCGCACACATCACAGTTAAGCCCTCCAACAAATTACCGTTAGCCTGCAAATTCTTCAGTCAAACTCCTGAAAGTGTTACTTTATTTCCTCTCAGTGAAGGAGACATAGGCAACGGAACATCAAGTCCTGTTGTTTAGGCATTTAATTCTACATCTTATCTTTATCACTTAAATATCTCTCTCAATCTCTTAAATAATTATTTAAAATAGTCTTCATTTTCATTAACAGAAATAGGATCTTCTCTCCCTTAACATCATGTTTGAAGCTGTCAAGTTGAAGAGTTGTTGCATCTCTCTAGTAAAGCCTCAACCTCAATTTGTATTCCTAGGCTTGCTGCACATGAGCTGTTAGTACACTCTGACAGGATTTAGAACCTCCTAGAAATGTTTCAGTTCAGTCAAAAAAATAGATGTGGTAATGACTGCTCTAGCTTATGATTTTATGTGGATTGCATAATCTTGTTTGGCTCTTCTTTCCAGTGCGACTCCAAGAATAATTTCTAAAGTGAAAAAGGACCTTGAAGCTGAGAACAAAAGGCCTCTTCCTTCAGTAACGCTAAGCAATTTGGAACCAGTCACTAATATCCAGATCTGGTTAGCAGATGGGGAAAGGATAGTACAAAAGTTTAATGTTTCTCATAGGTAAGATTATCTTATCACTGTCCTATATAGGCACTGGAGGTGACTATCCCATTAACCCTTTTACATTAACATGTCTAGAAATTCTGTAAGTACTTATTTGACCCCTCATCATCTGAGTTCCTCTGAGTTACACAAAAATAAAAATGACTTTTTTTTGTCCTTCCAAGCCTGTAGGATAAACCGATCAAATTCCGTGTGTACCCGTGTGCAGCAGAAGGGAAAACAAAATGTAACTGCCAATGAATATAACAGACTGCCAAGTTAATTGATCAAGATCTGCATAATACCAATTTATCAAGGCATAACTGTTGGATTTTTGTCATTTTACTGGGAGTTAAGTGTTTTTGAGGAGTCTATAATTCCTTGATGCAGGTTCTGTTATAGGGGATCTTTTAGGGGCAGTACAGACTTCTATTGTTTTGTTTTAGTTTATCTTTTTTGTACAGCTCATTTATTTTTAAGACCATTGGTCTTCAAAAAGACAAGTGTCTTCCAGGAAGTTCCTCCAAAGAATTTGTATGAGAAACTCACTAATAAAAGCAGTTGATTGCTCATGGCTGGGATTAAACACTAGTGGCAGGTGAGGCTGGGCGGACAGCATGACAGACCTGAGGGCTTGAAAAATCCACTTGCCTGGGAAATAGAAAACACTCCCTGGTAAATGCCATCAATGTTTAAGTGCGTACGCTTTCACTCTTTAAAATCAAGTAAATTTTTCTAGCCCTTATGGCTGCAGAGAGAACCTTCCAGATATGAACTTATTCTAACCTAGTGTCTGCAGGCTGAGGAAGAGGATTCAGAGCCACTGCTCCTAGCTTTCCTAAGCATCAGCAGAGGTGAAAAGGACCAGAATCCTCATCAACTTTCATTGCTGCTATTGAGAACCCTGTGGGCAGCAATGATCTGGGCAGATTCAAATTGATTGTGTTGCTGAGGCAATCCGTTTCTGGGCCAACCTCAGCAGCAGAGGCTGGAAGGGAGAGGTAGAGGAGCAGAAATGCACACCCTACAAAGCAGCCAGGAAACTGAGGAAGAAGAACAGTAGTGGAAACCTCATCCACCCTTAAGCTTATGCCCAAATAAATCTGTTAGTCTTTAAGATGCCACCAGACTCCTTGTTGTTTTTGTAGATCCAGACTAACACGGCTACTCCCTGATGCTTGTCATCCACCCTTCATCAGCTGGGAGGTTGAGGTAAAGGGTGAAAAACAGGAGATAATGTTTCTCGTCTCTCTCAGCAGTCAAGGGGAGTTATGGGAGGTGATCCAGATTTTAAGAACAGGAGTACTTGTGACATCTTAAGAGAGACCCCTGAGCAGGGTCCAAGGTCAGAACGCTGGTGGAATCCCAGCATCCTGCAGGGGGGAGAGCACTCATCTAGGTGTCTGTCCTGACAGTGTGGGTGGAACACTTCAAACCAGTCTGTGGCTAATATGTCTACTGGGTGTCTAGTAAAACTTCCAAGCCCTGCAATTGACTGTGATAAGGCAGTAGTTCAGTGTACACACTTTTTTTTTAGGGGAAAGTAGGATCAACTACTAAAGGAGATTGGGTTGAAGAACTAAAACCTTCAGTGACCTTTCCTATAATTTACTATGCTGATAGCACTACTGTAATATATAGAATGAAGATCTTGTGCTATATGTCTCTCTGAAGCGATTAAAGTGACCATAAAGCTTATCTTCAACACCAGTTCAGGTTGTATTTCTCTCTAGTACACTGTATATTGGTTTATATCCAGTCAGGATGGCAGACTAAGGAAGACTTAGCAGTTGCAGGCTGTCTCTGAATTCAACAAGATACTAGAGGTCTGCGAGGATCCATTTGTTAGTATTCACTGTCTCTAAAGGTCTCTAAAGTCGTATAATCCAAATAAGTCCATTACTATAGTGGATCCTTCTTATTAATGAGGGGTGCATTTGCATTTTGATTATTAAACCCATTATTGGAGGGCTCAATATTTTTCCTATTCCAAAATGAATAGGATTAAAATTCTTAATATAAATTTTCATCCTAGTGCAAATAGATGCATCTTAAAAGTTCTTCAGACCAGTCTTATCTGACAAATTTGTACTTGTTATGAGTAGAACAGCCCCTTTCACATAACCATATTGTCAGAAAACATTTAAAACAGTTACACCTGTAACGCAACCCAGTATAACATGAATTCGGATATAACGCAGTAAAGCAGCGCTCTGGGGGGGCAGGGCTGTGCACTCCGGTGGATCAAAGCAAGTTCGATATAACGTGGTTTCACCTATAACGGAGTAAGATTTTTTTGGCTCCCGAGGACAGCGTTATATCGGGGTAGAGGTGTACTCTATCATAACTTGTATTTGTGCTAGTGCACCAGTGAGCTTCTGTGGTCTGTTGTACATATACATGCACTGTATTTAAAATTTTCTTTTTTATAGAAATGTTAAGGCAAATTCAAGGGACTTGTCTTTATGGTGCTATGATATCCTTAACCATTATTATCATAAACATGTTTTTTCATTGGCAGTCCAGAAAAAGGCTTAAAGCACTCTCTAGTATATGTACTGCTGTGCTTGGGTTAAGGTTTGAGTTAAGAAAAAACCATTGTGCTTCTGACCTTAAATAGTTAAAGTCTAAATTCCACAACTTCCATATCTAACATTAATGTAGTTCTGGTGAAGGGTCCCAGGGCACATGCCTGAAGTCACAGAGCAGGTAGAATTTCAGGGTATTTTATGTGCAGAATTAAGGAGAAACCAGAATGAAGGCACTAAAGAATTTGTAGTGTTCAGCTAGCATGCCAGTTGCTGAGTCATAGTGAGTGCTGTGGGAATGTGTTGTGTAGGTTACCTATAGGGGTTTATTGCAACTCGTGGCTGCAAAGAAGAATATGTATAATATAGAAAAATTAGTTCCACTAGCTGTGCAAGAATCGTACTTTGGAAACTGCCACAGAGCCTGCATAAGTGCTGCATGGAGTGCATGACTTGTGCTCAACCCCCACACCTCTTGAAAACAATTGACTCAAATACTTAGAAGCATTGTAACTTGCTGGGTTTTTTTTTTTTCCTTTTCAGAATAAGCCATGTCAGAGACTTCATAACAAAATATCAAGGATCGCAGGGAAGTGTTCCCTTCAGCCTGACCACATCTCTTCCTTTCCTAGAGCTGCTGGATGAGACTCTCACTCTGGAGGAAGCTAATTTGCAAAACGCTGTTATCGTTCAGAGACTTCAGAAAACTGAGCCTTTCAGAAGTTTTTCATAGTCTTTTTGGTTTTAAGAGTACCTTGATTATGATAGTAGAACTGCTGCTACAAGTAATGGCCAAAAAAACATAAAGACTTACCCGAACAAATTAGCTTTCAACTCACCAAAAGGCTACATATAAGTTGAACTAAACTAGACAAAACCAAAAAAAACCTGAACAGCAATATCTGGATGCACTGTATCATCTCCACAAAGCTGCACTCTTCTTAAAGAGCAAAATGTGTGTGTTGTGCTGTAGTTTGAGGTATTTTCTAAGCATTTCAGTGTTTGGAGACCGGCAATAATGAAGCAGAGGTCACCTAGTAAGACAGGGCCCATCATCTAAGTTCCTCCTAGCTAGAAAGCACTGATGGCCTTTTAAAGGGATGTTTGGGTTAAAATCATGATTCTAAAAGACTTGTGTTACTAACAGCAATTTAAGTGAAAATTAAGTCTAATTTAATAGTTTTATTTTTTTCACTTCAGTTTGGACAGTGAAACTAAACCATTTGGTTTCATTCCTGTTTCTATCAGTCAATTTCAGGTTGTGATTCTCTTACACGAACGTTTAGATTACAGATGCTTCAATGACAGACTTGCATTTAAACACTTTTCACTGTTTCCATAGAAACTCTTATTTTAAAGAAATCATGAAAAGCTACTGCAATTAAGTTTAACAAAATCTAAATTTTGGGACTTCCCTTTCAAAGCCTGTATTACACTTGTGCACGTGAGAAATCTCAAGACAAGAATGAGTTGGCTCCATTGCATACTGTACATGAGGTATTACATCATAAACTCCTGAGGTTTGCTTTTCCTAATGGTTGAATTAGCTGCTTGCCTCACTGGCAGCTCTGTTCCCATCCCCAAGACATGGAATGTCATAACAGGTGTGCTTTGAACTACATGTGCCACTAGCAGCATGATCCATTCTGAACCATGCAAGACACAAGCATGACACGCAGAGCTGGTAGATGGAAGATGGTTATAGAGAAATATTATAGTGAAAATACAAACCATCTATGCCAAATTGCCAGCTACGGGCAGAGCTAATTTGCACATGTAAGTCTTCCAATAACCTTTTAAAACCCTTATTTGGCAATAAAGCTATTTCCTGCTCCTCTATTCATTTGTTTGTTCTTTATATCAGTCCTCACTTTCTGTTTGTTTGGTTTATTTTGCAACTTACAAAATATGCCCATCGTCCGCTTTTAATTCATGTCCCATGGCCAATTACAATTAGTGTGCCATACAATACCTGTTGAGAAACCAATATAAGGACTGTAGATGTGGATTTTTTTTCCCCCCCCATGGATCCTTCAATGAAGAGTAACTGGTTTTGTGCTGCATTCAAAAGGGGAAATTGTTTGGTTTAATACTTTTATTCACTACAGTTAAGTGAGAGGGTTTGGTTTTTTTGACGGAAATATAAGATTACGGCATTGCAGTGACCTTAGTTCTGCATAAATCCAAGAATTCTTGAACCCTGGATGACCTGCTTTTTTTTGCTACATCACCCATACTGAGGTGTGTGAAGCTGTCCAGACAACGTGAGTGGTATGGTTTGAAATTTAGCTTCCAAATACTCATTCAATGGAGAGTCAGGTTAAACAAATGTATCTTTAAAAATTACCTTTTTTTTTTTTTTTTTAAACAAATTTATTTTGTACCACTTAATGAAGTTAATTACTTGCTCTTCATTCAGCTTGGATAACACAAATGTATGTCTCAGTTTTGCTTACTGTTAATTTCACTTGCTGACTCCTGTTAGCACACACAGCACATGGAATGTTCAGTTGCAAGCATTCTCTTTTTGACCCTGATGCTAGTAAGGGTTCTAAAACCACTCTCCTTTCATTTTCTAACAAAATGGAATTTTGGATGCAAAATATCCTAATAATTCCAATCCTGATAAGAACTGTGCAGGGATAGCTTAGTGGTTTGAGCATTGGCCTACTAAACCCAGGGTTGTGAGCTCAATCCTTGAGGGGGCCACTTAAGGATCTGGGGCAAAATCAGTACTTGGTCCTGTTAGTGAAGGCAGGGGGCTGGACTCGATGACCTTTCAGGGTCCCTTCCAGTTCTAGGAGATAGGTATCTCTCTCTCTCTATATATATATATATATATATAAAATGGAGAGAGAGAGAGAGATCTCTCTCTATCTCCTAGAACTGGAAGGTAGGTGTGTGTGTGTGTGTATGGTTTTTTTTTTTTTTTTTTTTTTTTTTACAGGGGGAGGGATAGCTCAGTGGCTTGAGCATTGTCCTGATATACCTAGCATTGTGAGTTCAATCCTTGAAGTGGCCATTTTGGGATCTGGGGCAAAAATCTGTTTGGGGATTGGTCCTGCTTTGAGCAGGGGGTTGGACTAGATGACCTCCTAAGGTCCTTTCCAAGCCTGATATTCTATGAAATCAGGTGCACTCCTTTAAAATAAAAAATAGTGAGTACAGTAGACACAGGATTATCAAATTAAATGCATTTGAATCTCTAATGTAGAACTGTATAGGAAAATGCATGCATTTGATTATAAGAGGTCAATGTTCTATTACATAGAACGTGCATGACACCTCTAAATAGCAGTATCCTGCTCCTGCATGTGTATAGTACAATAAAAGATATGAAATATCTTCTGTTGGTGAAAGAGACAAGCTTCTGAGTTCCTCAGGTTAAGGAAAGGAAATAGATATGCAATATAGACATTTAGTAAGAAGAGTTAGTGCAACACAATTTAAGTACACAAAATCAGATTAAATGTAGGCAGTTGTTCTTTCCAAAAACATGCTAATAGGGTAAGGAGCTGTGTATATAACTATTTTGCAATATTTGTTCACTTTTATGCTACCACTCCCTACAAAGACCAGAATATCTGTTTGGTTACTGGCTCTGTGATGGATTATAATCTGCATTTTCTTGAAACTATGATTGTAGCTGCAGTTGCAAAAAAGACTTTTAATAGTACACATGTGATGGTTGTTTGTGAATCCAAAGCCTTAACATAATTTGGAAAGTCAAAATGGCCTAGAGCAAAGTGACTGAAAGATACTCTAACCTCTCTCCCCTCTGCAACAAAGGTACAATTTAAGCAAGAAACTGAAAATGAGGTCAGACACCTGCATTTGTGTATTATTCCCCTGCTTCTGTATTTCAACACCTGGAAACACTTTAAAACTAAATTAGAAATTGCTTCATGTGCTGGGTTAAAAAAGTCCTTTTTTTTTTTTTTTAATGGGGCACTCGACTTTTGCTTAGTTTAGCCTGTTTCTAGAACAACCTTTGGATTAAGGTTAACAAGTGAGAAATGCTGGTGGAGTGGCTCAAATAAAGACTAGTTAAATTTACCATCTGTTATAAACCGCCAGTGCAAGGAATTTTAAGGGCCTGATCCAAAGCCCCTTGAAAAAACTTCTGTTGCCTTCAATGGATTTTGAACCAGAATCTAAATATGAAACTGAAATTGTAGCCTAAACTTGACTGGGTGAATGAAAAATAAATCATACTGTCTGAAATTATACTGGCCTGTCTAGGTAGTTCTTTGAAATGCCTAGTTCTTTAGATCATAAAAATTTGCTACTACAAGCATTTTTGGCAATATAGGTTGCAGAGGGAGTGAATAGCAAACATTATTGCTTAGTTTGCTTGACTGTTCTGAAGCTAGGGAGCCCCTGTTTAGAGAATTCAATTAAATAATTACAGTAGTTGAGCTGTTAAAAATCAGTCTGGCCACCAGGTGCTGCACCTGTGGACTGGTTTATAAATATTTCTGGGGGAAAGAAGTCCCTATTTTATTAATTCTAAAAAAGGGTGAAAAAGTGAGCCTTACGCTGCATCTGCAACCTGAAGTTCTTTCAAAATAACTAATCCACTCCAAGGCTCCAGTTGGAGGAACTATTGCAAAGCTTTGCTAATCAATACATTTAGTTTCATGCCCAAAGCAGAAAGATTATTCCTTTGCCCCTTGGGGAGCAAAATTGGTTATAGAAAATGTGTTGTACAGAAACAAAATAAGTAACTCGAAAAGCACCCTCACCCTCGGCGTAATAGCGTTGATATGGCGCTAAAACACCCATGCCAAGTTTCAGCCTTCGGTGACTATTTTTGATTGTCCAATTGCTCGAAAACAAGTGTGCTGACAGACATCTGCTGTGTTAGAGCCAACTAAAAAGCCACCTTGTAATTAACAATGGTGCTGTTGGATGGGTTGGTTATTTATATAAAGGCACACACTGCAGGCGTTTTTTCTTATACCTTCCTTGTGAGTGACTATGGGTCTGATCTGGCTCTTAAGTTATTTTGGTAATATGAGCCTGAGCGTTTTAAAACAATATAGGTGTGCAGGCGGCCCCCTGAAGCCCAAGTATAAAATATTTAGACTAAGCGCTAGATAATATTTGAAACTAAATTAAGGTAAACTCCGTTTGAGGGGAAAATGGAACTGGGCATTCTTATTCTCCGATCCTACGGTCAAGAGCAATTTAACCCTGGGTTCTGGCACGGCTGTGGCTACGCTACAGAGCCTAGGCAGGGGCACGTTCTCTCAGAAAAGGGTCTTTCACGTGGGACGATTTTAAAACTTGTACTTAAACAAATACGGGGCGGGCAGCGCCGAAGACGCACGAGATGAAATTGAAATCCAGGGTCGTGCAACCCTAACGTTGCCGTTCGTGGACAGCACTGGGATTGGGAAAGGAGTTAGCATTTCAGATCTGTGGCCCCGTCCATGTGACGGTACAGGAAATGCTGGCGCTGTACAGTCCGGCGCTCCAGTAAAATAAAGTCTGACTTTTAATTTTGCAAGTTGTTTGGAGAGAGTTTATTTATTTTTTCTTCCCTAAAGGCGAAGAACAACGCAGCGCCTTCTCCCCGTGGCTCAGGGTTTGCAGCTCTGCTGGGGAAAGTGTCCAAACAAAGTGTGCTGCTCACCGCCCTGATCCGTGCTGCGAGATGCAGCCTGGGCATCTTACAGGGGAACGACTCTGTGCATGCCAGGCAGGTGGAGGCGCCCTCCCAGCTCCGCCGCATCGGGGGTGGTTGGACACCTTTGCACTGGGGCTGCAGCAGCAGCTCCTCCTTCCCGCGCCCGGAGCATGCTAGCAGGGGGGATCTGAGTGCAGCGACCCTGCAGGGAGTCTCGGTCTCCAGCCAGTGGCGGAGCAAGAGCAGCAACCACCGAGGCTCCCCAGGGAGCTGCGGCCCTTAACTGCTTCTCCCGCGCCTCCGATGGCTGCGGAGGGGCCCCCGAGCAGCTACGAGCTCGGCCCGGCCCCGCCCCCCGGGCTGACAGGTGCTGAAAAGCCCCGCGGCGGACGGCTTGGGGGGCGGCGGCTGCTGGGGCATGGCCGGTGCTGGAGGGGACACCCCGCAGCAGGGGGACGGGCCTGGGAAAGCGGCGCCGAAGGCCACCCTTCTCCCAGAGGAGCCGCCGCAGGAACAAGCGCTCAGGCGGTCCGCAGAAGAGGTGAGCGGCTGTGACTGCCCGTCGGGTCCCCAGCATCGCCCCTCGGGGCTGCTGGGCTTGCAGTGCTCCGACCCCCTTTGCTCTAGGCCCTTTCCCCTGCCTGCACCTGAACGTGTTCGCCAGGGACCTCCCTGAGAATCTTAATTACAGTGTCCTAGAAATAATCCAGGAGCTCCGGCTCGCGGCGTGCTGTTCCCGCAACAGGGACTGGCTTGAGTGGGTTCCAGTGATCATCCTCTTTGCTGGACTCCCGCCCTGTGCAATGTGAACGAAACTCAGATAGATCCTCAATGAACGGTGACTCTTTTTTTATTTGTTTGCCCCGATGTAATTTTATTACTTTTCCTAAATTCCTGCCCCTCCAAGAATAAACTTCTTGTGTAGCAGCTTCTGAGGTAGCACCTCCTCGGGGGTATCAGAAACACTAGATGCCTCTTTGACTGAGAACTTTGTCACCAAACAGAAAGCAGCATTGGAGTGGTTTTTATGTCAGAGATATTTTATCCACTGGGATTTGAGAGAACACGATATAGATAGATAGATTAGATATGTATTCTTCTTAGCATGGATCATATTTCCCCAAGTGCTAGATATTTTCAGTGTTTGCAGTGTTGTAGCAGTGTTGGTCCCAGGATATGAGAAAGACAAGGTGAATGAGGTAATATCTTTTAGTGGACCAACTTCTGTTGGTGAAAAGGCAAGCTTTTAAGCTACACAGAGCTCTTCTTCAGATATTTTCAAAGTGTTTCCACAGAAATTTTTCACCCTTATCCCTTAATGTTGTGCTATACTCAGAATATCTTTTTTCAGGAGCAAAATGCCCAGTGTCTCTCACTCCTTGGTAATAGTTACGGGGGGGAATGGAGTAATTTTTCATCCATCTTCTTTGTGAGCACGTTTCCCCTTCAACAGAGCAAGAGTCACAGACTGAAGGATGCAATTTTGGGGGGAACCCCTTTACTATGTTGTTTGTAGCATATGATTGGAGAAGTGTGCGTTGAGAGCTCTAACAATATTCCAGGATGTATTTGTATCTTCCTAGAATACAGTTTTCCAGGGAGGCAATAGCTATAAAAGAAGATGAATATTTCCGTTTAAATTGCTGCCTGTGTGCATTTGTCTACATAGATATGAGCATGTGCATTCAGTTTAAAAATGGGCCTATTGTTCCATTACCGGTGTGAAAAATTAAGCACACAAATTGAGAAATGCAGTTAAAGCTGAAATATCAACCTTGCTACACAGAAGATAGCAGCGTTAAAATGTCATCTTAAATATTTACCTCATAATACATTATAAACTGGAATCAGATAGGTAACACCATATACAGCTTTGTAATATGCCATAGCCAGACTGAAAAAAACAACTTTTTAAAAGGGAAAAAATCAAGATGGAAAATGCCATCCCTTTAATTTCTGCAAATTCATCTTCAGAGTTAAATTCATGTTGAGAGACAGGGTTGGAGGGAATCATTATACTGGGAAAGTTTCTCATCGTGTTGAATCAGATAAACCTTGACTTAAACTATCTGAAAGTCTCAGCTGCTGCTATCCCTTCCCATTCCTCTTAAACCACTATTGGTTTTGTTCTGGACCTGCTTGATAAAGAAGAGCTTGTGACAAAATGTGTATACACCCAGCCACAGTCCATCCAGCTACTGAAATATCTTCTTCTAGTTGCACAGGATTGCTTTTGCTAGTTGTCTTCTGTACCCACAAACACTTATTACTAATATTCTATTCAGTTTCAGTTCATATTAGTGAAGGAAGTAAAATTCCCAAGAAAATGATATGTAGTTATTCAGTTACAAGATTAAAGACACTATTGTATATTAGAGAGACTTTCAAATTTACCTAAATTAAAAAACATCCACCATTGATCCACCATTCTAATTCAGAAGTGGAAGCGCTCATTTTCTGTGTTAAACCTTCTTGCTTTACCTTAGATTCATAGAGCTCATGGCCAGAAAGGACCATTGTGATAATTTATTCTCACCTGCTGTATAAACACAGGCCATAGAACTTCCCTAAAATACTTCCTAGAGTGTATCTTTTAGAAAAAACATCCTATCTTCATATAACAATTGTCAGTTATGGAGAATCCACCATGATCCAAATTATTCCAATAGTTAATTATTCTCACGGTTAAAAATTTACTCCTTATTTCCCGTTTGAATTTGCCTGGCTTCAACTTAGATATGTGTGATTGTTTCATTATTGTATTTTGTACAGTTTTTAACTCTACTGTAGTAAGTGCAAGGTTTCAAAGTGGATCTGAAGATAATAAGGAAAGAAGCTCAATCTTTCTTGCCTTCCTCCTCTTCCCCTCACTCCCATTTTTAAAAATAAATATTCAGGCTGGAGCTTTCTCTCCCTTCGCCCTGCTTCTGAAACAATCTGTAGAAGCAACTTGAGACTTAAATAACTTTGTTCAAATACAACTTAAAGAATCTCTCAAAGCAAGCCAGACTTTCTTTCAATCCAAAAAATCATGAGTGAAGAATGAACTTACTGAATGGCTAATTCTCCTGTTTAAAAAAATTGGGTTTAAGAGCTATTATGGTTACTTTTATTACAGCTGTGCCTAAAGGCTCCATATTGAATTAGAGCCCTATTGTGCTAAGCAGTGCACAAACACATAGAAAGTGTCCCTCTTCCGAAGAACCCAGAGTCTAATTTTTGAGATAAGAAGCAATGAATGGGTGGCATTTACAAACAAGGTGAGAAAGGGAAGGAAGGATGAAAGTAACATTGATTTAAAATCATGTGCTTGCAAACCTTTGTAACAGACTCTCATATAGATCTGGAATGCAGGCTTTGCACCCTCTTATCATGTTGATTTGTGCCTTGGGTATGAGCAGGCTCAGTGATGGTGAGGCAAAAGGGCCAAATCTAACCCAGGATTCTCTTGCAATAAATGATTTGTGTTCAGCAATGCCAGAGTAATTAGAAACCTCTTTGGGTGCAATTCATCAGAGCCTACCACTAATGTCACAGCCCAGAATTGCAAAACAAATACAAGGAGAAATTGGGGCTGAATGCCTCTGAGGTGGAGCGCAGTTTAAAATGCTGACAAAAGAAAACTGAGACAAGCATAGCACTTAATTCCTGGAGACCAGTGGGTCACTGTGTTAGGCACCATACGACAAATAACTGAAACTTGATCCCAGCCTGTTACATCTTGCAATCTAAGTTTAAGATGAGTCAATAGGTGGATATAATAGATAGGGGTGGGGCATAAGATAACAGTGAGACAGTTATCAATAGTGTAATAAGCGGTGGTCACAGCACCCCAGCTGCCTAACCACTGTCAAGTATTTCGCAGGTGGCTCATCATAGGTGAGTTTAAAAGAGGATAATGCAGTGGCCTGGTGCATTTTTGCAGGGAGCTTCTTCTCTGCATAGAGCCAGTATGGAAGAAAGCGCGAAAGTGCATGTTGAAATAATTTCAAATGGGCAATCAAGGGTGGAATCTTGCAGTTTATCCTTATATTTAAAAGGCAATATTAAAAAAAATCCAGCTTTCTGTCCTGTAAAGACCTACCACTCTAAGCCTTTCTACAAGAAAATGTCTAATACAGTTCGTCCTTTATAAAAACAATATATTTGTATCACGATAACATCTAGAGGCGCCAACCAAGATCTGGAACCCATTGTGCAAAGCATGTGTACAAACGCATAGTAAGACACAGTCCCTGCCTCTGTGAAATAGATGAGACACATAGGGTGGGAGAAAGGAAGTGTTATTGTTCCCATTTTAGAGATAAGAGTACTGAGGCTCAAAGATTAAGTACTTTGCCTAAGGCCATTGAAGAAGTCTGGCAGAGCCCTACCCAAAAGACCATCCTTTGTCCCATTATAAATCCCTTGGGCTGTTCAATGTGGGCTTACAGTTTCAAATCTTTGCAGTGTTTAAGCATGTAGTAATGCACAACTGTATGTTCAAGTATCAGGGGCCAATTAAATCTCTAGTGAAAATTAAATATAAAGAGGGGGATTTGCACCCCGAGTATGAGACGTTCAAAAGTGTTCATCTCAGCATGCTGCTCCAAACTCTTTTTTTCCCCCTTAATCTACAACACTCTTAAACAAGAAGTCTCCTGTTGGGGAAGTAGCATCCTCACTGTACAAGTGGGAAAAGTAAAGCACAGAGTGAATTAGAGAAATGGTTAGAATTTAGGAATTCCCAGCCATTTACTTTCACCACTAGATTCGCTGCCTCAAACACCATTGCCCCTTTCTAAGGCTATGAGAAGCAACATAGTCTAGTTGAATGAGCACAGGAATCAGAAAACCTGGTTCTAATCCCTACTGAATCTTTGGCAAGACATTTAACTTCTCTGCCTCTGTTTCCTCATCTGTCATGTGGCTTATTTCTTGCAAGGATAGATGAGAATTGTTTGAGCAGAGCTTTAAACCTGCAAAACTCTCTATAAGTGAGTGATATTGTACTAAATATAATCAGATTCCAGCCGCTCTTTTTATTCAAGCAATGGCATTCGTAGCTATAAACAAAATTAGTCACAGGTGAAAGCCTCCATTAACTGCTACTGACAAAAATGTTAACTTTGCTTGAAGGTGATCTGTAAGTATGCTACCCAAGCAGCCTAGCAGTATCTAGAAGGTGAGCAGAATTTCAATGAGACTTCTTAATCAAAAATGTAAAAGTATTGAGATCCTTAACTTTCTAGCCGTGAAGCTGACTGGAGAAATGAGAGTTGCTCAAGTCTGTAAGTCTCATTTTTTTTATTTATTGCTAATTATTTCACAATGTAATATAACTATTCTAATTTCAAGTTCTTAAATATTAACTGTGGTGGACTGGAACTGCTATATAATAATTTTTAATACGGTATGTCACCTAGTCAGTGAGGTGAAGTTACTGTACGGGAAAGTCTAATAACTCAATGTAAGTGAATTAATGCATTGGTCTAGCTGAATAGGGGGCTGTTGGAAAAACATGTAGGAAAGCAACACAATGGATCCTGACAAACAGCCTCCCAAGAAATACTTAGTGGGAAATTACAGGATGATGGACTACTTCCAGGCTCCAGCCCAGATTAACACAACTGTGTTGCAAGTGCTGAGAGCCAACAGTTCAGAGGGCTATAAACAATAAAAAATGACTTAGTCTCTGGGCAGGGGGGTGATGAAAAAGATTGAGCAGCTTTTAAAGGACACTGTCTCTGAAGCAGAGGGAAAGGAATTGTCTTTTAAGGGAACAGATTATGCCACCCGGACGCTAATGCTCTCTGTGTTGGGAGAGGAGGGGAGGTAGGAACCTTATACCTAACAGGATCCCCTGCTGAGGTAATCATGGTTAGCACCTCGGGACTGCTGCTCAAGGCATGGTCGGAGAGTGGAAGAATCGTGTAATTCCACTCCAAGAGAGATGATAGCTTGAGGCCCAAGATGTGAGAGGTGTATGTACTCAAAGAGGAGTCAGAGATGTAGTTAGACCAGTAGCGGTGATTTGTACATGGAGATCTTGCTCTTTATCTGTATAGACATCACTCAGAAACAAAGGACTTTCATAAAACTAATACACTTGTTTACACCTATTTATATAGAATAGTTCAAAGGAGCAAGGCCAGATCTTGAAAGATTCTGTTGTCCATTAGTTCTTTATCAGTAAGTACACTATCACCTAATAATAAAAAAACCCGATACATTAAAAATGCTTTCAGAAATAGGTAATACATATCAGAATAATAAAGCATTTTATTGGAGCCTCGTCATTTTATTATCTTAATCTGACTGCAGTGGAAGCATGAGGTTATGTGCATTCAGTCCAGATATTTGGCCACAACCAAGGCAGACCTAGGATTACCATTGCTATTGGAAGGAACTTGAAAAGGATCAACAGTTTTTTAAAGAGGGATTGAATTTAACCGTTAGAATTCTCAGAAATAGTTTGAGTCAGGATCTTAGTGTGTGGCTCCCATGGTGACTGGCACTCTATACTGAGATTAGCGTGTGGATATTTCCCACCTATGTTTTCAGCTAACACTAATACAGTAAATCAGAGCTTTTAGAAACATTTGCCAATAATGTGGCATTTTCCCCTATGAAAACACGTTATCTTTCATCTATTAGACTCCTAACACTTTGTCTCTGAATTATTATTTTTTATAATAGGGTACAATAACTTATTCTGTTCCTTGATTTTTCTGCCAGTTACTTTCAGTCTAATAGGTATATTTTTTGCTTAGCACGTTTCATCCATACATCTCAAGGTGCTTCAACAAAGATGGACAAGTATCTTCAGGTAAAATTTTCAAAAGCGCATAAGTGATTTAGGCGCATAACTCCTACTGAAAAGCAATGGAACTTAGGCTCTGAAGTCACTTAGATCCTTTTCAGAACTCTACCCATTCTGCCTATTTTTTAACTGAGGCACAGAGAAGTTAAGTGACTTGCCCAAGATCACACTGGAATTCTGTGGCAGAGTGAGGAATTGGACCCAAACAGTGCTCACAGTATGGAGAAAAAAGTTGGAGGGACCCTGAATGTCAAGCAGCTTGCTTTTTAATTTAAATAGTAGTGAGAAGCAAGGGGGTCACAAGACAGAAGTCCGGTAGCCCCTAGAACAGGGGTTGGCAACCTTTCAGAAGTGGTGTGCTGAGTCTTCATTTATTCACTCTGATTTAAAGTTTCGCATGCCAGTAATACATTTAAACATTTTTAGAGGTCTCTTTCTATAAGTCTATAACATATAACTAAACTATTGTTGTATGTAAAGTAAATAAGGTTTTTAAAATGTTTAAGAAGCTTCATTTAAAATTAAATTAAAATGCAGAGCCCCCCAGAATGGTGGCCAGGACTCAGGCAGTGTGAGTGCTACTGAAAATCAGCTCGCGTGCTGCCTTCGGCACGTGTGCCATAGGTTGCCTACCCCTGCCCTAGAAGAAGTAAGGGGGCCCAGAGTCCTGCAACCGTCCTGTAATTCAAAAACTGGACCCAGACCTTCTGAGTCTGTGTGCAGATCCTTAACTGAAAGACCATCCCTCTTCTCTGAATATTGTCTAAGTAGAATAATATGAGACTATTTATTGATTTTTGTGGTCTGAAAGAATAGATACATATATAAGCAAAAAAAATTGATATCTGATAATTACTCAACATTTTGCCATCTGAATAATTCATTCTTGGGCAGAGATAACACCGATCCTCAGCAAGTCATCCAAGACCCAGGAGCTGCCCTATAGATAGTGTCAATACTCTAGAAAGTCTGCCTGATTGCTTCTTATCATGTGTTCATGGACTCACTGCACTTGAATGGTCCATGCCCACTTGCGGCCCGTAAAAAGTGTGCTTTTCAGAATTAGCTCACGGGAAGTCAGTGTACCTGGACTCCAGTTCTGGTAACTTGGAACAGGCATTGAAAGCTGAATCACAGTGTTCAGACTTGGTTTCCTGAAATAAGGAATAGCAACCAGTAGCCTGATTCTCAGTGGTGCTGAGCATTGAAGTCAGTGGGGTCTCTGGATGTTCAGCGTCTATGAAAATGCTGAACTTCAGATCACTTAAATAAGTGCCTGAATATGAGTTTAACCATAAACTTGTGAAACTTTTACTCTTAATGTTTTGCATTTTCTCTTAACTTGTCTGTTCTTGTTCTGTTTCAGCTCAGACAGGAAGACAGACTCTCTGTTTGCAGCAAATTATGCTATGCAATAGGAGGTGCTCCAAACCAAGTTGCAACAAGTGCCACTGCTTTTTTTCTACAGATCTACCTGTTAGATATAGCACATGTAAGTAATGTGCAAAGTGCTTTCTGGCTCCAACTTTGTTCAATTACGATGTCATCACCTATTTAATTTTCCTGTATCTAATATTAAGATAATTCAACTAATATACCTTTTAAACTATATTCTGTTGTTGTTTTTAATTGTTCAGCCCCTGTTGAAACTCTTTTGAGCTTAGTGACAAAACGTATTTAGTAATTATGCTTGATAAATATAATAGTATCGAGATTGGATGGTAACGGTGCTTGATTATCTGGTCCCTATTAGTTTAATTGTTTGTCACTCCCACTAAATAAACAGAAAGGAGCCATTTGTTCCACAGTTTCTCCAGCAAAGGTCTGAGCTCCACTTTTTCCCCCTCCCCTCAACTTTTTAGGGGTCACATACCTCATTTTACAGGGATTACATGGAATTCTTCCCCACATAGAGGATTGAGCCATTCTCTTCCAAATCCCAGCTGTGCTGTTCCTGTGGGATTATGAAGCCCACTATGCGAAATCTTTTATATTCAATCTGAGCCATTCCCAAGAAATTAACATTCAGAGTTAACCCTTTGCAGCCTTCAATTTTACCATTAGAATTCCATCCATCTAATTTACCCTCATAACCTATCTAGGTATGTATATAATCCCTCACCACCTAGAAACCTTGGACCAAATTCAGAATTGCTGTAAGGAACTACGAATTGCACGCTCTTATAAGCAGGTGTGAATTGGTCCCTGTTGTATTTTAATATTTGTATCATTGCATTTAGGGCCCTGGTCATGGTAAGCACTGTGCAAACATGTATACAGAGATAGATCCCATGCTAGAAAGTTTATAATCTCTCCAAGTTTCCCTTCAACACTCTATAACCTAGTCCAGAATTCATTTCCTTGCTAACCCATTGTGTTATCTGAGCAATGCCAGTGCATGAACCTTCTCATCTGAAGCTGTCTGTGTGCCCCTCATCACCATAGTATCTGAGCACCTGTATCTGTATCTCTTTGGCTCATTGACTATCTCATTTCTAATTTCAGTGGAAGTTTATACCTTTTATCCCTCCTCCGTGCCTCTTAAATCCGTTTCTCCTGCTGTTATCTAGTGGAGCTGGATGGAAAATAGTAAATATTTTTGGTGGAAAAAATTCAAAAGAAATGAATTTTTTTTTTAAGTTGGGGGGAACATTTTTCAGTTTTTTCAAAGGGGGAAAACCCAAATATTTGCATAAATTTGTTTAAGAATAAAGACCATTTTTTGTTGTTGGAAAAAAGTTTGGATGGAAAATTTTCAACCAGCTCTTATTTAATATTAAATTTTTCAATCGCTATGATTGAATTCTAACATAGCTTGGGATAAATTTTGTATGAGACATGCACTGCAAATGTGTGCAGTGTCTGCCTTTAACAAATCATGGTGTATATCCTTGACGTTTCAAACCTTATCCTCACTTTGTCTGTCTTTGCTCTTCCCTTCCTATTGAAACAGAGAAGAGCAGAAGATTTCGTAGGCAGTCTCGTTAGGCAGCTCCAGTCTCAATAAAGGTTTTGTTTTTTAAAGCAACATGGCTTAGCAAAACCGATGATATGCATATTGAAATGACTCTCTAGTCACTTAGCTTGGTGACAAGGCAATGCTAGAGTAACTACAGCAGATCCCACCTCAGGTGTCCCCTGCTCTCTTTCACCCCCCATGACTCTGTTGTTTATATGTGAATTCTTGCACTCAGTACAGATATACACCTCTACCCCGATATAACGCTGTCCTCGGGAGCCAAAAAATCTTACTGCATTATAGGTGAAACCGCGTTATATCCAACTTGCTTTGATCCGCCAGAGTGCGCAGCTCCGCCCCCCCGGATCTCTTCTTTACCGCGTTATATCCGAATTCATGTTATATCGGGTTGCGTTATATTGAGGTAGAGGTGTATGTAGGAATGACTACATCCCACATAATTAATCATAATCTGAAAAATACACACTTGCTTGGTAAATTTCTTTTTTTTTCCATTTGATTTTTTTTTTAATGTGGGAAAACTTTAAAATGTGCTTCATTTGACCAATGTGCTCTCTTCTGTTCTTTGGCATATACTGGATTTTAAGTAACAGTTTACATTATTCACTTGTGACCCTAACTGCAACTGTTATTAAAAAACAAACAAACTAGATGTGTTCCAAGTTATCCAAATTCATCTTACTCAGGTTTAGTTGGGGAAAAAAAGTTGCATACAGAAATGTTGTACAGAACATACAGAATAAGCATTCAGAAGAAACAGTATTATTTTGGAATATTAACTCTAGTAGTCACAGTTCAGTTCTTTGTAGAAATAAGCCCATCATGCCAAAACCACTTTCACAATTAGCACCAGTTGGCACTCTTATAGGTAATCTCAGTAGAGATACTAAGGGCTGAATGGGCATGGGAAATGAACTATACTCTTGTCTGCTCCAGCTCAGGAGCAGAAATTTAGAAATGGGGTCTTGTGGGAGAAGCTTACCTTACCTCTACTTCTGCTGTATCTGGTTTTATGATTAAACCACAGACTTCAGTCTCCAGTGTTGTCTTGCCAACACCTCTTCCGCGCATTAAATTCACCTATGATCTTTCTCTCCTGGCCTTTTCCCCGTCACACACATTCTCTCCTGCGTAGTGCCTGTATCTCAGTGTCTAGTTTGTTGTCTCGCAACACGCATTGATGGTGGAGGGCTAGTTATTCATGATTTTTAATAGTAGTCGATGTGTGTTGTAAGTGAGCTATCACTACACTTTACATAAAACACTGAGATTCTTTTTGGAAAGTTGTTTTATGTTGTTTCATTGAATGATGGATCTTGTTTAGAGCACTGTGTCTATACTTGCAGATTACTCCGTTTCATGCCTCTTTGGTGCTGTTCATTGGCAAAGCCTGGGGTGCAGTTACTGATCCTGTTGCTGGCTTTTTTATTAGCAAAAGTAAATGGACAAAAATTGGCCGGCTTATGCCTTGGTAAGCAGAAAATATTTTGCTTTTTTTTTCCTCTTTCCTTTAATCCTAGAATGGCTTCATTGAATTAAACCTTTTTTGTTTTGTTTTTGCTTTTTCCTTTCTCAAATGAAACTGATTTTAGTATGGATAGAATGAATATGTAAAAAAACCCCACTCCTGTCTGCTTAGAGGATTGGGCCAAAAGAAACCTGATGAGGTTCAACAAGGACAAGTGCAGAGTCCTGCACTTAGGACGGAAGAATCCCCTGCACTGTTACAGACTAGGGACCGAATGGCTAGGAAGCAATTCTGCAGAAAAGGACCTAGGGGTCACAGTGGATGAGAAGCTGGATATGAGTCAACAGTGTGCCCTTGTTGCCAAGAAGGCTAACGGCATTTGGGGCTGTATAAGTAGGGGCATTGCCAGCAGATCGAGGGACGTGATCATTCCCCTCTATTCGACATTGGTGAGGTCTCATCTGGAGTACTGTGTCCAGTTTTAGGCCCCACACTAGAAGAAGGATGTGGAAAAATTGGAAAGAATCCAGCGGAGGGCAACAAAAATGATTAGGGGTCTGGAGCACATGACTTATGAGGAGAGGCTGAGGGAACTGGGATTGTTTAGTCTGCAGAAGAGAAGAATGAGGGGGGATTTGATAGCTGCTTTCAATTACCTGAAAGGGGGTTCCAAAGAGGATGGATCTAGACTGTTCTCAGTGGTAGCAGATGACAGAACAAGGGGTAATGGTCTCAAGTTGCAGTTGGGGAGATTTAAGTTGGATATTAGGAAAAACTTTTTCACTAGGAGGGTGGTGAAAATTTCACTGGAATGGGTTACCTAGGGAGGTGGTGGAATCTCCTTCCTTAGAGGTTTTTAAGGTCAGGCTTGACAAAGCCCTGCCTGGGATGATTTAGTTGGGGATTGGTCCTGCTTTGAGCAGGGGGTTGGACTAGATGACCTCCTGAGGTCCCTTCCAACCCTGATATTCTATGATTCTATGATTCCTGTTTTCAGCTGCACATCCATAAAATTACAACAAGCGGCTTTCTTGGAAGCTCCCTGAAGAAACCACTCAATTGTTTAGAGATGGGCCGAAACTGAAACCTCAAATCCAAAATCCTGTTAAATTTGGGTGGGAGAGGATCTGAACCTCCAGATCTGACCAAACCCCTTTGTGGTTTTGATTCTGAGTTGGATTCTGCATCAAAAGGGGCTTATTTTCCACTTCTGGTTCAGATACATCCAAACTGTTGGAAGATTGGCCATTCGTTAGATACTTGTTTGAGCCCTCACTCCGGCACTGCACCCATCTCAATGGGTTCCCATCCTTGCATGCATGCTTGGCTGGAGCTCACCAACTCTAACATGGTAGGCCTAGAGACTCAACAGGGTATGTCTCAGGCCACCTTGCTGAGCTGCTTGCACTGCCCTAGTGGTCAGTTCCGTTCTCATCACGGGCAGTGCAGGATCTTCCCCCGTCAGCATTCATCCCAGCTCAACACAAGCCAGTCCCACCGGCCATTTCCCCACACCTCTCGGTACTCTTTTTTTACGTCTTCACTATCAGCCCCCCTAATTAAAACATTTAATTGGAGGGTGAAAATTGTCATGATTTTTAACAAGGAACCAACTGCTGGAAGAGTTTGGAGCTGCCAGCATTGTTGTAGTTCACAGAACTTCATTCCCCCTTTTCATACTCCCACCTCAAGCAGCTAAATGTGGTGTAGCTGCAGCTCCAGCATGCTCAGGGACTCTGGTCCTGCTTGCATTACTCTCCTCTGAAGCACACTAAAGCCCTTAGACAGCTCTTGCTCTATTTTGACCTTCACTAAATCTATATGTAACAATTAAAAGCAAGTATCACATACACTTTTCATGTGGTGTAAGGAGGGGGGAGGTATACCCTAGTGTTGAACAGAAATATAAATATTACCAGTGGGGGAAGGAGGGTAAAAGGTGGGAGTGTAAACTGGAAAAGAATGATGCATGTTAGAGGACCCAAACTCTCCCATGATGTGTTGTGGATTCTTTTTTCCTTTTAAAAACAAAAAGAAACAGGATGGCTTATGGACTCTGGAGTCTTTTGCCTTTGTCATTGATTTCAGTCTCATAGATTCAAAGAAACTACTGTCAGAGTATTTGAGTTAGTGACTAGACCTGTGCAAATAACTGATTCTCTTCCTCCACCCCCCCCCTCCAGTTTGTTGGCCAATTGGAAAATTAAAAACAAATAAACAAAAAAGAAATCCAAGTTGACCCAAAAGAAAAAAATTAAATTTTTAGTGAACTGAAAAAGTTTCGGGTTGAATAAAACATTTAGTTTAGCAGTCCCTAGCTGCTAGAAGCTGGGAATGAGCAACAGGGGATAAATCACTTGATGATTACCTGTTCTGTTCATTCCTTCTGGGGCACCTGGCACTGGCCACTGTCGGAAGACAGGATACTGGGCCAGATGGAACTTTGGTCTGACCCAGTAGGGCCGTTCTTATGTTCTTATGTTTGAAGGAATTATTTTTTTACCTTTTTAAAATAAAGTTGAAGTAAAATTTCAAATGAAAAATTGTTTTGAATTGAAAAATCAAAATACTTTGTTCATTCACGAGCACTAAACTCACTGTATGAAAAAAATTAAGCTAGAAGAAGATCATGATGAGGTAGGGTGCATTTTATAATAACCCAGTGGGATTAGCTGTTTTCGGAATCATTTCTCCGTTCTGTTATATCCTGTAAATACTGTCTGTTCAGGACAAAGAATAGTGTTAGAATGACTCTCAGCCTAGCATCACATAGACTTATCAGCCCCTTGCATTAAACTCCCTAGTGTACAACTTGCACTTACACTTCACTTATCTAATCAAGCCTTTAAAATACGCTTTCCAAACAGCCGTTGTTTTTCTGGAGGAATATTTTTTAAATGTTGTATTATCACGGAAAACTCTTTAACCCTATAGTATACAGCACTGCCCATTTACATCAACTGAAGACCTGGTATTGTATTTCTAATTAGCTTAAAACACCTTTTCTTGGGGTTTGATTTGATTAATATTTGTAGAGTGAAATTATTACAGCCATTTAAGTTTTTTAAGTGAACTAGGTAATTATGCAAACTTCACTCCTTGCCCCATCTGACAGGTGTATTTAATAAAGGAGGAGTAGATTTTTTTATTAAAAAAAGGTTAAGGTTTTATTTAATACAGTAACAAGCCATCAAAATGTTGGTAGTCTCCCTTGTACAGAGTGTGATGTTTCAAAGGAATGAGCAGGTGCTGGGATAAGGGATACTAACACAAAATGTTACACATTAGTTTCCTTCAGGAGGAACCACAGATAGACTTGTGATTCAGCAAGGCATTGAATCACATGCCTAACTTTAAGCATGAGTATTGAAGTGAATGGGGAAGGGAAAGTGAAGGGTAGGAAGGGGGAAAAACAAGAAAGACAGTTATTTTTGTGAAGTAGCACAAAAGTTTGCTGTAAGAACCATTTTGGGGACAGGGAGGGTGAGTTTCCCCAACCTAATTGCCTTGGGATGCTTACATCACATCCTCGTTTACTGCTTCAAGGACTGCCCCAGTATGAGCGAACTGAGCTGTGACCTAGAAACCAGGAAAGGCAGAGAGTACCAGAACCTGGCTACTTTCCTTGCTACTCTACACATTCAGCTCCCAGTGTTGCTTTTCATCCCATAGAGCAGTGTGGAAGAGCCATTGTTTTGCTGAACTATTTACCTACATTATTCTTTTGTAGTCCACTTTTTCAATATACCATTGCAAAAAAATCAGCTGACCCCTAATGTCAATAGGAGAAAACAGTGAGAATAGGCCTGTTGTGAAGGGATTAATCTGTTTTCTCTTTTGTTTGAATTTTTATTGTGACCTTGGTCATCTAATTGCATTGTTTAATGTCTGCTTTGCAAGAATACTGGAGAACACTGCTGCTGCAGGTCATGCTGTGGGGAATGAATTGCATTTGATACAATGAAATTTGAAAATAGTGTTGTTTGTCTGATAGCCTTATATTAACTTGGCATATTGCTGCCTAGTGGCTATACTTGAATTCAAGTTTCCATGATATTTTTTTTTAAATCATCCTTACTCATTAGGGGGCTGATCCTGCTGCTGTTGGAGTCATTGGGCGTTTTGCCACTGACTTAAATGGGAGCAGGCTTGGCCCTACAATCGTATTTCACAGGGATGGACAAATGTAGGTCCTAGGCAGTTCTACAACGTGACGCATGGCTGCCTCTCACCTATCACACTGAAATGTCAGGTCAGCAGTGAAAAGGCTAAGCTGAGAGGAGAGTTGGAGGTGCCAGGAGGGGGAAAAAAAGACCCTTGATAATAAAGAGGCTTGTATTGGCAGGTGGTGAAGCATGTTATAACATGTGACCATGTGGCTTGGTTCTCAGTGGGGCTTTTCAGTAAAGGTCTCGGGGTGTGTGGTGGGACTAAGTATTGACCTCGTGGTTATACCATAATAGCAGATGAAGGTTTTTTTTTCCTGTTAATTGTAAATACATCATTAAATATAACTAATCTTTGCTCCTTTTCTTTAACTAATTGTATTATTTAACTCTGGGGTGTGTTTTGGGGGAGTATGATTTAATATTGTTATGTATTGAATTATGCTGATTATGCATTAATGGACTGAATAGTATTATATATAAACTGTGTCAAATAGTGCATCTAAAGCATTTTGAAAAACTGCACAAAATTAAGTTATTGCTTAAGTAGGTGCTGGGAAAATTAATTTCTTTTTTTGTCAACCCACCAAGATGCTTTCTAATTAAAGTGACATGAACATGTCCTTCATTGTAGGATGTTGGGGTGTACGCCCTTCACGATTGTGTCCTATTTCTTCATGTGGTACTTGCCTCCTTTTGTAGCGGGAAGAGTTGTGTGGTACCTGACTTTCTATTGTCTTTTCCAAGCATTGACGACAGTAAGTAGATCTAGATTTACAACATTCTCAGCAATAAAATGCTTTCATTTTCTGGCTTTGCTTTATGTGCCTTCTGATTTAGTGGATTGGGGGTTTTTGCACCCAGTTTGCACATTGACTTTCAGTGAGACTTAGAGTTCTAAGTGCCGAAACTACTTTTAAAAATGGGATTTAGGTATGTAAGTCACTTATTGCGTTTGGAAGGCAATGGAGAATCAGGCCCTCAGCTGTGAAATAGTTACTAAATAGTCATTCTTGGATATCCCTGGATGGGGAGGCTTGACTTCTCCACATTGATTTTAACATGAAGGGGCCTTACACCAGGTTAGCGGCAATATGTAATTTATGTATCATCTTTCATTTCAGTGGATTCCAAAGCACTTTTCTGACAGACTGCATGCCAGGGGTAATCAATAAGTGGACCGCGGGCCAAATCCGGACCACCAGACACTTTTGAACAGATCCCAAAATCTTCTTATGTAGTTATTATTATCATTATCGTCAGGGCTTAAATTCAGCTGGAGCTGTATATTTCAGCCCCCCCTGGAGTTTTTAAAGCATGTTGTGGGTTGTGGGGGGCTCCGGGAAATACTCCGTGAGAATTTAAGCCCTGATTATCCTTATTTTTGTTATTATTTTCTCTGGAGTCTGGTGATGTGCAAAACAAGACCCAGGTTGTGAGAGGACACATGCACAGGAGAGGGCATGTGGGTATGTGAATCTCTGTTACAAAGTAATCTGCAGATTTAAAAAGCTGGAAAAACACTAGCTGAGAGCTCTCTGTCCAAATATCAACCTGACCTGATCTTGCTTAAGTGATTAAATCTCATCTACATCGCAGTTTAACATAATGTGGCTGCAGGCCACCAAAATACTTGAACTCCTGAGTGACTTGGACTTTTGTCATTCATGCAGATCACTGGAAGTTTAAGGGTCTGCTATATTTCAGTTTTTGGTTGGAGTATTAAGCTCAATTCCTTTGTTATTTTCTATGATGATAGATTGTCATTAAGAAACCCACAGTGAGTTTAAATGAGCAAGAATTTTATTCCCTGTCTTTTGAAGGAAAAGATCTACTCCACCCTTATAAAATGCTATTTGTGATTTCAGCTTTAAAGCCTGTTTGTACTGAACGTAAGGCATCAGGGCTAGTCAGAAAGAAGGTTTTAGTTACAGCTCAGTAAGAAAACATCAACATTTGCCACATGTAATAGAGGCAAGTATGCACTTTGCGTGAATAGGGTACCATATGTCCTTCCCAGATATGTTCTCTCCTATTTTATCACATAAAGGGACAAAAGGCTAGTCCTGTTGGTTTAAAGCACAAGATTGGGAGTCAAGAGGTCTGGTTTCTCTTTCCAGCTTTGCTGAAGACCAGCTCTGTGAATCTGGGCAACTGGTTTAATCTCTGTGCCTCCGTTTTCCCTTTAATAAAATAGGAATATTATTACTTACTTCTCTTATAAAGAGGGCGGTGGTGTGTATTTATTTACATAGCACTGGAAGCTTATTAGATGCTTCCGATAAATATATAGGCGAGGTCACTGTCTCAAAGGGTTTGCCATCTAAATAGGCAAAAGAGAATAGGATGGCTAGGGACAAGAATAAATGCTAGAGCTGGAATATTTAGCATACGTGTTGTTTCAAAATTTTGGAAGTTATTTTTTGTTTTAGTTTAAAACTTCGAGGTGAGAATTTATACTATATCTTTACTGCCAAAAAGGTATGTATTTTACAGCAAGATAACTAACTCTCTCCTATTAGGAAATGCTAGTAGTAACAAAACTCTGTAGCATTTACCACAGTGTAGCTGCATGAGGCCAACCACGAGCATAGGCGCCGACTCCCTGGGTGTTCTGGGGCTGGAACACCCATGGGGAAAAATTGGTGGATGCTCTGCACCCACCGGCAGCTCCCTGGCCCCACCCCCCCGGACCCGAGCTCACCTCCGCCTCCGCTCCACTTCCTCCTCTGAGCACGCTGCCGAGCCCTGCTTCTCCCCCCTCCCTCCTAGCGCTTGTGCCGCGAAACAGCTGTTTAGCACGGCAAGCGGTGGGAGGGAGGGGGAGGAGGAGGAACACGGCGCGCTCGGGGAAGAGGCAGGGCCGGGGTGGGGATTTGGGGAAGGGTCCAATAGGAGCAGCGAGGGGGCAGAGTCGGGGCGGGGCCAGGGACTAGCACCCACTGGCGCCAAGGAAAGTTGGTGCCTGTGGCCATGAGTGGTGTGGTTATAGTGCTGACCTAACCTAGCTACATCACAGAAAAAACTACAGAGCCTTTTGGCCACTAGGCTTTTACTTTGGGATAACTAACACACAGTAGTTATCTTGCTGTAAAACAAACAAAAAGACTTTCTTGGCCGTGAAGACAGCCTTAGGCAGTGTCTTCACCAGGAAAAAAGGTTCATTCTTTGTGTTCACTAGCATTTTACCTTATGTTAGTTAAGAACACGGCTTTTTTCCTAGTGAAGACAATCCCTAAGAGTTTTTGGCATCCTGAAAGAAGAGTGGTTTTTAAGGAGGAAGTTGAAGGAGCACAAAGCGGAGGCAAGGTGTACTGGGTACGTTATTTATTATTTATGTGACCGTAGCACGTTGGAGCCCTAGTCATGGACCAGGACTCGATTGTGCTAATTGTTGGATAAACACAGAACAAAAAGACGGTCCCTGTTCCAGAGATCTTATAGTCTGAGTAAGGGAGCAAATTCCTGTGCCCAATTACACATTGTTCCAGGCTATCAGAGGAACTGAGTACGCTACTCTGTAATGCTTTCCTATGTGGTGTTCTTTCTTTATGTAGTTATTCCAAGTACCGTATTCTGCTCTCACCATGTTTCTCAGCCCAGACCAGAAGGAGAGAGATTCAGCAACAGCATACCGTGAGTTTGACATGGGTTTTTGTTTTAAGTTTGGTGTCTGAGTTTGGTTAAAATCCATTTTATTGAAAGTAGTCTCCTGACATTTGTGTGGCCTAATATTGGGTTTCTAGACAAAGAATTATTAGGCTCTGATGGAAAAATGGGGCATCATAGGGGTTTTTTTTTAATGTGTCTTGTAAATATTTCCATCTTCCTTCATGTTTTACAACTGTTGGATTAGCCACAGACTTTCCTCCCAGGACATAAGTTAGCCACAAGAAACTACTCTTATCTATAGTGTTTTCTGGATTTCTAAAGCCAGTTGTTGCTATATGAATAATGGTTGCTAATTATAGGTGATCTGCAGAGAGGAAAAATTAGTGTTGATTATTTTTATAATGACATTTAAATAAGGCCTGAAAGTCTCTTTTTTTTCCTTTTTGCCTTCTTTGGATATTTTACAGTAGAAATTCAGGTCTTGTCTAATCCGTTTTTCATAGAAGACTTTGTGGGTGACAGGACAGCTGGTAGACTTGACATCATAGAACCAAGAAAATTAAATGTGACCAAGAAGGAAAGTGACTTGTCTAAAAATTATCTATCTTGTTTTGGTTAACCTCATTCAACTGTAACACCCATCAAATAGTTTGGAAGAAAGACCTCTGTTAAAACAGTCAGTTGATCATAGAATCATATAAATGTAGGTCTGGAAGGGAACTTGAGATGTCATGTAGTCCAGCCCCTTGCTGAGGCAGGACCAAGTATAGACCTCTTGTCTTCCAAAAAGTTCTCCAGGAAAACCATACAAGACTTGCTGTTCCTTTTGTTTTAAAGCTAAAGGAAAAAAAAGTCTTAAAACTCCCTTTCAAGCTTTCTTTATACATCATAAAGAGCAAATAAGGGCACAGTTAATTTTTCCTCCTCTTCACATCAGCTTTAAAGTTGTCATTTCCCTCCTTCCCGCCCCCCACCAGTCTCTCCCCCTTATATGTGAGTATAACAGTCCATTTCTAGGTATCCTGGCCAAAAGCAGTGAAAGTGAAGAGAAAGCCTGCTATTTTCCTTGGGCCAAATTACTCAAGCTCTACATGAAAAACTATGTCTTGACTTGGCCTTCAATATTCCCTTAGTGCGCTTCGAATTACATGGCAGATTTTTTTGGGGTGGGGGATTGCTTTTGCTTTTTTATTTTATTTTATTTTATTTTATTTTATTTTTTCCCTGGTTGTGCTTGTTTTCTTACTGACAAGAGGCTTTCTTCCTCCATTTGTCAACCTAATCCTCAACATGCTGGCTAGACTAAATGTAAAACAAAACTGTGTAACCAGAATGGTATGGCCAAGTTTTTGAACAGACACAAATCCGAAATTTCAGAGTTATGATACCCACAGCATTCATAACTCTCCCCTGAGGTGCAGTACATATGTGATCTTTCATGTTATCTAATATTTCAACAGGAAGCATGGTCTAGTAATTAAAGGACCGGATTGGGAATTGGGAGATCAGAGTTCTGTTCATATAGACAGAGTTCTCTGTGGGAGAAAAGGGAATAAACTTTGGGAAAGTCACTTAAACAGTATGCCTTAATTCCCATCTGCAAATTTAGCATAATACTTACCTCTCAGGGATGGCATGACACCTGTACATTAATATCTTTGAACTCCTGAAAGGCAGCATGTATAGACAGTGTTATCTTATTGTTTATGATTGGGTTTTATATGTCCAGTTGTGCAGTGCAGCCATGTTATGGCAGTGGCATGAATAATAACTTTGAATTGCCTGACTTGTGTGTGGGGTTTTTTTTTTAATATTTCTTTGGCGCTGAGATTTCTTGCAGTGCTGACGTTGACAAGGGAAATGGTCTCTTTTTACAAGGTCTTCTCAAAAACATTCCCCTCTGGCTCCTCTGCCTGATCCAAAGATCACTGTTTGTTTGTAACCTCTAGAACATCAGCTAAAGGAATTTGTTAAAGAAAAAAATGCAATGTAATATATGATAGTGTGCTTTTTAATAACATTGAGGCTATGGCTACACTACAGCTTAAGTCGACATAAATTATGTCCCTCAGGCATGTGAATTAGCCACCGCCTTGAGCGACATAATTTATGCCGACTTAAGCGCTGGTGTGGATAGTGCTATGTGAGCAGGAGAGCTTCTCCCGTTGCCATAGCTACTGCTGCTCGCTGGGGGAGGGGCTGGAGTAATTAAACTGACAGGAGAGCTCTCTATTGTACCCATAGCCTGAGAAACAGAGGTACCACTGCCCTCTACTGGAAGAAGTAGAACTCCTTAACCATGTCAGTTCTATACTGTTGCCCGCTATTTGAATGCATGACAAAGGTAGATACTTTCAAAGTTATTTTAAGGCAAGTTCTACTTAAATTTAAGAAGTAGAACCTACCTTAAAACAGCTTTGGAAGCACTATTTTCTTGGCTAAGCTAGAAATTAACCATTAAAATGTAATAGATTATAATTCACAACGACTTTGAAATATGCCACCTTTTCAGCCCAACACTGCTTAGAAAAGAAAATGCATTTGCAGGTGAATTTCTATTGCATCTTATGATGGCTTTCTTCTTATCATATGCAAGCATTAGGTACAGCACACCTTCACTAGCCACTATAGAGGTTACAAATGAAGAGGTGGCATTATGATACAGTGCTGTGACTCATCTCATAGCAGATGACAGAACAAGGAGTAATAGTCTCAAGTTGCAGTGGGGGAGGTTTAGGTTGGATATTAAGAAAAACTTTTTCACTAGAAGGGTGGTGAAGCACTGGAATGGGTTACCTAGGGAGGTGGTGGAATCTCCTTCCTTAGAGGTTTTTAAGGTCAGGCTTGACAAAGCCCTGGCTGGGATGATTTAGTTGGGGATTGGTCCTGCTTTGAGCAGGGGGCTGGACTAGATGACCTCCTGAGGTCCCTTCCAACCCTGATATTCTATGATTCTATGCTCTGTAGTTACCCATTGCACCAGATGCTCAGCGATTTTTGAAGCTCTGCATGGCATGTCCAATTGAAATTTTAGATTGGGTTACAGCCAAATATTTTAGGTCAGACTCATATTTGGATCCGGGCTAGCCAGCACTTTTGGTCAGCCAGTCAAGTTGGGAGTGAAATTTGGGGTTGGTGACTTAACCTGAATCAAGAAAACACGTCAGGTGACCCATAAGATCACATCCTCCATTCCATGGTCCTCTCTGTTTGAGAAGATAGCAGCAGTTGCTGGAAGTCCCACACTGTGGAGAATGAAAGCTCAAAACAGGAAACCTCTCTGTCTCTCTTAAGTAATGGCTCTGCACCGTCTTTCATCTAAGCCCAAACAAGAGTACTCATAACACACATTTGAAACAAAAATTCTCTTTACACAAATCAGGAACTATCTCTTTAAGTCATGCATGTTTGGAAATTGAATCCAGTTTGACGGGATGCAATAATGAGAAACCTGAATTTCGGATTTGTGCTCAGCACAGCAGACTTTAAGTCAGTAATGTCTAAGCAACCCAGTTTAGGGGGAAAGAGGATGCTATAGCTATATTAATTATGCATCACTTAGAGTCAGTGATGGTCCATGGATCACAGTTTGAGAAATGATGAACTAGGCAAACATGGCATTATAAAATGAGAGAACTGACTGGCTTGATCTCTCTGGAGGCTTTTCATTTAATGCTATAATACTGAGATGTAATGGATTTATCATTCTCTAGATCCTTAAAATGATGCTGTTCCTAAGATACTTGTCTCCATGGTGGAGGTAACTCCTGCCCCAAGACAGACGAACAAATTAGTTAATTCACACAGGTCATTTCCTACCAGACAGAAGGAATACCCTGGAGCTTTTGGGCTGATTGAGGAGATGGTATTCAATTTTGTGATGGCATCAGCTGCTGTCGTCACCAGTAGAAGTTGCTCTGATTAAAAACCACAAAACAAAACAAAAAGGGGCCCAATACACATGTGCAGTTAGCGCAGTCACATGCACGCAGTTCTAAAAGTCTGGTCCTCAGTCACTTTAGATATTAAAACTTAGCACATAAGGGCTTCATGTTCTTCACAAACATCAACTAAGATTGACAGGGTGACTGTGAGGTAGGTAAATATCAATCCCATTTACAGTTAGAAAAAGTGGGTACAGAGAAGTAGGTGACTTCCTAAGTCACTGTTAGATCCAGGATTAGAACACAGGTGTTCTGGCTCCCAGTCCTGTGCTCAGAGAATGCCTCTCAGCATTTAAGCTATATTTCAACTGTATTCCCCTACATACATTAGTCCCAGCCATATAGCTCTTACTTATGTTCTATAGCAGGGGTTCTCAAACTGGGGGTCGGGACCCCTCACGGGGTCACAAGTTTATTCCAGCAGGGGTCATGAGCTGTCAGCCTCCACCCAAAACCCCGCTTTGCCTCCAGCATTTATAAATTAAAAACACTTTTTATATAAGGGGGGAGTCGTACTCAGAGACGTGCTATGTGAAAGGGGTCACCAGTACAAAGGTTTGAGAACCACCGTCTCTAGTAATATAGAGGTGGTCGGAGAATGGGAGGTGGAATTCCAACTCCATCAAGGGATGCTGACCAGTTGTAACTGATGTTCAAGTTCTGCTGGTTTTGTTGGTGCCATTTGTGAATGTTCCCTGTGTAAAAGGAACATCGCTTGCCTCAATCAGTTCACTCTTTAGTGAGAGAAATAGCCAGGCTTCGTAACAGCGGGTGAAACAAGCTCACCTCCTAACACATGTTTCTGCTTCCTGTTACAGGAATGACTGTGGAAGTGCTTGGAACCTTGATGGGAGCTGCGCTCCACGGGCAGATTGTGGCAAGCGCCCATGCCTCTGATCACTGCACCGTGAATCTCACCATAAACGCTGCTGACTCTTCCAGTTCTCTAAGCAACGCTTCCAACCTGGCTGAGCCCTTGGGCCTCCAGTCTCATGGAGTAAGTGCATGCGGTACAAGGACACTAAAATCCCTAGGGGAGGTTACAGTGGTGTTGCAGCACATCATCCTGCGGGATATACATGAGGCTGACATGCTTAAGGGTGGTGACATCAGAACCAAGACAGATGCATCATTTTGAACAAGCCTTGCTGTCTGTTCTGTTTTTAATTGCTTCTTAGCGTGACAACCAAATTATGCCGAGGAGCTTTGCTGAAGATGCTGAGACATGGATGCTGAGGAGGTGTATGGCACCTTTTCTCTCCCCTAAAGACTGGCTTGCTGTTTAAAATGGAAGCCTAAATAACAGGGCTGTCAATTAGCTGCCGTTAACGCGTGCGATTAATGCACAGCACACTTAACGCGTTAATTTTTTTAATGCGCTTTAAGTGCAGACCCTCTGGGCAGGAGGGCAGCATCAGCTGCTGCAGAGAACCTATGTCTGGTTAGGCGCAGTAACGCGAGCTGCCAATGGAGAGTGGGAAGAGAAGGAGCTAGAGAAAGACGTGGTTCTCACCCCAGCCACGGAGGAGTAGCGATCTTGACCCCCCTCCAGGGTGACCATATTTCTTCAAGTAAAAACAGGATGACCAAGGGCTCATCCAAGCCGCCCCCCTACCTTGCAGGGCTCACCCGAGCCACCCTCCCCATGCCTCCCAGGGCTGGGGCTAACTCCCCCCCACCCCGTGCCGCCCGCATCTGGGGCTGAGTCCTGTACTGCCGCATCTGGGGCTGACCCCCCCAAGCTCCCCACTACCCACGGCGGGGTCTCCCCCCCCGCCCCAGCTGTATGCCGGCCACAGTTGGGGCTAGGGCTGACCCCACTCCTGAGCCCCGTGCTGCCTGCAGCTGGGGCTGACCCCAAGCCCCGGGCTGCCTCTCTACTCCTACTTGAGATTCCCCTGTTTATCCATCCCCGGATTTATTTTCCCTACATATTTGGCACTAGTGCAACCAATGCTGGAATATTGTGTCCAGTTCTGGTTCCCGCAATTCAAGAAGGATATTGATAAATTGGAGAGGGTTCAGAGAAGAGCCACGATAATGATTAAAGGATTAGAAAACCTGCCTTATAGTGATGAACTCAAGGAGCTCAATCTACTCAGCTTAACAAGGAGAAGGTTAAGTGGCTTGATTACAGTCTATAAGTATCTACATGCAGAACAAATATTTAAGAATGGGCTCTTCAGTCTATGAGAGAGGTTTAACACTATCCAATAACTAGACAAATTCAGACGGGAAATAAGGTGTCAATTTTAGATTGTGTGGGTACTTAACCATTGGAACAACTTACCAAGGGGCGCAGTGATTCGCCATCACTGACAATTATTAAATCAAGGTTGGACATTTTTCTAAAAGATATACTAGGAATTATTTTGGGGAAGTTCTATAGCAGTGTTTCTCAAACTGGGGTCGCCACTTGTGTAGGGAAAGCCCCTGGCGGGCCGGGCCGGTTTGTTTACCTGCCCCGTCCGCAGGTCCGGCAGATTGTGGCTCCCACTGGCCGCGGTTCACTGCTCCAGGCCAATGGGAGCTGCTGGAAGCGGCGTGGGCCCAGGGACTTACTGGCTGCTGCTTCCAGCAGCCCCCATTGGCCTGCAGCGGCGAACCACGGCCAATGGGAGCTGCAATCGGCTGGACCTGCGGACGGGGCAGGTAAACAAACCGGCCTGGCCTGCCAGGGTCTTTTCCTACACAAGCGGCGACCCCAGTTTGAGAAACACTGTCTATAACATGTGTTATACAGGAGGTCAGACTAGATGATCACAATGGTCCTTTCTGGCCTTGGAATCTATGAAACAATGAATTTGCTCACATCACAAAATTGCCATACAAATTGACAAGTCTCTGCACGAGAGGTTTTCAAGAGAGGACTGGCTGGATGTGTGGCAGGGCAGGATTGAAGTACACTGGCAGCCTTTTGCCTTGCGGTGACTGTTTTCATTAGTGCTGTTGAGTAACCCCAGTCTTTGAAATCCCCTAAACAGCATTAAAGAAAAGAACCAGACATGAATAAAAAATCTGAGGTCATTTGGGAATGTTTGTGTGTGAAAATCCTACTCTTGTGCATTATTGGGGCAGGGGGATATAGTGGGTTGAAAGAGTTGTTTTGCAAAGTGTTGAGCTCCAAGTGATTTTAGCCTCAAAATTACAAAAAAAAAGATAATGTGGAGGACAAGAAGTAGTTGGGGCCAAATCTTAATTGTCTCCATTTCAGGGATGTGACCCCACTGTTTTAGTCACATGAGGTTCTTCTGACTGTGCCATAGGGGAAAGCACAATGACAGACAAACAGAATAGACACAATAATTAGCTATAACTCCCCCCCGTTACTTTAATAATATAATAACAAAAAACAAAACAGAGCACAGCCAGTAAGCAATGGCTACTACAGATACAATCTCTTCTGTATGTATTTCAGTGAAGAGCTCTCAACCGAGATTAGACCAGTGATACTCAGACCTCAGTGGTTCGGGGGCCAAATTAGTGATCAGTATTGCCCCAAAGAGCCACAGTAGTGTGAATTCATTGTTTCATTCTCACAGCAAAATGGCTGGCTAAGTATTATTAATTTATCAATTACAATTGGTTAATAACATCGTAAAAGCATCCTCATTGATTAATAACTTAGATTGGTTCATAATTAAATCACACAGTATTTTAATATCACGTGCTGTAAAGAGCCTCAGGAGACACATTAAGGAGCCACTTGTGACTCGCGAACTTCAGACTGAGTATCACTGGATTAGTCCTTAAGAAGGGGTTCACCCCCAGTGGGAACACTCTTCTCTAGGAGAATTAAGACCGAAGTACATTTTCCCAAAATCAGTATGGAGGCCTGTCTCAGTGTGTCATAAATACCGTATTTTCCGGCGTATAAGACGACTGGGCGTATAAGACGACCCCCAACTTTTCCAGTTAAAATATAGAGTTTGGGATATACTCGCCATATAAGACTACCCCTCTTCCAACGCACACCAAAAAAAAATTAAAAAAACATCAGATTTGATTTCAATATGGTAATTTTAATTCAAATGCTTATGACATGCAGGTACTTAGCAGGAAAACTGTCACTTATAAACATAAGGCTGTTTGTCATCAAACATGTAAACATAAAACAGTGCAAGTGGATTAAACTTTTCCTAATTCACTCTAAAGCTGAAAGGAAGGATAAGACAATAAACCCATGGGAGCTGCCATGCTGTTTGTTTTCTAAGCTGTCAACCAAACTGGAACTGATGATGATAGGAGGAAGATAACAAACAAGAGAGAGAGAGCAAGTGCCGGGCAAGTCCCTGGCGAGTTAGCAACGCCCATCATAACTGCAAGCTACGGTATTTTTACAGGTTTTGCTGGCGTGACAGTTTCCCTTTAAAAGCCTTCAAAATCCTCCTGTTCGTCATCTGGTATCATAAGTACATCAATGACATCTTGTGATACATTTGTAAGGCAGTCATCGTATGGATCGAATTCCGTATCAGATGGTGTGGTCTCAGCTTCGGCTTTCTCTTCATCTTGCCACAAGTAGTCGTCCTCCATACCATCTAATGAATTTGATATGCCACGCTTCTTGAAAGACTTGATTACTGTTTCTGCATCAATATCATTCCAGGCTTTTATGACAAACTTGCACAAAACATCCAACTGTGGAGCACGCATGTTTCCTCCTTTTGTGAATGACTTTTCGCCGCTAACCATCCATTCATTCCACTGTTCTTGAATGCGATCTTTAAATGGCTTGTTTAGGCACACATCCAGTGGCTGTACCAACGATGTCAATCCTGCAGGAATAACTGCCGCATCTGTGTTTAGTCTTGCAAGCATTTGCTTGGTGCTGGGAGTTAAATGAGCCCTGAACATATCCCACACCAGTAGACTACATTTTTGAATAAGTCCACCTGGTCGCCTGCTCCATACATTATCAAGCCATAGCTTTACCCCTTCTTCATCCATCCAGCCTTTTTCATTCACATGTACAAAACAACCAACAGGGAACTTGAATTTCGGCATTGTTTTTCTTTTAAAAATAATCATTGGTCTCAGTTTGGCGCCATCAGCTGTGCATCCTAGTACCACTGTAAAACTGGACTTCTCATGTCCTGTTGTTTTAATTAAAATTGTTTTTTCACCTTTTTGATGGACAGTTTTATTTCCAACCATATCAAAATTCATTGGAGTTTCATCCATATTTCCAATACTACTTAACGCATAGCCATGTTTAGTGTGCTGTTGTATTACGTATCGATGGAAACTATTTACTTTGCTATCAAGATCTGCAGGTAATTTTGGGGCAATTTTCATCTTTTGCCTCAGTACCATATTATGCCTTCCCATGAATCTAGTACACCAGGATACAGTGGCCTTAAATCTGTTGCTGTGATCTGGGTTAGATTTGGCCCACTGAAGTGCAAACAAATGTATTTTATTTCGTGTCACTACATAACCGTTTTGGCGATGCTCATTCACCATGTCTGCTACATGTTTTTCGAGTTCTGGCCAATGTGGAGTGCCTCTTCTTAATGCACACTTACCCCTTGGCATACTCTTTAATGCTTTTTCATTTGCTTTCCAGTCCCGAACCATCTTTTCTGTTACTCCATTTTGTCTTGCAGCAGCGCAGTTATTATGTTCCATGGCAAAGTTTACAACTTTAAGTTTGAAACTGGCTTCATATTTCTTTCTTCTTGCTGGTGGAGCCATGATGGGGTTTTGACTGTTGGACATTTGTATACTGTACTGTATGTACTGGTGCTATACTGTATGAACAGGTACAGATACTGGTGCTGTACTGTATGTGGTACCCAGTATACAACAACCAGCCAATCATGGCAAGCGATGTACCTTACCGGCGATTGGCTGGTTGTTGTATACAAAGCCTGCTTGGATTGGTCAGCTCTCCCTGCCTGCCCAGCCCTCCCTGTCTCCAAGACTATCAGAGCGGTAGCGCAAACACGCCTCTTTCACCCGTCTGGCCCGCCCTTGTATCCTATTACCTCCTTCTCTGCCTCTCAGATCTCGCACATGCGCACCTGCGCCGCTTCACTGCAGTCCTCAGGAGCGAGATCTGAGAGGCAGAGAAGGAGGTACGGTAATAGGATACAAGGGCGGGCCAGACGGGTGAAAGAGGCGTGTTTTTCTGGGCACAGCGCCGCTCTATCTCTTTTTTCCATACCCCGGGCGTCCCGGACGCCTGCAGCTTGCTCCGCCCTTCACTTACACCTTCCCGGTGAGGCGCCCCCTCACCTCGTCATCGGGCGGGGATGCGGCCGCGGCCGTTTTTGAGCTCCCCCCACCATATGCGGCGACCGCAGATTCTCCAGTCCGGCTCGGAAGTTTCAGCACCCGCCCTATAAGACGACACCCGGCGTATAAGACGACCCCCGACTTTTGAGAAGATTTTCCTGGGTTAAAAAGTAGTCTTATACGCCAGAAAATACAGTAACTAAAACAATTTATAGACGGGCTAAGGAATTTCATTTAAGGATCAGTGAATCCTGTTTGATTTGTCATGGATAACCTAACCACTTTATACCTGGGCAAAAATGAAGAAAGCATTTAACTCAGTTACTTAAAAGGAAGCCATTCAAGGAGCAGTTTTGAGACAGGAAAATTAATAAATATTCAAGAATCTTAAATTCAAAGTACAGTAGAACCTCAGAGGTACAAACACCAGAGTTACAAACTGACCGGTCAACCACACACATAATTTGGAACCAGAAGTACACAGTCAGGCAGCAGCAGAGACCAAAAAAAAAAAAAAAATACGGTACAGTACTGTGTTAAATGTAAACTACTAAAAAGAAATAAAAGGAAAGTTCTAAAAAAAAATGATTTGACAAGATAATGAAACTGTTTCTGTGCTTGTTTCATTTAAATTAAGATGGTTAAAAGCAGCATATTTCTTCTGCATAGTAAAGTGTCAAAGCCGTATTAAGTCACTGTTCAGTTGTAAACTTTTGAAAGAATAACTATAACATTTTGTTCAAAGTTACAGACATTTCAGAGTTACGAACAATCTCCATTCCCGAGGTGTTCCTAACTCTGAGGTTCTACTGTAAATCCTGCTATTTTTTCTCTTTTTACCAAGATTAACTCATGTATCCTTTTGGAGTTCACAGTCAAAGCAATCCAGTGTTTAATAGGAGAAGCTGTTAATGCCTTACATTACAATAGGATTTCAATAGTCCATTAAAATTATTACAAGAAACAACTCTAATCCCTTGGCAATGCTCTTGCTGACTCTATCTCACCAACGATGCTGAAGTCTCGATGATGTTTTCGTGCTGCAGAAGCAGTGCTGAGCTGGAAGGTTGCTGCTTCTTGATGCTGTGTTGTTGCTTCTTTATTCTTCTTAGCTGTCTGGTTGCTGCTGTGTGCTTGCTTGTAGAGATGAGGTGGCCAGGCTGAACTGAGCGCATAAGAAAGCGGAACCATGTAAGAGCATAAGAGCACATAAGAGTTTGTAAGAACAAGCATGAGAGTGCATGTCCCACTTCCAAGGAATTTATACTCTTCTCTTTGCATAGTCTCACTGAAGGTGGAAGAAGCACACCTTTCAGGGCTTGGCTGGATTCAGATATCAGATGCTGTTACATTTCATTGGCTTATCACCTTCATGGGATTGCCTTAGTAGCATCTTCATCTCATGAATATGCAGTCTGTTAACGCACATGCAGTAGAGCTGTAATTCTTCAGCTTTATAGTTGTATTGATTTTTGGCTTTGTGGCAGGAAATTCTCAGAACATCTTTAGAGTTTTAACTCCCTTTTATTCAGTTCATTTTCTGAGAGATTCCTTTAGCTCCATCAAGGTTTTGAAATTGTTTCATATAAGTCAAAACGCAGTCCAAAAAGTATTTTACTGTTAAAATAGTCTTTTTTTAGTTTAAATTATTATTCAAAAGAGTCTTTAAACTTAAATGGTCATCAAATAAGGTATTGTCTTTTCTTAACAATCTTTGCAGAAGTTTTACTTGTCTTTTTTGAGTTTGGCAAGATGTTTAAGCTTTGCCAGGTAACTGATTAATTCCCCAGTGAATATCAATATTTTATACTCAGATGGTTTCTTATATTAACCTGCTACAGCATTCAAATGACCTTGCTATACTTGTACATAAAAAACCTTACGAGTCACAGAATAGTAGTCTCAGGGAGTTACTATTTGAAGAGCTAGTTTTAGATACAAATCATTTGCGAATACACATCTCAAAGGAAGCATATAACATCTTAAACAGTTGAGGGACAGATGGGTTTTCCCCATCAAGAGGAAAGATGAGTCAGAATTAACCAATATCTTCTGTAAAACAGTTCCCAGCCATAAATATTCTCCTAGAAGTTTAAAGAATGAAGACGTTAAAGTTTTATAAAAGAAATCAGTTTTGATTAGGATATCTCTAGAAATCTTTGTGTGGGATTTAAAACTAAAGATTTTCTCTCTGTAAAGACGGAGAAAGAGGCCCAGTTTTATGCCTTAGTCTACAGCTCTGAAAACACATCCGAAGCATAGCTTCTTCTCCTGAATAAAGAACAGCCTTACATTCATGTATACAGCTGACTCTTTCTCAAACATAAATAGCTTACAAAGTTTTGGGGGGTTTTTTAGATAAAGATCATGTCTGTACCAAACTTTTATCTTGTACATGGGGGAAGTAGCCTGTTCTTTGAGAAAATGCCATTGTTGGTTAATGGGCTTTTTTTGACCAAATGGTTCCTAGATTTGCAACCTACCATTTGTAGTATATCTATAGGCTTGGCAGAACTTTATTTTTTGATAATTTCAATGGCTAATATCAATGTTTACTTTTTAAGCATTTTTTTCTACTTTTATCAATTTAAATTTTCACAGTTGCACAATTTATGGGTTTTTGGCATTTTTTTCTATTTTAATCTATTTAAATGTTCATGGTTACAAGAAAATTATGGGGGAAGTACAGCTGGGGGGGGTCAGACAGTAATTATTTGTTGACTAGACATTGAGATTCAAAAAATTAAAGTGCTGTAACTGTTAAAACACAAATTGTCAACATCATATAATGTCAAAATATACAAAGTAAATATGCTTAAATCAAACTTTAATGATTTCTCAAGCAGTATTAGTAAGGCTTTTGTGACTGTCTCACATGACTTTCTCATAAACAAACTAGGGAAATATAGCCTAGACAAACCTACTATAAGGTGGATGCACAACTGGTTGGAAAACCGTATTCAGAGAATAGCCTGACACTTGTCATGACTCTCTTTGATTGAGACAGCAGAGATTTCCTAGGAATATCCTTAATTACAGTAGTTTGAACATTTTCATTTAATTAAATAAATATAAGCTACCAAAAACATAAGAATGTGAGCTTTATAGTCTCCAAGCATCAATGTATAAGAGTAATTGTAAATATCTCCTAAAATTCAGTAAAGGTGAAATCAAGATTGGAACATCATACACATAAATTATAATAATTTTATTAACTAATTTTGCATCTGTATTGAGGTCTCGCCCATAGAGTATGAAGACATATTGGCTGCAGTGTGCTGACCACAAAATCTGTAGCTAGATTAATCTCATTTGCAAAAATTCCGAGCCATCCGACGCATGCTGCATATCTCTGACAGACGAATGTATATGTCTATCGCTAGTCTCAACATAGTTGCTTTTATATAAACATGTCCTGGCTGCTGACATACTAGACCTTTTGTTCATGGCCGGTTTACTTTTTGGTAGAAATGTATACTTACAGGTCCTGGATTTATCCTGAAGTAAATTTTATTTGTAAATAGTCTGCAGCCGTGAAAGTTCTTCACACAAAGGAAAAGAGCACACAGCTGGCTGTACGTACCTGGGAAGTTCTCCAGTTCCAGCCAAGCAACCAGAGAAAGACTGAGATTTTCAAAAGTGACTAGTTATTCTGGGGACTTGTCTTCGCTACAACAGTTAGCTCATGTTAGAACACTTGAGCTCGCCTAGCTCCAGTGAGAGCGCGACCAGACTTCAGAACTACAGTGGAGTTTCATAGAGTGATTGGATTAGCAGCACATAGTGATTGGTTTAACTACTTATGAGTTGTTGTAACCCCTTCACTTGCTTGAGCCTCAGCATCACTCAAGGTTCAAACTCGGCCCATGGGCCAGCTACCTTGAGTTTAGAGCATCACTCAATTTGAGCTAGAGATTTTTGTGTGTAGATGGAAGTTGGATTAGGGGTAACACTCAAGTATAACTTGAGCTAACTGTGCTGTGAAGACACACGCTGAGTGCCTTAATTTTTGGATGCTCAACAGAAGAAACTTTAAAGGGGTCTAATTTTCTGAGCGTGGGTGCTCCACACTTTCTGAAAGTCAGTGTCTTGAAATCTAGCTATTGCTTACTTATGGTCCCTATTACTGTATTACCCAGGCAGGGCTGGCTCTAGGTTTATTGTCGCCCCAAGCAAAAAAAATTTTGGCCACCCCCCCCACCCCACCCCTGGGCTCTCACCCCCACCCCACCCATACCCCCTGCGATCCCAGCCCTGGGCTCCCCCCACCAGTGCTGACTCCACCACGCCCCTCTCGCCTCCAGCCGGTCTGGCACTGGCAGGGTCGGGTAAGCAACTGGCCTCCTGGGCCATGCCTCAGCCCAGGGTCCCTCCAGCCAGGGCTCCTGCCTCCAGGAATGCCCGGGACCCTGGAGGGCAGAGCTGGGGGACGGCCCGGCAGGGGGCTGAGGAGCCGGGGCAGGGTAGCCCCAAACAGAGCGGAGCCCCAGAGAGCAGGACGCGGGCCCCGCACAGCAGCGCCCTGCCCTCCATGGGCCCGCTGCTGCTTCTGGCCACCCTGCCGCAGTCCCTGGGCAGCTCGGGCCGCTTCTCCTAGCCCTGGCTGTGGCGCTGGGGGGGGCGGCCGCCCTGTGGCATCTGCAGGCAGCTCCGTGTGCCCCGAGGGGCAGGCCCCAGCCCAAGTGTCCCCCGCTCGGAGCCTGCCCGGCCCAGCCACAAGGTGTGGGAGCTGCTCCCCCACAGCGCGAACCACAGTGGCCGCAGGGCGACACGCTGCTGCTGCCAGGGCCGGTTCTAGGCTTTTGCTGCCCGAAGCAAAAAAAGACAGCCAGAATGCTGCCCTTGAAAATGTGCCGCCCTAAGCACGTGCTTGGTTTGCTGGTGCCTAGAGCCGGCCCTTTACCCAGGTGCCTCACAATCTGTAATGTATTTATCCTCACAACACTCCTGTTAGGCAAGGAAATGCTATTTCCCCTTTTATACAGATGGGGAACTGTGGCAAAGAGAGACTAAGTGACTTGCCTCAGATCACGCAGAAGGTCTGTGGTGGAGCAGGGAGTTGAATCCAGGTCGCGCCAGTCCTAGGCTAGCATCTTAACCACTGGACCGTCCTTTCTCTCCGTTGGGCACCCTGACACTGAGATATCCAAAATCATTAGTCACTTTTGACAATCTTAGCCCTGGTCCATAAGCAGTGCTGTTAGAAATGTGGTTTCGAGGTATAATAGCCAAGGCAGTAGTTAGCCTACCATAGCCAGTGCTTAATTTGTGCCAGGGCTTGCCCGAGCTGAGCCCCGGCACTTCTAGGCTTGGCAGTTCATAGCCCCAGCACCTCTGGGTTTGCTGCATCAGTTATAAATGTAAAAAACTTGTTTGAGCCCCGGCACGTCTTTCATTACAAATTAAGGACTGACTCTAGCTGACTTAATTGGAAGATGTGGATGCTCAGCAGCACTGGGGATTGGGGCCTGCTATTGTTACAGATACAGGGCTGGTTTTGTTTTTCCAAAAATATTGTCCAGGTCAGCTCACGGCTGGGCCTCACCTTACCTTAACCTGAAAATTTTGAGGGAGCCAGGGTTCCCCATAATGGTCGTAACTTGTGCTAACCCCTGGAAAATGTCACTCTGTCCTTCATAAAACTGTAGCCTGCTCTGGCCAAATGAATAGGATGCTTATATCCTAACATGACACAATCCCCATTGTGTTGTATGTAAATCTTGCCCATGCTAGTATTAAAATTATTTCTATCTAGGATCTGTAATTTGTCTTTCCTCAATGTAGTGTTCTGTTCACTTTTGTTGAGCCGGAGCAGTGCGATCAGGCTTTTACTGTCCTTATCTGTAATAAGTCTCTTTCCTTTTAAAGAGAGAAGTCTACATGATTGCAGCGGGAGTAATAGGAGGGGTGTATCTATTCGGCATTGTCATCCTTTTCATTGGAGTAAAGGAGAGAGACGGTAAGTTAAATTCAAATACATCTGGGTTTCAAAGTGATTCTTTCACACTTAGCTTTGGAAAATATGACATTATTTTATGTATTCCACCCCTTGTAGATCCTTACGCCTTAAATTCAGACAAAGCAATTCCTTTCCTTAAGGGACTGAGACTCACAATGAAGCACGGTCCGTACTTGAAGCTTACAGCTTCGTTTCTTCTCATCTCAACAGCCGTTCAGGTAACTCCAGTCTTTGCAAGTCCATGCATCGGACTTGTTCTACCCATAGCATGAACGAGTCAGAAGCAGCAGCTGGAATGTAAATAGCCCTAGACTTGCAAGTAGAGCTGGTGATTCGGTAGATGGTGTTTTTCCCCTCTGAGTCAATATGGAACGAATGCCCTGCGGTCATGCTAAGGGGCATTGCGCTGCTGGAGGTAATGTCTTTCAAACAAGAAATAAAACCTAAAGCCCTGACCACTTATTAAAGATTCTCTGGCTTTTTTTCATAAAAGGCCCAGTTTGGCTAATTATATACTACCTACCTAAAATCCCCTAGTTTCAACCAGCTAGGGAATGCTTTTTCACTTCTCCCAAAGCTGTTCTACAGCATGTGCCGCAATAAACCATTGCCCCATTCCTTTCCCTATGTGACTCTGTTTTAATAGTGTCTGAAGTGGTTCCTATAGAGTATTTTGTGAAGGAAGGCACGATGTACGTGTAAGATGATATTCCATCATCTAGGCATACAGTACTAGTTCTAGTTATAACTAGAGCCACAAAATTCAGATCTGGATCGCCTGCTGTATTTCAAACCTCCCAAAAGAAACATTGATAGATGTTGTATAAAAACCTGAAACTGATAGATTCTCAACCCACATTCCCCAAAGTTCAGTTCTATTTTGATCCAGAATTTTGAGATCTGTGCTCATCTCCATTAATCATTTAAGTGTGTTTCCTTCACATTCATTACCTTAATCATTAGGCCCCTAACAAATTCATGGCCATGAAAAACACGTCATGGATTGTGAAATCTGGTCTCCCCTATGAAATCTGGTCTTTTGTGTAGTTTTACCCTATACTATACAGATTTCACCAGTGTTTCTCAAACTGGGGGTCCTGACCCAAAAGGGGGCCAGAGGGGGGGTTGCAAGGTTATTGTAGGGGGGTCACGATATTGCCACCCTTACTTCTGCGCTGTTGCATCCTTCAGAGCTGAGCGGCTGGAGAGTGGCGGCTGCTGGCCGAGGGCCCAGCTCTGCAGTAAGGGTGGCAATACCATACCCTGCCTTCCTTACTTCTGCGCTACTGCTGGAGGCGGTGCTGCCTTCAGAGCTGGGCTCCTGGCCATCAGCCACTGCTCTCCAGCCACCCCATCCCCAACAATACCTTGCAACCGTTCCAACCCCCTTTCGGATCAGGACTTCTACAATTACAACAATGTGAGTGGCAATTTGCCCCAAGCCCCCATGAGAATATAGTATTCTATAGTATTGCAATATTTTTTTATGGAAGGGGCCCCCGAAATTGCTTTGCCCCAGGCCCCCTGAATCCTCTGGGCGGCCCTGCCACTCTGGATTAGTTACTGCACTTCAGAGGGTTGCCATGATTAATTTCAGCTGAGGGGGACAGTAAATTGCTTAGGAGCCATGGCTTTAATTAAAACATGCATGGTATTACTGTCTAAGAGGCAGTCTGTGGAAGGGGAGTGCAACTTTTTTCAGCAAACTGCTCTCTGTAACTAACCAGTTACAATAGGCAAACTCCAAGGTTGCAAATAGACTCCTCTCCCCTTCCAATAAACTAGTCTTCCATATTGCAACCTACTAGTTTGCTACATTCAGGGTCTGATCCGTCTGACATTACTCCATTGTTTTCAGTGGAGTTACTTCTGATTTAAACTGGCGAGAGCAGAATCAGGTCCTAAAAGCTTGGATTTATTTGATAACTGATTTTGTTATAGGTGATGTAACGAAATTCTTTTTGATGTTGTCTTCATCTCGCAGCTTGAGCAGAGCAATTTTGTCCTGTTTTGCACCCATGCAGCCAGTCTTCACAATCACTTCCAGTATTTAGTGGTGACCATCTTGGTGAGTTGCACTGAAACAAATGAGCATTTTTTTCAGGGAGCTTTGTTTCTTTGACAGAGGGGGTTGTTCAATGGAGCAGCTTTCATCTAAGCAACTCAGGTTAAGTGACTACAAATTGCTAGCACCTGCTGGCTGTTGGGAATGAGTTTGATCACCATCCCATTCCTAGCGGACATCATGGAACTTTTAGGGAGGGGAAAGGTCTGGAATATTCAATTTATTCCTTAGTGTTCACCTGTACCTACGAGCCACTTCCTGCCTCTTGAAAAGGCGAGCCATTGTGCATGAAGGGAGGTCTGGAATTTTAGCTTCTGTTTCCCTCTCACCAGTCTGATATGGCGAGAATTAAACAAGTTTCCCTTGTGCATTCACACATGTGGGCCCTCCGTGCCAGGCAACCTGCAGGGATAAATATTTAAAGTATTCACAGATGATGTGAATTCCTGTATAAAGGCATCAGTGCTGCTTCACAGATACCTTTACTGAGCCCTCTTCCTTAGCGCTTTTGAGTGGAGTTCTGTCCAGCCTTACTTACATGGGTGATCCTCTTGCAACTAAGCTAAAAATTGCTCCTGTAATGCATGCCTCCCTCTCAGTGTACGTTGGTGAAATGCTGCAGCTCTCATGCTTCTGATTAAAGACCTCCGAGGACAAATAGAAAGTTTAATGTGTAATTGCTGGGGTATCTGTCTGCTGAAAATGCTTCATGTAGACCTTTCCCTTTCCTTTGTCTGGCCTATTAAGTGCTGTACCAACCTTTGTCAGAGAAGCTCCTGCTTGCTCCCCTCTTGGGCCTGGCTTCTGCCAGGGGGACTGTTTGGGGTATCTGAGAGGAGCCTTCATTGTTTCCATTTTGCCCCCCCCTTCCTCTTCAACCCTTTTAATGCTTCCTTTCTTACACTGAAGCACTGCAAAGGCTGATATTTTCCAGTGACTAAAATTAATAAGAGGTGGAAGGCTCACTTCTGCAAGTGCTGGTCCCTGTATATATTCCACTGTGGGCTATGCATGCACTCCATGTGCTTGAGACTGGATGATTCTTGTTAGTAGTGTCCCTTGGTCCTCATATGCACTCTTTCCCTCCTTGTGCTCTGATCTGAGGGTGTAAGCGGCCATGCGGACCAACTGCCTCTCCAGTTCCTTCTTACTGTTTCATGGTCTGAGTCTGAACTCTCCAGTGTCCAGAGGGCTGATCCTCCTTCATCAAACCTGTAAATATTATAAACTGTAAATATTGAATATAAAAATTCTTAGTTAGTTTATTAGATAATTAAGTTTTGGAAAACACGCCCCCCTTCCCAGTATGGGATCCAGTTATGGGCAGGATTCTGGCCTTCAAGAACTGTGTCTCCTGTCCCTGTTCCTTCCCAAGGCAATGATCACCGGATATGCCTCTACTGCTTCAGAGAAGCTCATATCTCTGCTAAGTAAAGTATCTGTCACTCCTCCCCACCCTGTGTAGTAGTAAATTAAATTAAAATATATGGAGATATCCTATCTCCTAGAACTGGAAGGGACCCCAAAAGGTCATCAAGTCCAGCCCCCTGCCTTCACTAGCAGGACCAAGTACTGATTTTTGCCCCAGATCCCCAAGTGGCCCCCTCAAGGATTGAACTCACAACCCTGGGTTTAGCAGGCTGATGCTCAAACCACTGAGCTATCCCTCCCCCCAAACATTTTATGTTTGTAACATTTTATGTTTGTATTTTATATAATTTAAAATGAATAATAACGTAGTATGTATTAAACGTATTGGTGTATGATTTGATCATATCCTGCCAGCCGGCCTTTTTAAATAGCAAAAAGGAATGGCCTAATGGGCCATTGGTAGGGATACATCAGCCAGAATCTGTGTCTGGACTAATTTCAAGGCAGTAACAGTTCCTTTGAGGGTCACCAATTTGTTGTAGGTTTAGCATTTTAAAATAAGTGAAGGAATGCCATGATTGTTTTCTTTTGCATTGCAATTTGATGTTCCTGTTCAAAATGTTCTGTGTAAATTAATTCTGTTTTGTGTGTAAATGAGGAATGTGTGAGTTAAGAAATAAGTGTGAAGGCCATTGCTGAACCAGATGGTCTAGGGAGGAGCCGGAGACAGACACAAGGGCGCCAGGAGACTGCAACACACCCCTATTCAAAGGAGGGCAAATTAATGACTCTAAAAATAAGACAGGCAATGGGAACAAAATAGTGGTAATAAAACCCAGCATGGAATAACTCCCTAAAAAATGTAATAAAAAATACAATTAAAAAAAAACAATTTAAAAAAACAAGCACTTGTCAAACAACAATTGATTACCACATGACGGTGCAATACTCATTGGTCCCAATGAATGAAAATCACTATATAAACAGGGTGCCTTGCCATGAAACTTTGGGTTCGTCCTGCCAAGACTTCCACGGAGCATTGTGTCGCAACCGACGGAACCCGGCTCCTCCCTACTCGTGATCAACCTAGCTGGCCACTAGATTGATCTGGACTCTGAACTGGTAACTATAACATCGACTGGCGGGACAAGCATGGGAGTTCAGACTTAGGAAACACCTCATGGAACCAGACTGCTCTGCACAGTGGTTTGAGGCATTGAGGAGCACGCTGCCCAGCACTGGCACTTCAGACACAGTGACAGGCAAAAGTAGAGCCAAGCATTTCTCCTCTCAGGTTCACTGCAAAGGCAAGAAACCCTCTCCAAAGCCTAGAGAAAAATTCCCCACTAGATCCACTTCTACAAGTGTGTTGGGGAATCAGCCCTCCTATAAACTGGGTGACTTTTCACACCTGGACCAGGGAAACTTGAAAACCCATCAAGGTCATGGTACCGACCCACAGGCTGCAAAGATAGAGGGCGCCTCCCCTTCAGCACCGTCAGCAGCAGCAGGACCATTGGTGCTGAGTCAAGAGAGGCATGAGCCTAGACAGTCTGACCTCCACTACTAACAAAGGGGCCATTGGTACTGATGCACACTTCTGAGCCAACACTGAAGGTTAAAAGAGAGAAGACGCCTCATGGGGGCAAATATACCCTTTCAGAGGACATCACCATCCTGCCAGATCTGGAATCTCCCATCTTATCAGGCCCAGTTCTTACAAGGGAGATCATGACACTGTCGGTCCATGAACATTATGAAAGAAGCTGATCTCCTGTTCCCTTTACTAGTCAGGGTATTTCACCTTTGGAGTTGGAGCTCCTGTTCTCTTCGCCAGGCAATTCTGATATGGGAGAAGGACTGTCATCAGTTCCCCGGCAGCAGGAAATTCTGCAAACTCCCCCCCGACTTCCTGCAACCATCGCTCCTCAGATACAGGGGGAGGGATCCCTGTACAGATTCCCCCCCCCCCCACCGGATCCACCACTGAGCCACCTGCACCCAGATTGCTCCACACAGAACCCTCTCAACCCACACCTGGATCCCCCCCCCACTAAGCTCCTCCACACTTGGATCCTGCCTGCCCACACCTGGTGTACCTGACACGGAGAGGCAGGGCCCTGGGGTGTTTCTGGGGCAGGCCCGGTCCTTGTGCTGTGTCAGGGTTGGGTGCAGCCCCACAGCAGAGTCCATGTCCCCAGGAGGAATGGCACAATGATCTCCAAGCTCTGTGCAGCAAGTGACCTGTGCTCCCCAATGCCATGCTGGAGCCTCCACATTTATTTGACAAATAAAATTTGCAGAATTTTAAAATATTAAAATATATTAAAATAAAATTTTAATTTTTTTGGGGTGCAGAATATTTTTTTTTTTTGGTGCAGAATGCCCTCGGGAATAACTAGGAATCTGCATGAAGGTAGAAAAGTCCATTTCAGCTCCAACACAGACCACAGAATTCGTTGGAGCAACTGTAGAAACAACCATGACCAGTTGGCCAGAGCTTACTTCCATATGGACAGATTTCAATCTATGAACATCCTGATCAATCAGCTGAGACAGCTCCCACAAACATCCTTGTCCTCCTGGGTTACATGGCATCTTGAACCTATGTGACACCATTCATGAGCCTCTGACTTGACTGTCTACAAGCCTGGTTTTGAGCAGTATATGTGCCAAGCACGCACAGTATGGACCAGTTAGTTACACTTTGTGACGCTCTGTACCTCAGCGGAACACCCAGCACCCCCATGTTCATTCTTGTAAAATGATTGTGTGGTACCCAATGCAAAGTTTGTCATGTAAGGTGTCATGTAAGGTGTCATGTCATGATGCACTGAGCATTGTTGTTATGGTAATGTTATAGTTATAATTTCATGTATATAGTTATGAGGCTGAAAATGTGTCTTTGTGGCTTAAAATAAGCCCAAGCAAAAACTCTCCAAGAGCAGAGGGGCAGTTCACGCCTTATCAGGGAATGTATGGGACAAACCCAGCCCAGTCTCACAGAAACAAAGGACGCTGGCCTAGGCAGCAACAAAAGGATTTTTTGGACTCTCGAGTGAGTCACCCCCTTCATTTGATCAGTTTGGCACTGCGATGAGGTAATGCTCACTTGACTCTAAGGGGGGGGGCAAAGCCAAGAGGGAAGAAAGGACATGATAAAAGAGAGATATGTTTACCATGCTCTTCCTCTGTCTTCCACCAACATCTACACACACCACACCAAGCGACTAAAGTGCTGATCAAAGCGAAGAGCCTGGCTGAAGAGCAACCAGCCAGCCTGTGGTGAGAAGCATGTAAGTTTGTAAGGGCACTGAAAGTGTTAAGATCAGCTTAGAATGCGTTTTGTTTTTATTTCATTTGACCAAATCTGATTTGTTGTGCTTTGACTTATAATCACTTAAAATCTATCTTTCATAGTTAATAAATTTGTTTGTTTATTCTACCTGAAGTATCAGAGGGGTAGCTGTGTTAGTCTGGATCTGTAAAAAGCAACAGAGTCCTGTGGCATCTTTAAGACTAACAGATGTATTGGAGCATAAGCTTTCGTGGGTGAATGCCCATGAAGCGTGTCAGAGACTCCCCTTGGGATAACAAGCCTGGTACATATCAATTTCTTAGTTAAATTGACGAACTCATATAAGCTTTCAGCTTCCAGTAGGCATAACCGGACACTGCAAGACAGAGGTTCTTAGGGTTGTGTCTGGGACTGGAGATATTGGCTAGTGTCATTCGGTTGCAACTAGCTGGGAGCAGCTTACATGCCAAAGGCTGTGCGTGAACAGCCCAGGAGTGGGGGTTCTCACAGCAGAGCAGGGTAAGGCTGGCTCCCAGGGTCAAGGATTGGAGTGGCCTAGCAGATCACTGGTCCGGATAACACCAGAGGCGAACATCACACACTCCCCACCCATGATACAAGGTTTGGTGGCAGGACAAAGAACAGGTCCTTTCTCTCCGCCACCGGCTCAGAAAACGCTAATTGTGGATGCCTCCCTAGTAGCCTGGGGTACACATCTGGACGAACAAATAGCACAAGGAACATGGACACCTTGTGAGTACAGGGTGCACAAAAATCTCATGGAACTGAGAGCAGTCTGAGAGGCCTGCAAACAGTTCTCACCATTCATTCCCAGCACATTCAGGTGATGTCAGGCAACATGACAGCTGTGTTCTACATCAACAAGCAAGGAGGAGCAAGATCTATGCCCTTTGCATAGAAGCAGTCTGCCTCTGGAATTGGTGCATGCGTCATCGGGTTACCTTGTTGGTAGGTCATGTTCCAGGAATTCACAATGCATGAGCAAACAGTCTCAGCACTTCTTGATGGATGACAAATGGGAGATTCACAATTCATTGGCGAAAGACCTATTCCAACAATGAGGATTTCCGATTCTGAACCTGTTTGCGTTTCAAGACAAGAAATGCACAATATACTGCACCGCAGGGTGTACAGTCATAATTCCAAGGGAGATATCCTTCTACTCCCATGGATGGGAAATTTGATGTAGTCTCCCTCTACCCCATCCCACTCTTACCTTAAGTTCTCAGGAATGTCCAGCGGGACAAGGCCATTGTTCCCATATGGCCAAGAGAATTCAGTTCCCCATCCTTCTCGATTTGTCATCTTGTCCACCAGTCCGCATCCAATCCTTCCCAGATGTCCTCCCCAGTATAAGGGCAAGATCAGGCATCTAAATCCAGAGTAACTTCACCTCACAGCCTGGTATTTGGATGGGCATTGAACATACAGCAGAAATGTTCGACAGCTGTTAAAGCCATCCTGAACAATAGCAGGAAAGAATCCACCAGAAGGTGTTACTTAGCTAAGTTGAAAAGATTCTCTGTTTGGACTCAGTGTCACCAAATGTCCTCAGACGAAATGGACATTCCCATTACTTTAGACTGTCTGCTCACCTTGAAATTTTCTGGTCTTTCCCATAGATCTCTACGGGTTCATTTGGTAGCAATTAGTGCCTGCCACCATCCTCTTGATGTCTACTCCGTCTTCACACATCCAGTGACTGTGCGATTTCTGAAAGGCTTGATCAGATCTTCTCTCCAATAGCCAGACCTGCCCCAACATGGGTTCCAACTTGGTCCTTTCCATGCTAAGTATACCACCATTTGAACCACTTGAAAAATGCTTGCTTTTATGTTACTCTAGGAAGTTAGCCTTCCTGGTGGACATCACCCTTATGGCTGACCCATTATACATCATGTTCCATAAGAATAAGACTGCACCCTCAGTTTGTGTCCAAAGTAATTTCAGACTATACACTTACTTGTATGTTTTTTTTGCTAAGCCTCATACCGACAATTAGGATCAGAGACTCCATTCCATGGACATACCTTGGGCATTGGCATTCTATCTTCAGAGACAAAGCTCTTTCTGAGATTGCCTGGGCTCTTTGTGGCCCTAGTGGAACACATGAAAGGACAAGCGTTATCTTCACGAAGACTATCCAAGTGGATTTCAGGCTGTATCTTGCTCTCTTACCAGTTATCTCATGCACCTCCACCTGGCGGAGCAAGGCCCACTCCACCAGAGCAAAGGTGCTTCACCAGAGCAAAGGTGCTTCAGCTTCAGGAAGTATCCCTCCTTGATATATGTAAAGAAGCCCTGTGGCGTTCTATTCATATCCTCACAAGACACTTGTATCTTGGAGCAAGCCTCCTCAGTTAAGCATAGAAGTGTAGGATTGCAAGGGACCTCAGTACGTCATCTAGTCCAGTCCCCTGAACTGAAGGCAGGACTATTTAATAAAACATGTAGGTCAGCATTCCTACAGATAGTACAGCAGAATTCGTTGCACCCTCCTGCATCATGAGTACTGCTTGTCAGTCATGCACAGTGAAATACACATAGGGACCAGCACTTGCAGAAAAGTTACCTACTTTCTGTAATTGGTGTTCTTTAAGATGTGTGCTCCCTTCCTGTATTCCATTACCTGCCCTCCTCCTTTGCTTCGGATCGTAACACTTGATTTACAGTATAGATGGAACTGGAGAGGCGGTCAGTCAATGCTGTCCCTCCTACCCTTGCATCAGAGCATGGGAATCAACAGACACTACTAGCAAGAATCTTCTAGTCTCAGATACATAAAGCACATGCATATCCCACAGGTAATACAGGTAGGGACCACACATCTTGAAGAACTCTGGTTATGGAAGGTATGTAACCTTTCTTTTCTTATATCCCTAGTCTCTGCAGGTATTGGAAAGATATAAATACCAAGGAGGGAGAGGAATTGTTTAGGATGGTACAAGGTGGGGTAAAGCTAGGAATAATGGGATGACATTTTGGCTTTGATCAATTGCAATACTGGAGATATCCACGCTCAAAGGAGTGAATCCTGTACTTACTTCAGCTTTCCTTTAAAGGATGGTGTTGTGTTTAATTCTGTCTATTGTGATAGACCCAGGCCACTTGGGTACAGCAGAGTAGTAGAAGGCAGATATACTGGCCACTGGATAAGCAGTTTTTTGTTCTGTGACTGACCAGAGCAAGGGCTGCTCCAGGCTAGGGTGGACACCTGACTCCAATTAGCCTGCAAAGAGTCAGGTGAGGCTGTTAAGCTAATGTGAACACCTGACTCTAATTAAGGCCCCTCTGATACTATAAAAGGGCTCACTCCAGTCAGGCCAAAGAGAGCCAGGGAGCCAGAGGAGAGGAAGTGCGGCTGAAGGGCTAGGTAATGAAGACACCCTCAAACCACTGGAAAGGGAGCCCTAAGGTAAGGGTGAAGAAAGCATTAAGAGAGAGAAGCGGGGAACTGTGGGGAAGTGACCCAGGGAAATGTAGGAACTCTGGCAGTGAAAGGTCGGCTGCCAACAGTTGCTGCCCTTAGGGTCCCTGGGCTGGAACCCGGAGTAGAGGGCGGGCCCGGGTTCCCCCCAACCTGCCACTACAGAAACACCTCCTGGGAGGGGAAGACAGGCCCCTGTCAGGACAGGAGGCTGAACTGTTCTTGAATAAGCCCGTAGGGACAACAGAGACTGTGGGAGTTCTCTCACCAACTTCCTTGGTGGCTTATGATGAAAAGGGCTCAGTAGACTGTACCCTGGCCCTAGAGAGAGAAGGGCTATGTGGAGGGTCGCAGTGAGCCTCTGAGGCTAGCATAAACTGCCTGGAAGCGCGGGACCCACAGGGACAAGGTTGGAGCTCTGCCACACTATATAGATATATATATATATATATATATATATATATATATATATATATATACACACACACTGCCTTCCATTTAAACATCTGAAAACTTGTGTGTGTATATATATATATATATATATATATATATATATACACACACAAGTTTTCAGATGTTTAAATGGAAGGCAGTAGCATGAAGTACAATTAGAATTTGCTGGGGGATGGACTGAATGACTTAGCAGGTCATTTCTGTCTCTAATTTCTATGGCTTACGTTAAGAAAGGGAAAATTTAAGATGCTTATTTGGAGAAAATTTCTGTTCTTAAAATGTATTTGAATAGTCTATCACTTATCACTTGGGACATTTAATAGTGCACTGGACAAATCACTGGGGAATGTACTGTATTCTTTTCTATTTAAATTCTTATATTGTACCCATCACCTTGGTGTTCTGTGTGTCTGCATGGGACAGTTCTGCATGGAAATGAGATGGATTAGATGACCTAATGAGTCTTTTTCATCTCTTATTTCTGTGATTCTTAGTTGTCTGTTAGCGGTGAAGGGAGCAGGAATGCCAGAGTCCTTCCTTAGTCCCAATCCTTCGCATAGTACAATATAGTGTGTCACTGCAGCCTCTGGAGATAACCCTACACCTAGTCAGTACTGTACAAATATTTTTCCATCATCTATAGGTATCAGCAGCGGTGAGCATTCCATTCTGGCAGTGGTTTCTACAGCAATTTGGCAAGAAAAGTGCAGCATGTGGGATTTCCGTAAGTAAACCATTATGAAAATCTACGCAACATGGCATCTTACATGTCAATAGCAGCTTCTTCAGGAACCGTTCACAACTTTTGAATAAAAACCGACACCAGCTGAAGTTTGCCTGATTTCAGGGTTCATTTCAAACCTTGAATTGTACCAGTTCAGGCAAACGCCAAGTTTTTCAAAGAAATTTTCCAAGAGATGGGTTAGTGAGTGAAGACGAGATGCAAACTTGACCCAAAGTCTAACCAGGTTCCACTTTGTATCTGTCTCACAGAGATGAACCTGAGCACAGAGTTTCAGATTCAGATCTGAACTGCCCTATGTTCAAGGGCTATGTTATCTGAGATTTAGCTTGGCCAAATTTGGTTGTTTCAGCTGACTAACTCAGTCATGGGGGAGGGAGTAGTGAAACCCCCGTGAACTGAATCGGGGGCAGATCTAGCACGAACCCCTTTGAACCAAAAGGATGAGCTTCCTGCAACGTTGGTTTTCCCTCTTCCTGCAAGTGTCCACAAAGTAAAATAAATCAATGAACTGCTAGCGTCTTAGCAATCCCAGAGGAAAGAAGCCTAATTTAACTGTCACAGCTTCCCAAGGCAGAGCCAAGATGCCTGCCTGAGCTTTTGCTGATTTTTTTTTTTAACCCTTGACAGAGGGCAAGCAGCAGAGAGAGTTCCCATTGCTATCTGCCTTGACTCCTCACTCTGGAGCTCAACTTGAGCTTTCAGCCTGGACACGTCATACAGGATGAGGCGCTTTAAGTCCCTGGGAAGGAGGCAAGGAAGAAACTGGGAGCTTTATGCAAAACTCTGCCTGTAGATGAGTCTTGTCACTGGCTGGATTTCTCCCCTGATTCTAGCTTTTTAAGTGTTATAACCTTTTTAATAACCTCAAATACTTCACGGCTGGTGGTAGCTGTTGGTGTAACTAATAGCAGCAATTTGTTGAAGCTAAAATCTATATATTGCAGTGACGTCTGATGAATTGGAGATGGGCTGAAAGCAAAACACTGGCTTCAAATACCTCTGATCTTTGGATGCTTTGAAATATGCATGTGAAATTCACAGTTCAGGACCGTCCCTGCTTCTGACTAGCACGCCTCAGGGGAACAGAGTTACCTCCTAGGCACTGTCTACGCAGCAAAGAAAAGTGCTTTCTTCAATCCAGTTGGCTCAATGAAGTCAGTTTACCATTATTGGAAAGGCCCCTCAACACAAACAAATCATGGTCTAGCACTTTTACCATTGTGTTAGCTAGTTGTGTTGCAGACTAAGAGGGAGCTGGATTGAAGAAAGCACCTTTTTTGCCATGTAGACACACCCTCGTATGGCGTGAGTACTTCCTGTTTGCTCGGTGAAAGTCTCTTGTCTGGCAGTGAATCCCAAAGGCTTCCTTCACCGTAAGCTCAAGAGAACCTGTAGCTCTTCTATCTGCTCACCGTCACTGTGAAAGCAGAATTGCCTCATTAATTGCAACTGTATTTCTGTCACTGTAGAAGGTTCTGAAAAAAAAATCTGAAGAGAGGTGGTTTTCCCGCCATAATTTCAGCCCCCTTCAGGGTGAAGGGAAGAGGGACTTCTCTGAGGTGATTTGAAAATGGGATGGTTACCTGAAAAACTGAGCACCTGTATAGACTCAGCATTATAGTATAGTTCTTGTATTCAAGATGATGGATGTAGACTCCTTTTTTACCACTCCTCCTCATGTTTAAATTGGTTGGAGGGGGTGGCTTAGTGGTCTAAACACCAGGTCTATAATATCTAAATTTCCTGGAACTACAGATTTAAACCTCACTAGAGTTAACCCAGCCCTTCGTCCATCTGGGGTAAAGAGATTGAGTTATGTGTGGTGCATAGTTTTTTGGGTAGATATTTAAAAAATGGAGGCCATTTCTGCTCCATGTGGGTGTTAAAGATCTCATGCAGTTTTTTCTGTAAAGGATTGCTCCAATATTCTTGGCCAAAATTTCCCTTCCCTCTGCCCCACTGTGCTATGCAGGTTACTACCGTTCGGCCACAGGTGGCTCCATTTCCATAGTGCTGCTTGTCAATCGTTTGTGAAGTTCTTCTGGATGGGAGGCATGTTCTGACAACAGAATATTGCCGTTACTGCTTCTGGTGGGTCAGGGGAAAGGGGGAGAGTGATCACCTCAGGATTTAAAGGTCCTTTTGTTTTAGAAGTAGAAAAAATGAGATGCATGGGATGCTTATTGCAGTGATATTTTCTGCAGCTTAGAGAACTCTGGTCCCACATATCTGCCTTTGCACAAGAGATGCTTTTGAGAATTACCATTTCAGTTCTGCCTGTCCTGGGTCATGCTCCTTCCTCACTAGAAAAATCAATTTTAAATCAGTATTATTATTGATTTAAAAACCTCTCTGGATGTTCTGGCTCCCGAGTGGGCACACAACGTTGAGCACAGAGTTAATCGTCAAATTGTTTGCAGGCAATGTATGATCTTGTATTGCTGGAGTGCTCTCTTGTGGTGAAGTAATGATTGTGCTACAAGCATTGTAGGCTAATGCAAAGGCTGTTTATGCTGGGAACTTGTAGTCTCGGAAGGTGGTTTGCTACTCCTTTGGGTTTACCAACAAATGCCTGTTCCTTAGATGGGAACTGCATTTAAAATGTAAGACAAGTGTCCCCTGCTTAAATGGATTAGACCCCAGCAGGCAAGGTGTCCAAGATCACCGCTTTCCTTGCAGAAGAAATAAATAACAAGCGCGAAGTAGAAGCACCCTCACTGAAGTTCTCTGCTCATGCCCTCAGCCTCCCCAAGCCTCAAATATAGTGCAGAGAATCAAAATGAGCAACACAAACCCAAGAAGCTTTAAATATTTGTTATTTAACATAAATTACATTTTCTGCAGACCTCAGCTTTGTGCTTTGTGACGCATTGTGTCAATTATTTACAGGAATGTGAGGTGATAGCACAAGACTGGTACGGACAACTGGGGAGTATGGCTTTTGAGTCCACATTTTAAATGGGGAGTCTCTAACTCATATTAGCCCATTGTTTCAAATGGAAGCGAAGATGCTAAGCACTGCTGAAAATCAAATCCAGGTCATCCAAATTTAGATTTCCAATTCTGGAAATGTGGGCCTTCATGATTTACCCGAGGTTATAGTGCGAGTCAGTGACAGACATGAGGAAGGTGGTGGGGTAAATTGTCCTACTGCTAGCCACTAGACCATATTGCCTTCCTAATGTTCGTTATTTATACTTAGTATCCAGGTTTTTGAAAAAGTCACTGAAGACCAAAGTGTGCCATAGCGCCTTGTAAATCAGTAATTGATTTCACCTGTGAAATGGGTTATTTTAAATCCAGACATGACTCAAAGCCCCTTGCAGTGCCTTGTCTGTACTGGAAGTGTTCCTGTTGTTGAAAATAAAGGGGAGATGGCAGCACTGGCTGACTTGTTCTGTTCTAAAATATTGTCACTTCTAGAGCCCTGCGCAGGACTATTTTTTTAATCTCGCTCCTGTCTTGCTGTGCAATACCCACTACCACTCCCACCCACACCCTCATTGTTTCTTGCATTTTTACGCTGCTCCCACCCACAAAAATCGTAGATCCCGCAAATCCTAAAAGAGAGACAGATTTTTTTAAACAGTTGGTTTATATATATATATAGATAGATATATAAACAGAATTCAGACACAATTTTTACCACTAATAAAACCACAAATCTTGCTTAAACCATGTAAACAATACTTTAACTCTTGTTATAATAGACATCAAATCTCTTTCTACCCCTCACTTAAAGTTAAGTATTAAAACGTTTATATAAAAAAAAGATTGTGTTTTCCCACAAATTACTAGTCTGGGATTTTGCCCACCCATTCCCACCCACAACAAAGTACATTTTACCCACTCCCGCTGTTATGGCAGTGGGCCTGCAGGACCTGTGGGATCCCAGTTCTGCTGCAGAGTTCTAGTCACTTCCTCCCTTATGCTAAGTTAAGTAATGAACTAGGACCCTGTGGGAGCACCATTCTCAGGGCCGGCTCTAGGCACCAGCAAAACAAGCTGGTGCTTAGGGCGGCACATTTTTAGGGGCGGCATGGTCGGCGCCAGAATGCCGCCCCTGCTGCTCCTAAAAATGTGCCCCGGCCGCCCTAGCTCACCTCCGCTGCTGCTGCTCGCGCGCCAGGGCGTGCGAAACAGTTGATTCACGCACCGCTGCTCGCCCTCCCTCCCAGGCTCTCAAACCTGGGAAGGAGGGCAAGATCCCGAGCGGCCGCGGCGCGCGAAACAGCTGATTCGCGCGCCACTGCTCCCCCTTCCTCCCTCCCTCCCTCCTAGGCTTGAGAGCCTGGGAGGAGGAGGCAGGGCAGGGGATTTGGGGAAGGGGTGGAGTTGAGGCGGGGCTGGGGCTGAGGTAAGAAAACGGGGGGCGGCCAAAATTGTTTTTGCTTGAGGCAGCAAAAATCCTAGAGCCGGCCCTGACCTTTCTCTCACAACACTGACACTTTAAGCTTTGTTGGACCATAGCAATAGATAAACTGATGTTTCACAATGCTGCCTCTTCTGTGTGAAAAAATATATTTTCCGTTGTATGCCATATACTTTTCATATACCTTATCTACCATTTTTCTTCTGGTTCGTCTTTCCCTCTCTTAGTGGATGATTCCTTTTGCGGTCATGCTGGTTACAATCCCAAATCTGGTTTTGGCTTACGTGGTGGCCTTTGTCTCTGGTCTGAGTATTGCAGCATCTTTGCTGTTGCCATGGTAGGCAAATCTTATATTTGAAGTGCGTATGTGTGTGTACTGTGTGGAGTTCACCATGTAAACACTCAGAATTTGGCATCCTTACCACCCAGTGGTATCTGAGAAATTAGAGTTTTCCCTATATTTAGACTAGGAGAGATCTGTGATAACTATGTTGTAATCAGTGTCACGTGTCAACTGTTAATGTCTGGTATGTGTGTACATATATGTAAATGCTCTCTGAAAATATTCATAAATTAATTAGTAACCTACATGTGTCTAGACGTCCTGAGAATAGTAAATCAATCAGTCGTTTAGATTTAGTTTTTAATAGTACTCTAGAATTTATATTGGAAATTGCATACAAATCAATTAATGCTACACAATTAAGAATGTAGCATGGGCAGCCTGCACCAAGCTGTAGATCCCTACAAAGCAGCCCTATGATGGAGAGCAAATGCAGGAGTGTGCTACAGGGGCAGGCATAGGTGCTGACTCCGTGGGTATTCCGGGGCTTTGACTTTAGGTCAACAACTCTAAATCCTCTGCATCAGTGGGAGAATAGGCCCTTTTAGTGTCCTAACACTGCTGCTTTGTTAATGCACTCTAGTTAGTTATATGATAGGGCTTCTCATAGATTCACAATCACCCAATATCTAACTCAGATATTTTTGTACCTTTCTATTATCATAGAATCATAGAATATCAGGGTTGGAAGGGACCTCAGGAGGTCGTCTAGTCCAACCCCCTGCTCAAAGCAGGACCAATCCCCAACTAAATCCATTTCTATTACTTTAAAAAAGAGGTAAATATTGTAACCAGGCGATGTGAATAAAATTCTACCTTGGGGTTTTGTTCGCTTACTAGATTACAACTTTGTGAACTACTGTTGTTGTCATGCATTTCCTATTAAAACTTTTTGTCCTCCTTTCAAACAGTATAACTTTCTGTATTTGACTAGCTCCCTGCAGAAGTAGTAAATTAAAACGTCATCAAACTCATCTCTGAAAGAAGGTTTTCTGTTTAGTAGTTAAATTACACAGCAGTGTGCTGCAAATGTTTTAACAAGTGCCTCCCTCAAAAATGTTCCACCTCAGTCAGCAAATTTTACCATTACTAATTTTGGTCTGTTGACCTAGCAGTGCAGAGTTAATATCTTCTTTTCTGTTTCTGTGTTCTTTGCCATCTGACTTTCTCTGTTTGTAATTCTCAGCCTAAATATCATATAAAAAATAAATGATCTCGTTTGCACAATTAATTCCACAAATCAAACCTTCAAGAAAAAAGACTCTGTAAACTCTATATTAAAGAGGCTCAGAAACTTCCGCTTGAGGCTTTTACACTCCTCTTCTCTTGCTGGTCTGCAGGTCAATGTTGCCCGATGTAGTTGATCACTTTCGCCTGCTGAATCCTCATGCAAAGGGACCCGAAACCATCTTTTATTCTTCATACGTCTTCTTTACCAAGATGTCGGCTGGGATTGGATTAGGAATTTCCGCAGCAAGCCTGGAGTAAGTGATGTTTTATATCCACTTAGTTGCTGTATTAAAGGGCTCTGAGGTGCTGTGTGGTAATTGCCTTCTCACCATTTGTGAAAACTGGGAGCTCAAAGACCGAGTCTGGTTGCCAGCTTGAATTTATAATGGCCGAATCCTAAACACAAAATTGTTATCTGACAGGTCAGACTTCTGGTCACCAGGACACCTGGTGGCCTGTTAAGAACTGTTTGGTTTTATATTGTTTTCTTTATGTAAGGGGACTGTTGCCCCCTTACTAACATTCAGTGGGGGTAGGGTGACCAGACGTCCCGATTTTGTCGGGACTGTCCCGATATTTGCTCGTTTGTCCCGCGTCCCGACCAATGTTTGGTCGGGACGCGGGACAAACAAGCAATTTTTGCCCTCCGCTCTGGCTCGCGCCCCCTCCCTCGCCCCAACTCCGCCCCCTCCTTCCCCCATTGGATAGCTCCCCAAATCCTCGGCCTGGCCCCACCCCCTCAACTGCCCCATTGGATCCCTCCCCAAATCCCCGCCCCCTACCGAAGCACGCCGCATTCCTCCTCCCTCCCAGGCAAGCGCTGGAGGGAGGAGGCCCGGGGACAGCGGGATGAGTCCGGCCTGGCCCTGGCCCTGGCCCAATCGCAGGCAGGAGGGTGGGGGGTACCTGCAGGGGGGCAGCCCCGGGTCCAGCCTGGGGAACCGGCTCCCTACGCGCCCATGGGTGGGGGGGCAGCAGCTGTCCGCGTGGGGACTCTGGTTCCTCGGGGCTTCACCTCCGCCACGTGCGCTCCGGCCCCGGAGGGGTGTAGTTGGCGCTGGGTGCCAGGCAGATGCCTCTGCCTGACACGCGGCGAGGGAGAGGCGGAGTAGCAGCTGGAAGGGCCGGTCGGGCTGCACTCCCGGGCCCGCGGGGAGCTGAAGCCTGCCAGGGAAGGGGCTGCCACACGCTGGCGCGCCCGCGGCCAGCCCAGGACGGTCTCCGCGCAGGGACTTGGCGGGGGTGCTCCCCCTGTCCGTGCCCATCTCCGCGGCATCGGGCTCCGGGCAGGGGTTGTTGCATCCCGGGACCCGGGGGCCGCTGTTTACCGGCACCAGCCTAGGCGCTTTCCGCTTGTTCGTGCTTTTTTTTTTTTTTTTTTCTCCCTACCGGCTTTTTTATTTTTTGGCTCCGCCCCCTTCCCCCCCCCCCCCCCCTGCGCGTCCCGATATTTCGCCTCTCTGATCTGGTCACCCTAAGTGGGGGTGTTTTGGTTGGCTAGCTCCCAGCACTAAAAGGGGAAGGGTCGATGGCAAATCAGGAGCCTGAGACTGACAGTCCCCAGGAACAATGGGGAGAGGCCAATGCTCCAGATCAGCCTGATTGACAGGGCGGGCAGCTAATCAGGGAGTCAGGAGGCCAGAGGGGGTCCCGTCCTCCGTGTGAGCTGGAATTGCCTGGGTCAGACAGAGTGGGGCCGAGCTAAGGAGAGAGCAGGGGACCGAGCTAAGCTGCTGGGAGCAGAGCTGCAGCCCCAAAGCCAGAGCACAGCCAGAGAGATCAGAGCTGCCCTGGGAGCAGAGCTGCAGCAACCGGAGCCAGAGGGGCCAGACAAGCAGCCAGGAAGCAGGTCAGTGCTGGGAGCAGAGTCACAGAAGCAGCCTGCAGAGCAGACCTGTGCTGGGGGCAGAGCTGCAGCAACCAGAGCCAGAGAGGCCAGAGAAGCAGCCCAGGGAGCTGGAGGCAGAGCAGCAGCAGCAGCCGTGCTGAGGCCGAGTGGAGCCGGGGCTGGAGCAGTCCGGAGCTGGGTGCGGTGAGCAGCTGGGGAGAGTGAGGGGGACCCTGGGCAACGGGCCCAGCACAGGGAGACACCTCAGCCAAGAGGCCTTGCAGGCCAGACTTGGAGGGGGGATCATAACCCCAACCGGGCAGAGGTGACGCTGGGAAAAAGGGTCCTGCCACCTAGAGCCTGAGAGCGTGTGGCCACCGCCAGAGCAAGTGTCCAACCCGCAGCGTCTCTGCAGCACAGCCAGGGCCTGAGAAGGAGCCTGGGACCTACAAGGAACAGACTGTGAACTGCCCTGACGTTCCAGAGACACTGTTTGTAATGTTCCCTGCCACAGAGCAGGGTGATGTGTTTTCTTTTAACCTTTCCCATTTTTCCTTATTCTTTTTTAAAATTAATTGTTAATTAAACAACTTGTATTTGCTTTAAATTGTATGAAATGATCAGTGGGTCAGGGAGGTGCCCAGTGCAGAGAAAGTACCCCGGAGTGGGGACACCCTAGCCCCTGTCCTGGGTGACCACCGCAGGGTTGGGGGTCGAGCCCTCCAGGAATCCTGGGCCCAGCTTTGTCGGGGTTTACGAGGACTCTGCCAGACAGGAGAGTGGAAGGGGAGTCCTCAAGGGCAGGGAGGCCTCTGGGTAAAGGAAGTGGGAGCGAGGACTCGGATCCTTTCGCTAGTCCACTTCACCGGGGTAGTGCAGAAGCCAGGAAAGTTCCCCACAATAGCGGGACCATTCCCCCGCTTACATTTAGGTAGCAGCATGGACTTAATGGTTTGAGCACCAAGAGTCAGGAGACCTGGGTTCTGTTCTCAACTCTGCCTCAGGCCATCTTTGTTATAGAATCATAGAATATCAGGGTTGGAAGGGACCTCAGGAGGTCATCTAGTCCAACCCCCTGCTCAAAGCAGGACCAACCCAACTAAATCATCCCAGTCAGGGCTTTGTCAAGCCTGACCTTAAAAACCTCTAAGGATGGAGATTCCACCACCTCCCTAGGTTGACTTCAAGCAAGTCAATTCTTTGGCCCTCTGTTTCTCCTCCCACTGTTTGTTTAGTCTGTTTAGATTTAATTTTATTTTGAACAAAACTAGCATTTTTTCTAGGAAAAGCAGACCATGCCTTTTAAAGCTTTCATGTCATCAAAAACCCAATATCCAATGGAAAAATTTCAACCAGCCAGATTAATGTCTCGAATCACTTTTCAAATAGAGCCAGTGTAATTAACCAGATATTTCTGAAATGTGCTTGAAAAGTGGAACTGGTCACTACAGGGCAGTTTTAAGCTGTCCTCCAAATTCTTGCACAGTGCTGTGACCCTACAACCTCCGCTCCACGCTGACCTTGACTTTGCACTATAGAGGTCACGTTATGTAGAGCAGGAGATCAAGTCCCAGTTGGCAGTTGTGATTTAACTATGTGTCTTCTGCCACTGCTACTCCAGTTTAAGACTGGAGAACCAAAATGAGAAGAAAGTGGGATGTAGTAGCTCCCGTGTAGACTGCACTGGGAACCACTTGTCAGTACTTATCTGTCCACAAGATGTTATGAATTTGCAGCAGATGCTGCAGTGCTTTTTTTCCTCAAGAAAACAAGTCTCTGTGTTTTAGTGACTACATACGGAGAGCTCATAACTAACAGAATTACTGTCAACTGATTAACGCTACTTCACTCCAGTTAGCGAGCTCCCAGCAGTTTGCCATCTGCTGGAGTCCAGAGCTGACATTTATGGGAGAACATAGGAGGCAGTTTGATGGAAAATGGGTAATAATTTTTCATAGGTGCATGTTCAGGATGAAACGGAATAATTCCACAAGTTGGCACTGAACAGCTCAGGGCATCAGTAATTGTAATATTATGCACACCTCTGGCCCTGATTCAGCCTATCACATAAGTACATGCTTAACTTTAAGCATCAGAGTAATCCTGTCCCTGTTCAGCAAAGCCCTGAAGCATGTCCTTAGCTTTAAGGAGGTAAGAACTTCTGTTGATGCCAGAGGGACTACTCACCTCCGTTTAAAGTTAAGCACATGCTTAAGAGCTTTATTGAGTAGGGAAAGGATTCATTTATCAGACAAGCTCCCCTATACAGAGACTTGGCAGAATTAAATTTTTATTTTTTTATAATTCTGATGGATAAAATCAATATTTATTTTAAGCATTTTTTCAATTTTTATCTATTTAAATGTTCACAGTGGCACAAAATTATGGGTTTTAAGTTTTTATTTTATTTTTATCTATTTAAATGTTCACAGTTGTGGGAAATTATGGGGGGAGATCAGACCATTATTTAATGACAATAAATGTTGAGATTCAAAAAGCTACAGCTTTATAATCGTTAAAACACAAATTGTCAACATCACGTCAGAATATACAAAATAGATCTCCTTAAATCAAACTCTGATAAGTTCTCAAGGATCATTTTTTCTTATTTTGTCTCTGTGTACATTTTGATTATTGTCAATGGAAATATTTTTTTCCTCAGTTTGTGTGTGTACAGTGAAATCAACATTTATCAATAAAAATCTAATCCTTCCAAGTCTAGCTATATAGGATTTCATTTCACTATTGTCTCTCTTTGTTAATATTAAGTCTGTACAGTAGTAACAACAGCATGTAGTTCCATGCTTTGACTGCATAAAGGTAATGAAATTATTTCAGAGAAGGCACAAAGACAAGGAGTGGAAGAAAGGGGGCAAAGGGCTGAAACCAATGACAAATCTCATGTTGGTAGCTGTAGGATTGACTCCCCTCCCCCCAAAGGGAGCAGATAAGATATAAAAAGAGGAAGTGTAAGAAGAAATTGGAGCAGATGTTCAGTTGGTGGTGTGAGGGCAGGAGATCGGGGAAAGCCCTTAACGTGACCAAGTGCCTTTTAGGTAGGGGAATAACAGCAATGTCCGTATGTGTGTTTTTATAGGTTTGCTGGTTATAAAACAGGGATGTGCAGGCAATCCAGCACTGTGATCCTCACACTGAAAATCCTGATTGGGGCAGTCCCTGCCATCCTCATTGTTATAGGCTTATCCATACTCCTCTTCTACCCAATCACTGAAAAAAGTCGAAAAGAAACTGAATTTGCACTCGAGCTGTTAAGGTAGGTTTGACTCAGCAGCAAAGGGAAATAATATCGGAGCAGCCTCTCTTACAGGATGCCAGGGTTCAGGGTGGGGGAAATTATTAGCTACTATCATAGTTTTGGGTTTTTTTTAAGTTTTTAAAATTCTGTAAATTAGCAGAACATTACGTTTTTCTAGTATAGGGTTCTCAAACTGGGGGTTGGAGCCGTCAGCCCCTAGCCCAAACCCCGCTTTGCCTCCAGCATTTATAATGGTGTTAAATATATTTTAAAGTGTTTTTAATTTATAAGGTGGGGTCACACTCAGAGGCTTGAAAGGAGTCACCAATACAAAGGTTTGAGAACCACTGTTCTAGTATCTTACCTTTGTTGCAGAGTCCTTGCGTATATAGGGTGTCTTTGTAAGAGATTACTTCTGTTTCGTTTCCCAAAGTAATCTGTAAATTTAAATGATACAAAATAATGCACAGAAATCGCATACTCCACCAGCCTTCCATGGGTGAAACATAGCACAGCACCATTATACTAAAGTTTAAGCTTGGACGTGGAGAATATTGTACCCAGTGGAAACCAGAAGGGGATATTTCTTAGGTCATGTTTAATTATATTCTCCTAAGCTATCTGCATATGGAAAAAATGTGACTTTTTTTTTCTTTCTGGTGTGTAAAGAAGGTCTGAAATCTTGTGGTAGGGTGAGATTTAAGCTTTTGTTCTGTATGTTTTTTATATTTATTCATATTTTCTTTTCCTTTCCTTTTCTTCCTGGAAGACTCCTGGTCCAATTAAAAAAAATAGGCCAAATATCAAGGGTGAGGGGAGTAAACCCTCAGCTGTCATTGAGCATCTTTAAGACAATATTAAGTCCTCAAAATATACTGTAGAACAATCCCCCCTATCTGGATGATGGATTAGGTAATATAATAGGTCTTTGCTGTTTCTCCTTTGTATGATCTTAAAATACCAGATGTGGAAATTGGTCAAGACAATATAATAAACATACCTTGCTAGAGGTTCTCACCTTCTCTCTGTTTATTATTTGAGGTTGCTAAATTTTAGCCTGTAAGTTTAGCTAAAAAAATAACAGTAAAATTACAGCCAGCAGGGAAAAATAGAAATCTCTTCACCTGTGATCCTCTCTGCTTTTTACAGAAGGAGTCATCCGAGCACTGACAACCTTTCCAAAAACGAAGAGGATACCTGGATATGAAAGTTCGGAGAGAAGTGACTTTTCAAACCGAAGTCTGACCTCAGATTCCAAAGCACTGTACTTGGGGGGTGGGAGGAAGGAAGGGAAAGTCTTCTGAGTTATACCACTTAAGTTTTATTAGAGGATACTGGAAGCACCAGTACACAAGTGCAAAGGGCTCTGATACATTAATGGTAAGGATCTGATTTTGACTGACAAAATACGAAGATTCTGAGGACAGCCAATAGGGTGCCTCACGGGGATGCTCACAGTTCATAAGTATGTAAACTTCATCCAGTGTTCTGATGCCCTTAAAGTGGTGTTAGAAAGATTCAGTAGGTGGCACTCTTCCCTCTTGTCAGTGCTGAACCAAAGCCCCAGCACTGTACTGAGGATAACCTGCTTCTGAAGATGCTGTGTTTTGTATGAGACATAAAACCAAAGTCTTGCAATCACTAAATTTCTTCTGGAACTGTTGGCAAGATCCAGGGGTATTTAAATTTGATGTCCTGGCCAAACTTTAACTCAGGAGATTACATTCTTCTGACCTAAATTATCCTGGTCGCCTCTGTTGGATACAGTATTCTTCATCACTTTTTTCTAAACTGTTTGCTGCACATTTGCTACGTGTCACTCCAGAAGTGTCTGCATTTCGGTGGCTGATGGACGTGATCCTTGTGTATAATTTGTTTAAGTTTGTAAAGCCCTTAGGGATTCTGAGGATGAAATGTGCTATAAACATGTAAGATTTAGTGCTTCTTTTTGAGTTCCAACAAGCCCTGGATGCAGTTGGTAACAGAGCCGCATGTTGAAAACATTCTCACAAATAACTGCTCCAAACCTGATTTTAATGTGACTTTATTTGGGGGGCGTTAAGTCAAACTTTTACATTAATAGAGGTCTACATTTTCAAGAGTGATTGACTAGTGGTCTTGGGTGCCTCAGTTTTTGAGTGCCCCCTTGACACTTCATAATGCCCAGTTGTCAGAGTGTGGGTGCTCTGCCCTTTCTAAAAATCAGGCCCACTTCAGGCAGCTCATGTTGGAGCACCCAAAATCACTAGTCACTTCTGGAAATTTAGGCCCTACATTTTTGTATTTTACTTGTATGAGGCACACATTCCCACCAGGGCCGGCTCCAGGCACCAGCGTTCCAAGCAGGTGCTTGGGGTGGCAATCTGAAAGAGGCAGCAGTCCGTGTGTTTTTGCCACCCCAAGCAACGCACCGAATTGCCGCCGCGGACGGTGGGGGCAGTCCGTGTGCCGTTAGGGCAGCAAGCACTTTTCCGCCGCAGCGGTAATTCGGCAGCAGCTTCTATGTTCAGCTGCCCGCGGCGGCAATTCGGCGGCAGTTTCTGTCTTCCGGCTGAAGACAGAAGCTGCCGCCGAATTGCCGCCGCCGCGGAAATGCGTGTGCCACCCTAACGGCACATGGACTGTCCCCGCCGTCCGTGGTGGCAATTCGGTGCGCTGCTTGGGGCGGCAAAAACAGTAGTGCCGGCCCTGATTCCCACATACAGAACGCTGTCCTGCATCTATTGAGAGCTGCAGCAATGCTACAAATTCTCAGCATATATGTAGCAATTTAGAATAACAAGCCTGCACCGGTTATCTAGTTGGTGCCTTTTTGAGCCAAGGTGCTTTAGAAGCATTAATTAAAGCCTCACCACACCCCTGTAAGGGGTACATACTATTGTGCACATCTTGCAGGGGGGGAACTGACCCACCGAGATTAAGAGCTAATCCACCTCCCATTGGAGTCAGTGGGAGTTGGATTAGGCTGTAAGTGATTTGCTCAAGGTCATCCAGCAATTTAGTGATGATACCAAGACTAGATTCCAGGAAGCCTTTTATTGAAAGACATTGTGAAGTGAAATTAATGCATTCACTGGGGTCTTTTGTTTCTTTTTAGTAGTAGAAAGTTCTCAATCCAGTTTAAAATCTAATGCCTGATTTAGCGAACCGTCTCCATTTAGCAAAGCACTTAAGCATCTGCTTAAGTTCTATTGACTTTAATGAGACTTAAACACATGGTTAAATGCTTGTTGACTAAGGATGGACTTAACCACATGTATAAGAGTTTTATGAATTGAAGCCAAAATCTCCTTTTGGTTTATGTCATGGACAAAACAGAAGTATCTGTATACTTGTGGCATTTGTCTTTGAGAGACTACAAATCATAAGCAGCTTTGTCAATTTGGAGTCTGATAGAATTTGAAACCGAGAGATATTATATTCTAAAATATTAGTTTTCTGTTATGCAAGTAATATTACATAGCAGCGAAACTGTAGAAAACAAACAAGTTAGAAGTGCCAATCTATACCTGTAGGTAATTTTGGTGTCTTTAAATATTCCACTTTTAAGACAACAAAGTATTAGTAGAAGCCAGGTTGCCTATTCAATTTAACTTTTTGCAATGCAAATGTTACTAGCTAGAGCAGGGGCGGGCAAACTTTCTGGCCTGAGGGCTGCATCGGGTTTCCAAAATTGTATGGAGGGACGGTTAGGAGAGGCTTCTCGCCCCCTGATGGCCCCCTGGGACTCCTGCCCCATCCAACCCACCCGGCCTGTTCCCTGTCCCCTGACAGCCCCTGGAACCCCTGCCCCTGACTGCCCCCCGCTGCCCCATCCAATCCCACCTCTCCTTCCTGACTGCCCCTTAGAGACCCCTGCCCCCATTTAACCCCCCCTGTTCCCCGCCCTCTGACCGCCCTGACCCCTATCCACACCCCCGCCCCCTGACCACCACCCCGAACTCCCCTGCCCTCTATCTAACCCCCCCTGCTCTCTGCCCCCTTACCGTGCTGCCTGGAGCACCGGTGGCTGGCGGCGCTACAGCCACGCCACCCAGAGCACCAGGGCAGGCAGCCACGTCGCCTGGCTGGAGCCAGCCACACCACTGCGCAGCACAGAGACCGGGTCAGGCCCGGGCTCTGCAGCTACGTTGCCCCAGGAGCTCGCAGCCCAGAGCATTGCATCGGCAGCAGTGCAAGCTGGGGCTGCGGGGGCGGGGGAACAGCGGGGAGGGGCTGGAGGCTAGCCTAGGAGCTAAGGGGCTGGGCAGGAGGGGCCTGTGCCCACCTCTGAGCTAGAGAGCTAGCTCCTCAGTTGCTATAAATCCATAGTTTCAGGTCAATGGAACTACATCCATTTATACAAGCTAAGGACCTAGCTTGGTGGGTTTTTTAATAGAAGGGTAGCTGAAACTGCAGACCATGTTTGATTAGACATTTTTAAGGCTGCATGTCTGTCATGGAGGTTACGGAAGTCACGGATTCCGTGACTTTCCATGACCTCTGTGACTTCTGCAGCGGCCAGTGTGTGGCTGGCTCCAGGGCTGCCCGAGCAGATCAGGCCTCCCCTGGGCCAGCAGCACCAGCCACTGCTGGGACAGTTTGGGTATGGGAGGGGGCTCAGGGCTGGGGCAGGGGGCTGGGGTGCAGGGCAGCGCTTACCTCAGGGAGCAAGGGGGTGGGCCAGCACATCCCTGCAGTTCCTAGGCAGAGGGGCCAGAGGGCACCGCGCGCTGCCCGCACTTGCAGTTGCCGCCCCCGCAGCACCCATTGGCTGCGGTTCCAGGCCAATGGGAGCTGCGGAGCCGGAACTCGTGACGGGGGTAGCATGGGGAGCCCCCCGGCCTTCCCTCCCCCTAGGAGCTGCAGGACACGTGGAGCCAGGTAGGGAGCCTGCCAGCCCCGCCAACCCTCCCTCCCCGAACGGGTCCCGGGCCATGTGCCACCATCCCCCAGACCCTCTGCCAGCACCAGCAGGGGTCCCGGGCTGCGTGCCGCCACCTGGCCTTCCCCCCAGCACCAGAGGGGGTCCCGGGCCACGCGCCACCACCCGCCTTGCCCCCAGCACCAGTGGGGGTCCCAGGCTGCCCGCTGCCCTCCCCACCCCCCAGCACCAGCAGGGGTCCCGGGCCGCACGCCGCCACCCCGCCTCCCCCCCAGCACCAGCGGGGCTCCTGGGCCACCCCCCATCACCTGCCACGCCCCCGGACTGCCCCCCCTCCCCGACCACCTGTGGCCCCCCAGCCCAAGTTTTAGTTAGAGGTATATAGTACAAATCATGGACCGTCATGGGCCATGAATTTTTGTTTACTGCCTGTGACCTGTCCATGACTTTTACTAAAAATACCCATGACTAAAACATAGCCTTAGACATTTTTTAACTTGACCATGGCCTGTGCAATGTGTACTATATCAGCTGTGCAACTGGGTTTACAAATTGCATAATACACATCAGACTTCAGCCCTATGCAGTGTGCGCTTTCTGAGTTATAAAACCGCACCTTACCTCTGCTTCTGGCAAGAAACTTGTCAGGGTTTCTAATGGAAATACAAATAGTCCTGACCTTGCATATGACAGTGTTAATGAATATCATCAAAATATGGCAGAAATTTTTGTAGATAAAACATATAACTATATTTTTATAATTTGAATAGTGCTGAGTTATTTTATCGTATTAATTATCAAAGTTGTATTTTTGTTCATAAAATGAATGTATTTTTGTAAGGTTTAAAGAAAAAGCACTAACAATGGATTTGGAGAAGGAAGCAGGATAGCGATTTTTTGTATCGTTTTTCAAGGCTTACTGTTTGCACTGTGAATGAATGGATTTTTTTTCTTCTAGCAATTTTTTAAAAACTAAGCACAATCATTGTCTATACCCTAAACGTGTGACAGAAAGAATCAGATCTCTGTATTATTATGTGTGTATATTAAATATTTACAACAAGTACAATCCGGATTGAGTAATAACTCTCTCTGCTATAGCTGAACCTTAGAGATAAGGCTGCTAACACAGGTCCATATTCAGTCCATGATGCATACAGGGATTTCCATTTGTCTTTTACATTCATACAAGAGCAGAATTTGAGTGGAGTCGGGCAGACCTGGGGCCCCAATTTTGCAGCCATGGACCTTCTTGACTGGGAGCTCTTTCGGGACCGTTGGGCCCATAGTTTGTTTCAGAATCTAAATCCTAATCTCCTTTTGGATTTGCCTTTATGGGTTATGCATCCATAAAGTTCAGAAATATGTAAATCTCCTTGGGAGACTGCTAGTGAGGGAAGCTCTTGAGTCCCTCAATGAATGACACTTGTACAGTAATTTGAAACAATTGCTCAGTTTATCAAGGACAAAATAGTACAGATCAGTGATTTCCAAGCTTTTCAGGCAACAGAATCCGTTATATTACAGCTCTCACTGTGACAGTGCATCGTTATCTGACAGGGTTCGAGGGATATTAATTTTCTAACAGTTTTTGTTTGAAGTGTAATCTTATAATCTTATAACCAGGTTCTCCCAACCATACTAAAAACAACACCCTCCCCCCTCCAGTTAGAGTTGGAGTCCAATCCTGCCCCATTGGAACTGATGAATACCTGGTGTTGCTTTTAATGGGAGCAGGAGCAGTCTTGGCTTTTTAAATTGTGCATGCCCTTACTTAGCCCGCTCCAAACCTCAGTCCTACCAGCTCCAGAATTTGGAGGGCCCCAAGCTCCACTGTGGGTTAGAGTGCATACAGCTGAATGGGAAACAAGCACTGACAGTGCACTACGGCCCAGCATTAAAACAGGGAAGGGAGAGCCTAGAGAACCAGTGATAAAAGCCTGAAGCACCCAGGCTTGTATGTTTATAAGTGATTGGGATAGACCAAGTGAAGCAGGTCTGTATGTATAGCCTTGTGTAGTCTGAGGCTTTCTAGATCCAGTCTGTAGTGATTGATGCAGATTCCCCATTGATTTTCTATATTTGTGAGCTACCTCAGATAATAAACACCCCCTTAATGGTGGAGAAATGGTGGTTTAACTTTGATCAAACAACTCCTTTCAACTTTATATATATTTTTTTCTGATATTGAAAAAACATTTCTGGCTTGATAACATTCCACCAAAGCCCATGAGGCTCTTTGCAAATATCATGAATTTCTGAGCTTTGGTTTTCCTTGACAGTGAACCGATGCTTGTTAGCAACCCAAGCATCCCCTCATCACGGGCTGCGGGAAGAGGAGGAGGAGTGTTTATTTTGCTTTACAGAGAAGTCACTAAAATGTCCACTGTTGCAATGGAAACTGGGAGTTGCACTGTTGCATTTCCTGTAAGAAGAATTCCCAGATGTAAGTCCCAGCTCACATTTGTGTGTCAAATGTCTTTCGTTTTGGAAAACTGATGCACTCCTCAAGACAGGCAGATCAATGGAGTTCATGTAATTGTTGGCGGGATGCGAGAGTCATATTTTCATATATTCTGCTCCAAGATTCCAGTGCTTCATTATGAGCTTTTTGTTATTTTTTTCTCATTCAAAGAACATGTTTCAGATACTTTGACAGCATGTGCTATATATTTCTTATGCCTATACAGGTAATATAGGTATAGTACATGTTCATAATATATAAAAGGAGTACTTTCATATTGGTTCACGTATAAGTCCATACATCATCTTGCATTGAATCCAGTGTGTAAGACACATGCTGTTTGCATCACCTGTTGCCTATTTAGATAGCATATTAAACACATATGGCCAAGAGATGAATGAGGTAGACAAAAAGGCTATGTCTACACTTGCATGCTTCCCTGGGTATTTGTCCACGTACTGCTAGCGCATGAACCCTGTACCCCTACTAAATATCCTCACATGCTGAGTTGGGCACAGGTACATACTGTGCACAGGCATAACCCATGTCCACGCGTCCCCTTTTCGGTATGTGACAATAGTACTACCTTTTCAGGGGCAGTATCCCAGAGTCCTGTGTGTCACAGGAGACACAATGGGAACCACCTTGTTGTGTGTTGCTGGTACTGTACATCTCCTTCATACATTTGGTGATAGCAGGTTCTGGTCATCTTTCCCTTCTACCAAACAGCGCTGGAGATGTGGAGCAAGTGTACGATAATGTGGTTCTGCTACTGCTCACTGGACAAATGTTCATGCGATACAGTATCGGATCCATGACGGAACTGGTCCAGAAAAATTTGAGATAGTGAAGATGGCTGATCCAGAGGGGGAATGAAAATCCACTGTGGTCCCAAGGAACAGGTGTGTTGAGTGCTGGGTTTCCAATGTTATGTCCATGGGTGAACTGCCTAGTTCTGGTCCCAGAGAACCAGCTTGGTGTGGTGGGACCACATTAACTTGGAAACATGGGCTGATGACTAGTGGCTGCAGAACTTCAAAATGAGGAAGCAGACCTTCACTGAGTTGTGTGAGGAGTTTGCACCAATCCTCCAGCACCAGACAACTCGATTTCTGAAATCCATACCAGTGCAAAATTGGGTGGCTATCGTCCTTTGGAAGCTGGCAATACCTAACAGCTATTGGTCACTTGCAAAGCAGTTTGGAGTTGGGAAGTCAACTGTTGGAGCAGTGGTTGTACAGGTTTGCCAGGCTATCAATACTGTGATCTATCTGTGCATTCTTGCCATAACTGAAGTCCCTGAAATTATTGTGGGATTTCAGAGGATGGGTTTCCATATTTTGTGGGGCCATTTATGGAACACACATCTCTATACTTTCCCCTCAGAAAGGGGCCAGGGAATATGTGAATTGAAAAAGTTACTATTCACAGGTTCTCCAAGGCTTAGGAGGCCACAGGAATCGGTTGATGAACATGAATCTTGGGGACACCAGAAAGGTCCATGATGCCACGGTACTCAGGAGGTTGGGGTTGTACTGCTGGGGAGAACAAGGACTTTATTCCCCCAAAAGGGTGTGATTATGTACAATGTTTCTGTGCTGACATTTATTTTTGGGGACCCCACATACCTACTCTTACTGTAGCTCATGAAACTGTACCCCGACATTGCTGACTCAAGAAAAAGGGAAGTTAACTATAGATTTAGTAGCTCCAGAAAGGTGGCTAAGTGTGCCTTTGGGCGGCTGAAAGCCCACTGGTAATGCCTCTGGACCAGTCTGGATGCCAATGTGGCCAATAGGGTTTGGATTATTTTGGCATGCCGTGTCTTGCAGAATGTATGCGAGGCTAAAGGAGAATACTCCCACTCTGAGTAGTCACAGGACAGATCTGTTTCTCAAAGCGTGTACAGGCAGCCAGATCCAACCCATGTGCACACAGCGCAGGAAAATTTGTGATGCTGTGTGTTAGTACATCATGGAACAGGAGAGAGCTGGAAGATGATTGGGGTCTGCCGAAGGACACTACTGTGATGTGATGGTGCTGTTGGAAAAGCTCAATAGAGCATTGCCACATACTTCTGTTGTGAGACACCTTGGTGGGTTTCAATCCCCTGTAGCCAACATTAACATACTGATTGAAAAGCAGACAATTGGGGAGGGCCCTCAACGTTAACACCTTTGGCCATGGTGTTGTGCTGAGGAAAGTTTTAATGCACTTTGAGGGCATCCTTGTGCAATGTTTTATGGGGTGATGTGATGGGGCAGCTGCCCATCACTGGCAGAAAAGGGGTTAAAAGCAGCCCTATGGGGGCTGTGACAGTCAATTAGAAAGGGGCGGAGAGGAGCAGCCAATCATAGCCTGGCAGGCTCATATAAGAAGGGCTGAAGGGCAGAGCAGAGTTCAGGAGCTGAGTGGAGCTCCAGGCAAGAAGACCAGGCTCCTAGCAGGAGAAAGGAGTGCCAGCACCTAGGACAGAGCAGTGCTGCAAGCAGGGACTGGGGGAGCTAGAGAGAGCTCCTGGCTGACTGCTAGGCTCTGCAGGCTGAGGCCCTGAGGTAAGGGCAGAAGAGGGTGCTGGAGCCACATAGGGTGACCAGACAGCAAATGTGAAAAATCGGGACAGGGAGTGGGGGGTAATAGGAACCTATATAAGAAAAAGACCCCAAAATTGGGACTATCCCTATAAAATTGGGACATCTGGTCACCCTAGAGCCACATGGGAAGCAGCCCCAGGACAATGGACTGCAGTTGCCAGTGAGGGAGTGGCTGGACAGAGATTGCAGGTCCCCTGGAAGGGGGGAACACAGAGTGTGGCACAGCCGGAGGGCAGTGTCAATGAAGAGGATGCTGCAGTCCTGGGAGTGGGGCAGGTCCTGGAATAAAAGTGATGGTGGCAGGGCATCACCAGAGGAGGGCGCTCTGGTGAGCAGAGCTAATTCCCATGACAGCTGGCAGGAGGTGCCAGAGTGGTAAGTGAACCCCGTTACAGGCTTTAACATTGTTAAAGTAATTTTGTAAAAGTTCTGTAAGGTTTGGAGAAGCATTCCTTCCTCAATGTTTTCTGACTCTGTTGCTCTCAGCACTTATGAGGTGCTATGCACCATTGCTCTGGTGGAATGAATACTCCCATGGTTTCCAGTGGTGACTGTTTGCTGGGGATAGGGGAGGAGGGGTAGTGAAAGCACTGCACTAATCTTCAGTGTCAATTTAGTTTTGTTTCCCTTGTCTGTATTGACACTTAAATCGTTAAAGCCATAAAGCAGTTTCAGTTAACTTATCTTCCGTTTTTCATTCTGGCGCTTTGGACAGTGGCAATTATTTCACAGCTCACTTCATTGTCATGAATGCTTTATTTATTTATTTTCAAGACATTAGGAAATGCATTGGCCGGGGGAGGAGAAAGGGGTTGTGGGAGAGAGGAAATTGATTGCATTTCCATGGCACCAGAAGTCAGCCATGTGTTGAGAATTCTGATACCCCATCCCAAGCCTGTGGGATGTATCAGGTGGATCATATTCAGAAAACAAGGCGTACACACAAGTGAAGTGAACAGTAACTTTTATTTACATACCTACATCAAACATAGAGCTAAAATGGTTTGTATCAGGAACAAATGAACAAAAAAAATCAGATTTCCTGGGAAGTAGGCAAATATTAATGTCTTGACCCAATTTCTCTTCTCGACAGAGGCAGCCAATTAGAAAGGGGTTGAAAGGAGCAACCAATTGTTGCCTGCCAGGCTCATATAAGAAGAGCTGCAGGGCAGAGCAGGACTGTTAGGTTGCTGATACCATAGAGTGGGTGTGGAAGGTTGGAGGCTTGTTCTTTTAGGGGGTGAGTAGAACTAGGAGTGAGAGGCAGGTACTAAGGGGATGGAAGTTTTGTGAAGTAGACCCACAGGTCCCTAGTAAGTTGACGCCAGCAAACTGATTTTGTGTAGGCCATTGAACAGCCATTGGATGATAACTCTGTCACTACCACCCTGGGCTGGATTCGAATCCCTAATTTAGAGGCAAAAGGTAGGCTAGCCCATTATCTAATCCCCTGAGTCATCACTCCCTCACTTGCTTGATGGTCCACCTCTTATTGTTACTTGAGGTTTCTGGCTGTAGGAAGCTTTAACTTTTTTATTTGTTCTCTTTGAAATTGGGCTGTGAGAAGCCATTTATTTTGTGTTGGACTCTTACCACACAAGGAGTTACTTTAGCAAGCAGCTGGATTGTAACCATTGGCCAATCTGTTTCTACCCTGGACAGAAAACAGACTAGCCATGTTGTAAACATTGCCTTAGCTAGACCAGCAGCACTAATGCTATAGTCTCTAATCCTCCAAAGCCCTTCCTGTTGATTCCTAGAATTAAATATGTTGAGAAGAAAAATAGTCAGGGAAGGTAGGTGGATGCATATGAGGATTCATCTTAAAGTATTCTATAGAATGCAGGAGCTGAAGAATTCCTGAACTGGACAGTTATGATTTTGCCCATGTAAAGGGGACACTGCCAGTTCAAGTTTGACCCAAAGTTTGGTTTAAAGGAAAACGCTTTAAAAACATCTAAAATCAGTAAAAATATTTTCAGGATTTAAAAAAAAATCCACTGGAAACTATTTTGTTTTATATAAACAAACATTATTTCATTACTCCCATCCTCCCACCAGCTGGAGCTGGCCAATTTTTTTCAAACACAAAATGTTTTAAAAATGGCCTTTTTTTCTCTATCAGAAATGCTCATGAACATTTTTTTATTTTCTTGGTTTCATCCCCCTCCCCCACCCATCCAATTTTTTCCCCAATCAAATTTGAAAACAAAAAATTGCAGTGGGGTGGGGTTTTTTTTGGTTTGTTCTGTTTTTTCTCCTTTCCCTTTTTAAAGTGAGGAAAGAAAAAAAGGGGGATGGATGTGGATGGAAAGTAAAATGAAAAACTGAAAATTTTAGAATAAAAAATTGTTCCTTTTTGAACACTGCAGAAAGAAATTACTTGAAAGTGTCACCCCATTTCCTTCCCCCATTTTTCATCCAGCTCTATTTGCAATCCTATGTTCAACTCTAAATTCTATTAGCTGTAGCCTGCTAGTGCAAGAGAACCAAGAAGTGATACTAACTAGAGTTTTTGTTGTTGTTGTTGTTGTTTGCACTGTTATAGCCCTGTTGGTCTCAGGATATTAAAGAGACAAGGGTGGTGGGTAAGGTAATATCCTTTATTGGACCAACTTCTGTGGGTGAGAGAAACAAGCTTTCAAGCTTCACAGAGCTCGTCTTCGGGTCTCCTTTTCACTGTCCAATCTGAGAAAAAGGCAAAGAGTAAACAAATGTGTAAAAATAAGTCAGATCAGTTGTTTAAAAGCTCATTTTTAAATAGGCTAGAGTGTCTGTAATGCAGCTGACAAAGTTATTTTCAAAATGTGATTGTTAAGGAGAGGAAGTGCCCCTTTAAAATTGTTTGTTACCCTTTGTGAGCCCCATAGCAGCACTGAAGTTTCATTGGTCACAGCACACTGCAAATAAAAATCTGGATTAAGCAGCATACTAATAGTGAGGCAGAGCAGAACAACAAAGCAGTCATTTAAATGGAATCCTTGTTTCTGGAGCCTTCATTAGTGATTCATACAACAGCCAGTGGAAAGAGTGTACTATTTTCAGTCTGCCTAGAAATTACATATGAAAAATTAAAGGTGGCTGCTGGTAAAGAACACTATTTCTCATTTCTTTTGAACATACTTTTGTATGAGGCAATAAGATTAACACTTAATCCCAAGGCCTTTCAGCAATTCGCTTTAACATCATTCTCTTTTTATGGGGTCGGAGGGAGAGGGCTGGATGGATTTATTAGGACAGATTAAAAAGAGTTATACATGTATCATTTGATTTGGAGGGAACATAACCAAATAAAATATTTGAACTATTTTAAATATTTGATCTAAACACCCAGGAAGAAGAGGAATTATTTAGTGAAATAAAAATGGCCTATCTAAACCTAGGAGCCATGGGATGAAATAGAAGATGCGAAAATTAAGTCTACCCAGAAAAGTTACCGGATGCTAGATTTATTCAGCTGTGGAATACTCTCCCAAAGGCAGTTCTCTGTTCTCCCAGCGTTATGCTGTAAGTAGAAGGCCACATTCAATTAAATTAAAAAGTGGCAAATTCAAAACCGATACAAGGAAAGTGTCCCACAGCCTGTAACGAAACTGTGGAACTCTTTGTACCAATATATCATCTAGGCCAAAACCTTAGCAAGATTCAAAAAGAACCCGGACCTCTAGATAGAGAACAAGAATAGCCAAAGTTATGCTAGTTAATGCTAACAAATTTTGAAAGAGATATTAACCCTTATGCTTCAGCCATTAAACCATTCTCAAATTATTAGGAATTCTGAGCTGTAATGTGGAGGATAGATTATCCCAGCTCTGCCTAATGGAAGGTTACCTGCATCTTCCTCTGAAGCATTTAGTACTGGCCACTGTCAGAGACAGGAAACTGGACTAGATGGACCTCAGGTTGGGAAATTCCTGTGTGTCATAAGTGATTTGCTTGGCACATTGAAAACTAAACTGGAGAAAATTTGCATAAACTATCCAATAGGAACAATCCTGTATTGTACATTTGGATTATATGACTCAGTAGGCCATTTGCACATCTGTTTTTTGTTTTGAAATAATTGTGCAGGGGTCCTGGGGTTTGTGAAAATAAATCACTGCAAATAAAAATCTGGATTAAGTGACATAATAAAATGAACTGAGCAGAGCAGCAAAGCAGTCTCTTAAACTGAAACCTCTTTTCTAGAGCTGTCAAGTGATTTGTACAACAGGCATGTGTGCTGCTGTTATTGATGGAAGCATTGCAATGAAGCAGTGGCTTCTTCTGCTGTAGGGTTGTGTTCAAGATTAACATAATTTGAATCAGAACCAGCAAAAAAGGGAACCCTGGCATCTCGGAAACTTACATTGAAGAGCGTGTGAGCTCAAACTCAGCCAAATGCTTCACAGAACAGCTCCTGCTGCTACTGCCAAAGGCGCCGCCTGTCTGTACATTTTTGCCCCCGGGACGCTAGCTGTTTGCCAGTTTGTGTGGGAAAGGCATGGGTACAGGGAAGGCTGAAAAATTATTTTTTAAAACCAAACTGCCCAACTGAGTGAAGAACTAAACATATGTCTCCAGCACTGCACAGGCAGGAACCAGTCATAAAATGGGAGATACATTACTTTCTGGAGATTTTAGATGCAAAGTGGAATAAGGTGCTAGGCACTCTAGCTTGGATTTCCAGAGGGGCCCAAGAGCATTAGGCACCCAGCTCCAAGGTAATGATTTTGGATCCTAACTCCGTTTGCCTCTTTACAAATCCCAGCCTTAGTGTTCATTTTAGTTCCACCTTTGTCCCTGAGATGACAGGCACCTAGTCATACACATTGCTCACAGTGACTGAAAAATCCAGCATGAGTGAGTACTTTAACAAACACCAACAACAGAACAGTGTCCCCTGTCACAGCTACACTCCTCTCCTTCTGGGGCTGTTGGCTTCTAAGGAGCACCTCACACTGCTAACTTGCGGGGGGGAAGTGAATGGTTAATAAAAAGTATAAACATTGCAACTGCTGCATCAGCCTTCTGCCTTTCATCTGTCCCCGTCTGATCCAGTAACATTCCAACAAACTTTAAAAGCACTAGCATTATGGGCATTGCATCACGCTTCGTGTCAGTGTTTAGCAAGACTAAATTAAGACTGAATCTGAAAACAGCCAAGTCAGGGCTTTTGTCTCTTAAAAACTCCAGCTTAAACTTGACCCCAGGCCAAAAAAGAAAGATGCCTCGTTGATCTCATTCCAGTTCCACATTTGCCAAAATTGCCATGTTATAATTCAGCACAAGTTGCCATTTGTGCAGAATCTTCTGCCTGGCACATTAGCCCAGCATTTGAATTGGCTTTTCTCTGAAGTGTGGCTGGCCTACATGCTGGCAGTGCACAAGTTCGCACAACAGCTGGCTGCAGTGCTCCTTCTTTGCAGAAATAAATGAAGGTGGCTGTCAGCTGCTGTCTGCCAGTTCTTTCAGAACAGTTGGTCTGCCAGTGTTTACCGGGATCCATCACAAATGACGTACAGCACCAGCATTCCTATTGTCAAAGGCTTGCAGCTTCCAGAATGAATTAATTCTCTCTCTGCCCTTTATTCTTACTGAGGCAGAGTCTTCGATGAATCACTAGCAAGAGGAGGAAATCATACTGTTGAGTAGAACTGGCTCTTTGCCTGTGTGCCTCCCTCCTGTACCCATCCAGCTTATGGAAAGTGGTGCTGGCTTGATTAGGAGTCCAACTGGGAGTTAAAGCTTAAGTCTTTGAAGGAGCAGGAGCGCTAGTGGGAAAGATAAAGGTCTGCACCCATGCCGCATGTAACACACATTGGGGCATGGAGTACACTAAACCCTGCGGTGAGAGTAGTGTGCCATGTTTACTGCAACTCGGAGGCAAGCAGTGTAGGTGCTTCAGGAACTAGACCTTGTAGGCACTAGCCCTGGTGGGTCCCAATAACCACTCAGACACATGGCTACGTGAAAGAGTATTTTATTCGGACTGGCAGGAAAGGGAAAGTTTGCAGACGGCCTACATATAGAGACAGACAAACTGTTACAGTTCATGTGAGCACTGGGCTAAATGTTTGGGCCCTGGGACAGTCCAATCAAGAGTCAGGGCTCTTCAGGCCTAGTGCCTGGGGTACCATCTGTAGGCCAGTTTCTAGTCGAGCAAATAGAAGCTTGCAAGTTTCATAAGTTTCATTTCAGTGGCCAATGTCAGGTGCCCCAGACGGAATGAACAGAACAGGTAATCATCAAGTGTCACCTATTCCCAGCTTCTGGCAAACAGAGGCTAGGGACACCATTCCTGCCCATCCTGGCTAACAGCCATTGATGGACCTATCCTCCATGAATTTATCTGGTTCTTTTTTGAACCCTGTTATAGTCTTGGCCTTCACAACACCCTCTGGCAAAGAGTTCCACAGGTTGACTGTGAAGAAATACTTCCTTTTGTTTGTTTTAAACCTGCTGTCTATTAATTTCATTGGGTGACCCCTAGTTCTCGTGTTATGAGGAGTAAATAACACTTCCTTATTTACTTTCTCCACACCAGTCATGATTTTATAGACCTCTATCATATCCCCGCTTAGTTGTCTCTTTTCCAAGCTGAAAAGTCCCAGTCTTATTAATATCTCCTCATACCGAAGCCATTCCATTGTTGCCCTTTTCTGAACCTTTTCCAATTCCAATATATCTTTTTTGAGATGGAGCGACCACATCTGCACACTGTATTCAAGATGGAGTTATATAGAGGCAATAGGATATTTTCTATCTTATTATCTATCCCTTTCCTAATGATTCCCAACATTCTGTTTGTTTTCTTGACTGCCGCTGCACATTGAGTGGATGTTTTCAGAGAACTATCCACAATGACTCCAAGATCTCTTACTTGAGTGGTAACAACTAATTTAGCCCCCATCAGTTTATATGTATAGTTGGGATTATGTTTTCTAATGTGCATTACTTTGCATTTATCAACATTGAATTTCATCTGCCATTTTGTTGCCCTGTCACCCAGTTTTGAGAGATCCCTTTGTAATTCTTTGCAGTCTGTCTGGGACTTAACTATCGTGAGTAGTTTTGTATTATCTGTGAATTGTGACACCTCGCTGTTTACCCCTTTTCCCAGATCATTTATGAATATGTTGAACAGGACTGGTCGCAGTACAGACCCCTGGGGGACACCACTATTTACCTCTCTTCATTCTGAAAACTGACCATTTATTCCTACCCTTTGTTTCCTATCTTTTAATCAGTTACCAATCCATCAATTCCAAGCCAGTTAGTGTTTCTCCTTGCAGCCGCTCTGCACTAGCTCACTGCATGGGGGGCAGGTATAATAGCCATGGGGAAGCTAAGCCTCCCCAAACAGGATCTGGAGCACTACCAAAAGGGTGCCAGGGCCGTGGCCCCGCCCAGACTCCACCCCGAGGCCCCACCCCAGTGTCCTGCTCTTCCCCCATGTCCCCTGGGGGAAGGGGGCAGAGAGACCCATGGGCCAGAGTCAGGTGAGAAAATAATATTCCTTTGCTTACTGTTACCTGAGGTCTACCATGTGTGGCCCCCCACTTCCTGGCTCTTGCCTTTGGGGGCTCATGCTGCGCCTCTTCCCACCCCCGGTCTGCTTCTTCCCCCAAGCCCCGCCCCACCTGCTGCACTTGCTTCTCTGTCCCTTTCCCTTGCCCACCTGTCGCACCTCTTCACCCCCTCCCCCGCACCCCTGCCCCACCTGCTGCTCATGCCTCGTCACCCCCTGAGAGGAAGAGAGGCATGAGTGGTGGTGGGGTCCCTCGGGGGCGGGGGAGAGAGAGCAGCGGGGGGCTCCTTGTGGGAGAGGGCAGAGAGGCGTGGGCAGCAGGTGGGGGGGCCCCTCGATGGAGGCAGAGAAGAGGTGCAAGTAGTGAGCACAGGGGCCTCTGGGTAGGGGGTGAAGAGGTGTGAGTGGTGGGTGGGGGAGGGCAGCAGGTGTGGGGCTGGGGGCAGAATGTGGCCAGGGCCTCGGGCGGGGGGAGGAGGCTGAGTGGGGTGGGCCTCAGGACGGAGCAGGGGGCGGGACCATGGTCTGGCCCCCCAGGTGCTCAGGCCTAGCCTCCCCCAATGCGGGGGTCCCAGCCAAGCCACTGCTGCTCTCCCATTAGTCCCCCGGAGACCTGCACCAGCTGGCATTCACGCGGCTGTGCATACAGTTCCCAGGGAATCTTTTCCGTCTTCAGCTACCCCGCAGCTCCTGACTTACCCTGCAGCCTCTGCATCCAGCTTCGCTGTTGCTCCTTGCTAGCTCTGCAACTGCTGCTTTCAAAACAGCACCAGCTACTTACTGGTGCAGGACCTTTCCCCTTACCAGTCCAGGAGGGGGGAGGGGAGGCTGATGGGAGTTATAGTCCCTGCTTAGCAGATCCAGCACACTCATAAGGCTGGTACAGCAGCATATCTGGTCCCATGGAGGTAGACTCGTGGAGGGAACTGCGGTTCTCAACTCGGTGATGTGAGTGGTGTGGCCTTTATTTATTTTTAAAAAAGAGGTGGAAAAGCAGGTGACAGGAAAGGAAATCAGGGTGCCAGGCTAACAGCAGAACTATGGATGGAGAGGGAGCCAGCCCTGATGGCACAAAAAGAGGCAGGAATGGGCTTGACTGGAGGCCAGGAGCAGAGAGCCTTGTGCAAGCCCATTATGTAAAGAGGCGGGGATTTTAATTTTCTGCTCCAGTCTCATCTTTTGGTTTTGTTTGTTTAAAAGAAGTTTCTTACAAAAACAAGCGTTCTGTCTCTGGGGCTCAGACTTCCAAACACCCTCTTTAAAGTGCAATATAAATAAATACTTGTAATAAATAGCAGCACTGTTATTAACCCATTTCCGCCCCCTCTTCCTGTAGCAGACATATGGTATAGTAGAAACAGCTGATCCCATCCCAATGGTTAGCATTATGGTGCTCTCACACGGAGGGCGCATAAGGACATGGCACTTAGTATATGTGATGAAATATAACACCCTGGACTGTGGGTCAGGTAAGGTGGCTTAATGGCCACCTAACCTGCTGCTGTGGTGAGTGCTGAGATCTATAACGAAGGGAGCAATCCACATGCTTTTCAGCCAGCCAAATAGCTGATTGGTACAATGTATGATCTTCTGGGGAAGGGGGGCGCATGTGGGGGAATAAAGAAGAACATTTGGGGAGTTGCCAGGGAAACAATGTAAAATGTAGGATATATATCTTGGAAGCTTATGCCTGAGCCCTGGGTATTTGCACTCGAGGCTTCATGTTGTAGTTAACTCTTCTCCAGCCAACCTGGTTGTGGTTCCCCTAGGACCCCCTCAACACTGCTCCTTAACTGAGCACAATGGGTGCTGCTGACCCCTGCAAAAACGGCATACGCATCCCCAATTGACTGAAGCCGCTGCTTCTTCCGAACTCCCAAGCTGCCAACTCTCCATATGTTGTGAGCCACACACATGAAAAACCAAGGCTCAGATTCAGGGCCAGCTCCAGGCACCAGTTTAACAAGCAGGTGCTTGGGGCGGCCAAGGGAGAAGGGCGGCACCTGCGGCAATTTGGGGGCAGCAGGTCCCTCACTCCCTCTAGGAGCAAAGGACCTGCCGCTGAACTGCCGCCGCCGATCGCGGCTTTTTTTTTTTCTTCCCAAAATTGCCGCCGCCGATCGCGGCGTTTTTTTTTTTTTGCGCTTGGGGAGGCAGAAATGCTGGAGCCGGCCCTGCTCAGATTTTGCAATGCAGAAAGCTACTTCGAGGCAACGGCTGCAGTATCAAGATTGGGCCCTGATTCAGTGAGGTGCTTAAGTATGTGCCTTACTTTAAGCATGTGAGTAGTCTCATTGACTTCAGTTGGTCTCTTCACAGGCTTAATTATTTTGCTGAATTGGGACCTATAGCAGGAAGGCGCTTTTCCCTTTTAAGGTTTGAAAAGAAAACTTCTTGTGCTCTGTCCAGAGTTTTATCTGTGGTCAGAGCTACCACTGGGTATTATTTGAATTTCATTTACAGAAAATGTATCCTAGTGTTGGAAGAAAGTGTCCTTCGTTGAAGTGCCTGTGAGGGGCACGGATAATGACTCTGGCTGAAGGATAATTTTTAGTAAAGAATCTTTAGCTTGAATATGAACTACCCATGGCTGAAGATTATATTGGTCTATGGCCAATGAAGTAATGTCTGTACTTGAAGCTACAGTGTGAGTACAGTAGTTGTACTAATCTAATGGAACCCTTCTTGAAAGGTATTTCCTAAGATTTGTTTCCTTAGGGTTGGAAAAGCTGTTAGGAAGCTAAGAGGAAATCTGTTATCTAAGGCTAGTTCCTTTCTAGGGGTGAACGATAATCCATTTAACAGCAGCTTTAGCTGTATCTTTGCATTTCAGTAAGCCTTAGTTTTAGAGGAATTTTGTTCTGTTCAGAAATGTTAAATCCAGTTATTGTTTTTTAACGGTTGTTATGGAGCTTGCAATATTGTGAGATACAATGGATATATGGAAGTTTGCATTATTATCTGGCTTATTAATTTTTCACTTATTTTGAAAACATTTTGGGGAAACAGAAGATTAACTGTGATTTGAGAGTGCAAAATTCATTTAATGCTCAGGATCTCTTTTTCAAAGGCACCAGCTGAGTACACATTCTCCTAGAACTTCATATTCAATAAGGAGCCTTCAGAAATCTTAGATAAAAGAAAATGCAATAACCTCTTACCCCATACACATATATGGAAATAACTGAAGATTACTTTTTAATAAAATTTCAAAGAGATCCTGGCACCCACCTTCTGTGCATTTCTTGACATAAACAGGATTGTCCCCAACAGCAACAATACATCTGTCTTGAAGTTTCAGTGAAATTACAGTAATCTCAATACTTTACTTATTTTCTTGTATAAACTACATGTATCACCACTTCTAGGCGCATGTATGTCAAACATAAAACACAACTCTCTGTCACAGTATCAACTCCGGCTGCCTATATTGGTGGACATATTAGAAATGCCTATGACAGAGATGGCAAAAGGATTAAAAAAACCCCCACATATTAATGTAAATTTAAATTCAGATCCACCAACTCAAGCGAACTCCTGCTAGAATAGGATTTGAAACATGCCCTGAAGGATAACCACCACAGGCTGGATCAAGCCAATAGAGAAAGTGAATTCCAGAGTAAGTGTGAGGCATGATGTCTCAAGTAAGTTTTACATTCGTTTCTATCTTGTTTTTATTCACATGAGGGAGGGTCTAGAAGGAATTAGTTTTTCAAAAGAATGTTTATGGGGGAAAATGTTTGTTCTTGTTTTCAATGAAATTATTTTTAAACATTTTGTTTAAATACCTGTTGGGGTATTTTATTTGTTGCTTATTAATGCAATAATAATACTTTGCACTCCTTTAGCGTGTCACAACCATTTAATAAGCCTAACCAGTCCCATGCTTTAAGCCTGTGGACAACAGTGCCTTTCGTTTTTCACATGGGCTGCAGTTCTAGGTGATGAGTTACCGGTAGATGACAAATAACTTTGAATTGTTTAGTGTAATAGCTGCAGCAGTTACTGCTATAGCTATATTTATTTCAGGTACTATTCGTATACAGTACATTGGCAGCTGTGCTATGTACAAGCTGAAAAAAATTATAAAAGATGTCAAAGAAGGAACAAGACAATGTCCTTTTAAAATTGTCTTCATTGTTGATATTTAAGGTCTCATGACTGCAACTCCTAACTTATAAAGTTTCAGTTGTTTGGACCTTTGTTACATTCAAGCTTAGTTGAGAAGAGGATTATGGATTTATACGCTTTCCTGCATTCAGGACAATTAATCACCAATCCTATAAATCCAAGGATTTAATACTTTTGAGATTTCCAGTGAACTTATTCCAAATCTCTGTATACATATACAGAGCTATTCATTATTTTTTTTTGCCATAATGCTCTGATTGTACTGTTAATAGCTGTAGAATGGCTGAATTGTATTGATTGTCTGATTTAAAAAGTGACAGAGTCCTGTGGCACCTTATAGACTAACAGATGTATCGGAGCATAAGCTTTCGTGGGTGAATACCCACTTTGTCAGTATTCACCCACGACAGCTTATGCTCCAATACGTCTGTAAGGCCTTGGCTACACTTACCCGCTAGTTCGACGGCTGGAAATCGAACTTCTGGGTTCGACTTATCGCGTCTAGTCTGGACGCGATAAGTCGAACCCGGAAGTGCTCGCCGTCGACTGCGGTACTCCAGCTCGGCGAGAGGAGTACCGCGGAGTCGACGGGGGAGCCTGTCTGCCGAGTGTGGACCAAGGTAAGTTCGAACTAAGGTACTTCGACTTCAGCTACGTTATTCACGTAGCTGAAGTTGCGTACCTTAGTTCGAATTAGGGGGGTAGTGTAGACCAAGCCTTAGTCTATAAGGTGCCACAGGACTCTTTGTCGCTTTTAACAGATCCAGACTAACACGGCTCCCTTCTGATACTTGTCTGATTTAAGTTGCTGCTCCTGCAATATGTTCCATACAGGTAGATCCCAGTGCCTGTGCAGAGCTCCATTGACTTCAGGGATCTGTCCATGCAGTGCCTAGCAGGGTGGAGGTAGTTAGATTGTAAACTCTTAAAGTGGAGGAAACTATAACTTCTATGTTTGAAAGCACCAAGCACACTGCTGTCACTCAGAAACAACAAATACACCCCTACGCCTATATAACGCTGTCCTTGGGAGCCAAAAAAATCTTACTGCGTTATAGGTGAAACCGTGTTATATCAAACTTGCTTTGATCCGCCGGAGTGCGCAGCCCTGCCCGCCTGGAGCGCTGCTTTACCGCGTTATATCCGAATTTGTGTTATATCGGGGTAGAGGTGTATGTGAATATGACATTATTCAACGAAGTATATAGCTAATTAGTATTTCAGGTACTGGTATATGTTTAGCCACAGGATCAACTCCCACCCGTCGTGTAAGACATGTAAATGATCTGAAACTTCCTCCCCCAGTGAGAAGGATATTTCTTGCATCACTCAACCCTCCCTTATAACATCTCCAAGCTACTGTGATGTTTGGATCTGGCTCAGAACCTCATGGCTTAGGACCTCTGTACCATTGACAACTTTTATATGACACTGTACTTGACTACAGCACACTTCTAACATGCACCCAGCGTTGAGGTTTTGAGTTGCTTACATTTGTTCTAGATTAGGTGAATAATTCATCTGACTTTTTGGTTAAACAACTTTGGAGGTGTCCAAGGAATCAGTGCTCACTAGTGCATTTTGATTCCTTTTTGCACAGCAGGTGATCTTCTAAAAGAGCAGTATGTTGTTTACTAGATTAAAGTATTTAATTTTATAGGTAGAAATCCTGGAACCTTATTTACAGAGAAGCTTGCAATCCTCTTTAGCCCACTCCTAATCTAACTGGGTTGACACGTAAAATCTCTGTCTGCACACGGTTTTTATATGCAACAATAGATCAAAGCCTACAGGAACAGGCTCTTACATATTTTCTTCATAGTCAATTTTTAACCTGAAAATAGTGTAGTAATAGGATTGTGTTTAGACTTTAACAATATATATGCCTTGTCCATGAACACTAAAACTGATTTGTGAGCCTGGCTAGCTCAATTTGTGAGCCTGGCTAGGTCAGTTGGTAGCACATCAGACTTTTAATCTGAGGGTCCAGGGTTCAAGTCCCTGGTCAGGTGGTAAACTATTTACTAAGTTCTTAGAAATGTGTGTCTTTAGGGGGGAGGAATAGCTCAGTGGTTTGAACATTGGCCTGCTAAGCCCAGGGTTGTGAGTTCAATCCTTGAGGGGGGGCCATTTAGGGATATAGGGCAAAAATCTGCCTGGGGATTGGTCCTGCTTTGAGCAGGGGGTTGGACTAGATGAGGTCCCGTCCAACTGGACATTCTATGATTTGTTAACAACAGTGTATTTTAAATTGCTGTATTGTTTGCAAGAGAATAAAGAATCAGTCCCTATTTGAAGGAGAAAGTCTGACATTGAGCAACAAACTTGACTAGTTCTAAATCCTTATTAATTTAACGTAACCATATAAAGGTGATGGCCATTGCTGTACCCCAACAAATTTTCCAAGGCTTATACAGAAGAATAAAGACAGGGTAGAAGGAAAAGGGCAAATTGAGGGTGGGGAAGATGGTAATACTCTTGTAATAGATGTTCCAAATCTTGATCACACATGGTCATTGGGTTCCTTGGGTTTGGCTCCCACTCAGTGGGATCTGAATATATTGTGGGTTTTGCTAGGATTCTCAGGTGCGGCTTCCCCACAATGCTGCTTGGATGGCTTGCTGGACTTTTAGGGCTTGGCTCCCCCTTGAAATGACTCAGATGCCTTACTGGGCTCAGTTCCTTTTTGTTCCAGGAGGGGGAAAAAAAACTGGCATGTTCCAGATCCACCTACTCATGGTGTCAAAATTTGAGGCTGCTATTAGTAAGTGGTACAGATCTTCATAATATGATTGCCTCTTTCCTTTCTTACATGCTTTGAGGAGCAGGGAAACAGTTAATAATGTTGACATTTAAAGAATCCTCATTGCACACCTAAATTAATCCCTCATTGAGATGAAAATGGTAGTCCACACCTCTTAAAGGTACAATATGGTCTTAGGTTCCCTGCTAGTTCAGGCAGACATAGTTGCATGGGTCACATTTTCAAGGTCACGTCAGCAGGTACAAGGGCTAAGAGAACAACAAGACACATTTTTGTGCTCCCTTCTAATTTGAAAACAACGAGAAAAAGTTTCCAAATTTTGTATGTGAATATTTGCTATGTTTAGGAGTAATAAAACAAGCCAAACCACAAAACCCTACCATAAGTGACTGAAAAATTACTTCTCAACATACAGACGTCCCCCAACTTATGCAAGGCTTTCCGGAACGGAACAATTGTGTAACTCGAAAATCCTATTTCTGGCTTATGGAACTTTTTCCATAAGTGTGAATTTGCGTAAGTTGGGTCTTGCGTAAGCTGGGGAGGGTCTGTACTTAGTTACCATCTGCTAACATTGTTGTGGCATTGCAATACCGTGTCACATATGGTTCAAAGGGCTGATTTTGGGATAGGAGTGAAATAGTACATGTCTCAGACTCACTGTTTACAAGCCAACCCTAGAAACATTTGTACCTGCTTTCCACAAACATAATAACTATACGAGTGCTAGTACAGATGCAAGTGCTAGCACGAAAAGGGCTCAAGTTTTCATGACGTGATAAATATGCCCAATGCTGGTGCCCAAATATGCCTGTTATGCTGGTGCTTATACCATTACCAACACTGTTGGAGAAGAGGTATAAAATTTTCTTGCGTAGATAAGACAACTTGTCTTCAGAGTTTCTGAATAAAAACTGAGGACTTCAAGATCTGACCACCAGTTGGGGTTTTTTTTTTTTGTCTCCAATAAAGAAAAGAAAAGGCAGAACTGTCTACTTATTTTTTTATTCTGTGAGTTCTGCTGTAATTTAAAACCATAAACAAATCAGAGGCAAGATGGTAAGGAAGCCCTTTTTCTGAACCTTGTAGAAAGCCAGATGTCCAGCCACAGACACAAAGCCTGGTCTATGATTTCTAGCAAAAAAAAAAAAAAAAGTTTAAAACACATATTGCTCAGTAAAAGAGTACTAGTTTCCAAACTTGGTGTAAAGAGGGCCAAATAAATAAGAGAGAAGATTTATCGAGTGATGAACCCAACAAAATTGTATAAGATCTAGTTACAAGAAAAACTCAACAGACGTATCAATTATAATATACAGACAGTTATGTAAAGGAGCCCGTCCTGTGTGACAATGATTTAAAAACTGTCCAACTATAGCAGCTAATATCATCGTAATTCAAAATTACGTTTTACTGGTTGACTGTTCTGAAGAGCTGCTGGTGTCTAGACTTTTAGAAGAATGTTCTCTTAAGACTTCCAAAGAACTAGTGATATCCAGACTTTCTGAAGAAATGGGTCTATACCCTTCTGTAGAACTGATGATATCCAAAGTTTTGGAAGAATGGGTGCTATAGCCTTTTGAACTGGCATCTCTTATGATTATCTCCTGCATGGATCCGAATGTTAATGGAACAAAGCCTTCACTGTCAGTTGTGAGAACAATCCAGGTTGAACCTATGAGGACATTAAAATATCTATTTATTAACAATACTTTTTTTTTGCAACTCAGTATATTTTAGGCATAAATAATATTACCAAATACTGACCCTTTGATGCAACACAAAATCTGAAAATTGAATTTAACAAGAAAAGAATGTTTACTGTTTTTTCTAGCTAAGCCTAGAGGTGAGATAAATTGGATTTTCTCTGAAAGAAAAAACATGTATTGTTGTGTAAAATGCTACTGACTGAAAATCAGACAACAGCTGTGCAAAAGCCAGTTCTCTCAGACCAACTTTCCCACCAGAAGCCACAGCTACAACACATATATCATGACACAATTTCAGATTAGGAATGGGAATGAAATTCTGAACACTGAGATGCAGACGTGCCTTTTTCTTCTTTTCTGGTCTCCTGTTCAAATGAAATATTCAGAGGTCAAGCCAATATTTACTGCCAACAGAGCTAAATAAGATCAACTACACACTATAGTCTTGACATTTGAGTTAATATTTTAAGTAAAACCTAACTCAACCCCCAATTTGGCATCAAAGCCCCATCCTGGATAAAGGGCTAGCCTTCTGGTCTCTCTGAGTGCAGCCCCTCTGTTGTCAGGCCTTTTGCATTTATCTGTCCCTGGGTGGAATTCTACAATTCTCCCACTCTTACACCAGGACATGAGCTATAGTGCTCTTTGTATCAACTGTGGTTACCAAGCAGGTCTGACCGGGTTTGGCACCTATAATTCCTCCCTTGGGGGTGTCTGTGGAGAGAAGGGCAACAAAAACTGCTTAAGGGTATGGAACAGCTTCCATTTGAACAGAGGTTAAAAAGATTGGGGCTGTTGAGCTTAGAAAGGAGACAACTAAGGGGGGATATAATAGAGGTCTATGAATATCATAAATAGTGTGGAGAAAGTGCATTAAGGAAGCGTTATGTATCCCATCACATAACACAAGAATCAGGGGTCGCCCAACGAAATTACTGGGCAGAAGGTTTAAAACAAACATAAGGAAGTACTTCTTCACACAACGCATGGTCAACCTGTGGAACTCATTTATTCCTGAGCGAATTCTGTGCCAAAAAATTAAAAATTCTGCAAAATTCTGCATATTTTATTTGTCTAAATAACACTATATAATCACACCCATTTCAATTATTTTGGTAATTTATTTCAAAATACCTGTCAGCAACTATGTCTGTAACAATACAGACAACAACAAAAATCTCCCCTGGAGTAGAGAGTTAAAGAAACCCCTATGACAAGCCAGTTCCTGTTTCTCTGCCCCTTCCTCCCCAGAGCCCAGCTGAGGGGCCAGACACCCACACTCCCTTCCCCAAGAGCCCACCTGTGGGACGCCCCCAGCCCAAACACACACACACCCCGTCCCCCCGAGCCCATCTGCAGGGCACCCCCAGCCCAGACATTCTCAACCCCTCCCCCACAGAGCCCAGCTGCGGGGCATCTCCAGCCAGAAACCCACACCCCAAACTCCCCGGAGCCCAACTGCAGGGCACCGCCCCAGCCCAGACACTAGCACCCCCTACCACCCAGAAATCCAGAGAGAGAAACAGACTGATGCTGGGTCCTGGGCTTGTAGTGCATTTCCTGCACGCTGCCTCCTTCCTCCAGGGCATGCCAGGAACTGCAGCTGCCGGGAACTCTCCAGCTCTCCCTCCCCCTCCCCCCAGCAGTGTCTGCTATTTGCAAGCCAGGGCTCTGCTCTGTCCAGCAGCTCCTAGTGGCAGCCAGCAGCACATTTCTATGAGGAAAAAAAAGGAAATTCTGCGCAGAACGTTAATTCTGCGCAAATTGTGCAGTGGTGCAGAATTCCCCCAGGAGTAACTCATTCCTAGGGGATGTTGTGAAAGCCAAAAGTATAACTGGGTTAAAAAAAAAACCCAGGACAGAGCCATTAATGGCTATTAGCCAAGATAGTCATGGATGCAACCCCATGCTCTGGGTGTTCCTAAAGCTCTGACTGCCTGATCCTGGGACTAGACTACAGGGGATGGTTCACTCGATAATTGCCCTGTTCTGTTCATTCCCTCTGAAGCATCTGGTGCTGTCCACTGTTGAAAGACAGGATAATGAGCTATATGAACCATTGGTCTGACCCAATATGGCCATTCTTACGATCTTAAACAGAGTAGCAATCAGGTCAACAAACAGAATTCATAAATCTTTACAGAGCAATTTCATCACCCGCCCCATCCAATTCAAATTGGATATGGCAATACTAGTAAAACAATCATTTACTGTATGTAACTAGTGATTTTGAAAGCAATGTTAGTATTTAAACATGACTAAAGATTTCCCTACCTACACTGGCAGTGACAAATATGACCAGTAGCTCAAAGATTCCACAAAGTATTTTTATTAGATACTATGATATGCTTAGACATTTCCATAAAGATTTATTTTATAAGGTGTTACATAAACACCCATAAGATGTGCACATAATGTACTAAGCTTTTCATTTCAGTTCTTAGGTTTAAAAGAAAATTTCAAATTAATTTAATAAAAACCAACAGAGAGCTTGTTTATGCACGCGCGCGCACACACACACACATATATATGCTGCTTCTAGCCATATGGTTTCAATATAATGAATTTAAATAATTTTAGAAGGGAAAAATTCTTCAAGTCCTAAATCTCTGGGCCTGTTGCTATTTCATATAGTATTCTTATTAGTGTTACACACTACCTACATGCTTTCAAACTGTAAAAGTGTTACTGGATTAGAGGTGTATACTTTTGCTAATTTTCACATCCAATAAGCAAGTCTTCTCATATTTTATCTCATCACTTTTGCAATCACAAAATAAAACTGGTTTGAAAAAAAAAAAGTGAATTCAGTAAGCACATTTCCCAGCTGCTCCATTTACTTCTATTATGTAACACATTGCAAGAAATGTCACAAGAAGATTATTAAAAGCAAATGAACTTTAATCTTATGCTTAATACCTCATTTGAACCTCACTTTATAATTCAGGCATTTGAAGATATTACTACTAGTATGAGTAATGTAGCCAGTAATATTACTTATGTTCATTTAAAAAATGACAAAAACCATGATTTTTTTCTACTAAAAAAAAAAAGAACTTTAGACAATATAACTAATCATGCCTTTTTGATAAGACATAAAAAATAGAGGCCCTAGCCACTGGTGATCATTAAAGATTCCATGGGCCTTCTTGTAAAAGAAGTTACGTTAATCTCACTGTCCTGGACAAATTTCAGTTTAGTAATTAGATGCTGCATTTCCAAAATTTGTCTGCTTTTCCCTAGTGGACTTGGCATAAACGTCTGTGTGCGCCACTGTGTGCTGTTCACTAATCACCATGTTTCACTAGAGAGGTGGCTGCATTTCAGTGGTGGCTGAAGAAATAACTTTTTATACAGTATAAAGGGTTTTTTTAAATCTCTCAGTATTAAAGGTGCTATATGCTGTAATAACAAAATTGTATTAATAATCTTTCCTAGAATGTAGACACTGGTGAATGATGCACAATGATTTTATCTAGTCATAGGAATATAAAACATATCTGAACTCTAACCACCATGTATCTGAAAAGTCAGTACTTCTGAAAGTATGAAGCAGCAGCCTCCGTCTTTAAGAGCTGTGCACAGCGACATGCCAATGGACTTTTCCTGCAGGTGTTAAACTCTAGTTGTTGGAAAATACTGTACAGAACATTTCCAGCAGAGAAACATTTCATATCTCAAAGATGTATCTTTTATATCTTTGCCACAAACAAAACATCAGGTTGGATGGGGGGTATGTGTGAGGTGAGTGGATAATGGCAGAGAAGAAAAAAAACAATAATGTAAGATTGACAATGTCTGGAGAAATCAATCAGAAAAATAAGCATAACAAAATCCCCAAATCTGCCTTTGCGGTGTTAAAAAAGAATGACAAAATTTGGTTATATGAGAGTAGATGATGAACTTGACAGGTTAAAATACTGAACAGGGATTCTAAGAAATTATTATTTCAGACAACCAGACCTGTCAGTCAGAATTCTCTTTGTAAAAGCTACAAAGTCTGAATAAAAAAATGGGATAAATATGATTTTCCTGCACCTCCACCTGTTAGCTAAACAAAGGCAAATTGGACAGGAAATCTAGATTTTAGGTAAAAAGGAACTAATTTTAATACAAGAACATAAATTGGGTATTTTTAATATCTTTTCATTGTTTTACACCTTGTCTTTTTTCTAAATAAGACTGTATTTGTTGGTAATGCAAATTGAGAACGTCACATATCTGAACTTCATTGTATTGGATGAACAGAACTTACCATGTTGCATTTCAACAAGAGAGAGACTGAAAATCTGCTGAACTATACTTAGACGGAGTTTACCATCACATAGAATAACAGCTCGCCTTTCATCTATCCCACTTCCAGAAAGCTGCTTCTGTAGATACAAGGAAGAAACCATTAGGTATAGCTGAGTGTGTTTTAGTTACAGAGCTATTAAAATAGGACAGTTTCATCAAAACACCACCACACAGATTTGTTTTCAACAATAGTACCACTTGCAAAAATCACATACTACATTTGTCTGGACCAACTAGTTTGCAAGGGTTATGGTCTGAAATCCCTTTATTTATGATGAAAACATCAGTGAGCAATGGTATCAAAGTAACTACAATCTAAGGTTAGTGTGCATGTGGATGGAGGATGAGAGATCAGGCCACATGGCTGACATGGAACCAGTGGTAAGAATTCATCCTCACTTAGTCCAATTTTTTGTTGCTGTATTTGTTAATATTTGTTTATTGGAAACTTTAAATTTATGCCTTTTTGTAACTAAACTGACTTTATTTACAGTCAGTTTCCCTTTCTTCTTCAAATGCAACAAGGCTTGTGCAGTACATACCATAGGGGAAAAAATGTTTACACCCAAACAATTGTTTTCACCGACTTTTTAAAAACCTCATGAATTTATTTGTTTATTAATGGAGTGTGTAAACCCCCCTTCCCCCCCACACTCTCTAAGACTGAATGTAGTCTAGTGCTAGTCTACCTTAAGTACCACTGCCCAAATACAGTCTTCAGAATGTGTCTCCCACATGGCAGGTGAACGGGTTTTTAAATCTAGCCAGACTAACAGATGTTAGTTTTAAAGGTGCCACAGGACTCTCTGTTGCTTTTTACAGATCCAAACTAACACGGCTACCCCTCTGATACTATCAAGGCTATATACTGTGAGCGAATGTAACTTTATCCTAAATAAAATAGCCAGGGCACTTATAAGAATTCCCTGAGAACCCTTAATGTCTCTGTCAGGGCAAACATTACGAGGCGAATCTTGTCCCCTCTTCTGTACTGTCGAAGGACCCATACTGAAAAAACAGTTCAGTTACATTTCATGGGGGAGCTTGGAGGTGCACAGGAGTTGTTTATCTAGCTACCACTGTCCCACAAAGCCATTTCATTGCCTGGGGTTGGGGAAGAGGAAAGAAGAAAAAATCATTCCTTCATCGTTGGCATTCCTTAAATCTGCAATCTGGCAGTGCTCAGATAGCCTAGGTTTGGATGAATCTGAGTAGCAATTGACTCTAAACATGATATTGTGGTGATCCATGTTTATTGTGTCAATGATTTCCATAGTAAATATACTCATTTTACTGGTAAAAAGTTATATTTTCTAACTGTTAGGTTTCACACTAAACCTGTGATCTGAAGGGCAAACTAAGTTCTTTCCTTTTCACAAAATTATATGTGAAGAAGCATCTACAGGACACATTGTATACTTAGTTAAACTTGTGCAACCCCTTTGTATAGGTACAACTCAACTGGCTAGATTTCAATTTCAGATAGATACGGTAAATCTTTGGTCTTGGATTCCAACAATTGTTTAAACTCTTAAAAAATGAATGAGGGTAGCGACTAAAAGTGGGAGTAGGTTTAATTGCCTAGAATTTTTAGATACGAAAAGCGTTTCTTTTTAAATATGGAAAGAGCACTAGATCTTAATAGAACTTCATCAGAAGGCCCTGATCCTGTAACTGAATCGGTATATGGGGACCCATGCACTGAAGTAAATGGGAATCCACAAAGGTGCAGGGGCCTGGATCTGGCTGTAGGATATGAGCATAAGTGAGAAGATGGGGGTAATGAGTAGCAGACACTCATTAATAGGGAAATCATATTATTTACAGTGTTTAAAATCTCCAGAATAATGGAACCATTGTTGGCATAAATCGAACCCTATTAATAGTTAAACGATAACATTATCTTCACTTCTTTTTTAAAATATGGCCCTATGTGCACTACGTGCACCAGTGATGAAAATAAAGTATGGATGAAAAACACTGAAGCAATATACTTGTGAAATGGCAATATTTTTAGTTTAAAATCTCATGAGATATCAAATATTTTAATCTTTTTTTATTTCATATCAGCAAAATCTGACAATAGACAATTCTGTTAGCACCATGACCATAGATAGGGACTGGTATACAACTGGTAAAACATCTCTTCTGCATAGGAATTAAAGTCCCAATCCTTATTATACCACATAGAAATTAAGGCCCTAATTAAACCTAACTGAATGTAATGGGATTTCTCACATGTAAAGTTCAGCACATGAATAACTGTTTGCAGGATTGGGGCCTTACTGGGCATAATCTGGAACGAGACTCTTGCAGAGTTATACATTTTAAAGATATCTATAATCTTAAAATATATGGCCACAAACAGATTTTACACTGAGCTTTCAGCATTAAACTTACCTGATAAGTGATGTTAATAAAAGAGGGCTCCTGAGAAGATGGGTATGCTGGAAGAAATTTCTTCCTGGATTTTAGAAGTTCTGTTAGCTCAGAAAGGTGATGCTGTACTTCTGTAAAATTGCCACATAATTTTTCTATGTTCTTAGATAAATAACTTGCTTCTTTTTCATCTAGCAGAATGTTATTTTTAGGAGAATTTGAAATTTCTGGAACTACATCCGCCTGCCCTTTTGGAGATGCTGGTCTGTTAGAAAATGCAGTAGGTGTTCTAAGCCCATGTAGGGCCAATGATCGATTAATTGGTTCAACATCCAAAGTTTCCAGAGCTGGAGGAAAATCCATGGAAATCTTTCTTTCTTCGACGTCTCTCACACTTGACAACAGGCGTTGCTCATAAGTAGGGCTTTTAATTTCTTCAATAAGTTTTCTTCTGCTACTAGGAGATTGAATAATAGCATGACCTGGTATCAGGAGTCCGCTGCTTAGAGGATGAACTTCTGTATAGAGAATTTCTGGTGGCTCTCTTTTCACAGGTATGTTCAAAAAGGCATTCAAACTGGAGCTACCACTTGTTCCTGCAGATGCTGAAGAACCCTCTTCAAATATTATTTCTTTGATCATCAAACGGATGACATACTTGTCTGACCTTGAAGATGGCAGAAATGCAGGATCAGTGAATTTCTGCTTTCCAACTAAAATCAATAACAATTTATTGGTTAGGAAGCATAAGCCCTTTGGTCTTTCACTTTTCTCAAGCTGAATTTGTTGAATATTGGGTAAATGGGATGAAGTCAAAGAATAGACCAAAATAATGTTACAAGTATTGGAGGCTACTGACACAGTATGAGTTTTATGATCAAAAGCCATTATGTCGGGGACCAGAATGCCTGGGATGCTGACTTTTCTGGTAGTGGTAACCTTTCTTTCAAAAGTCACCAAGATCAGGTGTGAAGAGTCCTGGCCGCTTCCTGTTAGGTAGTCCTTGTGCCTAAGATGGATGAGAGGACTGGAACTAAGTCTTTGTTTGCTGGAAAGGATATGGGTTAGATCCACAGGAGCTGATGAAGGAGAAGGTACTGAAACAATGGGCACAGATTTTTCTGAGTCTAGTGATTTCCCCCCCACATCTATGGAGAACTCTTCATCACCACATAATACAGTAGACGGTGAAGGAAAAGAATTTGTTTCACCACCAGCTGGGACTTCAAATGCAATACCTGAATTTAAGCCACAGATCTTATCTAACGGAAGCTCAGTAGCAACAGCAACTTGGGAATCCAAAGTAGCTTCTACAGCACAGATGTAGCCTCCCACATCAAATACAGGGCAAAACACGCAAGAATTTAAAGTTTTCTGAGCATCATCCCATATATAGGAATGAAGGGCACTGCCTATAGCAACTACTAAGCGATTGCCTTCCTTAGTCCAACAAGCGCAGTGGATGAGACCACTACCTTTTATATCGGCTTTAATTCTGGAGTTGTTGCGACGAACCGAGTGTAAGACTGAGGCATCCCGGGTAGTAAGCACAGCCAAGATCTCTTTCTTTGGATGCCACACACAGCCCTGGGGAAGCACTGGAAATGGCTCACCAGTTTCGCAAATCTGAGAAACCAAGAGTTTATTCCTTTCTGAAATGTTATAGCTCAGCTGCCAAATAGTGATGTGCTTTTTATGCTGAACAGCAAGCAGAGTCGTGGTGTCTGTAGCATATGGGCCCCAGTAAAGTCCATGAACATGTTCAAACTGACCAATAACACTCGAGTCACCAAACTTTGGTTCTCCATTATGAAGGTGTAGAGCAGTCAGTATCACTTGCTTCCCATCCGTCCAAGCAATACCATGCACAGGGTGGATTGCCTGATACAAAGCATTAAGGCCAGTTCTCAGAAGTTTTCCTTTTCCCAGCTCCATTTTTTTCTAGTGAGAGGCATCTGTAATTATTAAAAACAAGTGATACATTAGTCTAGAGACTTTGATCACAACTCTGCAGTTAAATGAATCATTTTTTATCAGGTAAGTCGGAGATGGGGAAAAAACCACTAAGTCATCTAATGTATATCATCAGGCCAATGCAGCATTGTTCCTTTCAGTACATTTTCTAGTATTTGTATCTGTCCTGGGGGCAGTGTTGATATTCTCATTAAACTCCACCTGTCATAGTTCAGGGCACCTGCACCTGTATTACCCTTCTGTGGTCGAGCAAGGCCACTCGCTCTCAGGCTTCCAGCCCCCAATCTTCCCCTCTCCTGGATGGAGACCCGCATCTCCCTCCTGACCAGGGTTTTCCCAGCCTGCACAATTCTCTTCCTACACTGTGAGTTCCCCTGCAAGTCAGACAGCCAAAGGAGGCCTGCTTTGCTTCCTCCTCAGAGGTTAAAAACAGTATAATCGCCCATGGTTTAACTAGAGCAGGGTCAGTCAATTGCGCCTGTCTGAATTCCAATGTGGGAGCTGGAAGGCTGAACTCAGCTTGGTCATTGTGGCCCACTTTCCCCCAGCCTGAGGTCAGCACTCTGCATGGTGCCAGGCCATGAACTCACACTTTTAGACAGCCAGCCAAGGGTCACTGCTCTTCCAGACAGCTGGGAGCACCATTCTCCACTCCAGCAAGCAAAGAAAGTTTGCTGAAGGGGTTGCTCAGCAACCACCCACCTTCCTCTTCCCTTTGCAGGGGCAGAAGTCAGTGGCTCTCTTATACTGCTCCCCATAAGAGGAGAGGCAGCAGCAGAGATTCCTGGTTGGGCTCTCTGGTCCAGTCAGCTCTTGTCCTGGCTTTGTGCCTCAGCGTAATTTTGAATTGGTCATAGCGGGCTCTGATTGGCTAGTAGTGTCAACATCACCCACAATACGGTTACTCCTATCAACAGACCAACTGTGTAAAGGAAAGTAGGGAGGCAAAAATATTGGGGTGTTGGCAAAAATATTGTGGTTCAATATACAGCTGTGAACACGACCAATAAAACACCATGTTTTAAACGTCTTCAAGAAACAAAAACAAAAATTAGCCTCTTTCTTGTGTGCAAGCTGAGTGGAATACAAAACTAATAAAAGATGTTCAATTAATTCAGTTTTAATACTCTCATGTGTCACAAGTAAAGACATTTTTACAAACGTGATTGTTTGATAGTGTATATTAAAGTCATTGCAAGCTGTGTGACAAAATGCACTCAGTGTGCAGTCTTGGAGATTTTTCTACAAGGCGCTGCTTTTTTTTTTAATTTTACTTTTTTATTTGTCTACAGAGACCAACGCAAACAGGACAGTTAAACAAACCAGGAAAGCTCTCTCAGGGTAAACCAATCCTCTATAGAATAATTAATGGATTTAACCTCACGATAGCACTTCTGAGGTAGGCATTACAGTCTCCATCTTATAGATGAGGAAAGAGGCTGTAAGGTTTGTGGCCTGATTTTCAGTGGTGCCAAGCATCTGCATTGCCCAAAGCAAGTAGGTGTTCATCATCTGTGAAAATCCATTAGTGCCTTGCACAAGGCCACAGCAGAAATCTGTGACAGAGATGGAAATGGAAACTAGTTCTTCTGTGCTTTAATAACAAAGCCATCTTTCCTTGCACTCTAATTGCATAGATTAGTAGTTCTCAAACTTTTTCAGTGTAAACAGAGACTGTCTCATGGCTCACCACCCCTCTCATTCGCAATTGCATGGACCAACTCTCCTCTCATTTGTGATCATATAGCATCTGTGCAGCAATTACTGCAATTGCTTGCATGTAAAACTAATATTAGGAAAGTAATGTATTTTATTTATAATTTGATGGTATATTTACTAGGTAGAAACAAGAAGAGTTAAAGCCACATTACTAGCAAGCTCCCAAAGACTACCAGAAAGATCGACCACAGTGCAGCTTTAGGACAGCATGTCATGAAGCTGGTGCTCCCCGCTTTTGCACCACTCTTACTTAGGGCCACCCAATGTGAGTCTTGTTCACTTGTGTTGCTGGAGGGAACACTGGGCCCTTAATGATTTGTTACACAATATTCCTAGGGCTTGCCTACATTTAAAACGCTATAGCGGCACAGAGAGACCCACCCCCAGATTTCTCCCCTAGCTGAAGGAAGCTCTGTAAACTCCCTCCCCGCACCCCGCTTCCTGCACCCATCGCTCCTCAGCTGCAGGGGTAGGGATCCCTGTACAGGGAGCTGCGCCCGCATCAGCCCAACCTCTGTGCATCCAGACCCCCTCATACCCAGACCCTCCCACAGAGCCTCACCCCCCACTGAACCCAAACCACCTTGACCTGGACCCCCTGCAGAGTCCCATTACCACTGCACCCAGAACCACCCAACAAGCCCCCGTGCATCCAGATCCCCCCACACTCGGATACCCCCACTGAGCCACCCACACCCAGATTGCCCCACACCAAACCCTTTCAACCTACACCTGGATTCCCCCACACTAAGCCCCTCCACACTTGGATCCTGCCTTGCTGACCCTGTCTACTCCCACCTGATGCACGTGGAACAGAGGGGAAGGGCCCTGGGGTGTTTCTGAGGCAGGCCTGGTCCTTACGGTGTATCAGGGTATGGGTATGACTCACTGCTGAGTCTCAGAGTGGTAGCCGTGTTAGTCTGTATCAGCAAAAAGAACGAGGAGTACTTGTGGCACCTTAAAAACTAACAAATTTATTTGAGCATCAGCTTTCGTGGGGTAAAACCCACTTCATCGGATGCATACAGTCTGCTGAGTCTGTGTCCCGAGGGGAGCTGCACAGTGATCTCCCACCTAATATAAATTTAGGCCTGAATAAAGACTAGGAGTGGTTGGGTCATTACAAAACCTAACTTAATTTCCCCAATCCTAATTTCTCCCTACTGTTACTCACACCTTCTTGTCGACTGTCTGTAATGGGTCGCTCTCTTACCACTTCAAAAGTTATTTTTCCTCCCTTGGTATCCTGCTGTTAATTGATTTATCTCAGTAGACTGACCTCACACTTAGTAAAGCAACCCCCATCCTTTCATGTATTTATACCTGCTCCTGTATTTTTCACTTCATGCATCTGATGAAGTGGGCTGTAGCCCATGAAAGCTTATGCCCAAATAAATGTTAGTCTCTAAGGTGCCACAAGGACCCCTTGTTATGTTTGACAGTATCAGTCTTTACATCTCTCTGCCTCCATTTCCCCATGCATCTGTGAACAGCAGGCAATAACACACCTTCCCTGTCCTACGCCAAGGATCCTGGTCCATGTGCCTACAATGAGGCATGGTTATTATCTTGGGAACGAGCTGTCTGCTAGCAAGGAAGACTCTTTCCCACAAGCGCTTTCTCAGACTGTAGGTGCTGGGGCGGTGGTGACAGAGCCCACGTGCTGAGTGAGATACACCCCTCGCCCTGGTACTGCATCGCAGGGCTACTGGCTGTCCGGCTGTACCCTGAAGTAGGCCACCCCCACTGCGCCTATATCCCTTGCGGCATCAGGGGGAGTTGGCAGGGACGGTCAGATTCGTAGCCCCCTCACCCCCCACAGCAGGGGGTGGGCAGGCAGTAGGAGGGGTTTCCTCTCTCCTGGCACCTCCCACCCAGAACTACACGCCCACACTATCCGGCCCGCCCACATCACTTTCTCCGCCCGCCCGGCTTCTGTTCCCCACCCCTTCGCGGGCCCGCCCGCACTGCTTTCCCTCCCATCATTTCCCTTCCGCCCCGCTTCCCTCCCACTCGGGCCCATTACCCCGTTTTCCTCCTCGCTCCTTCCTTCCCCCGCCCCCCACGCGCTCACGCCGCACCCTCGGGACCGGTCGGACATCGGGGCGCCTGTCCGCCAGCGGCTCCTCTTACCCGAGCGGCTGCTGCGCCCGGCTCCCAGCGGGTGAAATGGCGGCGCTGGCTCGCGCTGGCCCCCGCAGACCGAGGTCCCAGCCCCGGCCGGAGTGGGACTGAGTCGTAGCACCCGGTCTCTCGCCTCGGGGCTCTTAGACGCTCTACCCCACCCTTCGTCGTTCCTATGCCCCCTAGCGGCACTCTAGCCTCCTGCGTGCAGCTCTGTGATCTGGTAACGAACTCCTCGTAGTGGAAAACTACAGCGCCCAGAATGCAATGGGGCGGGCGCGTGCCTTCCCCCCTCCCCCAAAGCCTCGTAGACTCATAGAGGCGGAGCCGGAGTCAGTAACCCGCCCCCTGGCTCCTGAAGGGGGCGGGGCGGGACTACTCTCCGTTTCACAAACAAGTCTCCTGAGGGTTGGGCTTGGCCAGGCCTCCTCTCCTGAAGCTCCCGCCCTGGGGACCACCTGACTGTCCCTGTTGGATGGTGCCAGAGCCCAGGGCGGTGCCTCTTGACTCTTGTGTGGCCAGGGGGTAGCAGGCCTGCCATGTGCTGACCAGGCCTAGCCCCGAATCATTCTTCCCCTGCCCAGGCGCCTGACCTCGCCACAGACTGCCCCCCGCCTTACGCTTCCCTGTGTTTCCCATGGGCGCTTCATGGGCTGTGTCGAGAGGAGGGCACTAAGGGTCCCTGCACGAAGGCCTTGGTGGTGCGGTATTGGAGGTTGAACACAACATCAGGACTCTGTTATTGCATCTCACACAAGATAAAGGTGCAAAAAAGGACACACACCTGATTTATTTCTCCCCCTTTTTGGATCACCTTTAACTCAAAGTGGGGTATATAGGGAATGCAGTATCTTTGGTCCGGAATCCTCAGTCATAATGTTACATAATACTTATATAGAGCCATCTGAGGCCTCTACAAAGACACTTAAGTCTTACCCACACTTCCTGCAGTTGTAAACCTTGCAACTTTGTCATCTCTTGACTGGACTGCTTCAATGCAGTCTAGAGCAGTGGTTCTCAAGCTAGGGCTGTCGCTTGTTCAGGGAAAGCCCCTGGCAGGCCAGGTCAGTTTGTTTATCTGCTGCGTCCGCAGGTTCGGCCAATCGCGGCTCCCACTGGCCGTTTTGCTGCTCCAGGCCAATGGGGGCTGCAGGAAGGGCGGCCAGCGCATCCCTCGGCCCGCGTCATTGGCCCGGAGCGGCAAACTGCAGCCAGTGGGAGCTGCAATCGGCCGAACCTGTGGACTCAGCAGGTAAACAAATGCTCAGCCCACCAGGGGCTTTCCCTGAACAAGCGACGGCCCTAGTTTGAGAACCACTGGTCTAGAGAATACACTTTACAGCCTTTTGAAACTTGAAGCAAATCCAAAATGTGGCAACTTGATTGCTAAGTAATTTGCCAGAAGCATGTTACACCTTTGCTTTGGGATCTGTGCTGGCAGACATAAAAAGGTCTAAAATTCGCAACAGAAAAGAAGGATGCTAAGAAGGCAAATGTGGTACAAACTCAGCATATCGAGAACAAAGTGAAACAATATGGCAAAGAATGTGAAGAGAAGAAATGCTATACCAATGCTAGGAGTCTGAGTAACAAGGAAGACGAATAGGAAATTCTCATTGATGAAATTTGGTACAGTTGGCATTATTGAAACCTGGTGGGATGAGTTGCATGATTGGGATGTTAAAATCACTGGTTATCCCATGTTTAGGAAGGAGAAAGTAGGTAAAGGGTGAAAGAGTGGCACTCTACATTAAAGACAATATTACTTATTTTAGAGTTACTGACAACTCAGAACCCCAGGATCTGGAATGTATATGGATCAATGTGGTAACAGCCGAGGAGAGTGTTCTGGTGGGGGTCTGTTACCACCAAATCAAACTAGATAACAAAATGAATTACTCCTTAAGCACCTGTCTGTAATGTGTGGAAAGAAAAATAGTGTTAATATGTGGTTCTTCCACTTGGGAGGAAGACATATGCCAGAGGTCTCATGCAGCCAGTAGTAGAACATTATTAGAGCTTCTAAAAGTTACAGATGATAATTTTCTAAAACAAAAGGTATTGTGCCTATCTTGGGGTAACTATTTTGGACCTCATTATGATGTATAAAAATTAATTAATCATTGGACTAAAAGTTGGTGGTTTCCCAAAGACTTGTGACTGGTTACATTCAATATGATAAAACAAAGGACAGGCCAAACCAGTAATTTACATTTAGTGCTTCAAAAGAGCTAATTTCCCCAAGATGAGGAAAATTATGAGCAAAATTGACTAGGATGAAGATTTTAGACAAAAAAATGTGAATGAATCTTGGGAATTTTTAAACAAAAGTTTACATCGCCAAAAAGCCATGATTCCACAACCAAGAACTAGGACAACTTGGACTAAAAATCTATCCTGGTTCAATGGCAAAGTGAAGGCAACAGTTAGAAAAAAAAAAAGCAATATATAACAAATGGAAAAGAGCAAAAATAGCAATTAATACAAATTAGAAGTTACAAAATGTAGACAATTGATAAGGGACGCTAGAGATATTAGGGAATAATCCATGGCTGGCAAAACTAAGGACAATAAGGAGGATTTTTTAAAGTACATAAAGAACAAAAGAAATCCTAGCAATGGTATGGGCCCATTACTAGATGGAGATGGTAAAATTATTAATAATAATGCTGAAAGGGCAGACATGTTCAATAACTATTTTTGGTCCATATTTGGAAAGAAGCAGGATGATGTTCTTGTATCACATGACAAAGTACTTTCCAGTCTATTAGCAAGCGAGGAAGATGTTAAACCAGATTGACTATGGATAAACATTTTTAAATTAGCAGGCCTGGATAACTTGCACCCAAGTGTCCTAAAAGAGCTGGCTGAGGAGATCTCAGGCCAACAGATGTTAATTTTTAATAAATCTTGGAATACCAGGGATATACCAGGGGAGTGGCAGACTGCTAATGTTGTGCCAACATTTAAAAGCAGCAAGCAGGATGCTTGGCGGGCAGGAGTTGCTGGGGGAAGGGATGTTCTGGTAGGGGGGCTCCTCCTCGTCCCCCCTGGCCGCCTGCCATTCGCCTCCTCACCCTGCTTGTCCGCCCGCCTCATCTCTCCACCCCCTCCTGCGGGGCCCCCCAAAGTGCGGGGTCCAGGGCGGTCACCCCGATTCGCCATACCCAAGGGATGGCTCTGCATCTAGGAACAAGGAATGCATGTGATATCTACAGAATGCAGGACTGTATCCTGGAAAGCAGCAACTCTGAAAAGGATTTAGGAATCATAGTGGACAAGCAACACCATCATTTGCCAGCCAGTGCGGTGCTGTGGCAAAAAGGGCACATGTGATCCTTGGATGTATAAATGACAATAGTGAGTAGGGAGGTGATTTTACCTGTGTATACCTGTGGGAGTAGGGAAGTGATTTTACCTGTTGGACCAAAACTGGAATATTGTGTACAGTTCTAGTGTCCACATCTTAAAAACTATGTTGAAAAATTGGAGAGGGTGCAGAAAAGAGCCCCAAAAACGACTTGAGGACTGGAGAAAATGCCTTTCAATGAGAGACTTAAAGAGCTCAATCTGTTTAGCTAATCAAAAAGAAGATCAAGAGGTGACTTCATTACAGTGTGTAAATACAGGGAGAAAATACTGGATACTAAAGGGCACTTCAACCTTGTGGAGTACGGCATGACAAGAACCAATGGCTGAAAGCTGAAGCCAGACAAATTCAAATTGGAAATAAGGCACAAATTTCTAAAAATTTGTGATTAACTATTAGAACAAATTACCATGAGAAGTGATGGATTCTCCATCTCTGGATGTCTTCCAGTTAATACTCGATGCCTTTTTTTGGAAGATATGCTTTAGCCAAACATGAGTTATTGGGCTCACTCCAGGGGTAACTGCATGAAATTTAATGGTTGTCAAACTAAATGATCTAATGGTCCTTTCTGGCCTTAAACTTTATCTATGAAAATCTATTGGCAACTGGATGGAGTAGAAGGTGTTATTTCTGTCCTAGAAAGCTCAAAATAGCATGGGTGCTTCCTACCTGACATGTCATGTGTTTCCTTCTGACATATTGCTTAGCTGAGATCAGCAGGCGTGCGCAAGATGAATGCAGGGAAGAGGGTTTCCTCCTCCCCTTAATATGGCTATGGTGGAAAAGATTTGTCAAACAGCAAGGTCTTGCAGTGCAACTTGAAACTGGTCAAACTCCAGTCTGATCTCCTCTGCAAGCTCATTCCATAGCTGAGAACTTGCAATGGAAGTAGACTGGGTGCCGTGGAAGGATTGGAGCAAAGGGGTGAGTTGGGCTACTGTATTTTGCACAGAATAGAGATTCTTCATTGTTGAAGCTTTCAGACCTAGATACTGTCAGTTACAATAAACCAGTCTTGAGGTGAGTAAATAAATTTCTAATGTTAAAAAAAATCTGAAACCTCAAATATCCTCCATATCTGCCTCTGCACAAACACACATAGATCCCCACAACTTTTCAGGTTATCATAAACCATGAAAAAGGGCACAAACTCCATTTTGTTTTCCCCTTCGCAGGTCACCTTTAAAAGTATAGAGGACAAAACATTTGTAGATGAACAATAGAGAACAATCCTGGCACAGAGGTGAACAGGAAATTAAGTAGATGCATTAGTTTCTTCCATCTCTCCCCAGGACGGGAGGAATGGAGACAAAACCCATTTGAGAGATGCTAGTCACTTTGTTTATGTTTTAGCTCTGAAAGGTGCCGAGATACCACAGTGTCATAAGAACCTGAATAGAATAGAGTAGAATGTGTAGAATATATGGTTTTGTGAGATTGATACTGATGCAGTTTGAGGACTAATGGGTGTTTTCAAGCCATTGATTAATAAGAAAACTTTTGCTAACTTGTTTAAACAGGAAGTGTAGCTAGCCTAGCAAGTTTCTTAGCACTAGGCATTTAAGAGATTTCTACTATACTGTTTTTTCCCCTATATTTAACATAGTGTTTAGCCACTAGGGGGCTTTATTTGTCAATATCAGTTTGTTGAGAGAGAAACTAATTCATGAGTACAATCATATTTCTGTAATAGGGTGACCAGATGTCCCGATTTTATAGGGACAGTCCCGATTTTTGTTTTTTTTCCGTATATAGGCTCCTATTATCCCCTACCCCCTGTCCTGATTTTTCACACTTGCTGTCTGGTCACCCTATTTTGTAACCTTACAGTGAATTGTGCTTAGATAATTTGCATACCTGTATTCTCCAAAACAAAGGTTTGATGTATCCTTAAATTGAATGTTAATGGTAATATTCAGAAATTAAGGTTTTAAAACATTTTGTTTCTTCAGGCTGGGAGACGTCATTTTAACTGTGTGCCAGTAGATGTCTTCATACTAGGTATTTCTTTTTTCTTCTTCTTATATCTACAATTATATGAGTATTCAGTTTAAAAGTTTAAAACATTATTATTTTTTTAACATGTACAATATCTTATATGCAGAACTGTAAAACAAAGTCATACATAGATGAATCAAAGAGTCCACAAAACAAACATTATAAAATATTTAAAATGGTATAAACATTATCATATGTCATAACAAACATTATAATATATTTACAATTGAAATTAAATCAGATGTAAGATCAATACACTGAAATGGAATTGTGTTAGCCTACCAGAGTGCTGAGATGCTATATAGTTAATAACAACATTGTTTCTCAGTTATGAAAGTCCCTGGATTCGGTTATGAGTATATTATTTGCATAACCACTGAATGATTATTTCACAATTACAGTACAGTATGTGAATCCCTGTACTCTGATTGGCTGGCAGCCATTGTTAGCCAGACAGCAGTGATTTGCATAATCACTATGGTTATTTCTTAACAATTGTACTGCAAATAAGCAAATCTCTCTGCTCCCCTTGGTTCGTCTCTTCAGAATTTTTAATCTGTTTGCCAACAACATAGATGATGCTTCAGTTTCTTCTGACCTTCAGCTGATGCTGAAAATCCCCAAGATTTACATGAAAGAGAAGGAAAAAATGGGGCAATTAAAATACTGTTTAAAAAACAAAAACAGTGGAATTCATTTTCCATGTTCAGGCTCAGTCCTAGCACACATTTTGTCTTTGCTAAATAATAATAATCTCTCTCACGTTCAGTCAATGGGAATTTTGACATTGGCTCTAACCTTCCACTCATCCCTCAATACCTGTAATTTAACAAAGTTGTGGTTCCCACAATAATGATCATAAATTTGTTGACCTGTAGGGAAGAAAAAAGGTTGGGGAAAGGAGAAGTTATAGATGAGGTCCCAGGGGAGGGGCAGGAGAGAGGTAATCGAGGAAGGAATAGAGGGGTAGGAGAAAATAAAAAGGTTATTTAACATTTTTTAAAGTACCACACTGCAGGTACCTACTCCAGTTTTATGATTTGTACATATTTTTTCTTCACTTTTGTTGTAAAATTGAATGTTTAAAATTTCAGCATAATAATAACTTGAGTGATTCCTGTTAATGTCATCATAATTATTTTCTTTGAGCTTATTATCCAGGATATGGTTATTACCTCATAAATCAGGTGCATTTTCAAGTTATCATTATAGTCTACCCTGTGTCATGGTTCAGGCTCCCAGCCTCCCTGTGACAGGCTCCACTAAAGAGAATGAACCAACCCAGATCCACCTGTGGTTGGTTAATTGGATAAGTAGCTGGGTGGTAGTTAATTAGTTAAAGAACGACAGGGTCTTATAAAGGGTTATGAGGGCTCAGGCAGGAGCCCAGAATAGAGAGAGGAAGCTCTTGGGGAGAGAACTCCTTGGGGAAGCTGGGTAGGAAGCTATTTCCAGTGGTGTCTCCTGGGGAGAGGAACTGTGCCCAGAACACAAAGAGGAAAAGCACCAGAGGAGAGAGACTATAAATCTCTCCAGGCAGGAAGGCTTGGGAGATACCCTGAATTAGCAGGGGAGAGACTGCAAAGCTGCAGGCTGTGAGGAAGCCTGAGGACTTACAGCAGAAGAAAGCTTGTTTACATACCATACCATAGAAAAAGACTTGTTTACATACCATACCATAAACTACCCCTCCTCCTTGAAGGCTGCATTGAACTTGGGAAACAGAGGCAGAAATTTAACCGTGGTTCCACACTAGGGCTCCTGGGGTGAGTGACTGCCATTACATCTGAGGGGAGAGTTTACAGGGGCACTGTCAGGTAGTTTAGGCCCCAAATACAGGGCAGGCTGTTTGGAAAAAATGTTAAAACTTAGTATCAGTAGGCTTGTTTTTATTTGTTTATATTATTAATTCAGTAAAAATAATTTTGGACATGAAGCTGGGCTGGAAGTGCCACATAGGGAACATAACAGTGATGGGTACATTAGATATACTGTTACCTTGTTGACTCCTGCGACTAGTCAAAGTTTGGGTCCTTGGGCATGTCCTGGTTGGGAGTAGAAATTGCTGATGGAGTCTGGTGTTTTTTTTGATGCAATCTTGTTTACTTACAAGGAACGTACAAAGTCCTCTTCCAAACACAGGAGGGACCAAAACCAAAAGGAACAGTTTCTTAGCTTATAGGTCGATGCTTCGTTCAGCCATCACCTCCGACCTCAATCTCTCTCTAGAGTTCTCCAGGGTCTCACCATACTTACAGGCTGCTTGCTTGGCTTTCTTGCTCAGGCCCTAAGTCTCTCTCATTCTGCTGTCCCTCACACTCGTGCGCATGCTTGCCCAAATGATACTCAACAAAACTTCTCCACTCCAGCCATTGTATTCAAAACTACCTGGTGGGTTCACATTTTTCATAACCCCTTTTTTCTCAGCTGTGGGGCTTGTGATTCTCTTCATAGTTATGTTAATTGAAGGGTGTGCTCACACCCAATCTCAAAGAGGTTGATGTAGTCACCAGTACCTCACAGCACAACAATACTTGTATGTAATTTAAGAACACCTGTTAATGATTGGTTGAACCCTTGTGTTTCAGAGAGAGGATCATAGAATTCTAAGAGGGTTCTTTTATGTTTCAGAGTAACTGAACAAAGAGTTACAAGCCACTTTCCCAAAACTCAGAAATATATGAAACAAAGAGCAAACAGGTTTCAGAGGGGTGGCCGTGTTAGTCTGTATCAGCAAAAACAACGAGGAGTCCTTGTGGCACCTTAGAGACTAACTAATTTATTTAGGCATAAGCTTTCATGGGCTAAACCCACTTCATCAGATGCATGGAGTGAAAAATACAGTAGGTAGGTATATATATTACAGCACATGAAAAGATGGGAGTTGCCTTACCAAGTGGGGAGTCAGTGCTAACGGAGCCAATTCAATCATTGACCCCCCACTTGGTAAGGCAACTCCCATCTTTTTATGTGCTGTAATATATGCACCTGCCTACTGTATTTTTCACTCCATGCATCTGATGAAGTGGGTTTTAGCCCACGAAAGCTTATGTCCAAATAAATTTGTTAGTCTCTAAAGAGTGAACAGTTTGTAACAAAAGGATTTTCCTATTGTGAAAAGTAATCATTGCAGAAGGCTAAAATTCAATTATATGGCTAGAGCCTTTTATCATGTCCAACTTTTCATTCCTTTTCTTCTGAAAGTTAACAAAATTATCACAAATATCTCCATAGGATGTTATATTCTCTTAGTATATTGCCTTCTTACAAACCATTCATGTTTTTCCTGTTTGTAAAGGTTTAAGTATTAGTTTGATTTAAAGGAAATGATTGGGGTCTCTAATGTGAAATTCTGGTTTGCCTTTTTTTCTGGAGCTATGAATCAGTTTTGTGTCTAGTATTACACAGAGATATATTCCTTTCTTGGCTCCATACACTCTCGTCTGTTAAGATAGCATGGTGTCTGCTGACAAGTTGGATGGATCCTTGCCAAAGGACATAGGTTGTCAGGCACTGATGGTTTTCGGTGGCAAGTTTTCATAACATTGCAAATGTCATCTCCTCTGCAGGAAGTCTTTCTGTGCCAATACAGAAGTATTGGCACCGCATGCCACCAAACATTTGATCACACCTGGCTGCTGATACGTATGTGTCAAATAATAGTGGAGACATAAAGTTCAAGGACAATTTTGGCTGTCTGCAAAACGAGGTTGTATTGCAGTAAGCACATCCAAATGTCAGTAACAGCAAGATACTGGCAATTCTCTAATAGATGATAACACCAGGGGAAAAGTAAATCTAAGCAAACTGAATCTGGATTTAACACAGACATTGTGGAATGACCTCAGGTTGGTAAAAAATCAAAGGCTCAAAATCACTAACCCACAACCATGTGTGTGTGTGTGTGTATGTGTGTGTGCAGTGCTCTTTTGTGTGAGGTAATGGAAAAGCAGCTCATGTTCAACTTGAGTAACATCTGTTATGGTCTACCTACGCTAGAGCACTGCACTATGTCAATGCTACATTTTAGGTTTACTAAGGGTTACTCAGCCCCTCCTCTCTGCAGATAGTGACGGTGAGGGGGAGGCCTATTTGTGTGATGTTCTGTCTTTGGAGTTGAATAAACTAGATCCTGCTGTTGAAGATATAAGCTTTCTAGGATTTATTAAAACCTTCCTTCAGGGGAAACTGAGGCAGGGATGTAATGGTGGCACTGCACGGAGCTGCCAGGGGGAACTCCAGGGGTGAGGGCTCCCATTACAGCCAGCCTCCAATCTTTTTTTGTTAGCCACTGTCATTGGCTGTGTCTTTGCTCTGTACAGTGGCATGCTCAGTACAATTGCATGGTATAATCTGACCTTTAGTTTGGTGTGGAGACCTCTGTTTGACCAGATGTTGTTAATCCTTTCAAAAGTGGTGTTTGCTTTTCCTAATCTCGTATGAACATCTTTATTTTAGCCACCTTCAAATGTCATCACACTTCCCGGTTACAGAACTCTTCTACCTCTTCGATTTCTTATCCAGTCACATACACCTTTGCATCTGTTGTCCAGTTTCCTATCTTCATAATCTTGGTTTTATCTGCATTTACTTTCCAATTTGGGCTGCTTGCTCTTCTCTCTCTGACATAAGGGCAATAATTCCATTCCCTGTCGTACTTAGTAAAGCAATGTTGTCGGCAAAGCCAAGATCATGTAACTCATCTCCACGATCCCATTTTACACCTTTTGTTGCTCATCACACAGTCTATTGCTAATGCAAAAAGGATTGGTGATAACACACACCCTTGTCTAATTCCAGTTATAATATCGAACCACTCACCCAGCCCAGTATCTGATCTTACTTCCATCATATCAACTCCTTATTATGTTGATCAGCTTGTCTGGTATCCCATAACTGCTAGCAATATTCCACAGTGTCTCTCTGTGGACACTATCTCGTGCTTTCTTAACGTTGATTAAGATGGGGTTTTGCCAAAGAGGAGCTTTGCTGATGATCTGTTGAAGAGTGAGTATCTGTTCACAACATGAGCTACATGGATGGAACCTCGCCTGTTCTTCTCGTAACATTTCATCCACTGTCTTGTTCATTCTATTCAGCATAACAGTAGCCAGTACTTTGCCCAGGATTGATAATAGCACAGTACCTCTCCAGTGCATACATGGAGTAAGATCACCCTTTTCTGGCAGTGCTACGATGATACTGCTATTCTAAGAGGTGCAGCACAGAGGGAATGAGTGCTGCTAAGGTGGCTTTAAACCATCTTTGTGTCCTCTTGACCCCTGGTTATTCTGGGGGGTGGAGTGGCCCCTGGAATAAATTACGGAGCCTGTCTAAGTTACAGCTGCCTCCCTGGGCTGGCCCTGTGGACTGCACTGCTGCCTGGAATTTCCACAGTGCTGCATGCTACAGCCCTGCTGTTGACACACACTTCCTGCTTCCAGCCCCACACCCAACACATCTCCTACACCAGGGCTTGTAAAGAGTCCTCAGAAAGCCTCTCAAGAAATTGGCCCCCCAGCTGGATTTGAGATTTTTAGAGCCCTAGATGCTGCTCTGGCCCTTTTACCCAATGTTAAGGGACAGAGGCTACCTTAGTATAAGAGTCCAATGGTACTGGTCTTGGAGAGGCCACATTTTAAAAACCTCTAAAAATTACCTAAAATTATTTTTACATACTTTTCCCCGCTAGCAATGCTGGGATTTTAAGGTCCAAGATTTTGTGACCTACCAGTATTAGCCGTATGGTATTGGGAAAGGGGTAGAAAAATTCTTGCCTTTAAACTGATGGTTTAAAGCTTCCATTGCTGGCCCTGATATGTGATATTGAACCTTAAACCTTTCATTGGTAGAAGACTGATTATTGCCCATCTCGAGCCATAGGCTTATGTAATTTTGGAAGAGAAATCCCACATTTTGGGGGAATAGAAAGAAACATGTCTTTTATTGCTCAGTACTGTGGAATGTTAGAATAAGTCCCAGGAGGAGATTCATTTATGGGGAGAGTGCAAGTGAAATGAGTTGTATGATAAATGCGGTTTATCACATAGATTTTACCATATGTCTGCTATATAAACAATGTTACCAAGATTCCCAAGGTGCAGGGAAAACACTTCTCAGAGATATTCACAGAGACAAAAATTCAGACTGTGAAGATAAATGTTTATAACAAACTTAAGGACTAAAATGCGTTGGGAAAAGATTACATAAAAATTCATCCTTCATTCCTTTAGCACAAAGGATGAAACAGGTATGCCTCTCCATACTTTCTGTCAGTGCATACCCAGTAGGAGAAGCAGTAGCCACACACAGGATGGACTGTAACACTTCACCCTTCCCTCCCCACTTCCTGGAAAAACAGTGAGAGTTTATTCAATTCCTTTGTTGTTCCTTCTCTCATCCTCATAATCATTATAGTTTGAGCTCCCACAAATCGGTCCATCTGCTCCCAGGATGTGCCTGTATTACGTAGTGTCTTTGAATGTCTTCGATCCTTGCTTTACCTTTTTTTTCCTCCTTTATTGCATGCTAAATAGTTGTTTTCCTAGGTTCCGCTATACAAATCCTCATGGCAGATGAGACACTGATATAGCTCTTTTAACAGTCATGCATCTTCACATAAAAATCATGTATTTCTCCAAAATGCTGCAAGTTTCCCTAGGATCCACTGGAGCAGCAAACTGTTGCCAAGCCAAAAAAGTGACAGCTTTCTGTGTATGTTAATAAACAGAAATGAACTTTAAAAACTTCCTTCAGTAACACCAGCTTTTAGTACAAAAGGTGTACCTGTTACTGCTGAGTTGCCCCACCCACTCTTGATATTTATCCATTATTTTCATCACACGATTTTAACTTGCCACTCCAAGAATATCTTGAACAGAATTAAAGTACCAGCTACAGAGAAACAGTCTTTCCCACCCACTGCTCAAAACCTGCCACAAGCCTTATGAGTGTCAGATGAAATAGACATGAATCTAGAGCTGATTCTGCAGCAGGGACCATGGAAGCCCAGATAGGATCTAACTACTGTGAAACTGGGCCACATGTATTACAGTTTCAACGCACTGAATATATGGGAGACAGTTTTCTAGTCATGCAGTTTCTGATACTGCAGAATGTCTTTTTTTATCGTCTCATAACAGAAGGGCATTCGCATTCTTCATCCTGAAATTATGTCACACTGCTTGGTGGTTGTATAGACATGCTGTTTTTGCAGGAGTGACTTCCACAGACTTCTGAACTGTCACTTCCATCCCTTATGATTATCTCTTGTTTTGCTTTGAACATTAATGGAACAAAGCCTTCGCTGTCTGCAGTGAGAACAATCCAAGAAGAACCTATAAAGAAATTGAGCATTAAAGAAAATGAATGTACTGATGTGATTACATACAATATACAATCACACTTTAAAAGTCCAGCAAATTAGCCTTCCTTTTCCTTGGCATTAAAACCTTGTCTATACTAGCAAAATTCATATCTGGCAATCCACTGTAAGTGAAGCTTCCCCAATGGTAACATTAATGGAAGTCCTAGTGTACAAAGGGCTCCGGCATTTTTACTAACCCTGCTCAGTGATAGTGAAAAACAAATTCAATTTTTGCTAATGTGGATGTCCCCTAAGCACCCCCACTTTCCTCCTCAAAACTTTTTTGTCTAGCCTTCCACAACTAACCTATGCTCCAATGCCATCTACTTCTGCTCATCCATCTGCTCATTCCCTCCTCCCAAATGATGAAGGAATGACAAAAATTAAAATAAATGATTAAGAAAGTACCTATGCTATATTTGTTTTGGGGATAAATAGAAACTTCCATCTCCAGGGCTTTCAATCCAGCACTGTTCAGCAGCTCTAAATTCAGGTGACATGCAGAAGAAAAAATGACTTTGTACTTTTCCCCACTCCTAATTATGATTAGGGCTGTCGATTAATCACAGCTAACTCACATGATTAACTCAAAAAAATCGCGATTAAAAAAATTAATCATGATTAATCACAGTTTTAATCACCTTGTTAAACAATAGAATACCAATTGAAATGTATTAAATATTTTGAATGTTTTTCCACATTTTCATATATATTATATTCTGTGTTGTAATTGAAATCAAAGTGCATATTATTTTTGATTACAATATTTACACTGTAAAAATGATAAAAGAAATAGTATTTTTCAATTCACCTCATACAAGTACTGTAGTACAATCTTTGTCGTGAAAGTGCAACTTATAAATGTAGATTTTTTTGTTACATAATTGCACTCAAAAACAAAACAATGTAAAACTTCAGAGCCTACAAGTCCACTCAGTCCTACTTCTTGTTCAGCCAATCGCTAAGACAAACAAGTTTGTTTACATTTACAGGAGATAATGCTGCCCTCTTCTTATTTACAATTTCACCTAAAAGTGAGAAGAGGCATTTGCATGGCAGTTTTGTAGCCGGCATTGCAAGGTATTTATGTGGCAGATATGCTAAATATTCGTATGCCCCTTCATGCTTCAGCCACCATTCCAGAGGACGTGTTTCCATGCTGATAATGCTCGTTAAAAAAAATGCGTTAATTAAATTTGTGACTGAACTCCTTTGGGGGTGCGGGTGGGAATTGTACGTCCCTGCTCTGTTTTACCCGCATTCTGGCATATATTTCATGTTATAGCAGTCTCAGATAAAGACCCAGCACATGTTCATTTTAAGAACACTTTCACTGCAGATTTCACAAAATGCAAAGGTAGCAATGTGAGATTTCTAAAGATAGCTACAGCACCTGACCCAAGATTTAAGAATCTGACGTGCCTTCCCAAAATCTGAGAGGGATGAGGTGTTGAGCATGCTTTCAGAAGTCTTAAAAGAGCAACACTCAGATGCGGAAACAACAGAACCTGAACCACCAAAAAAGAAAATCTGCTGGTGGCATCTAACTCAGATAATGAAAATGAACATGTGTCTGTCCGCACTGCTTGGATTGTTATTGAGCAGAACCGTCATCAGCATGGACACATGTCCCCGGGAATGGTGGTTGAAGCATGAAGGGACATATGAATCTTTAGCACATCTGGCAGGTAAATTTCTTGCGACGCCGGCTACAATGGTCCCATGAGAATGCCTGTTCTCACTTTCAGGTGACATTGTAAACAAGAAGTGGACATTATCTCCTGCAAATGTAAACAAACTTGTTTGTCTGAGCTACTAGCTGAACAAGAAGTAGGACTGAGTGGACTTTGTTTATTTTTGAATGCAATTTTTTTGTACATAACTGTACATTTGTAAGTTTCAACTTTCATGATAACGAGATTGCACTACAGTACTTGCATTAGGTGAACTGAAAAATGCTATTTCTTTTGTTTTTTTACAGTGTATATACTTGTAATAAAAAATAAATATAAAATGAGCACTGTACACTTTGTATTCCATGTTGTAATTGAAATCAATATATTTGAAAATGTAGAAAACATCCAATATTAAAATAAATGGTATTCTTTTATTGTTTAACAGCGCGATTAATCACACGATTAATTTTTTCAATCACTTGACAGCCCTAATTATGATATAAAGAGGTCTTGAAAGGATCCCATTTTCATATATCTGTTTTTTTATTATTGCTTGGTTTTTACCTAAGAAATATCAGGAATGTCAAGTCTTGTTCTTAGTGGGTTTTTGGGATGACTTGTTAGAGGTCTCAGAAATGTGGATTTTGAGCTTTCTTACTCCTCAGTTGAAGAGGTGGGTTGTTGAATCTCTGACAAAGATGTATTTTCTCCCAAGTGTTTCTCGGGCATTTGTATTAAATAGGTGATAACAATAACAACAACAAGATTTTTAAACAGACTGAATAAAAATCACTTTCCCTCTCAATTAATTAGGTTTCACTTGTCTAGTATTTCTGATATCATAAACCTACTAGTTCGCCAGATGTCCACAGATTCTCAGGAAAATATAGGGTAGACAGATCTGAATTTCTAATGTTTAAAAAAAGCAGAAAAAAAGAAGAACTAAAGAAAGAAAATCAAAACCATTCAGGTTTGCTTCATGCATCATATAGATGCAAAAAATAATACAAATCCATTTTCTTTCCTTTGTAAATCACCTTTTAAAATAAAGCAATATTTACTGTGTATGTTTACTGTTAGTGGGTCTTTTCCTTAATGGGCTACCTATTATGTTATCCTAGGACATAACATACACATATATAACAATTTGTCTGTATATCCTTTGTTTTATTCAGTTGGACATTTCAGAAGAAAGAACACTGAGAGCAGTACCACTCTGTGAACCTGTGTGTGCCATATTATTGATAAGGCCTACTTGTCTTGTAATTATGGAATAGAGGACCTTGAATAGCATCATTTGATATATAGGAAGGCAGGTTATGTTTCATTGTGTATATTTTAATAGTTCTTATACATTTTGCTTTTCTACACAAAATGAAAAAGATTATGGAAAAAGGAAGTATAAAAACCCTAAAATGCTGTGCTTGATTTTTTTTTTCAGTTGCAACATTGTGTATTTGGCAAAGCGAAATCTCCTTTCTTTATGCTATTAACTAAGCACTTTCACAAGCTGCTTCACTATTTCATGTTGTCATGTCACCTATAACGTCATAAGAAGATTGTCATTCCTAACCATGAACCTTTAATCTTTTTCTGTTAATACCTTCTTTCTAATTCTGGACAGACTTTGGAGTCCATAAACTAGAGGGCTGTAATTGGAAATGCTGCCACACAAATCAACAGAACTGCATTATCAGCCAAACTGATAAAACCTGTTTTTTTATTATTCTCTTGTGAGTTTTTATCCCTATTCATCTGAAAGTTTGAAAAATCACAATTGCAATAAGTTAACACTCGTGTTATATTATATCCCACAAAATGTTTTGTTACTTAGAGATAGGGTGGTGCAAAAAGTAATGTTAAAAATACGCTTTTACCTTGCATAACTATTACAGATGACCTGCAGAAGACTGAGACCTCCAAATATGTGCTGTTACCAATGCTGTATTTGACAGGCTATATTTAGCAAGGGTAATGGCATTATGCTGCTGGACTTAAGCATTTAGGGCAAGGCTAAGTTCATTCCTGATGCAATTCCATTCATTTCAGTGGGTTTGCATCAGTATGAATTTGGCCCACTGTTGCAGATTAGCATTTCAAAATGTTAATTCAAAAGAAAAAAATTTGGAAACCATCACTGCAAACTAAGGACATTTGTCAAAGTGTCCCATCTAATTATGTGGCGTTAGAGGATGGGATGGAGTTGAGTAACATTTTTGTTAACCCTTCAGTGTACTTTGTGTTTTGTTGCAAACTGGAAAAATCACCCCACATTTGTGGTACAGTCTGCTAATGTTCACAAACACTTGTGCCCAGGCCATCTCATGGTTTTGTGTCAAAACTATGCAAAACTTGTGGATTTACAGGGTTTCAATGCAAAACGAGGTGAAACTCAGCAATTTTGATGGATTATACTTTGAGCTTTGCAGCTCACCTAAATCCCAAACTCAAAAGAAAACTCAGGGAGCGCAACCTCTCCCCACTCCCGGTCAGTTCTTCAATTGATTGAAGAATCACATAAATCCCTCTGCTCTGAATCTGGTACATTTTGCATGGTTTGAGAGGGATTCTTGGTTCAACAATTCCCTTTGCTCTTTACAAACAGACTTCTTTTTTGAAGAGTGTAACAGCACACTGGACAGAAGAGACATCTGGAGGTGCTTCTGTGCTGTGGCATTTGTCTTCTATAAAACCTGGGGCATCAAAATGAAGAGTGTCGATGTTAACTAAATTATCAGCCTTTCTATAGGCTGAAAAGAGGCTCTCTCTCAGGCTTTCTTGTTAATTTTCATAATAATCTCTCCATGTCTTTTTTTTTTTTAATCAAACAGGTGAATTTGGTGCTCTTAAAATCAAGAACTGGTAGTGCTGGCCAAAGATGGGAATTCATCCCCTCCTCCCCATGCTAAAGCCACTTTGTGTTGCTGCAAAGGGATCTCTCTGAAAATACCAATTCCATAGAAGGCCTCCCCAGTAGGTGAACAGTTGGCATAGTTGCCTCTATTCCACCACCTGCAGCCACCTCCAGTGTAAAAGGTATGCTGATAAAGGGAGAGATGTCTTATGTCCCACCCATGCTTGGCTGCTAGGGCTACCCAGAGAGAGACCATTGCAGCCAGGGTACAAGTTAAGGCAGCCCAAGACCAAACCAGTTTCAGGGATCCCCAGTGTCAGGGAGACACCATCCTCAGTTTTTGCACTGGTCTCAGCATCAGCACCAGGATGAATCAGGCCCAGTGTAAGCAGTTGCTGTGCAGATTTTCCTACGCTAGTCTGTCCTCACTGACAGCACCCGTGCCATCCCTCTACTAGTCTCTGTTTAGCAGTGAGCTGCCAATCATAGCATATTACATAGGAAGGTTTCTAAGGTACAGAATGGAAGTTTTGGTCAAAATGAGAGAGAGAGAGAGAGAGAGAGAGAGAGAGAGAATCCCATCCCAGAATAGCCAATAGCCTGGTAGATATGGGAGAGCCAAGTTCAAGTATTTGATTCAGAGCAGGGGTTTAAACCTAGGTTTCCCTCATCCCAGGTGAGTGCCCTAACCACTAGGTTATTGGGGCCAGGATTGCCTTTGCTCTCTGAACATTTTTGAAATGTTGAAAATTTTCATAGGACAGGAAAATCATCTCCCACCCAGCTCTAAATATGAGGAATATTTATTTGTTGGTGGCAACTGGGCTGGGAGGTAGGAATTTATTGTTGGGTGTCCCTGTGGGAGGGAAGCCACTCAAAGAGATCACAGCTACAGACCAAGGCAAACATTTATAATGTATAGAACGTGTGATAAAACAAGCCACAGAAACCATTTCAGAGGAGAGGAGGAGAAATAAATGCCCTGCAGTGGCTGAGAAGCTGATAAACATTTGCAGATAAGGATTGGATAGTTCAGGGACCAGGGAGAAGATTTTCCTGGCTCCTCCCCATCTTTACAAATAAATCACAGGTGGAAGGTAAAGAGAAGAGTTTGGCAGATTAGAACTCCTGTGCTAATTTTAGATTACACTAATCCCAAGAATTTCCAGACATAAAAAGTGTAATATCCCAGGAATGATTTCCCCCCCGCAACCTCTCGTATCATCAGGTACATGGCATGTTTGTGGAAAGGGGTAAAGATGCCAAAAGGCTTTAAAAGGAAGCATCCCTGTTTACAAAGAACTTTGTGTTCTGATTATTTTCTCCGTCTCCCTCCGCAGAGGAATCTAACTGATTGCTCTGGTTTGGGGGCAGCATGGCAGGGCACACTTGCTCTTCATAGAATCATAGAATATCAGGGTTGGAAGGGACCTCAGGAGGTCATCTAGTCCAACCCCCTGCTCAAAGCAGGACCAATCCCCAAATAAATCATCCCAGCCAGGGCTTTGTCAAGCCTGACCTTAAAAACCTCTAAGGAAACAGATTCCACCACCTCCCTAGGTAACCCATTCGAGTGCTTCACTACCCTCCTAGTGAAAAAGTTTTTCCTAATATCCAACCTAAACCTCCACCACTGCCACTTGAGCCATTACTACTTGTTCTGTCATTGCCGCCTTACTCTGTCTTGACTCTGCTTAAGTCCACAAACAGCTCAAAGACATTTTTACTGGTAAAACACCCCATGCAATTTACAATATTTATAATTTACAATATTGCTTTCCACCATCCTTATACTCTGTACAGCCTTACTTACACCTACTGTCCTAGGGAGTCTTCAGCTCCTGAGGTAAGCAGGGAAGAATAATCAATCAATCAATCAATCAATCCAATCAATCAATCTCTCTCTCTCTCTCTGCTTCCTTCCATCCCAGTTCCTTCCTGTGCCTTTTGTACCATTTGCCTAACGGCCTAATTAGCCTCTTAGTTCTCTCCAGCCCGTCAGTTAGGCACAACTCTTCTTAATGAGGTCTTCTCTGGGGTAATTAGATCCGCAGTGACCAGAGTGCTGGCTTAGGTGCTGTTGCCCAGCACTCTGTCATAGGCAGCTATGCAATCATCCTTAACATTTAAGTACACCTCTACCCCGATATAACGCGACCCGATACAACACAAATTCAGATATAATGCAGTAAAGCAGTGCTCCGGAGGGGCGGGGCTGCACAGTCTGGCGGTTCAAATCAAGTTCGATATAACGCGGTTTCACCTATAATGCGGTAAGATTTTTTTGGCTCCTGAGGACAGCGTTATATCGGGGTAGAGGTGTAATTTTGGGAGATGTTCTGACAGGGGTACTAGAACAAATTTTATAGTGGTGTGCTGATGATGGAAACCAGGTGTTTGGTGTTTGTTATTACTACTTCAAGCCAGGACTACTAGATTCTGCCATGTTTCAGACAAGAAAAACAAGGGCTTATTGGGAAAAATGTCAAAATACCTATATATGTTTCCAAGTACAACTTTGATATTGAAAATGTCGTCTGTAACCCAGCCACCAGAAATATACAGAACGTACCATGTTTCATTTCAATAATGGGTAGATCAAAAAGCTGCTGGACTAAATTCAGATGGATCTTGCCATCACAAAGGAGAACAGTTCTTGTTTCTTCAGCAACAGCTCCATTTGAGAAATACTTCTGCGGAGACATACAGGTAAAAGAAAAGGTCATGTTAGAATACTAGCCACTTTTTACTTCAAGAATCAGGCCCTACAGCTCCTTTATCATTTTGGGTTTTCATCTTCTCTTTACTCCAAACAATGTATCTATATATTTATGGGAATAAGGCACCCATATTTGATTGCAATATTACAGGTTCTGTCTCACCAGACCCAAGAAGAGAGGGACTCATTTGGCTCCTGGCTCCTTAGAGTCATGTCTGCAGGTTGTAGCCCTTTATTTTATTTAAAGTGAATTTTATAAAATGGTATTAAATCACCATGGATTCAGCTTTGGCAGCTACAGTTTTAAGCTTAACAGAGTGAAAGTCACCTCTGCTGCTTGCTTCAGAGTTAGAGTCTCTAGGAACACATAAAGACCAAGAGTAGTGACCACACATACCTTCACTAGTACAAAGTCTAGTCTGTTTTAAAAGTTTTAAGTTATGATTACCCAAGCATATAGAAATTCTATAGAGACCTATGCACAAGTTACAAATATAGTTATACTCACATTCTTAACAACAGTGTTAGGGTCTGATGGGTCTCTCATGGCTTGATCATCAGTAGAGGGATGGTTCCTGCTGGAATCTCCCAGAGGGAGCTCAGTTTTCCCATTCTGGGCATCCTCTATTTATAATGTGATTCTGTCTACACCTACATTCTGCGTGTGTCAATAACAGTGTCCACCCTCTTTTCTCTTATTGGTCAGTGTCCCCTAGAAACTTAAGGGACCCCAATTTTCTATAGGCTGTGTAAGTTCCCTTTGTTCTCATTAGCATTGATGCACAACCTGTATCCCGTGGTTTAACACATGTGTCTGATATACCTGAAATATCTGTATGATATTTTTACGATCTAATATTAATCTTCTGAGTAATTTTGTGCAATTTTACTAGTTGGTACCTCTTTCCGCATAATCTTAGGGCATCGAGTTATTTCTTGGTCACTTATGTCATTGTTTCTTGTTTCCAACACCTAAAATAGCTAAGCTAAAGTCTTGCAGGCCTCAACCTACAGGTCTTGTGTTTCAGCTTGTCTTACTCATGTGTACTTAGTTCCTTACTTACTGAGTTCCTCTAAATACTGATCAATCTTATACTTTTATAATCCTACAAATTAACTCTAATTAACATACAATGAATATATGTAACATAACAAATTGATTAATCATAACATCACACAATAAATGACTACTAAGCTAAAATCATTGGCTACAACATGCAGCTCAAAACTGCACCAGCTTCTTTGATGCCCTATTGCCTTGCAAATTTAACTACTCCTGGGGGAATTCAGCGCTACTGCACATGCACAGAATTTATGTTCCCTGCACATTTCTTTGCTTCCTCGCAGAAAAATGACTTTCTGACAGGGAAGCAAAGGGAAGCCACGAGAGTAGTCATGTGACCCTTCCCAGCAGTGTGTTTCAGGTGCCCAGAGCAGCCAGCAGAGAGGTAAGTCACTATGGGGCAGGGGGAAGAACTGGGCAAGACCCAGGTGGTGGATCCTATCCTGCGCTGGGCTCAGAGCTGGGGAGGACGGGACTTCCTCTTCCCATGCATGGCATCCGGGGCTGGGTCAGTCACACCCCCAGATTTCTCCCTTAGCTTCAGGAAGTTCTGCAAACTCCCTTGCCCGCCCCCTTCCTGCATCCATCGCTCCTCAGCTGCAGGGGGAGGGATCCCTGTACAGGGAGCTGCTCCCCCATCCACCCAACCCCTGTGCATCCAGACCCATTCATACCCAGACCTTCCCGCCGAGCCCCACACACCCCTCACTCAGAACTCCCCCAATAAGCCCCCTGCACCTGGACCACCCCTATAAGCCACCCGGCTCCCCACCCCACTGAGCCCCAACCAGCTGAACCTGGATCCCCACCCCACTGAGCCCCACTCCCCCAGCATCTGGACCCCCCACTGAGCTCCCCACACCCAGACACCCCTCCCCCCCCGAGCCCCAACCATTTTCATCTGGACCCCCCTGCAGAGTCCCTTTACCATTGCACCCAGAACCCCCCAACAATCCCCTGTGCATCTGGATCCCCCCTGCACTTGGATCCCCACACACTAAACCCCTCAACACTTGGATCCTGCCTTGATGAGCCTGCCTGCCCATACCTGGTACACCTAGTAGGGAGAGGAAGAGCCATGGGGTGTTTCTGGGGCAGGCCTGGTCCTTGTGCTGTGTCAGAGTTGGGTGCAGCCTCACCGCTGAATACGTGTCCTGGTGGGGGAGCTGCACAGTGATCTCCCACCTCTGTGCAGCCAATGGCCTGTGCTCCCCAATGCCATGCTGGAGCCTCCACATTTATTTGACAAATAAAATTTGCAGAATTTTAAAATATTGTGTGCTCAGAATTTATTTATTTTTTGGTGCAGAATTTTTAATTTTTTGGCACAGAATGCCCTCAGGAGTATGTAATGTACTGGGCCATGTGTATAAGTGTCTGTCCTCTTCTGGGTGAATTTCAGTCCTGCTTAAGTGGATCTGATCATGTCATCCACTAGTGATTGGCCTACAGAGCTTACAAGCCTAATGCTACTACAACTAATAAGCAGCCTCCTTAATTCCAGTTGTACAGGTATGTGTTTGTCACACATTTGGCCCCAATACAATCCATCTCACAGCTCTAGCAGAACAGAGGGACTGTAGATCTGCCCTAATCAGGCAGCTGGGGAATCTGTCTTGACATGTCTGGTATAGCTTTCTAAGGAGGGGTGGAACTTATACTGGGAGCCAAACCAGACAAACCAGAGAATGGGGGAGTATAAAGATGGCATACAGCCAGCCTTGTCCTCCTTTTTGGTGCTGTGTTGGGTGGACTTTAGCTGGACTGAGGCCTCTGAATTCTGTTCCTACTGATGACCGCCCATTTTGGTCCAGATCCACAGAGATATTTAGGCTCCCAACTTTCATCAAAGTCAATAGAAATTAAGAGCCTAAATACCTCTGTGAATCCAAGCCCAAGTCCACAAGACCACAGCATGAGGAACAGCTGATGATTGTAAAGTCTAAGTAGCTATGTAATTGATATATATGCTTATATATAATTTGCTGTCCACTATTATCCAGAGACAAATTTCAACATTACTGCTTTTCAAGTGACTCTCTGCCATTATTAAATATCTATGGTTTGGATTATTTCCCCCTAAAACATACTACTGTATTTTTCTACTTTGAAGTTCACTTTATTTCCTGCCCTTATTTTCCCTTACTTTAGAACCTATTTTATTCCTCTGGCATCACTTGTGTTTGCAACACCTCCCAATTTAACATAATCTTCTAATTTAATTACTATGCTGTTGACCCCTTCCTCCTCCAACTTTTCCTTTTGTGTATTCAACATGAAACCAACTGCAGCACTGTAACATTTTAGGACAGAAAGAAGAGACACCATCTACCCTAAACCTAATTTGGGTTCTTCTCTAGTTAGTGTTTGCACTTTGTATCCTTTGATATTTCTTCTTGATGTCAAACTTCTTTTTAAATCAGTTCACAGCTGCATCTTCTATTTCTGTACTGAGTAATCTGTTCCACATGTTAATTAACCTTTGGCTTAAATAAATGTCTCCTAATCTCCTTTAATGCTCAATTCTTAGTTTCTATTCAAGCTCTCTTGCTGCTTTTGATTCTGTCCACATCTCAAACAGTTTTTCTGCAGCCACGTGCTCTTTACCCTGCAGCGTTTTAAACCCTTCCTAAACCACGTAGTCTCTTTTCTTTCATTGCAGCACATTAAATCCTCCTGGTTTTCACGTAACCACACTGGGTTATAAATACCATCACAGTGCCACTGAACTTCTGTGAAATTACCTTTTCCCCATTCTATTTTAAATAACTCATGCAGATGAGTACCTTAATATTATTTAATTTGTGTATTATGGTTGCTCTGAGAAGTCCTATTAGGATAGGTACTGTACAAATGTCTCTAAATAAAAAAAAAATCCCTGCAGATATTTGTATTCTTGTCCCCATGCTAAAAATAATTAGCAATTTGTTGTTTTGTAATGACTGGAAGAAAAAATTCCAAGTAATTTGAAATACTTCAAATAAGTCCCCTTTCTGATCTTAAACCACTGGTAATTTCTTTAATCTTTGTTTGTAGCCATAATTTATGAGACCTCTTCCCTGGTCATTTTAGTTCCCCTCAAGTTCTTGCTTTTCTTTTTAGTAATACTATATTGCACTTAGATTTATACACAGGGTTCAAGAGACATAATTTTCAGCAATGGGTATAATGAGTGTCCCTGCAGACCTTTGCATTTGCACTCAAAAAATTGATATTTGCATATGCAGAACAGATATTTGTGCACAAAAGCAAAGTGGTGGGTTTTTTTGTTCTTATGAGCTTGTACGATCCAAATGTACTGCCACATTTTGCCTGAATACTGGTAGAAACAAAAAAACGTTGTCTGATTTGCTCTTGCATCAATAACTTATAAACAATGATGGGCCTGAGCTGAAAAATTCTGACCCAAAGGTGATCCTTCATAGAATTTGAAGGGGTTTTGGATGTAGTGGAGGCCCATTTCTTCATACCAGTTATCTTCAAGTCAAGAATGATCAAGACAAATTCATCCCAGCTCCATCTCAATTGACTACAAATCAGTTGATTATAATTAGTGAAGTTATGTTAGGGATGAATTTGTTGCATTATGTTTTTTGCTTAATCCTGCCAGCTCTTATTGTAGCCTCCCCCGAGAAGTGAATCACAATTTTATAGTATGACTTACTCTTTATAAAACCACATGGACTGTCTTAGATCACTCTGCTCTGTCCAAGATCTTTTATCTTATTCCTGCCTATGATTTTACATATTTTCCTTGTACAGATTTCAGAAATCCAGATCTTTAGTTTCAGGTTTTTTTCTTTTCATTGCTTTTAAATATTAGTGTTATATTAGTCTCTCTCCAGTGGTCAGGCACTTCTCCTGTTTGTAGAGATAAATTAATCTCTGTTACATTTTATGTCTGACTGTTGGAGAATTCTGTTAGATCATGGGCTTCCTCTGTTTTTAATTGCTCCAAATTATTTCAGCCTCTTCTGATTTATCATTTAGTTTAAGTAACAATAATGCACCTTTTCTTTGAGGAACACATAATGCTTTACATACATTAATCAATTTAGCCTCATAACATTCTTGAGAGGTAGTTGATTATTATTCCCATTTTATAGATAATGAAACCAAGGCACAGAGAAATTAAGTGATTTACTGAAGCCCATACAGGTAATTTGTGGCAGTGTAGAGAATAGAACCAAGATCTCATGCCTCCCACCCTTGTGCTTTAACCCCAAGATCATTTTTCCTCCAATTCCATCAAGTTTCACTGTCTGTTCCTAGAAGCTGTATCTCTGATTCTGATGTATTGCTCTCTCTAGGAGGCTAAAAGGGCTTGTAGTTTTCAGTTTCAAAGTCTTTACTGTAAACTGCTTTATCCATAAACAAAGTTTATTGGAGGACTAAGGGGATACGTATACAGAAGTGACAAATATTTCCAGATACTCAAGTGGATATTATCTGCCCAGGCTTCTTTTGGCCAACTTCCTTTAATGTATCTGGTTCCAGCTCTCCCTCAACAAGAATCTGGCAACATGAGCAAGCCTTTCCCTCATCTGTCGCAGCTTAACCGCCACCAGATTTTACAGCTTTGTAAAAGGATCACATAGCTTGCAGCCAGGCAGCCTCTGTATTGCCAACCCAAACTTTCCAAACTCATGAGTCAGGACCCCAAAAATCACAAAGTTGCCTTCAAAATCACAAGATTTAAAAAAATGGATTGCATGTTTTTTCTTTTTGTTTTTGAACCTTTAGGGTACCCTCAAGTCACATGTTCAAGCTTTTCTCTGCAACCATGAGGGCTAGAAAACTTTTTTTTTTAAATGAAAGCTGAGAATCTCATGTAACCACATGCCTCAGTGAGCTGAAGCTTTAAGTAAAACATTAAATAGCGCTAGACTTATAATAAAATCGCAGTTGGCAACACTAATTTGCCTGGCACCTCCCAAAGAGCTATTGTTATTCTACCTTATTCTTATCCCTTTCTTGACAGCTTTCCAGAAACTCAGCAGCTAATGGTTTTTTACTGCTGTCCTGGGTTCTGCTTCACTGAGCCTTCCTGAACAGGTAAATTTGTAATGTACGTGATAGGAAAAAGTTGAAATACTACATTTATACTATGGTAGATGTGATATATCTTGACTAGGGCTGTCAACCGATTAAAAAAATTAATCACGATTAATTGCACTGTTAATAATAGAATGCCATTTATTTAAATATTTTTGGATGTTTTCTACATTTTCAAATATATTGATTTCAATTACCACAAAGAATACAAAGTGTACAGTGCTCACTTTATATTATTATTTTTTATTAAAAATATTTGCACAGTAAAAAACAAAAGAAATAGTATTTTTCAATTCACCTAATACAAGTACTGTAGTGAAATCTCTTTATCATGAAAGTTGAACTTACAAATGTACAGTTATGTACAAAAAAAATGCACTAAAAAATAAAACAATTTAAAATTTTAGAGCCTGCATGTCCACTCAGTCCTATTTCTTGTTCAGCCAATCGCTGAGACAAACATGTTTGTTTACATTTGCAGGAGATAATGCTGCCCGCTTCTTGTTCACAATGTCACCTGAAAGTGACAACAGGTGTTTGCATGGCACAGTTTAGTCAGCATCGCAAGATATTTATGTGCCAGATAAGCTAAAGATTCATATGTCCCTTCATGCTTCAACCACTCTTCCAGAGGACAGATGTCCATGCCGACGATGGATTCTGCTTGATGATGATCCAAAGCAGTGCGGACTGACGCATGTTCATTTTCATTATCTGAGTCAGATGTCACCAACAGAAAGTTGTTTTTCTTTTTTGGTGGTTCGGGTTCTGTAGTTTCCGCATCAGAGTGTTGCTCTTTTAAGACTTCTGAAAGCATGTTCCACACCTCGTCCCTCTCAGATTTTGGAAGGCACTTCAGATTCACTCACGTTGGTGCCTTCTTTGCGTTTTGTCAAATCTGAAGTGAAAGTGTTCTTAAAATGAACAACATGTGCTGGGTCATCATCCGCGACTGCTATAACACGAAATATGCAGATAAAACAGAGCAGGAGACATACAATTATTCCCCAAGGAGTGCAATCACAATTTAATTAATGCATTTTTTAAAATGAGCATCATCAGCCTGGAAGCATGTCCTCTGGAATGGTGTCCGAAGCATGAAGAGGTATACGAATGTTTAGCTTATCTGGCACGTAAATTCCTTGCTATGCCGGCTACATGAGTGCCATGTAAATGCCTGTTCTCACTTTCAGGTGACATTGTAAATAAAAAGCAGGCAGCATTATGTCCTGTAAATGTAAACAAACTTGTTTGTCTTAGCGATTGGCTGAACAAGAAGTAGGACAGCGTGGGCTTGAAGAGTCTAAAGTTTTACATTGTTTTGATTTTTTGAGTGCAATTATGTAACCAAAAAAAGATCTACATTTGTAACTTGCACTTTCATGATAAAGATATTGCATTATGGTACTTGTATGATTTGAATTGAAAACTATTTCAATTGTTTATCATTTTTATCATTAAAGACTAACAGATTTATTTGGGCATAAGCTTTCATGGGTAAAAATCCCACTTCTTCAGATGTATCTTCAGTCCATGCATCTGAAGAAGTGGGGTTTTTACCCATGAATGCTTATGCTCAAATAAATCTTTTAGTCTTTAAGGTGGCACCGGACTCCTTGTTCTTTTGTGGATACAGACTAACACGGTTACCCCTCTGATGCTTGACATTTTATCATTGTTTATCAATTCAGTATTTCTTTGTTTATCATTTTTACAGTGCAAATATTTGTAATAAAATATAATAATATAAAATGAACACTCTACACTTTGTATTCTGTGTTGTAATTGAAATCAATATATTTGAAAATGTAGAAAAGCATCCAAAAATATTTAATAATTTTCAATTGGTATTCTATTTTTTAACAGTGCAATTAATATCAATCAATTTTTAAAATCCCGATTAATTTTTTTAAGTTAATCGCGTGAGTTAACTGCGATTAATCGACAGCCCTAATCTTGATTTTAATAAGGCTTTTGATACTGTCTCACATGACCTTGTCATAAACAAACTAGGGAAATACAACCTAGATGGAACTACTATAAGATGGGTGCATAACTGGTTGGAAACCCATCCTCAGACAGTAGTTATCAGTGGTTCACAGTCAGGCTGGAAGGACATATTGAGTGGGGTCCCACAGGGATCAATTCTGGGTCTGGTTCTGTTCATTATCTTCATAAATGATTTAGATAATGGCATACAGAATAACTTATAAATATTATGGACTATACCAAGCTGGGAGGGGTTGCAAGTGCTTTGGAGGATAGGATTAAAATTGAAAATTATCTTGACAAACTGGAGAAATAGTCTGAAGTAAATAGGATTAAGGACAAATGCAAAGTACTAAATTTAGGAAGGAACTATCAGTTGCACACATACAAAATAGGAAATGACTGCCTAGAAAGGAGTACTGCAGAAAGGGATCTGGGGGTCATAGGTGATCACAAGCTAAATATGAGTCAACAGTGTAACACTTGCAAAACATGCAAACATCATTCTGGGATGTATTAGCAGGAGTGTTCTAAGCAAGACATGAGAAGTAATTCTTCCGCTCTGCTCTACACTGATTAGGCCTCAACTGGAATATTGTGTTCAGTTCTGGGCGCCACATTTAAGGAAAGATGTGGACAAATTAGAGAAAGTCCAGAGAAGAGCAACAAAAATGATTCAAGGTCTAGAAAACATGACCTATGAGGGAAGATTTAAAAAATTGGATTTGTTTAATCTGGAGAAAAGAAGACTGTGAGGGGACTTGATAACAGTTTTCAAATACTACAATGTTGTTATAAGGAGGAGGGAGAAAAATTGTTCTCCTTAACCTCTGAGGATAGGACAAGAAGCAATAGGCTTAAATTGCAGCAAGGGTGGTTTAGGTTGGACATTAGGAAAAATTTCCTGTCAGGATGGTTAAGCACTTGAATAAATTGCCCAGGGAGGTTGTGGAATCTTGATCATTGGAGATTTTTAAGAGCAGGTTAGACAAACACCTGTCAGGCATGGTCTAGATCAATGGTTCTCAAACTAGGGCTGCCTCTTGTTCAGGGAAAGCCCCTGGTGGGCCAGGCCAGTTTGTTTGAGAACCACTGGTCTAGATAATATGTATTCCTGCCATGAGTGCAGGGGACTGGACTAGATGACCTCTCAAGATCCCTTCCAGTCCTACAATTCTATGATTCTATGATTAATGATCATTCTTTGCTACTGTCTTCCCCCATTCAGTGACAGGGCATGTTCCTATCACACTAAGAATCTTTATTTTCTGAGTCATATTTGTCTCTTCCATTCATGAGTTTCTTTCACCAAACCTTAGGAGGTCTTGAGGAAAAACTATTATCTCAAATTCTTTCTTGTTTCAAAAAGTGCAGGTTATTCAAAAGATAACATTATTCAAAACTGAAAATGAAGTGAGAGATCTTAACCAGATATTGAAGTATGAATACAATCAAACCTCAAGAAATCTTGTAAGAAAATTGAGGAAAAGTGGTGTGCTAAATATATGAAAATTCTAAGGTCATTTCCAGTTGAGGGCTTGAAATGCACTAGCAACTGTTTTCCAACACATGGCTGGGAGGCTACAGTGGTCAAGTCCATGCTATCTATTTGTAACATGTGAGCTAGTATATTTATGGGCGGAATTGTTTACTAAAGCAAAGAGCAAATAGGTTTTTAAAAGCCCTTGGATTACATGTCTTATATAATCTGTTTGTACTATAAGTAAACAACATATTTTATCCCCACCCATCAGTCTGCCAATATCTTCAACTCTATCCTTTCCTCTTCTTAACCCTTTTGCTTAATTTTAATCTTGTACATCCTCCTGTACCACCCACATTCATTCACCTTGGTACACAGATCATCTCTATGAATTTAAGTCCAGCTACTGATGAGATGGTACAAATCAGAGTACACTGTCCACTCACAGTTGTAGGTAGCCCAGCTTATTACCTATGGACCAGATTGTGATACTCACTCACCTTGAATAGTGCCTTATTCCACCAATGATCCCATTAAAATCCATGGGGCATCTCATGTGTACATACTCCTTAGTGTCACTAAGAGTGGCAGAATCTGTTTCTATGGAAACACGCTATGTAATGCAGAAAACATCCTTTTTTTTTTTAAAGGCAAAAAATGTGCTTCATTTCCCCCGATCTACCTACAGCCTAGTACCTTCCTCTATTTCTTTCAGCTGTAGTAAATCCATGAACCATTTTGATAATCAGGAGGGCAGTTTTGAATTGGATTGAAGAATAGAAAGGAAGCCATGAAAATGATGGAAGATAAAGGTGATCTGACTCTGCTTCCTGGAGTGACAGACTAGTCAGGCAGCCTGAAGTTTAGAGAGCAGAGATTTAGGAAGACCATAAAAAATGGAACTGCAGCAGTCAAGATAGGAGGTGATTAATGCTTGGATAAGGATGTAAGCAAAAGCAGAGAGGACATGGTAAGGACAAATTCTGATAATGTTCTGAAACTGGTGATAAGCAGAAATACAGACAAGGGAGATGTGGAAAGTAAAGTAACGTTGGAGGTTAAAGATGACGCTGAGATTTCTTGCTTTGGAAGCAAAGTTAAGGCCTGAGTTAAGGAAAGTGATAGCTGAATCAGAAACTTGTTGCAAAAGAGGGCCATCTTACCCAAAAGAGAGTCTTCATTCTTGTATGTATTCATTAATAGAGTTATTATTGTATAGCTTGGATCAAAAAGTCAAGACAGTAATATAGACAGCTTGGTATCCTATATGTCAAGGTGCTGAGTTCTTCTAGTGAGATATATGCACTGACTGCATTAGGAGTTGATGGTACTCAGTACCTCATGTACCCCTTCCAACCTGAACATCTTGCAGGATCATGCCTTTAAAGTTGATGGAGATGGAAATTTGGGTGCCATGTACAAAAGCCTTGAGACTTTATTACCAATAAAGAGATTAATTTACTACCACCAATCTCCCTCGCCTAATACTGTATACCTATTCCTTAGCTCATTCACTTTACTCCTCTAACCTTGGTCTCCTGTCTATCCTCTGCCCTTGCCTTCCCACTTTTGTGTATAATCGTGTCCCAGGTTTTGTTGTTGTTCCCTATACTCGTCTCATAACTTACTGTACAACCTTGCTTTTCTCTTTATTTTATAATTGATCAGGTCAGTGTACATGTACAGTGTCTGAAGGGTGCTTATACAGGTATAAATTGAATTCTATACACTATCAGTGAGTGTTAAGTGGGAAATCATGATAGCTAATAATCCAAAATACATTTGGTTTTCTGTTTAATTTTGTGATATACCCTGTCAGTGATATCAATTTCTGAGACAATACTGCTTGTGAACAAAATGTGAGCTTAACAGTATTCTTCAAGTTACAGCAGATGAATCTTATCCCAGTTAGTGAGGTTTGCCTAAATGGCAGTCACCTGGAATCCTGATGGTCCAATTTCCTACTGTAATTTGTTTCTAAATGGGGCTAATTACTTGTTCTTTTTTTCTACAGAGAAACTGAGTGATAAAATATCTTGTTGCAAAAAGCACTCTCCGAAACAAATCTATACCACATTATTTTACTTACTCTTTTTTTACTTATTTAATAAAAACCTGTTACTGAGTCTCTCTGCCTGCCCTCCCACAATACTCACAAAACCATTCATCTCTACATGATGCAGCTGAAATCATATATGAAGGCCTGGAAGAATTAGATTTTAATTTTTTTGTACTTTTGACAGATAATATTGCTGCTTGTTTTAAAGGTTTTAAAATATTTTTATCAATTTACATTTTCATAGTTGCAGGAAATTATGGGGAGGGGTCAGACAAGACAATTGTGTTTTAACAGCTCTAAAGCTTTAACTTTTCAAATCTCAACATCTACTGTAATTAAATAATTGTTGTCTGACCATCAAATTGTCAGTATTGTGTCAAAATATACAAAGTAAATATCCTTAAATAAAACTCTAATAAATTCACAAGCTGCATTTTTCTTACTTTGTCTGTCCGTACATTTTGATTATTATCAATGGAAATATTTTTTGTCTGTGTACAGTGTACAGTGAAATTGATGTTTACCAGCATTTGCTGATAAAAATCTAATAGTTCCAAGCCTAAATATATGCTATTCAAAGTGAATGATGGCATCACCTCTATAGCTGAAGGCTATTACACAAGCTACAATTGTGACAGCTCCAAAGTTTGAGTGGTCATCAGGGATCCCACTTTTCAGTGATAAGACCCCCAAAATTCTCTAATAAAAAAACATAAAAATCCGCATTTGTCTGCGATTAAAATGAAACGCTGAACTTTAGTTTCCCTAGCCACAATATACGTAGGTATCAGTTGAACACATTATTGATATAGTTACAATTTTTAAGTTGACAGCTGAAGTCCCGCTGCATGGGGCTGACAGTTCATGCCCCGTCCATTCTCCTAATTATCCAAATTTTTGATGATCAGTTCTGGCCCTGGTCCCAATTAGATTAGATAATTGGGGTTTCACTGTATATGGGTTTTTTTTCCCCACAAAAGGTAAAAACTAAAGATTCTCTGTAAAAGTGCAAATTCCACATTTTTCCAAGGCAAGTGGATTTCTAGGATCCCTGGTGATCATGGCTCTCGCCAGTGTCCGTAATTTACATAGGATATAAGCCCGGGGACTACTGAATAGACGTAAGTGTCTCAGAAGTTACAGTTAGTATTGTCATGGCAAATCTGTAAAGAACATAGACTCCTCCTTACAGGTAGTGTAAAACAAATACCGTTTTTGGAACTTACTATGGAGAGAAATGGAAATTGTTAAATAATTTAGATTCAGATTTATCTTAGACCATAGTTTTCTTAATAGTTTGGTGTATATTAACATTGTCACATAATAAAGTTCATAATTGGTCATTAATTACTGCTGTTTTTTACTTATAATGATTTAAACCTTACTTTTATGTTTTTAAGTAGCCCTATTGTTATACTGTGTTGTAGTTATTATTGTATGTATTTTATAATACAGTACTGCCCAGATGCCTGCCTCAGTCAGGATTGCGCCCACATTGTGGTGAGTGCTGTACAAACCCATACAAAGACACAGACCTTGCAATGACAAGCTTACAAATAAATGCTGTACTACAGTATTACAGTACTGCAGTGTTACCTATATTTAGAATGTTTACCACAGAAAGGTATTTATACATAAGGCAGCAAGGCCATTTCCTGAGCCTTTTGCTGGATGAATACAGAGCCTGGCTGTAACTCCGTGGCTCAGCTGGTCTCTGAGCTCAGAGAGTGCTAATCAGCTCGTGAAGCAGGAACAAGACTCAGATGTCTGAATCCAAACTAATCAAAACATTTATTTTCTGAGAAAATTATTGGCGGTCTCTGAGGCAAAATATATCTGTCTGTCTGGATGTCTCTTTGCCATCAATCTCTTTTTCATTATCTTTGACCTCATATTGTATTGCTACATCTCAGAAGCTAAAAAGGGTTAGACTAGGTCAGTACTTAGATGAGAGACCTTCAAAGAACACCTAAATGTGGAAGAAACCTATTCATTAAGCTGGAGAGACAAGGTGGGTGAGGGTAATATATTTTGTTGGCCCAACTTCTGATAAAAGATATTACCTCACCAACCTTTGTCTCTCTCATGTCCTGGGACTAACATGGCTACAACACTGCAAACATTCATTAAGTGGCTCTTTTTCTGAATTAGTTTAATGTGGTGCTGTCTTTGGATGAGCTAAGAAACCAACCTGTTCTTTTCGTAAACAAAGAAATTCATTCTCCAATGGGGTCAGGCTGGCATCGTTTTACCAGCACCAAATTCACTTTGATTTAAAAGAAAAGCAATCATATTTCTTACTACTTGTGCAAAAATAGTTATGTGCAATCAAGCACTTACGTCGTAATTAAAATCTTATGCCGGTGCTAGATCCCATAGCCTAACTTCTATTTGGAAAAGAATTGGCCCCACTAATTCTAACCCAAAAGAAGGTGCTTCTTGCAAGACAATGAGATAGTAAATGTTCAGAAGGCAAAAGAGCTTCAGTTCACTATAAGGTACAGGAGCTTACTTTTTGGTGAATATAACACTAAAATATTTAAATTAGTATTTTTTCTTTTTATATTGGAGTTTATGCAATATATTCAAGTGAAATTATTGACTAAACGAGATCAAACACTTTGCTTTCACGCAGAGTGCCAACACATTAATACCCCAAAATGGCAAGAAAATAATTTCTAAAGTGTTATGAATGATGTTTGAATCAAGTAATCACTTCCTTACAGGATGTGTAGAGGAAGATTCTCTCCTTGGATGTGCACGTGGCTGTCATTAGTGTAACAGGAAACCACTGGCGCACATCTGAGAATCAAATTTGACCCAGAGATATATAATTTTAATACCACTACATAATAAAAATTAATATCTTATATTTCCGTAATGCCTTCCACACCAAAGGATCCTAAAGTATTTTCAAAAGCTACAAGATATACAAATAAATGTATCTAGTTTCCTATTATACTAATCTGAAGGGTGTCTCAATAATAACAATAATTAATTAATAATGGGCCAAATATTGAAGTCCTTACTCAGTTAAAACTCTCACTGAAATCAATGGAAGTTTTGTCTGAATAAGGGCTAGATAAGGACTTGATTATTTGGTATATTATTTATTAGTTAAAATAATTAGCAGTTAAGTACATACATATTTTTTAAAGAAATCAAGTTAAAATGGTAATATTTTTAAAAAAATTAAACTGTCCTGATGTGTAAATATTGTCAGTGAAAAACTAAACTAGAGATGGGCCAAGTTGCAAAGTTCAGCTCTTTCCCATCTGAACTTTGCAAAAGTCTAGATCTAAAGTTTTGTTTCAGCCCATCAGAGATATTGGCTAGCTGCAAACTTTGGATCTGAACCCAGATCTGAACTTCATAGGCTTGTTGGTGGGAGTAGCTGTCACATCCAGTGGGAGTGTTTGTGGGCCCATCTCTACACTGAACTAATTCAAAACCCTTTTGTACAGTGATAGTTAATGTTCTGTGCTCCTTTTTGATATTTGTATGCAACTCCAATTAGCCTCAGTGGTAGTTACATCTGAGCAATGAAGGAAGAAAAGACCCTGATTTCTTATGCAGAATCTCCTATAAAATTCAGCCAACTGGTTGCAGAAATGCAAGTGACTGTTTCAATGGCAAGTTATTTCACAACTCTGAATCAAGTTGAGTGTCAAGCTCTGATGAAATCTGCTAATTGGACTGTGAAAATTAAAATACATCCCCTTGCTTTAAAATAAAATGTTTAAAAAGAGAATTTTAAAAAAGCTACCTGATAAGAATGTTAAATTAATAAAAAAAAATTACCTGATAAGTGATATGGACAAAAGGTGGCTCCTGAAAAGATGGATATGCTAGAGATAACCTCTTTCCATTTTTAGTGGAGTCTGTTAGTTCAGAAAGGTGCAGCTGTAACTCAGTGAAGCTGCCACAGAGTCTTTCTAGATTCCTGGATATGTGACTTGCTCCTTTTTCACTTGGCAAGTTGTTATTTTTAGGAGAAACAGAAATTTCTTGAAACACATCCAGCTGCCCTTTAGGAGAAGCTGGTCTGTTGGAAAACCTGGTTGGTGTACCAAGTCCAAAGAGGGCCACTGACCGATTAATTGGCTCAGCATCCAACGTTTCCAAAGCAATGGATGGGTCACCGGAGACCCTTTTTTCATCAAGGTCACTCACACTTGATGATGAGCTTCGTTCATAACTGGGACTCTTCACTTCTTCTATAAGCCTTCTCCTGCCACTAGAGGATTGAATTATAGTACTACCTGGTATTAACAGCTCCCTGCTCAAGGGTTGATCTTCCATGGCAAGATTTTCAAAGAACTTCCGTTTTCCAAGAGTATTTATGGAGGATTCAAAATTAGAAAGTAGATTCTGGGTGGCATCCGACGGCACTGAAAAATCTTCTTCAAATATTAATTCTTTGATCATTAAACGAATAATGTACCTTTCTGAACTTGAAGATGGAATGAGAGCAGGGTCAGTGAATTTCTGCTTTCCAATCAAAATCAACAAGAGTTTATCTGTCAAGAAGCACAAACCCTTCGGTCTTTCACTTTTCTCCAATTGGATTTGTTGAATATTGGGCATGCAGGAAGAGGTTACCGAATAAACCAAAACAATGTTACAAGTATTGGAAGCTACTGCCACAATCTGAGCTCTAGGGTCAAAAGCTATTATATCAGGGACCAGAATGCCTGGGATGCTGACTTTTCGGGTGGTCGTTACCTTTCTCTCAAAAGTCACCAAGATCAGGTATGAAGAGTCTTGATTGTTTCCAGGGACATAGTCCTTGCGTCTCAGAGGAATGAGAGGACTGGGATCAGATCTCCGATGGTTTGCAAGGATATGGGTCAAATCCACAGGACCTGATGAAGAAGAAGCTACTGAATCAACAGCCACTGATTTTTCTGAATCTATTGATTTTCTTCTTAGGTCCATGGAGTATTCCTCATCCCCAAGTGCCAGAGTAGACTGTGAAGTTAAAGAACCTGTTTCAGTACCAGATGGCACATCAAAAGTAATGCCTGCATTTAAGCCGCAGATCTTATCTAACGGAAGCTCTGTGGCTACAGCAATTTGGAAATCTAAAGTAGCTTCTATAGCACAGATATAACCACCCACATCAAATATTGGGCAAAAGAAGCAAGCATTTAAAGCTTTCTGAGCATCATCCCATATGTAGGAATGAAGGGCACTGCCTATAGCAACCACTAAGCGATTACCATCTTTAGTCCAGCAAGCGCAGTGGATGAGACCACTGCTTTTGATATCCGCCTTAACCCTGGAATTATCAGAACGAACAGCGTGTAAAACTGAGGCGTCCCGTTTAGTAAGCACAGCCAAAATATCCTTCTTGGGATGCCACACACAGCCCTGGGGAAGCATTGGGAATGGCTCACCCATTTCACAAGTCTGAGAAACCAGGAGCTTTTTCTTTTCCAAAATGTTATAGCTCAGCTGCCAAACAGTGACATGTTTTTTATGCTGAACAGCAAGCAGAGCTGGTGTGTCTGCAGCACAACATGAGCCCCAGTAAAGTCCATGAACATGTTCAAACTGACCAATTACACTCGAGTCACCAAACTTGAGTTCTCCATGATGAAAATGTAAAGCAGTCAGTACCACTTGCTTCCCATCTGTCCAGGCAATTCCATGCACAGGATGTATGGCCTGATACAAGGCATTAAGGCCAGTTCTTAGAAGTTTTGCCTTTCCCAACTCCATCCTTTTAAACTTCCTCCCTAGAGGTGATTGTTCCAAGGTAAAAAATCCACAGGATTCATTTGAGCATCTTGATAAGGAAAATGAGTCCCTCGGCTGTTGAGTTGTTTCCCGGTAGGTGAATCGAGCCGATTTTTTTTCTAATAAGCAAGGAGCCTGAAATACAAACTCCTTCACACTGTGCTCTTCTAAGTATAAATCCAGGTGAAAGATGCTTTTACTATACTTTTCCCTGGGAGGAGTTATACTCTTCATGTGATGTCTAACAAGGTTTAGCTAATTACTGTATGCTTCAGTGACGTTTATCTCAGTAGCCTATTTTTAACTCTTAAATGCTGGGAGTATATTTAAAAATAACACTCTAATACCTTGACCTTCAGTGAACGAAGGGCTTCTTCAATGAATGGAGGAGAGAGATCTTATGCTGTTAAGCCTTGGCATTAAGCTACAGCATGAAATAATGACCTGACACTTCTTTATGGACAGGCTTTGAAGGAAAAAGTAAGATTTAAACATATCCATTAAGAGTAAGGGCCAGATTCCAATCTCTGATATGCAGCACATTTCAAAGATTCCTAAGGGGGTGTAGAAGGGGAAATAGGAGAGAGCAATCATACTCACTGGTTATATGAAATGTGTGAGAGAGGGAGACAAAAAGATAAGCAACATAAACTAGAAGCCAGGGCACCTGATCTAATTAGTGTTTGTTTCTCTGGATCAGATTCCCCGGCTTCTCATTTATGTCACTTCCCTTTTGGTCTCCCACGTGTTCATTTCTGCATATCTGTGCCCACCTCTTGTGAGCCTACAGTACAAGCCGAAAAGGGCAGGTTGTGGATTCTCCATCCCGGGCAATTTTTAAATCAAGTTGGATATTTTTCTAAAAGATATTCTCTAGTTCGAACAGGAATTAATTCAGTGATGTCCTATGGCATGTGTTAAACAGGAGTTCAGACTAAATGACCCAGTGGTGCCTTCTGACTTTATAATCTGGGTCTTTTTCTCTTTTGCAACCTGTTCCACTGGGTGTCTTTTGGCTGAGATCTCCTTGTTGCTATTGTTCTTACTAATGCACTTGTTGTGTCTTTTGCTCTTTACACAACAATAGTGATATGAAGAAAGCCCAGTTGGGTTCCAAATAACTGTGTGTACAAACACTTAATAGATCGTGAAAGGCCTAGCTATATACAACCTGCAGCTCTGGCTGGTTTCTGGAAACTTCTAAAAATATAAAACATGGTGAGCACCACCAAAGGGCTCACAGACTATAAGCTGGTGAGCCCTTTGGTGGCGCTCACCATGTTTTATATTTTATATTTCAAGGAACACTACCCTATTCCTATACATTACACTACTATTGGCTTTTTCTAGTTTATTATGTGCAGATTGCATTTAAAATCAAAACCCTGTCAGCATTATTGAGGAGAAGTCTGAAGTGATGCACGGCATAGATGCCCTCAATGAAAATTAGAAAAACTTTCAGCTGAAATACACAAATTGGAGGAGCACACTCTCCGGTTTCTGAATCCTTGCTGATCAAGCTTTGTTTTTGTCTACACCTACAGTTAAACCATGTTCATCACCAATTCAGTTTCAACTGTGGCTGACCAGGGAACTTCCATAATATACCCAAGGCTCAGGGTAAAACACTGCAGTGCCTGAGATTAGGAAGCCTGATTGTGCTGTGTTTCCATCATTCTCCAGGGATGATTGAGTGAGCTATTCAGAGGTTCTGCCAAATATAACAGTAGCTGTTTATCCACAGTGATTGCAGTAAATAAGGATTGAGATTACATTAAAATTTCCCAGCAACTCCACAGACTTGCAGAGTCCATACAGATTTTTGTGTGTGTTTTTAAGTCAATGGCTTGTTAACTGTTTCCCTACCTTCTGGATTTATTTCACTAACCCCAGTATTGGTATTCTTCAAAATGATTGTCTCAACTAAACTCTGAATGGCACCTTTGTTATCACAGCAGACTATATTGCAGCTGGATGGTAGTAGCTTAAAATGGGGGTCTGGCGTACAAGCAATTATATAAACTACATCTGCTACAACATGGCTGAACTGTTCTTTTTCAGATTAAAGGCTATAACAGTCTCTCTAGTGGGAAAAACCTGCAGGGGGGACAATGTTGTACAAGAAACTCTAAAACTTTTTGAGTATGCAGCTCATCGTCCCATAAGCCATGTAGGGTTTCAAACAGACAAAGCAAGTAAGGAACATACAGCCTTCCAATCATGCGGGTGTGCTGAGATCCATGGGAAAATCCAGTGATTCTTGGGCCATTCGTGTGGAAGATCAGGCTCTCTCTGCTACTCTTGGAACTTCCTCATCTCCAAGGGCATATGTCTTCCAGGAGCCACACTGCCATTGCCTTCTCAACCATGCCTGTGCCAAACCTTCCCACCCACCCATACCTCCAAGGGGCTACATGCTACAAGGACAAATTTGTGGGACTGGCTGCTGACAGACATCCCCACAGGGGATGGTGCTGTGTAAAACGTCTGCAGCTGGCCGTGAAGACCCTTCCAGCTGGCTTGTTACAGCTATAGGGACAACAGACTTACTGTGTTTATTTCTCTCTCTGATTAATTTACCAATGTGTTCAACTATTATAATGACAAACTCAGAAAATTTCACTAGGGTGGTAATGAGATTTCATAACACAATCAACGGTGATTTAACTATAGAGTGTTTCTAGTTCCATTAAGTCCATTTTTTTCAAACCCTAGCACCACCTAACTTCACCTTAACCAACAAGCGCACCAGATATTTCATATATTAGATCACATCGAAGGATAGACTTTTGAAGTAAATTAGAAAAGGCATTTAGTAGCTATGAGGTTAACAAATTTGATCTATTAATTCATTTCAGGAAAATTCAGTCCAAGACTACATTATCTTTTCTGTTTAGGTCTTTTCAAAGGTTTCTGAGACAGCTGCTATCAAGGAGAACCCTGAGGGTAGTAGTAATAGTAGTAGTTAGTTGTTTGTTTATTACCATAGCATCTAGCGTCCTAGTCATTACCAGGAGCCTTTGTGCTAGGAGCTGTATGACCACAGAATAAAAAAGATGGTCCTTGCTCCAAAGAGTTTATAAATCTAAGTATGAGACAAGACACAATGGATGGGTACAAACAGACTGACAGGGGAGCATAAGGAAACAATGAGCCAGTGTTGGTCAGCATGACAGGCAGTGATCTCAGCATACCGGGAGTAGCCTAACCATTGTCGAGTTTTTTGTAGATGTCATGGCAAAGAAGAGTTTTAGGAAGGGTCTTGAAGGAGAATAATGAGCTAGTTTTGAGATGTTTATGGGAAACTCTTCCCAAGAGTGAGGAGCAGCATGGGTGAGTGTATGAAGGTTTGAAAATTTAACAGGAGAGCGATGGAGTCTGGCATCTTAGGCTATTCGGAGACAGGAGTCAACCTCTCTATAGTGAATGAGAGATGACAGGTACAGCTCCAATGGAAGGGTGGTGTGTGTGGAGGGCCAGTACTCATGGGAAGGCACAGGACTTGCCCTCCTGTGAATCCCTTGAATTCTACACAGATTCCTGGGAGTCCGCCAGGTTTTGGACAGCCCCTGAGACCTTTCCTGTAGGGAATGGGGGAACCCCACCACCAAAGACATAATGTATGAGGATCTTTGCAAAGGGATCCTAATTCAGGCTTCCTTCTTCTCAGACCCTTCCCACAGGCTTTTCTGTGGGAGGGAGTAATGTGGGCAAAAGGTGTCCATGCCAATGTATGTACTCTGCAGCATCTTTGACGGCTTGCGGTTTGCATGCGTTTTCAGGGGTTAAATTAGACATTAGGGGGTGCCTGAACAGCTGTATGTATATAATAGAAGACTACTGAAAATGAAAAAGGAAAAAAATAATTGAAAAGGCTACAGAATTTAAAACAAGTGCATTCTCAAGTTCTACATGCAGGCAGTATATGAATGAAAGTCTGATACAATGTACTACAACTCATCATGTTTTGCTTCTTCAGCCAGGAGAATAAAAAGTAGAAGTAAAAAGACAATTTCCCCTCATTCAGACTGCGTATATTTCTATAACAAGAACAAGTATTTAATATTTTTTTCATGTGAATTTGGTGTGCACCGATCTCTACGACACACACACACAAAACATAGACCTGTCATTGGGAATTGTCATGGCAGCACCATAGATTTCCTTTAAAATCTCCTCTCTTACAGCAGCAATGTTAACAATCTGTCACTCACTTAAGACCACCGTAGTGTGATACAAAAAGTGAGGATGGCTGTCAAGCGCCTGCATAGATAGTGAGCCAGATTCGGATCTCATTAGTAGCATTGTAATTTCTGATTCACATTGGTGTAACTGAGATGAGAACATGGCCCCTTGTTTAGAACATTTTATATTCCACCAAGCTGGCAGTTTTCTCTCTTACATAACTGTTCTTATTATAAACAACACCTTGTGAAATACAGAGCATGTTATCCATTCAATGTGAATTGAAGGCACTCAGGTCCAGATCCTCAAAGGTTACAAAGGATGCCTCCCCATGAGATTTAGATGCCTTTAGGGATCTGGGCCTCAGAGCCACGTGGGAAGTTCTCAGCATCTCATAGGATCAGACTTCATTTTTTTTCTTTACTCATGGTAAAACAGAGAATAAAGCAATAAATCTTTCTTGGCCAAATCCTGCTCCAAATTAATTAAATCAAAGGTAGAACTTCCGTTGACTTCAACAGAAGCAGGAACCAGCCCCATATTGAATAAAATCTTAACAGTAACAGATTCTCCAATATTAATCCAAAGGTATAAATTGTCTAATACAATGTGATATTTTTAACTTCCAAAAATACTACTCTTGAAAGCAACCCACTCCATTTTTAGTTATTTTAGTTGAGGTATCATTTAATGTAATAAAGTCAAGAATCTTGAGTAACTTTCTTTAATGCTCGCATTTCTATGCCATTCCGAAGGCATCTGTTTTTTAAAATAGCCTAGCTGTCACAAGCTAACTGAAACAGTGTGAGAAAATATGCACAATTAATAAAGATACATAATAAGTAACCTGTCAGAGGAGATCTACTGGTGACAATATGTAAATCATATCCTCCTGAGGGGGATATTTCTCTCTGCCATTACTGCTCTCTGAACTAGACTTCACCCACTCTGCTGCCAGGAAGATTTTGTGTGTGGATAGCAAATTAGAGTGAGACCTAGTGTCATTTTTTAAATACAAGTGTTTCTTTTCTTTTGGCAAGGTAGCTTACTTTCCTTTAAAAAATGTTTATATAAATGTAGGACCTCGGGTTTCCCTCTGCAGATTATACCAGAGTCAAGGAGTAGATACTCCAAGTTGAAACTCAGTTTCCTTCTAATTCTTCTCTCAGGTAGGAGGAGATGGCAGGTGCGTCTTCCTGGAATTTGCTAGAAGTAGGCGTTGGCCCCATCTCCCAACCTGTAATTCCATGAGAGCCCAGGGGATCTCAGGGAAACCACCAGAGGCAAAGAACATCCACATGGAGGCATTTTCCACCACACTGCTCCTCTTTGATACACAAGGCTCTGGCAGGAGCCATGCTGTTAGGGGCTCCCTTGACCTTTGGTGCACTTGGCACTCCCTTTGGGTGTGGTTCGGTGTATGGAAGGAAATACTGCACAAGTTATAGTAGGACAGTCCAGCAAGTGTGTAAGGACCTGTGAGTCCCCCAACACTTCCTGTAACCAGCCTGCAGAGCTAGAACTTCATGCAGTACCTGAAGAAGGGTCTCTGCAGGCAGGGCCGGCTCCAGGCACCAGCTTGTCAAGCAGGTGCTTGGGGCGGCCGCTCAGGAGAGGGGCGGCACATCCAGGTATTCGGCGGCAATTCGGCGGACAGTCCCTCACTCCGCCTGGGAGCAAAGGACCTCCCGCCGAATTGCCGCCACAGATCGCGATTGCGGCTTTTTTTTGTTTGTTTTTGGCTGCTTGGGGCGGCCAAAACCCTGGAGCCGGCCCTGTCTGCAGGATTGGGGAGAAGGGGACCAAGCCATGGAGAGGGTACTTCTCCCCGACACCCAGCAGAAAACCATGGGCTTAGGCTCTCTGCAGCTTGCCAAAGTGCTGTACCTCATGACACAATACATCAGGAAGTAGGAGGAGGGGCAGGTGAAGTAAGTTACCTAAATAATATCACACAGCTACTTGGTTGTTATGCACATGCCATGTTACAAATATGTTTCCTGATATGTACAGAAATCCTCATCAGCACAAGCCCACTAATATCCCTTTCCAGAGCATGATTCCCCCTTTACTAACACCCTCCCAACCAGGGAATGCCCTATTATCCCTCCCTATCCAACCTCCCTCCCAACTATCTGATCCTCCTTCACTTTCTCCCTCACCATATACCATTCCCCAGTCCTCCCTCTATGGAAACCCCAATCAAATCATCCTCTGAGTACTCCATACTTCCCCTTGACAATCAAACTTCTCCACATCACACTCAGAAAGGAACATTTCCTGAGCGTGAACTGTATTCAGGTGTGGAATAGGCTCTTAAGGAAAAGGATGGGAGCCTGTTGCTTGGAACTGTTAAAATTGGACTGGGCAGAAGATTACCAGGAAACATACTTTAGGGAAGAATCCTGTCTCGGCAAGGAGAGGGGATTGAATGATCTAATGCAGGGGTTCTCAAACTGGGGGTCACAAGGTTATTACGTGGGGGGGGTCACGAGCTGTCAGCTTCCACCCCCAAATCACACTTTGCCTCCAGCATTTATAACTGTTAAACATAAAAAATGTTATGGGGGGGGGGGTCACACTCAGAGGTTTGCTGTGTGAAAGGGGTCACCAATGCAAAGGTTTGAGTACCACTGATCTAATGGATGTTCTCCATTTCTAACTCATCATTCACCGGCCAAATTATCCCTGGCTTTAGTGACTGCTTTCAGTCTGTCACTTTGCTTTTTATTAAAAAAAGAACATTTTCTAACTTTTTGTTTGCTTTCAGTGAGAACATAAATTTACTTACTGTGAAGTGATATTTCATTGAATACACCACATTATCAAATAATTTAGAGGCATTTTGCTTTGCTACAGTTTGCACACTCAGATCATTCTCATTTGAGAATGCTTGTTGCGACTTGTGAAAAAGAGAAGAGGATAATGACATTTCTAGCAGAAGAATTGTACCGTTTTGATGACAAATAGTTGCTGGACCTTCTAAATGTCACTTAGATGACCTATTCTTCACTATAACCCTGTTTACTCTAGGAAAATTATTTACTGTTGGCGGGGTGCATGCAGGAATTTAAATTTTACTGCTTTTGGAGGGGCACTTTCTGTGGCCCCAGGGCTGGAGGAGCTGTCACGTCCCACTGTGGCCCTGTGGCCAGAGGAGCTCTGTGCCCTTACTGATTATTGGGGGGCTTGTGCCCATGCTTGCCCCCCTTATGCACACCCCTGATTGTTAGCAAGGAGTGTCCACTCTGGGAGTTGACCAACTGGGTGTTGAAAATAGGTTGGCTGATAGTGTAGACAGGACCAAACAGGACAACACCCATTACAGAAATTGTGCAAGATGACGAGTTCCATCACAAATGCAGAAGATGGTTTGGTCCTGTCTGTTCTAGCAGTTAAATCATGTTCAATGCTGGCTGAGAAGGGTCCTAGGAATCCATCCATCCATCCATTTTCAAACAATCATTTTCCTAATGTAGAGAGTACCTGGAAGAGAAAGGTGTTTAAAATATGCTATGGTTTCTGTAGCTAGTGAAGACCAAACCTGAGACATTGCCTACAATTTTAGGGAAATCTTCCACCATTGCATAGGTATATTTCCTCTGGTGTTAGCAATGGTGGGAGTACTTGTGTAGTCTGGTTGCCAGTGTTTTTGCCATCATTTCATCTAGACTTTCTCCATGTATGGTGAATGTATGGTAGTAAAAATGCTGGTGGCCAATCTACACTAATGCTTCTACCGCTGTTGTTGTTGACAGAGCTGTGCCAATGATATGGCAATGGTGGGAGATTTTCAGATAAATCTCAGAGTAGATGCATTAGATACCCTTTACCAACCCATCTTTGTCTACATTAGAAATTACTTACCAGTTATTACCAACAGTAGACAATTATCCAGTGTAGATGCATGCCTCTATGCTTTGTGGTTTATAAAGTGGTTTCAAACAGTGACATATTAGAACCATTGTATCACCTTGCTGGTAAGAATCTTGTTTTTAAATAGTTCACCTCTAAGCTCTGTCTGCAGTAGGAAACAGAACCATTGTGGACAATGGTTTTAAGCAACTTGTCCCCCTGAACTAGTATTGAAAACAATTTATGTGCAGGTGCAGACCCAGGGCCGGCTCCAGGGTTTTGGCAGCCCCAAGCAGCCAAAAAAAGAAAAAAGCCGCGATCGTGATCTGCGGCGACAATTCAGCGGAAGGTCCTTCGCTCCGAGCAGGAGTGAGGGACCGTCCGCCGAATTGCCGCCGAATAGCTGGACCTGCTGCCCCTCTCCGGAGTGGCCGGCCCAAGCACCTGCTTGCCAAGCTGGTGCCTGGAGCCGGCCCTGTGCAGACCAGACAAGACTGCTTTGGTGGAACTGTGTCATAATCATGCTTTGTGAAATGGTATTGAAAATGCTTTTGTCCTGTCTAAAGTATTTCTCAAATTGTTGCTTAAAACCATTGCCTGCAATGATTCTGTCCCTGCAGTAGACTGTGCTGTAGTTTAGAGGGAACCTTAGAATGGTAGAAAATATAGAGTTTGTATTTGTCATACTGCACAATTCAAAAACTTTGTACCAGAGAGGTATTGCTTAATGGTCTAAACATAGCTTTGCAGTACTTTGACTCTTTGAAATCGTAGGGTCAAATACTAGTAAGGCTGATTCAGTCTTTTAGCCTTCCAAGGTAGTTAAAGGCTGAAGGGCTGAGTCAACCTTGATAAAGAACAGAGTGCCATGAAGATAAGTGTGGGTGTGGGTACGTGTTTTCCAGATGAGACTCATAAACCTGAGTTTCTTGGTGGACATTAAAGATCTCTGAAGAACATAAGAACAGCCATACTGGATCAGACCAAAGGTCCATCTAGCCCAGTATCCTATCTTCTGACAGTGGCCAATGTCAGATGCCCCAGAGGGAATGAACAGAAGAGGTAATCATCAAGTGATGCATCCCCTGTTGCCCATTCCCAGCTTCTGGCAAACAGAGGCTAGGGACACCATCCCTGCCCATCCTGGCTAATAGTCATTGATGGACCTATCCTCCATGAACTCATCTAGTTCTTTTTTTGAACCCTGTTATAATCTTGGCCTTCACAACATCCTCTGGCAAGGAGTTCCACAGGTTGACTGTGCATTGTGCGAAAAAATACTTCCTTTTGTTTGTTTTAAACCTGCTGCCTATTAATTTCATTTGCTGACCCCTAGTTCTTGTGTTATGAGGAATAAATAACACTTCTTTATTTACGTTCTCCATGGCAGTCATGATTTTATAGACCTCTATCATATACCCCCTCTTAGTCGTCCGTTTTCCAAGCTGAAAAGTCCAAGTCTAATTAATCTCTCCTAATAGGGAAGCCGTTCCATACCCCAATAATTTTTGTTGCCCTTTTCTGAACCTTTTCCAATTCCAATATATCTTTTTTGAGATGGAGCAACCATATCTGCACACAGTATTCAAGATATGGGCATACCATGGATTTATAGAGAGGCAATATGATATTTTCTATCTTACTATCTATCCTTTTCTTAATGATTCCCAACATTCTGTTCGCTCTTTTGACTCGATATTTTTCACAAGAGTAAAGGTTTGCCCTGGTGTGTTGGAAAATTTTTTCCCTCCTTTACCACTTCTATGCACCAGTTAGCTTCTTGCTCTCCATGCTGCAGGTAGTTGCATTTCATTGATGTTATACGTATTATGGCTTTAGGCCATTTGGGTTAAAAAGTGAACATGTAAAATATATTTAGAAAGAACAAAAATAAATGCCACTTTGTACATGATCTAGTTCCAGTTATTCATTTATTTGGGGGATTTAGAATGTCAGTTAGTTTTTCTTCCATAGTTAGATTTTTCCAGAATAATAAAAACACTACTACAGAAGCTTATAGTTAAGCTTGGTTTCTTGGGTTTTTTGTTTTTGTTTTTCTATTATAGTCTGAACTGCTTCCAGTCTGTCTAGCCTGTGACATTTCCCCACCAATAAAAATAGCAAAAGTATAAAGAAAATAATTTTGACGGTGAGAGTGTCTAATGTATTGCATTGTCAATTGTAACCTTTTACAGAATGACCCCATTTTAACCCCCAGTTCTGTATCAAGAAAGTGACAAAGCTGAACTAAATATTTTGCTTGTTTATAAGTGTGAGTGATTTCTCTTCATTTTTGCTCTCTTTGCAAAATGGATTTGTTTAAAAATTCCTTTTGTCCATTTTCTGCCTTGAAAGACCACATGGCAGAATAATCCTAATTCTTTCTGGGTTAACCCCATAGGTTGTTGTTATTATTTATATGACAGTAGCACTTAGAGGCTGTAATTTAGATCAGGGCCCTGTTGTGTTAGGTGCTATATAAAAGACAGTTCCTGCCCCAAAATTCTTTACTAACTAGACAAGGCAGAATTATTATCTCCGCACAGAGAGATTAAGTGACTTGCCCCAGGTCATAAAAGAATCTGTGTCAGAATTGGGGTATGAATCCAGATCTCCTGAGTTCCAGTGCCTTAACTCTAAGGTCATTCGTCCACCTCCACTCCTTTTTCACTGCCCAGCTTGTAGGAAAAGGACTATGATTAACATGTTTTGGCTATGTGAGCGTGTGTATATGAGTTAAGAAATTACTGTGTTAATGCTAAATAGGAGAAATGAGTTGTTTATTTAGTTCTGAAAGTGGTTAGTCATGTTTCTCTCTCATCGAAGTAAGTTCCATAATCTAGGTCCAGCACTTGTGAAAGTTCTGTCTCTTTTACTCATGAGCTTTCACATATTGGGCCACAATTTCATGGCTCCAGTAGTTGTTGCTGGAGGTCCTGGCTGTGTATCTCTCAGGTAACCAACCCCAGTCCCATGAAAGGCTTTGAATATCAGGACAAAGACTATGAACTGGACTCTTTATTCAATGACATCCAGATATTATTGTGATGGAGACCACATGAGCACCTTACTAGATAAGGACCCGGTGCAAAGGACAGAGTCCAAATGATGTGTTCTTGTCAATCTGCACTGCTAAGCAAATGGGCCACTGTGTTTTGTAGTAGCTGAGACATTTTCAGGGTGTACTCTGTATTTTAATGCAACTCCCAGTCAGGTTAGGCAGTGGGAGCCAGTTCCGGAGGTGACGTGAGTGACAGAGTGCCCTCTTCCTCTCGCATGTGAGTAGCTGTCTTTTGAAGCAAGAGCCACTTGGAGAAGGAGATGCCCCCACATGCAGATCCATCTTAGGGCTGTCGGATTCAAATGGGAGCTGATTCCCCTGAGCAGCTGCCACTGACATTATGGCAAGTTCTAAGGCAGGTGCAGTAGAGTCCATGACCCTAATACTTATAAAGAAATATCAGAATCCCTACGGAAATAATAACTACAGCCCTATGACTCACATAGTCACTCAGGGGACTGTTTTTAAGTTACATAAAAATATAGTGATTAAGAGAAAAGTGCAAATACAGGTGTAAAATGTCAGACCAGTACAGGCTTGATGCAGATAATTCTTCCAGTTAAAAAACAAAAATGATCAGACCATTTTCCAGAACCAAAGAAAGAGAACTGTCAGCAAATTATTATTCCCTAAGAGCTGATGGGAATACTGAGATTCATGTACAGATTCTTGTGGGGGAAACAGTTTTTCAGACACAAGTATCTGAAATATGTGTCTCTCTTTTTACAACGTTTAATCCAACATTATGGGAACAATTAACCAGTAAATACAGGTTTTTAAAAAATTATTTGAAATATATTTTAGTGCATATTTCAGCCCCCCACCCTCCCACCCCACAGACAAGGAAACATGCACACACGTACATCATGCCAGACTGGAGCATGAGTGGTAAACATCACTGTCATTTCAATCTATCCTTGGTGCAGTAAAGATTCCATGCCCTGCCCTGCCCCGCCCCCACCTCCACCCCCCTCCACATCTGCAAGTTTGGCATTTTCATCCCTGGTGACTATTCCCTCCTGATTTGATTCCTTATGATGTAACCAGCAATGAAACTTGGACTGCTCCAAAAGCCACTGGGAACAGCTTGCACATTCCACAAGCAAGCTTCACTGCCGGTTAGAGGGCATAGAAGTGAATTAGAAGCCGTGGGCATTGGTGACACACTATGACACACCACAGAAGCTCATCATTAGGAAGAGAATGGGAGCCTAGTGCACCAGACACCAAAATGTGTACTGGGGCCATGTACCACTGGATTGGGGACTACTGAACTGACTACATCTGCCTTGAAGGATGCATTTGGCAGAGGCAGCGCATTCTTCTAGGCAGACAGCACTAGCTTATTCCCCAGCACAGGGGGGAGGGGGGCATCTTCTGCAGGGCTATTTAAGGAGTATATGTTGAGTGAGGAAGGAGCAAGTACTTGCTGGAAAGGAATAGTATTAAAGTGTTAAGTCCTTAAATGCTTCATGCAGCAGCAAATCCCAGCCAACTACAGCCTGGGAGGCCTGCCCCCACTCCCATCTCCCAGCCCCTCTGAGGGACCTGCCTTTCCTGTGCAGCTGGGAAGGGGGATTGGGTGACAGAGTAGGCAGCCCCCACCCATCCCAGCTTTTGCATTGGCTGGAAGCGTGTGATGGGCAGCTGTGATGCTCCTTGTCAGTCAGCTAGGAAGGGGAATGCATTCAGCAGCGGGTCCAGCTGAGCCGTGGCGTGGGGAAGGCAGGATAGTGCCCAGCTGAACGCAGAGGGAGACCCAGGCAGCAGCAAGAATTGCTCTGTGTTGCCGCAGACCAGCAGTGCAATAATGGGAGTGGAAATTGAGACAATCTCCCCTGGAGACGGTAGGGTCTGTCTCTCTCCTGATTTGCTTTTAGGTGGTACTGTGGTGACTCTGATCACAAGAGAGGGAGCCCCCTGGCCTCGGGCGTGGGGGCGCGATCCGGGATCAAGGGACAGTGCAGAGGAAGGGTTTCTGGAGGGGGAGTGGGAATCTCGGCTCGGAGGAAGAGGGAGCCCAGGGGTCTCTTGCATCAAGAGAGTGAGAGAAATCTGAGATCAGAGGGAGCTCCTTGCCGGGATACTCTGGCATCAGAAGAGGAAGGAGTCCAGGGGTCTCTGGCTTCAGGAGTGGGGGTGGGAGGTGGATAAGAGGAAGGATGGATATGTGGTCAGAGGGGGCAGAAGTACAAGGGTGCCTTGCACTGAGGGTGGGGATATGGAATCAGAAGCTCAGGAGTCTCTGGGATTAGGAGCGGGATCTAGCGTTAGAGAAGACAGTGAGCCTAGGGTCTCCAGAATCAGGAAGGGTTATCTGGAATCACTGCAGCCTCAGGGGCTCTGGCATCAAAAGATGATATGAGGCCAGATGAAGGGGAACCTAGGGATGTCCAACATCTGAAGAAGAAATAAAAGACTGCAGGGTAGAAAGGGGTGTGGGTGACATCCCTAGTATCAGGGAGGGTAAAAGCCTGAGGGTTCTGGGATCAGATGTTTGGGGGGAAGGTCTCTGGGATCAGAGGAACAGAAGGAAAGCCGACTAGATTCTCTGGGATGAGTAGGCTGCAGTGTCTGCTGCTCCTTTGGTGGCAACGGCAGAGGCAGTGAATGGTTTGGGATATTTAAATGGCATTTGCTGACAGCTGCATAAATCCAAGTGCAGTGAAGTAATTTAGTAAGGAGAGCAAATTATAGTCCAGTGCACACCCACTTTAAAATGTGAGCCTTAGCAGTCAGCAGCGAAAGCAGGTTCACTTCCAAATCGCACTCTGGACCAGGCATTATTGGGGTAGCAGCAGCAAGACAGTTAATTTCTGTAGAAGATGGAAATCAACATAATATATGATTAACGATTAGTGTGTGTGGCTGTGGTGAAAGTTGGCACTTAACGTGCACAGTAACAAAGCTTCCCAAATTTATTTCCAAACCTTTTCATGAACCATAGGCCATTTATGTCAGAATCACTTCAGATGGCACCAGCATTTTGACCGGACTAGCTGTTTTCTCCCCTCTTAAAATACTATTATTGCACCTATAACACTTTATAATGGCTCCAGATTAAAGAGTGTATTAATCTTTGGTTTTTGTGGGATCATTTTTTCAGAGTGGCTGCTTCAATCTGGTGTTAGAACATCATCCCATAACTCTTGAAGATAAATGTCATTACCAGGAACCCTATTTTTCTGTGATAATAACTCCAAAATTCTCTAATAAAAACATAAAAATCCACGTTTTTCCATGATTAAAATGAAATGCTGAACTTTAGTTTCCCTAGCTACAATATATATAGGTATCAGTTGAACACAATGTTTTATAAATATATTTACAGTTTTTAAGCTGTCAGACAGAGCCCTGCCACCCAGGGCAGAGAGCCAGAGCCGTGCCCATTCTCCTGATTATCTGGTCTGACCCCAGTCTCAATTAGATCGGATAATCAGGGTTCTACTATACATGTTTCTATCTTTTCACAAAATGTAAAAACCAAAGATTCTCTGGAAAAATGCAAATTTCTCATTTTTCCATGTTTTTCCATGGCAAACGGATTTCTGGAATCTCTGGTCATTACTAATATAGAGCCATACGTATCTGTAGGCCAAATTCATCCTCGGCTTAACTCTGTTGGCCCAACATCATTTCCTCCCTTGCCTATGCCTTTTAACTGTTTTCTACTGTTGTTTACCTCTGTGGGCCAGATTCTGCTCCAATTTACAGTGCTGTAAATTCAGAGTAACTCCACTTTTGTACGTACTGTTATTCTATATCAAGTGTAAGTAAGGGCAGAATTTAGCCTTGTCATTTTATTATTCATCTCTAGAATGTATTGGGATATGGTTTGTATGAAAGATGCTCTTCAAAATAAAGTTATAAATGTGATTTCTTCTGGTTGCAAATCTTGATCCAATCCAGTTGATTTAAACAGTGTCATTAAAACCAAAACCAGTAAGCACTATTGCCTTCAGATCCACTCAGAAGTCAATTTGCTGTAGTGACTCGTTGATGGTCTTAACATCTTTGGGCCTAATTCAGCCTTGGTATAAGATACTGTACCAATGGAGATGCATCATTACACCAAGTTATGCCAGGGTGGAATATGGGCCACTGATCACTTGTATCACACTCTTTCTGATCTACTTCCACATTGAATGGTGCATCGTACCTGGCGGTGTTATTAGTTGTGATATTACAGTAGTGCCTACTGCGATCGGGGCCCCATTGTGCTAGGCTTTGTATAGACAGGTAGAGTACGTTTACACTGTAAGTCAAGGGTTAGTGGGACTCGAATTCACGGACCCTGGCTTTAAAAGCTCAGGGTTTGAGCATCCACACTCATTGGTGACTTTAGGTTAAGAATTTTTGATCTTGGGCCCCACACCAGGGCTCCAATCATATCCCAGATTACCTATATCCCCGAGTCCAACCAATCACATCCCAGACTACCTAGCACACTCTCTAGCCCTTTGTGGTGCAGCATGGGAAAACTTCATTGTTCACCCTGCACATCACTGGAAGTTGTTGCAGCCCACCAACACATTCTGCTGAGCTGTCCTTTTGGGCTGCACGCTCCCAGCACTCAAAAACATGGAGTCATCATTTGAAGAACTTTTCTTGCTTGGGCTTTTGCTCCTGTTTCAGGAAATGGGCAGAGGTTTCATGAGATGCTGGTGGACATTTTGGTGGCGTTTTCTGACCCACTGAAGGCATCTGCCAGAGCTAATGATGGAGGAGGAGGAGGAGGATACAGACATGGAAAACTCGAACTGGCTGATGGTTCGCATGACTTTTGGTATAGCTGCTAATGCCCTCTACGTAGACCAGTGCTTCTGGAGCGGGGCCACAAGCACAAATTGGTAGGATCACATCGTCATGCAGACCTGGGATGATCAGCAGTGGGTCCAGAACTTTTCCATGAAGAAAGCTACATTTCTGGTGCTTTGTGAGCAGCTTGCCCTGACCCTCCAGCATCTCAACATACTCATGAGGGCGGCCATATTGGACCTGAAGCAGGTTGTTATAGCTATCTGGAAGCTGGCTACCCCAGACTGCTACAGGTCTGTTGCGAACCGTTTGGTGTTGGAAAGTCAACTCTGGGTAAAGTGGAGGCAGAAGTTTTTGAGGCAGTCAGGCCTGTGATTTACCCAAAGGTGATGGGCATAAACAATCGGCAGCAGCTGTGGTGGCGATCCCTTGATTCGAGGATGATTGCTACCACGGATGTACATGTGGGTCCTGAGATGACTCTGGAGTCCGATCCTGGAACGACAGATCCACCCACAGTAGGTGCAGACATTTCCTGTCGGGCCACTGCCTGCTGGGAGAAAGTTCTTTCTTTTTCTTTCCTTCTCTCCCTCTTTTCAGCTTTGAGGGCAAGGCGCTTCTCCTCGAAGTGGGCCACTGCCTGATGTGGCACCATTGGGGTTGGTTGGTGGTTTGCTCCTCCCAGCTTGTGATGTCCACATCAGTTTTCTTGAGATACAGTTTTAATATGTCTTTGTAATGATCTCTGACTGTAGGTCAGCTGAGAGTAGAGGGCTTGTTTTGGCAGGCGAGAATCTGGCATCCACACACAATGTCCAACCCAGCGGAGTTGGTGCATAAGGATCATTTCTTCAATGCTGGTGACATTGGCTACAGTGAGGATGCTGGCGTTAGTGCAGCGAGCTTCCCACTTGATGTGAAGGGTTTTCCACTGGTCGATAGTCTACCTTCATGGACAGACTGGGACACTATTCCCACCAAATGGCATTGTCATAAATGGAGTTACTGTCCCCCACTGCTATTTGTGAGGTCAAAGGGGAGCAATTTGCCCCTGAATGGACCTATGACGGTAATGGACTGCTGAACCAGTACACTCAACCAGAAAGTGCACTGATCTCACAGCTGGAACAGGCAACGGAAATCAGGGGATGCTCTGTGATCCCACATTATGGACTTGCATGGACCAATGGAAGAGGGAGAATAGTACATTTATGAATGTTTTTGTACAGCAATGTTTACAGTAAATGAGGCACTATCACACCATTCAATGAAAGGTCACGGTCACTGTACACAGTGAATGGGGGAGGTATTGATTGTCATGAATTTTTATTTCGGACGACATGACTGTTAATGTAATGCGTGTGGGGGAGCAGTGCATTTACTATTGATTGCTGTACATAGCTGTATGGAGAAATTGTTTGGATGCAACTTTTGCCTTACCCTGTGTTTATCTTTATTATTCAAAATACACATTATAAGATGTGATGTAGTGAGCGCAATAAACTTTCCTAATAAAATACAAGCCTATATTTGTATTATAAAAATAACAATATTAGAGCATTGCCAGGCAGGCCTGCATACCAAAACAACAGTCATAAACCAACACCACCCAACCATGGAATTGTCCAAAGTGCTCCTGGTATGCAGCTCCTGGTACTGTAGACTGGACTCACGCCCTGGAGTGGGCACAGCAGGAGCCTGCAATCTTGTGGCCATTAGCGAAAGCAGCCACTCAAACAGGTTTTTCTGCTGTGCTCTGACATCCTCCTTCACCCAATGTTCTTGTTCCTGGGACTGAAATGCAAGTGTCTGCTCCCTTGCTGCAATTCTGTCCTCAGCATGTATGCTGCTGAAATATGCAAACTTACGGTGACTGAACAGCACATCTATGAGGGGAGTGGCTTGTCAGCTATGGAGCTGACCCTGGAAAATACATCCTTCCTCAAAATGTGACTACCTATCTGGAGTTCCTGCTATGGGAAAACTTTGCAGCTATCAGCACCCAGATTGCCCCTGCTGTGGGAAAACTTTGCAGCTATCAGCACCCAGATTGCCCCACGCAGGACCCTTTCACCCCACACCTGGATCGCCCCCACAGTAAGCCCCTCCACACTTGGATCCTGCCGGGCTGAGCCTGCTTGCCCCACACCTGGATCAGGAGAGAAGGCTGGGTGTGCGTGTGAGACTCTGCCCTTCTCGCTCGCTGTGGAGCCGTATAGATGTGCTAATATGCCCAGTAAGGAATCTATTTGTCAAAAAAACATTTCCTGAATCTTTTTTGTTGTCTGTATTGTTACAGACATGCTTGCTGACAGGTATTTTGAAAGAAATTATCCAAATAATTGCAAATGGTGTGATTATACTGTGTTATTTTGACAATAAAATATTCAGAATTTTGCAGATTTTTAAAATATTGTGCACATAATTTTTATATTTTTGGGTGTAGAATTTTTAAATTTTTTGGTGCAGGATTCCCCCAGGAGTAATCTTCCAATCTAAATAGGCCAGACAATAGGTTGTAACGAGCACCACCACTACCATTTTGTGTTGTGATTCTCTGGTGAACCTACCTGTCTCAATGCTTTGCCTATCATAGGCTTTGTCCTCCTGCCATTTGCTGTTCACGGTGTTTGGCTTTGGCGCACTACCTTGTTATACATTATTGGGTATCTCAGCTCATAGCCTGTATAATGCACAACACATTAGCACACTACATTCAGTGAGAAGAGGCAACAGAAGGCAGGCAGGATCAGCTCATGCTCCTACCTGAATCCCCAATTTATGGTTTCCTGACCCTGCTGTTCTGCAGTGGTGTTCTGTAGTGGTGGGGCCTTCTGATGGATTATGGATCAAAGTTCTGTTGAATCTGGGGCCTCTGTCTGCCAGTTCAGATACACAAATCAATGGTGCCATTATTAGGAGGGTTTTGGGTGCATCCTGAAAAATTGCCTTGTTGCTGTATTTTAGCAATATATAGAGTGGGAGGATGGAGGGGGTAACTCTTATCAGTGGCAGGAAAATCATTCAGACCTCTTGCCCTTGGTGTCAAAATATTAACAAGGGGCTAACAAGATCTCTCTTCACCCATCACTGCTTTACTATCTCATGTGACTGCAGATCTGAAAATGCATTTGCAGTGTATGAGATAGGATTTTTTTAAAAACCATCGCCGCTTGCTAATTATATGTGTTCTTATTAAAGTAGACTTAAGTAAAAGGTATTGGAATTATGAATACGAACATATTACTTTACCACATCTTCATAATGTAATCTTATTCATTTGTGAACAATAGCAAAATATAGGTTCAGTGAAGTTAAAGATTATTATAATTAAGGCTAAGATTTATTCACGGGTATTTTTGGTAAAAGTCATGGACAGGTCACGGGCAATAAATAAAAATTCACAGGCTGGCCTGTCCATGACTTTTACCAAAAATACCCCAAACTAAATCTCTACTTCTGGGGCCCCGCTGCTCTGGGGGGGCCCTGCTAGGGAAGGGCCCTACACCAGTGCTGGGCGTTGACTGCTCCTCGGGCGGTCTGTGGGACCAGCCGCAACGGCCGCTGCTTGGGCGGTCCCCAGAGCCAGATGCCCAGGGTTTCCTGAGCAGTGGCCGGTGTGGCTGGCCCCAGGGACCACCAGAGCAGCTGGTCCCGGGTCGCTCCAGCAGCGGCCGGTGTGGCTGGCTGTGGGGCACCTGAGAAGCTGTCCCAGGAGCCAGCTGCTCGGGCAGCCCTGAAGTCAGCTGCACTAGCCACTGCGGAAGTCATGGAGGTCGTGGAAAGTCATGGAATCCGTGACTTCCCCAACCTCCGTGAAAGAATTGCAGCCTTAATTATAATTCATTATGTCTTTCCAAAGGCCATCCCTTGCATTTATAGGATGTAGTCTGCTGTCAGAGGACAAATCAGATGTTAAAGCTAGTAAGAAAAGATATTAGACTTGACAGAAAGGAGAAACCACATTAATATAAGAAAACACGTCTTCCTAAACTAAATAGGGGACCTTTTATCCTAAACCATTTCACTCCCATCCTGAATATTGGTGACTAAGATAAAATGACACCCAGATGCAAAGCAGCCCTAACGCAGTCTAACCTCCTGAGCCAACCTCTCCTAAAAGCGAAACTTTCCCACACAGGATGGTTAATCAAAGACTTATTAAAAATATATTTTTCTATTTTTAACAGGAAGGACATTTCCAAAGAAGGGTCAGACGTGCGTGGTACACTACACAGGTGAGGCGTGTTCTGAATGTTCTGTCCAGACGGCTTTGCACTTCGGGAGCCGTTTGTCATTTCAGATTTCATGATCATATTTTTTCCCCTTCCCTTGCCCCTTCTTGGCCTTTTAATATTTTTCTGTGTAGTTTCCTGAAGGCATCACTCTTGACTGGGTAGCTCCAACTACAATATCTATGTGTGCATGCTATTCTTTGCTAAGTGGAATATTTAATAGCGTATGGTTAATAAATGGCACTGTGGGCCTGATTCTCTGCTCCATTACACTAGCCATTGAAGGCAAGTGGAAAACACATGTTACACAGTGGAGGATCAGGCCCTCTATCTCCATCATCTTGGACCCTGAGGTCATTAATTGAGATGCAATGATATTCCTTTTTTCTTTTGGCTGTGTATAAAATAAAAGCATGTATCCCAGAGATTAGGGGTAAATTCACCCCTGTGCAGGGAGGCGGGGGGGACAGTACAAAGTCCTACTTTGAGGACTTAAATGGGTCTTAATGTTGCCTGTTGATGCTCTTCCATTGTGTATAAATACTTAAAGAGTCATTGGGCTAAAGAGAGTGAGTATGACTCTGTAGCCTAATGGTTAGAGCACCCACCTGTGAGATGGGAGACCTGGTGTTTAGTCCCCTACTCCAATGACTGTTGTGACTTGTGTATTTAGATTATATGCAATTTGGGCCAGGGACTGTCTCTTACTCTGTGTATGTAAGCACCTAGCACATTGCCCTGGTCTCAGTTGAGTTTGCTAGGTCATACTGTAATATTGATAATAATAACAACAAGGGAATAACAGTGGCCTTAGTACTGGTGTATCTCAACATTAGGAAGGTATTTTTCTACAGTTCAGTATAGTTTCTTAAGCTTAAATTCAGTGAGTTCTTGGTGTGGGGAATCTGTAGTGTCAACTCTTCAAAGCAGGCTGGCTGGAGGTAGGGTTGCCAACCCTCCCGGATTGGCCAGGAGTCTCCCGGAATCGGAATCGATCTCCCAGTGACTACTGAAACCAATCCAGGAGATTTTAATAGGCTGCTAAAAGTCCGGTTGGCAGCACAATGGGGCAAAGGCAGGCTCCCTACCTTCCCTGGCTCCACGTGGCTCCCGGAAGTGACTGGCAAGTCCCTCTGGCTCCTAGGCACAGGGGTGGCCAGGGGGGTCTCTCTGTGCTTCCCTTGCCCTGTGTGCCGACTCCGCAGCTCCCATTGGCTGGGAACCACGGCCAATGGGAGCTGCGGGGACAGTGCCTGCAGGCAGAGGCAGCGCACAGAGCCGCCTGGCCACCCCTGAGCCAAGGAGCCAGACATGCCAGTTGCTTCCAGGAGCTGCCTGAAGTAAGCACTGCCTGGCTGGAGCCCGCATCCTTCACCACTCCCACGCCTCAACCCCCTGCCCCAGCCCTGGGCCCCCTCCCACACCCAAACTCCCTCCCCTCCTGCACCCCACACCTTCTCCTGTACCCCAACCCCCTGACCCAGTCTCAGCCCAGAGCCCTCTCCCACATTCTGAAACCCGCGGGCCCACCCTCCAGCTCAGAGCCCGCACCTCCCTCCCCTCACCCCAACCCCCTGCCGCGGCCCGGTGAAAGTGAGTGAGGGTGGGGGAAAGCGAGCGAGGGGGGGGGGATGGAGTGAGCGGGGGGGGGGCCTCAGAGATGGGGCAGGGCCTCGGGGAAGGGGCGGGGCAGGGCAAGTTGGCAACCTGAGCTGGAGGTATGGAAGTTGTGACTCTCCATTAAATAAGATCTCTATAAGTTCTAGTTTTTGTCACGTGTGTTATGACTTTGAATACTTTGTCTAGTGGCTAAAGCATAGGATTGGGAGTCAGGAATTCTGGATCCTGTTTCTGGCACTGCTGCTGAATTGCTGTATGACTTCAAACAACCCTTGAATACATAGGCCCAAATTCAGCCTTTAATTATAGTGGGGCAGCTCTTATTCACAATCATTGTAACTGAGGGTAGAACTGAGCCTTTAATCCCTCCGTACCTCTGTTTACCCATCTGTAAAATTGGAATAATACTGCAATTACCCACTTTGGAGGAATATTACAAGCCTCAATTCATTAATGTTTGTGAAGTGCTGTGAGGTTTTTGTTTGAAAGATGCGATAGCAGTGCACATTATATTATTATTTATTTATTAAATTAAACATCTTTCAGAGCAGCATTTTGCTGATGGTCACAGACCTAATTAATGTCCAGTAGGAAATCAATCCATTTCTTTTAAAAACACTTAAGATGAGATAGGTCTTCAGCTGGAGTCAATCAGTACAGCTCCATTGACTATTGACTTCAATGGAGCTACCCAAATTGGCCCTGTATTTAAATCAGAATTCATAAATGATGCTCTTGTCTTTTTTGTTGTTGCTTGCACTAGTGATCTGGGGGCACATTGCTGTCATTCCTTTTGCCACATGTTACCAAACATTTTGTATTTATGTATACATTACCAAATGCTTTGTAATTTTTGTTTCTGATGTTGGGTGAAGGCCATGGTTGCAATTGTGAAATTGCACAAGCCTACTGCATAATGTGCAGATTATTGGTAATTTATGAAATGTACTTGATTTATCGGGATGAAAAAAGAAAAAAAATCCATTTAACACAACACCGATTTCTATGGAATTTGATTATATGACTCTGCCAAAAAGAGAAGAATTTTCTATGTATTTCACGGGCCAAAATCAATACAGCCTTAATACAGTATTCTCATTATAATGGTTGGAAATCTATGGGCATAAGGCCAGATTCCCATCTCAGCAAGACTGATGTAAATCAAGAGTAATGCCACTGAATGGAATAGAGTTACACCAGTCTTTCTAGATGAGAATCTGGCCAATATAGCTTAATGTTTGCATGGCTTAATATACGTTCATCCAATCTGGAAGTGCTCTGTGTCAGCATAAATGCAAAAAAACTCATATTAGCCCAATCCTGTTCTCAAACAAACACATAAACACCCATTGACTTCAGTGGGTGTTGTGCTTGTGTATCTGAGGAAAGAATTAGGCTCTAAGCAAGGAATTTAATCAAAATTCTTTGTCTTTAATTAGCTGTCTGGGTGATTTTGTAATAGATAGCGAAAACAGAAATTAGAGCTAGCATTAATAAAAACTGTGGTGTAGCAGACAATGTAACTGAGCCTTGAATTATGGGCAACCAAAACTTGCCTAGCTATAAGGAACTTAATTGCCATTCCAAGATATCTTGTACAATAGGATATGATGTCTGTTCTATGGTGTGATGCATGCCAATTCTTTGTATTTTCTAGTAAAAGTCATATGCGTCTTTAAATTGCCATGACTTGAAAAGATGGATGCTTTTTACATTGGTGAAGATCTTAGTGGCAGCTGAGACCAAATGAAAGTGTATCTCAAGTCTCCTCTGCTTTTTTTCTGTGAATCATAATTGCAAAAGGTAATTTGGCTATTCAGTGTGAAACATGCTCCTCTGAGACCACACAGACACAGCTTGCAAATGTTAAGATTCTCTGATGAAGTCAGTCAAATTTTCACTTTTGCTCATTTACCATAGATCAGTTAATATGTGGGAACATTTTAATGGAGAGGTTGTTGTATAGTGACTGGAGCCTGGGACTAGGAGTCAGTGGGGAAGAGGGTTTTGTTCCTTGCTATGCCACCTATTTACTGTCTGACCTAGGGTAAGTGACTTGCTTCCACTGTGCCTCAGTTTTGAAATTTGTAAGTAAGGGAGATAGTGCCTCACAGGATTGTCATGAAACCTAAATAATGTTCACAAAATGTTTTGAGATTCTCATGTTAAAAGAGACTATAGAAGTGAAAAAAGATTGAGCTGGTAGAGAGCATACACAGATCTTGTAAGCAAAATATAGTAGTTTTAACAAGTAAATGAATGAGTTTGAGTTGAACATCTCAGTTCATTTCCTTGTGGAAAAGGGTCCATATCATAAAATGGACCCTCAGATTGCCCAGTTCTTCCACCCTTACTCACATTGAGCAATACCTTACTATGCAATAGTCCTATTGGTTGAAGTGAAATCACTTGCAGAGTTAGGTACTACAGTAACTCCTCACTTAAAGTCATCCCAGTTAACGTTGTTTCATTGTTACATTGCTGATCAATTAGGGAACATGCTCGTTTAAAGTTGCGCAATGCTCCCTTCTAATGTCATTTGGCAGCCGCCTGCTTTGTCCACTGCTTGCAGGAAGAGCAGCCCGGTGGAGCTAGCTGGTGGGGGCTTGGAACCAGGGTGAACCAGCAGCCCCCGCCCCCCATCAGCTCCCCACTCCCCTAAGTTCCCAGTGCAGCAGCTGCCCAGCAGGCTAGCAATTGCAGCTGTCCCTCCCCCCACTGCCATGTGCTGCTCCTGTCCTCTGCCTTGGAACTGCTCCCTGAGACTCCTGCTTGCTGGAGGAGGGGAGGGAGGAAAAGGGGGGCTAATGTCAGGGTGTCCCCCTTCCCCCTGCTCCTGCACCCCGCTTACCCCATCTCCATAGAGCAGGGTGGACACACAACAGAGGGAGCTTCCAGGCAGCAGCAGCTGCGGTGGGTCTCAGCTTGCTGAGCTAATTAACAAGGCAGTGTACTTCTGACCCCACCCTTCATACTTAAAGGGGAAATGCGCATCTCTCTCTTGCACACACACACAGGTTGTGTGTCTCTGTCTGCCCTCCCTCCTTTCCTGCTGCCTTGTACAGCAGAGTGTGAGAGTTAACCCTTGAGAGCTCAGCCAATTACTAGTTCATCATTTAGCAGTAAGGCATTCCCTGGAAATATCCCACCCTCTGACTCCTCCACTAGGGTTACCATATGTCCGGATTTCCCCGGACATGTCCGGCTTTTTGGTCCTCAAATCCCCATCCGGTGGGAGTTTTCAAAAACCCGGGGAAATAGGGAGGCATAAGCCAGGGTCCGCCCAGCCCCAGCACGACCTGCCGGTTCCGCAGCACAGCCCAGCTGCCCCGGCTACATTGTAGCAAGCTCGGGCGGGGGGGGGCGCAGCTGCAGAAGGCGGCGGAGGGGCCGCTGCTGCCCCCACAGGCTGGGCAGACCGCGCGCCCCAGCCGAGCCCGCAGGACCACGGGGAGGCCGGGCCCAGCCAGCGGCTCGGGCTTCCCTCGCGGGCGGGGATCCCCCGGCCACTGGGGACCCTTCCTGCGGCCCTGTCGCCCCACGTGGCTCGGAACCCCGCGCCCTGGGAGCCGTTACCAGCGGGGAACGTGCTCGGCGGCAGGAAGGAGGCTGCGGCGCGTGCCGGGGCTGCGGGGGGGTGCGGCGTGTGCCGGGGCTGCAGGGACCCGCACCGCCCCGGTCGCCGCTGAGTGTCCGAAGTCCCTGCCAGGCAGAGGCTGCCGGGTGAGCGGGGGAGCAGGGCAGCCAGGGGGTGCAAGAGGCTGCAGGGCAAGGAGGAGCAGGGCAGGCAGGGGCATAGAGGCTGCAGGAGCAGGGGGGCGCAGGGGCAGGGCAGGCGGGGGGCGCAGAGGCTTCAGGGGCGGGGGGTGCAGGGGCTGCAGGGCGAGTGGGGAGCAGGGATCACAGAGGCTGCAGGACAAGGGGGTGCAGAGGCTGCAGGGCGAGTGGGGAGCAGGGGTCACAGAGGCTGCAGGGCAAGGGGGGGTGCAGAGGCTGCAGGGTGAGTAGGGAGCGGGGATCACAGAGGCTGCAGGGGAGGGGTGTGTGTGCAAGGGCTGTAGGGCGAGTGGGGAGCAGGGGTCACAGAGGCTGCAGGGGCAGGGGGTGCAGAGGCTGTAGGGTGAGTGGGGAGCAGGGAAGCACTTAGCAACCCCCAACCAAGATCAGAGTGGGAGGGAGGAGGGGGAATGCGGGGTGCTAAAAGGAGGGGGCAGAGTTGGGGCAGGGACTTTGGGGAAGGGGTTGGAATGGGGGCGGGGAAGGGGCTGGGTTGGGGCGGGGTCGGGGGTGGGGAAGGGGCGGAGTTGGGGCAGGGCCAGGGCCCCCATGGAGTGTCCTTTTTTTTCAGTGTTGAAATATGGTAACCCTATCCTCCACCTCATCCAGGCTTCACAATCATCATCACTGTGTACCAGTATTAAATTGTTTGTTTAAAACTTATACTGTGTGTGTGTGTGTGTGTGTGTGTGTGTGTGTGTGTGTGTATATACATATATATACAGTTTAAAATATAGTCTTTTGTCTGGTGAAAAAAATTTCCCTGGAACCCAACCCCCTCATTTACATTAATTCTTATGGGGAAATTGGATTCGCATAATATCGTTTCGCTTAAAGTCGCATTTTTCTGGAACATAACTACAATGTTAAGTGAGGAGTTACTGTACTTAACATGAATAGAGTAACAGAATTAGACCCAGAATTGGCACTGGACAGCAACCTTGCTGGCAATCTCAGATGAGCGATAAGGATTGATTAGGCAGGCAGACTTCTTTATCATTGTATCCCCTTAAAGATGATCTCTGCCGGTCAGAGTTTTGACACCTGGTCTGCATGGTGAGAAGAAGCTAGCATTGCTGCTAGAGCTGGTTGGGATTTTTTTGATGAAACAGTATTCTGTCAGAAAATGCCAATTTGTCAAAACCAACATTTTTCACAGGAAAAGGTCGGCTTCTACAATTTTTTGACAGGAAAGGTTTCTCAGGTCCACAGTGGATGTTAGAGAGCAAGAAAGAATCCGAGTCAGGGCGAGCAGGGACTTGAATATAGATCCCCCCCCTTCCTGATGAGTACCCTAACCACTGAGCTATTGGCTGTTTTGGAGGTGGGTTTCTTGGTTTTCTAGGAGAATTTTGAATGGTCTCAGTATCATCCCAACACGGAACAGAAAAACTTGTGAAATCTCAAAAAAAATTGCATGATGGGAAGACTGTTTCTCATCCAGCTCTACTGTTGCCTGTTGTCTGGATAAATAGAAGACTTCAGTCTTCAGGTCTGCTTTGTAAGCCCAACAACCTTAAAACTCATTTGAGAAAAACAAAGGACCTAGTTTCTTTTAGGCAGATTTAAGAAGACAAAAGAGATATTTCTTCAAGACAACAAAAAAAAAGGGGCTTTCTGCTCTGTGAGTGACTTTGCTGTCATTGGAAGACAGGTTTGGAGACTACCAGTCTTCTGTGCTGACGGAGCACCCATTGAACTCAATAGGAGTTCCTTTCACGGAGGATTTGCTGCATCAAGCTGCCTCCCTGTGTGCATTGAAATTAAATTGCTAGAAAATAATTAAGCCCCCTGCTGTTTAGTCCATGAAAAAGCTATAATAAGTTTATATGAAGTCAAGAAAAGTTGCAAAGGAGCTTATGTAACGTAACAAAGAAGTAATGGCCTCTGTTCATCAGGCTTTCTGAGCTCAGTACTAATCTGGGGCAACACACACTTGCAGAATAATTGATGCTCTTTCAAACTGAGGGTAGCTGGCTCCCATTTGCACATGTTTATAGTGCACAATTATGTTCACGCTGCACATTTCTAGCTCATGTAAATTTAATGGCCAGGATCTGAAAGCTTTGTAATAATTGATGCCAATTAGAATTCCAGATTCAGATCTTCACCAAAATGAAATAGATTTCTAATGGGTTTATATATATATACAAAGAGTTCCACAATTATTCATGCTTCTGAGTCAGTACTGAACTAGTGCCAGCATGACATTAAGGGGCTTTATATTGAAAGTACCGTCTTTCAAAGAAAATTTAAAATTTAGTCCTAGCTATTTGAGGGTATTATAAATCCTACATTACTATTTCCTAAGAATGTTGGCCTCAGAGTCCGTGTTCCCTGCACATCACATGGCACAAAGAATCCTTATGACACCACATGCATGGGATTGCTAGGCAGAGGCAGGGGACCAATATAATCAGAGGACCAGTGGATCCACATAGCAGCCAACACCTGTATCCATCACCCAAGCAGGGATGCAGTAACTGTTGGGACTACAGAAGCCTAGAGACCACAGCAGCTGTGAACTATCTCTGATTCCACACTGTGATCTAGGTGGGGGTATTCTATCTCCCCCAATCTGTGCCTCACTTCTTAATCCAGCTCTTGCTCCCCCTTTCTGACTTGGCTCATTAGTCCTATAATATATAGGTTCTTATACTGTCCTCATCACCATGGTATCTGAGCCCCTTCCAGAAGTGCATATAATGATGTGACTAACATCTGTCCCATATGGGTTGTTCTTTCTCTCATCCTCTCTCCAGGGAGAGAGTTGTGTGTGCAGTGTAATGTGTTAGTTTGGTAGGTTTGTTTTGTTTTATTTTTAATATACAATGGAGAAGGCATGTTAGTTTATCTAGTCCATCTGCTAGTCCAGCATTGTTCTCTGCAGTACATTTGCTAGTGCTTTGTACAGTCTAGTTTTAAATCTCGCAAGTGATAGCTACTTATGCTACTTCAAAACCCTTTAAAGTTGGTGCTGATGCAGCATTCTTTGGAAATGAGACAAGGACACACTGGATTTTCTGATAAAATCATGGGGAAAATCAACTTGCACCCACAGGACTTTTGACTGAAAGCAGTGGACACCGACCATGGACTCTGGGAAAAATTCTGACTCCTCCACTGGCAAGAAAACTCGACAATGTGTCTTGCAGCTAGGGAACAGCCAAACCCAAAGTCCTAGATATGAACTCCCCTCAACTTCAGAAAGAAGGGCTGGTTGAAAATTTTCTGTCAAAACTGTTTTTCAGTGGAACATTCGGTTTTTGACTAAACAAAACTTTTCATGAAAAATACCTGCTTTCTGTGGAAACTTTTTCTTTTGGTTGAAAAACTGAAAATGTTTTAGTTTTGTGACAAAATCCAAATAATTTTATTTGGCAATGTTATGGCCTTGCCTCACAGGCGTTTTAGGTTGAGAGCCTCAGGCCTCCATTCTCGGGTCTGGGCTGGATTTCCTAGCCAGACTACATCTCCTATGATGCACCATGGCCAAGGACTCACATAATGTGCCACAGTAACTCAGAAAGATGAGAGATTGGAACATCATGGTAGATGTAGTCTGTCCAAGCAACTTGGCCCAACGAGGAGAATGGAGTGTGAGGTACTCAAACGTCAGTTCCCTTGAGACACCACAGTAGCATTTCCAGTTGAAATGGTAGGTTTTCAGATGAAAGTTTTTGACCACTTTTTTGTTTTGTTTGTTTGTTTTTTCACTGAAAATTCAACATTTTCTGCAGAAAAACTTCCACTTCCTGACAAACTCTAGGAGGAGGTCCAGAATCCAGGTCTAAAATTCATTAGTTGGTTGCTCTCTCTGTAATGAGTTAAAACCCTGTCTCTGATCCCCCCACCCCAACTATCAATTTTTATTTAGAGACTTGGATCTGCATTTTTCAATTTAGTGTCATTTCAAATTGCAACCCAGCTTAATCTTGCATTGTTCCTGCTCCAGTGTCCGTTCGTCATAGGGAGAAATGATTTTTTCTTGTTCAGTAATGATCCCATCTGTCCCACCAGTTTAATCCTTTCATGTCTGTATTGCTTAAAAGTTATATGAAATTGTGGCAGCCCCACTAGACATTCATTATTTTACCTCCCCATTCACTCTCCCTCTCTCTCATCCCCACAATCACTACATAAATGTATTTTATATATTATTCATCGTGTCCATTTTATAGGTGAATATGATCATATGTCCTCTTCAAATTCTAAAAGAAAGTGTATTCTTCAGTCTCCTGGTCTTGTAGGTGCAATAGGGAAATCAAGCTATAATGTTTGCAGTACTTCAATACCCTGAGCATTAGTCACTCATGTTATATATATAATTCTACTTTTATGCTCTGATTAATCTTTTCTCATTCTAAAAAGGTTCTCCTTTTTCTTTGGAAGGGATGTAGTGAGTAGCTGGCAACAGCTCTGGAAAGGCTACAGCTGCTTCCTCCCTTATTCTGCCAGGGGAATTTTTGGAGCGGGTAGACAGTGGCATTGATAGCTTGCACCTTCAGGTTTATGCCCTTCCCTGATTTTTCAGTGGTGTCACTTGCACCTTGTCTCCAATCAAGTGAGCAGCAAGGCAGGTGCACAATTCCTGCCCTACTCCCCGAGCCAGTCAGCAATGCTTCTACAGCGCACAGCTGAGTGCTATCGTCTGCGTTATCTAAGTGATTCCCTTTTTCAGAGTGTCCTATTCACTTCCTGGCCTGAACCCAGAGACATGATCCTGTTTCTGAACCTTGATTTTCTGAGTCAGTGCTTCTAGTACCTAGCAGGAGAGGCAGTTAAAGGGCCACCATGTCAAAATGAAGAGCACATGTTAAAAAAGATCCTTAGCTGGGTTACTAATAATACCTTAGATTGTTAGATGTGAAAGCCTTTAAATATCTAATTTCCTTTTCCACATTTGTGCTTATGATTCAAATTCCTGGATTCAAACAGAAGTTTTAAACGTCAGCAGGTCAAATCCAAGCCCTGGACCAAATTCTGCACTGATGTAAGTGGACAAATTTCCATCGTGGGCAATACAGTTGCGCTCTCTTATGCCAGCAGTGAATTTGACCATTGCAATAGCCACCTAAAATTTAGACTTGGATTTCAACCCCCCCAAATTCAAGAGCGTGCAGATCTGGCATTTTGGTTAGTCCCATTATAATACAGATATAATTTCACCTATGTAGCTAGGTTCCTTTACCATGCCTAAAACTGTAGTATCTGAGAACCTGAGATATGAAGAAAGAACAGGAGTACTGTGGCACCTTAGAGACTAACAAATTTATTAGAGCATAAGCTTTCGTGGACTACAGCCCACTTCTTCGGATGCATAGCTTTCATCCATATCTAGAGTCTGGATCGCTGATTATGTTTTTTGTTTACATTTCACATTTCTTTCCGTTTAGACAGTGAAATTAAACTGTTCAGATTCATTTTTTGGGTCTTCTCTAATCATAATAATACTTAGCTCTTACCCAGTGCTTTTTATCTGTGGATCTCAAAGTACTTTATAAAGGAGTTCAGTATTATGGGCCTCACTTTACAAATAGAGAAACTGAGGCACGGAGAGAGGTAAAGCAACTTGCCCAAGCTACCCAACAGGTTAGTGTCAAAGCTAGGAATAGAACCCATGTGTCCCAATGCCATGTTCTACTCACTAGGCTACACTGCCTCTCTCAAGCAATTCCTTTGTGTCTTTCCAGTCCTGCAGTGAATGTGTAACGCTTCGGAACAAATCATTTAAACTGAAATGGGCTGGCAGGAAAATTACATTTTTATTCTTATTAGATTTTGTGGGTTTTTTTAAACCAAACCTAATTTTGGGGCCAAATTGAAATAGAAATTATTGTTTTTATAAGAGTTGTAAACAGATGAAGGGCCCGAGTCTTTCTTGTTAAAAAGAATAATGAGGTCATCTACAATAATGATTCAAAACACTACAAAACCATAGCTAAAGCCATTATTTTACCTCACATTACATTACTGGGACATTACTGAAGAATATTGTACTGTTTTTAATAAGGTCACCATCAATGCACACTCAAAGCTCCTATTGATTTCATGGAAGTTTAGAATGGGTAAAAATAAATAACAGAATTGGAACCTTAGTGAGCTAGAAAATATAAATGCAGAGCCAGGGATGATGGAGAGATGGAAAATAGTTGGAGACGTTGGATCTTACAGAGAGCAGAGAAATTATAGTTTCTAAGGGACTTCACACTATAGAGGTGTGAGGAGAAATGTAAGATAACTATAAAACTCCACAGTTCAGTAAGGGAGATCTTATTGGACTCCTCCTGACTGGGAAACCTCCCTCTGATTCATTCTGCCACTGTTGGGCCGGCCCATTTGTAGACTACAAAGCATTTAAATGTTGCCTGTTGTGTTAGTGAGTAATGGACATTGCCAACCCATTGTGTTTAAAGTGGACAGTCAGATAAGAATAGCAACAGCTCTTCAACACGTGCCAAATTTATTTTAAATTTCAGGCACCTCTGTACATTTTACGGACAAGTAGCTGTGTTGAAAGAACAAGGGTACTGGGGCAACAGTTATCTGAGCCTTTCCTTTTCCCCTGAGAAACCAATGTATAATGCAGCCTACCAGGGTGTCAGCTGATAAAAGCCAAACAGATGTTTCTCGTGAAGTGATCTCTGGATTTGGTGTCGTGGAGCTGGCTGTGCAAGTGAAGCCAGACATTATCCTGAAGCACAGTGAATGAATGAATAACTCTGACATGGATGCTTCTATTGCACCATCCAGTCTGTCTCTCTAGGTTCTCATACTGTGCCCAAGAGCACCCTCCCTTGTCCATCCCCATTCCAGGGCATTTAGGTTACTATAAGCTATTTTGGAGAAGTCAGTTGATTATTGAAGTAGATCTGAACACTTCCAAATTTTGGGGTAGTGTGGTTCTGAATTTGACCTCTGGGCATGGCACCAATCCCTATAATGGACTGAAACTCACCCTCAAACCGGAACATCCCCTACATTTTGGAAAAGTTCTCATCTAGTTATGAATTTTGTGGGTTGGGCCCATCTATAACTGACTAGAATAGAACAAACTGAGAGGAAAAATAGAGAGGGAAATGGGAGGCAACTACTCTAGTCAGGTAGAGTAGTGTTCTGTGAATAAGGACATTTGAGTTCTATACTGCTCTATACTACTGATTCACCATGTGCCCCAACCCAGTCACTATCTATTTAAGTCTTCCCATCTGTAAAATGGGTATAATAATGTTCTGAAGCTTCATAGAAAGTGTTTGTAAAGCTTCATTAATATTTGCAATGCCTTTTGAGTGCCTCCGAAGGAAGGCATTAAGTACAAAGAATTGCTAAATTGTGATATGGGAAAGTATGTGTACTCCTTTAGGATGGGGAAAGAAAAAGCAAAGAGAAATAACATTCTTTGTAAACTTATTTATTTCAGTGAAAAAACATGGACATAAGAGATGTGACTGTATATGTAAATACACCTCTACCCCGCTATAACGCTGTCCTCGGGAGCCAAAAAATCTTACCGTGTTATAGGTGAAACCGCGTTATATCGAACTTGCTTTGATCCACCAGAGTGCGCAGTCCCGCCCCCCCGGAGCACTGCTTTACCGCGTTATATCCGAATTCGTGTTATATCGGGTCGCGTTATATCGAGGTAGAGGTGTATTTATAGACATTTTGAGGTGACTGGAGTCACTCAAAATCAGGGCCGGCTCCAGGCACCAGCGTCGCAAGCAGGTGCCTGGGGCGGCCAATGAAGAGGAGGGCGGCACGTCCGGCTGTTCGGCAGCAATTCGGCGGCGGGGCCATCTCTGGGCGCGAAGAACCTGTCGCCGAACTGCCGCCGATCGCGATTGTGGATTTTGTTTTGTTGGTTTTTTGTGCTTGGGGCAGCAAAAACGCTAGAGCTGGCCCTGCTCAAAATTTAGCTAAACCAGAAAAGAATGACTACTAAATTATCAGATTGTAAATTGTATAGAAAGGTAGATTCAACCAGACAGGAGAGAACATTACATTAGAAACCAAAGAGAATATATTTATATCTGAAGAAAGAAATGATGTGCAGGCTGACAACTGTAGGAAGGTCTGAGATTTTCTTCTTTAAATTGAGTCTGAAGAAGAAAATGACTTATAACCCTTCACTAATATCTTCCAGCAGACCTGGGAATTGCTGCTGGATGAGAATGCAGTTTGAGGAATGTTTATTAGAATTGTCCAAAACTCATCCATTTTAGCTCCCAGTTTGCCAGAGATTTGACTCATGCTTTGGTACGGAAAGAGAGTGAAGTTTCATCTGTCCTCCCCCTCTGAGTTTCATTTTGTTTGGATTCAAAACCGCTGTAAGCAACACTTGAGCAAAAATGATGTGGTTTGCCTGGTTTCAAGTAGATTGATCACTAGCAACCGCATGGAAGGAGAGTGATGGCTTCAAACTTGCCACAGATTTGTTCTCAACGATGGGGAAACATTTTAACAAACAGGGGCTGAATTTTGGCTTGTTAACTCAGAGTTATAATGAAGAACTTATACAGCTCTAACATTTATGTTAATGTTTTGGTAAGAGAAAGCCTCTAGGAAAAAGTACCAGGACACTAACTGGACCAGGACACAATCTGTGTAGCTCCTCCTGCCATTAGTAGTCCTTGCGTGAGTAACATGCCTTGAGAATCTTTTGACTTCGGTGCCAATTGGCCTGCTTGACTTCATAGAAACATAAAAGGAAGAGCAACTCTGTCTGCAGGTGTTATCATGGCTCTGGATTCTTATTTTACTCAGTGATGTTTAGTTAATCCAGCAAGATCCAAGTTCTATTTTAGACTTGCCGTATTCCTAGAAAATGTATTGGAGATATTACATAGGAGATAAGTTGTTGAGTAATTGGTCCTAATGTTGCCATCAGGTTTTGGATATTTGTGAGGGTGTTCTGTGAAGCTGATACATATTTCCACCAACTGCTCCTCCTCCCCATTCCATTTCCACAGGGACAGCCCATACATGAAAATACTTCACAGTGTGAAATGTATCTGTGCCATGCCGAAATTAGGTTCCAAAGGTGCTGACATGTAAATAATTACTCATGAGATTAAGTGCAGCAACTTGTCTTTTTCCCTGCATTATTAGAGTCATACAGTATTTAACAGGTGGAGCTGTCACACATGCAATCATTGGGGCAGTAGAACAATGGAAAGAGACAAACTTGCCACGAGGAATGAGGTGGAATAAATCTCTCCTTCTCGCCTTCCTGGCCTCTGAAATCTCGTGGGAATGAGCCACCCTAGGGCTCCTGCCATTACAGGCTCTAATCCGTTTGGTGTGGTAAATACTGTGAGAAAAGTGTTTCCTGTGTTAGCTCCTTTTCAATATTTTACACTGTTGTGGCAGGTGTCACCAGCTGGCGCTATTACATATAGGCTCCCACAAGTTCTTTTTCTACGTGTTACTCCTGAGGGAATTCTGCACCAAAAAATTAAAAATTCTGTGCACAATATTTTAAAATTCTGCAAATTTTATTTGTCAATAAATAAATGAGGAGGCTCTAGCATGGCGGTGGGTCCAGGCCACTGGCTGCACGGAGGGGGGAGATCATCCTGCAGCCCCGTGCTCTCCCCGGACAAGGACTTGGCGGTGAGACTGCACTTGACCCAACACAAGGGCCAGGCCTGCCCCAGAAACACCCTGGAGCCATGCCCCTCCATGCTAGGCACATGAGGTGTGGGCAGGCAGGCTCTGACCAGCAGGATCTTAGTGTGGGGGATCCTTGTGTGGGGTGAGAGGGTTCTGTGGGGGACAGTCTGGGTGCAGGTGGCTCAGTGGTGGATCTGGATGCACAGGAGCTCATCGGGGGGTTCCAGGTGCAGGGGCAATGCGACTCTGCAGAGGGGTCCAAGTGAAGATAGTTGGGGTTTAGCAGAGGTGGTCTGGGTGTGGGGTGATGTGGCTCGCTGGGGGAGTCTGGGTGCTGGGGGAATGGGGTTTGGTGGGGGTCTGGGTGCAGCTGTCTGGGGATCAGTGGGTTGGGTGGTCCAGGTGGCCTCGTTGGCGTGGTTCAGGTGCTGGGTGGTAGAGCTCATTGGGTTGGGGGTTCAATGGGCCTGCTTAAGGGGGAAGCCCCAGCTACTGCAGCTGCCACTGAGGGGACGCTGCATAGGAGGCTCCTGCTTCCCCTCCAATTCCCCTATCCCCTTCTCTTCTGCATCCCTTTCCCACTGCCCTCTACCTCATCTCTTCCCCTCACTCCCACATTCCCCAGCCCTACCTGATCCCTCTTCCTTCTCCACTGCCTCTTCCCTGCTTCCACCATTTCCCCCCCACACTGCCCCACCGGAGGCACTCACTGTTGTACAGAAAACCATACAGCACACATAGAAGGAGAAGTCAACTGGCACTAGGTCCCAGGAGGCGGCATCCAGCTGCAGAGTCAGGAACCAGAACAGCCACCTTCCCTCACCTGGGCAGCTCTGCACCTGCAGAATTGGGGGTGGGAGGCAGTGGTGCATGCCCTCCCAAGTCTCGCCTCTGTTTGGGGGGGCATTACCCCCCTGCAGTGCTCCAGGCACTGGAAACCAGGCACCCAAACTGCTGGGGAGGGGCGCCTGACTACTTTTGCAGGTTCTCTTTGCTTCCCTGTCATTTTCTGCAGGGAAGGAAAAAATCCGTGGAGTGAAATGATTTCTGCGCCCGCGCAGTGGCGCATAATTCCCCCAAGAGTATCAGTGTGCAAGTAGCATTTGAAGAAATGCTGTGCAATTAGGCAACATCTTCACTATGAACTAGGGGTGTGATTTCCAGCTTGTCTCGATGTGCTGGTGCTAGCGCTCATCTGACCTAGCATGCTAAAAATAGTAGTGTATCCGTGGTAGCATAGGCAGTGGCAGCACGGGTTAGCCATTTTGAGTACAAACCTGCCTGACCCCGTGAGTATGTACTCAGGGCTGCTAGCGTGTGCTGCTGCCGATGCCTATTTTTAGCTTGCTAGCTCAGATGAGAGCTAGCACCAGTACATCTCCACAAGCTGGCAATCTCACCCCTACTTCATAGTGTAGACATAGCCTTAGTTTTGTGATGTACTGTTCTTTTCGTGATGCAGTTTCTTTGGAAGGTGTTGTTGCAAATAGAAAGACAGTTTGCGCTTTTCCTCAATCTCTCTAACTAGAGTCAACTTTTGGTGCGGAGTTGTTTCCTGGGAACTGGGCATTGGTTCTTGGGCTGTGACTTCCGAAAAAAGGGAGTGCCTGCATGCCATTTGTGACCCCTTCTGTACAAGGATTGGCTTATAAACAAACAAATTACACTGAGAAAATACCTTGACTTTGTGCCACTGATTTCTTCTCTAGTAAGAAACTAACTACAAAGCCCTGAAATGTGCTACCACTCAGCAGGATGGACACAGTATTTTCCCAAAACAAAACTGTACATTTCCAATCGTATTAAAGTAGCATATTAATATCTTTTGCAATCTAGGAACAATTGGTATGACTATTTAAGATGTTTTCAGGTAAGATTCTCTAATTATGAAGAATAAACAGTACATTAAAAATGGCCTCTAGTGAATTAGTTTATTAACTTCCCAACTTCTCCTTTAGCTTAACAGCTCTTTGACTGACCTTTGTCAAAATAGAAAAGAGGAAGGATTTTTTTTTTAATTTTTTTTGCAATTAACATACTGTATACCTATGTGTCGTTGACTTTGAGTGAGATTTTCAAAAACATCCACACCCAGCTCCTCAGGTCTAAAATAGAACTTGGATGAATTAATTGCCAGTGAGTAAAATAAGTGTCTGAATACTGGTGTTTACTATTTTATCATAATTAGCTAGATTTATCTTAGTCTATGCCCCGGTCCACTATAAATGTTTTGCCACTGTCTTCTGTGGAAGCAGGATTTGGGTTTATGGAAAATAGGTCTTGTCAAATTAACTTGATATCACATCCTCTTTGAATGGCCTTTTCTTCAAGAAAAGCAATCCTAGGTTTTCCAGCTCTTTCATAGATTAAGAGATCTTAAAGCTAGAAGGACCATTAGGTCATCTAGTCTGACCTCTTGTAAATCACAGGCCATAGAATGTGGCCCAGTTAACCCTGGTGCTTCATTCATATAAGTTCATTCCTGTGGGTTACCTTTCCTGTTGTGTTTCTGTAGATCTTTTCTACGTCCTTCCTATATAAGGATGGATGAGAACCAAAACCCAGGAGAACTCTCTCTGCTCTTTAGAACTACTTTCTGTCCCTATAATGGGTCAGATCAAAACTCTGGATCTGCACATCCATGCAAAGCTCTGATGCAAATTTTGCAGGTTAGCTCCATCTCTGTACCTGCATTATGGTACCAGAAATTGGGAACAGAAACCTGTATGGGGCCAACAATCACCCACTCCTGTGTAGTGCTGAGTGTCCTCGACCCCAGAGGGAGCTGACTTCAATGGAATCTAAGGGCCCTCAGCATTTTGCAGGAAGTGTGCCATACAAGGAAGGATTGGGCCCATACAGAGCACTAGAACCATTTATGTTCACTTGCAATCTGTTGCCCAGCTTGTATCTGAATTGGTCGCCTCTTCTGATAAGAAGTAATTAGAGCATAATGCAACTAAGAAAGTACTTCTCAGAACTGCCAACTCCGCAAAGCAATATCACATTTTTCATTGAAGTAATTTTCCATGCTAAGCCAAGGGGTCATAATTGTGTTTCTTACATTGCTTTGGCTGATGTCATTTTATTGAATTATGCTTATTTTGCATTTTTAAATAAAAATAGCTGCTGTTTTTCTTATTGCTTTTACATTTGCTTTGGTTTCCTGGGATTTCCTTCCCTTCTCCCCTGCCTCACCATTGCTTTAGAGATTTATATACAGGGGTGTCGGAATTATTATTATTTATGCAGGGTATTACCACAATACTAATGTAACCATAAACTCCTTTATTAATCCAAAGGCCAAATGGTATTTATACAATTGCTCTAAAGGTGCCTAAAAAGCCTAAATAATAAGCAATTTACTACATACAAACAGTAACAAATAGGCATTTGATCAAGATATTTACAAATGGCCTAACCCTATGAGTACTTAGACCCATATTGGTTGGCTCCAGTATGGTCATTAGCAATGAATCCTTTAAGAGTTTACTTTTGTATATCCTTTAACAAACAAGTGATGTCATTGCCAATTATCAACTTCAGCTAAACACCAATTTGAGACAGTTCACCCCTTACTTCCAGTCTTAATCCAACTAAGATTTACAACCTCCTTTCTCCCCAAGGCCTTTCCTCCCTATCTCTTCCCCTCCTTTCTGACCATCAGTTTTTCTCTTGCACCTGCGTTCACAAAGGCCCTGATTTTTGAGATAACACTGGGGTGGAAAGGTCCATGTTGGTTCCTTCTAAGACAAATTGTCTTTGTCTTATTTAAAACCATCTGCAGTCATCCCATCAGAGGCCTTCTTTTTAAAAACTTCCCCTTATTTCATTAGTTGTTCTTTGAACCAGACATCCTCCCTACTTCATTCTTTCTGGTCTTATAACTCATTTTCATTATTTTATTTGCTAGTTAGGGCCTTTCTTTACAACATATATTTCTTTAACCAAACTTAAGCTAACTTTAATTCTCTAATTTTATATTTATTCTACAAAGAGCCATCCTGAAGTCCTTACTCGCATTGTGTTTACTTAAGCAAACACCCATTAGATGCACTTGAATAAGGACTGCAGAATTTAGCCCATTGAGCAAAATCCTGCATTTGGACGTCCAGTGAGTCACGCTTGATGTCAGTGGGAATTCTGCATGCAGAAGGAATGCAGGAGAGGATACATTGTCTTGTGGTTAAAGTTAGGGCTCAGAAATTGGGAGCTTGGAGTTCTAACCCTGGTTCTGTTTCAGATTAATTGTGACTCCTGGGGGAATACAGCATATGTGCAGAATTTATGACCCCTGCAGATTTCTTTGCTTCCCTGCAGAAAAATGACTTTCTGATGGGGAAGCAAAGGGAAGCCACAAGAGTTGGTCATGTGACCCTCCCCAGCAGTATGTTTTGGGTCCCCATGGCAGTTGGCTGAGAGGTAAATCACTGTGGGGATGGGGGCGGGACTGGGGAATACCTGGCTGGTGGCTCCTACCCTGCACCGGGTTCAGCTGCTAGTCCCAGCTGGGCTGGGGAGGACGGGACTTCCTCTTCCCCTTCATGGGATCTGGGGCTGTGTCAGACCTACCCCCAGATTTTCCCCCCTCACTTCCTGCACCCATCACTCCTCAGCTGCATGGGGAGGGATCCCTGTACAGGGATTTTCTCCCCTATCCGCCCAACCCCTGTGCATCGAGACCCCCTCATACCCAGACCCTCCTGCCAAGCCTCACTCCCCCTGCGCATCCAGAACCTCTCCGATGAGCCCCTCTACCTCTGCACCTGAACCACCCCAATGAGCCATTCACACCCTGATCCCAACCCTACTGAGCCTCAACCAGCTGCACCTGGAACCCCACCCCACTGAGCCCCACTCCCCCAGCATCTGAACCCCCCCCCCCACTGAGCTCTCCACACCCAGACACGCCTGCCGAGCTGTATCCATTCCACACCCAGATCCCCCGCTGATCCCCAAACACCTTCACCTGGACCCTCCTGCAGAGTCCCATTACTGTTGCACCCAGAACCCCCCAACAAGCCCCTGTTCATCAAGATTCCCCCTGCACCTAGATCCCCCTCTGAGTCGCCTGTACCCAGATTGCCCCACACAGAATCCTCTCAACCCACACCTGGATCCCCCCACACTAGACCCCTCCACACTTGGATCTTGCCTTGCTGAGCCTGCCTGCCCACACCTGGTGCACCTGGCATGGAGGGGAAGGGACCTGGGGTGTTTCTGGGACAGGCCTGGTCCTTGCGCTGTGTCAGGGTTGGGTGGAACCTCACCACTGAGTCTGTGTCCTGGTCGGGGAGCTGCACAGTGATCTCCCACCTCTGTGCAGCCAGTGGCTTGTGTTCCCCAATGCCATGCTGGAGCCTCCAGATTTATTTGACAAATATAATTTGCAGAATTTTAAAATAGTCTGTGCAGAATTTTGAATCTTTTGGCGCAGAATTTTTAATTTTTTTGGTGCAGAGTGCCCTCAGGAGTAAATCATTGTGGAACAGTCACTAAGGACCTGATTCTGCCATCTTTACTCACATTCATGAATACTTTATTACCTAAGTAGTCGTGTTGGAATGAATGGGATTACTACCAGAATAGGGCCCTACTCAGGGCCGGTTTTAGGAACTGCTGGGCCTGATTCGAATACCTGGCGGCGGTCCGGGTCTTCGGCGGCACTTCGGCAGCAAGGGGTCCTTCACTCACTCCAGACTCCCCGCTGCCGAAATTCCGCCAAAGACCTGGAGCGAGTGAAGGACCCCCCGCCGCCGAAGTGCCGCCGAAGACCCGGACCACTGCCGGGTATGTAAAAAAAAATAAAAAATTAAAAAGGCGCCTGGCCCGATTCCGGGGAATCGGCCTAAAGCTGGCTCTGGCACTACTAAATGTGAACCAGTGTACTGGAACCAGGGCCTTAGACCCACTCAGTCTTAGTTTCCCTCTCTCTGTAATGATATTATATTACTTCCTTGCTTCCCAGAAGTGTTGAGAAGATAAATCAATAGATGTTTGTCAAGTTCACCGAGAAGTGCAAATTATTATAAGTATAATAACTAATAATAAAGTAAGTATAATAATAGCAAACAATATGCTCTAGTTCAACTACGAGATATGGACTTCATGCAGGAATTACTGGGTGAATTATTTGGCCTGTGCGATGCAAGAGGTCAGACTACATGGTCAAACTGAACATTTCTACCCTTAAACTCGATGAGTATATGAAACTATTAGAGATCCTGGGTATGAGATGGCAGTGCTGATTGGAGAGATTATCTCCAATCTTTAGTTTATAGCTAACAAAGAATGAGGGTTCAGATGCACTTGCCATTCACAGTAAGGAAAGCAATTTGTATAATCCCCCTCACAACCTGCTGGACAAAAGTCCCCTCTCACATGCATGATAGCTGACTTGACACTTCCCTGGCCTGTTTTTCTGGAAGACTTTTAAAAAAGAAGTTTAAAGGAATTTTCTGAACTGTTCTGCATCATCAGTTTAGTGCAGGCACAGTGAGTTCTAATGTTCCTGTAGCAGTTGCTATTTTCAGTAGCTAATTTTAGCCGATTGAAGCAGTGTTGTACCTTCAGCTCCGCTTTGCAGCAGTATTGCTTAATGTGCAGTATGGTGGGGTGCTTCCAGACGGAGTGTGCTTGTTTATATGGGTTGCATATTGCACACACGTCGGTGCCGTAGCCTGTTATGGGAAAAATCATACGTTTTAATAGTTTATTCTGGTTCAAGGATGGTTGTGTACAATAAAAATGCCCACTATGGATAGAACACTCAGAAATTCACCAGAGAGTTATGAAATTAAATGGTCACAATTGAAAAATGTTATAGTTTAAATCGATGATCATTCAGGATTTAAATAGCTGGTAATGTGGGAAACTAGTTGGAGACCAAATCCTCAGGGCAGCTGAGCAGCTGTGTATCTCCAGTGGGAGATATAGGTACTGAGCATCTTAGCACCTCTGCAGTTTTAGTCCCATATATATATACTGGATCAGAGTTCAGGGTAACTTAATTAGAGCTCAGGACAAATTTATAAACTTTATATGAGACATTAAAGACTTTCATTATTTAGCCAATATATATAAGAACACATGGAGGTGCAGCCTTATAGCCAGGGTCTGGATATTTATGTCAGGAGTTTCCCACACTCTCATTAATGTGTAAATTGTAAACCACAGCATTGAAGATCATCTGATTTGTACAGTATACGCTTATCAGCAGAATCCATGCATAAAAACACAGCTTTATTGTATTGAGTGTATGGAGGATTTTTGTTTGTTTGTTTTGTGTATGTTTCTCTCTCTCTCTCTCTCTCTCTCTCTCTCTCTGTCTCTCTCTATATATACCGGTATATATTATATAGAAGGAGCAGCCTCTGTGTAAGTAAAGTTGTATGTTATACACAGACTTATATGAAACACAAGCACATTCTAGTGCCTGGAGCAGCACTGTAGTTTCAAAGACAGAGTCAGCCCTCTAAACTGTAAGATTAGTTGTCAAGATACAGCCAAGTCATGTGATCAGGGGGGATGGAAGGGAAATTCAGTGAGTAAATGATGAACAAGTCAAGGGAGTGAGAAAAGCCCCATGACCTCTGCTGGCACCAGCTATAATTTTGAAGTTCTTCGTTGGTGATAATCCCCACTGGCTCATGTCCTGTCTGGGCTCAGGCTGGTCAACCAAAGACTGAAAATATTTGGGGAACAAAAACATTAAATATAATGAAAGGAATGAAACACTTACCTTATAATTAAAATCTGAGAAGGATTCAGTTTAGCTCATCAAATGTAATGCCCCCACAGCTTGGAGTGCAGTTCACAGACTTACCATTTAATGGGAAACAGATCGACATATTAGAACATACATTAGACCAGTGAAAATCAACACGCACATCTAGAGCCCACCACACAGCTTTCATGGAGTCCACTGATCAGATCATAGTTCCTCTTGTTTAGCCTGAACTTGGGCAGAACAGAGTCCTGATCACAAGAGTGCCCCTCATACACTGACCAGGACATGTGACTTAGTATTTAGCAACTAGACAGCCAGGATCCCTCTTCTCCCCTTCAGGCAGCCAGAACCGGGTGTGGGGGGAGACGAGGGAGAGAAGACATGGAGTTATACAGCACCATAAAATAGTCACAGTAAGACCCTGAGGGCACTTTGCAATGCGATGTGTTAGTCACACAAGGCCAACATTGCAGTGGGTGGGGTCAGGACATTGGCCTGTGTTTGTTTTGACCCTCAGCAGGGCCATGCAGTGATAGGGTGACCAGATATCCTGATTTTATAGGGACAGTCCCGATATTTGGGTCTTTGTCTTATATAGGTGCATATTCCCCCCACCCGCTATCCTGATTTTTCACACTTGCTGTCTGGTTACCCTATGCAGTGACAAAGTGTCTCTTCAGCTCTCCAAGGCTGAATGATACCGCTGTACACAGTAACTTTTTGCTAAAGCATTTTACTGATTTTTTTAAAAGAAAAGATGAATATAAAATTATTCACTTGTACATAATGAGCTGGATCAGAGTTCAGGGTAACTTAATTAGAGCTCAGGACAAATTTATAAACTTTATATGAGACATTAAAGACTTTCATTATTTAGCCAAACAATAATGGACGTTTTCTTTTGCCATGATCTCTTATATAAGTGTTTTGCTGAGTGTTCCTGTAATGTTCTACTTATCTGACCCTATGCCGAGCTGTTTTTGTAGGTGTGTTGCTTTGTTTTAAGTGATTCTAAAGCTTCCAGGAAAAGTATTTTGCATTTGATTTGATGCCACCAAGGGCAGCTATTCATTTCAGGGTCCTTATTACTAAAGACATGCTGCTGCAGTGATCAGACAATGGCAGTCCATGGACTTCAGTTATAAAGTATCTTAACAAAGCTACTGGCTGTGAAGATCCTCCCCAACACCTCCCCTTCAATTGTCTTTATCAGAACTGGTCCTATCTGGTTTTGGGTATATGGTAACAGAGTAATCCCTGGTAAGAGTTTAAGAATTAGCAACTTTTAATCACAATAAAACAAAAATTATAAATGGTCATTTGCTTGTTTCCATTTTGTATAGATTTAAGGCAAAATTCTGCTCTCAGACTCATATGACAGATAATCCCTAGGCACTATTTCCACGCATTATTCTGCTTTCCATCTATTCATAGCACCCTCATTGTCCCCTCTGTAGGGAGAGGAGAATATTATTATTATATTTGTATCACAATAGTATCCCAGGGCCTCGTTGTGTGAAATTCGGAACAAATAGGTAATAGGAGAAAGTCCTGGTCCCAGAGAGTGGAGAAGAATGGAGGAGAGAAGGTTGCAGTTGAATATTTTTATTGCTTTTTATTTTTCAAATTATATTATCATAACTAAATAACATGAGAACCAACTAGCCCCATCTGCCTCTTAGCCTAGACATCTATTTCTTGTAGGTGTCATGGCTGATTTCTTGTAGGTGTTATGGCTTAGCTGGGTCTTGGAGAGGGATTTGAAAGAGAGGGAATTGGCCTCACAGCCCAGTTCTGAGAGAGAGAGAGAGAGAGAGAGAGAGAGAGAGAGAGAGAGGAGTCAGTGCACAGCACTTTGGAGTGAAGGCCTGCTATGTGCCTCAGAGAAAATAGTTTTGTCCTGTGTTTGCTTTGAAAACCTTGCTTTCTGCTGGCAGCCCTGCACATTCCCTTGATGTGGAAATGCTGGTACTACAGTATGTACAGTATGAGCACGCAGCTATTAATACCCCCCTTGGGAAGGGGAGGACTGGGCAGCACAGTATGTGTGAAAAGACATCTTGTACTGGTGGTATCATGACTTTATGACTGAGTCATTCCATCCTGTCTGATGCCACTGCAGACCCCAGTCACTTCAGTGATGTAAGCCAACACGAGCCACCGTTATATTAAGCAGCTAGGACGGTCGCCCAGCTTTCCCCCTTTTGTCTCTCCCCACTTTAGGTCTGTAAATATTTGTACTGTCCGCATCTATTGTTGGCACAAAGGCTCCAGAAGAAAGTTCTCTTAAGCCTTTCTTTAAATACTTGGCTGTGTGCCAGTGAAAGTTAAACCCAAACATGTCAGCCTCTCACTGCCCCTGGCTGGTTCTTTTTTCAGTAATAAATGATGTCTGTCTTCAAGACAGGAATTTCCTGAGGGCAGGTTTGCGCTTCCCGAGGGCAACTTTCTGTCATACTGGTTTAATAGCATGTGCCAGCACAGTAAGCACCAGAACAGATTTTTTTTCTCCCATTTGCACACACCATCCTGTTTGCATCTTGGTACTTTTTCTCTGGCAAGTAAGGGTTGAGGGGCATATGTTTCTACAGTGCATTCATTTGCTCTGTGCCAAGGCTCCTTCCCCACTCTGAACTCTAGGGTACAGATGTGGGGACCTGCATGAGAACCTCTAAGCTTAACTACTAGCTTAGATCTGGTTTTGCTGCCACCACCCAAATTATTTATGAGTCATTTGGGAAACTCTGTCTACCTCCCCCCCAGAATATCTCCCTCCCAAGTACTATAACCCTTCCCTGGGTAGCCTTGAGAGACTTTTTCACCAATTTCCTGGTGAACACCGATCCAAACCCTTGGATCTTAAAACAAGGAAAAATCAATCAGGTTCTTTAAAAGAAGGCTTTTAATTAAAGAAAGAAAGGTAAAAATCATCTTTGTAAAATCAGGATGGAAAATAACTTTACAGGGTAATCAGATTCAAAGAGCCCAGAGGAACCCCCTCTAGCCTTAGGCTCAAAGTTACAGCAAATAGAGGTAAACCCTCTAGCAAAAGGAACATTTACAAGTTGAGAAAACAAAGATAAACCTAACACGCCTTGCCTGGCTGTTACTTACAAGTTTGAAATATGAGAGACTTGTTCAGAAAGATTTGGAGAGCATGGATTGATGTCCGGTCCCTCTTATTCCCAAGAGCGAACAACCCCCAAAACAAAGAGCACAAACAAAAGCCTTCCCCCCACCAAGATTTGAAAGTATCTTGTCCCCTTATTGGTCCTTTGGGTCAGGTGTCAGCCAGGTTACCTGAGCTTCTTAACCCTTTACAGGTAAAAGGATTTTGGTGTCTCTGGCCAGGAGGGATTTTATAGTATTGTACACAGGAGGGCTGTTACCCTTCCCTTTATAGTTATGACACTCTGTGAGTCAGAGGCTCCTCATTTGCTGTTGGTAGCGGACCTGCCCAATTTCCCAATATGAAGCAGTTAATGCGAATGTCACCTACTGGCCAATGAGCACGCAGTGTCATGAAGCTTCCCTGTTGCTGCCCCCATCAAAATTCACATCTCTGCAAGTATTTACAAGCAACCACAAATGAAGCTGAACAACACAGATGTACAACACAGCTCTGCCTCAGACGGTTTATTGTGGAAGTGTCTCAGGAACATTTATGAACATTTCTGTCAGTACTCAAACTCGATTGGTTACTCAGACTTGAGTCAAATGGTTTTGGTGAACTAACACAAACACAACAAACCCACCTGAACTAAATCTCCCTGGGGGTTGCTTTGAATTTGGGGTCTGTATGAACCCATAAAATAATTCATTATCATAATGAAACTAGCGAGGTTCATTGCCCTAACTGCCCTCAAAAGACCTCAGCCTCCCTTCCCACCAAATTAATCTTTATGTGCCTACAATGGCATGTCTAGTGTCCTACAGGCCCCCTTCCTCCTGAAGTCTATCAGAGGGGGCCATCTTGTATCTGGGGTATGACTTTGTCAATGCCAACTGATGAAACATCACTACTTTAATGCTTCATGTACAGATCTTGTCTCCTTAACAAAAAAATTATCTACATAGATGAAGTATACTGAATATTCTGTCTTTAAAGTGTTATATGGAAGAGTCTGGAGTTGTGTCGTGTCATCTCCCTCCCTTTTCAGAAAGCTATTGATGCCAGGACCAATGAAGGAAGAATTTGGATCCAGCTGAACCACAATGCGCTCATGTTGTTTGCGTCTGTTATTAATCCAGAGTTACAGTTTAAAACATACTCTGCTGTGTCTTTCGTTAGTGATCCTTCCAGGGTTCCTGAGCTGTGGGTTTTGCAGAACACTCTCAGATTACAGCCCATAGCTATTCAGCCACATGAGAGAACATGACCTGGTGTGAGAGGTGGGCTATGTTAATTTGTATGATGCGAGAAGTGCAGGTCTTCTTTTCATTTGGCAAGTGCTGAAACAAATGGAAATAGCAAGGAACAAGACAGCAGGTGCAGGGAGCCAGGGTCTCATGCTCTGGGTTCTAGGCAATCAGACCTGGTGGTTGGAGCAGTGGGCAAGAACAGGTACCAAGGATGAAAGCCATACATAGAGTCAGGACCGGGTCAAGGGCATCGCTGAAACTGGGATCTGGGGACAGGCCACAGGTCAGAGTCGGTACAAGCCAAATCAGGATCAAAAGCTGGCCAAAGGCGAAGCCAGGTTGGAGTCAGTCCAAGGGTCTGGAAGTCAGGAGGTGGGTGCAGGGCTGGAGTGGGTATGGAACAGGGCTGGACTAGAGTTGGTATAGGGCATGGAGAAGGCAGAAGTGAGCTGGAACAAGGCTCAGATGAGGCTGGCGCAAGGGCAGGTAACACATTGAGGCAGCAGGAGGGTTCCTAGCCGAGTGGTGCTGTTGCACTGACTAACTTGCAGCTCTGGCGGTGAGAATGACCTGTGCCTGGGGATCATCTGACCTGGGCTCTGCCCAGGGATAGGTTGCTGTGGAATGCCCGAGAGATGAGTCACCGCAGGCTTGGCTGGAGATGTGAGTCATTGTAGCTGAGTGACCAGCCCTGATCTGGCTATGGGTTCACCTCACACAGGGCGTCTGTGAGCATGTAGGAGAAGTGAAAGTAGAATGTCGGAGTTAAAGGGGAAAATTAAGACTACATCCTAAGATTCAATGCTGAATTTGTTAGTCTCTAAGGTGCCACAAGTACTCCTGTTCTTCTTAATGCTGAGGTAGTCACAATTATATGGATCAGTGCCTGTTTCCCCCAGTATTGGGCCAGATTCTTGGCTAGCTCTATTGACTGCAGTAAAGCTACACTATTTACCCCAGCTGAGAATCTGCCCTGTTCTTTTCAGATAGTAATATGGAAGACAACTGGAAGAGATTGGAGCAACACTTCCTAATCTTTATGAAGGCTTCTTGAGTAGATAAAAAAAGGAGAGGATTTAAAAGAGGCAGTCTTGCTTCAAAGTGCTTAACACATTAGCAGAGCAAGCAGGGGACAATGAACCTACACTGAATGAGATCTGAACAATGTTTAGGAATTCTTGTAACCCTAAAAATGCAAATAGCATAGATTCTGGCATCATTACTACCTGGAAGCAGTGGGATTGATAAGAAAGCAACAGAATTGAGAGGAAGAGCTCAAGACTGGGAGTTTGGTAGCATTGTAATCGAAAGACACAAATGAAGATGATAACGGCAAAACATTGAAATGCTTGTATAGGGCTATTAAACAAATTAGGGCTCAGGATAACGTGCCCTGATAAGAATCTGTACGAGCAAACTGAATATGCCTCCGACTCAAAGCCTATGCCATGGGTAAAAACAGGGGCTGTGAAGTTGTCGCACTTGGAAACGCACCTAACTCTCCTCAGATGTCACCGCAACAGATCTACCTCAGAGAAGGGATGCAAATCTGTGGCAGGAATAGACTGCCAGCCTGTACTCTTTCTAGGGACAGTGTTGAGATAACCAAAGTCCCAGAGCTGATCCAGCAGAAGCTTGGTATTTGACTCTGTATATAAGGAGGTTTCCTATAAAATTCAGACTCGATACTGGGGCTAAGGCTAATATTATCCCAGCACATATTTTAACACAGATTCCGGGTCCAGTCTGCATATGACAGCCTAATTTTATGCTAGTAACATGTGGTGTCTCTAGGACAGAATCTGAAAGAGAAATCACCTTCACAGCAGCAACAGCCAAGGACTGTTTTTTACTATTAAAATGTCTAACAACTATTGGGTAAAGAAGCTGGCCCTGATCTCAACCTAATTCGAAGAACTGGAACTGTACGCATCTATGCACACACCATCAAAGAAGAACTAGTGTTGCCAAAGTATAAGAAAAGGCAAGAGCCCTTATATATGTCAGAGGAAGGTATGATCCAGCCAACATGGGGCTGGCTACACACGCACTGTGCTTGGGGTTCGAGCTTCCATGATCGTTCGTCATTACTGTCCGTTTCTAGCAGGAAGTTCTATAATGCAATGCCCTCTCTCTCCCTCTCCTGGCTCCCAGGGTTAGGCATGATTTTCCCAATTGCTTTTTGGTTATGTAAACCCCCCACAAGATAAAACGACACTTCAGGGGATTTTAGGGATTGCTGGATTTCTAGTATAGTACATCCCAAGTGAAGCAGCTTTGATGGATCCCCTGAGAAAGTTGCTACAGGATGACATAATCTGGCAGTGGGCACCATAACAAGACAAGACACTGCAGCAACTGAAAATGACAGCCTGCAATGCACCAGGAGTTGGATTCTGTGATCCTAACAATCAGCTCCCTATTCAAACAGATGCATCTAAAGACTGGTTAGGAGCCTGGTCATTGCAAGATGCAGGTATTGTGCCTATATTATGTAACAGAGGCAGAAAACATTACACCCAAATTGAAAAAGAACTATTGCATTTCCCACCAAAAAATGCCATCCCGTACCTAACAAGGTGCTTGTAACAAGGTGCTCTTCCCCAGGACTCACTGCCCTACCCACAGTCTCTTTTATGCAGTTTTGTTGTCCAAACTTAGGTCAAATCAATAACAACACAGTTCCCTGGGCTACAGCTCTCAGGAGTTTCCCCTCTACAGTTCTCAGGTTCCTTCTACTGCTCCTCCCAGGGACTCAGGCAGACCTTAATCAACTGGGCTCCCTATTCCCAGGGAGCAGGTAGTGAAAGCCCCATGTCTACTCTCACTGCCTCTTCCTGGCTCACCCAGGCTCCCCATCACCTGGTCTCTCCGGCTCTAAGCCCAGGTGCCCTATTTTAAAGCTTAACTGGGATCAGCTGATCACTCATAGAGGCACTGGCCTTGTTCCTTCTTAAAGGGCTAGGGTAGATCAGTCTCAATCTGAGATGACTGACAAGAGTGCTGACTGTGTGGTGACCTTTATCATGCAGACGCTTGTCTGATAGGAACTGAGATCACCAACTTGCTTCATACAGGACACCAGACAACCTTCAAATGGCAGTCACTTTCAGTCTCTACTAACCTGGGGTGATAAAAATCAGTGACCTATCAGTGAAAGACTCTCTGATCCATAACCAGTCCTGTGAGTGGATGCAGAATTTCCCCATCCCTTCATATTTTCATTTAACGTCATCATCCCTAAATTGTTTATTTTGGAGCCTGAAGTCTTCCTATCTCCCACTGCATCAACTGGTGTGTTAGTCCTGCTGTTTGTGCCATGCTTTCCCGTTGTTCCTTTTGAGCTCACTCGCAACATGTGTTCGTTTCTGTTTTCCCCTCTGGTACGCCACCAAGATATTTGCTGTGATTTTGTCTTTGTTGTTTGTACCTGCTATTACTTCTATTGATAGTGTCTAAATTGAATTCCCATACAAATGCCCTTTGTTTCAAATGATGCTAAGGATGATGGTACAGATTGTTCACGTTTTATTTCTATTGAAGTCAACGGGAGCTTTACCTGGCTAAACAATGCAGGGTCACCCCTATGTTATGTCAATCACAGCTCAACTTTGGATTTAAAGAGCTACTGAAAATAGGTGTTGGGGTCTCTTGTACACATAACACCTATTACTTCCTATCCAGTGGGGTCACAATGTTTGTCCTTAAATGTGATCAGAGGGTTTTTGTAGACTGGGTCTTTACCAATTCACATTACACCTCTGATAATTAAACATAGCTTGCCTTTGATTTTCAGTAACCTGCAGGAAATACGGTAAAGTTATTTATATTATATATTTTGATTATTCTTTAATTGTTTAAAAGATGGTTTTACAGTAAATTTTGTAATTCTCCTTTTTCTTTTGGATACAAACACTTCCACTTTAAAGGGACATGGTCAAGATAAAAAAATCAGTTTAAAATAAAATGTTCTCAGGCAAACATTTCTCTTCATAGTGAGCCAAATTTTCAAAAATGGCCTCTGTTTGTACCTGTGCAGTTTTGTCCACACAGTTTCTTGCATGCGCTATTTTTGAGCACTCTGACATATGTGCACAAATGATAGCATTACAAATATGAGCCCCATTTGTGTGCACAACCAGAGGGCAAATTTCCTAACTGAGATGTAGTCGTATGTGGAAAAGTCCTCCTAGGAAGTGGTGGAAGCTCTATTGCTTGGGATCTTTAGGCTAGTCAAAACACTGGCGAATGGACTGTAGGGAACAGCCCTGTAGTATCTGGGACAGGGTGATCCAACAGGTCTTTTCTATCTCTAGATTTTATGAATCTCCAAAGGGAATTACAAACAGATAGAGGCTGGATTGAAGCCCCTTTACAGATTTGCCCCTCCCTAAATTTGGGACCCAAACTACTCAACAGTTTGCCCCTAAAATGTTTATTTTTCATTCTCTTTGCTTGTGATCTCCTGGTTAGTCTAGAAAAATCTGTGTGGCTTGTTAAGAACATGAAAATAGAAACACGCACTTAGAAATTCCTATTGTTCTTCAGAGAGCTTACTGCCTAATGTCCTGCAGAGCTGTGCCTGGGTCCCATCTGTCAAGATAACAGCTGCCACTTTTTCCCGAGTTAGTTGATAAGATCCTAGAATCAAAAGTTACAGCTGGAGAAGATCTATTTATAACAACAATCAATGCTGCTATAGCCCCTTTCAGCTGCAGCTCTGAAGGCACTTGAGAAGTATTCCTCAATTAAACCTCCCTAGACCCCTGAGTTAGGGTAAACCTCATAATTAATACTGTTATTCCCGGTTGTGCCACCGATTCACTGTCTGACTTGGTCAAATCAGTAATCCCTATTTTATAGAAGGGTAAACTGAGGTTTGGTTACTTGGTCAAGGCCCCACAGGTAGTTGATGGCAGAACCAAGTCATTAAGACTCTCAGTCCCGTGCTTTGATCACAGTCCCACACAATTCCATCTCCTTTCAGGATTGCTCCCTACAGAATACTCTCTAGGGCTTGGTTCACTTTAATTTTAAATGTCTTTAAGCCAGATCCTCAGCTGGTGTAAATCTGCTGAAGTCAGTGGAGCTGTGCCAGTTTACACCAGCTGAAGATCTGGCCCTTTACCAGCAGCAACAGGGACTGAGTTAAACCTGGTCAAAATGGCATAAGGAGATTGTCTCCGCTGACAGTACACCTCTACCCCGATATAACACGAATTCGGATACAACGCGGTAAAGCAATGCTCCACCTGTGCACTCCGGTGGATCAAAGCAAATTCGATATAACGCGGTTTCACCTATAACGCGGTAAGATTTTTTGGCTCCGGAGGACAGCGCTATATCGAGGTAGAGGTGTATTTCAGCATGTAGTCTGAGAGTTTACTGGCAGAGGGATATATATAACTCTGCTAGTGTCTGCACTGTAGCACATGAAGCACCGTTTACATTGAAAACAAGATTGGGAAGCACTAATCTGTGTGAAAGCAGACTTGTTCCTAGCAGCTGGGAAGAATAAATTATACACAGTTTAACAGATTTGCACCTTTGATCAGTATAACCTATATTTTTAAAAAAGATGATAGATTTTGTAACAATCTGGAAAAATAACGCACTGTGACCAAGGCGCTCTTTGGAACGTTGGAGCCAATGACAAAGATAAAGGGTGTAGATATACTAACGTGCAGTCATAAAGCAGGATGACACCTCTGACCATAAAATGCTGATGATATTGTATATACTTTGTTAATAAACCCTTGGCAGGGTTCACACAAAGGCTGGAGTTAACCATTATCACATATTATTTATAGAGTACTGTCAGTATGCACATTACTGTGCAGTAAGTGACTTCTAAACAGGTCCCCGAACAGACAGTCTGAAGGACCTGAGGCAGAATGATCTAGAGGAATAAGTTTAGGATGCAAATCAGGAAGTCCTGAGTTTTAAATCACACTCTGCCTGTGACCCACGGGGTAGCCTTCGGGATGTCTTAGGTATGTCTACGCTTCAATAAAAGACTTGCAACATGGCTGCGGCTGGCCCGGGTCAGCTGATTTGGACTCGCAGGGCTTGGGCTCCGGGGCTATAAAATTGCAGTGTAGAGGTTCGGGCTCAGGCTGGAGCCCAAGCTCTGAAACCCTGCAAGGGGCCTGGGGTGGGTGAAGACGGGGGGGGGGGGGGGTCTCAGAGCCCGGGCTACAGCTTGGCCAGAATGTCTGCACTGCAGTTTTATGGTCCCACAGCCCGAGCCCTGCAAGCCCAAGTCAGCTGACCTGGTCTCTGAGACTCGGTGCTCTGTTTTTTTATTGGAATATAGACATACCCTCAGGGATGTCTACATTGTACACTAAACCTTCTGACTCAGGTCTGAGCCCATGCCTTGCACAAATCAGTCTGACTCAGGTCAGCAAGCTCTCATGGTCTGGGTCCTAGGAACCTGCTAGGGAGGGGGTCAGAGCCTGAGTCCTGCCGTGACTTGGGTCTAGACCCGTCATTTTACAGTATGGTTGCAGTTACAGTTGGGTCAAGCCACAGACCCAAGTCAGAAGGTCTGCATAGTGCAGTATGGACGTGTTAGCATGGCTGTGAGAGCTGGCTCCAGCAATTGTAAGCCCAGGTTTACAATGCAATGCAGATGCTCAAGTGTGTGTTTGGAAACACTGAGTCCACAAGCCCAAGTTCCACTGACCCAGGTTTACGTCTCTGTCCATCCGTGACCAGGCTATTAGGGCCTTATGTAAAAGCGGTGATCTATTTCACCCTTCTACACTGGAAACTGCAGATATTTGTGCTGAAGTGTGGCTAGGGTTGCCAATTTTGATTGGATGTATTCCTGGAGATTTAATCATAGGACATAATCTTTAATTAAAAATTAATCTTTAATTCCCGGAGACTCCAGGCCAATCCTGGAGGGTTGGGAACCCTAAGGGAGGCACCAGGCAGTCCTGTGTGCTCTTATCCCACTGGTGCCAGTGATATCATGTCTTATTTTCCAACATGGAATCTGTGACTGGAGGAGATGGTGTGTTAGTAATTTTCAGGACATTTGCAGGGGGAGAGGATATTGCATAACACCTGTTAATACTATTATCCAGTGACCCCTTAAATAAAATACATTTCTGAGATAATTTCCCAATACAGATCAAAGTGCTGGATGCCCAAGATGATTATACTAGTGTTTGACTTCTGCACTGTGCATGTTTTATATATGCAGGAGATCATGTTTGAACTGTATTGTCTGTGTCTGACTTATTTAGATTATTAGTGACCTTGGTGTATTGACTGTCTTCTTTCATGGCTCAGGCAATCGGCACCCTTTTTTGTAAATCATAGTTGTTTCTTTCTAACATGTTTCTCTCTTTTCTTCCCATGTATTTGTCTTGCTCTTTCCAAAGAGTTTCTCTCTGTTGCACCCAAATACTTAATAGCTCAGTGGTTGCTAAATCCTTTGCAAGGTGTTAGATGCTTGCTCTGTTTGACAGCAATAAGGTTTCAGTAAGATGATCTTCCACATTAGAAGCATAACCATGTTGTGCATAAAGTAAATTGAATGTGACAAAGAACTTATCAGCAAGGGGGCTATAGGAAAGAGGGTATTCGTAAGACATTCATTTGGGGTATGGGCGATGGGTATTTTAAAAATAATGAATGCTCCCCAGGGTCAAAATACCATGTTAACAGGTTGGCACTAAGGTGTAATTCATTAATAATATTTCTTTTCATGGTCAAGTGTATTGTCCCTGAATACAGACAGCCTCTAAATCCAGTACCCTGCCTCCTAGACGCAACCTTTGGGAAGCTTGTCACTAGCTTTGGCCAAGGAAATCCAGTGTGCGAAGTTGCCAAGTGAAGCTTTCAACACAGCCTGTATTCAGAAGGGAGTGCAGCCAGTGTGAGAAGGAGATTTGGTAGACCAAAGTGTTGCCAATCCTGCCCAGAACAATAAGGTCATTGTAGGTTATATGACATTCTGGCGCACTATCATGAAAAGAATATGTAATAGAATCATTGTCAATTTGTATTAGGAAGTAGATCCACCAAGATTAGTAACTGGAGATGCTCACTCACGTGTTCACACTCACACACACATGTACCATAATGGTGAACCTATGACACAAAGTCAAGTCCGTTGGCAGGATACCTCAGTTGCAGGCATGTGCATCTTCGGACAGGAGGAAGATCGGAGTGATTAATGTGTGCATGATGGTGGGATAGGGAGACTGAGAAGGAAGAGGATGCCTGATTATATTGTTATTTTCTCTTGTTTGATTAGACGTTAGAGGTGTTTCCTTTCTTTGGGCCAGGTTCTGCTACTCACATTCACATGGTGCAGTACCTCACTCCTTGGGTAGTCTCACCTTGAATCCCCGCCACACTCCTCAATTGTACTTTGTATTCCTCCGCCACAGCCAAGGATCTGGAACACAGAGCCCTTCCCCAATATAATATAGTATATTACTGTGTAAACTGCTACAATGGTATATTTGATATTTATTGGGTAGATGCAAACTATTTCCATGGCTGTACATGCTGTGTAAAATATTGATATAAAAATTTATTGCATGGTTTCGTAGCATGCCCAGTAATGGCCCAATTAAAACACCCTTATTCCCATAAAATAGTACCTTACTCTGTAAGTCATCCCATTGATTGTAACGGGACTGCTCATGGAGTAATGCACTACTCAGCAAGAGTACGGGTAGCAGAATTAGGCCCCAAAACAATGTCTTAATTTTAGGCCAGGGGGCAGTAGAGGATCTGTAGCTGTCCTTACGGTTGATATGGAAATCCTATGAAACTCATTTTGGCCTTGAAGCCAAATCTACGCTTTCTTCCCTTTTGAAAATATACAAATCTATAAAGCAGTTAAGACAGAATAATGTCTTCCTATGGAATGAACTAGACATTTGCATGTCATTCCCTTGACTGTGAAGCCAACTAACATGCAAGGCTCAGTCATTTTGCCTTGTGGTTGTACATAACACTGGTATATGGCGTACTGTAATGCATTATTGAATAGTTGTCTATTGTGTCCCTGTTGGCCAATGTCAGCTGCATATTAAATAATTAATTATGTTGCTCTCTCTCTATATTCAGTATATATAATACAGAAAGGAAAGGAAAGGAAAGCAGCTAAGCTGCCTGCATTTGTCTTTTAAATATCGACCCTGATTGAAATATATAGGGGCAACAGAAGCTCAAAAGTAACTATCAGTCTTTACCTCTCCTGTAATTTGAGTTAGTAATTGTCTGTCATGGCACCAAATGCCAATACACGTCTCCCCAATCACCATCTCTCTTGTGCTAAAATTCTCTCAGAAATACTTAGGAACTTTTCTTAGGTGACTATAAACTGGTGGAATGACTCAGTGGTGAAAAATACAGTCACAGTCAGCAAATCTTTTTCAACAAAAGATCATGTTTATTCCTAGGGGGTAAACCTATGTTAACCTATGCAGGGAAAGAAATAGAAAGCTTCTCAGGTTGGGGTTCATATCCGGACTACACCTCTGGGTGTGGAGCCTGTCCTTCCCACAAGCATTCTCCCCTCACTGTCTCCTAAACAGCCATGCTCTCCAACTGCCAAAGCCCAAATATGGGACAGAATCAATGTGTGACAAAGACCCACAGTGAGGGGCACAAGAAATTATTCATGCAGAAAATTTGAAATTCTGTGGGATTCCTCCCATTAGTGTTTGTAAGACTTTTGCTGTAACCTCTGTGTGATGGGTTGGATCACAGAAACCCCCTTGGGGGCTATCAACTGATGTGCCAAGACTACTTCTGCCCCTGCTTTCCCTGCCAGCTTTGGACTCCAGCACCCTGTCTTGTTGAGCCAGACACGCCAGTCTGCTCCAGCACAGACCCAGGGTCTGAACCACGTACCCCAAAGCTGAGACTTAACTGAAAGCAACTTGAAAAGTGTTCCTGTCTTTAGCACTCAGATGCCCAACTCCCAATGGGGTCTAAATCCAAATAAATCCGTTTTACACTGTATAAAGCTTATGCAGGGTAAACTCATAAATTGTTCGCCCTCTATAACACTGATAGAGAGATATGCACAGCTGTTTGCCCCCCCCCCCAGGTATTAATACATACTCTGAGTTAATTAATAAGTAAAAAGTGATTTTATTAAATGCAAAAAGTAGGATTTAAGTGGTTCCAAGTAGTAACAGACAGAACAAAGTGAATTACCAAGCAAAATAAAATAGAACATGCAAGTCTATGTCTAATACAATAGGCAGCCACTGTTTACATGCTACCCTGAATGTCCTCAGGTAGACTTCTTATGTGGATTAGAGCCTTCCAAAATTCATTGTCCTTTAAGTGTTTCTTGATTGGGCACTTAATTTGCACATTCCTTTCTCAAGAAGCTGACCAAATGCTTTACTAAGGCTACTTAGAAATCAAGCAAGTACACAGCCAATATTCATAACTTCGAATACAACAATGACACATGCATTCAAATAGGATGAATACATTCAGGAGATCATAACCTTTACAGAGATATGTTATATGGCATATGTAGCATAAAACATATTCCAGTTATGTCATATATACATTCATAAGCATATTTCCAAAAAGCTTTAGGGGTGCACTGTCACACTCTATACCAAGAGTGTTTATTTCTGATGCAGATAATTTTCAGCAGTTAAAAAGTGAGGGGTCATGAAGTTTGGGTGGAACTGAGGTAACTTTGGGACTGAGATTAGGGACACTGAGAGGTATGCATGCACCCACTATATAGTCCTTCCCCCTGGGCAAGAGAAGAAAGAAGATGCTGAGCTTAATCTGTTGTTTACTGGGGAGCAGGTAGTGCTCTTGCCTGACACAGTGAAAAATTCCTGGCTGTGAATCTATGTGAACTGTACTTTTGCAGTGATGATGAACTGGCGAACGAAGGTGTAAGATGAGTGGGGCAGATGAGTGACCTCTCTACCCGCATGCATGTGAGCACTTTGTGCCCTTTGGTTATTTCTCTGGGAACAAGTACAAGATACTGACTGAGCTTGCCAAAAAGAAAAGAAGAAGAAGAAAAAGCAAAAAAGTTAACTGCTGCTTCGATCCTCCTGTCCAGCACTGATGCACACTTGAACTGCTTAGTTCTTGGTGGAATGGAATATGGTTCTCTCTAAATTTCTGCAACCAGTTCTAATAATTTGAATTACTGCTACATACAAGGGGGCAAATTTTTTGTCAGTTAGTATGGTGCAGATTTCATAGAATCATAGAATATCAGGGTTGGAAGGGACCTCAGGAGGTCATCTAGTCCAACCCCCTGCTCAAAGCAGGAGCAATCTCCAACTAAATCATCCCAGCCAGGGCTTTTTCAAGCCGGGCCTTAAAAACCTCTAAGGAAGGAGATTCCACCACCTCTGTAGATAACCCATTCCAGTGTTTCACCACCCTCCTAGTGAAAAAGTTTTTCCTAATATCCAACCTAAACCTCCCCCACTGCAACTTGAGACCATTACTCCTTGTTCTGTCATCTGCTACCACTGAGAACAGTCTAGATCCATCCCCTTTGGAACCCACTTTCAGGTAGTTGAAAGCAGCTATCAAATCCCCCCTCATTCTTCTCTTCTGCAGACTAAATAATCCCAGTTGCAGTAACAAGTCAACAGAATTGCTCCCTATTTACACAGATTTAACTGACAGCAAATTTGGCTCAAGGTTTCTATGGCAGAAGGTTTGTGGCACTACAATAAAATGTAATATACACTCTAATTCATTGGTTTTCAACCTTTTTTCATTTACGGACTGCTAAAAAATTTCAACTAGAGATGCGGACCCCTTTGGAAATCTTAGACATAGTCTGTGGATCCCCAGGGGTCCACAGACCACTGGTTGAAAACTGTTGTATGGTAACAACAATCTTTCGTGGACCCCTTGGACATAGTCTGTGGATTCTCAATTGCCTGCTGACCATGGGTTGAAAAACGCTGTCCTAATTCAAAGGCCGCTGAAGTCAATGAAAGGACACCCATTGATTTAACTGGGCTTTAGATCAGGACCACACATAGCAACGTTAACCTGGCTATCTATACTGCATATGCTACACATAGTATTTTTATTAGTAGTTATGCTGTTAACATTGTACCTTAAGAGAAACACTATGTACTTGACCTACCATTGCTATAAGATTGCCCTCCCCCCGCGCCCCGACCCTTGCGATTTTTGGGAAGAGGGTGATTTGAGACTGAAGAAACAACAGTTTTGAGAGGGTTAGTGAATTATCTATAGGTGCATGTGATAATAATCTTGGTGGTGTTTATGAATATTTCAATTGCTTAATTTATTTGTTGTTTTATTGTAGGGATTGTGTAGATTTTAAATGGTGTAAGTTTGGCAGATGTGGCAATTTCCTGCAATATCTTTGGGGAGATCTTACTGTATTAAGTTTATGTATCATTGTGGGCCAAGGATTGTGTATAATCCCATGGGAGAGGATGACCTCAGCTCCTCCAGGAACTAAGAACAATGGGGCAGGGTTGACGGTGATTAGGCAAATTCACTCAGGTTGTAGCACCTCCAGAGAAGTACCATCCAGTGGAGAGATATACATATATTAGTTCAAACTGGATTCTCCAGAGGCCAACAGACAAAGAAAGGGCTTTTGGATAAATAGCCTGAGTTTAAACTGACTCAGGGCCTTCTTTCTCATCCAGCAAACAGACAGGACTTTCTGTCGAAGGGGGGCCCCGTTCCTTCCTGGGAAAGATTGGCTGCCACTTGGAATGTGGTGCTCTAGCCCCCGCACCTCCTGCATTACTGAGCTGCCACTTGTCCCTGGGGAGCAGGGCTGAACCAGAAAGAGAACCTTTCCACCACTGCTGTTCATTTCCAGTTTGGTTCCTCCATCAGGTGGTGGCCCCTGTGCAAAGTAGGCTCTGAGCTCTGCGGGAGCTCTTGGCACCACCTTCCTCCTTGTGCCCTGGTGCCGGAGCTTGGCCGCGCACACCAGAGAGTTGATGTGGCACAGGCGTGCCCTGGCAGGTATATTACAGCTGCGTCTAACCATCTTCTCGCTATTTCGCTGAAGGGGGTCTCTTTGTGTGTGGTCTATATCCAAAGCTAAGAACTAGCAGGGTGGAAACCATTTTTAGAGACATGTAACATGAGAATGTTGGTTTCCAAAACTGGTGGAGGTGAAACTTGTCACCTGTGGCAGGGTGGGTCTCAGAACTGACTCAGTCAACACTGACAACAGTCGACATCCACACTAGGGAGGTGACACTGTGCCAGTGGAGTGTCTCCTGAAAAGTGATCCCAGCTTTCTGGACTGGACAAGTGCTGCAAGGACTGACCATTGGGTGAGAAATATCTTACTAGACAGGAAAGGAACTTGTTAATAAGTATAGGCTCTAGAATGCATTTGATATTTTTCTTTTACCTGTAACTCTTGTTTCCAATCCTCTTATTTGAATCTTTAACGCAAGCTTTTTTAGCTAAACTTTTATTTGGTTGTACTATAGACACGTCTGGTGTCTTGTGCTAAGTCGAGTGTTGAACCGAGGTGAAGCCAGTAAACTGGGGTGCATGGCTTCCATGGAGACGGCGGATCGGTGTACATTGTGGCTGTCCAGGAGACAAGGGACTGGGTGCTCTAGTGTATAAGGTGGGGTGTGCAAATGACTAGCCTGCAGAGGGAAAGAGCGGGGTTTATGGAGCACAGAGTGGAGTGCGTGTGTTGCCTGCAGCTGGAAACTTTGGGAGAATGCCCCACGGTGGGCACAGACAAGACTCCCTCACGCTGTAAGCAGGTGGTAGTGATTCACCCCAGACACCTTGGTTAACACCAAAAATGTCACAGCTGCCATGGGTGTGAAGTCTCTGTGGGTGGTCAGGTCAGGTCCCAGGGGGAGCTGGGGCCTGTGCATTTCCTGCCAGAGGTGACACACTCAAAAGTAACCAGCTGGTCCCAGCTGCTGGCGGTACCATCTTGACCCCAGCTCCCCCTGCCCTGGGGATCACAACAGCAGTGGCTACCAGCGTCGCACCCACGTCCTGCGGCACCGGACCTACATGGAGCTCACAGTGCTGGTGGACCAGTGATTGCCATGCTCTGACTCCCCTGCTTTGCCCCCTGCCCTGGAACCCCACTGACCCCACCTGCGGGGCACCTGAACTAAAGGAGGGCCCCACTCCCTGCCTGTGAGCCCAGCACCCATGAGCCCATCTCCTCATCCCAGGGCCCGTGAGATCTGGGGATGGGGACAAGGTGTCAAATGCAACTACTTTGTGGAAACAAGCTCATTCCCCGCACCGATAAGATAGGAGTGGTGGCTACTGACACAACTGATAATTGTTTGGTGGTATGAGTTCCCTAATGAGTTTACCTAATGTCCGGGCAGTGTTATTTAGCTGTTGCTATGTGTGGGCTTTGAACAGAAGTGTGAGTTAACGCAGGAGGCGCTTTATGACCTTATTATAGCTCTATTGCTCAAAGCCCTTTTACTTTATTACTCGTATTCTGTGGAGTGTAGGACGTTCAGTTCCTCGTGTTGCCTTTGGAAGCTATGAGGAGGCGCAATTGCTTTCGTTTCGTAGCTTAGGGACAAAGTTTGAGAACCCCCGCTCTAGGGATGAGGTCATTGGACTGGGCGACAGGAGATCTGGGCTCTTATCTTAGATCTGACACAGACCTGCACTCTGACCTTGGGCAAATGGCTTCCCCACTCTTTGCCTGTGTTTCTTGCCCACTCTTTGTCCCCTTGGCTATTTAGCTTGTAAAGGCTATTTAGCTTTAGGTGTGTTTGTACAGTGCCTAGCACAACAGGGGCCACAGTCTTGGTTGGGGTTTCTAGCTGCTACTCAATACAAATCATTACAATATAGTTCTACAATCAGTTACTTCCTGTTAGAACCTGTGATGCCTCTGGGTGAGGGTCTCTTGCCTTATAAATCTTGGATTGGCCTTTTTTTTTTTTAAAAGGAAATATATGATTGATCTGACCAACACATCAGTCTTCACTCCATCCCCTCAGCACTTAACTTCAAGCTTAGTTGGAACTGAAATCGTTTGTGTTGTTTTGGCAGGGATGCTACAGAACGGAAAGAAGTTTGATTCCTCCAGAGACCGAAACAAGCCTTTCAGGTTCAAGATCGGCAGACAAGAAGTCATTAAAGGATTTGAGGAAGGAGCTGCACAGGTACAGAAGGATGATGCTGGCTGAATTTCAATTTAGCTGGAGTGCATGCCGGCATGTTCAGTACAATAATGATGGTTTAACATCAGGGTAAGCAAGTGAAAATCACAGTCTATAATCCTGGGTGTTTTTTCTGATGGTGAGGTGCATACTAACGTAATATTTCTTAGTCCTTCATTGATTATTCTAATTGCGATGGCCAGAACTCAGGGGTTGATCATGATGGCTTGGCTTTGCACATGCTTCTCCGGGTGGGCTGTGGAGGATGGAATCCTCTCCTGTCTGTAAATCACTCAGCATCCACAACCTCCTGAGCTCCCCTTCTACAAGGTGAGCGGAGGGTTGGCTTATAGATCCACCTCGTCAGTGCAACCCACCCAGCCCCTACAATGATCCAGCATGGTAGTGTGTCATGGAGCAGCATCCATGCAGTTGCACAGTAGAAGGTTAGTCCTGCTGCATTTGATGCCTTCCACTCAGGGCCGGTGCTACCAGGCCCGGCTCTGGCTTTTTTGCCGCCCCAGGCAAAAAAGCCTCCGGCCGCCGCCCCTCCCTCCCCCCAGCGCGGCAGGGAGGGCGCCGAGCCCGGACGCGGGCCGCTCTCCCCAACCGGCCGGAGCGCAAGGGAACGGGGAGGGCGGCGAGCCCGCCGCGGCTCCGCTGGCAGCTGGACCCCCGGGAGGAGGGCGGCGAGCCCATCGCGGCACCGCTCACCCCGGCGGCCAGAGCGCCGCGGGGAGGGCGGCAAGCCAAGTCGCGGCCCCACTCTCCCTGGCGGCCAGAGCGCCGCGGGGAGGGCGGTGAGCCCATTGCAGCTCTGCTCTCCCTGGCGGCCAGAGCCGGAGTGCCGCGCCGCACCGGGCCGCCCCCTTCCAGGTGCTGCCCCAAGCACAAGCTTGGTGGGCTGGTGCCTGGAGCCGGCTTTGGGTGCTACCATTTAGGCCAACTAGGCAGTTGCTTAGGGCGCCAAGATTTGCGGGCACCAAAAAGCGGTGCCCCCAATTTTTTTTTTTTTTTACAGCGGCCGCTGCGCTGGGAGGGAGAGGGAGTCTGAGCCGCCGGCAGGCAGCCCAGGGGTTCCCCTGGGTCAGCGCGCCGCCGGCAGTCCAGGGGTTCCCCGGGTCAGAGCTGCCGCACGGATCCCAGGGCCGGGGGATGGGGAGCTGCCGCAGGGGGGTGCCTCAGGGCGGGGGGGGGGGGGAGCTGCCGCAGGGGGAAGGGGCGCCTCAGGGTGGAGGGGGGGCAGGGAGCTCCCGCAGGGATGGGGGGGGGCGCAAGGTGGAAGTTTCGCCTAGGGCGCGAAACTTCCTTGCACCGGCCCTGCTTCCACTGAATTTGACCCTCACTGAATAGGATACAGAACTGTGCTGTTAAGTCTCTATGACATTCCACTCATGACTGCACAATGTAATGTTCAATGATCAATGTGAAACCAAGGGCAAGGAAAAGGAAGCTGCCCTCAAGTCATTAAGGCTTCAGTGTCTGGAGGCTGCATGGCCGTCCCTCTCTGTCAGTCTCTGAGGGAGGCCACATCTCCTCGCTGTCGCATACCTGTAAAGGTGCTCAAAGCGGGGAGTTAGCTTCACCTAGTGCTCCATCTATGAGCCCCAGGCCCAGTCAGGGAGGGGCAGCAAAGCAATGAGAAGGCTCTCGCTTGCAATCAGGGCAGCATGGCTATGCAGTCTATGAGCCCCAGTAGGGGTGAGCACCATAAAGTCGAGAGGCTCAGGTAAGGGTGAGCACCTAGAGAGTCTAGGGCAGTGGTGGGCAACCTGCGGACTGCATGTGGCCCATCAGGGTAATCCGCTGGCGGGCCGCCAGACAGTTTGTTTACATTTGCACGGCCGCCCGCAGCTTCCAGTGGCCCGCACCGCTTCCCGCAACTCTCATTGGCCAGGAACGGCGAACTGCGGCCACTGGCAGCTGCGGGCGGCTGTGCAAATGTAAACAAACTGTCTGGTGGCCCGCCAGCGGATTACCCTGATGTGCTGCATGCATAGGTGCTGACTGTGAGTGCTCCGGGGCTGGAGCACCCACGGGGAAAAATTAGTGGGTGCTCTGCCAAGTTCCCCTCCCCCCCACATCACCTCTGCCTCCTCCCCTGAGCGCACTGCGTCCCCACTTCTCACCTACCTCCCAGCACTTGCCTCTGCAAAACAGCTGTTTCGCGGCGTAACAAGCTCCGGGAGGGAAGGGAGAGGAGCGGGAACGCGGTGCACTCAGGGGAGGAGGCGGGGAAGAGGCGGGGCCGGGGATTTGGGGAAGGGGTTGGAATAGGGGTGTGGGGATGGAGTTGGGATGGGGACTTTGGGGAAGAGGTTGGAATGGGGGCAGGGCAGGGGCGGGAGGGGGCTGGGAGCAGAGGGGGCGTTGAACACCCACCGGCGCCAGCAGAAGTCGGCACCTATGGTTGCGTGCGGCCCACAGGCCGCAGGTTGCCCACCACTGGTTTAGGGGCTCAGGCAAGCCTGACCACCAATAACAGTCTAGGGGGCTCAGGCAGGCATGCCTGAGGAGTGCAGGCCTCCTGGTCTAAAGAGGGGGAGTAGTGCCACCCCAGGGGTGGGGTGGCAGGGGGGACTCAGGCCCGCCCAACTCTACCACATCCCAGCCCAGGACCCTAACAACGGCAGTGTGATCCGCCACTGGGCCAGCAGGGATCCACCCGCAACACGCTGACCTTGTATCAGGCCAGCTCCCAACCAGACTGTTGCCTGGTTTCCCTGGGCTGCTTCCTACTCTCCCCCTCGGGTGTATCTGCATCTGTCGTCTCGGGGAGCTCTGGCCAGTCCACTGGCGGCAGCCGCGGCAGCTCCTCGGCGTCTTGGGTGGCCGGCAGCCTGGGGAGATCCAGCCAGTCCTTAGGTGGCAGCCCTGGCAACTCTTCAGCATCTTGGTCGGCCAGCGATCCTGGGAGCTCTAGCCAGTCCTCAGGAGACAGCCCCAGCAGCTCCTCTGCAGGCTCCAGCAGCAGGCATGATGCATCCATCTCCTGTGGTGGCTCCAGACCATCTGAGCTGCAGGGCCTGCCATTTGTACTTCCCCTTCCTGTCCTGCCCTTCCGCTTCTGGCGGGGCGGACATGGCTCTCCTGGTTCAGCCCACCAGGGGGCGTGTTGTGGTCCCTGCCTGTCAGATTCTGAGGGAGGCCATGCCTCCTCGCTACAGTGTCATCCCAATAAAACCCAAATGCAATCTATTTTAATATAATGCATGTTTCCCATAGGCACCTTAGCTGCAGTGCCACTCTACACAGAGAGAGAAGCTGAGCTATGTTTGATATACAGAGCTAACAAGGCCAGGGTGCGAACTCACTGCAACAGCACATTTCTGGGTCCCAAAGGTCAGACTGGATGAAGGATTTGCTTGAGCTTGTTACTAATGCATAAAACAAGGTGGGGGAACAGGACAAATAAGAAACAATCCAGATGCTAGTACAATCCTACCACTGTGCTGTTTCAGATACGAATGGACAAGAATCCGGTTCCTAACCACATTACTCCCATCTCTTAAATCATAAATGCCTTGAGGATACGAGTTCATTCTAGGAATCCCAGATGTTCAGTTCTCCCTACCATTCAAGCTGCATGCTTTAGTAATAGTAGTAAAATGTATTATTTGTATTATGGTAGAACCTAGAGATAAGATCAGGATTCCTCTGTACAAACATAGAATAAACGACAGTCCCTGAAGAACTAACTAGACCAGCGGTTCTCAAACTGTGGGTCGCGACCCCATGTTAATGGGGTCCCCAGCGCTAGCTTAGACTTGCTGGGGTCCGGGGCCGAAGCTGAAGCCCAAGCACCACCGCCTGGGGCCGAAGCCTGAGGGCTTTAGCCCTGGGCTTCGGGACTCAGATTACAGGCCCCTGCCTGGGACTGAAGCCCTTGGGCTTTGGCTTTGCCTCTCCCACTCCCCTGGGGCTCGGGCTGGCTCAGGCTTCGGTCCCCCCTCCTGAGGACATGTAGTAATTTTTATTGTCAAAAGGGTGTCGCGATGCAATGAAGTTTGAGAACCCTTGAACTAGACAAATCAGCAAATGGTTGGAGGGAAGGGAAATAACACACAAACAGAGTGAATAATGTGGTGGTTTGCAAATGCCCTGTAAGTGCCATGCTTTTTGTTTAATGATGTAGATGTTGGCACAGAGAGACGATATGTGTATATGCTTAGTCCTGGGACTAGTATGAAAACTCATGATGGGGTCCCAAAAATAGCATGAATCTGAAAGACCATTTAAGGTCAAAAAGGGGAACAGATTTATCCCTGTTAGAAGCCGACTCAGCTAAAGCTCTGGCAGTGATTCCAAATAAGTCAATTTATAGCCTCCCAGAACACCCCGACTACCTTCCCTAAATTAATTATGTAGCCTAAATCCTTTTCAATAATCTGCCTAGAAACAAATTAGCCTCTAGCTCCACCTAGTGGATTGTTACACTAGGAATTAATAACAGGTTTCAGAGTAGCAGCCGTGTTAGTCTGTATCCGCAAAAAGAAGAACAGGAGTACTTGTGGCACCTTAGAGACTAACAAATTTATTAGAGCATAAGCTTTCGTGGACTACAGCCCACTTCTTCGGATGCATTCTATATGCATTCTATATGCATCCGTAGAAGTGGGCTGTAGTCCACTAAAGCTTATGCTCTAATAAATTTGTTAGTCTCTAAGGTGCCACAAGTACTCCTGTTCTTCTTTTTAGGAATTAATAATAATTACTGAACACTTTGACAACACCTTCCAGCTCAGGATCTTAAAGTGCCTTGGGAACATGAACACATTAAACCTTGGAACACACTTATGAGGGCGGTTGGTAGCATTATCCCCATTGGATAGACGGGGAAACAGGCAGACAGGTTAATGGACTGAACATTGAAGACAATGATGTCGACGAAAATGGGAGATGCAAAGCACTCTGGAAATCACATGTTGGCTTCAGCAAAGCACTTCTCCACATGCATCCCAGTCAATTTAAGCACATGCTTACGTGTCTTACTGAGTTGGAGCCTTTCTGAATCCAGAGCCTTGATCCTGTTAAGTGTTGAGAGCCTCTTGTGACTTGTCAGGTATCCATAACTCCCACTGCAATCAGGTTTTGCAAGAGCTCTGCAGCTCAGAAGAGGCCTTAATAAAGAAATAATGTGGGTCTACGCTGGCACAAAAGGGTATTCTGTCGGGTTACAAAACTGGCACTAGAGGATTATTAGATATTGCCAATGAGAGGCCGTTATCCAGTGGTAAAGGAACAGGACTGGGAGCCAGGAGATCTGAGGCTAAATTGTTGGGACCAGATTTATACAGGTATTTGGGGCCTAAAGATGCAAATAGGACTTAGTGAGATTTACAAAAGCATCAAGCGAGTTAGGGGCCAAACTCTCACTGACTTTGCAAATCTGCCTCTTAGTGACTTTACTATTGTATTTCTCCTAACACATTCTTTCCCCTTCTCCCTCCCCCTCTCCAACTCCCAAACACTAGATGAGCTTAGGACAAAGAGCAAAGCTAACCTGTACGCCTGACATGGCGTATGGAGCCACAGGCCATCCTGGAGTCATCCCTCCCAATGCTACCCTCATCTTCGACGTGGAGCTGCTCAGGTTAGAGTAAAGCCTTTCATGGGAGCCGGGTGAAGACTTCTGCTGATAATCATCCATTCTTTTCCCCTTCCCTACGGTAAGAGGAGGCCGCACTGGAATCGCAATCTTCCCTGCTTGAGCTGTCATGCCAATAGAGCCTGCCCTTAGGTTGTTTATTCCTTTCCCTCTTTTTTAAAGTTGTTGTGTCCATATTTGTCTTCTATTAGAAGCTTCTTTGCTCTGAGAAAAATTTCCACCGTTGTAACATTTTTGAGTTGTACATTTCATTTAATTTGCATGTGATTAAAATTCACAATGATAATTAAATATATATATATATATATTCCTTATGGAAAAACCACTGCCTTACTGTACACAAACCAAGACAAAAAAAAGGTGCTCAGAAATCAAATGTACATCTCGTACATGAAGGGGCATTAGCCAAACGGAGTTACCTGCGCTGCCACTTTTCTCTCAACTTGTACGTGCTTGCTCGCGGCTGTTTTAAACAAATGTCTCATTTGAAAATTTAAAAAAATATGGAAACAATAAAATCTTGATACTTTACCATTTCTGCGCTGTTTTGTCCTTCACTTTTAATGTAGATGGGCATTTTTTCTAATATAAAAGTTCTTCTAGAAACTACTGACTGATCTTCTGGTTTGTTAATGATTTCTTTTCTTGTATAAAATATGCTTATGGCATGTTAGAATATTGTTAAAAATGACAAACCGGACTGGTGTCACTGTGGAGACCTGTGGGCTCAAGAATAAACAGGTCCAGGCTATAATGAATATAAAGCGGGTTCTTTGAGGCTGCTGGACAGAATTTCTGCTTGTTCTGGCTCTACAGCTCCCAGACCAATCAAACAGACTCTGTGCGTCTCAGTGCCCCTCAGTCCTGGCCAGAAAAGAGACCATGGACCATGGGTTGGATTTTTCAAAAGCACTCAGCCCCAGATTTCAGTGGGAGCCAGGCAACTAAATATCTTAGCTAGGTCTACACTACCCGCCTGAATCGGCGGGTAGTAATCGACCTCTCGGGGATCGATTTACCCGACGGGACGCGACAATCGATCCCCGAATCGACGCTCTTACTCCACCAGCGGAGGTGGGAGTAAGAGCCGTCGACGGGAAGCCGCAGAAGTCGATTTTGCTGCCGTCCTCACAGCGGGGTAAGTCGGCTGCGATACGTCGAATTCAGCTACGCTATTCACGTAGCTGAATTTGCGTATCTTAAATCAACTCCCCCCTGTAGTGTAGATGTAGCCTTTGAGAAGCTAATGTGTCAGCCTAATTCTACTCCTATTGAAGTCCATGGGAGTTTTACTGCTGATTTCAGTGGGAGCTGAATTAGGTCAATGCTGAGTGTTTTTGAAAATCTGCATGGAGATGCCTGACCACCAAATCCCCACGGCCTCAGGATTACTGGAAGAATTCGCTGGGAACCTGCATATCTCTTTATGAAGCACTTTGTGGTTTAGCCTCCTTTTCCACGAGATTTCTCCCCTTGGACTACCTACAGGAAGCTCTAGAATACCACAAAGTAATCAGACCAGCTGCCCCCACCTACACGTAAGTAGTTAAGCTAATCCATGTCCAACCCATTCTTCTTTGAGTCCTCCCCCTTCCCCGGTGATATGTTTGCCTCCAAACCATCTAACAGTGACACATACTCCAGCCCCATCCCATGGCACAAGTCCCTATCCAATAGCTCCGTCTACATGCTACTGTTTGTCCCTTTCCTGCCCATCCCTGAGATGGCACTCGTCAGAAAGATGTCTCACTGTTTGGTTTCATCTTGATAATAATGTAGAACACTGCTAAGGCTGAGAAAAAAAATAATACCTTCATCAAAACTAATTCCAATGCAACATGACACATTGATTCCAGGCAAAGGTGACCAGCTGACAGGTCTGTCTAAGCCTTTCATACATTGACATCACAGCAATTTACTAACAATAATTATATATCATAACATCCCTGTGCATTTGGCAAGTCGGTTTGGGTAAACTGAGGCATGGAACACTTGTCACTTGCCCAAATCAGCAATAGCTTCCCTCACGCCCCAGGAGTTTTAACACTGGCTAACTGCCTTCCTCATATAATTATTCTGCCTCATCCAAAACTAATTCGTGGTATGCTGGGCTTGATGGGTAATGTCACTAGCTTCTTATTGTTATTAGTACAAACAGCCATATTTTTTCTATGGCACAGCCAAGGAAATGGGCATTGTTAAGGTGTTGGTGTTTAGTCTTATTTTCAAAACATGCTCAAAAATACCTGTACATATTTTCAACTATACTGCTGGATTTTTAACTGAAGAATTTACTACAATTGCTAGTGGTGGGTTTTGGTTTTGTGTGCATGCATGTGTGTGTGGTTCTTTATAAGAAAATTAAAATTAGAATAGAATTTTGAATGTAAAATAACCCAGACTACAATACTAGAAAGAAAACAATCAGTGGGCTGATAACTCCAGATGAATGAATATAAATCCAGCATGAAAAATCGAACCCTGCAATCTGTGCACTAGCCCCTACAAATCTCTCTCTTTTTCTCAGAAGAACGGCCATACTGGGTCAGACCAAAGGTCCATCTATCCCAGTATCTTGTCTTCTGACAGTGGCCAAAGCCAGGTACCCCAGAGGGAATGAACAGACCAGGTAACCATCAAGTGATCCATCCCCTGTCACTGATTCTCAGCTTCTGGCAATCAGAGGCTAGGGACTCCATCCCTGCCCATCCTGGCTAATAGCTGTTGATGGACCTATCTCATGAATTTATCTAGTTCTTTTTTGAGCCCTGTTATAGTCTTGGCCTTCACACCATCTTTTGGCAAGGAGTTCCACAGGTTGACTGTGCATTGTGTGAAAAAATACTTCCTTTTGTTTGTTTTAAACCTGCTGCCTATTAATTTCATTTGGTGACCCCTTTAGTTCTTCCTTATTTACTTTCTTCACACCAGTCATGACTTTATAGACCTCTATCATATCCCCCCTCAGTCATCTATTTTCCAAGCTGAAAAGTCGCAATCATTAATCTCCCCTCATATGGAAACTGTTCCATACCCTTAATCATTTTTGTTGCCCTTTTCCGAACCTTTTCCAATTTCAATATATCTTCCTTGCGATGGGGTGACCACATCTGCACACCATATTCAAGATGTGGGCATGTCATGGATTTATATAGCGACAATATGACCTTTTCTGTCTTATTATATATCCCTTTCTTAATGAATCCCAACATTCTGTTAGCTTTTTTGACTGCCACTGCAGATTGAGTGGATGTTTTCAGAGAACTATCCACAATGACTCCAAGATCTCTTTCTTGAGTGGTAAAAGCTAATTTAGACCCCCTCATTTTGTATGTATAGTTGGGATTATGTTTTTCAATGTGCATTACTTTGCATTTATCAGCATTGAATTTCATCTACCATTTTGTTGCCCAGTCACCCAGTTTTGTGAGGTCCCTTTGTAACTCTTTGCAGTCTGCTTTGGACTTAATTATCTTGAGTAGTTTTGTATCATCTGCAAATTTTGCCACCTCACTGTTTACCCCTTTTTCCAGATCATTTATTAATATATTGAATAGGACTGGTCCCAATACAGACTGGGGGGCACCACTCTCTCCAGTCTGAAAATTGACCATTTATTCCTAGCCTTTGTTTCCTGTCTTTTAACCAGTTACCAATCCATGAGAGGACTTTCCCTCTTATCCCATGACAGCTTACTTTGCTTAAGAGCCTTTGGTGAGGGATCTTGTTAAAGGCTTTCTGAAAAATGTAAGTACAACACATCCACTGGATCCCCCTTTCCACATGCTTGTTGACCCCCTCAAAGAATTCTAGTTGATTGGTGAGGCATGATTTCCCTTTACAAAAACCATGTTGACTCTTCCCCAACAAATCATGTTCATCTATGTGTCTGACAATTCTGACAAATGATGCATGTCTGACAAGTCTGTTCTTCACTATCGTTTCAACCAATTCTTTACTATAGTTCAACCAATTCTGTTCTTTACTAATGTTTCAACCAGTTTGCCTGGTACTGAAGTCAGGCTTACCGGCCTGTAATTGCCAGGATCACCTCTGGAACCCTTTTAAAAAATTGGCGTCTCATTGGCTATCTTCCAGTCATTTGGTACAGAAGCTGATTTAAATGATAGGTTGCATACCACAGTTAGGAGTTGGGCATCAGTATTTGTTTTAGCCACAATGCTATGTTTTTGCTTGTTAAGATTATTTAAAAAAACCAAAACCCACCTCTATTCCATCACTTAGCATCTATTGTTATTCCTTAATGTTTGGTATGAATAAAACATTTCACAGCCGACCACCCTGCCCACAGCCCCAAGCTGTGACAATGCTTAAAGACAGCTGTAACTAGAGAAATTCTATTATGATTTGTAATCATGTAATTACAGTAGTGCCTTAGGGCCACCCATAGAAAGTTCTCTGAATGTCCAGAGGTTCCCTGCTTTTGCCACTTCTGCTTCTACAGGCTGGAGTCTCTGGCAGGTCCCTCTCTGCAGTTTTCCACTAAGGCCACATGGGGGGAGACACCACTGGGCCTTAGTGCTCCCAGGGGTGGGTGGGTGTAGGTGTGGGTGTAAGTTCTAGTATCTTCTAATATAGTTTTCTCTGCTTCTGCAGACAAGCATCTTTTTTTTGAGAGCCTGTAACAAGTTATTTTGCACTAACAGCACCATTGCAGCTAGATCATACATTTATGGCACTGAGAAATATGCACATAAATTTTTCAGAAGTGTTCATTAACTCGGAGTGTTTCCATTTTTGCGTGTCCATCTCAGGCTTTGTCTACACCACAGAGTTTTGTTGATGCAAGTTACGCCGACATTCAGCCACCACTTTAATTAAACCGCCGTTGAATGTCCACACTAGCTCCTTGTGTCAGCAGAGCACATTCACACGAGCCGCTCTTGCAGCGACACAGAGAGCAGTGCACTGTGGGTAGCTATCTCGCTGTACAACTAGCTGCAGGGTGCTTTGGGAAGGGCTTGCAATGCCTCATGTGGCAGATACAGCATCACATGATGCAGGTTTCTCACTCCCATCGTTCCATGGGCATCCTAGATTGTCAGCCACTTTTCAATTGAAGTGTGTGGGGGGACAGAGGGAGTGTGTCTGACAGGGAGTGTGGGAGGGGGGAGAGACACAGACAGAGAAAGATTGTGTGTTGTCATAGTGTGTGAGAGTGCAGGGGGAGTACGTATGTGAGAGAGACAGAGTGTGTGTTGGCTAGGGTTACCAACTTTCTAATTGCACAAAACTGAACACCCCTGCCCCGAGGCCCTGCCCCTTCTCTGAGGCTCCACCCCTGCTTGCTCCATCCCTCTTCCCTCTGTTGCACGCTCTCCCCCGACCCTCACTCACTTTCACTGGGCTGGGGCAGAGGAGTGGGGGGGGGGGGATGAGGCCTCTGGCTGGGGATGCAGGCTTTGAGATAGGGCCAGGGATGAGGGATTTGGGTGCAGGATAGGGCTCCGGGCTGGGGTAGAGCGGGGGGATATGGGCTCTGGGTGTGGGCTCCGGATGAGGCCAGAAATGAGGGGTTCAGGGTGTGGGAGAGGGCTCTGGGCTGGGGATGAGGGGTTCAGAGTGTGGGAGGGGATGTTGGCTCCGGCTGGGGTGTGGCCTCTGGGGTGGGGCCAGGGATGAGGGTTTTGGGGTGAAGGAGGGGGCGCTGGGCTGAGGCAGGGGGTTGGTGTGCGGGGGGGGGGAGGGTTGTGAGCTCTGGGGTGGGGCTGGGGATGAGGGGTTTGGGGTGCAGCAAGGGGCTCAGGGCTCTGGCAGGGTGTTGAGGGTGTGCAGGTTCCAGGAGGGAGTTTGGGGACTCCTGGCAGGAGGGACTCCTAGGGTGTTGGGATGCGGGAGGGGATTCAGGGTCCCGGCAGTACTTACCACAGCTCCCAGGAAGCGGCTGCTAGGGCCCTGCAGCCCCTAGACACATGGGCAACCAGTGAAGCTCCGTGCAGTGCCCTCGTGCCTGCAGGCACCGCCTCCGCAGCTCCCATGGGATGCGGTTCCCAGCCAATGGGAGCTGTGGAGCCAGCACTAGCAATGGGGGCAGCACACAGAGCCTCCCTGGCCGCCCATGTGCCTAGGGGCCGCAAGGACCCGGCAGCCACTTCCGGGAGCCGCACGGAGCTAAGGTAGGCAGGGAGCCTGCCTTAGCCCTGCTGCGCCACTGACCAGGCTTTTAACAGCCTGGTTGGTGGTGCTGACCAGAGCCGCCAGGGTCCCTTTTCAACAGGGTGCTCCAGTCGAAAACCAGATGCCTGGCACCTTTGTGTCGGCATGCTGTCTCTAAGTTCAGACAGCAGCAGAAAGCAACCAGTCCTGAGGCAGGGAGAGGGAGACACCTCCTCACACATCAGCCCCTGCTTCCCTTCCTGGCTCTGCACACTCAGCAGTCCTGCATCTCCCACAGCCGCCTGCCTGCTGCTGCATCCCTAGTGCCAGAGAGAGATTCCACATTAATGATTTGCTCTTTGCTGTCAGAGTGGAGTGGCATGCTCAGCTGTCAGAATTTCCCATAGCTTTGAAAGAGGAGGAGCACATGCCTGTGGAGCTGTATGCAAGGCAGCTGAAGTCAAAACAGTGGTTTTATTTTGTTGGCAAAACAGGAGAGTTTTGCCAACAAAAGTAGCATTGCAGTGTGTACACCTCCACTATTTTGCTAGCAAAACTGGGTAGTGTAGACAAGGGCTAAGACACCTTGTCTCTGATTTTCAGAGGTGAAGAAGACCCGTGTCCATAATTAATAGCCAGCAGGTAGCAATGGGTTACCTGATGCTATACTTCTAAGGATAATGGTATAATAGTTTAGCACCTCTAGGCTTGGCACTTCATAGCCCTGGCACCTCTGTGCTGCTGGCCAGCAGCTGCCACTCTCCAGCCATCCAACCACTGCTTCATTTGTGCCAGGGCTTCTGACACCTCTTCCATTACAAATTAAGAGCTGAGTCTAGTGAAAGACAGTTAAGCAGAAAAGTATTCCTGAGACAAAGAGAATGAGAAAAATCCTGGGGCGTAAGATCCACCTGTTCCTGAGACACCAAACAGCCACAGCGCACTTCAGCAACAAGTACCCCCTAGACAAGCCTGGACACTGATCAGATTAAACCAGCTGGAAAGCAAAACCAACCTAACTTGACCTCAGCAGTCAAGACCAGAGAGGAGGATGAGGGGACAAAGGATCTTCTTATTATTGTATATATGGAGATATACCTATCTCATAGAACTGGAAGGGACCCTGAAAGGTCATCGAGTCCAGTCCCCTGCCTTCACTAGCAGGACCAAGTACTGTCCCTGACAGTTTTTTGGGGGTTTTTTTTGCCCTAGATCCCTAAATGGCCTCCACAAGGATTGAACTCACAACCCTGGGTTTAGCAGGCCAATGCTCAAACTAAATTCAGGCTCCTTGCAGAAGGTGAGAGGGCACCCTATATGTTTGTGACATCACTGAGCACATTGAAAGTGCTCAGAAATCTTGATGACAGCCACCAGTGACACTTCAGCGGGGAAAGAATGAAACTCAGTATAAACTTCCTTTGCTGTATGCTGTGTTGTCATAGCCGTGTCGTCCCAGCATATTAGAGAGACAAGGTAATATCTTTTACTGGATCGACTTCCATTGATGAGAGAGACAAGCTTTTGAGCTTACACAGAGCTCTAGTTCAGGTCTGGGAAACTTACTCAGGCCTGGTCTACACTACAGAATTACTTCGGTATAACTACGTCGCTCAGGAGTGTGAATCCACACCCCTGTGCGATGTTATACTGAGCAGTATACATAGCCAGCACTATGTCAATGAGGAGCTTCTCCCACCAACATAGCTACTGCCTCTCACGGAGGTGGATTTACTAAGTCGATGGGAGAGCTCTTCATTAAAGTGCTACAGCGGCTGATGCAGTGTTTTTAAGTGTAGACCTACCCTCAGTGTCACTGCTAAATACAAGATGGAACAGTAAATATATATTTCCAGGGACCCTGCAAGGTAAAGTGGCCCATTAACACCCCATCCAGGCACAGGGAGGAGAGGATGGGAGCGGGGGAGGAGGTGGAAAAGGCAGCTGGATGGGGGTGGTATAAGTGTCTCTAAAAATCATGGACTAAATAGCAACACTGGATTTATGGCTTATTACAACTATCTATAACCCACTAACAATCCCCCCTCTGACTGGAGGAGTGTTAATGAGCCACTTCACCTTGAATGGTCCCTTGAAATGTGGTGGTGGTACCTTTTAGCCATGTTACTAGAACACTCACTTGGGGGATTGGAGACCCAGGTTCAAACCCCATCCCCCGCCTGCTGGGGAGAAAGGATTTGAACTGGGGGTCTACCATGAGAGTGCTCTACCCACTGAGCTATGGAGTATTCTGATGTGGAGTGCTCTACCCACTGAGCTATGGGGTATTCTGATGTGGGGATTCCCTCAGTCTCTCCTGTGGATAAATACTTACCTAGTCATTGGGCCAGAGATCGGGTGCAAGAATGACTCTATGGCCTGGTGGTTAGAACACTCATGTGGGAGTGCCAGAGTCTAGTCTAGCGAAGCCCCCCGCTCCAAGCATGTTTTTGTTTGTTAGGATTATTTTACCTGATGCCATACTTCTAAACTATTATACTCAATACTGGTAGAATAGTTTAGTCAGTGCTTAATTTGTGCCAGGGCTCAGCCCTGGCACCTCCATGACAATTTCATTACTTTGGAACAGCTTCAACAGGAGAAAGCGAGGGAGCCTCCCCCCACCCCCTCAGAATACACCATGGCCAGTGGTTAGGGCACCTACCCTAAGAGGTAGAAGACCCCATTCAAATCCCTTTTCCCCATCAGGTGGAGAGGGGAAATAGAATCTGGGTCTCTCAGCTGCTAGACTGAGCAGTATAAAAGAGGCTCCTCCTCCTCTGGCATTTTTTGCAAGAGCGGCATAGGCCCACCAGAGTGGAAAACATTTCCAGTGCCCTCTCCCTCCAGCCTCCCAATATACATATGGCCGAGCCAAAACACCCTCAACTTAGTGGCACAGCAGCGCAGTGCCCCCGGCAGTTGAAACCAAGCAACCAGCCTGCTTGCCCCCTTACTCGAGGAGAGCGTTCCCAGCTATCAACCACCAGCAGAGATAGGTGCCTAAATCTGGGCTGGAGGGAGGAACCTATCTCCATAATGGAGCAGGGCTTAGAACACACCCCTCTAGTCAGCATCTCCCATTGGCTAGTTTAGGCAGCTTCCTTTCTAATAATCTACCTCTTGCAGATCCCATTCTTAGGTGCTTAGCACTCTCCAGTCATTGTATAGGGAGCTAGGTACCTAACTCAGGCTTTGTGGATCCCATTGTTGTTCCAGTGATTTTCCAGGTGTCGCAATGCCTAAGCACTTCTGTGGATCCATGACCTAGCACCTTCCAGCTTTTGCTAGGATTTTTATCAGTTAAAACTGGGCCTGTCAGGCTTTTGACCTGAATATATATATGCTCAACCTCACTGGGCAGCTCCTCAGACCTGCATTTCCTACTCACATCAATAAGAGCGGAGGCTGTTCAGCACCTTCCACTATCAAGTCTTCAAAGAACTTCCTTAGATCTCTCGCTACAGCTGGTTGAGGAAGCTCTCTCACAAGCCACCCTTTCTCCCTTTAGTGGAAGCACACATTTTTTTCATAACAATTTGATTAAAAAAATATCTGAAGGTAAGACTAGCTGTGCTTTGGGATACTTAGGGAAATTAAGTTTTTAACAAAATGTAATCCAGCATTCTAATCTTTGCCTGGTGGCTCTTTATTCAACTGCAAAATGTGTTAATTTATTTAATTGTGTCATTTATCAACACAGCACATAATTACTACTACTATATAATGGATTGGAAAGACATACCATGGTTGCCTGTGTAATCAGATATGCTCTTATATTACTTATTTCTAACCACTTTATAGATGGAAAAACAACCTTGCAGGCATAATTTCATGTTCTACTTCCTGAATATTAAGCAGAAAGGAAATGCACAGAACACACAACTTTAGACTGCAAGGCTGGTAACATCTGCCTTACGAATTACCCCCTCTGCTATTCCTATAACTGAACTCATTTCCCTGTCCTTTGATATTACATTTCAAACAAAATCTTGAGCAGACCTCATCAAAATAATCCTCTGGGCATCTGATTTCCATTCCCTGTGTCTTGCAGGTACAAATGATTTCATTTTTACATGTACAGGGACACTGAAAACCCTGAATAGGCACTAGAAGAAAAAGTCATATGAAATGGAATATTTAATGAAAGGAAGCAGCAAAGCTTTCATAGAAATCAAAAAGATGCTGGTCTTAAGAGTTCACTGAAAGAATTTTTATTAATCTTATTACCCTACAGAATTGCTTTAAAAATTTTTCTTAAACACCACCAAGCTTTCATCAAAATCAGACTCTGAAATACAAGCAAAAGAATTCTTATTGACAGAGGAAATGTGATATTTGCATACTATTCAAAATAAGCAAAATGAAAGATGAAGTGGATCCAAATGCCAATACTTCACTAAATTAGTAAGAGCACAAGCCAGCACGGTGCTGCATTCCTTCAGCACCTTACAGCCAAAAGGTGCTGGGGACACTCGGCACCTTGTCTAGGCTCTCATCGTGCAATTTTCTCGAAGCTCAAGGATAGCTAAAGGTGATAAATTTGGCTCTACTATCAACCCAATTTCGCCCTAAATTACTCCATCTGAAATTTCACCCAGCAACAGCATAGGATTTCTATGGAAAGTTTAAGGTAAATCAGCCAAGATATTGGGGTTGGGGGAGAAGAGGAACTCACTTCTGAAACATCTTCCAAAAAAAAAAAAAATCACAAAAGGAGTTGTCCTAAGAACCCAATTTATTTTAATCTGTTGGGCTTGGTGAAGACTGCTGGCCTTTGAGTGGATTTAGTTAACGCTGAACACATTAAGTGTGCACAGCTTTGGTTCATATGGCTGTGATGGGGGAAGAATAGGCAAGAAGCCACAGGGTGGGCAAGACAATAGCTGGCTAACGCAACAATAAAAATGTATTTGCATAAGTTGTCACAGCTGATTATGCTGGTGGCCACCTGAGACTAGTGTAACCATTGAGATCATGCAAACATACCCATCTTTGCTTTTATTTTGTCTCCAACCATCCCTCCTTTTTTATTTATTCAGCTGGGGTATCTAGTCATAAATCCTAGACTGAATTATCTGAGGCAGGGAATGCATCCATTAATTAATTTGTGTCGTATCTAGCACAGGTGACCCTTTATTGGAGACTACAGGTACCACAGTCATAAATAAATGGACTGATTTTGAATGGGGAGAGGGTCAGATAGGTGGGGTGGGGGGTTCAGACTACAAGGAAGAGAGATCTTTCTGCCAACACATCTACTTAACATGTTCCTCATCCTGCTCTAGCTAGAGATAGAGCCACAAAGGATGCCCAGTCTGAGGCCCCAGAGGGAAAGGCAGAGGAGCTATGTCAGAAATTAGAAATAGGAGACAGTAATTTTCTGTCATACCCTGCCAGAATTTGAGCCACCAATGTAGAGTTGAAAGACTATCTGATCGCTGCTCCAATGGTCTACGTACAATTCATCTGGTAGTTAGGCGATCACATCAAAGTATCATAACTGGCACCTTTTGCGGTAATCAAAGCAAAAGCATCAAAGACTGAACGGGCCTTGCAAAAAACCTACTCTATGGAAGGCTGTTCTGTGACTCAGCAGGTCAACGTTGGAGATCAATTCGGTCAATCTAGCCCCTTACCCGAGCACTGAAGTAGGTGTATTTTTGTGTGTGTATATACACATAACATACACAATTACACACAGATGTCAACATTTAAGGTAGTATGGGAGGTAGGCATACAGATACTATCATGATGGGCACTATGTAAGATCTTACCCAAATTTTAATCATTAGTTTGATGATGTTTATACTCATCTTTTAATCCCTCCAACATGTTAAAGAGAAAAGATGTTATCAGTAAATTAACATGGTATATAGGAAGGTTTGCAAAAGTTGTACACAAGCAACTTTTGGGTAAACAAATGTTAGTTTTATTCCCTTTTATTTCCTCATCAAACTAAGAGTAAGCAAATTTTGAGCACTGGCTAGTAAATTTCAAGTTTAAATACTCATTTATGGTGATTCACCATCCTGAAGGATCTTTGTCTATATTACATTAACATTTACATTTGGCAAAACATGTCTTTAAATGTATCAGCATCTATAAGCCAAAATAGTCTCAAGTTATTAACACTCCCTTCCATCCCCATCGACCTGCTTCAATATAGCACATCAGCTTTCTACCCCACACCCTCCTTTTAGCCAGTCACTTGCAACAAGATGACTTCTTAGAAAAACCATCTACTAGACAGTTGGATATATTTCAGGGCAACACATATTTATGACTTGTAATCCAGACCTCTATTTACTGCCACCAGTCTAAGGGAAGAGCTACACCAGACAGAGAAATTTTTGTTTAATATAAGCAGCAGCCTTATAACAAACACAAGTTCCCTATAACAAAAAGGATAGGTTGATTCAAACATTCCCATAGGGAGAAAAATAGTAACTTACATACAATAGCAGAAATATTTGATAAGTGTCAAAATATACTAAACCCTTTTCTATACAAAAATTGTGGGTTTTTTTCCCCTATTTATGGTGCCTGATTTTTATACATATATGGGATGAAATTCACTCTTATGTAGAGAGTCCACACAAGACCACTTACCCTAAAGATGGAAGCTAAGTGGTGCACAGAGTCTAGTGCAAGCTATCTAGGGTGAGGAATTTCACCAGGACTGAATCAAAAACTTGGTAATATTACTGGAAACAGACACTACAATTATGCAGCAATGACGAGGTCTCCTGGATATCTAGGAGAAAGTGTGTTCACTTAATGGAATTACTAAAATTTAAGTAATTTAAACCAAATCCAAAAGTGAACTACATTTATTTAGTAAATTCCAAACTTAAAATATCAAAGCTTCAAAATGAATAGTCTATGCATGAGGCATAGAAGTAAAAGGGTCAAATGAAAATAATCAAACTTGATTAATGGTCCTTATGAGGTTCAGTCCGAAAACACTGTGGCAAGAGTTAAAATCTTTCCAAAAGAGCTCATCTTTATTTTGGTGGGTCTGTGTTTATTCCATATTTCTCCTTGAGAAGTTTCAGCTGCTCTTCTTTCTTCTTTGTGTCCATTTTTTGGAATGCCTGTAATAAAAATCAACAAAACTACATTAGAGAAGAATATGCTTTACAATTTATCTCTTACTGAGTTTTTAATAAGGCATATTAGTTACACTTCTTAGGAGACAATACTACAGTTAACACAAGTTACCATGTAATTACCATAGTCTTCAATTAAGACATGGAAAAATATCATGATTTTAGGGTAAGTGAAAGTAATTCTTGTCACTACACAGCATAATTCTTCAATACTGGACAGCGTCCCAAAGAAATGTGGCCTAGAAATCTATATGCTTGTCATTGTGCAGAGAAACAATGTCAAGAGCTCAGAGATTATTTCTTCTAACCAAGATCTTGTCTCCTTTGGCAGGGACCCCAAAACTAAACCTGTGGGAAGCAATGCTGTAATCTGCTCTTTACAGCCCACCTTGCTTCCCCCAGTCCAGTCCAATAAGCATGTTCTTTGCACAAAAAAGAATAAAAGCTAAAATGAAACCCTGTTAGCTCATATACACCCTCCCACTCCAAGTTCAGCATTGTTCTCTAGAATATTTAAATCAATAGCTGCAATAAATCCAAATAATTTTCATTTTAGACTAGAATGGAAAATTGATAGCATACCACATATTTAATAGTTATTTTAGAAAATCAAGTGTACTTGCCCTGTTTGCATTGTAGTACAAGACAACAAGGTATCTGTTGCACACATTGAATCCCGACAGATGATCACAAGCATTCTTGGCATCAAAGATGTCTTCATAAACTACATATGCTGTTCCTCTAGTCTCTGGAGTGTTTCCACTGCAACGTAAGATCAGTTTTAATATTAAAACAATATGAATATAAAATAATTCCAATAACAATTAGCAGTGACAGCACAGATTATGTTAACTAATACAATTTTAATAAAAACCAAGATTTCTAATGACTTTTTCTAGACTTTGAGATACATCCTTGCTTTCCATACCAATCTTCATTTATTATTATTTCTGGCTCTAATTTTGTAAAGAGTGACAGCAGCAACTGTATGCATAGTATTATGTTCCAAGGTCAATTCATCTCTCTAAGAAGGATTACGAAAGCCTTTACTATATGCATTATGGCGGTGTCATTCTTGGAAAGCCTGAATACTGTTACATCAGTAAATTGCTTAAGAGCTCAATCTTGTAATGTCAAATCAAATCTTTAAAGCTGAAGTATTGTGCGTGATACCACTCCAAGATACCAGGAACCTAGATGGATTGCTATTTCAGCGTATCACACACATAGAGTATGTCTACACTGCAATTAAAAACCCACAGCTGGCCCGTGTTAGCTGACTCCGTGTTTAATTGTGGTGTAGACGTTCTAGCCCGATCCCCAGTGTCTACACCACAATTAAACAGCCCCTTACCCTGTGCCTGAATTATCTCACCTGCAGCCCTTGGTTTTTAATTGCAGCATAAACATACCCAAAGAAAGCTACATTGGAACAATAGTGCCTCAACTTCAAAAACGGTGCTGGCAGTAGATACCAGAGCTTAATGTTCCCTTTCTGTTATCTTATTTGTATTGAATTTAAACAAAACCAGGTCTCAGTACACAAACAATGAATCAATTAGTGCTTTGTAGACATTTCTTCCAAGATGAAATCCTTCACTTAAAACCAAGCATAAAGAAAAACCTTCATGTTTATTCAGTATCCTAATAACTAGCAACTAGACCAGTTTATGCTGTGATGTGTTGGACCTGATAAATTAAGCAAGGTCTGGGTCACTTAGTATTTAAGTGTTCATTGGAGATCTTCCATCCATCAGCACAGGAATTATGCTGGTGACCAGATAGATGATACACTTCCCTGACTGAATGATAATGAAGTTTACTTGTAACTATATTCATGCTAGCTTTCCTTTGTTCGATGCAATCTCACTGTTCCTACTTATATCCTTTTGGGTCATCCTAAATAATAATTCTCCTTCTTTGTCTACAAGTGTTAGAAGGATAGGAAATTTTACTTGTTTGGCCATGCTACTCATTTAATTCTTTTACACCTTCCTCAACTCAGTCCATATAGTGCTGCCCTAATCATTTTTGTTAATCTTTTCTGAACTTCTTTTAATATGTCAACAGTTTTCTGATATTGAGATAGCTAGAACTGTATGCTGTTGTCTAGGTATATAAACTCTATTTTCAGCATGTAGTAGGCGGCCTGCCATTTATGCAGTATAACTGTTGAGAATGTTATGCCTCACTAATTTGCTGTCCAGTATCCAATGTATCTGTCTAAGTCCTGTTAACATAAGAATGGCCATTCTGGGTCAGACCAATCATCCATCTATCCCAGTAACCTGTCTTCCAATACTGTGCCAGATGCTTCAGAGGGAGAGAACAGAACAGGACAACGTATTAAGTCATCCATCCCTTGTCATCCAGTCCCAGATTCTAACGGTCAGAGGTTTAGGCACACCCAGAGTATGTGGTTGCATCCCTGACCACCTTGGCTAATAGCCATTGATGGACCTATCCTCCATGAACGTCTCATTCTTTTTTGCACCCACTTATATTTTGGCCTTCATAGCATCCCATGGCAATGAGTTCCACAGATTGACTGTGTGTTGTGTGAAGAAGTACTTCCTTATATTTGTTTTAAACTTGCTGCCTATTAATTTCATTGGGTGGCCCCTGATTCATGTGTTATGTGAATGCGTAAATAACACTTCCTTATTCACTTTCTCCACACAATTCATGATTTTATGGACCTCTATCATTTCTTTGTCATTTCTTTTCTGAACATTCCCAATCTTTTTAATCTCCCCTCACACAGAAGCTGTTCCATACTCCTAATCATTATGGTTGGTGTTCTCTGCACCTTTTCTAATTCTAATATCTTTTTTTGAGATGGGGCAACCAGAACTGCATGCAGTATTCAAGGTGTAGGTGTACAATGGATTTATATAGTGGCATTATGATATTTACTGTCTTACTATCTATCCTATTCCTAATGGTTCTTAAAATTGTAAGCTTTTTTGACTGCTGCTGCACATTGAGCGGATGTTTTCAGAGAACTATCCACAATGACTCCAAGATCTCTTTCTTAAGTGGTAACTGCTCATTTAGACCCCATCATTTTGTACGTATAGTTGGTATTGTTTTCCAATATGCATTACATATGGCAGCTCTGAGAGTCACTTAAGGAGAACCTTAAAAACCAAGACGGTTAGATCAACAGAATTTACTGTAATATTGTAAATTCCCATTAGGTAGAAGGGTCTGTTTTCTCCAAAATAATTCTTTAAAATATTTAAAGTAAAAACTAGCCATGAACTTTGTTCACATTGACCTCTGTCTTTGATGCACTTAAACTGTTCAAAAGCCACTAGGAAAAAATAGCAGATCATATTCAGTGAATGTTTTTACTGAGTACTAACAAAAATGAAATGCACTATGTAGGAGTTCTTCACTAGACTGCTGGTTTGTCTAAGAGGAGAAATAGAGTCATATGGTTTATTTACCTCCCATTGCACAATCCCATATCATTTCCCCCAACTTGTCAACTTTTATCTGCTATGAATGTACTTTAAAAGATGATCTAGTATGCTTACAGCTAAAATCAAAACAGAGGAGTTTGGCATCATATTTCTGCAGAAAACAATGTCCTGCTGCTCACACTGATGGATATTTGGAACACTTCCAACAATTGTACCCAATACTTACTGCTACATTTTTGTAATCAAAAGACTTACACTCTGATTTGCCGAATAGGTCCATATTTTCCAAAAATATCATACATTTCCTCAGCTGTGATTTTGTATGGCAAGTTTCTGATATATAAAATCCGATTGACTTCAGGAGGCAGCCGAATCTAAAATAGAGACCACAGTTACATTTGGAATGCTCACTTCCAAAACTAACACATCAAATGTACATATCTCCCAGTTACCATACACCTTCTGTCTCACAGACCCTTTTGTGATCACATATCATCCATTAACAACAACAGCACTTGCTGGCATGGAAAGACATTAGGAAAGAATTTGAGGCATCTGTAGCTCTATAAGTAGAAGTATATGAACAGATCTAAATTCGGAAGGGACCACCAAGAACATCTAGTCTGATCTCCAGCAAAATACAGGTCATAGAACTTCCCCAAGTAATTCCTGTTTGTACTACAGCATCTCTTTTAGGAAAACATCCAGTTTTGATTTGAAAATTGCTAGTGATGAAGAAGCCACCACAATCTCTGGTAAACTGTTCCAGCGTTGGAACCCTCTCTGTTAAAAATGTACACCTTTTTTCAAGTCTGAGGGCAGGTCTACACTACCGCTTATGTTTATGTAATTGATGTTGCTTAGGGGTGTGAAAAATCCACCCCCACCACCCCCGAGTGACGCAAGGTACACAGACCTAAACGCCAGGGTGAACAGCGCTATGTCGGCGGGAAACACTCTCCTGCCGACATAGCTACTGGCTCTTGCAGAGGTGGAGTAATTATGCGGATGAAAGAGCTCTCTCCTGCGCTGCATTGGTGCAGCTGTGCCAACGTATCACTTCTAATGTAGACTAGCCCTGAATTTGGCTAGCTTAAGAACCAATGGTTGGAAAGTTGATTTCCCTTTGCTTGTTACATTGAAGAGACATTATCAAATATTTGTTCTCCTTATGGGTTCTGGCACTCTGTGGCTCAAGTCACCCCTTAACCTTGTCTTCGTTATGCTTAATAGATTGTGCTCCTTGAGTTGATCACTATACAGAATATTTTTCAACCCTTTAATCATTTGCGTTGATCTTCTCGAACGTAAAAAATTTCCAGTCTTGACGATCTGCCTTGGGGCTTTCGATGACTCATTTAAAGTCTCCGCGGACATATCAGAGCAATAATACCTCCCAACTAGGTCATTATTTGGCTCTCTCAACGGCGTGTCACAGGACACAATACGGGGTAACTGGACGATGATACAGTCTGTGACAAGCAGGTCGGACTACATCAGCTAACGGTCCCCTCTGCCCCCAAGCCCCAGCACACGGGTGTGAAGAGCTTTGGCGGCGCAGCGTTACACGGGTAGCCACAGACCCGGTGCAGTCAGATGCCCCACCAAGCGCCTCCGGGATCTGGGCCGGGGCCTGACCCTGGGGGCTGCTCGGCGCGCGGAACAAGCCGACCCCGCGCCCGGCTCAGCCGAGGCGCCCCGAACCCGCCCCCCACCGCCGCGTGAGCCCGTCGCCCCCGGGGCTGGGGCGGCCGCAGGCCCCTGTCAGCGGCCCCATCTCCTGCCCGGGGCCGCCCTGCGGTGGGAGGCGGGAGCCTCGGGCAGGCCGCGGGGATGGAGGGGCAGGCGGGCGCGGCCGGAACAGCCCGGGGCGGGGGAGCCGCGTTCCCCCCTCGGCGGCGGCACTACTCACGTTGGCTCGCTTGGCCGCTTGCATCGCCATGGTGCCGGGCGGGGTGGGGGCCTTCTCCTAGCAGGGAAACAACGGGAGCGCCTCCGCCTCGCGCCTGCTCACCCCGACAGGCAGGCCCGGATGCTAGCCCAGCCTGCACCGCGGGCGCGCAGGAAGTGACGCATGACAACCGGATGGGGATGAAAGAAGCCGACCAGTTTAGGGGCGGGGCTTGGGGAAATGACGGTGAGGGTCATGTGACTTTCGCCTCCAGCGTGCCGGGCGCGGTCATTAATTTGCCTCCCTGCAGTCCCTCCCTGCTGGGGATGCCGTTATTGCTCCTGGCCCTTCCCCCACCTGCCCCTCCCCCGCCCTCTACCCTCACCCCCCATGGCCCCTCCCTCACCCTTTCCCCCCTCCGGCCCCCACTTCTGCTCCTCCCCCCACAACACCTGCCCCACTAGTGCCCCTCCCCTCTCTCCCCCACCCCACTGCTGGTCCTAGTCCCCCCCCCTCCTCAGTCACACCAGCTCACCCGCCTCCCTCCTCCCTTCCCCTCTGCTCCTGCCTCTTGTGTTTGAATTTACTAAGACACGATGTAAATAACTAACCCAGCTGCAGCTTTATGTCAGTCGGACAATCCATCAGTTCTGACCACAGCACTGTGCAGAACAGTCTGAGGCTGGAGACGTGGGGCAGCAGCTTACTTCAGTTCACTTCTAGCTAACTTCCCCACATTCACCCCTTTCTGCACCGGGTTAGAAGCTTTGTCCTAGCTGCTGGTGTTGACATCAGGGATATCAAGTTATTGTTTTGTACAGCACTTCCCTTCCTTCAAGGGATTTCCTCTCCTTGGTGCTGCTGCCATTACTCCCCACAACTTTAGAGCTGGGCACAATATTCCCAATTGCTTTTTCCCCGCAATGAAAGAAAAACAACCTTCCCCTACACATTTTCTACCATGGGCTTAAACAACCCCCCTCCATTTTCCAGCTAGATCTTCACAAAGTATCTAGTCTGGCTACAGTATATCAGAGCTGCCTCTTATATTTCTAGTGGTGGGAGCATAACCTGCTACACTTCATAACTTGGTACAGTAACTCCTTGCTTAACGTTGTAGTTATTTTCTTAAGAAATGCGACTTTAAGCAAAACGATGTTAAGCGAATCCAATTTCCCCATAAGAATTAATGTAAATGGGGGGCTTAGGTTCCAGGGAAATGTTTTTCACCAGACAAAACACTATATATATATATACACACACACACAGAATACAAGTTTTAAACAAACAATTTAATACTGGTACACAGCAATGATAATTGTAAAGCTTGGTTGAGGTGGTGAAGTCAGAGGGTGGGATATTTCCAGAGAATGCCTTACTGCTAAATGATGAACTGGCACTCAGCTGAGCCCTCAAGGGTTAACACATTGTTGTTAATGTAGTCTCACACTCTACAAGGCAGCACGAATGGAGGGAGGGGAAACAGCATGGCAGACAGAGACAGAGACACACACACCTTGCGTGAGAGAGAGCGAGATGTGCATTGCTCCTTTTAAGTACGCTGATCCCACTCTAAGTACACTGCCTTTTTAAATAGATCAGCAAGTTGAGACAGCAGTTGCTGCCAGCAAGCTCCCTCCGTCCTGAGCCCTGTTGTGTGCCCCCCTGCTCTTTGGAAATGGGGTAAATGGGGTAAAGGAGCAGGGAGAAGTTGGTGCCTATCGCTGATGGGACTGCCAGTCCACCCTGGTTCCAAGCCCCCACCAGCTCCACTAGGCTCCTCTTCCTGCAAGCAGTGGACAAAGCAGGCAGCTGACAAACGACATTATAAGGGAGCATTGCACAACTTTAAACAAGCATGTTCCCTAATTGATCAGCAACGTAACAATGAAACAACGTTAACCGGGACGACTTTAAGTGAGGAGTTACTGTATGACCATTTCCACACTCACAAAGGGAGACTCGATATATATCAAAGGGCAGGGTTTCTTTCTCCACCCTTTCATCTCTCTGATATTAATGTCAAGCTGTAAATATTGTTGAAGATTTGCTATTTCATATCAAATTTATTCTGAGGCTTAGTGAACTTTAGTGTTTGTAGACAAGAGGTTATTTTTTGTTCTTAGAGTACTTCCCACTGGTAACCATCACTGAGTGACTTCTGCTGAGGAAGCTATTTATCTGGCCAAAAGAGAAGTGTCGAAGCAGGGGAGGCCACCCGGATTTATTAGGCTGAGCAAGAACTCCTAAATTCCAAATCCATCTCTGCACTGTCTCACTGTCTGTCCTTGAGCAAATCACTTAATCTCTCTTAGTTTCCCCCCTTCTTTTAAAGGGGATTGTGATGGGTTCGGTCCCAGAGATCCCCTTGGGACTGTCACCTGATGTGCTGAAATTACCTCTAAGCCCATTTTCCCTGTCAGCTTGGGACTTCCAGAACCCTGTCTTGTTGAGCCAGACATGCTAGCCTGCTGCAACACAGATCCAGGGACCGGTCCATGCCCCCAAAGCTGCAGACTTAACTGAAAACAGCTTAGGTAACCTGTTTCCAGCACCCAGACACCCAGTTCCCAATAGGATCGAAACCCCAAATAAATCCGTTTTACTCTGTATAAAGCTTATACACGGTAAATTCATAAATTGTCCGCCTTCTATAACACTGATAGAGAGAGATGCACAGCTGTTTGCTCTCCCAGGTATTAATCACTCTGGGTTTATTAACAATCAAAAGTGATTTTATTAAGTATAAAAAGTAGGATTTAAGTGGTTTCAAATAATAACAAACCGAACAAAGTAAGTCACCACGCAAAATAAAGCAAAATCACGCAAGTCAGAGGCCTTGGCTACACTTAAGAATTCACAGCGCTGCCGCGGCAGCGCTGTGAAGCGCAAGTGTAGTTGTGCCACCAGCGCTGCGAGAGCTCTCTCTGCACCCTGCACCCCGAGAGCTCTCTCTCGCAGCTCTCTCGCAGCTCTCTCTGAGGGGAATAGCTTGCGGTGCTGCGACCGAGCGTGCAGTGCTGCAGGCACTGATTACACTGGCGCTTTACAGCGCTGCACTTGCTGCGCTCGGGGGGGGGGGGGGGGGCGCCAGTGTAGCCAAGGCCTAAGTCTAATACATTAAGAAACAGATCACAGGTAATATCTCATCTTCAGAGATGTTCCAATAAGCTGCTTTCACAGACTAGACCATGGGTCTCAAACACGTGGCCCGTGGGGCTGTTTTCTGCGGCCCGCGAGCTCCTCGCGGCCCCCCTGCCCTCCCCCAGCATTTACCTAGAGCGGCTCCAGCCCGACACGCACCGGCCAATGGGAGCTGCCTGAAGCAACAGCAACACACAGACCCCTGTGCCCCTCTTCCCCCAGGCTCCGGCCACTTCCCGGAGCGGCGCGGGGGCAGGGTAGGGCAGGCAGGGAGCCTGCCCTTCCCCCGGTGCGCGCTGGGCCAGAGCCCGCCCCCCGAACCTCTCCTGCAGCCGAACCCCCTGCCCTGAGCCCCCTGCTGTACCCCGCACCCGTCCTGCAACCCGACCTCCTGCTGTACCCCGCAACCCTCCTGCACCCCGACCCCCTGCCCTGAGCCCCCTGCCGCACCCCGCACCACTCCTGCACCCTGACCCCCTGCCATACCCCAGACCACTCCTGCACCCCGACCCCCTGCCCTGAGCCTCCTGCTGCACCCCACACCCCTCCTGCACCCCGACCCCCTGCCCTGATCCCCCTGCCGCACCCCGCACCCATCCTGCACCCCAACCCCCTGCTCTGAGCCCCCTGCCGCACCCCTCCTGCACCCTGACCCCCTGCCCTGAGTCCTCTGCTGCACCCTGCACCCCGAGCCCCTGCCGCACCCCACACCTTTCCTGCAGCCCGACCCCCTGCCATATCACGCACCCCTCCTGCACCCCGACCCCCTGCCCTGAGCCCCCACCGCACCCTGTACCCCGACCCCCTGCCCTGAACCCCCTGCCGCACCCTGCACCCCTCCTGCACCCCAACCCACTGCCCTGAGCCCCCGCCGCACCCCTCCAGCACCCCGACCCCCTGCCCTGAGCCCGTCGCTGCACCCCTCCAGCACCCCGACCCCCTGCCCTGAGCTCCCGCCGCACCCCATACCCTCACCCCCTGCAAAGCCCCCTGCTGCACCCTGCACCCCGACCTCCTACCCTGAGCCCCCTCCTGCACCCCGCACCCTGACCCCCTGCCCTGAGCCCCCTGCCACACCCCACACCCTCACCCCCTGCCACACCCCTCACCCCTCCTGCACCCCACACCCCAACTCCCTGCCCTGAGCCCCCGCCACACCCCACACCCGTCCTGCACGCCCTGTGGGCAGGGAGGGGGCGGAGTTGGGGTGGAGATTTCAGGGAAGGGGTTGGAATGGGGCAGGAAAGGGGTGGGAAGTGGCGGGGCAGGGGCGGGGCCTCATGGAAGGGGTGGAGTGGGGGCGGGGCCGAGGGCGGCGTGGGGAGGTGTCAGTAATGCGGCCCTCGGGCCAATGTACTAGTCCTCATGTGGCCTTTGTGGTCATTTGAGTCTGAGACCCCTGGACTAGACACCTTCCTCGTCTGGGCCCAATCCTTTCCCTGGTACAGTCCTTGTTAGTTCCAGCAGACATTTCCGGTGGTAAGCCGGGGTTTTCTCATGACTGGCAGCCCCCTTTGTTCTTCTCCACCCCCTTTTATAGCTTTGGCACAGGGCGGGAATCTTTTGTCTGTGCTTGTCCCCACCCTTGCTTCATCAATGGAAAAGTACCAGGATTAAGCTGGATTCCAGTATCATGTACGACCCTGAGGCCTTGGCTACACTTGCAAGTTACAGCGCTGTAAAGTTACAGCGCTGTAAAGCCTCCCCCAGCGCTGTAACTCACTCCCCGTCCACACTGGCAGGGCACTTACAGCGCTGTATCTCCCTGGGTACGCCGCTGCAGGTACTCCACATCTCCGAGAGGAATAACAGCTGCAGTGGAGTGGCTACGACTCACGGGTGTGAGTGTAAACGCTTGCAGTGCTGTACTAATCACCTTGTCAAGTGGCCAATCCTCTCCATTGTTGTGACCGGCTGCAGGAATGCGGAAGCGACGGTTTCAAAGCTCGTACCACAGAGAAAAGCAAACAGTTTGCAGCTTGCTTTGAGTGAGTGAATGAATGAGCAGGGGGCCGGGAGTTCGGAACTTGCAAAATAGAGAGCTGACATGCTCCAAAAAGCACTCTTTCTCCCCCCACCCCCCCCGTTTTGAAAAGCACGTTGCAGCCACATGAATGCTGGAATAGCTGCCCATAATGCACCGCTCCCAACACAGCTGCAAATGCTGCAAGTGTGGCCACACCACTGCGCTGTCAGCTGTCAGTGTGGACAGACTGCAGCGCTTTTCCCTACTCAGCTGCACGAAGACAGGTTTACCTCACAGCGCTGTACAGCTGCAAGTGTAGCCAAGGCCTTGGTCTCAATTCTTCCTGGGTTGGCCCACACATACATAGGAAGGTGTGCAGGTAAATAAACCATTTACAACCAATTGTCCTGGTTAATGGGAGCCATCAAGATTCTAAACCACCATTAACGGCCCACACTTTGCATAATTACAATAGGACCTCAGAGGCCTTGGCTACACTTAAGAATTCACAGCGCTGCTGCAGCAGCGCTGTGAAGCGCGAGTGTAGTCGCGCCGCCAGCGCTGCGAGAGCTCTCCGAGGGGAATAGCTTGCAGCGCTGCGAGCGAGCGTGCAGCGCTGCAGGCGCTGATTACACTGGTGCTTTACAGCGCTGCACTCGCTGCGCTCGGGGAGGGGGGGCGTTTTCACGCCCCTAAGCGCAGCAAGTTGCAGCGCTGTACAGCACCAGTGTAGCCAAGGCCTCAGTTATATTAAAGTGATGTGGGGATTTGTTTCAGACAAATTACTAGCCCCTAGGCTGAACAGTTGTTTTCAAAGAATGGAAAACAACAAGCAGCGAAATAGAAAGGAAAAAGGCCAATGACAATCTTGCCCAATGAAGGAATTGTAGGAGTGGAATAGACTACATTAAATTACTCCCCTAGGACAGTGGTCTCCAAAGTGGGGTGTGCACACCCCAGGGGGTGCTCAAGACAATCCCTTGGGGGGCGCGGGAGGAGGAGCGCCGCCGGGGGGAGGGGGGGTTTGAGGGGAAAAAAAAGGGGCGTCTGGAGGAGGGAGGGAACGAGCAAGTTGGGAAGCTGCCCGCCCCCACCACTCCCGGCGGGCAGGGCCACCCGGAACGCAGGGGCTTTAGGGGCTGCAGGGCCCTGGGCTAAGGGGGCTCTGGGGCCCTGGCCTGCAGCTCTAAAGCCCCTTTCGGAATGTAGCCCTGAGTCCTCCGGCCTGTGGAGGACCAGGGGCAGCTGCACAGCCAGCGGCCGGAAAGAAGCGGTGCTTTCCCCTTCAAAGTGCCGCTTCTTTCCGGCTGCTTGCTGCACGGCTGCCCCTGCTCCTCCAGAGTCCTCCGGCCTGTGCTCGCAGGGCCACATTCCACAGCCCCTAAAGCCCCTGCATTCCGGGTGGCCCTGACGGGGGGGTCGGCGGGTAGCTCCCAGAATCGTGGCCATGGGGGCGGTGCCGTGTTGCGCAGAGCCACCTGCACACCCCCTGCACCAAACAGGAGCTGGCCCAGGTAAGTGCTCTGCACCTCCTGCCTGCCCCCGCCCTGAGCCTCCTCCGGCACCCCCACCCTGAGCGCGCTCCTGCACCCTAACTCCCTCCCAGACCCCGCACCCCCACTCTGAGCCGCCTCCCGCACCCTAACTCCCTCCCAGACCCCGCACCCCACTCTGAGCCAAACTCCCATACACATCAATAGTAATTTAGTCTCTGTGGATCACCTGCAGCAGCACACCCTTCTTTAAGATGAAGGAGGCATTTCAATTATAACTTTGCCGAGGTTCTTGTTTTCTTCCATGGTCCTGTGAGCCTCTACAATCCTGTGCAAAGGATAAACACTGTCAATGATTGGTTGGACGTGAGGAGATCTGTCTTGGGAGAAATACGGCAACACTCTCTCTGTGAAGGCTTTCACCAGCTTTTCTTTATACTGAAGAGAAAAAATGAAAGGAGGTTATATTTTAAGAATTATTCCTACTTTTCTAATTCATGCACATATCTCTAAGTATTACCTATAAAAATGAGCATGTTTCTAAAAGATACACTACATTCCATAACATTATTGTACTGGGAGGCACTTATAATAATAGTCTACAATAGTTAAAGGATGTAAGCCCTAAAGGAGAGGAATTGTTTAGGCTCCTCCAAGGAATTTAAATGATAGTAAATGGATGACATATTTTCCCAAGGTAAGTGACAGAAGCTCCATCACAGAGGCATTTAAAATAAGATTGGACAAAGGACTTGAGAATATAGTGTAGGAACAATACTGTATTGGATCCTGGGTAGAATATATCTTAGGGTTTCATATTGCTGCCATCACTGTAATATCTTCTTGGTATTATTAGTTATTTGTATTACCATACTGCATAGGAGCCTTAGTCATGGCTTTTTTGTACACATCATAGCAAAGGAGAGTTTTGAGGAGGGACATGAAGGAAGATGATGAGTTGGTTTTGCAGATGTTTACAGGGAGCTTCTCCCAAGTATGAGGGGCAGCATAGAGAAAGCACTGACGGTAGGATCAATGAAGGGACTTAGGCATTGAAAGCTGAGTATCACAGTGTGTAACTGTTAGGTGTTTAGATAAACAAACAGCACTGCGACCCACAAAGCCTGAGTGAGGTGCCTATGTTCCCTATACAATGAATAGGGAGAGAGAGGTGTCTTTCTTAGACTGTGATCCACAAAAACTAGCCCGCAAGGTGGGAAGCAACCTAAGCTAGCCTGAGGGATGTGATCTAAGATCTGCATCTCTGTGAGAGATGCAGTCTGGGCTGCACAACGATGCCTAACTGCTAGTGATACATGAATTGGGGGAAGATAGACTTTGGCTAGCTAAGTTGCATGCAGGGCCTGAAACAAAATGGTGGGAGTGGGGGGATAACCATTTTTACAGCTAGTGGTCTACTTAACTCATGGAGAAATCACACTGGGTGGTCAGAGACCAGATTTCATGGGGGAGGCCAGATTTCATGGTCTGTGATGTGATTTTCATGGCCGCAAATTTAGATAGACCCCTATTTGTAACCTTTAGCGTAGTGGCCAGGGTACTCACCAAGGCTGTGGGAGACCGCTGGTTGAAGTCCCCCCTCTTCCTGAATGGGAGAAGGGATTTGAACAGATATTAGGGATGTAAATATCGGTTTAAAAAGTTAACCGGTTAAATGATTAAAATTATATCGGTTGACCATTAACCGAGGTCGCTCAGCCTGCCGGGGCTGGGATCCTGCCAGCATGGCTGGGGCTGGGGTCCCTCCAGCCGTTAAGGTCAGTTAACGGTAAGCCTAATGCTTACTGGTTAACCGTTTACATTCCTAACAGAGATCTGCCACCTCTCAGGTGAATGCCCGAAGAATAGACTACAGAGCCATTCTGTCTCTGGTCCAATTAATATTTAAGTATTTTATTGTTTGAGTGAAGTAGAATAACTTCAATAGGTGAGATTCTGGGACCCCCCACATCAAAATATCCCACAGCTTAGTGCACTCACCTGAGAGGAGGCAGATCCCTCTTCAAATCCCTTCTCCCCCTCAGGAGGAGGAGGGACTTGAACTGGGGGTCTCCTACATCCTGGATGAATACCCTGACAGCTAGGCTAAAAATTAGAAGGGAGGTCCTCCTCTTACTCTCTCCTTCCCTCCGGTTGCTTTCTGTGAACTCACCTGAGGGGTTGATCCAGTAGAGGCTGCCAACCAGATCAGTCCCCGGCACACAACTTGGACAACCAAACCCCTATCTTTCCCAGTTTGTGAATTGCTCTGAGGCATAGGCAGGAGATGAGCATTTGGATGTCTGTCATGAGACAGCAGTGCACATGCTCAGGCAGAAGATAGGCGCCTAGAGCGAGCTGCAGTGTGCATCCCCAGAGGAAATACTTAAGTGTTGAGTGAGTTTAGGCACTTACAGAGTTAGGCAGCAGCCAAGCGGGAGTTTTGTGGATCACAGTGGTGCCTAAAAATGGGACTTAGGTGCCTAAATACCCTCTTGGATCCCTCCCTCAGGATCGTCCAGGTAAAGCCAGTTTTCACAAGTGCTCAGCACTTAGCAGCTCTCAAATCTGGGCGACTGAATGGAAGCAGAACTATTTTGAAAAACAGAACCCCAAACGATTTTATAGATATGTTCCCATTTTCAATTTCTTGTAAGTTTTGTTTCCTTTTAGGGGAAACATTTTCAGTGTACATAGATGGTACATACAAGAGGCTAATAAAAAACCCAGTTAACACAAATCATCCCTGGTGTTACTCCACTGGTTTCAGCTGTGTTACAACAGAAATGGATGTGGCACAAGTAGTACAAGGACAATATAGTTTGATTCTGGATTGCTTTCCGAGATATATAATAAAAAATTGAGTGTTATTTGTGTGGTAATACATTAATACTACACTGCATTAATACAATAATGCAATAGTAATAATACCAAGCCGGAAGGGGTTGCAGGTGCTTTGGAGGATAGGATTACAATTCAAAATGATCTGGACAAACTGGATAAATGGTCTAAAGTAAATAGGATGAAATTCAATAAGGACAAATACAAAATACTCTACTTAGGAAGGAACAATCAGTTGCACACATACAAAATGGGAAATGACTGCCTAGGAAGGAGTACTGCAGAAAGGGATCTATGGGTCGTAGTGGACCACAAGCTAAATATGAGTCAACAGTATAACACTGCTGCAAAAAAAGCGAACATCATTCTGGAATGTATTAGCAGGAATGTTGTAAGCAAGACACAAGAAGTAATTCTTCTGCTCTACTCCATGCTGATTAGGCCTCAACTGGAGTATTTTGTCCAGTTCTGGGCGCCACGTTTCAGGAAAGATATAGACAAATTGGAGAAAGTCCAGAGAAGAGCAACAAAAATGATTAAACATGACCTATGAGGGAAGATTGAAAAAATTGGGTTTGTTTAATCTGGAAAAGAGAGGACTGAGAGGGGACATGATAACAGTTTTCAAGTACATAAGAGATTGTTACAATGAGGAGGGAGAAAATTTGTTCCTAACCGCTGAGGATAGGACAAGAAGCAATGGGCTTAAATTGCAGCAAGGAAGGTTTAGGTTGGACATTAGGAAAACTTCCTAAATGTCAGGGTAGTTAAGCCCTGGAATAAATTGCCTACGGAAGTTGTGGAATCTCCATGTTTGGAGATTTTTAAGAGCAGGTTAGACAAACACCTGTCAGTGATGGTCTAGATAATACTTAGTCCTGTCATGAGTGCAGGGAAATGGACTAAATGACCTCTTAAGGTCCCTTCCAGTTCTATGATTCTATGAATACAATATTTTATCACTGGTATTAAAAGGAAACAAAGTAATTAGAATGACAGATTCCTATGTTAAACTAAATAAAGATATTGCTAGTCATCACTTGCCTCCTTTTCTCGTGATCTTAACAGACTAGTAAGCAGGCTCCCTCTTTTGGAAAGCAACCTTGCAAGCAGATCTCCATGTACTTCACCTTCACCCAACAGTCCATACACAATCCACTGGCCATCAGTACTCAGACAATTGAGGTTCTTCTCCCAGTAGGAACCACCAATGCAGTCTAAAATAATATCCACTCCAGAGCCTCAAGTGGAACAGAAAGGATTTCAATAATGTACTTTGGAGAAATCAAAATGTGGGATAATTTGAAACAAAACAAAACAAAACAACAACAACAAAAAACAGACTGAGACGAGTAGGTCTGTATACAGAGAGGCACAGTCCTATAACTCTTAGGCATGGTCTACACTATGAGTTTAATTCAAATTTAGCAGCGTTAAATCAAATTAACCCTGCACCCGTCCACACAACGAAGCCATTTATTTCGAAATAAAGGGCTCTTAAAATCGATTTCTGTACTCCTCCCCGACGAGCGGAGTAGCCCCATAATCGATATTGTCATTTCGAATTAGGGTTAGTGTGGCCGCAATTTGATGGTATTGGCCTCCGGGAGCTATCCCACAGTGCACCATTGTGACTGCTCTGGACAGCAATCTGAACTCGGATGCACTGGCCAGGTAGACAGGAAAAGCCTCGCGAACATTTGAATTTCATTTCCTGTTTGCCCATCACAGGAGAGCATAGGTGACCACAGAGAGCTCATCAGCACAGATAACCATGCAGGTCGATAATCGAAAAAGAGCACCAACATGGACCATATGGGAGGTACTGGATCTGATCGTTATATGGGGAGAGGATTCAGTGCTAGCAGAACTTCATTCGAAAAGACGAAATGCCAAAACTTTTGAAAAAATCTCCAAGGGCATGATGGAGAGAGGCCACAATAGGGACTCAGATCAGTGCCGCCTGAAAGTCAAGGAGCTCAGACAAGCCTATCAGAAAACAAAGGAGGCAAACGATCGCTCCGGGTCAGAGCTGCAGACATGCTGCTTCTGCGCTGAGCTGCATGCAATTCTAGGGGGGGCTGCCACCACTACCCCACCTCTGACTGTGGATTCCGAGGTGGGGGTAATCTCATCAGCCACACCTGAGGATTCTGTGGACGGGGAAGAGGAGGAGGAGGAGGAGGACGAGCTTGCGGAGAGCACCCAGCACTCCGTTCTCCCCAACAGCAAGGATCTTTTTCTCAGCCTGACTGAAGTACCTTCCCAAGCCAGTACCCAAGACCATGACCCCATGGAAGGGATCTCAGGTGACTTTACCTTTTAAAATATAAAACGTGGTTTAAAAGCAAGCGTTTTTTAATGATTAATTTGCCCTGAGGACTTGGGATGCATTCGCGGCCAGTATAGCTACTGGAAAAGTCTCTTAACGTGTCTGGGGATGGAGCGGAAATCCTCCAGGGATATCTCCATGAAGCTCTCCTGGAGGTACTCCAAAAGCTTTGCCTCAAGGTTTCTGGGCAGTGCAGCCTTATTCCGTCCTCCATGGTAGGACACTTGATCACGCCATGCTAGTAGCAAGTAATCTGGTATCATTGCATGACAAAGCCTGGCAGCGTATGGTCCGGTGTTTGCAGGCATTCAAGCAACATCCGTTCTTTATCTCGCTGTGTAATCCTCAGGAGAGTGATATCGCTCATGGTAACCTGGTTGAAATATGGGAATTTAATTAAGGGGACAGAGGTGGCCGTTCCTACTGGGCTATTTGCCTGTGGCTGAAAAGAAATCCTTCCCTGCAGTTAGCCAGCGGGAAAGGGTGGGGGGGAATTGGCCCTGAGCTTTTCGCCTTTGGCTAGCAGGGATCTTCCCTTATACCAGCCACGCGGTGGGGGGAGGGGTACAGCGATGATCCCAGATAATTCATGGCGAGAGGGGGGGTGGGGGTTTAGTTTGGTTTCTGCAGGGATCTTCCCTGATACCAGCCATGAGGTGGGGGGAGGGATAAAGCGATCATCCCAGAGAATTGGATGGGGGGGGGGGGTTAGTTTGTTTTCTGCTGCTGAAGGTTAACAGGAAAACCGCAGCAGTCAATGGGCTTTGCTTGGTATGTGGGAAAGGAGGGCACAGAAGCCGAAAGACAATGGCTTACCATGGCCACATGCAAGCTGAATTCTGTTGCCCGGACCTGCGTCTGTGATCTCTAACACTAAAGCCACAGGCACTCAATATTAAGATGGAAAATGCGACCTTGTACTGAAATCACATGTGCTATGTAATGTGAATAGTGTTGTTCACCATGAAAGAGTATAAGCATTGTTCTGTAAAATGTATCATTTTAAAAACTTCTCTCCTTTTTTTCATCCCTCCAGCAGCTGCAAATTTTTCAAGCCTCCCTCCTCTGTCCCGAAGGCTATCTCAGATAAGGCGGCAGAGAAAGAGGATGCGAGACGACATGTTCTCGGAAATAATGGAATGCACCCGCAATGAAATAGCTCATTTGAATGAGTGGAAGGACATGGTATCTAAGTACAGGAAAGATGCCAGTGAACGTGAGGTCATGAGGGACGCTCGAGATGAGAGGTGGCAGCCTGCAACGCTGGGGCTGCTGCGTGATCAAACGGACATGCTCCGGCGTCTGGTGGAGCTTCAGGAACGGCAGCAGGATAACAGACTGCCGCTGCAGCTGCTGTATAACCTCCCTCCCCCCCACCATGTTCCATATCCTCCTCACCCAGACGTGTAAGAACGCGGGGGGGGGGAGCTCCGTGCACCCTCCCACTCCACCCCAGTGGACAGCCCAACCAAAAGGCTGTCATTATATTGAATTTTTTCAGTGGCCTTTTACTTCCCTCCTATCCTCCTCCCAAATCTCACCCAGGTTACCTTGTCAGTTCTCTCCCTATGTTTATAATCAATTAATAAAGAATACATGATTTTTAAATGATAGTGACTTTATTTCCTTTAAAAGCAAGCTGTGATTTAAGGGGGGAGGGTGATTTGCTTACAGGGAATGAGTCAATCAAGGGGGCGGGTTTTCAACAAATAGAACTTTCACACTGTAGCCTGGCCAGTCATGAAACTGGTTTTCAAAGCTTCTCTGATGCACAGCACTTCCTGGTGTGATCTTCTAATAGCCCTGGTGTCTGGCTGCGCATAATCAGCAGCCAGGCGATTTGCCTCAGCCTCCCACCCCGCCATAAAGGTCTCCCCCTTACTCTCACAGAGATTGTGGAGCACACAGCAAGCAGCAATAACAATGGGGATATTGGTTTGGCTGAGGTCTGACCGAGTCAGTAACGAGCGCCAGCGACCTTTTAAACGGCCAAATGCACATTCTACCACCATTCTGCACTTGCTCAGCCTGTAGTTGAACAGCTCCTGACTCCTGTCCAGGCTGCCTGTGTATGGCTTCATGAGCCATGGGATTAAGGGGTAGGCTGGGTTCCCAAGGATAACTATAGGCATTTCAACATCCCCAACAGTTATTTTCTGGTCCGGGAAGTAAGTCCCTTGCTGCAGCCATTTAAACAGAGTAGTGTTCCTGAAGACGCGAGCGTCATGAACCCTCCCTGGCCAGCCCACGTTGATGTTGGTGAAACATCCCTTGTGATCCACAAGTGCTTGCAGCACCATTGAAAAGTACCCCTTGCGGTTTATGTACTGGGTACCCTGGTGCTCCGGTGCCAAGATAGGGATATGGGTTCCATCTATCGCCCCACCACAGTTAGGGAATCCCATTTCAGCAAAGCCATCCACTATGACCTGCACATTTCCCAGAGTCACTACCTTTCGTAGCAGCAGCTCAGTGCTTGCTTTGGCTACTTGCATGACAGCAGCCCCCACAGTAGATTTGCCCCCTCCAAACTGATTCCTGACTGACCGGTAGCTGTCTGGCGTTGCAAGCTTCCACAGGGCTATCACCACTTGCTTCTCAACTGTGAGGGCTGCTCTCATCTTGGTATTCTGGCGCTTCAGGGCAGGGGAAAGCAAGCCACAAAGTTCCATGAAAGTGCCCTTACGCATGCGAAAGTTTTGCAGCCACTAGGAATCGTCCCACACCTGCAACACGATGCGGTCCCACCAGTCTGTGCTTGTTTCCCGGGCCCAGAATTCCATGTCCACGGCTATAACCTGCCCCATTAACAGCATGATCTCCAAAGCACCGGGGCCCGCGGTTTGATAGAATTCCATGTCCATGTCCTCATCACTCTCGCCGCCACGCTGCCGTAGCCTACTCCTCGCCGCCTGGTTTTGCAGGTTCTGGTTCAGCATAAACTGCACGATAACGCGCGAGATGTTTACAATGTTCAAGACTGCTGTCTTGAGCTGAGTGGGCTCCATGCTTGCCGTGGTATGGCGTCTGCACTGTTCACCCAGGAAAAAGGCGCGAAACGGTTGTCTGCCGTTGCTTCCCTGGAGAGGGGGGAGGATGTACCCAGAACCACCCGTGACAATGTTTTTGGCCCCATCAGGCATTGGGATCTCAATCCAGAATTCCAATGGGCGGAGGAGACTGCGGGAACTATGGGATAGCTATGGGATAGCTACCCACAGTGCAACGCTCCGGAAATCGACGCTAGCCCCGGTACATGGATGCACACTGCCGAATTAATGTGCTTAGTGTGGCCGCATACATTCGACTTTATACAATCTGTTTCCAAAATTCGAATTATATAAATTCGGATTAATCCCGTAGTGTAGACATACCTTACTTATGGGATTAGTCCCACTGAAGTCAATGTGACTACTTGTGAGTAATAACTGCAGGGCCAGGCTAAATATAAATATATACATACACATATGCAAACCCATAAACAATGCCCTAAATATCCATAGAAAGAACAATAACTTTTTTCTACGCACAGTGGGCAGGTAAAAAAATTGTGTACATTTTTTGTGCCCACAGTCAAACATTTAGCAATCCAAATGCTGGGACTTGTGCTCACAATTACTTATGGATGCAAAAGCAATGCAGGTACAATATTTGTGCCCACAACAACAACAACAAAACCAAAACAAAGGGGGCACTGCTGAAAATAGGGTCCGGTTAGACAAGTTATGTGCTGACATTGGGTCTGTCCTGCAGGTGCTGAGCATATTGAAATCTTATTGAAACCAGCCACTTCCAAGGTGAAATGCAAAAACTATATAAAGTGCATAACACTAAATAGAAGCTTAAGACAGGAAGTGAAGGTTGTCACATCTGAATAAAACTAGAGTGGGAATGATTGCTAGGTGGAACATAATTATCCAAACTAATCATGGGATTTTTAACACTGCTAATGCTCAAGACCTGTGTTTTAGGCCTCATCTAGGACTACAGATTCCCTTCCCAGCCAACAACTGATGGGCCATAACAGGTTTGAGATGGGGAGGCATTCTGGCCTTCCGTGTGAAAATCAACCTCCCTGATGGGATGATCCCATTGAAAATCTAAGGGTACTTCTATGCTGCAACATTAATAACCCACGGCACTGAGTTTCAGAGCCCGGGACAATTGACTTGGGTTTGTGGGGCTTGGGCTGCAGGGCTAAAAATTGCAGCATAGACATGTGGGCTCAGGCCTAGGCTCTAAGACCTACCCCCTTGTGAGGTTTCAGACCCACGACTCCAGCCCAAACCCAAATGTCTACACTGCAATGTTTAGCCCCGCAAGCCCAAAACAGCTGACCTGGGCCAGCCATAGCCGTACTATGGGTCTTTTACTGCAGTGTAGATGTAGCCTAGTTGAAACACAACAGCAACGTCATAGGAGAAGAATGCAGACTTTTCCTAAATCATGATTATGAATACCAGTGCAATTGTTGGGTTACCCAAACATTCTCACCGTTGGTGAACTCCAGGGCCCTTTCGCTAAAATCCTCCTCCTTGTAGTTGAACCCAGCCGCTGCTCCGAGTTTTGCTGCCAGCTGGAGTTTCTCTTGTGTTCCAGCTGTTACAATGGGAATAGCTTTTGCCAGTCTAGTCAGTTGAACGGCTGCTGTGCCAACTCCACTAGCTCCTGCATGGATCAGCACTGTCTGTCCACTCTGTACTTTACCTGAAGCAAAACATAAAGAAATGAACGACCCATTTGGGACAGCCTTCAGATTAGACGTGGTTGTGGTAAAAAGTGCTCAATAACAACTGAACAAATTAACTCTAATCTGTGGATTCTGCAGCTAAAATAAGCAGCTGTTGAACACCTTTAATGAGGGAAAAAATCCAGACCTGGTGTAAGTGCATGCAGTAAAACACTGAATAGCTGCTCTGGAAGTGAGCACCATATATCTTGTTCACTGAATGAGGCAGGGGGATCCTGTGAAAAAAATAGTGTGTGATCATTTCATAGGGACTATATCATAATGTATACGTGCAAGGTGAGAAAACTGAGATCGCACAGGCAACCTTAATTCTGGCAGTCTTAATTTTTGAGTCCTTGATTTGCAATCTTAATAACGTTCCTTTAACTTATTTTTTTGTTTGTAATTTCCTACGTTTTAAAGAAAGCGAACAGAAATTCTATTATGTGGAATCATGATGACATGTATGGTTTATCAGCAGGGTTGGAACCATTAGATACATCATGCAGACATAGGTGCTGAAACTAGGGGTGCTGGGGTGCTTCCACATCCTCTGGCTTGAAGTGGTTTCCATCATATACAGGGTTTACAGTTTGGTTCAATGGCTCTTGGCACCCCCGCTATACAGATTGTTCCAGCACTCCTGAATACAGATCTCTGATATTAGAGCTAATGTAATAAATAATAGCAGTAGTAGTTGTAATCCTCTGTGTGGACCAGCACTAGACACTTTGCCAGAGGGTTTCACAGATATTTTCTGATAGAAGAGGAATGGTGAGACTCAAGAATCTTAAGTTCCATTCGAGGCTCTGGAGGGGAGCGTTCTCTACTGGGCACAGACTCTTCTGCCTGTTTTCCTCAAGCTTGACCCCTTGACCTCCAACCTATCCCTGTCGCAATCCTGTCTCTTCCTTACTTCCTGCTTCCTCATTCTAGTCTCACCTAGCCAGTCCTAGTCTCCATTCCTCAGGTTTCTTATCCCAGTCCCAGTTTCCTTGTCCAGCTAGTCCTTGTGTGCCCCTCTGGATCCTCCATTCCAATCCCAATCTCCGCCAGCACTCACAGTCCTAGTCTTCCTCCCAGTTTTCCTGCCTAACTATTCCCATTTTCCCCTCCACATAGCCCTGGCACCTTATCCCCTGTCTCCTTGCCACCCAGTCCCAGCTCCCCCTCCTGGCTACTCATCCAATCTGTCTCTGTTCAGTTATCCCCCACATTCCCCACCTCAGTTCCCATTCCAACTCACCTTGTGGCCTCTCATCCAATCCCAGTGCCCCCACCCAGTTCCTTATCCAAGTCTCTGTGCCCAGCCTGCCATAGTTCTTCCACTGCACCCTAACTCCTTGTCAGCTCTGTCTCCCCTCCAGGGCTGGCTCTAACTCTTTTGCTGCCCCAAGCAGCAAAAAAAAGCGCCGCCCTGCCGAGCAGCCCCCGCCGAGCGCCGCACCGCGCCGCTGGAACCCCCCCCCCCCGAGCGCCGCACCCCGCGCTGCACCCCCCACCGAGCGCCGCGCTGCTGGAGCTCGCCCCCCCCCGCCAAGCACCGCGCCGCCGGAACCCCACCCACCCGAACGCCGCGCCCCGCGCCGCCCCCCCCGCCGAGCGCCTCGCCACCAAATGCCGCGCCGCGCCGTGCTGCACCCCGCCACCCCAAGATTGGCCGCCCCTTACCAGGTGCCGCCCCAAGCATGTGCTTGGTTGCCTGGTGCCTGGAGCCGGCCCTGCTCCCCTCCACCCACTTCCTTCCCCATGACACACTGAGCTCCTGCCCCTGGCTCCCATTTCCAGGCTCCTTGCCCAGCCAATCCTGGACTTTCCCCCAACTCCTAGTTTACCTGTCCTCGCAGTGCCAGTCTCCAATCCCAGTCTCCCCCCTCCAGGCTCTTTGTCTCCACCCAGATGCTTGGCCCCGACCTGGCAAAGCCCACAGTAGCTCAGAGCTGCAATTGCAGGGAAAGTCCTTCATAGCCCTGGGCTGAAGTAAGCTCACTGCAGATGGAATCTCCAGAGACTTTAGATGCTAAACTTTATCAAGTCTCTGCTAAACTTCTGATTTTTCAAAGGTTTATAACTTGGCCAGATTTGGGCAGATTTTCACAGTGATGGCAAAAGGCACATCCCAGACACAAAGGCCAAATTCCAAGTTCCTGCTCTAGTGCACAAGGGCACTAGAATGTCTCAAAATAAGGTTGCCAGTATTTTTTAACATGACAAAACAATTTTCCTTAGCCTTGTTCTTGGAAATGCCTGAGTTGTTTTGGCTAACATTTTCTAGAATGGTTAAAGTTTGGCTAAGTTATAACCAATTGAAAAGAGGGTCTTACAATGGGAAATGTCAGGCAACCTTCATAATAGATGGTGCTCCCAGTCCCTTCTATAATGATATTATCTTGTAATTGCTTCTAAGCCCAGAACATATATAACGTTAACAGATTTGAGTACAATTTTGGGGGGGTCATTTAGTGCAATTGAAAGGTATGGGCTCAACAGCCCTGGAGACCAAAGTCCTATTTGGCCACAGAAGCCTGGGTAGCAGCAGTACAAGCTTCCCTACACTGCCCAATTGATGTTCCTCTACCAAGAAGTAGAGAGACCACCTCTAATGTAGTGACAAAAGGATAGTCCATTTTACATGGCTCTTAGTCTCTCTGCTGAGCTTTTCAGCAGGGGTGCTAAGCTGATTTGTGGTAATGGACATCTGCCAACTCACACTGACCTGCAAACAGTCAGAAACGAAGCAGTTAGAGAAATTCAGTAGAATGATACTTTAGGGCCTGTCTAATATGTTCCATGTGGGATTTTAAAAATGCTGAGCATCCATCTAACTTCAATGGGAGTTTGACCTACAAATACAGCTGTCTCTGGGAACCCAGGCACAGCATGGGTGTTCTCCAACATAGAGTCCATCCACCCCAGGGGTCGGCAACCTTTCAGAAGTGGTGTGCCGAGTCTTCATTTATTCACTCTAATTTAAGGTTTCGCGTGCCAGTAATACATTTTAACGTTTTTAGAAGGTCTCTTTCGATAAGTCTATAATATATAACTAAACTATTGTTGTATGTAAAGTAAATAAGGTTTTAAAAATATTTAAGAAGCTTAATTTAAAATTAAATTAAAATGCAGAGCCGCCAGGACCCGGACAGTGTGAGTGCCATTGAAAATCAGCTCGCGTGCCGCCTTCGGCACACGTGCCATAGGTTGCCTACCCCTGATCTACCCTATAATTCCAAACCATGCTCAGACAGTATCAGGCGACAATCATGGTGTGTGTGGACATCCCAACATCGTTGAGTTTGTAGTGAAGTCAGACTCTTAGAGGTAGGCCTTGCTTTGGGGGAAAATACAGCATTTGGGGTTAATGGAAAGCTGTAGTTCCCAGCTGGGAAATACAGATGCAAAGTACAGTAGAACCTCAGAGTTTCGAACACCTTGGGAATGGAGGTTGTTCATAACTCTGAAATGTTTGTAACTCTGAACAAAATGTTTTGGTTGTTCTTTCAAAAGATTACAACTGAACATTGACTTAATACTGCTTTGAAACTTTATTATGCAGAAGAAAAATGCTGCTTTTAACCATCTTAATTTAAATGAAACAAGCACAGAAACAATTTCCTTACCTTGTCAAAAAAATTAAACTTTCCCTTAATTTTTTTTAGTAGTTTACGTTTAACACAGCACTGCATTGTATTTGCTTTTTTTTTTCTGCTGCTGCCTAATTGTGTACTTCTGGTGCCAACATGTGGTTGACCGGTCAGTTTGTAACTCTGAGGTTCTACTGTAAAGCCAAGCCCCTTTTTGTATTCTTCCCTTTTACATATGCAATCAGCAAAGCAAGTTATTATTGAGTAGATGTGGCCAACCTTTAGGAATTTAGGTCTTGTACATCTAAGTCATGTGGACAAGAAAGGTCAAAGGGCTAGATGGATGGAGTGACATAGAAAAAGCTCTTCAAAGGCAAGTGACATTCAGATCTGGGCAATGAATAGAAGAAAATGGCAAACTGGATTTGCAGATACACCACTCACCTACAAAATGCAGCAACTGAAAGGCTGTTAGCCAGGCTTCAGGAATGGCTGCAGCCTGAACAAAAGTCATATCATCAGGGATCAGCATTAGATGACCTTCTGGCACAGTGACGTATTCTGCCTGGCCACCCCCAGACAGCAGAGCCATCACTGTATCTCCAATTTTCCACTGACCCTTGCAACCAGGTCCGAACCCAGCCACAAGTCCAGCTGCTTCTAAGCCTAAAATGTCACTTGCTCCTTTTGGGGAAGGATACTTTCCTCTCCTCTGCAAAAACAGAAAGAATAATCAGTGCAATGAACTGCAATTTGATCTGCCACTTAACCTAATCTCTCTTTATTCAGTCTTACTTCAGAACCCCCCTAGGTTTTAGTTCTGGTCACATCATGCAAATACATTTCAATCCAGGTCTTTTTAGGATCTCCCATTCTTGGTGGTATTTTTAGCAATAATTACACTTCCTTTTTTAGGCTGAGCATGCTTTGTTCTTGAAACTTTATATGTCTGTAACCAACTGGTGAGTGTGTTACAGGTCCCCCTCAGTGCTGATCTGCTGAAGATATGAGTTATTCCCACTTGCTGAGTTTTAGCACAAGCTACAGACACTCATGCTTTTAGCTCTGGAGGTCCCTGGTTCAGTCCCCAGTGTATCAGCCAAGACGTTGGCTGCTAACGTATGTTTTAAGAGGTAGGTAGAATGTGACTACTTAAATTGGAATTTAGCCAAGGTACTAGAGTTAACACCCTTATGTTCATGAGAATGTTATGGGAATTTTTAAGTGACCACGAGTGACTAGAGCTTGTTTTCATCTCATCTGAAAGGAGAAACCTCCCGGAGCACAGTGCCCCTGATATCATAATGGGTCATAGGTTCAGTGGGGACTCAGATGAAGAAGTGCCACCTACTGAATCACCAACCACCTCTTTTTGCAGCACTCTGAGCTTTTCCTTGGAGATCGCTCATCAAAGTGCTAACCAGGTCCAACCCCTCTTAACTTTTCAGATCTGTCAAAATTCAAGCCAGACTCTTCTGTTACTCAAAAATTGAGTCCAAGCAATGCAGTGTGTCCCACAGGTCTATAAGTCATCTTAACAAAGACATACCTGGAGTAAGTCAGCCCTATTCAGAGCACTGGCAGACACTTTTATAAGTACTTCTCCTTTTCCTGGATGTGGTTTCGGTACCTCTTTCACATATAGATTCTCTGGGCCTCCTGGCTGGTCAAAATAAGCTGCCAACATTTTCTCTGAACCAATACAAAAAGGAAAGCACTAAAGCAGGTGTATTTGGTTGTCACTAGGCAACCCATGTTCAGCATTAAGACGCCAATTGTTGATATCCATTCATAAACCTAGACTACCCCAAAGACTCCACTGTGCACAACTTGGACAATCTAGTCCAGTCTCCAGCATAAACAACGTGGGATGGGGGATGGTGGCAGGTACTACAGGAATAGGAAGGTGTAAAAGTTAATGCATTATATTCAAACCAGGACAAAACATTAATTTCAAAACAGTCATCTAGTGACCCACAAAGTTAGGGTCACTTTGCATGAAATCAGAGGTCCCAATCCTGTAGGGAGCTCTGTGTGGATGTGCCCCTCATGCAGCCCCATTGACTTCAAGGGACTCCATGTGAGTGAAGAAATCCACCAGCATGGAGCTGATGGCAGGATCAGGGGATCAGTGCTCAAGCTGCCAAGGTACATTGGCCTGTAAAATAATTGACACAGACAAAGAGCGAAACATAATTTTAAACACCTCAGTAGAGGGAGCAAGAATAATTTATTTAATATGTATAAAGTTTTATCTAACCGCAGATTTGTGATTCAGCCCTTCAGCTGCCAATATAAAGACACAGTAAAACAGCAGCAGGTTGATTTGAGACAGAAAATGATTAGAGGTTTAAAAACCTCCTGATTCATTCTTCTTAGCAGGAGATTCCTCTGTGCGTGACTTGCTCTAGGAATCTCATGATTTCTCCCACTAACTGTTGTAGTCCTGTGGGTGCTAGGTGACTTTCTCTCCTCATATGATTCCTTGATTCTTGATTCCTCTGCTTTGGCGGTATCTGTCGAGATGTGAAGCGTGCACAAGCTGGTACAGAGTCAGCCTGCCTGGCAGATTTGGGTCAGAAAAGATTCTCCATTGGTGCAATGGGAAGGGCAACAGGAGATGGGAAATCACAGAGGTGCTCATCTTCTGTATTATCTACTGAGTGCCAACCGTGTGCCCAGCACTGTACAGAATATGGAGGAGAATGGATCACTGCCCCAAGGAGCCTGCAGTCTTAGGCCCTAATCCTGCAAACTCTTAAGCATATGTAGCACTTTACTCACATGGAGTTGTCCCATTGATTTAAAATACAAATGTTACCAATGAATGTTATTTTAATAGAACTACCCACAGGACTAACATTATGCAGCTACGTAAGTGCTTGCAGGATTAGGGCCTAGGATGACAAAACAATACACAATTGAGACACACAGAACACTGGGAAATTGATTCACCACATGTCACTGCAGGGGTTATTTTATGATGATTAAATATTTCTCTCAATGATTAACTCTCAGCTGCACTAATCAGGCACAGAAATTGCAAAGAAAGCCAACCCTGAAATAATGGGAGTCTTACAGAGCTCCACCAGACACCTTCCCACAAGACAGTTTGCTCCTGCTTTCCGCATTTTCATCTTTATTGTGCGTGTTAAAGTGAATGATGAAAATTAGCAGATCAATGCACATCATCAGTGTGAAATTTAGTCAATAAATAAATAAAAAATAAAGATGTTATACTCATTCCTTAATCCCTCTATCTTTATCCATAATTTTTCAAAACACATTTTTTACACATGCTTTTTCCTCTTCGTTGCTAGGTGAAAGACTCATACAGAAATCACAGTAAAATACTGTAGTGAAACTGACTATTTACAAAGTGCTTTCAAATGCACAGAACTGGAATACATAGAGAATATAACATTTGCTTCCGCTCTAATCCTTTCAGTCACAGTAATCTCGGGTTGGTTTACAACAGAGATAGGTAAAAAATTTGTAGAACAAAGTAGCATTTAAAAAAAACTGATGATGACTTCTCTTCGGCCCACTTCAAACTAATAAACATCCAAGCAAGCACATCTTTTACATGTTTGCCTGATTGTCAATAACTAATTAGGACAATAAAATTGACCAAAATAATTTAAGCAATGTAGATATTTGGTTCCTGGGTACAATTTAATACTCACCTTTATCCTGCATTCCAAGAAAGGTTTTCCACACACAGGGAGCAAAAGTCAATCCCTTTCTTTTAAAGCAGTTTGATTTCACTTCCTCCTTTCCCAGCCCTGCCCCTAGAAGAAGTTATCATCTAACTCAACAGGGTGGAGAGGAGAAAGAATGAGATTGTATTTTATATTTAAAGCAAAAACACATACAAAATTTAAAGTCAGAGATTTTGATAAACTTCTACAAACAAACATGTTTTTGCTTGATCAGTCTGATTCCCGTCATTGTGGTAATCAGACAGAAATCTATATCCTTCTTCCCTATGTAAGCAAAGGGATTTGGTCCAGTTCCTCTCTTTTTTACAGTGCTGCCTGTTTGAATATGAAAACACTTTTCCCTAGGCAAAATGTTTGATTGTTGACCTGGCTTCTGGACTCTGAATTCTGCAAGCTGGGTTTATTTAACAAATTGGTTTTAACTGTTGAGCTTGTTGGGAGTATAAGGTAGGAAACTGAATCACAAGTCCACCCAATTTGGGCTTAATCAGTTTGCACCTTCATTTATAAACTTTCAGACAGAATTATTGTCATGTATAGTGTCAGAACATATATTTATGCCTGACGGTAAAGAGATAAAATCAGGGCCGTAACTAGGGCGCGGCGAACGGGGCAGTCACCCAGGCAAAAAGCCATTGGGGCGGAAAAATGGGGTGGCCTGGGGGGGATGCAGGGTCACGTGTGTCCCCCCATTTCTGCCTTCCATTTAGCACAGGGGTTTACAAACTGTGGGGTGTGCCCCCCACAATTTGAAAACTGTTGCCTCCTGCCAGGAGCTGGCGTATTGGAAGCTGGTGGGAGCCGCCAGGTCTGCTCTTTATGGCCGGCCCTCCCCAGGCAGGGCGGGTGGCACAGCCAGTGGTGGCACAGCCACTGGGCCAATGGGGCCTGTGCCCGGGGTCCAAGCCAATTGGGGGTCCCTGGAAAAATCACCTCTAGGCCCTGGAAAAATGAGCACCCCCATGCCCCGACCTGCTCCACCTGCCCGGTGCTCCTACCTGGGAGCGGGGTCGGGGCACGCAGACTTGACCCGCTCCACCCACCCCCGTGTCCCAACCCTGCTCCCCCTGGCAGGAGTACCAAGCAGGTGGGTGGAGCAGGGCAAGCCCCCGTGTGCTGACCCCCCTCCCCTGGCAGGAGTGCTGGGGGGGGCAGCAGGGACTGCAGGCGGAAGGGATGGGGAGGGGCCCCCACTTGCTCTGGCCCACGGCCTCATAAAACTGTAATCTGCCTCTGGGCACAGCTGTGAGCTGTGCCCACGTAGCCGAGCTGCCATGAGATGCTCCCTGAGATGTTTGCTTGCTGCTGCCCTTGTGCTCCTGGGCAGGGGATCAGGGAAGGGAGGGCTGCCAGGCAACCAGCTAGCACCCTAGCTCCCATAGCGCAGAGAGCCAGGAGTCCAAGCATGCCGGGCAGCTCCCACCACCTTCCAATCTGCCAACTCCTGACAGGAGGCGACGGTTTTCAAATTGTGGGGGACCCGTCCCACAGTTTGAAAACCTCTGTGCTAAATGAAAGGCAGAAATCTGAAGGTGCATGTGACCCCCGCATGACCCCCCCACACACATCACCTCTAGGGAGAACAAATATGCTTGCTCGCCCCTGGCACTAAAATGCCCAGTTACAGCTCTGGATAAGATGGAATAGTTAGGTGTCCGAACCCGAGATGTGGATGGCCAGGCTTACTGGGAGAGCAGTAGCAATCAGGCTTTGTGCTTGGTGCAGTGGCACTCAGACCAGAGTTCACAGCCAGAATCAGGAGTCAAGAGCAGGGTTGGAACAAGGCAAGCACAGGGCTGGGAACAAGGCTAGGGCAGGCTAAGGCCTGTGGAGTCAGTGACCACTATCAGGCAGAGGAGAATTCTAAGCCATAAGGTGACTTTGGCAGACTAAACTGCTGTATCACTTATGAGTGTTATATACCTGCCCTGGGAGTCACCAGACCAGCTCCTTGCTTGAGGATTGGCTGGAGCCTAGCACAGGAATGACTCATTACTGCATGTGGTTTAATCAGGTTCTAATTCAGTGATAACTCATCACCTCACAGTAGGGGCCCAAGTACCAAATTCCTGAGAATCAGGAAGTTCTCCTATACTTCATGATGGTCATTGCAGCCTCTGATGTCTGGTCCTTCTGTCTCATTCCTTCAGTTTCTGGTCCACTGTTTCTCCAGTTTGGGCCCCTCCTTCATGGAGATTTTTATGTACTTACATATAACATATTCATTCTCTTTTCTCCAATCAGCATTAAGCACTCTCATAAAATATGCATGCATGCTCTTCAATTTACACAACTTTTGCTGTATATACAATTTCCATGTCATTTTGTTTTCATGCCATCTTGCCCTATTTTTTTCCAGTATGAAGGGATTTTAATATTACAAGGTTGTGTATTTATCATACTAATTAATTTTCCTTTTCCCTAAAATCTTCCAATGCAACATATGACTTTTGTCCTATCAGCAGAAGCGATATTTAAACAAACCAGCAAATCTATGTAAGAGGAAAAAAATGGCAAAACAACTCTCATGCCAGGAAAAGTTAGGCTGAAGCCTTGGTCTAAGTATTATCTCATCCAGACTCATTTACTATCCATAAAAAATGGTTACTCACTTTCTCGTAAGTGTTGTTCTTCGAGATGTATTGTTCATGTCCATTCCAATCAGGTGTGCATGTGTGCATACTAGCCAGAAGATTTTTTCCCTAGCAGTATCTGTCAGGTCAGCCTGGGCGCCCCCTGGAGACACGCCTTCATGGAACTCAATATAGAGTCCTGCCGACCTGCTACCCCCTCAGTTCCTTCTTGCCGGCTACTCTGACAGAGGGGTAGGAGGGTGGGTATTGGAATGGACATAAACAACACATCTTGAAGAACAACAGTTATGAGAAGGTGAGTAACCTTCCATTCCAATCAGTTGACTCACAAGCCCAAGTTCAGGAAGTGGGGTCGGAGTTGTCCACTGATTGGAGGACTGCTCTTCCAAAGGCCACATTGTCTCTGGCCCGCTGAGTGATCGCATAGTGCATGGTGAAAGTGTGTATGGAGGATCACGTTGCTGCTCTGCAGATTTCCTGGGTGAGAACCTGCACCGGGAATGCCGTTGAAGAGGCCTGAGACCTGGTGGAGTGCGCAGTGATTGGAGGAGCAGGCACCCCTGCCAGGTTGTAACACTCACAGATGCAGGACGTGATCCATGATGAAATCCGTTGAGAAAAGACAGGAAGACCTTTCATTCTGTCTGCCACTGCCATGAATAACTGGACGTATTTTTGGAACGGCTTCTTTCTCTTGATGTAGGCTAGCACTCTGCAGACATCCAACGAGTGAAGCCTTAGCTCCCTGACATTCGAGTGTGGCTTAGGATAGAATACTGGGAGGAACATATCCTGGTTGATGTGAAACTGGGAGACAACGTTCGGGAGGAAAGCCGGGTGAGGCCTGAGCTGAACCTTGTCCTTATGGAACACCGTGTAAGGGAGCTTTGATCTCAGGGCCTTGAGCTCAGACACCCCTTCTGGCTGAGGTTATCGCTACCAGAAAGGCTACCTTGTATAAGACAGAGAGAGCATCTACACCACAGATATCTTCCACATACATTAAACAAATAACTAGTAGCAGAAGTAGGCTGTTATCCTCTAGGTGAACCAGAAACTAGAGGGGGACACAGCAACCTCTATTAGAGGATTATACAGCTATTCATGAGACAGCAGTGGAATGTTGAATTTCTGAGTTCTGTTCCTCATTCTGGGAGCAAAGTGGTGTGATAGTTATAGACACCTCTGCTGTTGATTTAATTCAATCTGAAAGGCAGTGTAGATGAGACTTGGAATTGCTATATTTGTCACCAGGAATCTAGCTCCAGATCTGCCTGAACGGACCTTCTACAACCTCTCAGGTAACATATTTGTAGAAGAGGGGGATGATAGTTGCCTTTCTTGGGGTAGGCCTTGGGCTAGGCCTTGGTCAGGAATGAGAGTTGTGAATTGCACAGCAATATTAACAGTACTCAGCAGAGGTAAGACCAGACTGTGACTCCTTGCTTGAGGTACCCAGAACTATGAGACACTATGTTACCTCTCTGAGCCTCAGCAAGTGAGAGCTTTGCTGTCACTAAGCTATGCATCAGCTTCCTCTAGTTCGTGTGCCAACAAACTCTTCAGAACTCTGCCAGTCTAAACCTTGCTTTGCAGGTAACAATCAGTGACCCACAATTTCCAAATTCCCCAGAGACATCTCTCTACAGTGTATAGTCCCTCTCACTGGATACTCACAGAAGTTGTTAAATTCGCTGCCTCCAAAGAGACAGAACACACCAACCTGTTAGTTTAGCTGAAGACTTACACATCCCAAAATACACAGCACTGAGATGGTTTTGTAATAAAACAAGAATATGTTTATTAACAAAGACCAGAGGTTTAGTGAAAATAAGTAAGAATAAAAGAAAGAAACAAGGAGGGTTACAAGTAATATGCTTTCTAGTGACTAAAACTTAATTTCAGTAAGTTATCTTTATCTAAACAGGTTTCTCACTTGTAGTCAGGGTTCAGTTGCTCTTGCCTTCCAGCCAAGAGGATCCATCTTTCATAGGCTAGGAGGGCACTGAACCATAACTCCCATCGGTGATGGATCACCAAAGTGGCTTCCTACTTTTCTTTATATACCCCAAAGTTCACTGTGTCTCAAGAGCCAGGAAGACTTCCTGGGGTGCAGATTCCGTCCCCTGTCATGATCGTTAAGTGGTCTTCTCCCCTGCTTATTAGCTCAATGGCTTTGTTTACTTCATATGTAAATGTACTTGCAGTGTCTTCTGCCTGTGATCAAGTTGGTCAGACAAGTAAATACACATTCATTTGTCTAGTGGAGGCTAGGCCTATGCACTGCCTGCCAAACACATTTTAAGAACATAATTCCAGCACACATCTATAACTCTTTGTATACACCCCATACATATACCACATGATTTTTGGGACCAGCGTGTCATCAGTTTGCATATGAGACCTCACATGACATCTGTTAGATACAGATTATGACAATAGTATGTTGGCACAATATATGTCTCAGTCCTAATGTGAGTTACAGTATGGTATGCCCTCTCTCAGTTGGTACTGAGGGGCTTCCAGGGTCACACACAACCATGGTCTCTGGACTCGCAGCTCACTGCACCTTTCCTAGATGTAGTGTGTAGGGTAATGTCCCTTTAAACAGTTTGTGAATTCTCTAGTAGCAGTCACTGTGTTCTGTGTTTGAGAAGCCAGCCAGAACCAAACTAGAGCAGCAATGTGCATTATTTAGCTAGGCCTTGCATGTTGTGTATATTCAGTAAACAGTAATTTGGATCCCTCTGTGCCCATGTGGTTCTTTCATATTATGTTTGTCATGACCTGAGCGGCAGTCCCAGGGCTGGCTGGAGTAGTGGTGGGTCAATGGCCCCTGGCAGTGGTCCCGGGAGTGGTCCTGGGAGCAGCCGGAGCAGCGGCGGGTGGGCGGCTGGAGCAGCTGCTGCTCAGTGGGTCCCGGGGCTGCCCCATGGGACTGCCTTAGCAGCAGTCCCAGGGGCGACCAGAGCAACGGCAGGTTGGCGGCTCCAAGCAGTGGTCCCAGGGGCAACTGGAGCAGCCGTGGCTCGGCGGCCCCCAGCAGCTGGTGCCGCTGGCCCTGCGTCCCCCTTCCCCCATCTAAGATTTAGTCAGGGATATTTATAGTACAAGTCATGGACAGGTCGCGGGCTGTGAATTTTTGTTTATTGCCAGTGACCTGTCTATGACTTTTACTAAAAATATCCATGACTAAATTGTAACCTTAACTATCAATAAAGCTCACATTAAATGGATTAATAACTGGCTAACTGACAGATCTCAAAAAAGTAGAGAGACTCATCACTGAATGGGAGTTTCTAGTGGAATTCTGCAGGGATTGGTTCTAGGCCTGTAGCTATTCAACATTTTCATCAACAATCTGGAAATAAATGAAATCCCAGCTGATAAAATTTGCAAATGACAGAAAGATTGTCAAAATGGTAAATAATGATGAGGATGGGGCAGTCATACAGACTAATCTGGGTTGCTTGGTAAACTGCGCCCAGTCAAACAACATGCATTTTAACTGAATCAAATGCAAACATACATCTAGGAACAAGGATGCAGGCCATACCTACAGAACGGGGGACTGTATTTTGGAAAGAAAGGACTCTGAAAGGGATTTGGGGGTTATAGTAGACAAGCAACTCAACATCAGCTCCCAGTGTAATGCTGTGGCAAAAAGGGCTAATGTACTTCTTATGGCAGTGGTGAGACATACTGGAATTCTGCATACAGTTCAGGTATGTACATTTTAAAAAGGATGCTGGAAAATTCTGAGGGGGGTGCAGAAAAGAGCCACAAAAATGAATCAGAGGCTGGAGAAAATGCTGTACAGTGAGAGACTTAAAGAGATCAATCTGTTTATCTCATCAGAAAGAAGATTGAGAGACGACTTGATTACAGGTGAATGCTACTTTGTTACGTGAGTAACTTGACAGGGAGAAAATATGGGTACTAAAAAGGTCTTTAATCTAGGGAAGAAAAGCATAACAAGAACCCATGGCTGGCTGGAAGAGGAAATCAGACAAAATCAAAGTAGAAATTAGGCACAATTTTTTAACAATGAGGGTGATTAACCATTGGAACAAACTACCCAGAGCAGTGGGGAGGGGGTTCTCCTTCTCTGGATGACTTCCAGTCCAGACAGAAGACCTTTCTGGAAATTATGCTTTAGGCAAGCACAAGTTATTGGGCTCAATGCAGGGATAACTGTGTGGAATGTAATGGCCTGTGCTATGCAAGAGGTCAGACTAGATGATCTAATGGTCCTTTCTGGCAATGCAAATAGATCTTTCAATGGCAATGCAAATAAATGGATATAAAAATGGCATTTTATTCAAAACATTCCAAGGCATGCAATGCAATTTCTGAGCTTACATTGAACTATATGTTAATGCAACACATTTCATTAATCTACTCAGTTTTGATGCTGTGTATATGATACATGTCCTGTGAGAGATGCCTCACAGCTCAGAGAAATTAACTGCTTTCTTACTAGGAGATTGGGTAAAACAAAACAAAAAAAGATAGTGTTAAAATGAAGAAAAACACCTTAACTCAGTCTCTTGAAAACATCACCCAACTGTACTTTTGATGATCGGAAGTTATAGTTTTCGGGCCTGATCCTATGATATGCTGAGCACCATCGACTCCTATAGGAGACGTGGAGAAAGGGCTCAACTTCCAGGGAAGTCACTGTGTGGAGAGGGTACTCAGCACCTGGTAGGAGACGCTCAGCATCTTGCAATATTAGACTCTTGGAATGCATCCGAACTAGAGCCCAAATGCCACCACACATGCATGGATTTATGAGCTGTAATTTTGGGACATGAAGATGGTGGAGCTGACAATTTAGGAGGTTGATAGGCTGCACTGGTGCGATTCAAATGCTGTGGATTATCCTTCTCTTTCAGAGCCTTCACTATGCACTGAGAATATTGCAGAATAATAGATATTGTCTTGCTTGCTTGGATGTGCTTCATTACAAACTTCCATCTGTGGTTTTCTAACAAACCAGTCTTCATACACTTGGTCAATTTTAAGTTGTTTGCAGATTCAGTTTTCCTTATCTCTGAAATACTCCGCTAAGGGGAAAAAACAAATAGAAGACATTTTCTTTTTCCATATTTGCCGTAATGGAGATGCTCCACTTTAAATCAACACTGGAATGTACTGTAATTAAATGAAAGGGATCATAAGGGGGGGAGGGATAGCTCAGTGGTTTGAGCATTGGCCTGCTAAACCCAGGGTTGTGAGTTCAATCCTTGAGGGGGCCACTCGGGGATCTGGGGCAAAATCAGTACTTGGTCCTGCTAGTGAAGGCAGGGGGCTGGACTCAATGACCTTTCAAGGTCCCTTCCAGTTCTAGGAGATGGGATATCTCCATTAATTAATTTATTTATTTATAATCTAACTTGCATCAGCATTTGCATCTGAATATTTAAAATATATGAATACCTACATTTACTATTAGCAACTCCAAATATATCTCCATTGTGTCATTTGAAATAAACAGAATATTTCTTATTGTAAGATTGTGGCATTAAGATATTCTTCTCTAAACACCCCTCCTTCAGATCAGCAAGCACGTTACAAACCAATCATATGCAGAAATCTCCCCTTGAACTACATAAAGTAGAACACATAAACCTGCTTTGTTTTCTCTGCAGGAAAAGATTAAACTGCACAACAAATGGGTGCTCAAAAAATAAACCTCTCCAAACCTCCGTCTGACCTAGCAAACACAAGCTAGGTTTACACCTGAGTGCGCTAGTTTTAATCTAGCTAGCTCAGGTACTGTAGCAGCGAAGCTGTGGCCGTGCAGATTTCAGCACAGACTAGCCCTGGGAGTAATTATCCACGGTTCTGGGCGAGCTTGTACAGCCCAGGCTGAAGCACGCACTGCCACAGCTTTGTATGTCTACTCCAGCTGCGATCACACCCCACCTGAGGGTTTGTCTACACATAAAACCCTATAGCGGCACAGCTGGGCCACTGTAGCACTTCAGTGTAGACATTACCTACGCCGATGGGAGGGATTCTCCCACTGACATCGGTAATCCATACCCTTGAGAGATGGTAGCTATATTGATGGAAGAATTCTTCTGTCAACATAGTGCTGTGTACACAGGGACTTAGGACGGCTTAACTATGCCACTCAGGAGTGTGGATTTTTCACAGCCCTTAGTGATGCAGTTATGTCGACCTAATTTTAAAGCTACTTTTGCTCTTCACTCCAAGCACAGGAACAGAGGAAGTAAGAATCAGGCCAATAATATTAACTATAATGTTTCCAAGCTAGTTTTCTTAAATCAATCCATAGTATCCCTATTAAAAATTAACTATAATTATAGGACTGTAAACAGTAAAAGCTTTTCTTTTTAAGATTTGATACAGATACCTTCATGTTTTTATTCAGTGAAAATTGAAGGAGATTAGTCAGAAACATGGCATCAAACAACGTAAAGTCCATTTTAATTTTCCTTTTCATGGGCTTTCAAGGTTTTTCTGAAGTCCCAAATGTTCCAAGCAGTTTGCTGGAATGAAATGCTGCCCCCCACTTGTAACATATCACTACAAGTTACATTCAGACATACATGCACATGAAGTAATTACCCAGTTTCTCTAAAGCTTCCACACACACGCTAGGATACATCCCCTCAGAGTAAGTAGCAACCAGGATGTATGAATCTGTTTTCACAGCTATGAGACCACTGTCTTCCTAGATAAAGAAGAAAACTGGTTAAAAGTTGCAGAGTTCTTTTAAATATATACACTATTTATCAATGTATGCTAGACAAGAATATTTTCTGTCTTTAAGTTGTGTGTCACTTTGAGGAAGAGAAGATACTTTTTTAAAGCCTAAATCAAGACTGATACTGATAACAGACATAAATTAATTTAAGATGATGTGTTTTATATATATATTAATCAAGCCAAGCAATAGATGTACTGGTTTTCTGTTATACTGCATGTTCCCATCTTTTTTCATAAATAATGTTTATAAAGCACTTTGAAGAGATAAAGTGAAATCCGGGTGCTAAGTGTACCCCACAAAAATGTTATTAAAATATTAATAAAATAGATGTGTGTGCTGTGTATAATTTGAAAGATTCCAAAAAGGCTTTACAAACTATACACATCTGAATCTCATTAATTTTCAATAATGAATGGAAGTCCCACTGGGAATTACTGAATTAGGATACAAATGTGTGGGTTGCCCAGCATCTTCTGGGAGTTGCTGAACACACTCAACTCCCATATTTGAATTACATGATGTCAATTACTGAGCATCTGAGTCATGGGATGTGAGGCTCAGCAAGTGTGTATGCATGTGCACGGGAATCACTACTCACCACCACTCAGCTACCTTTGGGGTGGAACATGTGTGCAGTCTCACAGCTCAAAAGAACAGCGTAAAGGTGCCTGCAGTGACTCAAGAGTTTAAGTACCAACCTCAGGGCAGACTGTTAGGAAGCTGAGCACTAACCCCAAATTGGCTGTGAGTTCTACACTTAGATTGCACCAACCAAGTATCAAAGATAAACTGCTCAGGCACTATACCAGCTTTCACATGGAGTCACTGTCCCCTTGGGTACTCCAATCTATCTCGCCACGCAGGTGAGCGTACCTTTGTGACGAGTGGTCCCTTACACCAGAAATCACATCAATACTCTGGTTACTCCCAGTCCCAAAGGACCTGTCACTTACCCAGGCCAATTGCATCTTACACCTCACACCAAAGACAATGCTTGTAGCAAATCCTATAATCTCTATAAACATTTATTCAGTAGGAAAAGGAAACAAGAGAATTATTTACAGGGTTAAAGCAGCTAAACATATATACACAAATGAGTTACCATCTTAAGTTTCAAACAGTTATAGAAGCTTCTATAATAAGCAGGCTCTATATATCCTTTAAGGTTAACCCAGGCTAAGCCCTAGGGTGCTCTTGCTTATGCCTAATAAACTTTGCCCTCCAAAGTCCAAGCAGCATAGCGATAATCAGTTTCTTCTGGCTGGGGTTTTTTATTTCCCTCTGCCATGTGCTCTGAGCTGTGAACTCAGCTGATGGGAGGAATCCACTTGCATGACTCATTTTCATGGGTGGGAAGGGGAGGGAGGGAAGTAGAGCAACAGAGTCTTTTGTGCCCTTTAACAGTCCATAATAATCCGTTTGCTATCAATGGACCGTTCCTGTTGGGCAAGACATAACACTTTCTGTTGCTGATTGGCACTTCACACTAGTTAATGTCTCTCTCCAGTCTGGTGATTTACAGTCACAGAAGCTTATAATACTACCACTCAAATATTACCTTAATATGGAATACAGAAGTTATAAGTGAGATTAATGCAGGCAGCAACTCAAAAGCATTCACTAAAGTCTAAACACTAAACACATTCTTATAATTCTAATACCTATTTTAACAATACTAACACACAGGTGAGCCAGACTCATTCCAGCTATGTATTTGTCAGTGTTCCACTGCGGCCTGGGGACCTTGGCATGAGCTGGCACCTGGTCTACAGCATCACAAATGCTACATAACATTTAAAAAGGCAGAGAAGCCATACCACATGCAACTGCAAAGTGGCTGGGAATTTATGTTGTCATAATGTAGTTAATCAACATGGAACTGGGCCAGAACACTGGGGTTAACACTTTTATTTTTGTTTAAAAAAAAAAAGAGAAAGCGTTGAGCTCTTCAGTGACAAGTCAGGATGCTGATACTGATTATCAGTTGGTGTCATTGGCCAGTGAAGCTACTCAGAAAACCTGGCCACCTCGTTTTACATCTACACTACTACACAGCTGGAAATAAGACCGCCCATAATGAGAAATCTCAGCACCCAGCTTATCCTAAAAGCCAGAAATAGTGATTGTGCCACAAATAGTGTGAGAAAAATATTTGGGATAACAGAATTCAATTTCCCTTCTCAGTGTTAGTAAAGAAATAAAATTGTTGGATAGTTTGAAATGGATGGTGGAATATATTTCTGTTTTAATCTATAAATCTCTGCTTGTCATTTTCCTTGTAGAGATTCTGTGCTGTGCATTTATTTGTTTGCCCCGTATATTGTAAAGGTGCTGTGGATAGAAAGGAGGCAACAGTTTGTTTAACCGCTAATCGACTCTGGGTGTTAACATAAACAGGAGATGTGGGACAGAAAGAAGAAAAGTGGGGGAGAGGGATAGCTCAGCGGTTTGAGCATTGGCCTGCTACACCTAGGGTTATGAGTTCAATCCTTGAGAGGGCCACTTAGGGATCAGGGCAAAATCAGTACTTGGTCCTGCTAGTGAAGGCAGGGGGCTGGACTCAATGACCTTTCAAGGTCCCTTCCAGTTCTAGGAGATAGGATATCTCCATTAATTTAATTTAAATAAAGAAAACTATCAAATAATTTTTTCAGTGCTTGGACCTACTTGCCATAAATGTTAACAACTTACATTTTTAAGATAGATGGAGCACTCATCTGCTCGGACACATTTATAATGCTTCTCCTTGAAGTAAAGTCCCTCCCTTCTGACGTGTAATAAGTTCTTGAAGAAAGCAGAGCTGAGGAGTAAGGCATGCTGTGGCTGCAGCTAAATTGATAAAATGAGACATTTTGTTATGGACCAAAAGGACACACTTTTGCAATCATTAAAAAACACACTTCTTCTATTATGTCTGATAATTAACCAAAGACGATTTCATAAATAAATAATGATGACACAAAAAAGGAAAATGTCTGAACAACTTTGAAATTGGGCTTTTAGTCCATGTAAGAATGAATTGTATTTTCAGTGTCTGATTTAGGATCGGAGTCACAAATGCTTGCATTTACCCCTATGAGTAGTCCCATTGATTACAGTGGGATTAATGGTAAGCAGTATGCCCAGTAGTGTTTACAGGATTGGGCCTTTAGATTAAAACCTCTCTGGAGCAGAGCACTCTGCCTTGCTCTGTGTTTGCACAGTACTGAGCACACAGATGCCGCATTCGAATACTAATAATCTCCATCTTTAATATATAGATGTAGCTTTGAGAGACTCCAGCAAGTGAGCTTTTCAGATCAAGGTGGAGCATTACATGCTAGAATCTAGGAGCAAATCTTCAGCTGGTGTGAAATGCCATAAATCCATTGAAGTCAATGGAGCTATGAGAATCTACACCAGCTAAGAATCTGCCCCCAGTCTCCATCAGCCACACTTCTAGAGTGAAGATGAAGTTTTAGCATTTTAGATCCTCGTTAACTGCTACTCTCCTATGGATAACACTTTGGTGCTCAGATACTATGGTGACGAGACCACATAAGTAAATAGAGAGACAGATTTGACCCCCTCTGTTCCAATGTAACATAAATAAGATAAAATAAAATTAGACAGGGGAAGCATTAGTTTTGCCATACAATACAGAAGTGCTGCTATTCTGCTGTCTTGTTTGGTACCTTGTTGATCACAGAACAAAATCAACACAATCAAAGGTGATTGACGCAGTCCAAAGCACGAAAGAAATGGAGTTCTACTGACATAACACCTTTCCTGCAAAGATCTAATATGAGTGCTGTGATAAATGAAGGGGGAGAGGGGTAGCTCCCTTTTATGGACAGCAAGTTAGCTATAAAGTCCCTCTTGGTGGCTGTTCTCTGCTTGCTTTATCTGTAAAGGGTTAAAAAGTCTCCCTGGCTAGGTAAAAGAAAGGGAGTGGGCACCTGACCAAAAGAGCCAATGGGAGCGCTCATCTTTTTAAAATTGGAAAAAACTTCCTCTTTGTTGTTGTTGGTCTCCAGAGAGCGGAGACACAGATCAGCAATGCAATAAGCAGCTTTAAAACCAGGTATGAAAAAGCATCAATTCATACCTCGAACCTACTTATCTGAAACCCCAGATATGTAAGTAAATTAGAGAATGTCTAGGAAGATGCGATTAGGGGTTTTTTTTTATTTCTTATTGGCTTGTGGACGCCTCTGTGCTAATCCCAGATGCTTTTGTTTTACTTGTAACCTTTAAGCTGAACCTCGAGAGAGCTATCTTGATGCTTAATTTTTGTAATTGTTCCTTTTAAGATCTAGCAAAAAGCCCAAGTTTCAAATGTAGTTCCTTTCTTTTGGGTTTAATAAAATGTACCTTTTTTAAGAACAGGATTGGATTTTTGTGTCCCTAAGAGGTTTGTGCACATGTTGTTTAATTAGCTGGGGGCAACAGCTGATTTCCTTTGTTTTTTTTCTCAGCTCTTCCCCAGAGAGGGGGTGAAAAGGCTTGAGGGTACCCCACAGGAAGGAATTCCCAAGTGTTCCTTCCTGGGTTCTCGAAAGTGGGGGAGGTTTGCACTTGGGTGGTGGCAGCATCTACCCATCCAAGGTCAGAGAGAAGCTGTGACCTTGGGAGTTTAATACCAGCCTGGAGTGGCCAGTATTAATTTTTAAAATCCTTGCGGGCCCCCACCTTCTGCACTCAAAGTGCCAGAGTGAGAAATCAACCTTCACAAGAGCTTTACAACAAATTCAACCCCACAACACACTTTTTGGTAAGCAGTATCATACCTAGGGCCCTACCAAATTCACGACCATGAAAAACACATCACGGACCGTGAAATCTGGTCTGCCCCTCTGAAATCTGGTCTTTTGTATGCTTTTACCCTATACTATACAGATTTCACAGGGGAGACCAGCATTTCTCAAATTGGGGGTCCTGACCCAAAAGGGAGTTGCTCTGAAGGCACTCAGCTCTGAAGGCAGTGCCCCGCCAGCAGCAGCGCAGAAGTAAGGGTGGCAATACCATGCCATGCGATCCTTACTTCTGCGCTGCTGCTGGCAGCGGCTCTGTCTTCAGAGCTGGGATTCCGGCCAGCAGCTGCCGCTCTCCAGCTGCCCAGCTCTGAAAGCAGCACCACCGCCAGCAACAGTGCAGAAGCAAGGGTAGAAGTACTGCAACCCCCCCACAACTCCTTTATGGGTCAGGACCCCTAAAATTACAACATGGTGAAATTTCAGATTTAAATAGCTGAAATCATGACATGCATGATTTTTAAAATCCTACGGTTGTGAAATTGACCAAAATGGACCATGAATTTGGTAGGGGCCTAATCAGGGCCAGCTCCAGGCACCAGCGCAGCAAGCAGGTGCTTTGGGCGGCCAACGGAGAGGGGCGGCACGTCCGGCTCTTAGGCAGCAATTTGGCGGCGGGACCCTCAGTCCCTCTCGGAGGGAAGGACCTGCCGCCGAATTGCCGCCGAAGAACGAAGTGGCGGCAGTAGATTTGTGCCGCTGATCGTGGCTTTTTTTTTTTTTTTTTTTTCTGGTTGGGGCGGCAAAAACGCTGGAGCCGGCCCTGGCCCTAATTATACCCCACTTGGCTCACAGGTTATTAGAATTGCTCAATGTCACACAGCCAGTGGAACAGCCAGGAATATTTATTAGAACCCAGCAGTCCTGACTGACAGTCCCCTCTCTAATCACTAACTCATGTTCCCTCCCTTTGAAGAGTGTGGTACATTTCTAAATTTTCTACCTTCAGTGTCACTTGCTAGGATACTTTCTGTTTCCTTACATTAAAGCCAAGGGTTGATGCCCACACAGTCTCGTCCTTTAATTTGATGATGGCCGCGTGTTCCACATGTTTTGTTCTGATGAGGCAATCATTGAGCAAAGATTGAATTTGGTTCATTTTCCTTCAGTTCTGTGAAAGAAATCAGATATAGGTAGGGGTTCATTTCCTTCCAGTTGTGCTTCAGAGACCTGATCCTCCTCCCATCCGGAATTTAATTTAGCTTTCTTTAGGAGGCTGATCCAGAGTAAAAAAGCTGAGAAATACTCCATAACTTGCGATAAGCACCAGGTTAGAGTGGGAGTCAGCTGGAGTGGGGAGGGTTAGTGCTCTTTTCAAGCTCCTTGCACAACATGCATAATACTTAGTCCTGCCTTGAGTGCAGGGGACTGGACTAGATGACCTCTCGAGGTCCCTTCTATGCCTAGATGTTTCTGTTTAAATGATCAACAGCGAAATAATTGACAATATTGACATTTAAACTGACATTATTAGACTCCAGAGCTAACATTTGGTGATGACAATACTGGTGGTATTTCACATGTTTTAGAGTTATTGTTTCAGGCTGTTTATCTGCATACTCAGTCAGACAGATGACACTGCATCAGTCGTATTTGGAAGATTTACTTAGCAACGATAAGGACAAGAAACTAGAAACTGATTGGCCCATCAGAAAATTGCAAGTATTGTGTCTCTTGAATACTGGTTCATTCCAAGCCAAGTGTTAGATGTGGTAAGGATTTCAGAATGACTGTACTTTACATAAAGAACAGGAGTACTTGTGGCACCTTAGAGACTAACAAATTTATTAAAGCATAAGCTTTCGTGGACTACAGCCCACTTCTTCAGATACATCCGAAGAAGTGGGCTGTAGTCCACAAAAGCTTATGCTCTAATAAATTTGTTAGTCTCTAAGGTGCCACAAGTACTCCTGTTCTTTTTGCGGATACAGACTAACACGGCTGCTGCTCTGAAACCTGTACTTTACATGACATCTCATCTGGATGGTGATGATGAAGTAAAATAAAAATGATAAAGATGTTCTTATCACTATACAGCATAATGATTACATAAATCAGACCACTTCATCTTGAATGGTCCCTTGAAATATAGGTTATCTATTTATGCAAAACAATCTGTTTCATTTAGTATTTAGCTGTGACACTAAGTAAGTTTCCCAGAGCGCTGTGTAAGATCAAAAGCTTGTCTCTCTGACCGACAGAAGTTGGTCCAATAAAAGATATTAACTAGGGTGACCAGATGTTCCGATTTTATAGGGACAGTCCCTATATCCATGGCTTTATCTTATATAGGCGCCTATTATCCCCCACCCCCGTCTTGATTTTTCACACTTGCTATCTGGTTACCCTAATATTACCTCACCCACTTTGTCTCTCTGATAAAATCAGACTATATAGTTTTATGAAGTAAATCACTATTAAATAACCATATAACAAATTGTAATGCAACCTTTAATGAACAAAACTGTTGTTGGATAATCCTGACAGTTATGCAGCTAATTAATCTAAAGATTTTATACACAATTTTATAAAAGTTATGCCTTAATCAAACTCAAATTGAATACTGCATGCAGATGTGGTCGCTCCATGTCAAAAAAGATATATTGGAATTGGAAAAGGTTCAGAAAAGGGCAACAAAAATGATTAGGGGTATGGAAAAACTTCTGTATGAGGAGGGATTAATAAGATTGGGACTTTTCAGCTTGGTAAAGAGACGATGAAGGGGGAATATGATAGAGGTCTTTAAAATCATGACTGATGTGGAGAAAATAAATAAGGAAGTGTTATTTACTCCTTCTTATAACACAAGAACTAGGGGTCACCCAATGAAATTAATAGGCAGTGGATTTAAAACAAACAAAAGGAAGTATTTCTTCACACAACGCACAGTCAACCTGTGGAACTCTTTGCCAGAGGATGTTGTGAAGGCCAACACTTTAACAGGGTTCAAAAAAGAACTAGATAAATTAATGGAGGATAGATCAATGGCTATTAACCAGGATGGGTAGGGCAGCCTCTGTTTGCCAGAAGCTGGGAATGGGCAACAGGGGATGGATCACTTGATGATTACCTGTTCTGTTCATTCCCTCTGGGTCACCTGGCATTGGCCACTGTCAGAAGACAGGATACTGGGCCAGATGGACCTTTGGTCTGACCCAATATGGCCGTTCTTATGTTCTTATACTGGGCTCAATACAAGGGTAATTGTGTGAAATTTAATGGACTATGATACATGGGACGTTGACTAGATGATCTAACTCTATATACTATTCTATTCTGTATAGGTTTTTATACCACACTTATCACTGTAGTATCTAAGCACTTTCCAGTAGTGCATTAAGCAATGTGACTCGCTACACAACTGTCATGTGTTGTTTGTTCTCTCATCCTCTCCCCAGGGATTAATGGTCCTTTCTTGCTTTATGAAGTGTAGATTTATTTTCATTTTAAAAGAAACTTTTACTGAAAAATGTTCTGCCTAGTCAGCTGTCTAGTGAGTATGTGAAGTCTAAAGGGCTTTGACCTGCTGAATGCTGACGCCCCATCATAACCACTGTGCCTCTAAGAGTTGCAGCACACAACTTGAAGCCCAGGGAAGAGGGGTTAAACCACCTTTGTGCTCTTCCAACTGAAGCAGCCCAAGGGCCAGAGAAGTCCAATGTGTAATTTAGTCAGCCCTGGGAGCCTGTCTTGACAGCACAGTTAGCTCAAGTTATAACTCAAGTGCTCAACTTCCAGCTACCCACAAAAATCTCTGGCTCAAGTTAAGTGGTGCTTTAAGCTTCAACTAACTGGCCTGCATGGGTGGCGGGTGGAGCCCCCCTTAGGGGAGGCTAGCCCGCAGCTCTGCCTCTTCCACCCGCCCCTTCCCCGCCACAGCCAGAGCCCCAAGAACTCCTGCCCCTCCCCTGCGGATGGGGCCACGAGTCCCCCCTGCCCAGAGGAGTCCCAAGCACCCCAGCCCCTCGGTTGGAGGAGCCCCGCACTGGCTGGAGGCCCAAATGCCCGCCCCCTCTCAGCTGTAGGAGTCCCTCAGCTGAAGCCCCAAGCCTCCCCCCACCGACCCAGAGGTGCCCGGGCCAGCTGCAGCCATACTGCGCCTCCTCTCTGTAGGGATATTAAAGAAGGTACTAACAGTGATTCCCCCAAGAGACAGTGACCCCCTCATAATTTGGCCCCCACACTTACAGTTTCACCAAGTACAAAAATCTCTTGGGTCTTCTGTTAAAACTTGTAAGCTACTGTCTGTAGAAACCATTGATTATATCTATCCTGTGACTACTATGTAAAACTTACAAACAAGTTAACTGACTTTGTTATACAATGTAAACAAACACTATAAGCTGTTAAGTGACTTTCACTTCATTCAATGGCTCCTAGGACAGACCCCCACCCTCTGTGATTAAAGGGCCGGGAGTCTCAAATGAATTAGCACACACTCTGAAAGTGGTGGAGACAGTAAATTAAAATATGGTTAAGGGATGGAATGTATGCTGATGAATGCTTGATATACATGGATGGTTAGGGAGGTGCCAGCCTAGAAAAGGAGTATCCATCGGCCGAAGAATGTGTCAAGTGGATGACCAGAAACCCCCGGAGGGTAAACTGGGACCCACCCCATCACCTGGAAGGATGAGAAACACAAACTTTGGACAGTGTGGAGCCACCAGGAATGTGCCACTTTGGACAGGAATGTGCCATCTGCTGATTGAGTCAGCAACAGCAGGATGAAACAGCTCCCATAGACTAACATAGGAACTAATTCCTATAAGAATGTACTCTAAAGACTGATGACTTTGAGTCTCTGGTTCTGCTGCCAGCCTCCAGGAGCATCAGGTGCACCTGACACAGACTCGGCTCCATCCTCATGACCAAGATACCTGGCCAGTAACTTGGCATGAGCAACTTCTAGGCTGGTAACTATAACACCTATACAGAACTTGAATGAATGATTGTGTGAATGAATCTCTCTCTCTCTCTCTCTCTCTCTTTATATATATATATATGTATGTGTGTATGTATAAGAAATAAGTAGTCAAACAACATTGTTTACTTTTATCTTTTGCTTTATCAGTATATTTACAATAAATGTGGCATCTTTGCCTTATCCCTCTTAATAAGATCCTGCTGGTTTTTATTCTATTGGTATAACATTTTGGTGGAGAATTGCGAAAGGGGGAATATTGGTAAAATGCCTCAGTTATTGTGAACATTGGTGTGCACACAGCCGGCTCTATAGAGAGTGGTTCTATTTTTGGTTAACCAAAGCCTACTGACCTCCGGTGGGTAGAGGCTTCATAAAAGAGCTCATAGAAACTTTAAGCTACAATTAATCTTATCCAAAGTGTTCACTGAGAAATCAGGGGTAACAAGAGCCTATAGGGCAAGGTAAAGCTGCTCGCTGAACGAGATCAGGGGTAGCAGGATAAGATAATTTAGGCTGTGTCACTCGCTGCAAGGGTTCAGGGGTGACAAAGGAAACTATACACGTGTTAAAAATGTTTAAGAAAAGTCAAGGGAGAACAGTCTCAGAGATAGGAATGGAGTTTGAAGGAGCTCCAACCTCACCTTTTGTAAAAGAAATAACACCCTTTAAACAAATCCTTCAGAGATATGGGCACAGTCCTTGGACTGAACAAGCCCTTGCAGATGCTTGCTCTATTTCAGACCTGGAGGATAGATTGGCCCACTATATCCTCATATGTAAACCCCCAAATGCAGCAAAAAGAGACGCTACAGGGATCTGGCTGCTGTGGGAGGCTTGTAATGACAGCTACCTCCGCCTAACAGCCTGTACAGAGGAAAACTTACTGTTTCTCGCTCTGATCCTGGGAAGGATTTTTATATTTGGTGGATGAACCCTCGGTGGTAAAAGCCCGAGCAATACAGAGGGAAGCTTAGCATCTCTCCCTCTGGCCCAAAGTGGGTTAAAATCATAAAATACGAATCTTGTTCTGTTAAACCAAACTCTGAAGAATATAGGAGTTTGGGCAGTGTAGTGTGGTTTATGTTTGTTTGTTTTGCTTTGTTTTGTTTTTCTTGTGAGTGATATTGTGGTCATTTCACAATATTGAAAGAAATGTTTAAGGAAAGGGACCAGGAAGGGTGGGGGCTGGTTGAGAAGCCCACCCTCCTTGCTAAATTGGTAGTGGAATAAAGCTTGTGCCCATGGAAAGGAAAGGTTCATTGGAAAAAGCAGGATCAGGCCCAGACAAGCAGGCAAGCAACAGATAAAGAAATTGGTTGGAAGCTTTAAGGGCATAGTGGCAGGAGTAAGAAAGCAATAAGTGCAGGCATGAATCCCTGGAACAATACTTAAAATGGTAAAATCTAATTGATAAAGGTGTCATTTTGGGAGATAAACAGTAATTTAAGGAAAGACCCTGAAAAGTTAACTCTACAGAGGCTGAACAGAATTAAGCAGTTAAACTTTGTGAAAATGCTAAAAAGTACCATGTTAAAGAGAAAGGGAATTCTTGGTTTCTTTGCAGCCATTCTGAAGGAAAAATGGGCCCTTTTCCAAAGGAATGTCTGTAAATAATCCAGGTATTTGAAATAATTTGACTGTGAACAATTTAGTCAAATTTGTTAAAAACATGAGGGGATTCTATTGAAACTTAACTGACCCAACTGTATGAAGGGAATATAATCTATGTACAGCTATGTAAAAACAGCAATGTAGAAAAGATGTTAAGGGAAAGAAAATGTGTATGTATCTATTTGTCTGTGGAAATATGTAAAGTTCTAAGAACCTAAACCAACACATCTGGTTTGTAAAACTCCTGTTTTGTAAGTTTAAGATAAATTACTTTTGTTTTGTTTTAAATAATGCCACTAAAAATCCATTTAACTATTTGATTCAAAGTTGCAAAACTGACAGACCTTTTTGCCAGACACAGCTAATCAGTGTTGGCTGGCTTTTGGGATTTGGCATTTAACCCTTAAGGGGTAACTCGGTGCTTTACAAAATTTAAAATGTTTTTAATAAAAACCAAAGTTGTGACTGCAGCAGGGCAGTCAAAATCAGGAGAATAGGAAAAGATTCTGGATTCTTCTTGTTTGTTTGTTTAGTTGTTTTTGTGTGTGTAACAAAATAGCAAATGAGAGCTGTAGTAAAAGAATAAGAAATTAACAGTGCCCCTCTGAAGCAACAGCAGGGGTGAGGTGCACAAAACAAAAAGAAGCACTGCTAGAAACACTGAGCCTTAAGATGGCTCTGTGTAATCAGACTGTCACTTTGACGAGGGTACATGAAAACTCTGTAAAAACAAAAGGAAGCAGCTGCAGTTTGGCTTCTATGGAAGACCTGTAACAAGGTATTCCTTCAATTGGCTACATGCAAAAATAAAAAACTGCACCAAGATTTACAAGCCTCTGCTGCAAAAGGAGAGAAATAAAATGTATGTCCAGCAGTCACACTAGAACAGAGGATAGCACAAGCCCAAGCAACCCCCCCCCCCCCCCCGGAAGAATTGGATACCATGGGTCAGGAGAGACATATTTGGTACACCGATGGTAGTTCCATGGTGGTGCACGGTAAAAAGAGAATCAGATATGCAGCCATTAATTTAGAAGAAGAGGTACTAAAGGGGTATTTGGATCATGGCTCAGCACAACATGCTGAACTCCATGCCATATACCCAGTCCTAAAACAATATGAAACAGAGAACTGCCCCAAAACTGTATACATCTATGCTGACAGCAATTACTGTGTAAATGGGGTGCAATATTGGATGTTTGATTGGCAGAGGAACAATTGGAAAGCCACAGATGGGAAAAAAATAGCATATATAGATGAATGGAAATGGATTTATGCCTGGGTTACCTCTCATCCCAACCAGCTTAAAATCAAACATGTCAAGGCACATGGAAAAGGCTCTGCAGCTGAAACAGTATGAAATAACCGTGCTGATGCCATAGCCAGAGATTATGAAGGGATAGCAGCGGTGACCCGAAGGCAGGAAAAGAAGGTATTAGAAGCAGTCCGCGTCCCAGGAAGGATTGAGAGGCAGGAACTGGTTATAGCTCATCAGTTCATGCATGAAGGAGTGGAAGGGACGCTGGGAAGGTTAAAGCAAGTGGCAGAATGGAAGGGGATGAGAGATGATGTGGATACATGGGTCAGGAATTGTATACAGTGTGCCAAAGATAAAGCTTGTCCTCCACACCAGCCTCAGATGCTACATCAAAGAAGGCTGGGACCCTGGCATAGAATCCAAATTGACTTCATTGATAAATTGCCAAGGAGTAAAGAAGGATTTCGATATCTACTTGTAATCACAGATTCCTTTTCAGGTTGGGTGGAAGCTTTCCCTACTAGGAACAATAGCGCCCGCACAGCCGCTAAGAAACTATTCTCTGAAGTGGTTTGCAGATATGGGACTCCCGAGATTATCGACTCAGACAAGGGAGGATCCTTTGTGGGAGACATATTTACTCTACTGCTTAAAGCATTAGGGGTTTCACACAAACTCCATGTCCCATACAGACTGCAGTCTTCAGGACAAGTATCTCCAGGCCATGGCAAAATGGCTGGAGATTTTAAAACAGAATTTTTTTTTCTAGATGGAGTGTTAACGCCCTTTTACTGAGAGAAAGGGAGGATTTACACTTAATTAGCATTTGTGCAGCCCCAAATACCAAACACACTGTGGCAGAGACCAAGCAGGTTCTGCCAGGTTGAAAGCACTGTGCTAATTTGTTTCCAAGCTTCTATCTTTCAGGCTCTGAACCAGAACATCAGGAGAGCTGGTACCAGCTGAAGAGTTATAAAAGACCATGGTTATAGTGTCGCGACAAATTCTGTGTTCAGTGTTGCCTGTTCTGTGTCTGTCTCTAGTGGTGTCCTGTGCTAGCATTGGGTCCAGAGAAAAAGGGGATACTACACTAGACAAGACAAATGTCTTTTCTTCTACTTCCCCCATATCCATCCAACTTATCAATCACCACTTGTGTCCAAAAGACTTTGGTCCCCAGTGCATCAGGTTTATTTTTTGTTAGGTTCTCTAATAGTCATTTTGTTGTTAATTTTTGTTATTGATACATTTGTATTGTTAGTTACATTTGCTTGTACTGTTAATTCCACACTTTCCTCTATGCACTCTGTATTCTACTTCCCCAAGCCCTGAAGGGTAGTTCTTGGGCCCCCATAACCTGTAAAACCTTAGCCCATGATTGCAGGGCCCCATCTTTCAGGTCCCCAGAAACCTCTTAAGAACAACTGTTAGAAATAGGGGATTCTGCATTAAAAAGGTCCTAACCTCAGTAACTTTTATTGTTTGATGACTATTGCAGCATCAAACTTGGACCTCATTTTATTTGTCAATGTACCTAATTATTGTAATGGTTTTAGATTTTATTGTATTCCCAATTATTATAATTAATTGTTTGCATTTCTGTTTATATTATATCTGGTGTTTGGTCAATTGTAATGATTTTAGTTATACTCACCTGCTTATAATTGTTTGGTTTGTTTACAACAGATCACCTATGCCCTACAATGACAACTACTGTACTGTAATGATCATAGATCAAGGGGCGGAGTGTTGTAGGAGCAGCACTGATCTGTATGCAAACGGCTATAGCTATGGGATGCACTGACTTGCCCTATCTACTTTGGAACACAAAATGTTTTGGGTAACTTTGGGTAATATTAAGGTTTTAATGCATTTGTTAAAACAAAGGAAATGATCTCTGTTTGATACTTACCAATATGACTGGATGCAGTATGTTTCCAGCACTGTGAAACCAGACTTGTTAATTGGGGAAATAATTGTAAAAATAGCACATCAACAGTCTCTGGAGGCAAAGGTATGGAAGGTTAGCCCACTCCCCATATTACACATGGGATCATTCTGGCTGCCTCGGACCTCGAGCCAGTGGGCTGGGGAGGGAGGAAAACTATTGGACACTAGAGGTTGTACCGAATGGACTCCTCAAAAGTGGGTATTCCTCACCTTACCGGTTGCCCCAGAGCCTTGTAGTAAAGATGTTTCATTGGAATCATGTATGTGGGATGAATTGGATAATGACACCAAAGTATTGTACAATGGACAATGTGTCTGTATCCACTCATGGGAGGAAGTATTTTGGGAGGATGGGAGTGTTAGCAACCCCCCCAGTAGATGAATGTAAATGATTCTCTGGATGGTTCCCGACTACCACTGGCATCCTATCAGTAATGCTACACCCCTTGATAGTAGTCTTGATATTAAATTGTATTTGTATAATTGGTATGTATGGCATGTGTTTTCAGATAAACAGAATGTATGCTAAATTGGAATCACAAACACATGTTGCCTCACAGTACCTTCTCTCAAACAGGTTAAAAAAGAAAGTGACACTAACGATTATATAAATATCGTAGTGTCAAAAGGGGGATTATGTAGGGATATTAAAGAAGGTACTAACAGTGATTCCCCCAAGAGACAGTGACCCCCTCATAATTTGGCCCCCACACTTACAGTTTCACCAAGTACAAAAATCTCTTGGGTCTTCTGTTAAAACTTGTAAGCTACTGTCTGTAGAAACCATTGATTATATCTATCCTGTGACTACTATGTAAAACTTACAAACAAGTTAACTGACTTTGTTATACAATGTAAACAAACACTATAAGCTGTTAAGTGACTTTCACTTCATTCAATGGCTCCTAGGACAGACCCCCACCCTCTGTGATTAAAGGGCCGGGAGTCTCAAATGAATTAGCACACACTCTGAAAGTGGTGGAGACAGTAAATTAAAATATGGTTAAGGGATGGAATGTATGCTGATGAATGCTTGATATACATGGATGGTTAGGGAGGTGCCAGCCTAGAAAAGGAGTATCCATCGGCCGAAGAATGTGTCAAGTGGATGACCAGAAACCCCCGGAGGGTAAACTGGGACCCACCCCATCACCTGGAAGGATGAGAAACACAAACTTTGGACAGTGTGGAGCCACCAGGAATGTGCCACTTTGGACAGGAATGTGCCATCTGCTGATTGAGTCAGCAACAGCAGGATGAAACAGCTCCCATAGACTAACATAGGAACTAATTCCTATAAGAATGTACTCTAAAGACTGATGACTTTGAGTCTCTGGTTCTGCTGCCAGCCTCCAGGAGCATCAGGTGCACCTGACACAGACTCGGCTCCATCCTCATGACCAAGATACCTGGCCAGTAACTTGGCATGAGCAACTTCTAGGCTGGTAACTATAACACCTATACAGAACTTGAATGAATGATTGTGTGAATGAATCTCTCTCTCTCTCTCTCTCTATATATATATATATATATGTATGTGTGTATGTATAAGAAATAAGTAGTCAAACAACATTGTTTACTTTTATCTTTTGCTTTATCAGTATATTTACAATAAATGTGGCATCTTTGCCTTATCCCTCTTAATAAGATCCTGCTGGTTTTTATTCTATTGGTATAACATCTCCACAGACCCCAAGCCGCTGCAGGGAAAAGCCTCTCAGCAGGTCACCTTCGAGAGCTACACAGCTCCTCCCATCGCACCTGTCTGGGACCTTTCACTCATCGACAGGCTGCTCAGCAACTGGTGAAAAGAACAGGTTAAGGACTATTTAGAAAAGCTGGAAGTGCACAAGTCCACGGGGCCAGAAGCAATGCATCCAAGGGTGCTGAGGGAGTTGGCGGATGTGATTGCAGAGCCATTGGCCATTATATTTGAAAACTCGTGGCGATCATGGGAGGTCCCGGACGATTGGAAAAAGGCAAATATAGTGTCCAACCTTTAAAAAGGGAAGAAGGAGAATCCGGAGAACTACAGACCAGTCAGCCTCACTTCAGTCCCTGGAAAAATCATGGAGCAGGTCCTTAAGGAATCCTTTTTGAAGCACTTGGAGGAGAGGAAGGTGATCAGGAACAGTCAACATGGATTCATCCATGGCAAGTCATGTCTGACCAACCTGATTGCCTTCTATGATGAGCTAACTGGCTCTGTGGATATGGGGAAAGCGGTGGACATGATATACCTTGACTTTAGCAAAGATTTTGATACTGTCTCCCACAGAATTCTTGCCAGGAAGTTAAAGAAGTATGGGCTGGATGAATGGACTATAAGGTGGATAGAAAGTTGGCTAGATTGTCGGGCTCAATGGATAGTGATCAATGGCTCGATGTCTAGCTGGCAGTGCGCCAAGGGTCGGTCCTAAGGACGGTTTTGTTCAACATCTTCATTAATCATTTGGATGATGGGATGGATTGCACCCTCAGCAAGTTCGCAGATGACACTAAGCTGCAGGGGAGAGGTATATATGGTGGAGGGTAGGGATAGGGTCCAGAGTGACCTAGACAAATTGGAAGATTGGTCCAAAAGAAATCTGATGAGGTTCAACAAGGACAAGTGCAGAGTTCTGCACTTAGGAAGGAAGAATCCCATGCACTGCTACAGGCTGGAGACTGACTGGCTAAGCGGCAGTTCTGCAAAAAAGGACCTGGGGATTACAGTGGACGAGAAGCTGGATATGAGTCAGCAGTGTGCCCTTGTTGCCAAGAAGGCTAATGGCATATTGGGCTGCATTAGTAGGAGCATTGCCAGCAGATCGCGGGAAGTGATTATTCCCCTTTATTCGGCACTGGTGAGGCCACATCTGGAGTATTGCATCCAGTTTTAGACCCCCCACTACAGAAAGGATGTGGACAAGATAGGCTTATGTGTAGTGCTGGGGAGGAGCCGGTGGTCGTGGTACATGTAGGTACCAACGACATGGGGAAGGATAGGAGAGAAGTTTTGGAGGCCAAATTTAGGCTGCTAGGTAAGAGATTGAAGTCTAGGATCTCCATGGTAGCATTCTCTGAAATGCTTCCAGTTCCATGTGCAGGGGCAGTTAGACAGGCAGAACTGCAGGGTCTCAATGAGTGGATGACACGATGGTGTAGGGAGAAGGGGTTTAGATTTATTAGGAACTGGGGAAGCTTTTGGGAAAGGGGGAACCTATACAGGAAGGATGGGTTCCACCTAAACCAAAACGGAACCAGATTGCTGGAGCTTAAAATTAAAAAGGTCGTAGAACAGTTTTTAAACTAAGGGCTGGGGGAAAGCCGACAGGTGCGGAGGAGCATGTGGTTCGGACATTCCTTGGGGAGGATCTAAAAATGGAGATTCCCTATGTCCTATTAAGGAGGAGAGGATGGAAAATGATAAAATACAGGGAGGATCTGATGAGAAACAGCCAAATGAAAAAAGTCCCGTTCAATTACGTTATGCAATAGGGGACAGCCAAAAAATGACAAGTTTTTAAAATGCTTATATACCAATGATAGAAGTCTAAATAATAAGATGGGTGAACTAGAGTGCCTTGTATTAGATGAGGATATTGATATAATAGACATCACAGAAACCTGGTGGAATGAGAATAATCAATGGGACACAGTAATACCAGGGTACAAAACATATCAGAAGAACAGAACAGGTCGTGCTGGTGGGGGAGTGGCACAGTATGTGAAAGAAAGCGTAGAATCAAATGAAGTAAAAATCTTAAATGAACTAAATTGTACTATAGAATCTCTATGGATAGTAATTCCATGCTTGAAAAATAAGAATATAGCAGTAGGGCTATATTACAGACCACCTGACCAAGATGGTGTTAGTGACTCTGACATGCTCAAGGAGATTAGAGAGGCTATTAAAATTAAAAAACTCAATAATAATAATAGGGGATTTCAACTATCCCCATATTGACTGGGTACATATCACCTCAGAAAGGGATGCTGAGATAAAGTTTCTTGACACCTTAAATGACTGTTTCTTGGAGCAGCTAGTCCTGGAACCCACAAGAGTAGAGGCAATTCTTGATTTAGTCCTAAGTGGAGCACAGGATCAGGTCCAAGAGGTGAATATAGCTGGACCACTTGGTAATAGTGACCATAATATAATTAAATTTAACATCCCTGTGGTGGGGAAAACTCCACAGCGGCCCAACACTGTAGTATTTAATTTCAGAAAGGGTAACTACACAAAAATGAGGAGGTTAGTGAAACAGAAATTAAAAGTATCAGTGGGTAGCCGTATTAGTCTGTATCCACAAAAACAAGGAGTCCGGTGGCACCTTAAAGACTAACAGATTTATTTGGGCATAAGCTTTCGTGGGTAAAAAACCTCACTTCTCCAGATGCATGGAGTGAAAGTTACAGATGCAGGCATTATATAATGACACCTGAAGAGAAGGTAGTTACCTCACAAGTGGAGAACCAGTGTTGACAGGGCCAATTCGATCAGTGTGGATGTAGTCCACTCCCAATAATAGATGAGGAGGTGTCAATTCCAGGAGAAGCAAAGCTGCTTTTGTAATGAGCCAGCCACTCCCAGTCCCTATTCAAGCCCAGATTAATGGTGTTAAATTTGCAAATGAATTTTAGTTCTGCTGTTTCTCTTTGAAGTCTGTTTCTGAAGTTTTTTTGTTCAAGTATAGCTACTTTTAAGTCTGTTATAGAATGTCCAGGGAGATTGAAGTGTTCTCCTACTGGCTTTTGTATGTTACCATTCCTGATGTCCAATTTGTGTCCATTTATTCTTTTGCGGAGGGATTGTCCGGTTTGGCCAATGTACATGGCAGAGGGGCATTGCTGGTGCATGATGGCATATATAACATTAGTAGCCATGCAGGTGAATGAGCCCTTGATGGTGTGGCTGAGTCCTCTGATGGTGTTGCTAGAGTAGATATGGGGATATTGTCCTGGAATTGACACCTCCTCATCTATTACTGGGAGAGGACTACATTCACCCTGATCGAATTGGCCCTGTCAACACTGGTTCTCCACTTGTAAGGTAACTCCCTTCTTGTCATGTGTCATTATATAATGCCTGCACCTGTAACTTTCACTCCATGCATCTGTAGGGTTACCATCTTTTAGTTTTTAAAAAGGAGGACACTCCATGGGGACCCGGCCCCGCCCCAACCCAGCCCCTTCCCCACCCTCAGCCCCGCCCCAACTCTGCCCCCTCCCCTGAACGCTCCGCCCCCGCTCCTCCCCCTCCCCTGCTTCCCGCGAATCAAATGTTCGCGGGAAGCCTGAAACAGGGAGGCAGCAGGTAGGCTGGGGCGGGGTGCGGCGCGGCTCAGTCCGGCCCTCCTGGCCGAGCGGCTCCCTTCGGCGGCTGGCCTGCCCAGGCCAAGAGGCTCTGGCCCCAGCGTCTCCCGCCCGGCTTGGCTCGGGCCCTGGGGCACTGGCTCCCGGCCCGGCCCCGCGACCCCGGCTCCCGGCCCGGCGACCCCGGCTCCCGGCCCGGCTCGGCACCGCGCCCCCGGCTTCCGGCCCCGTGGGCCCGGCCCCGCGACCCCGGCTCCCAGCCTGGTACTGCGACCCCGGCTCCCGGCCCGGCCCAGCACCGCGACCCCGGCTCCCGGCCCCGCGACCCCGGCTACCGGCCCAGCACTGCGATTCCGGCTCCCGGCCCGGCTCGGCACCGCGCCCCTGGCTCCCGGCCCGGCCCCGCGACCCCGGCTCCCGGCATGGCACCGCGACCCCGGCTCCTGGCCCCGCGACCCCGGCTCCTGGCCCCGCGACCCCGGCTCCCGGCCCGGTACTGCGACCCCGGCTCCTGGCCCGGCCTGGCCCCCGGCCTGGCCCCGCGCGCCCGGCTTCCGGCCCGGCCCCGCGCGCCCGGCCCCGCGCGCCCGGCCCGGCACCGCATCGGCCCCGGCCCCGCACCCCCAGCTCCTGCCGAGCACCGCTGGCCCCGGCCCGGCCCCGCACCGCCGACCCCAGCCCCAGAGGCCCCGGCCGAGCACCGCCGAGCCCTCCCTCCCGATTTTCCCGGACATGTCCGGCTTTTGGGGATTTCCCCCCGGACGGGGATTTGAGCCCCCAAAAGCCGGACATATCCGGGAAAATCCGGACGTATGGTAACCCTATGCATCTGAGGAAGTGAGGTTTTTTACCCTAAAGCTTATGCCCAAATAAATCTGTTAGTCTTTAAGGTGCCACCGGACTCCTCGTTGTTTTTGAGAAATTAAAAGGTACAGTATCACAAGTAAAATCCCTGCAAGCTGCGTGGAAACTTTTTAACGACAACATAATAGAGGCTCAACTTAAATGTATACCCCAATTTAAAAAACATAGTAAGAGAACCAAAAAGAGCCACCATGGTTAACCAACAAAGTAAAAGAAGCATTGAGAGGCAAAATGGCAGGAAGCACTTGCACGTTACAGGGGTGTACATGTAACAGCCATGCTGGGGCCAACCCCTGACCGCTAGTCTGTGGGGTCCTGTCCTCTCCCAGGCTCCTGGAGGTAGAGCTCTGTGTGCACTGGGACCAGCCCCCTGCCTCACGCAGGCTCGGTGGCCAGCCTGGAGCAGAGACTACAGTTCCCAGCATGCAACGCTCTCTACATGTATCGCTAGATGTTAATGGGAACGCGTGGCATGCCGGGAGATGTAGTCCTCCCGGGCCTCACCTTACTACGAGAGATGAGGGGAGCCCTCACTTTAACCTTTCCCCCCCCCACCTCCGCAACCATCGGACCCGCCGTGGGTGGCGCCCCCGCTCCTTACCTAGACAAGCAGCACTGCAGCGCCTTTCTCAACTGGAGGGCGGGGCCTTTTGTCTCAGTACCCTGATTCGCTGAGGCGACACGCCTTCTTTCCTGATTGGTGGAGTGCCCTGTCCATCATAAAGGAGACGCTCTGGCTGGAGTTGCCGTGGCAGCGAGGGACGCGTAACCACCATAGAGGCGGCGGGATACGAGCTGTACATCACTGACTCTCCCCGCTCTCCGCTCGGTCTGGGTGAGGCTGTTTCTCCTCATTCAGGGACGGTGAGGCCAGGGAATTCGTTCCCGCCCTCCGCCCTACAGGTGATTAAAGGGAGGAGATGGGACTATTTTCCCCGGCGGATGGATTTAGTGAAGGTTGTCGGTGAGGCGTCCCTAGCTGTCTCCCGGGGCAGGAGGCGGGCACACAGAAGGGGTAACACCTTCCCCGCAGGTGGGGCGGGGGGAGCCTTGCCCAGGCGACATGGAGGCCGGAGGCAGCTCGGCTGCAAAAGAGGGGCGAGCCCCATCTGTGCCCAGGCCACCGCAGGACCCTGCATGTGTAAGTTGGGCTCGTGGCCTTCGGGGCGTGGAGATCTAGTGCCCCATTACACAGATGGGGAAACTGAGGCACAGAGAGCGGAAGTGATTTGCTCACAGCCACACACCCAGCCAGTATCAGAGCTGGAAATAGATCCCAGGCGTCGTATCCCCTCCTCTAACCACTTGCTGACACTGCCTCTCTTGGGCAGGAGGGAGTGGTAACGGTGCCTGGAGACTAAGCAGCTATTCCTTCCTTCCTTCCCCAGTCCCTGGGTCAGTGATGTCCTGCTCCGCCACATAAAGACAGTCCTATAGGCTTTAGTAAGAGCAGATGTTATTTGCAGGTATGTGGGTAAGGATACTAGTTTTCTGACACTTAGTCACTGCAATTGATAAACCATTTTCACTCAAACATTCCAAAAAAATTCACCTTTGGCCGGAGACCATGAATGGATTTGTAGCTAACAAGGACTTTATAGAAACAAGTTGTGATTTACTGAAGAGAGAAACTTAGCAAATGTAAAAACAAGGAGGAGTTATTGCTGATACAGACTAACACGGCTATTCCTCCAAAACCTGTCACCTTCACAAATGTAGGATCCCATCCTTAAATATATTGCTCTTGGCAGAGCAGTTTAGGAAAGCACAAGAACTCTATCCAACAGGGTAGGACAAGGAATAAAATAGGAAGACTGCACCAATTGTAATTATAGCAGGGAATTTTAGTTAGGTAAAATTATCTCCAGGGCTGATACAGTAACTTGAGAAACAACTCATTTGATTTTGAGGTTACAGGGACAGCAACTAACCATGAAACTGACATTTGTTTAAATATTGACAGTAATTATTCTTCTTTAAGAATTTAGAAACCCTTTGGACATTTCCATCGCAGCAAGTTTGATTTGTCCAGTGTTTGAAAACTAAACGCTTACTCCCTGCACTCTAGTTTCATTTGCTCATGCTTATTTTAATGTTGTCTCCAGCCTGACTCAATAACGTCCCTAGAGGCAAGGAGGGGAAGTTTGGATGAAGACTGGCTCATAAGGGTTTACTGTCCAGGATCCCAACGCATGTATGATGTGCAAGCTCCAGAACAGGTGAGTAGCTCGAGAAATTGGTTTCAGCATCCCTTGGGCTTGACAGGGTCAGAGCTAACTGTGGGACAATAAGAGACTGTACATAATATCTGAAATTATTGGATCAAGACTCCCTCTAGTTTCTGAGTAGTATTTGTTAGGCCTCCCTGTGAAAGGAATAAGAAATCCACTGAAGAACTCCCAAACTTATTTCTTGTATTTTGGTGGCCCAAATCCACTAAAAAGGGCAAACATAAATAAATAAATAAATAAAACAGAGAAAAAATAGAAAGAGAATGCTTAGCTTTAGTGTAAGGGTATTAACAACTTCTAGCAATATGTCTGTACAAGACCTATGATTTTGGAATTGTCCCCTCTCTGGAACTCTGTTGAACAGTAGCAGCAAAATTACCTGCATAACAAGGGAAGTGAGATGAGCAATTGCATTTTCTGTGGAGATAGCACAATAGTGAACCCTTAGGAAATGTGTGCTTGAAACTCTAACCTTGAAAACCATGATTAAATGCCAGTTTACAGCACTTGTTAATGGATATCGCTTTTGGGGCTGTGACCTGCAAACTAGGCAAAGATGTAGCTTTATCCCAATAGCTGTTTGTCAGTCATTTACAGCAAATCCTCCAAAGCTACTTCTGGAAAAGCCAAGAAGGTAGATAGTTGGTTAGGTCTGGGTTGATTTAAATTGGTGTAAACAGGTGGATTCTGCAAAGGAAAGGAGAGTCTCTTTTGGTGGGAGAAGAGGTGTGGGAGCCCAGATTTCTTGGGGGATGTTTAATTTGCTCCTTCTGTCTCCTGCTTGAGCAGGGTAAGGTTGAAAATCCGACTCCTTTCCCCTCCGGTTAGGGTAACACATAGTTAAAATCACTTACAGTTTTCTGGAAACTGTAAGGCCATCATCAGCCCACTCCACTGTTGTCTGTATTCATCAGGAAGAACAGCCAGCTGGTGTCTCTATCCTGCTTGATCAGTGGTCTATATGTGTACCTTGCATTTCTTGTGCTAACCAGAGTAGTCTAGACTAGTCACTTAGCATTACATTCAGCCTTTATACTGGTAAGTGAGCCTCATAGAAGCAGCATTGATCATTCTCGAGGATGAAACGATTCTCTCTGCCAGGTGAAAATAAAGTGGATGTTAAATGTTTATTTTATTCTTAAAATCAGGAAAGCTATCTCCTAGTTTCAAGTAAACACAGGCCTCCAGATCTGTCTCTTTCCAGCCTGCCCATACAGACCCTCATCTAGCCTCTGTTCAGCATCACATTCTCCAGTCCAGAACCTGCTAAACTCAAAAACCTCTGCGTATTTCAGGCAAATAGGTGCATGGCTAATGTCAAACACCAGAATTTGGCTTCTCGTAGCCAGAATCCAAACAAAATGGTATAAGAGAGGACTAAGACTTCATCTCAACCTGAGTCTTTAAGGTTTAGAAAAGCTTGTGCAGCCAGCATCTCTCTCTCTCTCTCCTGGTCCTCGTAACAGGCAGATACCTACAATAGGTTGACTTCCTAAATCTGCATCCTGTATATCCTCCCTTCTCATGAAGAATCATCCCCAGCTGGACCGTTTTGGTCTCTCTTACAGAAGAACCCAGCCATGCAACAAGGACAGACCTCTCTTCTCTTCCATGCTCAAACATCCTCTCCTTGTCAAACACTGGGTGGAGTCTTACATGATTGTTATTATGTTGTAAGCAATTTTGCTTTAGGTAACTAGATGGAAGGGAGGCCAGGTTTTTTTGTAAGCTTGGACAGTATAATATTAAGGTGTTTTCCTCATTTTAAGCCTGTCCAGGGAATCTCACCATCAGTGTCTGAGAAGATCAGAACAATAAGCACTCTGTGCAAAAGAAAATCTTCAAAAGATTGGCTAATGCAGGAACCCTCAACTCCTTTGCAGGTACACGGGGTATATTTTCTCTTTCAGAGGGAGTAGTTAAGTGCATCATCCTGTATGATATCAGATGTAATGATTCTTCCATCCAGCTGCATGTCCATCAATCTGTGCTTTTTTGTTTTGTTGCACAACACCCTCAGTTTCATCAACTTTCCCAGCCAACAATTACCAAACAGAAAATAGACCCTGAAAAACATTGACCACAATATCTATTGCTTTCCAAAACCAGGGAGAATAAATGTTTTTTCATAGACTCATAGCTGAAAGTCAGAAGGGACCATCCTCCATTCCAGTGGTTCTCAACCAAGGGTATGCATACCCTTGGGGGATATGCAGAGGTCTTCCAGGGGGTACATCAACTCATCTAGATATTTGGCTAGTTTTACAATAGGCTACATAAAAAGCACTAGCAAAGTCAGTACAAACTAAAATTTCATACAGACAATGACTTATTTAAACTGCTCTATACCCTGAAATGTAAATACAATATTTATATTCCAAATGATTTATTTTATAATGATATAGTAAAATGAGAAAGTAAGCAATTTTTCGGTAATAGTGTGCTGTGACACTTTTTTTTTATTTTTAGGCCTGATTTCATAACCAAGTAGATTTTAAGTGCAGTGAAACTTGGGGGTACTCAAGACCAATCAGACTCCTGAAAGGGGTACAGTAGTCTGGAAAGATTGAGAGCCACTGCTCCAGTCCGACCCCCTGTAGTGTGCCCTGAAACTCAGCAGGCTCGGGTTGTGTTGGACCAAACGGAAAATATTCCAAAGTTGAAGGGAGAATTCTTTGCCAGCAGTCCCCTCCCTCCGCACTGCTGATTGCACTACCCACTCTGTAGGATATGGGGTGACAGCAGAAAGAAATCTTCTCTGGGGCCAACGCGATCAGCTGGGGGGAGAGGAGGGAACTGGCAATCTATTTTACAAGGCTTCATAATCTACCAGTTGCAGATCTCTGCTCTAGTCTATTCATCCTTGATTCTGAACTGTGACTCAGGCGAGGGGATAGTAAAGTATGTTTGTAGGAAGTACCTATCTATCCCTTTCCTAATGGTTCGTAACATTCTGTTCACTTTTTTGACTGCTGCTGCATATTGAGCAGATGTTTTCAGAGAACTATCCACAATGACTCAAGATCTCTTTTTTGAGTGGCAACAGCTAATTTAGACCCCATTATTTTGTATATAAATTGGGATTGTGTTTTACAACGTGCATTACTTTGCACTTATCAACAATGAATTTAATCTGCCATTTTGTTGCTCAGTCACCCAGTTTTGTGAGATCCCTTTGTAATTCTTCACAGTCAGCTTTGGACTTAACTATCTTGAGTAGTTTTGTATCATCTGCAAATTTTGCCACCTCACTGTTTACCCCTTTTTCCAAATCATTTATGAATATGTTAAATAGGAATGGGCCCAGTACAGATCCCTGGGGGACACCACTATTTACCTCTCTGCATTCTGAAAACTGATAATTTATTCCTCCCCTTTGTTTGCTATCTTTTAACTAGTTACCAATCCATGAGAGGACCTTTCCCCTTATCCCATGACTGCTTATGTTGCTCAAGAGCCTTTGGTAAAGGACCTTGTCAAAGGCTTTCTGAAACTCCAGGTACACTATATCAGTTGGATCGCCCATGACCACTTGCTTGTTGACACCCTCAAAGAATCCTAACAGATTGTTGAGGTGTGATTTCCCTTTTCAAAAGCCATGTTGATTCTTCCCCAGCATATTGTGTTCATCTGTGTATCTGATAATTCTGTTTTTTACGGTAGTTTCAAGCAGTTTGCCATGTATTGAAGTTAGACTTACTGGTCTGTAATTGCCAGGATCACATCTAGAATGTTTTTTAAAAATCAGCATTACATTAGCTATCCTCCAGTCATCTGGTACAGAGTCTGATTTAAGTGATAGGTTACAGACTACAGTTAGTACTTTTGCAATTTCACATTTGAGTTCCTTCAGAACTCTTGGGTGAATACTGTCTGGTTCTGGTGACTTATTACTGTTTAATTTATCAATTTGTTCCTAAACTTCCTCTATTGACACCTTAATCTGAGAATGTTCCTCAGATTTGTCACCTAAAAAGAATGGCTGCAGTGAAGACAGATGCATATAATTCATTTAGCTTCTCCACAACGCCCTTGTCATCCATTAGGGTCCTTTAGCATCTTGATTGTCCCGTGGCTGCTCTGATTTTTTGGCAGGATTCCTACTTCTGTTGTGCTTAAAAAAATTGCTGGTAGGTTTGGTGTCTTTAGCTAGTTGCTGTTCAAATTCTTTTTTGGCCTGCCTGATTATACTTTTACACTTAACTTGCCAGAGTTTATGTTCCTTTCTATTTTCCTCAGTAGGATTTGACTTCCAGTTTTTAAATGATGCCCTTTTATCTCTAACTGCCTCTTTTAGTATGCTTTTTAGCCATGGTGGCTTTTTTTGCTCCTTTTACTGTTTTGTTTTTGTTTTTTTTATTTGCGATATACATTTAGTTTGAGACTCTATTATGGTATTTTTTTAACAAATTTCTATGCAGCTTGCAGGCATTTAATTCTTGGGACTGTCTCTTTCAATTTCCGTTTAACTACCTTCCTCATTTTTGTGTAGTTCTCCTTTTTGAAGTTAAATGCTACAGTGGTGGACTTTTTTGGTATTTTCCCCCCCTACAAGGATGTTAAATTTAATTACATTATGGTCGCTATTACTGAGTGGTTCGGCTATATTCACCTCTTGGACCAGATTCTATGCACCACTTAAAACTGAGGGCTTGTCTACAAACCACCGCTTAAGTCGATGTAACTTACGTCACTCACAATGTGAAAAAGCCACCCCCCCGAGTGACGTAAGTTACATCGACTTAAAGCGGTGTCTATATTATGTCGGTGGGAGAGCTTCCGCCTCTCATTGAGATGGTGTAATTATGCCGCCAGGAGAGTGTTTTCCTGTTGGCATAGCATGTCTTCACTAGATGTGGTGCTGGGCCGACGTAGCACAGTAGTGCAGATTAGCCCTAAATCAAGAATTGCCTCTCCCCTTGTGGTTTCCAGGACTAGCTGCTCCAAGAAGTCATCATTAATTGTGTCTAGAAATGTTATCTCTGCATCCCGTTCTGAGGTGACATGTTCCCAGTCAATATGTGGATAGTTGAATCCCCCATTATTATTGGGTTCTCTGTTTTTGTAGCCATTCTAATCTCCCTGAGCATTTCACAATCATCATTACCCTCCTGGTCAGGTAGTCGATAGTATATTCCTGCTGCTATTCTCTTATTATTCAAGCATGGAATTTCTACCCATAGAGGTTCTATGGTACTGTTTGATTCATTTAAGATTTTTTACTATATTTGATTCTCTGCCTTCCTTCACATGTAGTGCCACTCCCCCACCAGCATGACCTACTCTGTCATTCCTAAATATTTTGTACTCTGCTATTACTTTGTCTCTTTGACTCTCATAGTTTCACCAAGTTTCTGTGATGCTTATTATATCAATAGCCTCATTTAATACCAGGCTTTCAAGTTCACCCATCTTAGTATTTAGTCTTCTAGCATTGGTATAGAAGCACTTACAAAATTTGTCAATATTTAATTGTCTGCCTTCATGTGATGTAATTGAATGGGACTCTTTCCTTTGACTGTTTCTTTTCAGTTCCTGCTTGTACTTTATCAACTTCTCTCCTCTCCTCCTTACTAGAATAAAGAGTATCCCCTGTAATAAATTCTCCCCTACGGGATGTCTGTCTGAATTGTGTGTTCCTCTGCACCTGTCGGCTTTCCCTCAGCCCTTTTAAAAAAAATTTCTCTATGACCTTTTTAATTTTACATGCCAGGAATCTGATTCCGTTTTGGTTTAGGAGGAGCCCACTATTTCTGTATAGGTTCCTCTTTCCACAAAAGGTTCCCTGGGTTCCTAATAAGCCTGAATCCCTCCACCAAACACCATCGTCTCATCCACTCATTGAGAGACTACAGTTCTGCTAGTCTAACTGCTCCTGTGTATTGAACTGGAAGCATTTCAGAGAATGCTACCATGGAGGTCCTTGACTTTAATCTCTTACCTAGCAGCCTAAATTTGGTCTCCAAGACCTCTCTCCTACCTTTCCCTGTGTCACTGGAGCCTGCGTGTACCTCAGTCACCGGCTTCTCCCCAGCACTGCACATAAGTCTATCTAGATGTCTGGAGATGTCTCCAACCTTCACACCTCGTGGACAATTCACGATGTGGTTCTCCCGGTCATCACAAACCCCACTACCTATATTTCTAATAATTGAATTCCCCATTACTATTACATGTCTGTTCCTAACAACTGGGGTTCTCCCCCGGTGGGATATTCTCACTGCGAAAGGATACTATGACATCATCTGGAAGGCGGGTTCCACTTGTGGAATCATTTCCCTCCGCTCCAGCTTCATGTTCTCCTTCCCTAAGGTTTCTATACTCCTCAACAGCACAGAGGAATGAATGAAGGGAGCGAGGTGACCAGACAAACCAGTTTGAGGAGGATGTTCCAAGTAGAAAGGGCAAAATGGAAGAAGGCATGGAAGCATTTGTGAGAGGAGACAAAAGGGTATCAAGGCAGGTTCCACTGGTGGAGAGGTGATAGCAAGGCGCGTGAAATGAGACCAAGCGATAGATTTATGCTGGGGCTTCATATTGTAGGACTTTGAAAGCAAGGACAAATATTTGAACCTGATGCATATCAGTGTGTAGCGGCAGTCAAAAAAGCTAACAGAATGTTGGGAATCATTAAGAAAGGGATACATAATAAAACAGAAAATATCATATTGCCTCTATATAAATCCATGGTATGCCTACATCTTGAATACTGTGTGCAGATGTGGTTGCCTCACCTCAAAAAAGATATATTTACTCCTTCTCATAACACAAGAACTAAGGGTCAGCAAATGAAATTAATAGGCAGCAGGTTTAAAACAAACAAAAGGAAGTATTTCTTCACACAACACAGTCACCCTGTGGAACTCTTTACCAGAGAATGTTGTGAAGGCCAAGACTATAGTAAGGTTCAAAAAAGATCTAGATTAATTAATGGAGGCTACTAATTAGGATGGGCAGGGCAGCCTCTGTTTGCTAGAAGCTGGGAATGAGCAACAGGGGATGGATCACTTGATGATTACCTCTGGGGTCCCTGGCATTGGCCACTGTCGGAAGACAGGATACTGAGCTATATGGACCTTTGGTCTGACCAAGTATGGCCATTCTTATGTTCATAGTGAAGACACTCAAAGAGGGGGTGATGTAGCTGAAGTGCTGGGCAGGACAATGAGCCCTTAGAGGATTCTCTTGGCTTCCACTTTTGTCTTCAACTTTTCCATTAATTCCCTACTTCCATGGAAGGCAGACATCCAAGCAAAATGTCTGTAGCCTTGTTCCAGTACTCCAATGGGAGACTCTTTGGAGAGTCCTTCAACCAGCTGGTGGTAGAAGCCTTTGAAAAATGGAAATCTCTTCCCCGGGCTACAGAAACTGGGGCAAAACTAACAACCAGTACGTCTATAGCAGGGGTCGGCAACCTTTCAGAAGTGGTGTGCCGAGCCTTCATTTATTCACTCTAAATTTAAGGTTTTGCGTGCCAGTAATACATTTTAACCTTTTTAGAAGGTCTCTTTCTAGAAGTCTGTAATATATAACTAAACTATTGTTGTATGTAAAGTAAATAAGGTTTTTAAAATGTGTAAGTAGCTTCATTTAAAATTAAATTAAAATGCAGAGCCCCCCCGGACTAGTGGCCAGGACCCAGGCAGTGTGAGTGCCACTGAAAATCAGCTTGCATGCCACCTTTGGCACGCGTGCCATAGGTTGCCTACCCCTGGTCTATAGAAATAGACATTATTTTGGCACTACCATTTACCCAGATACCAGAGGATAGTCAGGCTTCAGAAGAGGAACATGGAATAAGGGCAACAGATGAGAAAAATTCAGGGATGCTTTCAGAGGCTCAGCCTCCATCTTTGGGAAAGAATGCATAATTTATGGCCTCAGCTCTTCAGTGAATTTAAAGTGCTAACACAGTACAGAGGGCCCTAGAGAGACCTCCCGCACTTTGGTGGACATCCTGTTTCCCTTGTTATATATAAACCTTAATGTATTACTCTTTCTTAGTAATGCGTGCCATAAAATAGACAAGATACACAATTTGGAATTTCCTGGCTTGATCTTACAACCTCAGTGTTGCTTTAACGTTAGTTTTCTGCATTCAGAAATAACTTCACCAAGTACTAAAATGTGGCCATCTCTAAGGTAGAGCACAGCAGAGGTTTAATAGTGCTCAGGAACATCGTACAACTGTAAAAGTAAGGTGGTAGAATTTAATAAGTCAAAGGTATCTTCAGAGCTGACGTCATGGCAAACACTGTGGCATATACTGAAACAACTTTGTCCCATAGTACAAAATCAACCTACTCATTTGTTCTGTAGGTTACGATAGACCAGGGGTGGGCAAACTTTTTGGCCCGAGGGCCACATCGGGGAATAGAAATTGTATGGTGGGCCATGAATGCTCACAAAATAGGGGTTGGGGTGCGGAGGGGGTGCAGGCTCTGGGGTGGGGCTGGGGATGAGAGGTTTGGGGTGCACGAGGGTGCTCCAGGCTGGGATCGAGGGCTTTGGAGAGCGGGAGGAGGATCAGGGCTGGGGCAGGGGGTTGGGGTGTGGGGAGAGGCTGAGGGGTGCAGGCTCTGAGCAGCGTTTACCTCAAACGGCTCCCGGAAGCAGTGGCGTGTCCCTTCTCCGGCTCCTACATGGAGGCATGGCCAGGCGGTTCTGCATGCTGCTGCATGCTGGAGCGCCGGAGCGGGGCCAAGCCACGTGGTGCGGCCCCGGAACCAGTGCCCTGGCCGGACCGGGGCCAAGCCACGTGGTGCGGCCCTGGTCCCAGTGCCCTGGCTGGAGCGGGGCCGAGCCACGTGGTGCGGCCCCGGACCCAGTGCCCTGGCTGGAGCGGGGCCGAGCCACAGGGTGCAGCCCTGACCTAGCGCCCTGGCTGGAGCACCGGAGCGGGGCCAAGCCACGTGGTGTGGCTCGCGGGCCAGCTTAAAATGGCTCGGCCCGCAGACTGTAGTTTGCCCACTCCTGCGATACACAGTATCACAGGGAGCATCTGACTGTAAAACTGACATTTGTCATCTTCAGTTTGATTATTTGTTATATGCACACATAGGTAAATGTTCTTGCAGCATTTAGAAACTCCTGGGGAGTTTGGTTGGCTGCATTGTAATAAAACTACCCTTTTAGTGTGTGCTGTGGCTTTTGACATGTTTTAATGCTGTTTCCAGCCCTGTTCAGGAGCGCCTAACATGGGTGGTTCAGAGAACCAATGGTTACTAAAGCTGAAATGTCCAAGGTCCCAGACAGAGTATGACCTGCAGAGTCCAGAACAGGTGGGTGACCATTTTTTCCTTCAACCATAGTTTTCACCCTGCTAAACCCTAGAATGGGGCACCTGAAACCAACATCTATAATGGGGTACCCCAGGAGTTTTTACATTTACATGGCTTTGAAGAATATAAATACTAAGGGTGAGATTTTAACGGGTGCAGACTTGTCGAGGGCCAGCACAGAACTTACAGTCTGATCTTGCTACAGTCTGATCTTGAATGGTACATTGGGAATGGACACGGTAAACTAACTGGGATTATATGAATCTTGGCCAAGATCTTCGTAAGCCTGTGTTTCAAAACTGCTGAGTACCCTCAGCTCTCCTTGGAGTCAACAGAGTAATGAGGCTTCATTGCAGCCAGAGTCTCTAAGATTAAAGTCTTTAAAGCTTCTGCAGCCAGAGGCTTTTCCATTGTTTTGGTCTTGGAGAGAGACTAGTATTTCCCGAGAGCCTGATTTACAAGAGCCTCATGCTTTTTATTTTCTCTCTTAATGAGCTATCCTCCCTATCCATTTCCCTACTGGCTGAATCCTACTGCATTACCTGCACTGAAGGCAACAAATGTGCTCCCTCCCCTGCCCAGGGAGTAGTTTAAGCAGCTCCCGGATCCTAGCCAGCATGGTAGTTCTTTCTTCATGCTCATTGCCAATCAACAGAAGGATTTCTCTGGTTACATCTGCAGCCTTAGCACCTTGTCTTGTGGAATATCTGGGACGCACCTAGTCAATACTTAGATGGGAGAACTCCAAGGCAAACGTAGTGGGCCAAATACACTAAAGCTAGAGCAGGAATCTATTTGGCCCAGCATGCTGCAGAAAGTGGTATTGTTGACTGAGTCTTCCAGATCAACCAGCACCTTGGCTTGGTGTTGGGGCACTGTGCTGTTGGAAGAGATGTAAAACCGAAGACCCAGCCCTGTATGGACATTAAATATGCTGTGGCCATTTCTGCAGGAATAGGGGTGTTAGCCCTGGGGTCCTGCCAGATTTCAGTTTGGGTAATAAAATTCTGACTAACTCTATTTGCAGCTGTTTCAGCTTGATAAGGTATTCTAAACTTCCTGTCCTAAACCATTGCTGTGCACTGCTAAACTGGTGCTGCAAGACAATTTGCACAGCGGTGGTTAGTGAAGTATGTAAGGCACCTTGGGATCCTTTCGGGTGAAAAGTGCTATAGTTATGCCCCAGGTTGTAGAGGAATTGGAGTTTGGTACCTAGGTGGAAGGATGAGCAGTGTGATTTCTGTAAACCAAAACTGTATGCAGACTTTTTCCTTCTGTTAAATCTCTGCAGAGGGCCACCTCATCCCTGGCTAGGAGCAGATCCCCAGGCACTTTTGGCAGAAGTGCTTCTGAAAGGAAAAAAGCTTGTGAAGATTGGCTAACACAGAAGCATTTTTCTCAAGTGCAGGTAGGACAGAAGCTGTATTTTTGCAGGGATGAGGAAAAAGTAATTAAGTGCAAAGTCTTGTAAAATTTCTGCTGTGTGGACAATACGTAGTGGTTTGCCACCTTTGGGAAGAGTAACAAAAAGTTAACAAGTGAGAAGTGTTTTGGGGTGGAAAGGTAACTTACATGGCCAAAGCGTCTAGTTTGAAATGGTTCCCTGCAGCCTGAGGCTCTGCACGATTCACTTGGCCCCATCATCATCCTGTGATAGATCCATTCAGTTCCATGCAGTCTCCTGTGTGTGGGTGAGTTGGATAAGACCTTAACAACTGGGGTCTTGTCTGCTTTTTTTAGGCATTTTTTTAATAAGAGACAGGAGTTTTCTTAAGAGAAGTTTGTCATCCTTGGGCAACATTTTCCATCCCTTTACTGTTGTACAGTGTGAGTGTTAGTTGCTACCCACCACACCAGAGGTAGCTGCATTTTAATGGTGCTATATGGCTATAATTAGCATTTGAATTGAAAAGAGCTCTGTAAGATATTGTTAAAGGTGGCCTGCAGTCATATAATACAGGTCTATCAGGTTTAGCGTAACATACTGAATGCCCCAAATCACCAAGGTAAAAGGGCCATTCAGCTTATTATGAAATATAGAGTTCTCCTTCTTTGGTTGCCTGTAGTTGCTGCTCCTTGGGTCTGGTTCCTGCTCCATGCATTGTTCTGCTGATATCACGTCAGTAAGAGAACCCTGCTGAAGCATGAAACCCGTCTACAGGGGCGATGCAGATGTCTTTTTAAACTACATAGTGTGGTTTTGCAAAGTGAAAAATAAAGAAACAGATTTATACACATTGGGATATAAAATAATATAGAACTTGGCAGAATCATGGAAGGTGGGAGGCTCTCTTTCCTTGCATAGGCCAGCTCCAGACACCAGCTGTGTTCCATCAATGATGTGTTACCATCAGCACATTAGGGGTAAACAAACATAACACAGGAAATTCTAAGTTAAGACTAAAACTTCATTCTTAAACGGTGCTATCGAGCATGGGGATTGCAATAGAGTTGGCTTGTGAAATCATCTGCAGTAGCAATGAAAGGCAGGAAGGGGAGTGAAGAATAACATTTCAGCCTCTCTCTGGCTTTGGTCTACACTCAAAGTGTTGTCCTGGAGTAACTACAATGATTTAAAATTATACTGGTGCAAACCCTTAATGTAAATACACTTAAACTGGTTTAAACCTTGCGTATATCAGGTTAATTTAAGCCTCAAGTAGGTTGGTTTAAGCAAAGTCGATGTAAGTGAGGTTTCAATCAGTTTGTGTGTATCTACACTAGCTGTTTGTATCAATGAAATTGAATTGATTTTAAGTTGAGTTAATTACACTGGGGCAACTTGTCCAGTGTAGGCCAGCCTTTAGTGCCTTACCACAGCTATGGCCCTTACGTACAGAACCCTGTGCAGTTTGGGTCTGAAACTGACCAGTTCACTGAAATGCGAAATATTTATCATAGATTTTTAAAGGTGAAGTTTAAAGTTTGCTGTTAGAATCTTTCCTGTAAAATACAGAATTGCTTTCTCTTTTTAAATTAATTCAGTACTTGTAAAAGGTGATGGAGACTGACAGTCCTGGAGACCAGAGTCCTCTGTCTATCCCATAGCTTCCTCGCCTGTGTGTCTCAACCATGCTCTGGAGGGAGCACCTCTATGAGTGAGAGATTTGTTCAGTCTCTGTTGTGCGTTCATTCCTTGGTCTCAGTGCTGAGACTGCTAATAAGGGTACTTGCAGTGGTTGTGGTAATAGATTAGGCCTTAGGAACTCTTTATTTAAAAACTAGATTGAGAACATCAGTTCAATTGAAGGTTACAAATTTAAACTTTTTTTTTTAAAGTTTCAGGTGTGCTGTAATTGACAATGTGGTGATAACAGCTCCTCCCTGTTCTTATTTTCAAGGCTGTGGATTGAGTTTAGAGATGGCGGGTGTTTAGTTGGGAGGTATGGAGGGAACTTTGTGTAAATAAATATTTGGGATTTACAATACAGAGGGGTTAATAAGCTGGGAAGGGAAAAAGGAAATGCATTGTAAGATTAAATCTTCCTAGGAGGTTTTCTTCTCAGGAGGGAGTTCTCCCATATTCTCTCTCATACTTGAACTGATGCTATCTTTCCTCTCTTGTCTTCTTATCTGCTTTTCCTTCCCATGTTCATCTGAGCATCTAAACACAATGCCTAAGAGTGCCCCCAGCCCTTCCATCTTTGCTGATCAAAGAACTTAATCTACTGTATTGATCCTTACTATTTTGAAATCAGAGTTAATTCTAACGACTATTTTTTATTCAGCAGTTTTACTTCCCAGTTTTGCTGGTATTTTGTTAGGCAGTATCTAATGAAGGCCAAGATATTATTGCTGCTATCCAGTCCATCTTGGATAGAGAAAATTATTTTGTAAAGGTAAGGAACATGTATTTGTCCTTTTCACCATATCCTGATAACGACACAAGAAAACATGTGGGTTTAAAATCTCTCAGTTGATGGTAAAACGTCAGTTGTTGATAGTATCATAAGACAAGTTATCACAAGATATGTGACCTTTGAGCCAAATTCTGCTCTCAAATATTCCGTTGTGAATCAGAGTAAATAGATTTTCATCACTGTAATTCAGACCCCATATCTTTAGTTGAGGCCTTGTGCCTTTCTTTCCTTACTGGAAGAAAAGTGTAACTCATAGTGTCGTTTTACCTACAGCTACCTGAGCTCTGATGTTATGACCCATGTCTTCCTCTGTGCTTCTTTCTCTATAGACTGCCAGGTTTTCATTTTTGCTGCTATAGATTTATCTGTCCTCTTGGTCACTCATAGCTCCTGCTGCTATGGTGCCAATCCCTAGCATTCCACAATCATGTTAGACTCCTGGATCATAAGATTGGCTTAAAAACCATGAGATGTTTTTCAACTGCCCTCTGATTTTTCCACCTTTGGGGTGTGGGATCATTTCAGATTCAACATTTAAACTTAAATATGCATACAGAAATACAAGCCTGCCTTTTCACTGCTCAGAGAGGACTTAGCTCACCCTCCTCTATCCCTTTGGATGTGGGGTGCTGACATTTTATCTCCCAGCCGTAACTAGTCAGGGTGGGCATTCTTCCATGTCCCTGCCCACAGTCCTCCTGTCCCCCACTGAGTCTCTCTGTATTCACTTGCCCCCATATTTCTGGCTTTTCCCTTCTGTGCTACATCACAGTCCCTTGCACCTCATGTTGCCCTGCAGCCCCATACTCCATGTGGCCTGATGCTCTAGGAAAGAGATTAAAACTTTATGGTAAATTACTGCTGTGTTTAATGCTGAATTTGCTATGGATTCCCAGCCTATTTGGCACCATCCTTTCCCCCTTCTGCTAGGCCACCACACAGGGCTCTGAAAGGAGGATGCACTGAAGATGGAACCCTAAATATGGGCTTACAACCAGTCTCTCGCTTAGAAGATCAACATTTATAATGGGTCTTTCTGTTTGGTCACTTAACTGCCCATTTCCACCTACCCTTCCACATCTGGACTCTGTTTTCTGTATAGACCTCTGATATCTCTGAAAGATGAGTGCTTAATAGGTTACCTAAATACATTAATATCCTCTGCCTCTCTGTCATGTAGGAGGTGGACAAGTATTTGAGACACAGAGATTTCTTAGAGCTGAGAAAGAAGGAGATCCAGTACAAGAAATGGCTGGAGCGTGTTTCAGAGCCGCTGCTGCAGAAAATTGAGGACAAAGTTGACAGCCAGTCAAGTGAAGAAATAGAGGAAAGGAAACGAAAGCAGCTCTCTCTATATTTAAACTACTGTAATAAGAAGGTATCCATAATGATTTTATCATTGTATGGGTTGCACATTGAGGGCTGCTGGCAAAAGCACCCATTGTTGACCTTTTAATTGATGCACTGTGGCACACCTATGGGAGCTGCATTAGTCTTGTTTGTAACTGATCTTTTTTTCTTGCTAACAACATAATTGTGGTTTAAACTAACAGCTATTGTGTTAAGCTAATATGGTAAAAAAAAATCTGAATGATTGGATTGTCCAGTGTACCAGATACATATGAAATGGTTCCAAACTGGATGTGCTGTAATGAGAAAATGGTGGGTTTTACTCAGTGGGCTGTGAAACGTTTAAGCATGAAAACCACGTGCTAAACAAACCTCCATAGAAGAGGACTGAATGGGTCAACAGAGACTGAACTATACTCTCACCCCTCAAGAGTTTTTCCAGGATGGTTTTGCAGCACATTGTCAGAGCAGCATGGGGAAGCACTCATTTCTATGTTCTACCTCTCCTGTGAAGCAGCAGGACTACAGGCTGAGGTGGTGCCAACGTAGTATCTTAACAGAATTTTCAAGGTAGAGTGACATTACCAATTACTTCAGGGTTGCACAGGGCTGAAAAAAACACTCAGTGACTTGGGTGCCTTGTTTCCAGTGGTTTAATACTCAAAACTAATTATGCTCAGGGTAGAAAATGTCATTCTTTTGTAAATTTCACACTGCTACTGGGCGCTTTGAACACACAGGACAGCTGCTGCTAGAGTTACACTTGAGTGTCTCTTAATAGAAAACTGCTAAAGCCATTCTCTGGTTCATGAACTGGATGTAATAGATGACAGATTTCTTCACCAAATAGTGACTGAACCAACAAGAAGTGATGCTATTTTAGACTTAATTTTGATAAGGACTGAGGACATCATAGAAGAGTTGGCTGTAGAAAATAACCTTGGATCAAGTGATCACAAATTAAGTCAGTTTAAATTAAAAGGAAGGATCATCAAAAACAGTTCAGTAACTAAGGTTTCTCAAGAGACTTTAAGAAACATAATTAGTAAAGTCAACTGGACTGAAGAGCTCAGGGATTTAAATGTGGAGAAGGCTTGGACTTTCTTAAAGTCAAAGGTGCAAAAACTATTTGGAATTTGAGTCCCAAGCAAGGGGAAAAAACTTGTAGGGCAGCACTCTGACCTAACTGGATGAATAATCACCTCAAAAAGGATATTAGGAGTAAGCAAAGACCCTAAAAAATGGAAGAAAGGATTGATCAAAAAAGAAACTTACCGTATATACTCGTTCATTAGCCCGTTCGTTTATAAACCGACCCCCCAAGATGGTTAGGTAAAAATAGGAAACACTGTATGACCCTTTCATAAGCCGATCCTATATTTCAGAGGTTGGCAAACTTTGGCTCCTGGCCTGTTAGGGTAAGCCTCTAGCGGGCCTGGACGTTTTGTTTACCTGGCGCGTTCACAGGTACGGAGTCCCTCAGCTCCCTCTGGCCATGGTTTGCCGCTCCCATTGGCTGGGAACGGCGAATCACAGCCACAGCGAGCTGAGGGGCTCCATGCCTGCAGACGTTCCAGGTAAACAAAACAACAATGTATTAGATATTCAATTCAATGATTCCATAGAGTTTAAAATCATCGAATTTTGGTGTAGACCCGTTTATAAGCCGACCCCCGCTCTTTGATGTGTCACTTTTTTACCAAAAATATTCGGCTTATGAACGAGTATATATGGTATGTCTTGGTGGTCAAAAAGTGAAAGGATAAAGTGAGAATAGTCAAAAAGCAAGCGGCGTTAGAGCTTGCAAAAGGAATTAATACAAATGATAAAAGGTTCTTCGGACATAAAAATGAAAAGAGAACAAAAAAGGAAGAAATGGGCCTCTGCAGCGAGGATAGGGTGGAGATTAAGGATAATATACATATGGCACAAAATGATAATATAGAGCATTAGGGCGAAGGTAGAATGGCTGATGGGAATAAGTGTATAGAAATGGAAATTACCACATGAGAGATGAAAGCAAAACTTTTAAGAGTTTACTGCACTCATATCAGAGGAACTGGATAATTTCTATCCCAGAATACTGAAAAAAGTGGCACATAAGATTGCTAGTCGGATTGCAAAGATTTTTAATAAACCTATCAAATCTGGGTTGGTACCATATGACTGGAGAATAGCATATGTAATACTTATATTAAAGAAAGGGCAAAAAGGGACATTGTCAACTATAGACCAGTTAGTCTGACCTCAATAAGTATGCAAGGCATTAGAACAAATTCTGAAGGAAGGAGTAATTAAAGATATGGAGGTAAATGGAATAAAATTCAACATGGTTTTCCCAAAGATAGGATGTGCCACACTAACCAGATGTCTTTCTTGTGTAAGATAAATTATTTTAAAAGAGCAAGGACATGCAGTAGATCTAATCTGTCTGGTCTTCAGTAAAGCATTTGATGCATACTACAATGGAAATTATTAATTAAGATAGAGAAGATGGGTAAGGAACTGGCTAAAACAAGATAACAATGGGTTGGGCTGAAAGGAGAACATAAGAACATAAAAACGGCCATACTGGGTCAGACCCGAGGTCCATCTACTCAATATCCTGTCTTTTGACAGTGGCCAATGCCAGGTGCCCCAGAGCGAATTAACAGAACAGGTAATCATCAAGTAATCCATCCCCCGTCACCCATTCCCAGCTTCTGGCAAACAGAGGCTAGAGACACCATCCCTGTCCATCCTGGCTAATAGTCATTGATGGACCTATCCTCCATGAACCTATCTAGTTCTTTTTTGAAACCTGTTATAGTCTTGGTCTTCACAACATCCTCTGGCAACATCCACAGACTGTGTTGTGTGGAAAAATACTTCCTTTTGTTTGTTTTAAACCTGCTGCCTATTAATTTCTTTTGGTGACCCCTAGTTCTTGTGTTATGAGAAGGAGTAAATAACACTTCCTTATTTACTTTCTCCATACCAGTTATGGTTTTATAGACCTCTATCATATCCCCACTTAATCGTCTCTTTTCCAAGATGAGAAGTCCCAGTCTTATTAATCTCTCCTCATACGGAGCCCGTTCCATACCCCTAATAATTTTTGTTGCCCTTTTCTGAACCTTTTCCAGTTCCAATATATCTTTTTTGAGATGGGGGCGATCACATTTGCACACAGTAATCAAGATGTGCACGTGCCATGGAGAACTATTGGGCTGGAGGGAGGTTACTAGTGGAGTTCCTCAAGCGTCAATGGGTCTTGAGACCGATCTTATTTAATATTTGCTTTAATGACCCTGACACAAGAAGTAGGAGTGCACTAATGAAATTTGCTGATGACACAAAGTTGGGAAGCATTGTCAATACAGAGGAGTATTGCAAAATTGTACAGGAAGAATTGGATGACCTAGATCACCAGAGTAATAGAAATGGGATGAAATTAAAAAGTACAAAGTTCAAGGTAATGCATTTAGAGAACAATAAGAATTTCTGCTGTAAATTGGGGCATCAGTTAGAAACAACAGAGGCAGAGAAAGACCTGAGTGTATTAGTCAGTCACAGGATGACTATGAGCCACCAACGTAATGTGGCCATAAGAAAGAGCCGTATTAATGGCATTGAACAAGGCATTGATAAGATCTCATCTGGAATAATGTGTATAGGTCTGGTCACTCATGTTCAAGAAAGATAAATTTAAATAGATGCAGAGAAGGAGTACTAGGATGGTCAGGGGATTGGGGAGCATATTTTATGAGAGCAGACTAAAAGAGATTGGCTTATGTAGACTAGCAAAATGAGGGCTCAGAGGGAATATGATTGCTCTCTATAAATACATCCAGGGGGTAAACGCCAGGGAGGGTAAAGAGCTATTTAAGCTAATGTTGACACAAGAACAAATGGATATAAACTGGCCATGAGTAAATTTAGGCTGGAAATTAGAAGAAGGTGTCTAACCATCAGAGGAGGAAGGTTCTGGTACAGCCTCCCAGTAGGGGTGGTGGGGGGGCAAACAATGAGTATTAAGACACAGCTTGAGAAGTTTATGAACAGGATTAAATGACTGGGTTGCTTGCACAGCAGGATACTGGAATTTATGATCTATGGGGTTCCTTCCAGTCATCCTTCATACGTAACTTCGATGCACAAAACAGAACAGTCACATCATCTACCACTGGTGAAATAATCATTTATGCTTCTAAAATGTCTTTTCGGTCAAAGGAAACAAGTCTTTTAGGAGCTCTATCCATACAGCATCACGGGAATGTAGCCAGCTGGGTGTGAGAGCTGTAGGCAATAGGCACACTGTGCTATAGTAGTGAAACTTTGGTCATGGAGTTTGAGATGCATATGAAAAGTGACATGGAAGCTTTAAAAGTCCACACAGAGCAAACAGAACCTCAGTTTCTAAGGTTTAATCAGAACATCCCACACAGTAAACAGCATGGAACTCAGTTTATCTATTTTGGAAGGATGAAGGGCTTGGTCAGACTTTTTACTGAAGGCATGGGATTCAGAACCTCTGGGTTCAGGGATATACTGAAGATACCATATTCAGGTCTGCAGCCAGCCAACCTCAGACTGTGATCCAGTAGGATCTCGCAAGCTGGGCTGGGTCAGTACTTGGATGCGACGCCTCCAAGGAACACCCAAGTGCTGCAGGAAGTGGTGTTTACTACTTGGTTGCTGGCACTTTTCTCGCTAAGTCATGGTGGCTCCAGTTCCCCATGCTGCTGAATGAGAGCCTGGCTACTTGCGATTGTTAAAGATACCATGACCTTTTTCATAAAAACGAGTGTGTCTTAGCCAAATTCCAAGTGAGGCGATTCCACCCTGCCTACCTGTATTCCACCCTACAGTTTCAGCTCTGTATAGTATTCTCCATGCCTATAAATTGTGCTATATAGGGGGCTTCCTGGCAGTGGTGGGGGGAGTGAGGCTTATATAATCTGCTTTACTTTGTGGGGGAGGGGGAGTGTTTCTTGTAAAACACTGAGATCCTCGGAAGGAAAATACCAAGTGTGGTGGAAAAGCGGAGGCCCCTGAGCTCTGGGTAAGATGATGCAAGTAACCTACCAACATATCATGACCCCCCAGGCCGGTATCACCATTTCACCACTTCCTGGAGTTCTCAGGGAATCCAGGGCACATTTTCCTCAGTGAAAAGCCCAGCTCCCCTCTTGTATCATGAATTTGGGGGCTTCAGCCTTACCCTACAACCTGTGGCTGTGAACCCTCTAAAATCCTCCAATTCTCAGTTCCCTTGGTGCATGGCCCTGTGTAGCAGTGGGGCATTAATTTGCGTTCATTGTGTCCATTTGTGAATCATTTTGAAGAACTGAGACATTTCTGTGGCGTAGATAAAATCCCTGATGCTGGCTCACCTTAAAGCTTTCTTGTTCTGATGTTTTCTCCCTTTTTGTCCATTTCTTTCTTCCTGCCTTTCTCTCCCTGCCATTAGCCTTCCCCTTCTCCTGGCCCCCCTGCCACCCCACCTCACTGCCCCTCTGTCATCAACCCGATGCCCCTCTCCATCTCCATCCTTCTCCCTCCATTCTCCCGCTTCTTTCTCCAAGCTCCCCCGCCCTTTCCCACCCGACTCATGCTTCCTCCCTTCCCTTTCACTCTTCTATCACTCTCCTATTCCCGCACACCACTTGTCCTCCCCTCTTGCCCATTCCATCCCTCTGTTCTCCCTCACTTCTATCAGTCACTCCCTCCCTTCCCCCCATTTGTCCAGCCTCCCCCTCTCTTCCTACGGTCTCTCCCCTCCCTGACCTTCCAAGTGCCCCCATCTCAGTCTTTCCCTCTCCCCAGATCTCTGCCGGCTCTCTCCCCCCAGCTTCGCTCCTCCCTCCCCCCTCTGGCTCTGCCAACGTTTCCCCCTCTCCCTGTCCCTCCATTGTCCCTCCAATCTCCTCCCCTCCTTCCCCCTATCCCATCCCGCCAGACAGCCTTCCCCTGACTTCCATTCTCCCCACTCTCTCACCTCCCCCTTCCCTGCCAGTCCCACAGCCAAGGCCATGGGTAGCGGATGAATGGCGACATGGCCAATCATGGCCCGAAGATAGAAGCGGCTCTGCTTCCATCAGGCCACAGTTGGCTGAAGACAAGGGTCTGCTCAGCTGCACCAGGCCGGTATCAGGTGCTCCGTCTTTTCAAACCTCTCAGCTCTTCAGCAGCAGTGGATGTCACTTCCATCTCCTGCTGAACGGCTGAGCTACGGCCTGGGGGGGAGCTCCGCTGCACTTCAGAACAGCGTGGCAGGGACATGGAGGGGACTGTGCACCGATGCTTCAGAGAATAGCATAGCCGTCAAACTATGCCTGTGCTTCCATTTACGCTTGTACGAGGGACTAGCCATGAAAGACTAAGCTCTCCAGGGCAGGGATGTAACTGGGTACGTGTTTGTACAGCACCTAGCACAATGCTGAGCCTGATCTGAGGCCTCTGTGCAGCACTATGATATAAATATTAAATACAAAGCAAGGGATGGCACTAAACATTGCATGAAACTGCTGCTGAGGAGTTAGAGCTGCGTAAATAACAGACTCCTCCATCCACAGGACACTCTGTAAATGTATCTGTAACCTGTGCTAGCTAGGCCTCAGCACGGCTACCTCCAGTCACTGCATCAGCATCATCAGCCATGACCTGAGCTATTGCTTGCTTCCCACACAGGGCAAGGTGGCTTTGGAAGATTATGATTCTTCAGAGTACGACCCTCTCTTCCTGAATACACATCCCACCTATTTGAAGGTACGGCCGACTGCCGCTTTTTGGCTTTTAGGTGCACCCTCTGATCAAGAAAAGTCTAATGGCTAATGAGACAGCCGGTGCATGTTGTTACTGATTTGTTGCTCTTAGGGTTGGTCGTTCAGTTTGGCTCAGGGCGTTTCCACTTGCATTAGTTTACAAAACTGAGTCCCAATCTTGCTGCCATTGAAGTCAAGGAGAATTTGACAGTTGATTTCAGTGGAAGCAGGAGAGCAGGCCCCTGTTCCTTCCATATTAAACTCAGTAGTCAGCTGGGTGAGTTCTGAAATATTTCAGAAGAGTTTTTGTTTTACGGTACTCAAATTTACAAAGGTCACCTGGGCTAAAGTTCTTTGACCAGGGCTTGGTGTGTCTCACAGGAGGCTGGGGGTGTTTTGTTCCTAATACTGAATCATGCTGGTTTGGCTGACTTGCTGGGTGAATAATCCTACATTTCATGTGGCTTGTTTTTGGTGGGAATTTAGTTTCCTACAAAAAGCCTGATTGCTCCAGATGTAGTTGACTGTAGGCCACAGATATGGATACTGTTAGTGGGTGCAATAGCAGCACCCGCATGTCTAATGCTTTGGGCAGCCTGTAAAGACTCTGCCAAACTTGTGCAGAACATGGAACATGGGAGAGGTAATGAGAGGGTACTTAGCGCAGGAGGCTGGGACTCTGACTATATTCTCAATTTACCATAGCATTGCTGGGTTGTTTACCACCTCTGAAAAGTAGGTTATTAACCGGTTTGTGCCTCAGTTTCCCATCCATAAAGTAGAACTAATGACACCTCCCTACTCACAGGGTGTTTTGAGATGTAACTTTTGTCTGTGCCATTTTGAGCCCCTCAAATTAAAGTGTTTTTCTTGGTGCAAGCGTATGAAATACTGTATTTGTTATAGGTATCAACTCCACCTTTACACGATCCGCTGTTAAAAGAGGTACAAGGAAGATTTCTTGAGGGCGGGCTTATCCAGCAATGTGAGACAGGTACTTAATATCATCCATATTCTTTAATTCGCAGAAGCGTTTCACACAACAACGAGAGCCATTCTGGCTAGCAATAGTGCTGCTGTTCACATTAGTTACTGTTCAACTCCCCACAGGAAGAATATACTCGGCCAAAGAAATGAACGACCTATATAAGGCAAAGTTGCCATTGCTTCCTTTAGGCCAGCAAAATATGGATGCAGCTGATTGGCTGAAAATACCCCCAGGATATGTAGAAAGTGAGATTCGGCAGAGGAAGAGGTAAAGTCCAACAAATCTGCTGAGTGGCAGTAGATGCACCCCCAGTCCTGTCTGGTCATAGATCAAAGTGCTTGGAAGGGCAAATTCAGGTGGTTTTACTGGTGGAGTCTGCTTATTTCTGTACATTTTGTGAGAAGTTAGTGCTGGTGAAAGGGGCTGGATTGCCTCCTGGAGAAGTGAGGGGTGTGTGAATCTATAACGAGTGTGGGGTGGGAACAGCATGGTTCTCCGTATGGCCCCACCTGGAATTCCTGTTCCAGTGTCTTAAGGGTAAGGGAGCTCTGAACTAGAAATGGGTTGTGCTGAGTCATTTCTTGCATTGCTCTGGGCCAGGCCTGGAGGCCAACCCTACAATTTAGCCTCTTCAGGATAGGGGAGGATGGATAGTCAGATGAGGATTTCATATGGATGTGTCTGAAGGCTCTTAAAATACCTAGAGTTTTGCTGCTGTCACTACTGTCAGGCTGTGTGAGCAAAGCAAGGCGTCTGATTTACAGCTGCTCACTCAGCTTGTTTTACATTTGATCATTATGTTGTGACAGTTTTGAGGTTTTTGCTTCTGGCAGCCCCCATCCCCAACCATGCATTGGCCCTTGTGCTCCCAGTGACGGTATCCTGCACCACCGGGCTATATCACAGAGCCAGGAGGCTTTAAGAAAATATCACAGGCACTCTAGGAAAAGCATCAATTATGCTTAAAATGCCATAAGCAGGGAGATGGTTTAAAGTTCAGCTGATAAGTATCTTGTAGTGAAAGATGCAAAACAAAGAAAATTATTACAGCTCAACTATAATCTGTTGAAAACTTTGTAATGGGCGCATGTCCTGGCCAAAGCAAATACTGCTAACCCTGAGCGTCCTCTAGGATTCTAATTCAGGCTGCAGATGGGTGTTGAGTTACTAGAGGGGGATGCGAACTTCATCATGCCCTAGTTTAGTGCTCCCAGTCTGTGGGCTGGGAAACAGGACAGTGTGCTCCGTGGGCTGGCGGAGCATGTGAGGAGCCTTGTGCCGAAGGGAGTGGATCAGCACAGCTGCTGAGATATGTGGAAAAGGAAGTTTTCAGTAAGGGTTCTGACTCAGTTCTTTAAGGTCCCTGTTGGTGCTGGTTCACCACAGGCCTCTTAAGGAAAAACCTGCCCCTTATGTGCAATGATAGCAAAGCTGAACCAAGTGAGAGGTTTTATTCCCTGTCTCTGTGTGGGTTTGCATGGGCAACCCTTAGGACAATGGCTCCCCCACCCTCTTTGGGCTGGAGCCCCTCCCTGTGCGAGACTCTCATGTAGGCTCAGCCTTCGCTACATCTCACTTGATTGGTTTCTGTGCTGTTGCTTTCCATTCCTCACTTTTTCTGCCTTCTCTCTTTTTTCCAGTTCTCTGCCACCCATCCCTTCTTCCCTCCTCACTTCCTTGGATTTAGGGGCAGTGTCACCATCCTCTGGCCATAGAGCCTTTGGTACTCGGCAGCACAGCACTGCTCACGTCAGTTCACGCTCTCAGTCCCATGGGCTGTTATTGTACCTAAGCTTTATTCCAGCATCCTGTTGAGAGAGAATTTGTGGGTAGTGGCAGGTTCATTCACCTGATCCAATTTTCCTGTTACAAGAACATTTGTCAGAATAACTCAGTGCAGTAAATAGCTGGAGCAGAAGCATTGTTGATTTGGAGCAATCATTTGTATGTGACAAAATGTTAATGGCTGTTACCAATCTGATTTCTGTTAAAGGCGAAGAGTGAAGAGAAACCATAACGCTGGCACCCTGGACTTCAAGGCCTGGGCTGACAGCACGTGTCCTCCCACCCTTTGGAAAGAGGAGATGTATATCTACTAGAAAGTTAGATTTGGGATGTGTGCCCAGGACCTTCTGCCAAAGCAACTGACCACTTGCCAGTCATCTTGACAAAATGCAATAAAACCGGCTTGCTAACTAACCATTCCTTTCTGAAGTGCCAATTGCATAACTGTACAAAACCCAAAGAAATGCAAAATACTCTGCGCTACATGGATTTCCAGCCCCAGTAACAATACTGTACAGACACAAAATCTGAGAAAGTTAAAATGGCAGGAGCTTCATTTAAAAATGTCACTGCATAGACACAGATTACAATGCTAAAACACGGAAGCTTATCGCAATGCTGTGAAATATTTGTACTGAAAACAGAAATAACTCACCAACATTTTCCCTACTTTCCCAGCCATTATATAGCCTTTTTAACAATCCCAGAGACTGCCTAACTAAACAGACAACAAGCAAGACAGGAAAAGGACATTTCTAGAATCTGCACATTACTACATAAGGTGCTCTATTAAGACTCCAGGTCTGATTTACTTCAGATATCAAAAAGTGCAGTGAAAACGTGTTAGGGAAAGCAGGTCCCTGGATTGTCCTTTTCATGACCCTGAAGGAGACCAACATTCACTTACTAGTTCCAGATCTTGTTTATTTTTCAGTAGGCTAGAACTTTGAGGGTGGGGCACCTTGAGAATCTCAAAAACAAATCCTCTGTCTGAATAATGAGCAAATCAAAGTGCCTCTGGCCAGCCAACCTCAGTTTGATGGAGGAAGGTAAGTGTAGCTTCTATAGTAGTTAAACAACATTCTCAAGCAACTGTTTGAGCTGGTATTTACTTCACTGTTAAAACTTTGTAAGTTAAAATAAACATATGCGTGTGAAGTATAAAATACAGTTTGCTTACTAATATCATACCACGTTTGAAAGACTTTCTGCGGGAGACTTATAAGGTGCACAAACTGAGATGACTTTTAACAACAATGGTCCTAGAAAGATTGAGTTACCCCCACCAGGCATGGAAATAGAAGGCGCATATTCCTGGAAGACCAATACTTACCATTCCAGCTGTATTAACTTCTGCCAATATTCTACAAATTGAATAGTTTCAATACCTTTAAAATATTGGGCCATTACCCATCTCACTAGGGGTAGGCTGCAATTAAATACAAAATGCAAAGGTTTGGCAATCACACCTTATTTTCTCACAACAAAATGCTGTCCCCTTAAGATGTATAAAACAAACATGATTCCCATCAATTAGATAGACACAATCTCTCAAAAGCTGCCAAGATTTTTTTTTTTATTTAGGACTAGAAAAATTGAACCACAGAAAACTGTTAAAAGTAACAGAGGGTCTGACTTAAGTCCAGCAAAGAAAGGGCCTTCAGGCTGGTAATCAGGTTTGAAACTCTGTTAGGCATTATTAGGTATTGTAGCACCTGTGGGATACAAATTCACTCATTGTCTAGAACTGAATGCAACGCTTAAATGTCCACAAGGCAAATTCAGGATGCAATAACATGGTTACTATTTGTCAAACACTTTGAAAAACAAACCCCCTTTTACCATTCCTGATTTTCATGTGGGGAGGAAGATTTTGCTTGCAGCAAATTTCAGTTCTACAAACCCCTACTGCACTAGCAGTTCCCATAGCAAACAAAATTTACATTTTAATAGTCTTTCCTTGAATTTAGTCCTTGTAAGTTACTTCCCATTATTTCCCATTCACCTGTACAATAAAATATATTTTTTTAAAATCAATATGCATCAGTAAATATATGTAGACAAATTACATTAATAAACTTATATTTTTCACTCTGTATGTACATGTTGGCAATGACAAAGCATAAAGATGCACATCCCACGGAGATCTGCAAAACCAAGTAATTTTACACAAATAATTTAGGAAAATTAAAAGTTGAAAAATATTCTTCCACATTATTGTAGGTCGCACACAGTATTTAAAATAAATCATTTTTTCTACTTACTCTTTTTAACCACATTGTCTCTGCCAGAAATGATTAATACAACCGAACCAGAAAGAAAAATCAAGTTGCAATTTCTTATTCAGTGCAGAACTGTGTCAAGTAAAGAACTGCATTTGATTATTTTTTTTAAAAGAACATACAGCATTTTAGAGCCTCCTCAAGTGCGAAGGCTTCAACATTTAATCCCTATAATTAACACCCTGAGAAGGGAATATTCCAGTGGATATAACTTTTCAGATTTCAAATGGAATGATTGTAGCCTTCAACTAAACCATTCCTCAGTCTATATGTTAGACTAAGCGGTAACATTATATATACATACATCTGATGCCAAGATACTATTTAATACTTTTTATGGCCCTGAAAACGGAAACATTGGCATCTGAACACAACAAAAATGTCAATATTAATCAACAAAAAGGCACTGAGCTAGAGTATCTTATATACAGTATATTTTGCATTTGCATAGATCACCAGCAACTTAGGATGCAGCAAAGAAATCATATACAACGGATAATTAGGAAGATGATGATGCAACAGGAATTCTTGCTCAGTAACTGGCTTGGGCTGATGATTGATTTGTAAAATGCTTTCAGCTCTGGTGGAGGTGGCCAAGCTGTCAGCTTTGTCCTTTGTAAAATAAAAATGTTTTCTTAAAGGAGTGTTTTCTGCTCAAAGAGCTGCAAATCAAAGCGGACCCAAACCTCCCCGGTTGGAACCTCATGCAGCAGTAAACGTTTCGTTGTAGGTCCCTTGCTCTCCTGTTCTGTTCTGATTTTTGCTACTGGAACTTCGGTGCGACCCAAGAAATCTGTTGAACAAGTGTAAGTGAACAGCATTAGCTATAAATCTTAGATTTGAAAACCTGAGCAAACAAGGCAAAGCACTAACATTAGACAAGCATTTAGATTGGCTCAATAGGTCTATGTAATATAAAGATAAATGGACACTTATCACAGATGTCAGAGCTGAGAAAGACTTCTTGGATCATCACCTAGTGCTCAAGAGTTTCTCAAAGTGCCTAGTGCACTTGAATCCCCTAGCCATGACTGCGTCCCATAGTAGACTAGATTAGTTTAGATTACCCCATGTTCTGGGAGTCCCTAAGCCTGTGACTGCCAGAAGCTGGGACTGGAAAACAGGAGATGGATCACTTGATAATTGCCCTGTTCTGTTCATTCCCTCTGATGTATCCGGCACTGGCCACTGCTGGAGACAGAATATTGGGCTAGATGGACCATTGGTCTGACCCAATATGGCCATTCTTACCTTCTTACGTTAGGCAATTCAGTTGTTCCAGTTACTGTTGATGTATTTATCATACAAGGCTTGAATTTTTATCAGTGTAGTAACTCCCAGTCACAGGAAGTAAGAGAACGATACTAAAGAGTAACACCTCAGCAAGCACAAGTGCTCCTTGTCCAATCTTTACTCCCTGATTCAGACCTGTCCCTGCCTTACTCCTGAACAGGTCAGCCTGCTGCTCGGCCAGTATAATCATCCTGCACAATTGAGAAGACGAAAGGGACTTTTTGCTAGATAGATAGAGCTCCAGAAGCACAGAGCTAAAAAAATATTAGAAATGATACTTTGCACTAAGGTCTTTGATCTAAGGATCTCAAAATGCTTCACAAACATCAGTTCATTTCTGCTACCATCCCTTTCAGATACAAATATTCTCATCTCACAGATGGAGACAGAGAGAAGCTAAGTGACTTGCCCAAGTTTTCACAATGAATCAGTTGCTGTGTCAAGAAGAAAACCCAGGGGTTTAACTGCCTTAATTCAGCCACTTTTAATTAGATTTATATATTTTATTCTCTCCATGAGGAATGATGAATCTGAACAACAGTCTGACAGGAGTGTTTACAAGGATACAGCTTTCATCCTGGCAACCTTATGCATACTGCTATAGTACACAGTACTGCATGTATAAAAGTAAGGTTCTACCTTGAAATGTCACTAAAAATGGCATTGGGAGGTCCCCTGTTTATTGTGAGTTAATGATTTCAATATCAAATGTGCTCAGCTTACAGATAAAAAAATGTTTTTTCCAACTGCCAGCTCTGCCAATGTAACCTGGGATCTGAGACTCAAGCTGAGTTCTTTCTCATGCATCACAACCAGCAATGAAGGGAACACATTCTGCCTTCAGTGACACCTCTGCAGCCCCATTTTCCTCCAGGGGCTTAGACAGGTGTAACTGACTGAAAAGAAACAATTCTGTTGTTGATGGACAAGGCCAAATAGAATCCAGCTTGATCACCCAGAGCTGTGCTGACTTTGCAGGGCTAACATACCTATTGAGTAAGAAAGTGTCTTTTTCTCGGAGTGGGACCACACGTTAAGCCCTTGTGGCTATTTGGGAGGAAAACATGCAGCACAATCAAAATGATCAGAGAATTCTCCATGTCCTGAAAAAATGTTTACACCTACCATCAGGTGAGAACTGATCCCGGTCAAACATGGTGATACACAGCACATCCTGATAAAGGTCCTTAATGAAGAACTGACAATTGAAGTTCCACTTAGGGTTCAAAGTGTCCTGCAGCGTCCTGGTGGAATAGCTCTGCGACCCCATGCTGATTTCACAATATGGATTGCTCTTCCCTAAGCATAGAACAAACGGTGAAATGCTTTTCCCTAAGCGGATCTAGCACTGAAGAGTCTTTGTTAATAGGAACACACAAAAGAGCCAGACCACAACCAAAGCTCTCTCACGTTTCTCTTGTTCTTCATCTTATTCTTCAAAGTAAAAGTCTTCCTCAGAGGCTGGATTTACACAAACATACAGCCCAATACAAAAACCTCTCTCCTATTGTGACTGCTGTTTGAAGGTGCATTCTGCAAAAGCTTGGGCTAGGCAACAACTATTAATGATCTGGAGGATGGCGTGGACTGCACTCTCAGCAAGTTTACAGATGACACTAAACTAGGAGGAATGGTAGATACGCTGGAGGGTAGGGATAGGATACAGAAGGACCTAGACAAATTAGAGGATTGGGCCAAAAGAAACCTGATGAGGTTCAACAAGGACAAGTGCAGAGTCCTGCACTTAGGACGGAAGAATCCCATGCACTGTTACAGACTAGGGACCGAATGGCTAGGAAGCAGTTCTGCAGAAAAGGATCTAGGGGTTACAGTGGACGAGAAGCTGGATATGAGTCAACAGTGTGCCCTTGTTGCCAAGAAGGCTAACGGCATTTGGGGCTATATAAGTAGGGGCATTGCCAGCAGATCGAGGGATGTGATCATTCCCCTCTATTTGACATTGGTGAGGCCTCATTGGGAGTACTGTGTCCAGTTTTGGGCCCCACACTACAAGAAGGATGTGGAAAAATTGGAGAGAGTCCAGCAGAGGGCAACAAAAATGATTAGGGGGCTGGAGCACATGACTTCTGAGGAGAGGCTGAGAAGGGATTGTTTAGTCTGCAGAAGAGAAGAATGAGGGGGGATTTGATAGTTGCTTTCAACTACCTGAAAGGGGGTTCCAAAGAGGATGGATCTAGACTGTTCTCAGTGGTACCAGATGACAGAACAAGGGGTAATGGTCTCAAGTTACAGTGGGGGAGGTTTAGGTGGATATTAGGAAAAACTTTTTCACTAGGAGGGTGGTGAAGCACTGGAATGTGTTACCTAGGGAGGTGGTGGAATCTCCTTCCTTAGAGGTTTTTAAGGTCAGGCTTGACAAAGCCCTGGCTGGGATGATTTAGTTGGTAATTGGTCCTGCTTTGAGCAGGGGGTTGGACTCGATGACTTCCTGAGGTCCCTTCCAACCCTGATATTCTATGATTCTATTCACTAGTACAGCAGAGACACGTTACCCCACTGCATCCCTGGGAGCCACCTGCAGAAGCTGTCACTGAAATCTGCACTTTTGCCTGACTCAATGAACTCTTAACCCTCCTCTTTGAATGTACTAGCCTTCCACCCCTACATTATTACCATTAGGTTTACAGGCTTTCAACTCTGTGGCTTCAATCACATGTACCATCAAGCGTCCTATTCCTGAGCTCTTCTGTGAGCGTGCTGGAAAAGAAAATCAGAATTAATAAACAGCTTGACAGTACAAATACAACTGGCAACAATATTACCTTAATTTGTCCCATTTGGAACAGATGATGTAGTCAGTTGATATGTAGAGACCCTTTCTATTAAAATACGAGTTACACACTCAGCCATGCAATAGCACCTACACTCCCAGGCGAGAGTTAATCGTTTAGAAGAGGGACATCAGCTCAACCATCTTGGAAGCTGCTTCCTCAAGAGAAGACCCTGAAATCCCTCCAGGCACACGAGAGCCCTGCACCCTTTTCGGCCAGTGCCCACATTTTGTACCTTGATAAGCTTTTTCCCGTTTCTTCTTCTCGGTTTCGATATACTGCTCCGATGCTCCTTTGATCTTCTGGACCCAGGCCGTCCTGTGAAAATTAATCCCTGCAGAGTCATTTTGGAGCTAAGAATCTTGCCGTTATTCCAGCAACACTTAATAAATCTCACTGTCTCTAATTCAAGTCACATTTTTTTGTTCCCTTCTTTTGAGCTAACCTGATCTTAGGTCTCCTTGACCACGAGGGTCCCACCATCATCTATTCATTTGATGTAAAATTATGGCTAACTGTAAATGGATAACCCAGGAACAAAGACTGTAGCCGGTCCTTACAGGAGGGGGGACTCTCTCCTGGGAAGCAGCAACTCTGAAAAAGATTTGGGGGTTGTAGTGGATAATCAGCTGAACATGAGCTCCCAGTGCGAAACTATGGCCAAAAAAGCTCATGTGATTCTGAGATGCATAAACGGGAATTTCAAGCACAAGTAGAGAAGTTATTTTACCTCTGTATTTGGCACTGGTGTGACTGCTGCTGGAATAGTGGTGCCCACAATTCAAGAAGGATGTTGATAAATTGGAGGGGGTTCAGAGAAGAACCATGAGAACGATTATGGGTCTGGAAAACCAGCTTCATAGTGATATACCAATTAGATTGAGCTCTTGGGAGTCTAACAAAGCGAAGGTTAGGATGTGCTCCCCCCTTTATGGGCTTTGTGAAGGTGCCTTTGTGGCCATCTTTGGAGTAAGGGGACCTAGCAGAAGCCTGGTCCATTGCCCCCAACTACCATGGGAAATTATCAGAAAAATGGTCTCTTGCCTACCCGACCCAGTCCAGAGCACTGGCACCAGCCACCTCCTTAGCTGGTACGTGTGCTCTGGTACTGGTATGTGGTGTGAGTAGCGATGAGTGGGGTGAATCTCATACAGGCTGAGAATTTTGCAATCAATTTTATGGAGAACAACATTTTTAGTGTAATTTAAACCTTCTCCAAAGGGTGAATCAATTTTACACAATATGTTGGTTTAGACAAAGAGAACCCTGTGCTAATTATGTATCAGGAAAAGGACATGAACTAAAAATTAGTCTGGCACATGTGGGTAGCCTATACATGGGATATTACACACAAAACCACTATGTTAAAAAAACATTATTAAGATTGCAAAGTCAAGCACTCAAGAGTTAAGAAATGCCACAATTAGGGATGCCCGTGCACCCTTAGTTCAGTCCCCGTGTGTGTCTACATTAGGATATGGTCTTTAACTACGTGATCACGTACTACTTTTTCCTCAGCACCTCTAACTTTTGAGTGGTTGACATTGCATCCTTAACAATGTTCTTTTAACACAATTTTTTGTGTGTAATTTTCTAGGTTTTCAAAAAAGCAAACTGAAAAAAATGAATTCCACTAGCTGTATCATATTGATACACGGGTCATCAGCAGGATCGAAACCTTTAGATCCACCACACAGACCTCTTCCACTTCAGCTAATGGCGTTACGGATAGCTGTAATAAGTTGTCATCCTCTCTGTGGAACAGCACTAGAGGGAACTGCAGACACACTGCTAGTGGGTTAAACATATATTTTTGCTGACAGCAGAGGTATGGTAAGACATCAGCCTTTCAGCACAGACAAAAATGTAGCTAAGAAGAGCTGATGGCTTATTACAAAGACCCTCCTCCCACACCAGCTTGTAATTCCACTGACTTCAAAGCAGTTCATCCTGATTTAGACCAGCATGATGAGGGCAAAACAGTCTCTCTCTGTGTACCTGCAGGTGAGAAAAGTATTTACAAGTCTACTGTGTGTTCTGAGTCCAGAAGGAACCCCCCTGAATTGACAGACAAATCTTTACAGATTTGATAGGGAGCCAGAGCTTGGCTGAATGCTCACCATGGGTCTGATCTAACACCCAGTGAGTCAATGGAAAGCTTCCCCATGCCTTCCGCTTGTCCATGTGTGTCTGAAGTGAGTTCTGCACGGTGTAAGCACTCCCACATTCGTGTAAAAAGGAGTAATCTGGTAGAAGTTCTGCTGCCCTTAAACTGCAAAGAGCCACCGGAGTGTCTGGCTTAAATATTATTTTCTTCCATAGGGCTCACCCAGGCCTCAAAAGGCTCAGCATTTCCAGTACTCACCTCTCGTTAATATTGTCTGTTTTTAGCGTGTAGACTCTGTCAATGTGGGAGATATGGAAAACTGGCTCATCACTCGAAGGGTCAGTTGGCAATTTCACTAGGACTTCATTAAGGAAAACAGGCTGAAAAACATGCAGGAAAGGCAAACCTCGCTGTGGCAAACTCACCAAGATGCTAAGCAGAAACAAAACTATGATATTTAAATATGTCTTCTTTTGCTAAAAAAAGTGAACACCCCTCTCAGGCCACCAGAAAAACAGACAGATCAATATTTAAAGATTTTAGCAACTCTTTCTAGGACTAAGAGATAAACCAGCGAACACAGGGCTAAAACACAACCTTGCTACCTTAGAAAAGTGCTTTATGAAAGGGGAAGAGCTGTATAAGCAGAGACAGAGCATGGACTAAGGCAAGACTTGGAAACAGGAGTTTCTGCTTTTTACTCCCAACTTTATTACAGACAGTGTGTGGCTTTGGGCAAATCACTTAACCTCTCAGCATCGTCGGTTTCCCCATCAGAAAATGGGGCTACTTACCTACCCTCCTCAGGAGCACTGTGAGCTCATTGGGAAGCATACAGGGGTTGGACACAGAGGTCCACATTTTCAAGAACAGGAGACTAAAGTAAGGGTCCCATGTCAACATTTAGGCTCCTAAGTAAGTGGCCTAATTTTCAAAAACACTGAGCACCATGCAGCTCTCCTTGTCTTCAAAATCAATGAATGAACGAATATTCATGTGGATTTAAGAGCCTCGCACCACAGATTGGCCGCAGAGTACTGTGGAGGTACTTGACTATGAAGCAGAAGGAGGCGTTTATAAAATCGATGCAAGGAGGGCTCTCTCTTCAGCATCCTCACATTCCCTGCATAGGGGTTGTGTATCCACTGAGAGAATAGCCCCACACAGTCAACGTTCAGTCCCAATGACTGATGACGACACCCAATACAGTCGAGACTGTGTAATATTCAGTACAACCGTGACTAATCAAGCAGCACTAGATAATGCATCACCGCAGAGAGAGAGAACAGGATTCCTATGAAGAGATCAAGAACTACTGATTTGCTTTATAATTCACTCACCATTTTATACATTTTGAACTGAGAGTGGGACTTGGGGCTGAACAGTTTATCTGACCCTGAAGAAACAAACTGCTTGACCATGTAGGTAAGGAGCAGGAAGTCATTGAAGAGGAAGCCGTATAGTTCCTTATTGCTCTTTGTTTTGTAGAGCTTGCCGCTGTGCAGGAGCTTTCGGGGACCCAGGCAGTTTGTAATGGAGTTGAAAATCGGTTGCTAAGAGAGATATAATCAATATATGAGTAGCAGCAGCTGCTGGGTATTATGTGCATCATTTCCTGATTGTCTTCAGAGTAATTATTGGTTATGACCCTCAAAACCCTACTCGCTTTGTTTAATGCATGTAGAATTCTTGTGTATTTCCCCCAGTAGTTTACAGTACATGGGAAAGAATCCTAGCAAGTCTTAAGAGAAGTCAACTTCCTTATAAGCTCTAGTGGTTTCAGCCCTATTCTCAATGAAAAACATTAGTTTAAGGCTTTAAGGCCACAAATGCAGGGGTCTGACTGGGCCAGTGAGCTGAAACTTTTCCCTAGTGGCTGCCATCTTGTGCTCGAGAATTAAGTTTAAAAATAATTTCTAGACTCTTATTGTTGTGAAGAAAAACTTCAAAAAGGTGGCCAAAGAGTACTCCCACCTAGGAACATCTGCCTCAGTCTGCTGGCAGCTTAAGCCAAATCTGAAGAGTGAGAAATTGCTTCAATTAATATTAACTGAAGCTTAATGGTACCAGTGTAAAATGTCAGCAATTTCATTGTTGCTCAAAGCAGACAAGAAAGGGGAGGGATAATCATATTACGGATATCCCCACAATCTACTGAGTGGCAGCTCCCTTTGAGATCACAAGTGGGTAGAGCTCAGGTAATGCTAGCGGGCAGAACATGCCACTCCCACTTATTTTTTCCTACTTGGTTTCCGTGTAAATTAACTTTAAAGGGCTCTACAATACAGCCCTATATATACCAGTCACCCAAGCACTAGCTAAGCCAGTTACCTCAGAAAGTCCTTCGCACTGTACATGGGACTGTATCCACTCCAGCCTGTCTGAGTTCTCTTTCTCACGCACGCCTTCATTAACTTGAGAACACAGCTCCTCTGCGCGTTCCAAGGCCAGTTTGAGATTACTGTGATCTGGGTGGTTTTCTGGGGTATTCTCCAGAATCTGGTTGGGATCAGAAGGGAGGAAACAGAAACAGACAGAGATAAAAACCCAGGTAAGGATAGGCACCAGATGTGATACACTTATAAAGAAATCCTTATTACATGACAATGCTGTCTCTGTTTTTGCAACCGCAGTTACACTGCTACAGAAATCAAATTTAAAATGCTACACGATTCAGAATTTTACAAACCCAGGATACTCACACTCTTTATGAGCAGAGGGTAGCGTGTAATCCTCTGCATAGGCTTCAGCAGGAAGCTGGAGAGCGGCATTCCTTTACAGCGAGGGTCAGAGGCTAGTTTCTATGGTGTAATCCACAGACATTGCATTAATGATCAAGAAATAAAAGGAACTCCTTGCATCGCTGCACTGAACAGTGCCTGATGGAATGAATCTTCCCTGTTACTGCAAGAAATCCTAGAGCTCATACAGGTGAAAAAATCACAGTGCATTTACATGTAGAACTAATGGCAAAGAATTAGAGAACTGTCATTCTACTGAGGGTATGTCTACTCTACACGTCAATGAAAGCCCATGCCAGCTGCCTTGGGGTCCCAGGGCTTGGGCTAAGGGGCTCTTTAACTGTGGTGTAGATGTTTGGGCTCGGGCTGGAGCCCAGGCTCTAGGACCATGCGAGGTGGGAAGGTCCCAGAGCTTGGGCTGCAGCCTGGAGCCTGAACGTTTACATTGCCGTTAAACAGCCGCATTGCCCCAGCCCCTTGAGCCCCAGTCAGCTGCCGCAAGCCAGCCACTGGTGACTAATTTCAGTGTAGACAAACCCTGAGACGTTCTGCTGACATAAGCCAGGAAAGTGAAGCTCCTGTAGTCACCAAAACCCGATCATTTAAAGTGGACTGAGTTTTTAGTTTACATAAGGATCCGGAAAAGTCTGTTAAAAAAAACAACCAAACTGTGTGTCAAATGTTTTGGCATTTTCCCCTTCACAGTTGACTGCCCTTCATCAAAGACATCTCATCACCTGAGCTGCAGCAGCATTTCCTTACTCCTAGTTATTTTATGTAATGTTATGCTCACTGTTAGCCTCAGGGCGCATGTCTCGCTTTTGTGAAGTCCTCGCACCTACTGAAATCACACAGTCCAAAACAGCACAATCCAGAAACAGCTCATTGATTTTGCAAGTTATGCAGGGTGTTTAAAACAACAAGCCTTGCAGTCCAAATCAATCAACTCCAACCTCTTTTGTAGCATGAATCTTGAAAGAAAGGCAAACACAAGCACTGTAACTTTGAAGGTGCAGCATCTATGCTGGATTAATATAAAGCAGTGGAATGGAAAATGGAATAAAACACTCGCAAGAGAACAAGACTGAAGAACAGGTTCTACAGCAACTGTCACTGAATGTTAACACTATCAGCATATCAGATTCATAGGAAAGCAGAGGATTGTATCTATGCAGGAAGGATTCTGAAATCCTGGATTTTTCTGGACAAGTCTACCTTTGGTTGGACAGGCTTTTGAACATGCCCTGCCATCAGGGGAAAGGAGACCGGGATCCAATATGGAAGCTAGTGAATAGAATACCTTTAAGAAGTCTTTGAACTCTGTTTCTTCATCTGTTTTCTGTTGCAGCAATGCAGCTCCATTGAGCTGGCAACTGCAGAATCTGATATAGGCCTGCATGTGAGAGAGCTCGGCAGCCAGGATGTCCCCAATCATCTGCACAGGCATTTTTTCTCCTCCTGTCTTCTTACGCACACGCAGGGCTCTGCAGAGGAGAGAATTTCACAGTTTGACTCTGTAATTCAGAAGTGGCCTAATCCTGGAGCCTCAGAATGTCCATCTGTCAGACAGGTGGATTCCTGATTCCACTCAATATCGAGTTCCTACAGGAAAAAAACCTCCCTTCCAGCACTGTTAGGCCCCGGATGTATCACAAATCTGACTGAATGCTGGCACCGCATGCTGTACTGACAAACTTGCTTAACAGATGTAGATTGCTGAGGAAGTGATATCTGAAACAGTGGGAATGCTTCTCCTTCCCCTTCAAGGTGTTTTTGGACAAACAGTGCAACCACTGGCCTCCACAGACTTTAAGGTCAGAAGGGACCATCATAATCATCTAGTCCAGGGGTTCTCAAAATTTTTTTTGCTAGAACCCCCTTTAAAAATATTTCAGGCTGTGACGACCCCCCACAAAAAGTGGTGACTTCCCCCGCCTCCTGCCGTAGCCACCTTTGCTTCTGTGCTGCGCCTGACGGTGGTGCTGCCTTCAGAGCTGGGCGCCCAGCCAGCAGCTGCCACTCTGAAGACCCTTCTACAATAGCCTTGCAATCCCCTTTTAGGTCAGACCCCCAGCTTGAGAAATGCTGATCTAGTCTGATTTAACCCTGTACATGCATATAGCATCATCCCACCTTATAGTAAATAATTAACAGGTTTGTCATTGCAAAAATTCACTCTCAGAAAACTCTGAAAAACATGTTTTATATATTTTCCTCACATATTCTTTATTTCTAAGGCCTTCTGTTAAAAGTTCATCTGCTCCCGTTGTTTGTTCCTTTCCCTCTCATAACCCTCTCTTTGTGACACTATACTTAAATGCTTTGAATTGACATAGCAGGATTATCAAGTGGGAAATAATCAGCAGGAGCAGAAACACTGAAGGCTTGTCTACACTTAAAATGCTACAGTGGCACAGCTGCGCTGCTGTAGCGCTTCAGTGTAGACACTACCTACGCTGATAGGAGGAATTCTCCCATCGACGTAGGTAATTCACCTCCCCGAGAGGTGGTAGTTAGGTTGATGGAAGAATTCTTCCATTGACCCAGCACCCTCTAAACAGGAACTTAGGTCGGCATAACTGTGCCGCTCAGGGTTGTGGATTTTTCACACCCCTGAGTGACGTAGTTATGTCAACCTAATTTTCTAGTGTCGAGCAGGCCTTACAATAAAACCAGTTCCTGCAGAGTGGAGGGGGAGAATAAATTATTTTGGGGAAAGCTTAGACATTAGTGGTCTCTCATTTAGGAGGCACACATGCTAACTGTACTCACTTATGTAACTTTGTATTAGACATTATGAGCTCCTTCCAGTTAACAAAGATCAATCCCATTTCTTCTTCTGTGAGACAGCCTGATTCAGCCATTCGTTTCTGGAAAACCTACAGTCAGAGAACAGACACGTGAACAACTTCAAACACAGAGAAAGCAGAACATGGCCAGCTCTCTTTTCTTAAATTATTAATGGTTTGAAACGTAATGCACTGATGCATTCAGAACTTTGTGGTATCCACCCATTCATTTCTCCTGAGAATCACTGCAGACAAGCAAGCTCTTTAATGGAATTTTTTTCCAGATCACTTCCTACAGATGCTTCCTGTGTGTTCCTATGGTTGCCCCTTCTTCCAACAGCAGTGTCCCATTCTGACACCAGCATCACCTCTTTGCTAAGTAGTAGCAGGTGTCAGGGCCCTGCCGGTGGGCTTCACCATGGCAAAGAAATCAGAGAGGCAGAGGCGGGGTATACTCAAACATAACTTCTTTTATTTACACATATACAGCCAGTCCTGGAACAGTGACAGTTAACTAGCATGCAGGTGAAGCCCTTCTTTCAGGAGTCTCAGCCCAACACCAATGCCTGGTTTCCAGAGGGAAACTCTGCCTATCTAGATCTCTCTCTTAGGTACTTATATGGCTCCATATGGTCACACCGGGGGTTTATGGCAGAGCTGGGAACTGAGCCCTGCTTTTCCAAGTCCCAGGCTATCATCCTAACCACAGACCATCCTCGCTTCAAGAATTTAGTCTAATCAGAGCCCAAAGAGGAGAGTACACTCTGTTGGTGCTTGCACAGCGCCTGTCCAAGAACCCACCTGTGACGTTGCAGTCTATATGATTTTATAAAAATTGATAAGTGAATATAACGTAACTGGGATATGTTTAATGCAAAAGGTCTCTTGTAAGGGATCATTACAAAGCTTATAATCCACTGAGTGTGATCATCCTATTTGTATAAATGTACCCCTTTTGTATCTGAAACTAGAAATATGAAATATAACTCTGAGGGCCTATTGTAATTATGCAAAGTGTGCACCATTAATGGTGGTTTGGAATCTTGATGACTCCCATTAACCAGGACCATTGTCTGCAGATGGGTGTGTTTTACCTGTAAGTCTTCCTGTATACGTGTGTGGTGGCAAGTGGGCAATGAAGTCTTGCAGTGACATGTGATCATGTCACCTGAACTGGAATCCATCTTTACCCTGGTGTCTTTCCATTGAGAAGGAGGGGGTGGAAACCCAGAGAGGGACAAAGGATTCCCGCCTTATGCAAAAGATATATAAAGGGGTGGAACAGAACAAAAGGAGGAGGAGGAGCCATCATGAAAAATCCCCTAGCTATCACCTGAGCTGGAACAAGAGTTGTACCAGGGGAAGGAATTGTGCCCAAGCCTGGAAGGTGTCCAGTCTGAGGAAAAAACTTACTGAAGCAGCTCTGAGGGTGAGATTATCTGCATTCAGTTTTATTAGACATAGATCTGTGCATTTTATTTTATTTTGCTGGGTGACTTACTTTGTTCTGTCTGTTACTACTTGGAACCACTTAAATCCTGCTTTCTGTATTTAATAAAATCACTTTTTACTTATTAATTAACTCAGAGTATGTGTTAATACCTGGGGGAGCAAACAACTGTGCATATCTCTCTATCAGCATTATAGAGGGCGAACAATTTATGAGTTTACCCTGCATAAGCTTTATACAGGGTACAACGGATTTATTTGGGTTTAGACCCCATTGGGAGTTGGGCATCTGAGTGTTAAAGACAGGAACACTTGTTAGCTTTCAGTGAAGCCTGCAGCTTTGGGGCAAGTAATTCAGACCCTGGGTCTTTGTTGGAGCAGACGGGAGTGTCTGGCTCAGCAAGACAGGGTGCTGGAGTCCTGAGCTGGCAGGGAAGGCGGGATAGAAGTAGTCTTGGCACATCGGGTGGCAGCTCCCAAGAGGGTTTCTGTGACCCAACCCGTCACACCACCACCTTTACACGAACTTCGCATAGCCCAAACTACCACCACCACAGCATGGCTTCCTAAGACTTAACTTTTGCTCACATGCTAAGAATGTTTAACTGTAATATTTTTACCCTAAGAATAAATGTGATTGCTCAGAAAGGCTGTGTGGTAAATTAACTGTGGGTAATTGTGTTGTTTATACACTCCCAGGAGAAGGCTTGGTGAGCCAGTCTGTCTTGCTGGGCAACTCCCAGGGTAGGCAGGGAACGGTGGATCCTGGAAAAACCCCGGTCAGAAGGGAGGGAGAGACAGCTGGGAGAAGCAGCCTAAGAGTTGGTGCCCTTGCTGGACCATGGAGGAGGAATACTGGTGCAGTTACCCTGAACTGTGATAGTTTCCCCTGCAGCATGTTGCTCAACCGCTGCCTCAGTTTCCCCCACTTATAAAATGTAGGCATTACTTACCTATCCCATGCTGATAGTATGTGAGAACTAGCTAACATTTATAAAGCACTTTGACCTCTATAGACTATTCTGTTCTATATAGATACTTATACTGTGCTCATCACCATAATATTTGAGTGTCTCAGACCAACGTTGAAGGTAAAGGGTGATACATAAATACTAAATACTAAGTCAGAAGGTCCTTTAGGAGAAAAGAGTTACTCAAGTGAGAGAATATGCAGTACTTGCAAAAATATTTAAATGTTTTTTTTTGCTTTAGGAACCACAACTCAGGGTAATGCCAGAGGGAAAGGGGTGTTTCTCTAGGGGAGGAAGATAAATACTGAAGCAGCAATGTAGTCCTAGAGCAAGCAATTCAGTAACTGGCTTGAATGAAATCTGTAAGGCACTGGGGATAGGCTGGCTTCCTTAAAATAGTCTGACGGTAGTAGCAAAGGAGAACTTGCAGAGTTATTTAAAAGATGACTACAGACAATAGCTGTCTAAGGGCTTGTCTGCACGCATGGCATGCCAGAGAGGTGTGTTATGTAAAGTGCTCTAACTGCCCCACAGGACTACATTAATGTGAACTAGGTGCCTTTTACGCCACGCCGCAGGGTCTATACGGGACGGCTGGTCTAGCGAAGACCCGCTAAATCGATTGCAGAGCACTCTTTGGTCGACCCCGGTACTCCAGCTCTCCAAGCGTACGGGAAGTCAACCGGAGAGCGTCTCCCGTCGACGCAGCGCAGTGAAGACACCAGGGTAAGTTGACCTAAGCCACGTTGACTCCAGCTACGTCATTCACATAGCTGGAGTAGTGTAACTTAGGTCGACTTACCCCCACAGTGAAGACCAGCCCTCGGACTTCATAGATTTACACAACTCAGCTATGAATCAAATGTCATAATGATCATCTGATAAAGAAGAGACATTGAAGACATTGAAGGCTTTGCTTTGACAGTTGTTTAAAACACCTTTTGTTTCCAAGTAACTCACCTCTAAGACAAGCTGAAGATCGTCCATGTACCTCTCTTCAGTCTGGATCAACTCATGAATGTAGCCCTGTCTTTTCCTTTCCATTGGCTGCATAGTATCAAGAGTTTGGAGATCAGCACACCCTAGAAAAGTAAATATTTCAAGTCATTCAGGTCCTATTAAACCTGTAAGGGCTGATGCTCAGCTTATATAAATGGCTACAGTATCACGTACTTCAATGACGCTACCATCATTTACCCCAGCTGAGGCTCTAAGCCCAGAATACGTATAAAATGAATGCTGTCAGTAATGCTTACTTTGCTAAATCAAAAAAACCTGATAATTCTCACAAAAAAGAGTGATCTCATGTGTTAGCAAAAAGGAATAGATATGTCGTAAATTCTCATATTACTCAGTCTTCGTTATTTTTATAACATACAGAGTGGTCACTTATTGCTTGATTTTCAAAAGCACTGAGCTAACACTCCAGCTGAACTCAACGGGAGCTGCAAGTGATCAGAACCCCTGAAAATCAGGCCTTAAAATGGCAGCACATTTGCCAAAATAGTTACTGCTCTTTGGTAACTGAAATCTCAGGTTTTCCACTCGGTTTAGAAAATGCTGACATTTTAATAGCAATGACTATATTACAGACCAATTACTAGTATACACGAAACATTCAGTAATTAGAACTCAACTGCACCTATTCATTAACGTTAAATACATTTTATGATGTAGTATCATTGAGTTAAAAAAAACAAAACAATCAAGTTTATTCAATTAGGCCCTGCTTCAACAAAGCAAGTACGCAAGTGATTAAGCACTTCACTCAATAGGGTTAGATTTAAGCACATGCCTACACAGGAACAGCTCCACTGAATCAGACCGGTGGATCTATCTTGTCTCTGGCCAGCATCAGCTGCTTCAGAGAAGCAGCAAGAACTCCACAGCAGGCATATGTGGAATAATTTGTGCCCCCAAGAAAGTCTCATCCTAATTACAGACTAGTTTAAACCCTGCAGCATGAGATTTTTATCCCCACCAAAATTCTTTTTTAGCATTAACTATGATAACTCTCTGGATAATCTTGTTACCATAAAAGCATCCAATCCCTCTCTGAGCCTTACTAAATTCTTTCCCTCAACAACTTCCTGTGGCAATAAGTTTCACAATCTAATTAAGGCTTGAGTGAAAAAGCTTTGCTTATCAGTTTTGAATCGGCCACACTGAACGTCCCCTTGTTCTTATATTGTGAGACAGCTCCCGATCTCCTGTCTCTCTACCATTCATTATCTTATATACTTTTATCATAGCTCTGCTTAGTTGTCTCCTTTCTAAAGTAAACAATCCCAATCTTTTCAATCTCTATGAAGATAGGTTTCCATGTGCCTAATCATTCTTGTTGTCCTTCTTTGAAGCTAGCTAGCTCTGCAACGTTCTTTCTGAGGGCTTGTCCACGTGGGAACATGTGAGTGCGCACTATGGAATTTTTATTGCACACTAGAAGAGTCCAGATGGCCAGTGAGTACACTGCAAGCTAGTGGTCTGCGGATACCCTGGCTTGCCATGCACTAACTTGCCATGTAGACAAACCCTGAGATAGCGTGACCAGTACTGCATACAGTATTCTAGATGAGGGTGTATATTTTTCCATCTCCATTCTGTGCCATAAGTGCTTTGCTGAATTGGACCCTTAATTGTTTACAGAAATAATCAATCTACAGTGAAGCCCCTGAGTTACCAGTACAAATTTGCAAAGTTCTGCTGCATAGTGCTGCAGCCACACGCCTTGGATGTTTATAACTAATGTCTAAACTGAAAGCAAAGAGTAGGGGTATTTGTTTTTACACTGCAAATGGTTGAATGTCGGAGATGTATAAACAAACACATGAACATTTAGCTCTAGGCAAATAATTGTTAGCCAAAACGTTCTGTACGAACAAGAGTCCATCAAACTAACCCCGACCTTTAATTTTCCTTTTCTTTACAAATTTAATACATGCCATATTGACGGTGGCTTTTGAAAACAATCAAATCAAATCAAATATTTGCATCAAAAACTACAAGAAAAAAAATAAAGCAAACAGCTTTCCAATTAGATTGGATAATCTACAGGCTGTTTAGATGGACAAAGAGTGTTTGAAAAGACAAATAGTCCAGAGAACTTATGACAAACATCCAGATATCCACAAAAAACTTCTCCACACACAGTATTTATAACTAAATTCCGCAGAGTTATTATATAGTATATGTTTGGGGGTGCGGTTGTGAGTCAGCAAGAGAGAGAACGAATACCATTCGGAATAAGCCAGAAGCTCCTAATGTCTCTGAGACCAAGACTATTAGAAGCAAGAGAGGAGTCTTCATTTATTGAATTTCCTAAAATCATCTTCAGGTTCCAGTTTTTGGGGATGGAATAATTTTGAAATCGACAAACCTCAACTTCATCATAACCAAGCCATAACCAAAGACACATTTTAATAATGCTAATATTTATCTACTGTTCCATCCCTGGGCGTTGTGACTTCTGAACAGTTACACAGAACCTGTGCTAACATTTGTTCTCCTGCTGTGGTTCCCCACCCAACAAAGAGGGAGAGGCCCTGCAAGTCAAATACTGCTTCCTGGCAATGTACGCAGCTCTTATTTCCACGTTCAAAAAATGCTTCACAAGCCCAGTGACAACAGTGAAGGGAAGAAAATAAAAGACTTAGGGCAAAATTGACAAGTCTGATATATTTTCTACGTAAAGAGACAAGATCATGTTAAAACCCATCATTTTAAAAGGCCTATTTCTATATTTATATTGCAAATATTTTAACTTAGGGAGTTTTCAATCTTTTTCATACTGTGGACTCCATCTTTACAGAGAGAGATTGTCTCACAGACCCACCACCGTCATGCAACATCCTCATGACAATTAGAGCAATTACATAGATGAAAAATTAGTACTAGGAAAACAATACATTTTTAGCTTCCTTCAATGCAGTGTAATATATAGGAACAATGAGAAGGGGAATGGGGACAGAAGAGGACTATATCACCAGCCAGCTCTCTGCTGACCACCAGGAAGTTCTCCATGGACTTCAGTTTGGTAACTGATTAAGATAGAAATAAGTTTAAAAAATCTACTTTGCTATTTACCACTGGTGCTCTTTCCTTTATACGTTTTCTCAGCTTGGACAATTAAATTAGAAAAGCTAAATAAGCAGTATTATTATTGTTATTAGCAGTATTGCCAACTCTTGCCATAGTATTTTTTTGATAGTCCCAGCTTCTGGAATCATGAGAATCTCAATTTTCATAAAAATCTTCTAGCCCTTGGGGTTGCAGAAAAAAAAAGCTACAAAACAAGAACCCTAAAGACTTAACAACCTGAAGGCAAGTAATAAAAATCCAAAAGTTTTTTTTTCCTAAATAACTCTCACTTTTTAAGACAATGTAATGATTTTTGGGGGGCCTGACTTATGATTTTTGAATGCTTCTGGTTGGCAATACTCTATTAGGCTCTGATTTTGCAAACAAGCACATGCTTAATTTTACTTTTCCAATTTACTATGAAATCAATGGGACCTACTCATGGTAGTAAAGTTAAGCACATGCATAAAAGTGTACCAGATTTGGTTTGGCTTTAGCTGTTTGTCAAAGTTACATTCAAGCTAGAATGAAAGAGGAGGTGGAATCAAGATATTCATCAGATCAAAGTGAGTTTTAAAAGATCTGATGTTTCATAACCTACCAGGTCTCTAACTGATTGAAGTCTACCAATCTGAGATTTCAGCTCTTTCTTGTGGTTTGTGACGTTCAGTTCCAGCTCTGATGGGATACGAGATAAAGACCTTAGAGGAGTCAAAGGGTGTTCACACTGGTAGTGCCTTTTTGTCATTTGTCAGGACTTAGTAAGGCCCGGTCTACACTACAAAGTTAGGTCAACATAAGCTGTCTTTTGTCAACCTCGCTGTGCATGTATCTACACTTAAATCTGTCTCCCACCGACGTGAGCTCTCCATTCCACTGACACAGTAACACCACCTCCCCAAGCGGCACTGAGCCATGGTCGATGTACTGCAGTCAACACAGTGTGAATGTAGTCACTGCGTTACCTATGTTGACAGTAACAGTCCTCCAGCTGTCCCACAATGCCCAACACTGACTGCTCTGGTCACAATTGTGAACTCTGCTGCCCAGGGCTTGTGGAAACCAGAAGTCCCTCTCCCTTAAAAAACCCTCCAAAATTTTTGAAATGCCTTTTCCTGACTGTCCATCTTGGTGAGCACACCTAGCAGTTCTCCACTGTTACGTGGGACTGCCCAGCTGACACTGCCGACGACACACTCCAGATGTGCTCCCGTCTGGAGTAGACAGGAGATATTGGCTCTCCTGGGCTTGTGGGGAGAAGAAGTTCTGCAAGCACAGCTACAGACCAGCCAAAGAAATGTGGCCATCTACTAGCAGATTGCACGGGGGATGCAGAAGAAGGGGTACAACAGGGATCAGCAGCAGTGCTGAGTGAAAGCAAAGGAATTGCGACAGACATATCAGAAGGCCGGGGAAGCCAACAGTTGATCCGGTGCCAAGCCACAGACCTGCTCCTTTACAAAAAGCTACATGCTGTACTTGGTGGAGACCCCACCACGCCATACACCACCATGGATACCTCCAACGAGCCCGAGTCACAGCCCCCCTGGCATGAAGAACGAGGATGAAGAGGAGGATGGGGGACATGTGACTGGGGGGGGAGGTCCAGCTATGCCACAAGCCAGGACCTGTTTGAGACTACACTGCAGTCCAGTCAGTCAAACATGGAAAAGCCCGATGCAGGGGAAGGAACCTCAGGTAAGTGTGTAATTGTATTTCCCATTTCGGTGATAGCTGTGTCCTGCTAAGTTGGGGATGCCATCAACTTTTCATTAATTTATTCATACGAGAAGAGGTAGCAGTACAACAAAGAGAGGTAGAATTATCTGCTTTTCATGGCCCTGTAGAGGGGCAGAGGAGGCCATGATGAGCAGTTGGTTTATGTTCACAGGGATCCTTGAATCCTCCTGAGAGATCTCAATGAAACTTTCACAGAGGTACATTTCAATTCTCTCCCAAAGGTTTCGGGGGTGGCAGCCTCATTTCTTCCTCCATGGTAGAATAGTTTCCCACACCAGTCGGTGATAACTTTGGCAGGCACCATTGCAATAAACAGACTAGCAGCATACGGGTCCAGGCGGCTTCGGGATGCCAGCAGCATGTATGCTCTCTGTGCCTTTGTTACCCCCAGGAGTGAGATATCAGCTACATTCACCACGGCTTCTGGAAAATGATGCCAGCATTCAGTACTATTGCCCTATACTAAGAATTTCATATAACTGAGCAATTCCCTCCTTGCCCTTGGAGAACCAGTCCCTCCATGGCTGGTGCTGAGAGTGGTACCGCGCACAAGCACTCCAAAGCAGAAGTATTAATAAGCATGTCTTGTTTAAAACTTTAGGGGAGGAAGGGAGTTCTTAATCTTAACTTTGAGACTATACTCTGACAATGGTACCTTTGTGTGTTTTATCTGTAGCTGCTGCTGTTGCAGCCTTGAGGGGATCCCCCTCCACACCCATGGAATGCCTGAAACAGATAAGGAGGAAAAAGTGCTGCATCAGATGGCGAACTGAGGGCCTGGAGGATGAATGCTGCAGATTGTATGGAGAAGGAAAGAGTGGGCAGGAGAAAAGGGCAGTAAAAGGAGAGGGAGATTCACCAGGACATAATAGGGCATCTCCAGCAGCAAACAGGCTGCAAACTGTTCTGGACCTACAGGTTCAATAATCATGGACTTGCCTCCCTTTGCAGTCAATGGAGAACTCCTTACACCCCGCCCCCACCCCCAATGATCCAGGTGGCATCAGAGGCCACATCCCTTTCCCTACCACTCCACATCAGGGGACATTAAGGACAACCACAATTTCACATACACTTACCTGTAAGATCCACAGTTGATGTTTGTGTAGCTAAAATGGACATGAATGTTCCTACTCCTTCATTAAGCTCTGTTCCATAAATTTATTAAGGTATTAATGTATTTGCTTTTAACTTGGACAGAATTTTTTTGGAAGTGTTTTTGTTACTGAATAAAACTCTACTGTTTGGGAAATAATTCATCTTTATTAATTCCCAATATATGCTGCAGAATGCCTTACAGTAGTGAAAGCACCCACTTAGTTGTTATTATACACTGTGACAACTCATACGATCAGTGACAACTAGCATGTAATAACCATAGATGTACAGCAAGCACCACAAAATTAATAGGTGCACCGCCAGTGTTATATTCATAGATGTACACCAAGCACCACACAATTCCTATTGGGGCCCCAAACTGCAGAGACAGGTAGAGCACAGTACACTATAATATATTACTGTGGCTTGCTATTAAAGTACTCTTTCAAAACCTCCCTGAGTCACATAGCTCCGCATTGAGCTCTTCTGATAGCTGTTCAAAATTATCAGACAGCCGCTCCACCTCCGCCCTTCACCCCGGCGGCAACTTTTCCTCCTTCGCTTCACAGGTATTATGCAGGACACAGCAGGCAGCTATAACCATTGGGATATTTTTCTCACTGAGATCCAATCTTGTGAGTAAACAACGCCAACGTCCCTTCAATCTACCAAAAGCACATTCAACTTCATTCTGAGCTGCTGAGCCTGTAGAGGAATCTTTCGTTGATGCTGTCGAGGTGGCCAGTGCATGGCTTCATGAACCAGGGGAGCAAGGGGTAGGCTGGATCCCCCAAGATCACTATTGGCATTTCAATATCACCAATGGTAATCCACTGGTTGAGAACAAAGGCCCCTGCTTGTACCTTTCTGAAAAAGTCCTGTGTTCTTAAAGATGTGAGCTTCATGCACCTTCCCTGACCAGCCAATACTGATGTTGGTGAAGCATCCCTGGTGATCCACCAGCGCTTGCATGACCATAAAAAAATAGCCCTTTCAATTGATGTACTCTGTGGCAAGGTGGTCTACTGAAAAAATAGGGATATGCTTGCCATCTGTCACTCCACTGGAGTTCAGGAACCCCATCGCTGGAAATCCATCATGTCCTGAACATGGCTGAGAGTCACAGTCCTGTGTAGCAGGAGACGATTACTGGCCTTGCACACTTGCATGACAGCATCCAAAGTGGATTTTCCAATTCCAAAATGATTTCCCACTCAGTGATAGCAATCCAGGGCTGCAAGTTTTCACAGTGCAATCTCCACGGTCAGTGCAGCTCTCTTTTTGGCATTCCTGCACTAGAGGGTTGGAGTGAGCTCAGCGCACAGATTCAGGAATGTGTTCTTGCCCATCTGAAAGTTCTGCAGCCACTGCTTGTCATCCCAAGCCTGCATCACAATGTGATCCCACCAGACAGTGCTCATTTCTGGAGTCCAGAAGCAGTGCTCCACTATTTGCCACTGCTCCATGAATGCCACCAGCAATCTTGAATTGGTTCTTGTTATGTCCCACAGCAATCCACTCTCCAGTAAATTGTCATATTCTCCATGGCTCTTCTTGTGGCTCTGCAAATACCAGAGGATCATGTGTCGTCTGCTTGCAGTGCTCATGACAATACTGCAGAGCTGTGCAGGCTCCATGCTTCTGTCAGAGATGGTGGACAGTGACAAGTTCCATGTGGGTTCATGGGATTTTCAAAATAGGAGTGAAAATTATGGGATACAGATGGCATTATGGGGTGGAGAAAATTGCATGATGGGACCCTGACCCCACAGTTCCAGTCACACCTACACAACTTGTTTCTGTCCCACCGTGCATTGCCAAAACTTCCCCCAAGACAGTGTACTGGACAGTGGTGAGTTGCACTCTTGGATACCTACCCAGGATGCACTGCACATCAAAACAAGAGCTCCTGTTGAGTTGTGTAGCACTGGCAAAAGGAGCCAAGTATGCGCAGACAAGCAATATACTAACCAGAGGTAACGTGTCAGTGGGTGGGCGGGCAACAGAAGGTGCGGGGCCAGGGCCAAAGGTGCGGGGCCAAAGTCTTTTCTGGCTGCGCTGGGACACTGCTCAGTGCAGCACAGCAACTGCCTGGGAGAGCGCCTGGCTGCAGCGCTGGCGGGCTGCCCCCAACCCAGGCTTGGCTTCCGGGGACAGTGGCCGAGCAAAAGCCAGAGCTCCCCCACCCTCCTGGTATGTTCAGTCCTTGTCCCCAGAAGCCACGCCTGGACAGGGAGCAGGCTGCCGCTCCTCCCCAGCCAGGCTCTCTCCCAGGCAGCTGGCTAGGCTACACAGAGCAGTGACCAGGAGAGGCTCCATCCCGCTCCCCGCTTCGGCCTGGCTGCCAGGGAGAGCAGCTAAACATGCTGGGGGTGGGGGGGGGGGGGGGCCTGGTGCAGCAGGAGGGCAGAGTTCCTCCCCCTCGCAGGCAACATGGGGTGGGGGAAGACCGTGGGGAGAGTGTGAGGGCCCCGAGCTGGGGACGGGGCAGAGACACATGGGGAGGTCACATGTCCTCCCCTTTAGCTGGTGCCCGCCCCCCACCCCCCAGTATGGGGAGGCACCAGTCGTCTATGATACTAACTGCAGTGGCTTTATGGCAACGAAACTTGCATTGGCAAAAGCTTGTGGTGTAGACATGCCCTAAGTCCCTGATCTTTGAGCAATGTAATTTTCTGTCCCTGTTGCATGTTATATCCCCTCAACAAGAGAAGCCAATGATTGTATTATCTTAGCTCATGCTGCTGTTTGCTTGTAACTACAATTGGTAGTAAAGTCCACACACTTGCTATGAAACTCAATGGCCAATGGAAGTGTTACTTACTTACGGTAAGATCAACTTTGGAAGGACAACATTTTTTTTACGTTGAATAAAATGTAGACGTAATTTGAAAGATAAACGGAATATTTTCAGATGTAAAACACATTTAGAAAGGGAGTTAACGTAATTGGATATAACCTGCATTTAGACTGCATGCTCTTCTAGTCGGGGGTGTCTACTATTGTGTTTATAGAGTGCCTAGTACAATGGGGCCCTGTTCTTGATTGGTCCTTATGCCCTACTCTAATAAACCTCATTAATAATAGACATGGCAGAAGAATCTTTATAAGCTTTGCTTGAGAGTGCTACACAGAGCAGGAAGTCACAAATTGTTGCATACAAGATAAAAGTTCCAACTCACGAATGAAAAATCACGGAATCAGTTAGATTTCCAATATTTACCTCAAATTCTGAGGTTTGGGTCAGTTAGCTGCATTAAGGCTCAGTGACAATAATTCACCTCTGATGAACTAATCGTCCAGCAGACATTAATTGCTAGACCGACAGATACAAAAGATGACAATCCTGATTGCTTGAGAGGTGAGCAATAGTTTTATTCTGGATTGTAACTTCATCTCCCCTTTGGAAAGTTAATTCATCCTTTTTAAACTCAGCCATAATAGATCAACTTATGAAGGAAACAATAAGTAGATACTGATTTCTTTTAAAACGAACATTAAGATTTGTCACTGTTCATACTTTGCTTCAGTAAATATCCACCTCACAAATCAGTGAACCGTGAAATCAAGAGATTAAAATCTTATTATACTGGAACTTTCTAATGAAGTTTGTTTTACAATGATCAGACTGTTGGACAGATATTGCGTAGCTGGTGCATTCCATAATAGATTAAACAAAGACAAGGACACCAGAGTCAAACAAATTTGAAAGTTTATAAATAGATTTTAAAATGATTCCTTGTCCTCCAATTATCTCCCTTCCTCAAATGCACTTCTATGAGAAATACTGTCCTCTGCTAACACCACAACTAATCCTGTCTTTAAGACTACAGGGTAAGTTTCCCAGTCAAAAAGTCATCTATTCTGCCATAGATTTGAGAATTGAAGGAGTAAAAGTATATTTCAAATAACTGATTTTTTGAAGCTGGAAGCAACAGTTTCAAAGTGAAGAACGGCACTTTGTAGAGAACAATCCTGCACTTGACTGGATAATAGAAGTCTTGTCCATCTCTAACTTTTGATCTATCTCTATATATTTCATCTCTTTGGGTTTTAAATATGATTGTATATTAATGTTATTTACTTAATGCCAGATGGTCAAAATTTGTTGTGCTCCTGATGCATATCTGTTTTAGTTAAACAATATTTTCAAAATTCTGGGCAAATAATTGGATTCACAAGCCATTTTCGAAGCAGTTTCGGAGATGTTTGGGTAGGATTAAATGATTTGTTCATCTCCCAAAATTGGAAGAGTGAGTGGAGCTCTGACTACAGTCTGGTAAAGAAAATATTAAAAACAAGATCATGGGCCACTTCCATCTTGGAAAAAGGCAACAACACTCAAGCATGTGCTTAAGTGCTTTCCTGAAGGCCTGTTTGCATACAGCAAACCAATGTGGATAACTGGTTCGCCCCCACAATGAGGGCCACTCACAGATTAAGATGCAAAATGTGAGTAAAAGGAGCACAATCCAGTCTTTTATAAACATGCATTTACCGCATTGATTCCTTTTTTCCAGGTCCACTCTGGCAAAGGAGGACTGCAGGAGAGTATGAACAGTTACTTGACTTTCCCTCATCTTAAGCTTTTTGATTTGCTGAGACAGTACACCATTACAGTTGTAGTTTTAAAAGTTAAGTATGAGCCTGACGTTAATGTAGCATGTGAGCCAGAGCCACTGCATCAGACATTTTTTAATTTTTCAATCCTTGCTAGCCTGTGCTATGTACATTTCAAAGAAGCTCGATCATCCATCACCACATGACTACTTGCAACGAGTAAAGTTTACTCACATGGATAAATGTGGGTGGGGGGTAGTGGGGGGGAGGGAATCGGGCCCTTAGCAGAAAACTCTGTGGCAAGTTTAAATCCAACCCTCTCCGATCAAAACTTTCAATATACTCCCCTGCACTTGAAACAGAAGTAGGATAGGATTTAGTTTCCCAGCTAAGAAAAAAGATTGCTAAGCCATGCCAGCTAATTAACGGAATTTTTTTTACTAGGCTATTTAAACAAAAAACAACACACACAATCTACATCTTTTATGTGTCCCTTTAATAAAATACATTTGCATAGTTATCTTACAGGTTTTTTTAAGAACAAAGATGAACAATTTTCTCATGCCAAGCATATCCTGCATTTGCATGATCTTAATGTGTATCCCCAACTATTAATACTACAGCTTGAAAAGAACAACAAAAATATTTCAAGGCAACACACACTATTATGTAACAGTTTAATGGTTCCATTACATTAAAGTGTCATTATGCTATAGCAGCAGTCAGCACCGCTATCGGCAAGGGTCTGTCAGCATTCCTATAACAGACTCCTATTTACAAGAGTTTATAACCTCACTGGAAAAGTCACTCTGGGATCCACTTTGGTGAACAAAGCCTTGGGCTCAGGGAAATGATTCACTCATTGCTAGGGACAATTTCAATGATTATTAGAAGGCAGAATTTTTTACAAATTGAATTTCTACCTTTTTATGCTCAGAGAGGTAATAAAAAACTATTAATACTTAGCATTTATATAGTGCTACACATGCCTTCAAAGTGCTTCACAAGCATTAACTATTCATACATCTATCCCTGCAACTGGATCCATCCTGGGCTGAGAGAGTGTGCAGGGGATTGACCTGTCTGGATCTGACTGCAAGATAAGGAACTTAGCTTTGAAAGTAACATTTTCAAACTAGACTCTTACAGAATTTGGAAACATTTCGATATCAGCTACTGTGCAGGTACAGTAACATTTCTGTTCCTGCCCCTTCTATCACTAGAGGAGTCTCCCCAATTCCAGTGTCACCCTTGTGGAGCTCCACATCATGCCATCCTCCTTTGTGTCAGGAGGGACTGTACCCTTTACAACTAATTTTCTTAAATGGCTAGAATGGTGGCTGAACCTATACGTCTCTCCAAGCTTGTGCCTGAGAGAGACTGGATCAATGTAGCCACTGAGATGCTAACATAGTTGTAAGCATCAAAATTAAACCCACATAAGCAGGGAAATTCACTTTTAAAGCTAAAATCGCTTTAGGCTAAGCTGCTCCCATCTACATACCTGTATGGATACAGCAGGGTTCTTTAAAATCCTGCCTTAAAATAAGTATTCTGCACAGCCTCTTCTTATCCACAATCTAAAATGTGTATAAAAAAAATCCTTCTGTACCATTATGTGACCAGACCACATAGTTATCTGGTGCATCATGTCTAACCTGAAAAATCTGTCTGATAAACACTGTGAGGGAGGGACTGTGGCCTTTTCCATTTTTTACAGTGCGGAGCTCACTGATGGTGCTCAAATAACACTGCTCTATGCAGTGCAGTTGTAGCCGTGTCGGTCCCAGGATATTAGAGAGACAAGGTGGAGAGGTGATATCTGTTTGTGAAGAGAGAGAAGCTTTTGAACTCTTTGTGGCTCAAATGATTGTTTCTCTCACCAACAGAAGTTGGTCCAACAAAAGATATTACCTCACCCACCTTGACTCTCAAATAACACTACAACATTTAATTACAACAGGGAAAGCCCATGGCAGCATGTCTCTGAACTCAGTTCTAGCACCTGTAAGTTCAAACTGAATGCAGCAGTTTGTGTTTTAATTGTGAATGCTTACTTCCAGCTATGGGTTTACATGGGTCAAACCATACAGATATAGAACACGATCCCTAATATTCAACTGCAGCCGTGTATAAGTGGGTAAAGCATTATTTATTGCTGAAAAATACCATAATATTATTTCCCAGCACATACTAGACAGAGCATGACTTTATTTAATTATGTTTCTTTTTACTGAGGTCTTTTACTAACTTGGCAATTAAGGCAACAATTTTATTGGCTATTAGGGACGTATCTCTGGCCCAAACTCTCTGGGTAAATAGCGCCTTGAATTTTGAATTTTTGAAAGCGGATGGGTCCCAAAGACACCCAGATATTAGCCTACAATAAGTAACAATTTGATATGACTATTGTACCATAGCAGCACACTTCTGCCTGTATTAAACAGATCTGCAAAATCAGAAAATTAAGAGAAAGCAATACAGGGCAATTAGCACATTTTAACAGAAACAGCTTTAGCTAAAAATCTAATTTCAACATGAAAAAGACATTAAGTCAGCTAGAACATTGCTATTTGAGCAGTTAATTAGCAGATTCTTTGCCTCTAATTAAAGTTAATTCATTCGATAACAGAATATTAATTGAGATAAAATACAACTGGAATAAAAATTCATTTATAGTTTGATGTAGGCACCTTACTGTAATTTGTATTGCACAAAATATATCTCTCTGACCTAAGGGACACATATACATTACTTGATAAAGTATATTAAATACATAATATTTCACTCCTTTTATAGAACTTTTGGAAGAAAGCTTTTAAATCTCTGCAATTGTATTAACACTTTTTCCTGATAGTACCTCACAACATTCATATATATTGTAAACTTACAGTAGTTTGTAAACAATTTCAGATTGCATAATCCACATGTTTGTTATTTCAGTCCCAAATTCAGGATGCAAACTGAATTTAATACTGCATCTGCTAGAAATTCTCTTTGTGTTGTATGGATCATAGAACTGTTTTATTAGATGAATGGTCTGCCATTAAATAGACCCTTTCATTTTAAAAGCAACTAAAGGAAATCTATTTACTAGCTTTTTTTCCCTTTTAAAGTAATTCACGGCTGCTAAACGATGCAAGATTTATAGCCCTGGAGACAGAAGTCCTGATTTTATCCACATAACAGAGACAGCATGGGCAGTACAAGTTTATCTACAACACTCTGCCACTCTGTCCTTCAAACTCTGACCTGGAAAAGCTACCTCTGAGCCAGAAGAACAGATGGTTCAGTTTCCAAGACCGCTTAAATCCTTGGCCTTCCTCTTTCAGCTGACAAGGGTGTCTGTCTACCAGTGACTTTTCTGGTGGTGGCATATATTATTGTGAACACTTGTATAGGAGGAATTTTACTGAGACCATCAATTCATTTTGTAATAGGAACAAAAACAGTTTTCAGATGCCAGAGACTTTCATTCACTATTGACCTGGGCCAGATACGAACTGGTGTCCTAGAGATGAAAGGCTCTGTATCCAATTATCAGTCTTCAGAGCCATTCAGTCCTGTACCAGAACTCTTAATTAAAAAAAAAAAAAAAAAATGAGGGCAGATTGGTGAGTCTGACAGCGCAGAGGCAGCATGGCACCCATTGTAGTAAGACTAGAGGATGCTGTTCACCAAAACCGATGACAAGTGTGTTACAATGGTAAAATGTTTGAGGGAAGCTGGTGGCCAAGGGATAGGACACATCCACCCAAAGCAACTTGCAGGCCAGCTCACAAATTATATTAGCCTAGTTTCCCTTTGCCTTGAGAAAATGTCCAATAGTGCTACTGTGATGAGATGAGAGAAGAAAACAAAATGAAAGCATTCCACCTCTAAACTCCTCTCCTCACAAAAAGGCCATTTGGAAGGCTTGACTGCATCAGACAAAACAGTTCTATGATCTAAATCCTAAACCCCATGGCATACTTGTAGTCACAGTGGCACTCTGTAATGTAGAAAGGTAGGCCAGGTTTTATTTTTTGGATGAATCATATATGTTGGCAATTTAAAAAGCTCACTGTGTACAGGATTAAACTAGTCTATCAAAGCAGTAATCAGCAAACATTTTAATTCTGCAAAGTATGCACAGGTTACAACATTACAAGAAGATATCTGCCCATATAAAACAGCTCAGCTAACTTGTGCAAATAGTGGGTCTTTGTGTGTCTGAAATCCCACCACACAGGGGATACCTTGATATGCATGCTAATGATCTATGATTATCAATAAGAAAAGGAAAAAAACACTAGAGGAAACCAGAGTGGACAGCAGTGAAAGCCACACAAAGACCCACTATCCTTTCTGGTTTTACAAATTATTTGTAACAGTAGATTATAAAATACAAAAAACTAATTCTCGTGTGGATCTAACATTCAAACGAAGCAAATGGATTGTGTCAGATATTTGAGCAGGGCTGTCCACCCTGCCTCCACGCTATAGTCAAACTTGGATAGTGGGTCTCTGAGGTGCTTTCACACTGGAAGACAACATTGGGTCCTAAAAAAAAAAATGAAGGATAAAATGAACACAAACACAAATCTGAAGAGTGAAACATGAGTACTAAGGACAAAAGAAGACAGAATAACACTGAAAGGTTAGAAAGGAATGACTAACATTCAACTTTCCTAAAATAAAACATCATACCCTTTCTATTCTCTATTATGTAAGCATACATCAGCAATTATTTGTGCCTAAAAATAATTTTAACATCAACCAGCCATCACAGATGCTCACCAATACACTGCAGCTAATTCAATCACAAAAAAACCCAAAACCCTTTCTCATGACAGATTTAAAGGTACATTACTAATTAAGATATGCGGACCTATAACACAATGGGTGAAATCCGGGCTTCAATGAAGTCAATGGCAAAACTCCCACTGACTTCAAGGGAGCCAGGATTTTACCTACAAGATTAATAGCAAGACATTACTGCTCCACTTTCTAAACGGTTTGGAAAATATTTGCTCAGATTTAGACATGGTTACAAATAAAATTAACTTGCTGATGCTGGTCAGTGGCCCATGTGAAATGAAACTTGGTTGCCTACTGAATACATGTCCATGTCACAAAGTACCATTTCAATCTGCACAATTGTTGGAAGTCTCATTTTAGAAGCCAAGGACTTCATGGGCATAAAGGATGTACTACTCTCACTCCCAGCTGATATGTTAAGCTTTCATGGGGAAATTATGAATTATTTTGTGTAAGAATACACAAGCATGCCATTAAATATCATCATAAACAAAAGGTTGTGAATATTCCTTTAATTGTATCTATAAATACACTATTTTAATTACATATTGAAAAATCCTCTTTACTGAAAGAAGATTCACTCTTCACCCAATTTAGATCAATTTTGTGCAAATATTAGGATGAGGGCTATTGAAATGTCATCACAATACAAGGAACTCCTCTGCCACCACCACCACAATCGCTTTCAACTTGGCTCTCAAATATTTAATTCTGCAGGTCACTAAGAATGGATCTGATTAGTAATGGTGGCCCATGGACCACAGTTTGAAAATCAGGGAGATAATACACTAGGATCTTCACCTGCTGCTGTAAAATGTCCTTTGTGTGTGTCAGATTTGCTTACCTACTTTCAAATACCATCACTTTCCACTGACTATAACAGACACCAGGAGAAAAATGAAAGGAAACATGCAGGTTACAATACTTAAACTGGCAATTCAATTCCTAAATTTGTCTTTAAAATATATACTAGACTTCTCAAGCTGTGTTCACTTCTTTGAGGTTTTAATTTCCAAACAGGTCCTGGGCACACTGCATCAAACAAATTCTGTGGGAAGACTTCCCTACTGATTTCTACAACACACTTACGCTAGTTTCTGCAGCCGATTTAAATAAGTACAAGACGCTTATTTTAAAGAAAGCCAATTATGCAGTTGGTAAATTATATATATTTAAAACTGTTGTGATTTTCTTCATTTTTAATTCTCCCTCAGTGTTGTTCTTCCAATTACACACTACAGACATCAGGGGGTTGATATAGAATTCCCCTTCTTTGTACAGCCCTCTGCAATTTTTATATAATTGAAATATAACACTAACTTGAAAAAAATAGCTGGATTTTCAAAATGAGGTTTGCACATATGCCTGCAAGTGTGTGTGCACTTAAGTTACCCATGCAATACCTGATGTGTGCAGGCACATTTGGTAGGTGCACACATAGCAAGTTAGATGCTTAGCTGACCATGTGTTTAAACACATGATTTGCATGGTCACATCAGGAATGTGTATGCTTAAGTTTAGACACGTGATTCTTGACACCAGGGATTGAAATCTGGGTCTTTGCAGACAACCACTCAAGACAGAAAAAAATAAAGAGCGCATCCTAAGCAGGAATTTAGAAGAAGTTTTACCTCTCCTCAAGTCCTACTTCCTGTTTCACTTTCCCTTCCCACTTCACTTGGTTCTTTTTCAGACATTAGCACACTGTCAGGTCTATTTCCTTATGCTACCTGAGCAGGGAGTGTTCTTGTGACTATTGCCCTGCCCGAACATTTTGCACCATCCAGTAGTGGAAGAATTCGGAGATTGAAAGTAAACTCCCTAGTCATGGAGCATATGGATAAGGCTACATATTAGTCACAGGTATTTTTAGTAAAAGGTCACAGGCAGTAAACAAAAATTCACAGCCCGTGACCTGTCCATGACTTCTACTATACACCCCTGACTAAATCTTCAGGGGGGGCGCCAGCCCGGGGGTGCCACGGGTGCTTTGGTGGGGGGAGCAGTGGCGTGCAGCCCGGGACCCCTGCTGGTGCTGGGGGGAGAGTGTTGGCAAGTCCAGCAGGCTCCCTACCTGGCTCCGCGACTCCCCGGAAGCGGCAAGATCCCCCTCACTCAGCTCCTAGGTACAGGCATGGCCAGGCAGCTCTGCACACTGCCTCCACCCAGAGTGCTGGCTTCACAGCTCTCATTGGTAGGGAACCGCGGCCAATGGGAGCTGTGGGGTCAGTGCCTGCAGGCGGGGGCAGTGCGCAGAGCTGCCTGGCCTCACCTCCGCCTAGGACCTGAGTGAGGGGGATGTCATCGCTTCCGGGGAGCCCTCCAGGTAGAGCACCACCCAGAGCCCACCTCACCCCATCCCATGCCCCAACCGCCTGCCCCTTTCCACACCCAAACTCCTGCTGCTGGGGAACAGGGGTGCGGTGGCTCGGGACTGCCCTAGCAGCAGCTGGTGAGACTGATGCAGGGGCTGCCTGAGCTGCCACCAGGCCAGGCGCAATGGCCGCTAAAAGAAGTCACGGAGGTCATGGAAAGTTATGGAATCCGTGACCTCCGTGACAAACTCACTGCCTTAATTATGGAAGATGTAGTACATCTACACTTATGTCCACAAAAGTGAGAGTTTATAGTAAATATGATGCTATAACATTAATATTTGTTAAATATGCCCCTTCATGCTTCCTACTAAAAATCCCATTGAAGTTCCATTTCATGCATTTTCCCCTCCTACAAAGTTGGCTATGTCATGTGGTATATGATGTCCAGCAAGTGGCTGTTACCCAACTCAGCTGAAACACATGAAATCACTTTAGCACCAAAAGACTTTGGCTGTAATTTCTGAACATGTACTTCATTCACTTACAGGATTAAGTTCCTGAACCTCAAAACATCAACAGGATTGCGTCTTGAATCAGAAACTTCTTGATAGAGACAACTGGAACAACCAAGCACTAGTGAAAGTGTACACAGCTGATGGTTGCTGACTGCTATTGGTAGACCCTCTCTCATTCACCCACTTCCAACAGAAAATTTTGTTCACGACTGGCAATTGTTTCTGTGGGGGACGCTGGTACTCAAGATCCACATTTGGGAGGAAGCCAACTTAGCGACATGGCAATGAGCAAATAAGAACGGCTTATGTGTCTAATTACGACCCAATTTCAGGACTACTATTGTTGAAATTAACAACATGCAAAAAGATCTTGCACTTACTTCAATACACCCCTCCCTCCCAAACCCACACACTCCACTATGCCACCACTGCAGGACAGCCTCCATTGGAATGAAATATAGGAACTGTTGAATAGTACATATCAATACAAAAACACACTGCAGAGAATGGGAAGTAAAGATCAGTTCATAGCTGAAAGGGACATGGAATTCAGGTAGGTCAAAGGCATTTATCTAAACTGAAACATAATCAGGACACTTGGGCTAACATTTCCATCCTTTGGGGAAATTCCTCAGAATTTTTAATAGTCACAAGTGGTCAGGACTTTGGTTTTATACCTGCCCCAAAGTAATTTAGCAAGTAGTTGGGATTCTGTCTGTATCCAAACAAAAAAAACTCTCAAAGCACCAGATTAAGGCCGAACCTGTATCAATTTATACTACGTGCTATTAAGATATAGAGCCACTCTGAATTCTAAATGCTTTTTCTATGCTGGGACAACTACAAATGGTAGCATTTGCAACACCAGAGGGGAAAGCTTACTTTACTTTTGCCATTTTACAGCAACAGCTGCTGCCCGATCAAGAGAAGAATGGAATTAACCGAAGAGCTAGGGCCCGTTATGTAAAAGAGAAATTAAAACCTGTGATGTAGGACCTTCTGGTGCCAACTAGCAAGTGGCCCGGAGGGGTGCATAGAGTTTTAGAGATCCTCTTGGTCAGATATCTGCATAACAGTTCTCCAAAGTGTGGCATGCAAAGTCAATAGCAAGAGCCAGTAGCCCACTGGTCATCATAATCATTCCGAAATGTACGTACAGATAATATTTAAGGAGTTATGTATCAATATGGGAAATTATGTTCTTAAGGTATTGGAATTAAGGCAGGTCACCAAGAGGTGGCATACTTCAGAAATGTTCCTTTCAGGTAGGAGGCAGCAGATACCTGTCTCGCTGTCTTGTCATTTGTATATTGTATGCCTCACGCTGTAGGCCTATTCGCATACTGCGCCAAAGGAAAAAGAAGAGACTGCAAAATCTACGAGCAAGGAAATTCACAGAATGAAACAAACAGCCTGGGGTGTCCTGTTTATGACTAACCACAAGATTGTAAGGATATATCTGGGGGCACAAGGAAACAAACAAGGTCCTTTGCCTAGGAGGCAAGCTGACAGAGTGTCTGTCTCATGAAAGGCGGGCCACAGCCCACCCTGGCCGTAAATGCGGCAAGAATTTTGGGTGAGCAATACTCTACAAGACATGAGAGTATCTTGTTAATTAAGTCTAGGCTCTAGAATGCACGTTATGATTTTGTTTTACACATAACCATTTGTTTTCAATACTTCTAGTTGCTATTACTTGAATCTTTAGGCTTTGTTAAATACACTTAGATATGTTTATAGTGAAATCACATATAAGTGCTATGTGTTCAGTGGAGGAGTGATCTGAGGTGGAACTGATGAGCTGGAGTTTGCGGTTTCCTCAGAAGCAGTGAATTTGTGAACACAGAGTGTCCAGTGGAGCAGGACCTGCACATTCCTCAGAGATACTTGGAGGGCTTAATGGTTGGGAGTATAACAATAGCTAACTGGCAGAGAAACAGCAGAGCTTGCAAGACGTAGAGGGAGTGCTTGTGCTGCTAATGGCTAGTCGAGTTGGTTGCTGTCCCTGACCCAGGATGAAAGGCTGAGGGAGTGAAAATTGTAGTGACCTAGCATTGGAATGAGAGGCCAAAGACAGAACTTTTACAGTGCTTGTATGTTAGAAAGAGAACATAATATGTATCCTTCACTTTAACTACACAAATTTGTGCTAGAATTCAGTCTCCAGCTTGCCCCCAAATAATCCACATTTGTTGATCTTGAGGACATGTTGCAAAGCCCATCTCTTTCTGAGAATTTTGAAGAAGCAGGAATGATTTGAGGATTGGGATGGATAGATTGTAGGCTGGGATTCACTGGTTAAGGTGGGGATCTTTTTCTTTCCTTTTTATAGTTTGGGGAAGCTGCTGCGCTTATGTTTATTTTTTTTAAGTTGGTATGTACTTCTAATGTATTCCAAAGCTGCCTAAAGTCTTATGATAGGTGTTTTTCATATTTTGTAGAAATCCAAAGAAAGAAAAATAATAAAACACAGTAGAACAAGTACATTTGCACTGACAGAGACTCATTGCAAATTACCATATACTGTGAACAATTTAAAAGCAAGGTTAATGCATCACAGGTGTAATGTTTATTTAGGGGCCTCACAGCAGCACTGCTGCTACTAAACCTTGGCTGGAAAATGGAGCGACAATATTTGTGTGTAGATTTGTCAAGTGGAAGAGAGTGAAGTTATGATGTACTTACGCACCCATTAGAAGTCCTAGGGCTCTTAGTTCTAAGCACAAAATAGTTCTAACTACAACAATTGACTGTTAAATCTTAGAAATGCAATGCAAAATGCTTTCAAAAATTATTTCTTACACTGTTGGCTTGGGTCAGAATCTGTGGTCATCTTCACATAGTTGGAAGGAAAGAGACCTGTCACACCACTGATTTCTCCTTGCCACCAATCTGCATCATCTTTGCTCAGTACATTAATGATCTGCCCCTTGGAGAAACTGAGCTCATCTTCATTGTTTGCCGCATAATCATACATTGCTATCACTTGACATACTAGGAAGAAAAAGAATATTCACAACAGGGGTTAGCACAACTTCTAGTACAAGATAAGTCAGTGTTAAGACTGCATAAAGCCCACAGAAAATATCTATAAGACTAAAACCAATTTCAAGGACAAACAAACAAAAAATACCCCAGAAAATTTTATCTTGATGTGGGAGTACAGTTTGACTGCCCTGACTTCCCCTTTTATTAATACTCTGGTCAGTGATAGATTAAATTAACTTTGTTCAATTTCTCTCTCTAGTTCCCAACTTTACAATTCCATCTACTTGGATAGTTAGATGGTTCCCATCACCACAGCAGCTGTTCACCTTCCAAATATTCAAACGTAAAAATAAGTGGAACATCTTTCTCCTCCTTTCTGCCCAGCCTGTCAGAGAAACGGATTAATTAGTTTATAGTGGATATCTGTGTGTGAGAAAAAGGTCTGTGTGTACAAAGAATGTATTGAAAGCTAAGTCTCAGAGAGAGGTTTTGATCATGGATGCCTGTGGAGCTCTTGTACCAATACAGCAGAAGGTAGGGAATTTGCACACTTTGAGGAAGTGGAACCAGGGAAAGCTGTTCTCATCAAGACCTACATAGCCAATCAAAAATCCATGTGGAGTCAAGGCTGCATCTGCCCACCCTTAGAAGAATAGCGCACAGTTGTAGGGGTATTGTCAATAACAGCAAAGTTCCCAGAAGTCTTGCTGCCATGTGGAAGCAGGCTCCTCAGAAAGCGGGATATGAACTCTAAGCATAAATCAGGATGTGCAAGATTGCAGTCTACTTTCACTAGTCAGCAAGGCTGAAAACTTCACGGCATTAGGTGAACCTTACAGATTTTTGGACACAGTCGTTCCGCTGTAGGACAGAAACAAAGGGTGTATTCTCAGTGCAATAAGCCATAACATAAGACGGCACATTCCAGGACAGGAGCCACAGACAGCACTGTTTTAATGAAGAAGTAGTTTGTTAGACTGTATGTTCCTTGGGACAGAGACTGCCCTCTCCTGCGTTTGTTCAGAGCCTGGTACAATGATCCCCAATACTGACTGCATCACAAGGGTAATAGGTAGCAATTAATCAGACTATTACACTATACACAGACTGTTACTTAGAGTAAAGGAAAGAGTTACATAACATTATTCCAAGTTAAATATAAATGAGATTATTTTCCTACCTGAGAGAGCAGCAGGAGTAGTTCTCTCACTGCTTGGACCCAACAATTTAACATGGTTAGCAGGAAACCATCCTTTCTGCCTCTTTTTCCCTCTTGCCTGTACAAAAATATGTTTGAGAATTAAATAGACAACTGACCAGTGCATTGTAATGAGCACCTCACCCGCACAGCTTCTCAACGAAGAGTCACAAAAAACCTGCCTACAAAGTTATTAAGCACTGAATGGCTCTACAAGACAAATGTTGGTTTACATTTATTGCTAAAAGCATATTTGAGTACGGCTGCACTGTAATTTGCTCAGCTGAGTGAGTGCAAAGTTCACAGTCAAGATTGTCAAAAGTGATTAATGATTTTGGGTGCTCCACTTGAGACACCTTACAGGGCCCTAATTTTCAAAAAGTGCTGAGCACTTACCTCTGAAAGCAGAGCCTCTATAAAGTGTCTCAGGCCTGGTCCCCACTTAGTCCGGACTTCGGACTAAGGTACGCAAATTCAGCTATGTTAATAACGTAGCTGAATTCGAAGTACCTTAGTCCGAACTTACCGCGGTCCAGACGCGGCCGGAAGTCTCCCCCCGTCGACGCCGCGTACTCCTCTCGGCGAGCTGGAGTACCGGCGCCGACTGTGAGCACTTCCGGGATCGATCTCAGAACATCGATGGCGTGCCGCCGGACCAGCCGGTAAGTGAAGACTAGGCCTCAGACTGGGCACTCAAAAATGGAGGCATCCGATTTCACTAGTCACTTTTGAAAATCTTGGACTATGAATTTACTACCACTTTCTATCAGATAATAGTGATTGTTATCTAAAAAGCTTGTACAGTGGATTCTTGACTTTTTTTTAAACCTTCACTTTTTCTGTATAAGACAGGAAGGTTATAGTATGAGCAGAAAACCTCCAAGAGGTAATATTCCTACATTTTGACAGCTTTTCTCACAACATGATGTAAGTGTGTACAAGCAATGATATTATAATACAAAATATGGAAAAATACTCAGTTACTACAATAAAATATTAAATTCAACCAAGCAAGAATTGACAATTGGCTCTCTCGGTTTTCATCTCTCTTCCTACTCCCTCTGAGGTTCCATCCTGAACCAAAGCCAAAACTCCTTTTCTAATACAATGCAAACTACTACTAATTTCCTATACATTTCCTTGCACAGATTATATCTTAACTTTTCCATTGCCAATAGCGCCCAACCCCTGTAGAACAGCTAAATGATGTTAAAAGGATACTGTGCTCTTTGAAATTACTACTGTAGGTAATTTATGAAGCTTGCTTTCAGAACTTTCTGGGTGAAAAACACTCTGTGAATGCAAGGAATTAGAATATACTGCACTAATTTCCCTCCTGCTTTTAAGAGGTCCTACTATTTCATCAGAGGATTGTTACCATTTAATATTTTAACAAAGTTAGCACTGTTTTATTAGTTAAGTGGTTCTTCTGATGCTAATCGTTACTTTTTATTAACTGCCAATACAGGACCCCTACATTCTGCCAGGGTTACAAAAACTGATGTTCAGTGACAGAAACAGGCCTAGCAATATAGGTTTTAACTTACAGTGTGATGTTCAAGTACAGTTTATATATGGCAAAAAGAACTTAAGAGCTTCTCACTTTTTAAATTAAATCACAAAAATTGCTTCCCTCATTCTTCATTCTGTGAAGATTATTTTTTCCTTTAATTACCTGTAACTCTCCTTGCCACCATCCACTAGGGTTTTTCTTCAGAATAAGTATCAGCTGTCCTGGAGCCAGACTAAGCTGTTCTGTCCCTGATGCAGCATACGCTGTAGTCACCTGGGCAATCTCTGAAATAAGAAAAAGACTGGTGAATAATGAACAAATAGAATAAGCTGAAGTTTTGTAAGTTACATCAGACTCACCAGGTTTCTTATTTAGTGCCCCAGTTCTGCCAGCAGTACCAGAACCCTACAATCAAAAGGTACACGATTTTAATTTGCAGTGCTAACAGCAGAATTTACTGCAATTTTCTTTTAATATTCTTCTTTTGCCACAAATAAATTTTTTTATTTTTTTCCCTTTACCAAGCATAATGGTTTGAAAAAAGGCAAATCACTTTCATGACCTAAGCATTTATGCCAGATACACCACCAGAGAGCTACAATTTAATGTCCAAATTTTAGTATGTGAACATACTACCTAGATACAAGACATACAGTGTAACTTCTTGGGTTTTTTTAAGTCCAAATTCTAGCAAAATACAGTAAACGTATACAGACAAAAATAAAACCTTTTTGCTTTAAGTAACAAAACCCAAAACAAAAACTCACATCTTGATCCTTAGGTTTGACATAGTTTGATGGAAAGATTCCTGTTCTGTCAGCAATGCTTCCTGTCCACCATTCTCCATCTTTCTGAGTGACTAGTATTTCTTCTCCTTCAGCAAAAGTCAAATCACCAGGTTCGGAGCTTGTATAGGAATAGAGTGCAACATACTCTGTTCAAACAAACACACACAGAGAAACTGCATTAGTTACAGTGAAAAAGTGTTTCAGCTGTAATCAAGAGAGGCCAAACTAAGTTGAATTTTATCAAAACCCTAATACAGTAAATATAACAAGAGGCATGCTAGTCACTTTTTAAAAATCTCTCATATAAGGGTTGCTCAAACAACTTCATAGTATGTACCAACCTTCCCTCTCACTTAAATTGCATCGATCTCACCTCCCATTTGCAATTGTGCAGACTCTCTCTCGGATGTGCATGCACATAACATTTCTGTGACAAATGTAGCAACCACAGGTAACTGCTTTCATGGAAAAGTAATATATCTGTAGTGTCTGAATGTGATTTAGCAGATGGAGATTAGGAGAGTTAGTACTATGTAAACAGTGAGCGCTCTATGGATTATCAGTGGTCCACAGACCACAGTTTAAGAATGGTTACATGTGAGAGATTTCATCTTGGACCCACACTTCAGCACAATCATTTATATTCAGAAAAGCCATAAGAGGAAATACTCCATACACATGGTGAACTCCATAATATCTGATTATCATGGTAGAGCTCAAAAGCCCAAGTGACTTTTCTAAGCATAGTCTACACACATTCTGAATAATCTGAAAGGGTGGGAAAATGGGTAAATACATATCAAATTTAAAAGTTTAGAGATTGTTTCTCACAAATTATTTTTCCCATTTGAACTTATACTTTCTCCACTAAAATTCATAAAAGGAAAAAACCGATACACTTAAGAATCTAAAAAGCACATGTGACTGTATCAGATCTCTATAACAAACAAACAGTCACAGATCTGATCAAGGTATAATTATATGCATATTCATTATTAATTTACATGCTATTAAACAGAAATTAGTTTTATAATTTTGTAACTGACATTATAATTGCATGCTTACCCTCTCCAATGGTATAAGATGGTGTACTAGGCTTCTTGTTTACAGCTGCATAAATAGTTTCGGGTCTACAGATATAAAGATCGAAGTGATTTAGTCGGCTGGTTTAACAAAACGTTCTTCAATTCGTGATAAAGATTTAGTACAATGTAATTTTCGTATTCTTTGAGAGATGAAAAATTGCAGCCAAGCATTATTTCATTCTCAATTGGCAGATATTACTAATGCTGTTGTCCCCATTACATTTTTTAATTAAGCTGTTGTAAGTGGTCACTAACAATACTGCAATATCTCCTAAATATCACATAGGCCATGCTTAAGGAATATCAGAAATACTGCAATAACATTAATCATTAGCAAAAGCTAAACAGTTAAACATTTATTGGGGATCAAGAAAGGTTTATCCTAAGAGCAAAAAATATGACTTCAATTAATCATATGGAAGACTCCTAATTTAAGCTACAGGGCTTGGAAAACAGTCGCAAATTGTGGTGATCAAGACATATACAAAATTTTTATTTTAGGTGTAACAACTTGACATTTATTTCAAATTCGCCTTATTGTAGAAGATCACAAAAAACTTTAAGTCATGTATGTGCAAAGATCACTTCAACCACCAACCTGTAATCACCTCTATATTGGAATGAAGCAGCCATTCCAAGGCAGCAGCACTACTCAGATTTTCAGCAATTAACTGAACTGTTAGCTTGAATACTAGGACAGTCTGGCATTACTTTTGCCAGCTAGGAAAAACACCACTATTTCTTCAAGATGTGCCACAGGAGTTTATAATGATTAATGGCAAAGACATCTCAATTTTGTACATCATATAAAAGTTAACACCTCTAGCAGCGGAGTGCCAGCTGAGATACTGAATCAAGAGGAAGAAGCATGTCACCTGTTGAATAACCACACACCACTTTTTTCTAGCACCCAGCTTGAAAGATCTCCCATTTACTGAGCAGGCCCAACATTACTTAGCTTGTGAAAGCTGATTAAATTACAGCCCACGATGGCATGGTGCAGGTCATACATGCTATTTAGTCCCCATAATTTAAAGTATCCCCATGTTTTTTACTCTATTTTCAGCTGTTGAATACAAAAATACCAACAGTCTCACTTACTCCTCTCGTTTGTTTTCATTTCCAGGCAAGATCTTGACATAGGATTTAGGAAACCATCCCCTTCCTCCATGCACTTCTCCAAACCACCAGTTTTCCTGCTTCTCCAGCACAGTAATTATATCGTTTTTTGAAAAGTTCAAGTGGTTATCTTTTTTTGCAGTCCAGGAGCAAAGTGCCTGTGCTTTTAAATTCTCCACAGCTTGTCCCTGTTCAAGTAAAAATACAGATGTTAATCAGCTTTAGTACATATTACTTATGCAAGTTTCAAAAATCGCCTCTTGTACTCTAGGTGTGTTCATTCCTAAATGCCAGTTGAATGACTTGCTGTCTTGACCGCAGTATTTTGCACTGCCATATGTGGTATGTGGACTCCAGAGTAGTCTCTCGACTCTGCTTCCTACTGGCCAATTAAGTTAGAAATGTTGGAGGGCAGGTCTTCACTACTCACCCACTACCCACCGTCTCATCTAGACGTGGATAAATCGATCCCCGAACACACTCCCCGTTGACTCCGGAACTCCAGCTCGCAAGAGGCAGAAGCGGAGTCGATGGGGGAGCGGCAGCGGTCGACTTGCCGCCGTCCTCACGGCCAGGTAAATCGACCTAAGATACGCCGACTTCAGCTACGCTATTCGCGTAGCTGAAGTCGGCGTATCTTAGGTCAACACCCCACCCACCCCAGTGTAGACCAGGGCTTAGACATGTATCTGGTTCTACAAAACAACACTGGCTGCAGTGTCAGCAAAAATATGCAATGCTTCTAAGAGTAGCTCTGGAAGGGCCCACACATTGGTTGTCTTCTGCCTGGAGGTAAAATATACCTTTTGGTAGGAAGAAGGAAAAGTACATACAAATAGTGGTTCTCAAATGGCTAGGTAGGTAAATCTGAAAGATCATCTTGAGGCCCAAACTGATGCGATAAACACATACTTACCTATTAGGTTCCTCCACACACTGCAGCTGCTATCCTTACAAAATCCCAAAGTTGAAAGAAATTAACCCAGAGTAACACAATACAGTGAAAGAAAAAAATGGTTACTTACCTTCTCGTAACTCTTGTTTTTCAAGATGTGTTGTTCCTGTCCATTCCAATCAGGTGTGTATGCGCGTGCACGGGAGCCGGAAGATTTTTCCCCTAGCAGCATCCGTTGAGTCGGCCTGGGTGCTCTCTGGAGTCGTGCCTTCATGGCGCTCAATATAGAGCCTGCCGACCCGCCACCCCCTCATTTGCTTCTTGCTGGCTATTCCGACAGCGGGGTAAGTGGGTGGATATTGGAATGGATATGAACAACATATCTCGAAGAACAACAGTTACGAGAAGGTAAGTAACTGTTTTTCCTTCTCCGAGTGTTTGTTCATGTCAAATCACAGTGGACGAGAAGCTGGATATGAGTCAACAGTGTGCTCTTGTTGCCAAGAAGGCTAACGGCATTTTGGGCTGTATAAGTAGGGGCATTGCCAGCAGATCGAGGAACGTGATCGTTCCCCTTTATTCGACATTGGTGAGGCCTCCTCTGGAATACTGTGTCCAGTTTTGGGCCCCACACTACAAGAAGGATGTGGAAAAATTGGAAAGAGTCCAGCGGAGGGCAACAAAAATGATTAGGGGTCTGGAGCACATGACTTATGAGGAGAGGCTGAGGGAACTGGGATTGTTTAGTCTCCAGAAGAGAAGAATGAGGGGGGATTTGATAGCAGCCTTCAACTACCTGAAGGGGGGTTCCAAAGAGGATGGAGCTCGGCTGTTCTCAGTGGTGGCAGACGACAGAACAAGGAGCAATGGTCTCAAGTTGCAGTGCGGGAGGTCCAGGTTGGATATCAGGAAAAACTATTTCACTAGGAGGGTGGTGAAACACTGGAATGCGTTACCTAGGGAGGTGGTGGAGTCTCCTTCCTTGGAGGTTTTTAAGGCCCGGCTTGACAAAGCCCTGGCTGGGATGATTTAGCTGGGAATTGGTCCTGCTTTGAGCAGGGTGTTGGACTAGATGACCTCTTGAGGTCCCTTCCAACTCTGATATTCTATGATTCTATGATTCTATGAATTCCGATCAGGTGACTCAAGCCCAAGTTCCGGAGGAGGGGTCAGAGTTCTGATGTCCAGTGTCTGGAGCACTACTCTACCAAAGGCTGCGTTGTCTCTGGCCTGCTGAGACTTCGCTCAGGGCCCAGAACCTTGCTTCCGGAAGGAATACCCTGGCCTTTGTCTAATCCACTACTGCCCATATAAATTCTATTCACTGAACCAGGGACAGTGTAGATTTCCCCACGTTCAGAAGGCCCAGTTCGTCTGACATCATTCTTATGAAGTTGACTTGTGCTTCCACTTGAGCCCTGGAGTGGCCCTTGATTAGCCAGTCATCGATGTGTGGGAACACCTGTACCTGTCCCCTGTGCAGGAACGTGGCCATGACTGCCATGCACTTGGTAGATACTCGAGGTGCCACTGAAAGGCCGAACAGGAGGACTGTGAACTGGTAGTGGTTTTCGCTCACCACAACCCTGAGATATCTTCTGTGGGACGGTGTAATTGCTATATGAAAGTACGCATCCTTCAAGTCGAGGGTGGCAATTCCGGTCCCCTGGTTCCAGGGAAGAGATGATGGAGACCAAAGAGACCATGCGGAAAAGACGGTTACTCACCGTTGTAACTGTTGTTCTTCGAGATGTGTTGCTCATATCCATTCCATTAGGTGTGTGCGCGCCGCGTGCACGATCGTCGGAAGATTTTCTACCCTAGCAACACCGGCGGGTCGGCTGTGGAGCCCCCTAGAGTGGCGCCTTCATGGCGCTGAATATATACCCCAGCCGACCCGGCGCCCCCTCAGTTCCTTCTTGCCGGCTACTCCGACAGTGGGGACGGGGGGCGGGTTTGGAATGGATATGAGCAACACATCTCGAAGAACAACAGTTACAACGGTGAGTAACCGTCTTTTCTTCTTCGAGTGCTTGCTCATATCCATTCCATTAGGTGACTCCCAAGCCCAACTTAGGTGGTGGGGTCGGAGTGAGACATTGCTGTGTGCAAAACCGCTGATCCGAAGGCAGCATCGTCCCTGGACTGCTGCACTAGTGCATAGTGCGCTGTAAACGTGTGGACTGATGACCAAACCGCAGCTCTACAAATGTCCTGGATCGGAACTTGCGCCAGGAAAGCCGTCGAGGAAGCTTGGGCCCTCGTGGAGTGAGCGGTGAGGTGCGGTGCTGAGACACCTGCCAGGTCATAGCAAGTCCGGATGCAAGACGTAATCCAGGAGGATAGGCGTTGTGAGGAGACCGGTGAGCCTTTCATTCGGTCGGCCACTGCAACGAAGAGTTGCGTCGTCTTTCTAAAGTGCCTTGTGCGGTCAATATAGAAGGCCAGGGCCCTGCGTACGTCCAGAGAATGTAAACGTTGATCCTGGCGAGTGGCATGTGGTTTAGGATGAAAGACCGGGAGAAATATATCCTGGTTGATATGAAAAGGAGAAACCACCTTAGGGAGAAAGGCAGGATGTGGACGAAGCTGCACTTTATCCTTATGGAAAACTGTGTAAGGGGGCTCGGATGTAAGCGCCCTGAGTTCAGAAACGCGCCTTGCTGAGGTGATGGCTACGAGGAAGGCTGTCTTCCAGGATAGGTACAAAAGTGAACAGGTGGCCAGTGGCTCGAATGGAGGACCCGTGAGCTTGGAGAGAACCAGGTTGAGGTCCCACGTCGGAACGGGCTGACGTTGTTGTGGGTACATCCGGTCTAAGCCCTTGAGGAATCTAACGACCATCGGGTTAGAGAATACCGAAGACGCGAGTTCCCCTGGGTGAAAGGCCGATATCGCGGCCAGGTGAACTCTAATTGAAGATATCGCCAACCCTTGCTGTTTTAGGGAGAGGAGATATTCCAATATGAGAGGAATAGGTGCGTGCAACGGGGACGTGGCTCGTTGTTCGCACCAACAGGAGAACCGCTTCCACTTGGCCAAGTATGTGGTCCGTGTTGAGGGCTTCCTACTGCTCAGCAGAATCTGTTGGACAGAGTGCGAGCACTGCTGCTCTGCCTGGGTGAACCATGGAGCAGCCACGCCGTGAGGTGGAGTGATTGCAGGTCGGGGTGACGCAGGCGACCGTGGTCCTGAGAGATGAGATCCAGGCATAATGGAAGCGGGATCGGTGTCTGAACCGAGAGCTCCAACAGCGTGGTGTACCAATGTTGTCTCGGCCACGCTGGGGCGATCAGAATCACCTGTGCCTGGTCTCTGCGCAATTTGAGCAGTACCTTGTGGACCAGAGGAAACGGAGGGAAGGCATAAAACAGGTGGTCTTTCCAGGGAAGGAGAAACGCATCCGAGAGGGAGCCCGGAGCTCGACCATGCAGGGAGCAGAACACGTGGCACTTCCTGTTGTCTCGAGATGCAAACAGGTCTATCTGGGGAAACCCCCACTTCTGGAAAACGGAATATATGATGTCCGGACGGATAGACCACTCGTGTGTTTGAAAGGACCTGCTGAGTCGGTCCGCCAGAGTGTTCTGGACTCCAGGGAGGAACGATGCCGTGAGATGGATTGAGTGGGCGATGCAGAAGTCCCACAGGCGAATGGCCTCTTGGCATAGAATTGACGAACGTGCTCCTCCTTGCTTGTTGATGTAAAACATGGCCGTGGTGTTGTCGATGAGAACCAACACACAGCGGCCACGTAGGAGATTGAGAAATGCCTGGCACGCCAGGCGCACCGCCATCAGTTCCCGAACATTGATGTGCAGGGCTAGCTGGGGTGCAGTCCACGGGCCCTGGGTATGGTGTTCGTTGAGATGGGCGCCCCAACCCAGGGATGAAGCGTCTGTGACCAGGTGCAGAGAGGGTTGTGGGGCGTGAAACGGCATCCCCTCGCAAACCACCTTGTGGTCTAGCCACCATGCGAGGGAGGTCAGGACCGAGTTCGGGACCGTGACCACCATGTTCAGGCTGTCCCGATGTGGGCGGTATATTGATGACACCCAGGTCTGGAGTGGGCGAAGCCGAAGTCTGGCATGCCTGGTTACGTACGTGCAGGAAGCCATGTGACCCAGCAGGGTAAGGCACGACCTCACCGTGGTAGTTGGGAAGGCCTTGAGTCCTTGAATGAGGCTCGTGATGGTGCAAAAGCGATTGTCTGGCAGGATGGCTTGTGCGCGTCTGGAGTCTAGAACCGCGCCGATGAATTCTATTCTCTGGGTAGGTTCTAGAGTGGATTTGTCCTTGTTGAGTAGGATACCCAACTTGTTGAATGTGTGCACTATTATGTGGACGTGATCTCGAACTTGTTCTTTGGTGCGACCGCGTATCAGCCAGTCGTCTAGGTACGGGAACACCTGTATCCCTTGCCGACGAAGGTACGCTGCCACGACAGCCATACATTTCGTGAACACCCGTGGGGCCGAGGATAGGCCGAAGGGAAGGACAGCAAATTGGTAGTGCACCCTGTTTACCACGAATCGCAGGAAGCGTCTGTGAGGCGGGTAAATTGCAATGTGAAAGTATGCGTCTTTCATGTCGAGGGCGGCGAACCAGTCTCCAGGATCGAGTGAAGGGATAATGGCCCCCAGAGAGACCATGCGGAACTTCAACTTTACTACGAATTTGTTGAGTCCGCGCAAGTCCAAGATGGGTCGCAGACCTCCTTTGGACTTGGGAATGAGGAAGTAACGGGAATAGAATCCCCTGCCCCTTAACTCCACTGGAACCTCCTCTATAGCCCCCATAGCGAGGAGCGTAGAAACTTCCTGTATAAGAAGTTGCTCGTGAGAAGGGTCCCTGAAGAGGGACGGGGAAGGGGGGGAGGAGGGGGGGATTGAAGAAAACTGGATAGCATATCCCCTGTCCACCGTGCGAAGGACCCAACGGTCCGAGGTTATAAGGGACCAGGCACGGTGGAAATGGGAAAGGCGATTGCGAAAGGAGGGGGCTGGATCCTGGGGGATGACTGGGCCGCCGTCCTCGACCGCACCTTCAAAAGTTCTGCCTGGGGCCTGAAGGTGGTCTAGGTGGCCCCTGGTTCTGACCGGGTTGAGGGCCGGTCCACCTTCGTCTACCACCTCGCCCTCGCCTCCGGGCCGAGTCCTGTCTCTGACGAGGCGGGGGGGGGGTAGAAGCGCTGAGGCTGCGGCCTAAATGGCCTGCGCTGAGCGCCCACAACATGCATCCCCAGGGAACGCATGATTGTCCTGGAGTCCTTGAGGCTCTGCAGACGAGAGTCCGTCTTTTCTGAAAACAACCCTTGTCCTTCGAAGGGTAGATCCTGCAGGGTTTGCTGCAGTTCCTGAGGCAGACCCGAAACCTGGAGCCAGGAGGTCCTCCGCATAGCGATGCCTGAGGCCAGGGTTCTTGCAGCAGAGTCCGCTATGTCTAAGGAGGCCTGTAAGGAGGTCCGAGCCACCTTCTTACCCTCCTCTACCAGGGCTCCAAACTCCTCCCTGGACTCTTGGGGAACCAACTCCTTGAACTTCCCCATAGAGTTCCAGGAGTTAAAGTTATAGCGGCTCAAGAGCGCCTGCTGGTTAGCCGCTCTAAGTTGCAGCCCTCCGGCTGAGTAAACTTTACGGCCGAATAAATCGAGGCGCTTAGCCTCCTTTGATTTGGGCGCTGCGGCCTGCTGACCGTGGCGCTCCCTTGCGTTCACTGATGCCACCACCAGTGAACACGGCTGGGGGTGGGTATATAAGTACCCGTAGTCTTTAGACGGGACAAAGTATTTCCTTTCCACCCCTCTCGCTGTGGGCGGGATAGAGGCAGGAGTCTGCCATATCGTAGAAGCATTGGCCTGTATCGTGCGGATCAGGGGTAGCGCCACCCTCGATGGGGCATCCGCTCCGAGGATATTCACGATCGGGTCGTGCACCTCCACTATCTCCTCCGCCTGCAGGTCCATGTTACGGGCCATCCTGTGCAGAAGATCCTGGTGAGCCCGAAGATCTATTGGAGGTGGGCCTGTGCACGATGTGCCCGCCACTGCCTCATCCGGAGAAGAAGAGGAAGATGCCTCCGGTGGAACAGGATCCAAGGGCTGGTCCTGTTCTCCCTGTTCCTGGGCTGGAGCATCACCTGCGCCTGGGTCTAGGGCGTCAGGTGGTGCGGACACAGAAGCCTCCATGCCCCGTGGCGGAGGCCGAGAGTTGGTGGACTCCGGGGCCCTTCTGACGGAGTGACCGGAGCGAGAGGTCGAAGCAATTGGAGCCCCTTGCGCCTGATGGTACGCCCACGGGGTCCAAAACGACCAGTGAGATGGGCCATGAGAATGGTCCTCTGTCGTGTCCTGCCAATGTCCCAAGTCCTGTTCCTCGGCTTGCCCCTGAGGGGGGTATGCCGATCTCGAGAGGTCCTCCGAGGAGCGGGACACCGATCTCGATGGCCACGGCGGTGCCGAGAGCGTCGAGACGATTCCCGTGGGCTGCGGTGCCGCACGGTGCCGGTCCGGAGATGATCTATCTCTACGCGGTGCCGGCGATCGGTGCCGGGACCGCGACCGGTGCCGATGACCTCGTCGGTGCCGGGAGTCGGATCTGGACCTCGACGAGGAACTGGAGTATGCCCGGTGCCGGGAGCGGCCTCTCGACGTCGAGCGTCGACCGTAGCGGTGCCGAGAGCTACGTCTCGACGTTGATCGGTGCCGACGATCATAGCGGTGCCGAGACGTAGAGCGGTGCCGCGAAGAAGATCTTGGCCGCGAGTACGACCGGTGCCGAGGCGATATACGGTGCCGGGACTGCGAGCGGCGCGGGGACCTGCTTCGGGACCTGGATCGGTGCCGAGGTTCCAGCCCTTGCGATGGAGGGCGCATCAAGGCAGGTTTCCCCCTCGACTGGACCGGGCGAGTCAACGGTGCCGTCGGTGCCAGAGGTTGGGGCGGTGCCGGCTCCGTGAGAGCTATTAAGTCTCTCGCCGCCGTGAAGGTCTCTGGAGTCGACGGGAGGCACTGTATCACCGCCGGCCTCGGTGGAGACGCTATCTGCACCGGACTCAACGGCCTCGGCGCCGGAGTCAACGGTGCTGGAGGCACCTGTTTCCGGTGCTCCACCGGTGGACGCGGCTCTACCCCCGGCACTGGGGGAGCCGGCGTCTTCGGCACTGAGGTCCCCGTCTTATGGGCTTTTTTATGCCCCGGGGATAATGACCGGCGCCGAGGCACTTGCTGTACTTGCGGTGCCGACGAGGTCCGGTGCCGGGGAGGCTTGTCCGACGCCACTCGCGTGGTCGTCATAGCCGGTGCCGCCGGGGCACTGCGCACCGAGGCGCTAGGTGCCGGGGCCTGACTTGTAGATGGAGCGTCCGGACTAAGTGCCGCCTCCATCAGGAGTTGCCGGAGCCGAAAGTCCCGCTCCTTCTTGGTCCTGGGTCTGAAGGCCTTACAGATCTTGCACTTATCTGTTTGACGGGACTCTCCCAGGCACTTCAGACAGGAGTCGTGCGGGTCGCTCGTGGGCATAGGCTTAGCGCAGGAGGCGCACTGCTTGAAGCCGGGAGCGTTGGGCATGAGCCCGGCCCCGCGGCCGGGGGAGAAAGGGGGAGACGACCCCCTTAATCCCCTGAACTACAATAACAACTAAAACAACTTTAAACAATTTAACTATAAACACTAGAACTACAACTATAACTATAACTGCGATATGACTAACGAAGCTAGGGAGAGTGGAGAACAGCTAAGCAGCGCTCCACAGTTCCAACGACCGTCAGGGGCGGTAAGAAGGAACTGAGGGGGCGCCGGGTCGGCTGGGGTATATATTCAGCGCCATGAAGGCGCCACTCTAGGGGGCTCCACAGCCGACCCGCCGGTGTTGCTAGGGTAGAAAATCTTCCGACGATCGTGCACGCGGCGCGCACACACCTAATGGAATGGATATGAGCAAGCACTCGAAGAAGAACTTGAATTTCTTCATAAACTTGTTGAGCTCTTGCAGGTCTAGGATGGGCCTGAGCCCACCTTTGGCTTTTGGTATTAGTAAATACCGGGAATAGAAGCCCTTGCCCTTTAGCTCCTGAGGAACCGCTTCCACTGCCCCTAGCGATAGGAGTGAATGCACCTCCTGTATAAGTAGTTGCTCGTGAGGGGGTCCCTGAAGAGGAATGGGGAAAGGAGTGGTGCCGTGGGGAGCTCTGGGGATGGTGAGCACCACGACGTCATAGTCTGCTTTCCCCTTGGGATGGGATGGTGCTGGCGATTTATCCCTCCTTGGAGGGAAAAACGGCGCCATACCGCGCAACAAGTCCTGTGCTGCCGCGAATGCCTCCGCAGTCAATGGGAGCTGCAGCTGTTGGCTCCTGCAGCCGGCGAGTGGGGAGGATCTGGACTCAACTGCACCACCATCGGGGCAGGAGTCGACGTGACCCTAGTGGGTGAAGGAGCCGAGGGGTGTGGCCCAACAAGTGGCTGGCTCCTTGTACTTGGCCGGGAGAGAGCGGCCCCTCTCCGGTCTCCTTTTCTTTTGTGGTACCGGCGATTGCGACTGGTGCCTGCCCACAGCCTGTCCATGGGAGGAGCCATGACAGTGCCGAGAGTCTCAAGATGAGTTCTTTCTTGGCACTGGTTCCCCTGTAGATGGTGCTGGGGCGCTCCGCACCGAGGAGGTGATGCTAGATGCGGGATCCCCCAATCCACAGTCTGACTGGGGCCGGAGCGCAGCCTCCATAAAAAGGACTTTAAGACGTTGGTCTCTGTCTTTCAAAGTCCTAGGGCAAAACCCGCGACAGATCTTGCACCGCTCTTCCTGGTGGCTCTCCCCTAGGCACCTTAGGCACAAAGTGTGCGGGTCACTTTTAGGCATGCGCTTGCCACAGGTCTCGCAAATTTTAAAGCCCAGGGACTGCAGCATACCATGGCACCGAGTGCGTTGGGGGGAGGGGAACCCCAAAGAAAACTTAACGCTAACTAGATCTACACTACAAGTACTAATAACTAACACCAACGGTATCAAGAACTATATACAACGGATACTGTGAATGGCGCTTGCCAAGACAAGAGCTAAATGACATTCCAGCTAACCGTCACTGGCTGTAAGAAGGAACTGAGGGGCTGGCGGGTCAGCAGGGCTCTATATTGAGCGCCATGAAGGTGCGACTCAAGGGGGCGCCCAGGCTTACCTGACGGATGCTGCTAGGGGAAAAATCTTTCTGCTGTTATGCATGCGTGCCCGCACATACCTGATTGGAATTGACATAAACAAGCCCTCAAAGAAGAAGAAAGAGTTTAAGGACCAGAGCCTCAGGTAGTGTAAATTAACATAGTTCCACAAACTGCAGTAGAAGTAAGCCAATTCACACTAACCGGGAATTTGGCTTAGTGTCTAGATCAGGGGTGGGCAAATTTTTTGGCCTAAGGGCCACATTGGGGAATAGAAATTGTATGGCAGGCCATGAATGCTCACAAAATTGGGGTTGGGGTGTAGGAGGGGGTGAGGGCTCTGATTGGGGGTGCAGGCTCTGGAGTGGCGATGAGAGGTTTGAGGTGCAGGAGGGTGCTCCGGGCTGGGATTGAGGGGTTTGGAGACCATGAGGGGGATCAGAGCTGGGGCAGGCGACTGGGGCATGGGGAGAAGCTCAGGGGTGCAGGCTCCGAGTGGCACTTACCTCAAGTGGCTTCCAGAAGCAGTGCCATGTCCCTTCTCTGGCTCGTAGGCCCTCAGAGTGAGGCCATGGTGCGGCTTCTGGGAGCTGCGTGGTGTGGCCCCTGACCTGGCGCCCCGGTTGGAGTGCCGGAGCAAGGCTGAAACGCATGGTGCGGCCCCGACCCAGCTCCCCACGGGAGCTCATGGGCTGGCTTAAACCAGCTCGCAGGCAGGGCCGCAGTTTGCCCACCCCTGGTCTAGATCACTGCAGTGAATTGTTAGAAAAAGTGTAACTCATCTATACAAAAGTATTTCAGTATTGTTAACATGAACTTAAAATACATAAAATTCTCACCAACATACCTGTCCATGAACAGGAGAAACAGATCCTGGGGACACAGTACGAGTAAAAGCGGATTTTTTCTGCCATGTTGTGTTAACAGTTAGGCTTGAGAAAGGTACGTTTTGGTAATCAGTGTCTTCAGATGATCTACTTGGTGAAAGTGGTCTGCAAATTTAGCACAAGCACAATTTTTCTTAGAAAGTACATTAGCAAGACCTACTACTTCTTACATATGCAAAATGCATGTGCTGCCCAGTGCAACTCAGAAGATCAAAGTTTAACTCGCTGTATTATAGGTCTTCCTCATATAGTCACTATAATAAATTTTCTGCATTTAATTTACAGTAATCCATAATGCTATTACATAACATATTGTATTTTATCCAAAATTAGAATCGTCAATAAATAAACTTACTCTGGAGGAGCTGAGGTAGTAGACAAAAATACTGTAGGAGGAAGTAAGGCCCTTTTAGGAGATAAAGCTTTTTCACTTTCTGATATTTTTTCTACATAGTTGCATGGAAACCAGCCAAAATGACCTTGAAAGCTCCCATATAGCCAACCAGGCTCTCCCACGGTTTTCTCATCAACCTGGGGGGAAAAAGCAAACCAAAAATATGAGATAAAATATTTGCTGTCAGCACATGCTACAATTCTATGGATTTAACTGGAAAAGTTGTGATCATAAGGATCAGACCTCATCAACTGCATTGTCATCCCATTTAAAATTTCGTTTTAAAAAAAAAAACTAAGAATCCCATTGCCTAATAACATACTGTCCCAAGCTATATGACAAGGCTATTTGCTCTTATAAAGTGCGTAATTACTTTTTAAATGGGAAAAAGGATAAACTGCTGGTTTTGTATTATAATGCACCCTTAGGGACATATTTACAGTTTTATTTAAAGGCTAAAGAGGACATAACATGCCTCTGAAGTTAGTGGAGCTTGTTGGAAAGTTACTAGGATTACTATCATGGTTATCTGTGTTATAGTAAGACCTCAGAGCCAAACAACATCAGGATTCCATTGTGCTATGTATGGTAGAAACACAGAGTAAAAAAAAGGGGCTTCAAACAATTTTTTATATACATTATGTATCTTAGCCAGAAGAAACTTGAACAAATGTGTCCATCCAGTGATCACATCTTAAATTAGACACTATGAAGTTTTTTAATCAAAATATTTTATGAGTATCTGAAATTATCCAATAAATAGAGTTGCATATTTCTAAAAGCGGGTATCAAAAGTAAAAGAATGCTCAGCTAATTATATCTTGAAACTAACAGATACCTTTCTTACTTCCCTCTCTCATGCAAATATATAACTTAACACCATAAAACCAAAGTCTAATATTCAGAGATTTCAGAATACTGGATTAAATTGCTTTGTTAAGTAGAACTTGTTGGACAGCCTCCAAGCACTGCTGGGAGCTGATCGCACGATGGAGGGTTTGGCCGTGGTTCTGACTGACCAGGTCGGGATGGAGAGGAAACTATATGGGAAGTTGAATTGACAGAGCAAGGATATCTGAGAACCAACACTGCTTCATCCATGCTGGAGCAACAAGAATGAGCTTGGCCTGATCCACTTTGAGCTTGAGGATGACCTTGAGGAATGACCGAAATACATGGAAAGGAGTACAGAAGAGTTGACCGCCAGCTGCAGTGGAAGGTGTCAGAGAGGACTGAGGCCCTCGAGAGCAGAACAGTTGACACTTTGGGTTTTCCCTCGTCACAAATAGGTTCATTGCAGGGACATCCCATGTTGCAAAGATGACTTGGCAAACACTCTCCTTCAGGGACCATTCATGACTCAGGGAGAAAACCCTACTGCGAGTCCACGAGATGATTTTGAACCCCTGGAAAATGGAATGCTACCAGGGTGATGTCTCCCTCAATGCAAAAGTGCCACGGATTGATCACCTCCAGGCAGAGTAACCTGGAATGTGCCGCCCTTGTCTCCCTTTGCTTCTTCACGTAGTACATCACAGTAGCATTGTTGGTGAGTATGTGATGTGGTCTCGGAAGGCACAACATGCATTGTGGATGGCCGGAAGTTCCAACACACTGATATGGAGTAAGGCTTCCTGTTCCAACCACAGGCCCTGTAATGAGTCCAGATGCACTCCCCTCCCACCCACCCACAAGGGAAGTGCTAGTAACCACTGACTTAGTTGGAGAGGGCCAAACAAAGGGTATCCCTTGGCACGCAATGCGTGGGAACTCCCACCAGCACAAGGAATCCAGGACTGCTGGAAGAAGGCGAACTGACCTGTCCAGAGAATGCAGGGCAGGGCAGTAAACTGTCCTGAGCTGCATCTGAAGTGGGTGAGGGTACAACCTAGTGATGGACCACCTGTGTGCAAACAGACATTAGGCACAACAGGTTCAGATACACATGCACTGTCATGGAAGGCTGAGATTGCAGACTGAGGCAAAACTGCTGAATTGCCTGGAAGCAGTCGGTAGGTAGTAACACCTTCGACCTCCTGGAATCTAACAGGGCCCCAAGGAACTTGATTTTTTGAGTGGGAGCCAAGGTTGACTTTGCGGTGTTTAAAACGAGTGCCAACAGTCGAGCAAACTCAACATGGTGTCAATGTGGGTGAGAACCGCCCCTCTAGAGCTGCTCTTCGGCAACCAGTCATTAAGGTAGAGGAAGATGTGGAGTCCCTTCTTCCTGAGATATGCCATAACCACTGCCATGCATTTGGTGAAGACGTGGGGGGCAGAAGAGGGGAGAACTGTATACTGAACGTGCCGTTCTCTTACCACGAAACGCAGAAACTTCTTGTGGCTCAGCAGAATCACCACATGAAAGTAAGCATCCTGCAGGTCCAGAGCAGTGAACCAGTCATTCTGACACAGGACAGGAAGGATAGCCAATAGAGTGACCATGCGGGATCTCATGACTTGATGAATCTGTAGAGGCTGCAAAGGTTGAGAATGGTTCTCATCCTGCCCTTATATTTCAGTATCAACAAGCACCAGGAGAAAAGCTGTGACCCCAGTGTTCCAGTGCTCCCAACTACAAATACAGCTCAATCAGCAGTATCTCGTGAGAGGGGTCTCTATAGAGGGATGGAGAAGAGGGATGGAGAAGTGGGATGGGAAGGGGGCGTGGAGAGGAACTGGACTGCGTAGCCAGATCTGACAGTGTCTAGAACCTAGCTGTCAGAGGTAATCGAGATCCAAGCATTGTAAAAGTGGGCCAACCTGTCCCCAAAGGGATGGGGGGGACCGAAGGGATGGAGTAATGACTGGACCACTGCTCAGGACAAAGGACACAAAATGGGTGCTTAGCCTGTGCTGATGGAGATCATGTGGACTGTCTGAAGCCCAAGCCCGACTGCTTCCTATTGTGGAGCCGTTCCTCTTTCTAGAGTAGTCCTGCTGTTTCAGGGGGAAAGGCTGCACAAAGGAATGCTGCGGGTGATATTGTTGCTCCTGCTGCGCACCATTGTGGCGCCTTTGCGTGGACAGCATGTACACTTCCAAGGACTGGAAGATAGCCCTGGAATCCTTGAAGGAGTGGAAAGTGCCTTTAGTCTTGTCCGAGAACAAGACTTAGCCATCAAAGGGCAAGTCCTCAATGGCTTGCTGGATGTCCAGAGTGATCCCAGAGTTTTGCAACCAGGAAGCTTCCTTCATAGTTACTGCCGAGGCCATGACCCTGGCCACAGTGTCTGCAATGTCAAAGATGGACTGCAGGAACCATTTTGGCCCCCAAGCAGCATTCCGCAATGAATCATAGAATCATAGAATATCAGGGTTGGAAGGGACCTCAGGAGGTCATCTAGTCCAACCCCCTGCTCAAAGCAGGACCAATCCCCAACTAAATCATCCCAGCCAGGGCTTTGTCAAGCCTGACCTTAAAAACCTCTAAGGAAGGAGACTCCACCACCTCCCTAGGTAACGCATTCCAGTGTTTCACCACCCTCCTAGTGAAATAGTGTTTCCTAATATCCAACCTGGACCTCCCGCACTGCAACTTGAGACCATTGCTCCTTGTTCTGTCATCTGCCACCACTGAGAACAGCCGAGCTCCATCCTCTTTGGAACCCCCCTTCAGGTAGTTGAAGGCTGCTATCAAATCCCCCCTCATTCTTCTCTTCTGGAGACTAAACAATCCCAGTTCCCTCAGCCTCTCCTCATAAGTCATGTGCTCCAGACCCCTAATCATTTTTGTTGCCCTCTGCTGGACTCTTTCCAATTTTTCCACATCCTTCTTGTAGTGTGGGGCCCAAAACTGGACACAGTATTCCAGAGGAGGCCTCACCAATGTCGAATAAAGGGGAACGATCATGTTCCTCGATCTGCTGGCAATGCCCCTACTTATACAGCCCAAAATGCCGCTAGCCTTCTTGGCAACAAGAGCACACTGTTGACTCATATCCAGCTCCTCGTCCACTGTGACCCCTAGGTCCTTTTTTGCAGAACTGATACCTAGCCATTCGGTCCCTAGTCTGTAGCAGTGCATGGGATTCTTCTGTCTTAAGTGCAGGACTCTGCACTTGTCCTTGTTGAACCTCATCAGGTTTTTTTGGGCCCAATCCTCTAATTTGTCTAGGTCCCTCTGTATCCGATTCCTACCCTCTAGTGTATCTACCACGCCTCCTAGTTTAGTGTCATCTGCAAACTTGCTGAGAGTGCAGTCCACACCATCCTCCAGATCATTAATAAAGATATTAAACAAAACCGGCCCCAGGACCGACCCTTGGGGCACTCCGCTTGAAACCGGCTGCCAACTAGACATGGAGCCATTGATCACTACCCGTTGAGCCCGACGATCTAGCCAGCTTTCTATCCACTTTACAGTCCATTCATCCAGCCCATACTTCTTTAACTTGGCGGCAAGAATACTGTGGGAGACTGTATCAAAAGCTTTGCTAAAGTCAAGGAATAACACATCCACTGCTTTCCCCTCATCCACAGAGCCAGTTATCTCATCATAGAAGGCAATTAGGTTAGTCAGGCACGACTTCCCCTTCGTGAATCCATGCTGACTGTTCCTGATCACTTTCCTCTCCTCTAAATGTTTCATAACTGATTCCTTGAGGACCTGCTCCATGATTTTTCCAGGGACTGAGGTGAGGCTGACTGGCCTGTAGTTCCCCGGATCCCCCTCCTTCCCTTTTTTAAAGATGGGCACTACATTAGCCTTTTTCCAGTCATCTGGGACCTCCCCCGATCGCCATGAGTTTTCAAAAATAATGGCTAATGGCTCTGCAATCTCATCCGCCAACTCCTTTAGCACCCTCGGATGCAGCGCATCTGGCCCCATGGACTTGTGCACGTCCAGTTTTTCTAAATAGTCTCGAACCACTTCTTTCTCCACAGAGGGTTGGTCACCTTCTCCCCATATTGTGCTGCCCAATGCAGCAGTCTGGGAGCTGACCTTGTTTGTGAAGACAGAGGCAAAAAAAGCATTGAGTACATTAGCTTTTTCCACATCCTCGGTCACTAGGTTGCCTCCCTCATTCAGTAAGGGGCCCATACTTTCCTTGACTTTCTTCTTGTTGCTAACATACCTGAAGAAACCCTTCTTGTTACTCTCAACATCTCTTGCTAGTTGCAACTCCAAGTGTGATTTGGCCTTCCTGATTTCACTCCTGCATGCCTGAGCAATATTTTTATACTCCTCCCTAGTCATTTGTCCAATCTTCCACTTCTTGTAAGCTTCTTTTTTGCTCAGAACTCCTCACACAAGACCTCGGGCAGCTGGTCCTCAAATTTAGCCATGGCTGACCAACTGCGAAAATCATATTTGGCCACCAAACTTTGTTCATTTGTGATCTTAAACTGTAAGGACGATGAGGTATAGAACTTCCTGCTCAGAACATCTAATTGCTTGGAGTCTCTGTCCTTGGGGGTAGACTTGAACCAACCCTCCTGGGGCGTTGTTTACCGCTGTTACGTCCAGGGAATTCGGGGCCAGGTGGGAAAAGAACCCCTCAAATCCATCCATGGGAACAAAGAAGCGCTTTTCCATGCACTTAGCCCCTGGCGATCCCAAGGCTGATGTACTCCACAGGGCTCTCACTGACTCAAGGATCGCATCACTGACCAGGATGGCCACTCCCTCAGGGAGTGTGTGTGTGTTCTCTTGGAGGAACTCTGCCTGGATGCCCAATGATGCAGGTATATGGCATAAGAAGTCCTGGTACACCTTAAAGTTGTCCAGAATAGAAGGTGAGGATGAACCATTTAGCATGGCATTGTCCGGCGACAAGGTCTCAGCTGAGCCAAAACTGGCTTTCACTCCTGGGAAGATGTACCCAGGAGAGAGCAGACTGATGCTTGGGCTTGCAGTTGATCTGAAGCCACCGTCGACCATGCAAGTGACTTTGGCTTTGAATGTGATGAAAAGCGGGATCTCTGCTAATAAGGAACCTCCCACTGAGTCCAAGGTCACTGATACAGGTACAGCACTGGTGGCCAGTAGAGCCCAGGCCAGAGACCTCCTTCCCAGCCATGGGGTACCCGCCAACCCTGGGAGCCATACTGTTCCATTGGCGGCCCCTGAGGTTCATCAGGTGATGTGGAGTGGAGGATGATGACTCTGACTAGGAATGAGAGCCCCAAAATCTCAGCAGTATGGGTGGAATGATGCCCAAGGGAGTCAATAGGCGGTCCAATTAATTTGTCGCCCAGAACCAAGTTGGAACTGGTATCCCCGATGAACATGGTCCTGTCTGTACTGAGCATGCTGGTGCCACAGGCAGCGTTGGTCTTGGTGCAAACAGTCGTCCGAAAGTGCCCAATTGCGTCAATGTCAATGGTTGCAGCGTCAAATGCTGTGGGACCAGAAAGGGTCTGGGTGCCAAGGTCCCCTGCACCATTTCCAGTACTGGCTCCATCCCCACCACAGTGAGGAGTGTGTCTGTACACGGTGCCAACAGACACGAAGGTTCAGTGTCTCACTCCATCAGAGAGGCCAGGATTGGCACAGCCCTGGGAAAGTCCTGGACCAACAGTGAGGTTGGGAGCGAAAGGCAGAGGAGGTATGTGGTTTCCTGGTAGACTGACGACATGGACGCAGTCAGTACTGGCATCTCCCTTGTCGGTACCTGACTCAATGGACACCCAAAGGCTGGAACCAGAATCAATAGTACAGGGTTTCTGTCCTTCCCACTCAGTAGTAGGGAAGGGTCAGACGTACCCACACCATCCCACGTGCCAGAACTGGTCCTATGCCAGTCTGTGTTGTTCCTGGGGGAAACAGAAGTGTCGCTCTGTGACCTGGAGAAGTCTCAATTGGTCTTATGAGACCTCTTCCTCTGTGCCGACAATGGAGAACGGCTCCTCTGCCTCTTCAGCAAGGCACCTGCCCCAGAACAAGAGGTGGCAGCACTCTCCAAGCCTGAGGGCAATCTTTGACCTGAGGAGGGCCTTGGTACCAGATCAGGCCACATGGCCTGTTCAAGCAGGTGCTACTTGAGACAAAGATCCTGCACCAACTAAGTCCTCTTTTTAAATGATACACACTCTTTAAGGTGGGCCTTGCCGAGGCAAAGCAAGCACTGAGTGTGGGGGGTCGCCTCTCAACAGGAAGGACAGTGTTTAAACTAGGCTAAGACTAAATGTCAGGTTGTGAGACTACAACCGCACAAACCTCTGACTCCAGCCACAGGCAGTGAGAAAGAGCTGAGGGGGTTGGAGCAGTGCTGCCTCATACAGCCAAGGGAGGGGCCACAGCCATGAGGTGCGAGAGCCGCCCCTCTATGGGGACTGCTAGCCAAAAGTCTCTGGCTCCAGTGTGCTGGGCACACACACACACCACATCTGCATCTACTCGAAGAAGAACCAGGCAGATAACGTAACAGAGAACACTATTCAGATATTTAATTATTTGGGAGAAACCCTCAAACCTATTCAAACCAGGTAGGTCAGGTATTTAATAATTCTAGCACCACAAATAATCTTGTTTTATATACTTTTATCTATGACAATGTTTACTATGTTCGCATTACTACAGGCAATTTTCTTTGCAGTCTTATATGCATACCTGCAAAATGTTGCACTAGAGATGGGAGAGCAGTGATTATTTAGCTTATTCTTGTTATTCATTTCATAAAGTTTATAACAGCAATAATGATTTCCAAGTTGACCATTTCATAGTAGTCAGTACCAGTCCTTGGCCCTCGACTTCTCTATAACACTTCAGTCCTAGAGGTGCATATTGCTTAAATCAATCCCACTACCCCCCCCTAAAAAGAAGCAATTAGTGTAAATTTGAACAGATCTAAAATGTGTTTAAAAAAAAAAAAAACATTAATTTTGATGAAGACATATGTCAATGATTCTTCTGGTTAGTTTAGCATGAACTACCAGTCTTACCTGAATTACATCCTCAGAATTAAAACTCATCTCATCATTATTCCTTGCTTCGAATGAGTATAAAGCTCTGTAATTCACCAAGCCAGCTGAATTCCTAGATTCTGAGGCACTAACTACATTACCTGAAAGAAGAAAAAGTATTAGTGGTATTTATTATTTTGGTATTTAAGTAGTGCCAAGAGGCCCCAAGCTTGTTCAGGACCCCACTGTGCTAGGCACTATACACTGATATAACAAAAGGATGGTCTCTGCCCTAAAGACCTTACAGTCTAAGTGAATGGTGAGAGATAACTAGGTACAACAAACAGATGGAAGGAGCAGAACATCACCCAGACTATTATGATTAACGTAATAAACAGGAGTAGCAGTGGACACAGATCTGCTTAGTCAAAATATGAAGTCTTTGTCTTCCTTCCCATCTCTTCTTGTTCAATATCTTCTCCAGAATCAGTGTTTTAATTTTTCTTTCATTTATGTATAGAAGTTTTACATTTCCTTCAAATTGATTAGAAAAGGCTACCTCAACAATGAGTGGCCTGCAACCCAGGTGACATTCTTGTCAAGGAGAAATTTAAAAGCCCAGAACAGCAAAATATTACATATTTCTATTTGATATAGTCTCAGTCTCTACATTTCTCTAAGTCTATAAGTAATACTACTAAACCAGCCACACTAAAGCCATAACAATGGTTAACAATTTGCAAAAAATGTATTATATAATTCTGCTTCCACTAAGTCAATAGTAAAACTACCATCAAGTTAAATGGGAACAGAATTAAGCTAACACTAAGCATTTTTCAATATCCTATCCATAATGCCATGCTGACCTCAGTTTTGACCACCATCTAGTAACTGAGGTTATGATACCTATATAAGTGTTAATCAATGAACCAATGTTACTTTAAGGCTGTACTCATTCTCATTACTGGATTCTTACCTGTTCATTGACTACCAAAAATTGTTTTAAAAGAAATTATGAACATCTCATGCCACAACATGTGGTGAGTATTCTGTTGCATAGACAAAGTGCAGTAAAGCCAAAACGTTACTGCTCCAAGTGTCCAGGATTTGTTAACTGAAAGGATTGAAACATTTGTGGTCAGATCCAATGTTGGTGTAAACTGTTATAGCTCAATTGACGTCAATAGATTTACACCAACTATGGATATGGGCCATGGTCTCCAACATCAATTTTTAAACACATAACCTACAATACTGTCATTCTACAATAAAATGTCTAAATATGAAGTAACAATAGTCATTCAAGACAACAAGGAACATTTTTAACAAAAAATAAATCAATAGATGAAGTTTACCTTCACTTCTCCACGTAGGCTTAAGATTTCTACCCTCAGTCTGTTTCAACAAGTCTGCAAATTTCTCATTTAAGTTTAATTTTGAAGTGTGTTTCTCTGACTCTTGCAGGTTGGCTGTATCTTTTCTTCTCTTCTCTTCTTCATGCTGTTTACGCCTCTCCTCAGCTTCTTTTGCAATTTGTTCTTGCTTCCTCTTGTCTTCTTCCAGTTGTCTCTGCCTTTGTTGTTCTGTTTCTCTCTGAATCTCAGCTAGCTTGTTCCTCTCCTCCTCATGTTTCTCCTCAGTCAGTTTTTGCAACTGGAACTCCCTCTCTCTCACTTGGGCAGCTGCCTCCTCAGCTTTTTGTTTTTCTTCCTGAATTTTTTCCTTTATTCGCTCTTCCTGTAATCGCTTTTTTTTCTCCTCCTCTTCCTTTCGGACATTTTCCTGCCATAGGTTCTCCTTCCCCTGTTTTGCTTTCCTTAATGAAAAGGGAAAAATAAATAAATAAGTGAGAAAGTGTTTATGGGATTAACCACAGTTAGTGACCTGGGAGTCACTGAAGCCACACGCAAGGCTCGGGTGGCAGAGCCATGGCTAGATTTTACACCAGGTGGCCCTAAATGTAAAGTACCACCCCCTCCACACTCTAGAGTACAGTGAGGAAATACTGGTTGACTAACCATAACAACAATATTGTGATGAACTCAAGGTCCCCACCTCGAGAGGAGAGAGAGCAAATCCCTGCTCAGTCACCAAACCCAGAGTGCAGAGAAGAACTGACACTTGACAGCAATCTCCTTCCGTTCAACAGCCACATCTCACTTGTGTCTAAAAACAAATGCCAAAAATCCTTCAAAGTGCCCGCACCTTTAGCACTTCAGAGACAATGGTTTGGGATGGTGCTGGGGTATTCGTTTGCGGTTATTAGCATGTGCCAAAAATAATATTTATTTAATCAGCCTCAGCACTATCCTCCTCTTTTTCTTCTCCTCTAGCATTCTCTTTTGCTCTCTGTTCCCCAGTCTCCATATGCCACCTCTGTCATCCACAGCAGGATCTCTCCCTCCTCTGTTTGGTTTCCCCTTCAATTTCTGTTACCCCTTTACTGCAGGCCAAAAACTCCTGGGATAGGTACCATGTCTTCTCACACGTGCATACAATCCAGCATATTTTAGGCACTAATAAAATACAAATAAGAAAGACTTATGGTCTGAAAACACTGTTCCTTGACCTTTCATGCCTGAGAGCTACTTCTTCAGTGCCTCCACGACCAAAGCTGCTCAACTTGATGTGCAAAGGCAAAGCAGAAAATGGAGCATTAATCTATCAATGGTATTTCTGGGGTGCCCATCATTTCAATATCCAAATCCCACATATGAAAAATGAAAAGTTGTTCAGAGATGGCCATAAAAGACTTTGGTCTTTACCAATACCTGATTTGGCAAATTTTGCTTATTACTTTTTGTTGTTGTAATTCCTGGTCTTCAGTTATTGTGGGAATTTATTGCAGCATTTATATTCTCTTCAGTCCACAGTCTTCAGTGTAGTATCTGGGAATCTGGCAGTATTCACTGAAAATGGCCAGGTTTGGCTCAGTCTTATCTCCATTTAAATCAGGGACTATTATCTTGACACCATCAAATTAGGCCTGAATAAAGACTGGGCATGGATGGGTCACTACAGAAACTAATTTCCCCATACTACTGTTACTCACACCTTCTTGTCAACTGTTTGAAATGGGCCACACTGATTACATTGCCCTCATTACCACTACAAAAGTGATTTTTCCTCCCTTGGTATTCTACTGTTGAAAATAGCCCACTTCAACTTTAATTGAATTGTCTCGTTAGCAGTGACTCCCCACTTGGTAAGGCAACTCCCATCTTTTCATGTACTGTGTATATATACCTGTCTACTGTATTTTCCACTCCATGCATCTGATGAAGTGGGGGTTAGCCCACGAAAGCTTATGCCCAAATAAATTTGTTAGTCTCTAAGGTGCCACAAGTACTCCTCGCTGTTTTTGCTATTATCTTGAAGTGTCTCAGCCAATAACTTAGCTCCAATGATACTCTCCCCCCACACACTTTTTTTTGGGGGGGGGGGGGGAAAGGGCGGTGGGGGGGGGGAAACGAAGGGTGTCAGCAATCTGTCAGCCAACCAGTAACTAAACCACACGGGGCTGTACTCATACAGGGTTAGATTATCAAAAGTGCTCAGCATCCACAATTGAGGCCAGATTTTCAGACGATCTCAGGTCCCATTTAGGCAGCTAAATTTTCACATGCACTCAGTGCCTCAGCTCTTTTGAAAATCTGGTGCCAAAGTCCAAACCTTAAATTGTAGTAAACAGGAAGCCAGTGCAGTTCCTGGAAAACAGTCCTCCATTCTAGTCTCATCTACATGAGTATAAATTCACTGACAACAGTTATACCAGCATAACCCCAGTGAAGAGTGAGTAGAGTATTTGGTATGAATATGCTCCCCCTACATGTAAGCCTCTGAACAGGTGGGCAGACACATTTTGCACCAGCTGTAGCCTCACATAAAGCTCATTATCGTAATCCAGTGTAAACATCACAAAGGCATACAGTATCGGTGTTTTATGCTTTTCAACCACATTACCTTGCAGCCTCATCCTCCAGTCGCTTTTTCTGTGCAAGCTCAGCTCTTTTTCTTTCTACAGCTCTTATTTTCTCTTGTTTGATCCTCTGAAGTTGCTCAAGGGCTAAGTGCTGTGTGTTGTAGCTTTCTCTCAGTTCCTAATGAGGAAACACAATGAAATATATCAAAGGACTGACAAGCAAATCCATTTTTCTAGGAAAGTAACTAGGCGTTTTAATGCTTTGTGATCCAAGTTTTAATACAAATGGACAGGACAATCTTAAGTTAATAATGGATGCTGAAGCTCATTGGAAAGAAAGAGTTGAACAGGAGCATATAAAAATAGCTGGCAGATCTGCAAACTCTTATGCCGCTTATACTTGCAAAGTGCATCGTCTAGTCATTCAAGTGTTAGAGACTGCAAATATGATGGAGGGAAAAAGAGTGGGAATTTTAAATTAAGTACTTAAACACTGGGTCATCTAAGGATTAGAAGTACAGTGAAGTGTGTCTTAAAATGATCTCTAAACAGTTGCCTGGTGGAGATAGCCCACAGAATCCTTTCTACCAACACTACAAAAAGAAGGATTCTGCAGGGACTCCTCCTGAAGGTCGAAACAACAGACTGGACTTCTACATACATTGCTTCCGCCGACGTGCACGGGCTGAAATTGTGGAAAAGCAGCATCACTTGCCCCATAACCTCAGCCGTGCTGAACACGATGCCATCAGCCGCCTCAGGAACAACTCTGACATCATAATCAAAAAGGCTGACAAAGGAGGTGCTGTCGTCATCATGAATAAGTTGGAATATGAACAAGAGGCTACTAGGCAGCTATCTAGCTCCACATTCTACAGGCCGTTATCCTCTGATCCCACTGAGAATTACCAAAAGAAACTACTCCATCTGCTCAAGAAATTCCCTGAAAAAGCACAGGAACAGATCTGTACAGACACATGCCTAGAACCCTGACCAGCAGTATTTTATTTGCTACCCAAGATCCATAAACCTGGAAATCCTGGACGCCCCATCATCTCAGGCACCCTAACAGCAGGATTGTCTGGCTATGTGGACTCTCTCCTCAGGCCCTAAGCTACCAGTACTCCCAGCTATCTTCGAGACACCACTGACTTCCTGAGGAAAGTACAATCCATCGGTGATCTTCCAGAAAACACCATCCTGGCCACTATGGATGTAGAAGCCCTCTACACTAACATTCCACACAAAGATGGACTACAAGCTATCAGGAACAGTATCCCCAATAATGTCACGGCAAACCTAGTGGCTGAACTTTGTGACTTTGTCCTCATCCACAACTATTTCACATTTGGGGACAATATATACATTCAAGTCAGCGGCACTGCTATGGGTACCCGCATGGCCTCACAGTATGCCAACATTTTTATGGCTGACTTAGAACAACGCTTCCTTAGCTCTCGTCCCCTAACGCCCCTACTCTTCTTGCGCCATGGAAAAGAAGCCCTTGAGGAATTCCACCATGATTTCAACAATTTCCATCCCACCATCAACCTCAGCCTAGACCAATCCACACAAGTGGTCCATTTCCTGGACACTACTGTGCTAATAAGTGATGGTCACATAAACACCACCCTCTACTGGAAACCTACTGACTGCTATACTTACCTACATGCCTCCAGGACACACTACACGATCCACTGTCTACAGCCAACCTCTAAGATATAATCGTATTTGCTCCAATCCCTCAGACAGAAATAAACACCTACAAGATCTCTATCAAGCATTCTTAAAACTACAATACCCACCTGCTGAAGTGAAAAAACAGATTGACAGAGCCAGAAGAGTACCCAGAAGTCACCTACTACAGGACAGGCCCAACAAAGAAAATAACAGAACACCACTAGCCGCCACCTTCAGCCCCCAACTAAAACCTCTCCAGCGCATCATCGAAGATCTACAACCTATCCTGAAAGATGATCCCTCACTCTCACAGATCTTGGGAGACAGACCAGTCCTCACTTACAGACAGCCCCCAAACCTGAAGCAAATATTCACCAGCAACCACACACCACACAACAAAAACACTAACCCAGGAACCTATCCCTGCAACAAAGCCCGATGCCAACTCTGTCCACATATTTATTCAAATGACACCATCATAGGACCTAATCATATTAGCCACGCCATCAGGGGCTCGTTCACCTGCACATCTACCAATGTGATACATGCCATCATGTGCCAGCAATGCCCTTCTGCCATGTACATTGGCCAAACCAGACAGTCTCTATGCAAAAGAATAAATGGACACAAATCTGACATCAGGAATCATAACATTCAAAAACCAGTAGGAGAACACTTCAACCTCTCTGGTCACTCAGTAACAGACGTAAAGGTGGCAATTTTGCAACAGAAAAGCTTCAAAAACAGACTCCAACGAGAAACGGCTGAGCTTGAATTAATATGCAAACTAGATACCATTAACTTGGGTTTGAATAGAGACTGGGAGTGGCTGGGTCATTACACATATTGAATCTATTTCCCCATGTTAAGTATCCTCACACCTTCTTGTCAACTGTCTAAAATGGGCCATCTTGATTATGACTACAAAAGTTTTTTTTCCTCCTGCTGATAATAGCTCATCTTAATTAATTAGCCTCTTACAGTTGGGATGGCTACTTCCACTTTACCATGTTCTCTGTATGTATATGTATCTTCTTCCTATATGTTCCATTCTATACATCTGATGAAGTGGGCTGTAGCCCACGAAAGCTTATGCTCAAATAAATTTGTTAGTCTCTAAGGTGCCACAAGTACTCCTGTTCTTTTTTTAAACTACAAGTAACACAAAACAGTATTGGAAATTTTGGGTATACATCACTTAAGATGGAGGCTTCCCTTCACTATGCTTTAGTATTTCCTTTATTACCCACTACTTAATTTAACAGAAGGTCACTACAAAAAGAAGAAAAATACATACAAAAATCTGCTAATTATGGGTGAAATATATAATCTTTTCTATAATTATGACTGAAAGAACTTTTTTTTAAATAACAAATAAATCCAATAACTAAGACATAACATAGTCATGTGTAAAGTAAAGTTCAGACCACAGCATTTCCTCTAACTAGGCTCAGACCAAAGGCTGAAATAATTGGCATGGAGCTTTGGATAACAGGCCCAAATTGGAATCTGATGCACTGGTGAAAATAATGCAATAGTTTTATCACTGTTGGAAACCATAAACACCCAGATATTAGCTTCTGGCTACATAAGGCGGTATGTCTTTTAAAGCTTTTAACAGTATTTTGTTTAAAATGTAACACATTCCCATTCCCTCACTTTCTAATTCCCTCATGTCTTTTTATAATGAATTTTTCCACACCAGAGCATTTAAAATTGCTTGATTAAATTTACAAAAAGAAACACATCAGCAATAATTATCTAGTATATACTTTAATAGGTCATTAATATATTTGTAGGGCACTACAATTAATCTTTTTTAAGAATCACATTGTATTAGATACACATACTGATGAATAGGTGGAACATGGCCTTTCCTATCAGATTATTTATCAAAAGAGAGTAATTAGGAATGGTGGATTCCCATTGCAAAATCTGACACATTTCCTAAGAAGTCTTATTGTCAATGTAATGTAATTAATAAGAAAAAGATAATACAATAAAACCTCCATTGCACAGTGAGTTTCTGCAGCAACAAACTAATCCTCATTACCTATATTATTCAATAGAATTGCACTGACATAGGTGGGGAACAGTTTTTCTTCACATTTTAAACAGAGTTTGAGGATCACTGTGAAAAATAGTATCATTTGGTTCCAAAATTGAATGGTCCATTAAATAATTCAGAGAGTAAATCACAAAGAAAGGGGAGGATATGAAATTTAAAAATGGATGGTTGGCTGAAATACAATAAGCAATTGAGCTCTGTGACCACAGCATAGAATTTCCATTGTGTTAAGGAGAAGAGGTATGAAAGCTGTAGTGCTAAACTAAAGCTGGTGGTTTCGCAGCATCGTATTACAGAATTATGCAGGTTAACCTTAGGGTTGCCAGGTGTCCAGTTTTTGACCGTAACGCCCAGTCGAAAAGGGACCCTGACAGCTCTGGTCAGCACCACTGACTGGGCTGTTAAAAGTCTTATCAGCGGCGCAGCAGGGCTAAGGCAGGCTCCCTGCCTGCCCTGGCTCCATGCGGCTCCTGGAAGCGGCCAGCATGTCCCTGGGGCCCTTAGGTGCAGGGGCGATCAGAGAGACTCTGGGCGCTGCCCCTACCCTGAGCGCCGACTCTGCAGCTCCCATTGGTCAGGAACCGCGGCCAATGGGAGCTGCAGGGGCAGTGCTTGCAGGCGTGGGCAGCGTGCAGAGCCCCCTGGCCCCTTCGCTTACGAGCTGGACATGCTGGCTGCTTCCGGAAGCCACCTGAGGTAAGTACCACCCGACCGGAGCCTGCACCCCGAGCCCCCTCCCACACACCAACCCCAGCCCTGAGCCCCCTCCCAAACTCCTTCCCAGAGCCCACACCCCTTCCCATACCCCAACCCCATGATCCAGCCTGGAGCACTCTCCTGCACCCCAAACCCCTCATTCCCAGGCCCACCTCAGAGCCTGCACCCCTAGCTGGAGCCCTCACCCCCTGCCCCATCTCTGAACCCCCTCCTGCATCCAAACCCCCTCCCGGAGCCCACACCCCAACTCCCTGGCCCAGCCCTCAGCCCCCTCCCACACTCCTAACCCCTCGGTCCCAGCCCAGAGCCCCCTCCTGCACCCCAAACCCCTCATCCCCGGCCCCACACCAGATCCCTCACCCCCAGCCGGAGCCCTCGTCCCCCCTGCACCCCAATCCCCCCAATCCCTGCCCTGAGTCCCCTCCCACACCCCAAACCCCTCATCCCCGGCCTTACCCCAGGGCCTGCACCCCCAGCCAGAGCCCTCACCCTCACCCCAAACCCCTGCCCCAGCCTGGCGAAAATGGGTGAGGGTGGGCGAGAGTGAGTGAGGCAGGAAGCGGGGTTGGAATGAGCGGGGCGGGGCCTTGGAGAAGGGGCAGGGCAAGAGTGTTCGTTTTTCTGCAATCAGGAAGTTGGCTACCCTAGTTAACCTGGGCACTGATGCAATTTCAGGACTCTTCTGAACCCAGACCAAATAAATCACGGAATTGACAGTGTGTGTGTGTGTGTGTGGGTGTGTGTGTGTGTGTGAGTGAGTGTGTGTGTGTGTGTGTGTGTGAGTGAGTGAGTGAGTGAGTGAGAGAGTGAGAGAGAGAGAGAGAGAGAGAGAGAGAAGGGGTGCGTGTGTGTGTAGATAGGTGAGTGAGTGTCTGTGTGTGTGAGAGAGAGGCAAATGCATAGGAAGAAACTGTAAATGTTTCTATCAAAAAGGAAAGACTTTTTTGGTGAATATTACCTTACCTGAAAAGAAAAAACAGTACCTAGGTAATAAAGCTAATTGGATCTGTTAATATATTAGTACATTAACAAACAAGATACACATCAGTATTTTCTGGCATTGCTTTATAAGCAAGTAAGTTTAAGCCGTTAGATAGCAGAAGGATTTAAAAGCAAGCAGAAAAGAAAAGAATATTCATTCTGTTTTTGAAAAGTTTTATTTTTAAATAAAGATTTTCAGCTAATTGCTAAAGAGATAATACACCCAAAAAGAAAGGGAAAACAGAAAAACTGTGAAATAATTAAAAGCAAAAGAGCCAAAGATTAGAAAATAACCTTAAGTAAGAGGAAGAGGTTGTTGAGACAGCTTAGCAGAGACAAAAGGCACTGAAGAACAGAATCATCCATATTCTCACACTGTAAGATAAGGCAGATAAAAAGCCAATTAAACTTTATAATGATTTAAAAAATATATTGTAGGGAAGACTACATTAACCAGCAAGCCATGCAGCACACATGTGATTAAATGCAAGCACCAATATTGTGGGTGATGTTTTCTTTATTAAAAAAAAAAAGTTCTGAGAGTTTTTTCCCTTAAGCTCTCTTCAACAGATGCAGTTTGGTTCTTCCTCTAGCCAGGGAAATCATACAATTTATTCTAAAATTCACATCAATGCCACTATGAATAAGCCAGCAAACAGAGCAGAGTGACAACACCCTCGTCAGAAAGTTGCATTCATCTGTCAGATAAACTGACAATATATAAATCACACAGCCTCCTCCAATTACCCTCTGCACATTCTCTCTCCTAGTTAAAGGAATACAAGCATCCATGTGTATTGCCAAAAGTGAATATCCCATGTGCTGTGCTGGTAGATTTTGTATTTTTTTCCAATAAAAATTAAGCAATTAGGATACTCCATTTACAATCTGCAAAATGGTAGCCATACAACCTTACTGCCATAGAGACAGAACCTGCAAGGTGCTCAGCACCTTCAACTCAAGTTCCCTCTAAGCTCTGCTAAGTTCCACTCAGGGCTCTGGCAGGGAGAGGCGCACCTCCCTGGGCCCCAACCCATCCCGGCCCAACAATACTGGATTTATAATGGCGGAAGGCCCACACTCAGCAGGGGTCCCGCCGGCCCGGCACTCCACTTCACTTGCACTGTGGCCAGGCAGTCGCAGCACTGGCTCCTCTCCGGCCCTTTCCCTGCACTCCTCTAGGCCCTCCGGCCCAGGGCTTCTCCTCCGCCCAGCCCACTCACTCCTCTCAGCTGGCCAGCTGAGAGCTCTTCTCTCCGCCCCTGCCCTCCATCACCAGGCAGCAGGAGCAGAGGAGCGGAGCGGAAAGGAGCCCACAGCTGCTGCTGCTCCTCTGGGCTGCCGGTGACAGATGCTCCCCTGGGGAGCCCAAAGCTGCGGACCATTACCAGTGGCCCGGACTGCGGACCCACCAAGCCTGTCCCCGACTTGCCGTGGCCGGGAGAGAGGTGCCCCCTCTCTTGGCTCCAACCCAGCCCAGCCCTGGACCTGCCGCGACAGGAAGAGGCGCCTCTCCTCCGCCAGCCCAGGTGCTGCAGCAGGGGGAGAGAACTGGGTGGAGTTCTCTCTCCTTGCCGTAGCCCCGGGACAGCCTGCACCCCAAACCCTTCATCCCCAACCCAGAGCCTGCACCTCTAGCCAGAGCCCTCACCTTCCCACACACACATCCCAACCTTCTGCCCCAGCCTTGAGTCCCTCATCCTCAGCCCCACTCTAGAGCATGCACCCCCAGCTGGAGCCCTCATCCCACCTGCACCCCAGCCCTCTGCCCCAGCCCTGAGCCCCCGCCCACACTCCGAACCCCTCGGCCCCACCCCCACTCCGAACCCCTCGGCCCCACCCCCACCACATGAATTTCGTTACGTGCACCAATATGAACTTCGTTACACACATCACCCCCATATTGGTGCACATAACAAAATTCATTCTGCACATGCGTTGGAAAAAATTAGAGGGAACACGGCCCTCAACTCTCATTTACTTTATGTATTTTAGGACCTGTGTTGAGTAAGGCCTGATCTAGACTGGGGGGGGGGGGGGGGAGGAGAGGGGTGGTGAGCTAAGTCAGTCTAAATTACGCAACTTCAGCTACGAAAATAGCATAGCTGAAGTCAACGTACTTAGAGCTATTTACCGCGGTGTCTTCGCTGCGGTATGTCAACTGCTGACACTCCCCCATTGACTCCACCTATGCTTCTCGCTCCGGTGGAGTACCGGAGTCGACGGGGAGAGCGCTCAACGGTCAATTTATCGCATCTTCACTAGACGCGATAAATTGACCCCCACTGGGTGAGTGAGCAATGAGTATGCGCTTGAAAGGCATTGTAACATGATGAATGCAGAGGCGTGGTAAGCAAGAGGGAGGGAGTGTTAATATCTAATTACACAAATGATAGTTTTGAATTAGTTTCTAATTGCACATTTGCTAGAAGATATTTGGCAATGCTGATTTTGATATTATAAAATTGGCAGAGACTTTCAGAAAAGGCATGGCATAGGGGGACAGCAAATAAAAGTTTGGTGACTGGATGAGGAGGAAAACACTGCTTATTACTAAAGACAATATATTTGCAGACTGCGTGTACCTTGAGCTGATTGTTAAAGGTATCCATTTCAGAGAGTTTGGAAGCAGTTTCCTTTTCTAGGGCATTTAATTGCTCCCGAAGTCTTTGGCATAATTCTTCCTTTTCTAGGAACTTCTTGTTCACTGAACTGATTCCTGTATCTGCATAAGAAAGATCAAGTACTCTTACAATGATTTCTATTTGTGTTATCATGCTCTTCAATAACCATTTAAAAAAAATTTACATTCACTCCCACTTCAGAAACCACTTGCTTATACCACTTCTTGTGGTACGTTCTCATACAGCTTCTAGCACAATTGGGCCTTGATTCCTGATTGAGGCATCCAGGCACTACTGTAACTCATATAATAAAGTTTGTATGATATCTACTCTTTATATTGTATTAGTCTGATTAGATGCAACTCCTGTGGGCAGACGCTTCAGCCCACGTTTGCCGCTCACTTAACAGTAGGGTAAAACTTCCATCAATTCCTTTGATTTAAATGGAGTTACTCCTGATTTTACACGACTGTAAGCAAAAGGAAAATCTGGGCAGCAAGGACCATAATTCCTCCTTGTACTATAGTCTGTATTGTCTATGTTTAAAGCTGTAGCCTTCTTTTCTTATCAAAACATATTTCTCCCCACAGTTGTTAGATTAGGAAATGGTAGAAAGTAGGTCCAACAAACAGTTCTGAGTATTCACTGGGACTTGCTGAATCTATGGTAACTATAAAGGGATAGTTAATAACAACACAGACAGTAGCCTTCCCAGTGAGTAAAGAAAAGCTAGTATATAGAGCAAAGTGTTTATTTGAAGACACTTACTAGGAGTGTTGTCCAGCTGCATGTGTTTTATTCTCTCATTTAATAACTGCTTTTCAGGAACTAAATGGACTAGTTTATTCTGATATTCCTATAGATATATAAGAAAGAGGTACAATGTATTTTTAAGAAAGGTTAATATCTGTTTACATGGCACCAACCACAAACAAACAATTTTTCAACATCACATGAAGTAAACAAACTGTATGATAGTGCACTGGTACAATTTTTTCCCCATAACGGGAAAAAACTCACTATTCTATGATCACTATCTATCTATCTATATAGTTATTATTAGAAACTAAGTATTCTTCAACACACACATTTAAAACAGTTAGAATGAACAAATGTAAAGCATATTAGTGTAACATTTGTGTATTATGGTAGAATGTGAATTTCCAAAGAAATCCAAGTGTTCTTTGAAACTGGCCATCAACTAATAGGCTTCAGTTTCTGATAAATAAAACAAAAACAGGTTATTATACCGTGTGCTTTAGTTTAGCATATGGAATTTCTAATACTTGAAATCATTCATCAATTTTAACACTTTGCGAGGTATTTGCCCGAACAGTCAATTGCTAGAAATCAGTGTAGCTGCACCAGTGCTAACCCCGTGTGTAGACAAGAGAAGGATCAATACACAATGAAGAAATAACAATTATTACTAACTGCAACTGTGTGTTTTGGGAACAAGTGAGCTTAAATCTTTAAAAAAAAAAAGTGAGATGAAATAATGCAAACGCAGTTTTAGGATTTTTCACATTAAAAGTCAAACCCTAGGATTTTAAAATTAACACCCCCCCCCCCCCCCAAAAAATTGTATCAATTAATGAAAAACAGAGCTGATTTCTGAATTACATCAATTAATTGTATGGAATGAATTGATGAACATCAGCTGTTGCATCTTCCATACATGTTCCATCATGTTGCTTAATTCAGTGATCTGAAAACATCTGAGATATTGTAGACAGAGCGCTGCACAGGTCTACTACCTTCACTGGAAAGGTGAGAGCAAGAAAACACTTTTGGGAGTTTTACTTCTTTTTAGAAATATCAAATGTAGATGAAGAAGCAGAAACCAGGTAGGAATCTTATAGAACCCTGCAAAATATCTTCCTATATAATCACTGGTAAATTAGCACATGATACTGAAATTACGGTCAAAACCTCACTTCTTGCCTTGTAAAATTAATATCAATGATCATGAATTGTACATATTGGTTTCCCTAATGCTATAAATAATTTTAATAGGCATTGTGCAACCACATTCCCTGGCCATTTCTACTTAGTTTTCTTTTCTGCACCATAACCATTCAATTCCTTGACGCTATTGCACAAATCTTTCCTATAAGGACACACTACTGATGCCACCACAACTGTTAAAGAGAAGTGAAAAGAGAAATGAAAGATCTTTAGGTTTAACAGGAAATCACATACCTGAAGTTGTTGTTGTAGCTGTTTGATTTCTACAATTCCCAAATCACATTTTTTATCTAGAGCTTCCAGCTCACTTTTCTGAATTTGTTTTCTGCTTCGAACATCTTGCAGTCTGCCTGTGATCTGCTGATGTTTGCCACTCTGCAGAAAAACAAAAAAGATTAAACCACATGTTGTAAAAAAAACAAAACAACAAAAAGTTTCTCTATCAAACTTCTCTGAAAAGATCATTTCTGCCTAAAGGTACCTTAAGAACAATTCTTAGGAAAAAAAACTGATTTCTGAGCCAATACTAAGTTAATTTCCTGATCAAGAAAACATACTCAGCACTTTAATGTGCATTTTAAGATTCTTGTAGTGTTTTAAAATACTGTATATCACTCAAGTACATTTAATATCATGTGTGCCTCACCAGGGCTTCTAATTCAAGATTAAGGCTCTTCTTTTTAGAGGTCAACTTGACAATTTCTTCTTGTTCCCTGTTTCTCTGATTAAGAAGATCTTGGCGTCGAATTCTCTCCCATTCCAGCCGTCGCTGGCGCTCGAGTTCCTGCTTTGCTGCCTACAGATAACAAGTTATATCACTGTAAGCTTACAATACCCGTTAGAAGCTCTAAAGCCAACTAGAAGTTTTACAGTGTTGATATCTACACATACATTCTGTAGCTAAATTAAGCTAAGATTAAATATTTCCAGTTTAATAAAAAGTGTTTGATGTACAGACAAATGAAAGCTATATATGTATTTTCATACTTAGCAATATCTACACAATTTGCCATTTAATGAACAAAATCCACACCTTGAATCCTAAATGATATCATTAAAGGGGACACTACAAAGGCTGGCAAGTCTTAAATTAGACCTAGACCGTGCACGTTCAGGTTTGCTTACCCTCTTGTGCAAAGTAATCTGCCATTCTATTCTACTTGTGAGTAGCACAGTAGTAAAACATACAAGAATTCTGCTCTTAAAGCACAATCTTATATATTTCAAATATCATATATGATCACAAGAATGGAAGATCTTATCCTACAAGGTTCTGAATGTCTCAACTCCCACAGGAGGGGAAACTGCCAGAATAATCAACTGTGGAGAAAGCTAATTGGGTATAATGTAATGTATAATTCAGATACAAATTTGGTTTCACTCTAATAGTCTTGCCTCTATCTGAGAACAGTGCTGGGAACTGATAATGACTCAGGAAGCCCTTAGCATGACTGGTCACAGAGTGGATGCAATTTTAAATGGGATTGTGGACAAACCAAGTAGACCCAGATTTGTTATAGGATCAAAAGTAAAATAATGTCAATTTCAAGCTTCAGTCGAGCCTAGTTTTGGGTTACAGTTGTTGGGGTTTTTTTGGTTTAAAAAGAGAACTGTAAAAGAAAATGTGGTTCACAATACAAAAGAGTCTTGAGAACCTGAGTTTTAGCAACTTTAGGGGTTATATGTAACAATAGTAGGCACAACATTTCTGACAAAAATGATGGTGTCCCTCCAAAATGACTTGCAATAGTCACACAAGGAGTGCATGCCCAAGCCATGATTCAATGAGTGCCTGGCTCCCAGTCCTATGTTCAAACTACTAGACCAAGACTGTTTGTCTAGAGGTAATGCAAGTTCAAAGGCACACAAAAATTACAAGTTCCCAAATGGACAAGGGAATAGATTAACCAACTGTGTTCATTGAGTGTGGGTGCGTACTACTTTAAGCATTAAAAATAAAGAAAATAAAGAAGACAACCTCCCGCCTTTCTATTTCTTTTCTCCTCTCTTCCTCCCTTTGTCTTTCCAGCTCTCGTTGTTTCTCAAAATGCCTTTCCAGTTCAAGCTGCTTTTTCCGCTCCTGCTCCTGCAGTTCCCTCTCTCTTCGTTCCTGTTCTTCTCTTTCTTTCTGAGCCTTACGTTCCGCCTCTCTCTGCTGCTGCTCCAGTAGGACTTGACGTCGTTTTTCCAGTTCCATGTTTCCTTTCTCATAGTTTGCTTTCCTCTTGTCCTCAAATGTAACTAAAATAAGGCACAGAAGTTAGTACTGTTTTACACAGAACAATAGTCCAAAGCCAGTTCCTCTCTTACAGTGCTAATGCCTATTATGTTTTCTTATTGGCTAGCTCAGAACATCACACCACGGATAATTTAAGCACCTTAAAACAAGCAGTGTTAAAGTATCAATCTTCTTTTCACAAACACTGACATTCTTATTGTTTTCACAACTTGGCACAACGGCAACATTTCATAACTCCTGACAGCAAAAAGAAATTTTCTGTGGTAAAACTTACTGACCTCCCACAAAAAACTGTGGCTAGGTAGTATTGGTGGTTTAAAGCAGAGTACAATTTAACATTAATAGACATAAAATTATTCTATCCGTCCAAGACAAACAAAATTTTACAAGCTAATGGAGGGTTGCTTTCTTGGATACTGACATTGGATAGGAAAATGGCAGAGTTACACAGCTCATCTTTTTAAACCGTTCTTCACTGTACAGCACATATGTCAGCACAAATAAGAGGTTCTTCAAAAGGCAGGTTACCTTTAGTTTTTGTTAGACTCAAACTGTTAAAACAGCAGCAAACAAGCCATCATCAGGGTCAATAACTGCAACATGGAATTAAAAAAAAAAAAAAAAAAAAAAAAAAGTGTGGGGGGGAATAGTTTAGGGGCCTCTGGGATTACCTTCTCAAAATGGAAATAAGCCTTGCCCATACTCTGCCACCAAGAGGGAGCCTTTATTACTCCCTCCTGGCAGCAGCAATCAGACAGGAGTAGAGTCTGAAACTATAGGTCACGGTAAACTACATGTTGCTTGCAGATACTGTGGCAAGATCAAGCTACCTCAGGTTCAAAATTCTGCACTAATATGGAGACAAGGCAAGCGCCAGTAACTTTCAATTACATGGAATTTTGCAGTGGTGTTCCAATGTTTCGACCATGAAGCTTTCCAAGACTTTCATTAATAATAACGTCACTGATACATCCTACCCCTGAAAAACAGCCCCTCATCCTTACATTCATGATGTTTTCTTAACTGCCCTTAGATGACATCATCAGGGCAACCTTCCCTCTGTCCAAGGTAACAGAAGTGCAGCTCCTGAAATAGTAATGCTGTACTTCCTTATCCCCTTTTTAGTTTCTAAAAGATGTAATATTCTTCAAAGAAGAGTGTTACACACTAACACAAAACTCAAAATCTCATTCTTACCTGGCTGTTTTTTCTGGGGCTCCTCTTCTTGCATTTGCTGGCAAAATGGCAGAGTTCCATTAACATTTTCGGCATATTTTCCACCTCTAGGAGAGAAGTTATTTTGGGGGGAGTTAAATTCAGGCTATTCAATATTCTTTATATTACCTCTGGATTTAGGTCATGTCTCCCTGTCCTGAGCACTTTACCTGAAAGGAGGAGGTACCAGTTCAGGAGGCAGGGTCAATGGCAGAGGCTGCCCAGCTTTCGCCATATCAGTTAGATGCATGGCTAACACAAACTCATCTGCTTTCAGCTGTCCATCTCCATCAATGTCAGATAGTGACCTAAATAAAATGGGAGAATGTTGTCGTCAGTGCAATTGAAAATCACTTGGAAGGGATAACTGAAATTAATTATTATAGAACAATTTCTTAAGGCATAGACCTTGTAGGGTGAACTGGTAAACAATCCCTCATCTTAGTAAAAACAATAGTGGATGAAAGAAAACTTTATTATTTTAATTTTACAGTTTAAATAAGAATTGGCTTCTAAACAGCATACGTTGTCAAATGATTGCAAAGGCACTTCGCAAACATTAATTAGGTCAACATCACTATGCAGTACGTAAGTAAGTGGGGAAAATGAGGATGAGAAAGGCTAAGTGACTTGCCCAAGGTAACATGACAAGCAGAACTGGAAACAAAACCCTGTTCCATGTTCAAGCCACTCTCAAGATCACAGCACCCATTTTACTCTGCCTCAGTTCTTTTCTCAGGAGATAAAGCATTATCTAAATTTATGCTGTGATACTACAAAAGGGATCTTCATGCAGGGCTCCTTCCACCCTTGTGACCCCTAGCCTAGGATTCTTTCTCAACACCCCAGAGAGATCAGCTGGGGGAAGGGTGAGCTGCTCCAGAGCTCCCTGCAACTGGCAGGTGCAGGATTAAATACGTCCAATCCCCAAATCCTGCTTTAATGGGTAGGCAGCATATGCACTAGTATCACTGTCGTACTCCTACATGAAACTTTGCTGAAGAGTGAAGGAAAGGAACATGTGGCTGTCCACAGAGATACAGGCAAGGAGCCTCCCTTAAAGAAAAGTGTGATGGGGCAGGTAGAAACAGTCCTTCAGAGCTGGCAACAAAGCATTGTGGGGGAGGGGAGAGGAGGAAATCCAACAAAAATCAGAAACAAAGTTGATAAACAGGTGATTTTTCTTCTATTTATTGACCAGCTCCGCCTATGGGCAATATTAAAAATGACTCTCTTCTTAATACCAAAATAAAAGATTGATAATTACTGACTTTGGGATAAATTGTGACTTGGACTGCATACCTGCAAAGAGGACCTAATTGGATGCTACATGGCTACAGCTGCTCTGAAGTCTCCACACCAAGGAGGAGGTTAATAGCACTTTCGCTGCACCCCCACAATGCACTACACAACTGTGAGGCATACTACAATTTGCTGCTGATGTGGGCCAGAAGCAAATGACTACCTCCTGGACAAAGGGGAAGCAGGGAGGGAACAGTGCTTCAGCAGGTTGTCTAATGCTAATCTAATCCACAAAGCTTTTGTGGATTCCTGTGAGAAGGTGAAGTTTATATATCACCCCGTACTCACAGCTGTGTTGAAAGGCAAGATCCAGCCCATAATGTACAGGAATTCAAAAACTTATTACCTAAGTCTTCAGAAGATTGTAATTGTTTCCAACACTATAACAACAACAAGCTTTAATCAACTGCAATGTACAACTATCTGTGTACAACTGTCACAAACCACTAATGGACTGAAGGAACGCTTTTGTTGTTGTTTAAAGTAAATTTAGATTCAAATTTAAATTGACAAGTTTTGAAAACATCTCTGGGATTTGTTTGTTTTGATATTCTAATGAGAACTTATTTTTACCTAAAACTGTTGTTTCCTCAACAAATAAACCCTCTTCTTCTGTGTTTGCAATCCAAACAATGAAGCATTGAACCCGAAAGCAAAACTGACTTTGCTGATTTACACAGTCCAGTATAAATAATAAATGGCAAACTGGACTTTTAAAACAGTGCAGTTTTAATCAATTATTAGCAAAATGGGTAAATAAAGTTTACTGGGTTTTAGAGCGTATGATTTTTAAATGGACCTTGACCTTTAATACTTCTTGATGGCAGAGAGCAGATTACATTCCCCACCACAATTGTGTAAGCCTCTCATCAATCAGTGAGTAAACTTACCAAATGGTAGCCAGCTGAGTCTGAGAAAGGTTTGACTGCAGAAGGGCATTCCTTGCTTGAAATCCTTAGTGAAATACAGATTAAACTATTAAGAATTTTCATATATAAATCTATTTAGAACAAAAGACAGATATTATGTGATGCGTTGTACACTGGGGCAACCCATGTTTATTCTTAATTTGACTTCATCAGTTTGTGATGACCGTTTATTAAAGCTGGTAGTCTGTATACTGTATTATTTCTGTCTACTTTTAAAAACACGAACCACAGACATAATGATCACAAGTAGAGTAAAGAAATATCATTAGTGTCCTTGACCAACTTTTCTCATTCAGAAAATCCCACCACAGATTAACATAACAGTTTATGGTGATCTTCACAGCTATATGTAGAATGTAGCTGACTATTTGCAAAGAGTTAACCCTGTTAATGTGAGGGCTACTTTCCTTCCCCTGCTAACAAACTATATAGATTGCTGGGAAGAAACCCTCAGTCTATAGGAAAAATGATAGTAAACACTTAGCACTTTTCACACTTAGATCCAAGTCCCTTAAAAAAGTGGAGAGGAGTTGTTCCCATTTTATAGACAGAGAAACTGAGACACAGTCAGATGAAGTGACTTGTTCAAGGTGATACAGCAAGTCAGTAGCAATGCCACAAACTGAACCCCAGGTTTACTGACTTCTTGTCCACTTCTGTATCCACTGGACCACAATAATCCTTTGGTGATCTACTAAATAGATATTTTATGGAACTCCATTCTTTTAGTAACTTTGAGTGGAACTTTTCAATAGCATCGAAGTGATTCAGGAGCACAACTCCCATTGAAAGTAAATGGGACTTGTGCTCCTAAGTCATGTAGGCACGTATGAAAAGCTCATCCCTTAGCATCTGTGGGAGTGAGGCACATTGTTTTGTTTGTAAACAATACAAGCAAAGAAAATAAAAAGCAGGCATTTGAGCAATTTCTCCTGTGTGTACACAGTACAATACATGGCACAAAAAGCATTTTGCACGTGTCCTTTATTTCACAAGTCATTTTTAAAATACATTCAGCCTTAGATGGGGTGCCTGCAGAGCCTTTGCTGCTGTCGTGAGTGTTAAAATGAATGAATCAAGAACCATACAATAATTTACCTCACGTTTTCACTACCCGCTCCCTTCTTTTCTCCCCGCCTCTAGCCCTTCTTTCCCATAAGTGTTTCTGGAATGCAACACTTAAGTCAAATTTTCAAACCCACAGCGTGCATGTGATTATAAATTTAAACAAGTTATTGCCACTATTGCTAGGCTAGATTTTTAGGAAGGTAAGGTGGGGAGAGATTTATTTATTCCCCAATACATATCATATGCAACCCGTTAGCTAGTGTTTTTTATTTAATGTAATCACCCTTAGGGAAAACTGTTTTAAATTACAGTGGGAAAAAAAGTGAGAAGACATGCTAGTCTGTAGAACCCAAGCAGTTTGAGAGATTTGTAGAACCTCAAACTCCGTAAGATCTGTGCCCCCTTATTATTTTTCCAGTAAGGACGGCAGGCTAAATGATATATAAATACTGGGATTATCCCTTAACCATTTTTTAAGTCCTCCAACACTGACTATCCTCCAGGTATTCACAAGTGTGGCTGTATTTATTATTAAATAGCATATTTTTGTTATTCAGTTACTTCTGCATTTTGGCCCTTCAAAACGCTAAAGTGAATGCTATCCAAGGCTGCAACTTTAGGTCATAAACAATGTTCTCTCTAATTTTTTATATCCAAGTGCAGAATGAATTTTATTATGTGCACCAATATGGAGGTGATGTGTGGCAGGAGTGGGGCCGAGGGGTTTGGAGTGTGGAAGGAGACTCAGGGCTGGGGCAGAGGGTTGGAGTGTGTGCGGGGGGAGTGAGGGCTTTGGCTTGGGTTGTGGGCTCTGGGGTGGGCCAGAATTAAGGGTTTGGGGTGTAGGAGGGGGCTCAGGGCTGGGGAAAAGGGTTGGGGTATGGGGTGGGGGGTGAGGGGTTCAGGGTGTGGGAGGGGGGCTGCAGGGCTGGGGCAGATTGTTGGAGTGCGGGGGGGTGAGGGCTCCAGCTGGGGGTGCGGACTCTGGGGTGGGGCTGGGGATGAGGAGTTTGGGGTGCAGGCTGCCCTGGGGCTGGAGCCAGAGGACTCCCCCAAGCCCTCTCCACACTGGCAGCAGCGAGCTCTGGGGGAGGGGCCCTCCTCTCCCCGTCATCAGCACGAAGCTCCGGTGGAGAGGGCCCCCCGTCCCAGTCGGCAGCACGGCGCTCTGGGGCAGGGCCCCCCCCCCCATGCCAGCACCTGGAGCTCCAGGGCTAGGGGAGAGGCCCGCAGCAGCCCTGCACGCCCCAACTTGCTCCCATCCCCAGTCCCCGTCCACCCCCTACCTCTCTTCTATCCAGGCCTCTGTAGCTGCCAAGCCCTTTATAGCCTGCTGCACAGCTTAGAGGGAATTTAGGTCATAAACCTGCGTTCAATGCAGGCTGACCGTTACACCCAAACAGTCTTGCTGAAGCCGATGTAAGTTTCTTGAGCCGTTTGATTCCTTTTTAGGACCCTTCTCCCTCTTCGATATTGCTCAGTAACCTCAGGTAATGAAAGCAAGGCACTTAGGGTTGCCAATTTTGGTTGGATGTATTCTTGGAAATTTCATCACATGACATAATCCTGGAGGGTTGGCAACCCTAAAGGCACTATGGAAATATGAACTGCTTGTTTCTCCATAATCCAGTGTGATGACTAAGGCCTTGTCTACTCTACACAGTTCTGTCAGCAAAAGGCAGCTTTTGCTAACAAAACAATGAAGTAGAGGGGTAGCCGTGTTAGTCTGGATCTGTAAAAAGCAACCAAGAGTCCTGTGGCACCTTACAGACTAACAGACGTATTGGAGCATAAGCTTTCGTGGGTGGGTGGGTGAACACCCACTTCGGCAGACGCATGTGGTGGAATATCTGCCTTGGGTCCATTAATCCTCAGATATTGGGAATTGCAATATACAAAAACCTGCAGGAGAACACTTCAACCTCCCTGGACACACAGTAGCAGATTTAAAGGTAGCCATCCTGCAGCAAAAAAACTTCAGGACCAGACTCCAAAGAGAAACTGCCGAACTTCAGTTCATTTGCAACTTTGACACCATCAGCTCAGGATTAAACAAAGACTGTGAATGGCTAGCCAACTACAAAAGCAGTTTCTCCTCCCTTGGTTTTCACACCTCAACTACTAGAAGGGGGGCCTCATCCTCCCTGATTGAACTGACCTCGTTATCGCCAGACTGATTCTGGCCTGCATATTTATACCTGCCTCTGGAAATTTCCACCACATGCGTCTGACGAAGTGGGTATTTACCCACAAAAGCTTATGCTCCAATACGTCTGTTAGCCTATAAGGTGCCACAGGACTCTTTGTTGCTTAAAACAATAAAGGTGTACACACTACAAAGCTACTTTTGGTGACAAAATAAAGCCACCTTGAGAGGAATGAAGGTTTTTGAGGAAAAGTGAGTGACAAAGCATCAATGTAGATACTGCCGTTCGTTATGTTGACATAACTTGCCTCCCCCAGTATCCCACAATGCCCACTGTGACAAGGGCGACCAGACAGCAAATGTGAAAAATTGGGACGGGGGTGGGGGGTAATAGGAGTCTATATAAGAAAAAGACCCCAAAATTGGGACTGGCCCTATAAAATCGGGACATCTGGTCATCCTAACCGTGACTGCTCTGCTCACTGTTTTGAACTCAGCTGCCCTCTAGGCATGCGCCCATCCCCTTTTAAAGCTCTCGAAAGCTTTGACGTTCCTCAGTGTGGAGAGCTAACAGAGCTGCTGAGGATGCTGCTCCCAGTAGCTGAGGAGGCAGTGGGAGAACTTGGAGGGAATCACGGAACCATTAATGTGGAATCAGCAGGTAGGCAGAGCAGGCTCCTGCTATAGGGGAGAGGCTGCTGTGCTGTGCAGAGCCAGGGGTGAGGGTGTTCCCCTCCCCCAGGATTAGTTGCTCAGGCTGCTGTCTGAACTTAAAGAGACTGCATGTGTGAATTTAAAGAGACATGCTTCCCCAACACACACAGTGTTTCTGTCTCTCCCCCGGCCCCTTCCCACATACTCCCTGTCACACACTCTCCCCCGCACATACACTTCAGTTGAAAAGCAGCTGGCAATCTAGTAGGATGCCCATGGAATGATAGGATTGAGAAACCTGCATCATGTGATGCTGTACCTGCCCCATGAGGCACTGCAAATCCTTCACAAAGCACCCTGCGGCCAGTTGCACAGTGGGATAGCTACCCACAGTGCACTGTTCTCTGTGTCGATACAAGAGCTGCTAGTGTGGATGAGCTCTGCTGACCCAAGGGGCTAGTGTGGACATGCAACAGTGGTTTAATTAAAGCGACATAACTTTTGTCGACAAAACTCTGTAGTGTAGGCAAGGCCTAAGATGCAATTTAGTTTCTCTGCAATCTCATTCTCCGTTCTTGCCCTTGACATCCTAGGGGTCTGTTAAACACACCCACAGGTTTCTTGTTTCATGTGTCTTTTCTTACTCTAAATAACTATTTTTTAAAAATTAATGTCCTCATTTGGGAACTTTTTCGCCTTCAAATTTCTTCTTAGCCCTCATTCTCTAACTTATATTTGCCTTCCAAAGTTTGTATTGCATACTTTATTAGCATCAACTGGGTTTCAGGTGCATTATGGGATTTTTTTAAAAGATTCTCCTCTCCCCCCCCCCAATACAGTCCTATACCTAGCTGTTTAGTCATATTCTGCCCCCAGCCTGACCCTTCTCAGCTTTTTTGTTTCCTTATGAATATCTCTGTGACTCCAATATACTTTTTTATTGAATGTTCTATGAATTCTAAAATATCTTTTGCTTTCATATCCAATATAAATTTATTCTAGCATTGATCTATACACCCTCTCCTTTTAATATGACAGAATGAATCAGCAAAAGGTAGCGTTGTAGACATGCTGGTCCGGGATATATGAGAGAAAAGGTGCATAAGGTAATATCCTTTATTGGACCAACTTCTGTTGGTGATCTGTGGAGCTCAAAAGCTTGTCTCTTTCACCAAAAGAAATTGATCCAATAGAAGAGATTATCTCACCCACCTTGTTTCTCAGCGAAAGGTACACAGGCTGAGCTCTACTCAATGCAATGGAGCAAGATAATCAGTACATTGTTGCCAACAGTTTCAGCCCATTTTCTTCTTTGTTATAAGGAAGAATCTTCGTAACAAAGATTGCAGCATAGCTTTCATTCTTGATTAACAGAAGCACAGATGCAAGGTGAAGCAAAAATTGAATCAGACTGAAAACTGCTACACAGAATAGTTTTTGGTTAAATGACAGGTCTCATCTTTTCTGTACCATTAAAGGAGTTTAAAGGGGTTAGAAGCATCTAAATCCCAAGAGTGCTTAATATATAGGCTATCGCATGTCTGATAGACTTTTAGGGAGGACTGCTAAAACTCTAAAATAAAAGTATTATTTATTCATCCCCCAACAGATACTTACCTACCCACCCCCCCAAAAAAACAACAAAAAACAGCCTTTCAGGTCAAGGAGATGTTAACATAATTCTGCCCTTTAAACATTTGCTCTTGGCTCATTGTATGAAATTGCATTCAACAACAAGATTAGGTTTACAGTACTACATTTGATGGTATTGGTGTCACTTGAAATGTTGTTAAAAAAAAGTTTTAGTTGACTGGGGGAGTTTTGAAAAATAACCCCCAAAACAACAGAGCAGAGTAAATATAAGGCCAGCTGGTTAGGAGAATCTGAAGCACAAACTTTGAAATCAGCAAAGTTCAAATTTAGTGCAGACCTGCAGGACATACCCAAACTTTTGTTTACTGATTAGTAAAATGAGATGGTCTTGTGTAGCATATATAGGAATTCTTTAAATTTAACACACACATAAAAGCTAAACAACAAGTTATCCCATATAGTGACACTTTTATAAGCCAGTTGTGTGTCTCGGTAAGATTCAGACCAAAAGATTAGAAAAATGTATGGTTACTTAGGATGAAATCCAGGCTCCATTGAAGTCAGTTGTAAAATTCAGATTAACTTCAAAGGATTTCACCATTAATCTTTTAGGTTCTATTAATTAGAAAACTGTTTTTTTTCCCCAGTCTAAATGCCATACTAACCTGATAGGTATCCACTCATGCTTTTATCAAGGCTATTAAATTTCTGCCTGTATTTTAATCTGGAGGCCTGAGGAACTGCCCAGTCTGAGGATCCAGTCTTAGGTGAATTCCCAGTTAGTGAAGTGGTGGAGGAAGAATTTGAACTGCAATATAAATGTTAAAAAAGACAAAAATACATTATTCTAAATTCCATTGTTTAATAAACAAGCTTTAGATGGTATGCTCCCTGGAACAGGGGCTATCTCCTCTTATTGGTTTGTGTAGCACTCAGCACAATGAGGCCCCAATCCTGTCTCTGCTCTCTATCCTAACAGAAACATTATAGAATTTTAAAACCCTGTTTTTCATCTCTACCATGCAACTAAAAAAGAGGAATTACACGCGTATTACATGCAGCACACAATGTTTATTTAGAGCACTGAAATGAAAACTTTAACATACTGAAAAACACTCTTTTCATTCAAGTAATGTGTCTACAAACAACATGTTGAAGAATTTGTACGGAGTAGTATTTAAGAAAAGTAGGGGGGAAAAATCAAGACATATTAATAAAAATCCAGTAGTTATGGAAGGCAGCAGGAACACATCCCAAGACCTGTAAAAGCCTACAGCAGGACTCTGAAGACTAAGGACAATGACTGAGTAGCAAATTTAAGTAGGGACATGAATTAAATCAAAAAATGAAACCATGAATGTATGAAAAATTCAACCAATGAACTGACTCATCCCCAAAACATAACATCTGCAGCTTCTAAAGTCACTCCTTGCTGCCAATACCCTAAACCAAAAAGCCTAACCTAAACTATACCTTTTCCCCCTAAAATTTTGCACTGCTGCTACTACTACTGGTTCAGTCATTGAAGGTAGCAAGAGAGAGAGTGCTGATTTATACTAAACCTTTCAAACACTACATTGCATAAACATGCTCTGAATGTTAGACAACATCATGATTAAAATATCATTAGATGCCTGGAGCCCTGTCTACAGCAGTACTACAGTAGAGCTATCTGGCTGTAGCAATAGTGACGAACTCTAGGGGGGAAAGATAATATAGACACAGCCAAAGAGACCAAACTTTTATTTTAAACACTTTTGGCACAACATATAAGGAAGGTGATCACAAAGATTTATGATCTCCATTACTTGCAAAATGACCTCAGAGATAAATGTTTGCAATCGATAATCTTTTAGACAACTTTTGTATGCATAACTTCCTCAGAAAAGAACATGCTGCAATATTGACATAGCTTCCATAACACCTAATTCTTGGACTGTATGTTTTGCCTCTGTTTATTTAACACTGCTTCATTCCATTCTTTCCGACAGCGCCTTTTCACATTTGAACCCTCCTCCCACTTTGAGCATGTTTGTTACATTTACTGACAATGTTATTCAACTTCTCATATCCAAACACAAATTAATCTCGTCGTAGTTATCTCCTAGGTATGTATCAATGTTCAGAAATATCGTGTCTATATATGCTGTTTTCACACATCTCCTTATTTTTCTGCTGATAAATATGAACTCTTATATTGTAATTTTTTAAAAGGCATTTGTTATTAAAGTCTAAGACATGACATTTTTAAGTCTTAAGTTTCATACCTACTAGATCCTAAATCGATCAGAGACTGTGCCTTCTGTATATTAGTACCACCAAATCCTCCTGCCATGGGACTGAAAGAACCAGGATGAGGCAATGCTGAAACAAAAAAGAAAAATAAATGGATACAAATTAATAATCTGCACTAATAATTAGATTAGTGTATTCAAAATTGAGTATCTTACTGTGTTGTACTTACTTGAAGAGAAAGACATAGGTAAAGGCTGAAGGAGACTGGATGTTCCATTTGGCAATGATGATGTACTGATAGAAGGTATCAAGGGAGTAGAGATAACCAAGGGAGGAATCGAAGTCACGGAGGTCAATGATGACATGGGAGCTAAAGGTGCAATTGTAGGCACAGATGTTGGGATGGACAGATTTGGCATACTACCCATTCCTAAAGGAGAAATTAAATTATTATTATTATTAAACATTTAATGCTGCATCAACATCCAGAGGCCTCAACTACGAATGGATCCACTGTGCCTGGTAAATGCTATACAAATCTCAAATAAGACAGTCAACATGCAGAGATGCCTATACTCTAAAATGTACATTTACATTCGATTATAAGATCTATTTTTGTCCACACTTTGAACAGCTCTAATTCAAGCTTTCCAGCCACAGAGTATGCTGCATGCAGAAGAAAGCGCAAGTGAAGAAACAAACAACATGTGCTCAAAATACATTTAGCTAATGTTTCCAATACCCACCCTATAATGACTTATCTATAAGCCTCTTGCTTCTAGCCCTTCGGGGACATAAAATAACAGATTTTAAAGTTGTGACAATTTACGTATAGAAAAACTGTCGCTGTTGCAGGACTGACACCTGCTTGTCCTGAGCCTCTGTCCACAGTATTCTTGGAGGAGAAATTCCACATTTGGTGAAAAGAAGGAAACGTCTCTAGCTAATGGATTTTTTTCCCCAAATGAAGCTGTTGGAAGTTACTCAGGGCACTGGCATCATTTATTTAACGAGTACTGGGGAAAATGGATAGATGGGCAGAATGCTGGGTGAGGTGGTGAACAATGCGTGATAAATTAATTTTTTGTATGGCTCTGCAATTCATCACATGGCTATCAACGCTACATATTTACAAGCGTCTATCCTTGTGTAAATATACGTACACACACACTTTAGAGCTAGTCAGATAATTAAACACAGCTGTGGAATAGATACATGTATACACATACTTTTATAATCTGTATACACCCCTAGATGCATAGGATATATTTTGTAGTCTAGCAGACATTATTTGGTTTATAAATGCTTCACAATACATAGTGTCATGCATACACAGAATCCCAGAATACACTAAGAGAGTAACTCATAAGCTAAAGAGAAAATAAATGCTGAAGTAGAGCTGATTGAGTACTATTAATTGAATCATTTGATGAACTTCAAAAAGGTTTCAAATAAAACTATTCCTTGAGAGATTTTAAATATTTGCCTAGCTCTAGTTTTAAAGCATAATTCTAAAAGAGCAGAAGTTAGCATCTTGGAGAGAGAAGGGAAAAGAGTTCTAGGTCAAGGGGACAGCCTGTAAGTCACACGTAAGAACAGTTTTCATGCATCTTACAAGCCAAAAGTGTAATGATTTAGTCAGGCACTCCTGTGTGAATTACATTGTAGGCAGCTAATAAGCAACAAACATCCAAAATTAAAGGATAATTCTTCAACAGCTTCAGAGAAATTTTTTTGCAAAGCTCTTTAGATCAGGGTATCCCTTTTGCAATGATTGTTTCTTTAGTCAAATGATCTGCAATGATCTCCTCTGTTAGATATAAATATGAATGTACTGTGACAAAGTTCCTCCTCTATCTTGGTAGGTCCTGTGCTTATTGGCGGATTTTCTTGCTGCAGAGATTCACCATGTGGGTTGGGGAACAGCCCAGAGACCTTCCCCCCTGGAAGAACCCACAGTCCAGGTCAATTGGGAGGTTTGGGGGGAACCCGGGCCCACCCTCTACTCCGGGTTCCAGCCCAGGGCCCTGTGGACTGCAGCTGTCTATAGTGCCTCCTGTAACAGCTGCATGACAGCTACAACTCCATGGGCTACTTCCCCATGGCCTCCTCCAAACACCATCTTTATTCTCACCACAGGACCTTCCTCCTGGTGCCTGATAACACTTGTGCTCCTCAGTCCTCCAGCAGCACACCCTCTCACTCTCAGCTCCTTGCGCCTCTTGCTCCCAGCTCCTCACACTCGCATCACAAACTGAAGTGAGCTCCTTTTAAAACCCAGGTGCCTTGATTAGCCTGCCTTAATTGATTCTAGCAGCTTCTTCTTAATTGGCTCCAGGTGTCCTAATTAGCCTGCCTGCCTTAACTGGTTCTAGCAGGTTCCTGATTACTCTAGTGCAGCCCCTTCTCTGGTCACTCAGGGAACAGAAAACTACTCATCCAGTGACCAGTATATTTGCCCTCTACCAGACTCCTGTACCCCACTGGTCTGGGTCTGTCACAGGACCTCAATACTTTTTTTGTGTTTTTTGGTGAATCTCTCAACACCAGTAAATGTATTAAATATTCATAAGTACCAAAGCGAGCAGAAATTAACGGCGAGAATACTGGAGGTTGCTTCATGATCGGTGGGAGGACCACAGGCAAGTGTTGACCTTGTAATTTTAGTTTGATGAGTTTCATAGCTATGGAGAATTCCTGCTGATCCATCTTCCCATCTTTGTTCAGGTCTGCAAGAGCCCTTAAAAAACAGGGGGGAAGGAAACATTAACTTTCTCACTCAAAACTGAGTGCTTATATAATTTCATTTATTGCTGTCTTATTCTATTTCCTTGCTATCTTTTGTAGTTTAACCTGATATTGATTTTACAGAAAGTTATGAATGACCTTCCACAATGTGCAAACCCTTAGAAAATTGTAGAACTTGACTTTTTTGCGCAAAGCACAGTTGTTTTTGTTTACATATGCTAATACAGACCATCTGGCATCTTCTTATGTGACTCAATTTCTAAAATTATCCTACATTAAACACTCAGTGCCCAGGAACCTAGCAGACTGTTTGGCAAAGTAGTACCTTCATGCCCTGTGTGTAACATTTATTGCAACAATTATGGCTCAGCACTAGACAAATAGATCACATTAAATGAAGATCTGGCATTACAAGAGATTAATTCAAAAGACTGAAACACGGCACTTATTAAAAATTTCTTAATATAGTTACATAGTATATCTACATACTTACGGATCACTATGTAGAATTCAGTTAGTATGTGAATTTTATTTTTAAATTTTAACATTCACACACATCTCTCGTGATACTTTCCCAAACTGAATATTATAAACAGTGAATAAATACAACGGACAGCTCATGCACTGAGAGAATATTCCCAGAAACTTTCACTTTCCTTGGAAGATTACTTCATAGAATCTAAAATTTATCAGAAAATTTTCCTGATACTTAACCAATTTCCCTTTTCTTAATTTAATTCCATTGCTCCTAGTTCCCATATATCCCAACATACCATGAAAAAGAATTCCTATCCATTTTTTGTATTTACACCCTTTACATATTTGTAAATGTATCTCATTTTATTTATAGATATAGATATAGATATAGATAGTTTCCTGTATATCCCCTTTCTATCTTGGTTAGATGATGAATATAATATATATATTTCCTCACAAGTCAGTTCCACTACACCCTTAATTACTTTACAGGTCTCTCCTCTAAACTTCCTTTAAAGTGTCTGCATATTTCCGGCAATGAAATGCCCAGGACAAAACACAATATTCTGGGGTGCACTCAGAAATCACAAAGAGGAATTATTACCTCCCTATTTCATGAGCTGATGTCTCTTCCTATGTCAACTAAAACTGCAGTGGCTTTTTTTTCAGCTGCTATCTTACGTTATAGTAACTCTGCCATAACCAATCCCAGGCCTCGTTGAAAAAGGAGAACGACTGGCATCAGGTTCGAAGCTGGTCATAAAAATTTGCCATTAACTAACACTTTAAGTCCCCAAATGAATGAAAATAAGGGACTGCAGTTTCAGATGATTTGGTCATATCAAGTACAGTCCTGACAACTATGTAGATAAGAGAGTCTAACAGATCAAGATTAAAGGAAACAGAGAAGACAATTCAAGAAGAAGTGGTGGGATGTTATAAAGGAAGACACGTTAACACGTGGTATAATATATGGCACTGAACAGAGCACTTTGGAGGGAGAGGACTTGGAGAGCAGACCCTATTTGATGGAATTAACGCAAGGAAGATGAGGTTACATAATAATATTAAATGCAATTTACTATCTATAACCCAACTATACAACTTTAGGATTTATGTCTTCTGAAGTTTCTCCCTGTGTTTGGGCTATTTTCCACTCCCAATTTATTAGCATGCATTTTCCCCCCAAGCTGAGTTTCATTCTATTATTTCTTGTCCATATTTCAAACCTCTCTAGTGACTTCTGATATATCTGTCTCACTGGTCTTTCAAATACCATTCAGTTTAGTATCAACCAGGAAATTCATTAACCTATTGTTTTCTTTTTCCATATTATTTAAAATGTTATGTAAGGCCTAACAATGAACTTTGCGGCACTCCACCAGATGTCTCCCCTAATTTGATATCCTGCTGTTTATCATTACCCTTTGTTTGTGATACTAAAGCCAGTTTTTAATCCATGTGACGGTGCTCATGGCCGACCAATTTGAATTTTGTGAGTAGGATCAAATGCTTGACTAAAAAGCAAGTGTGGCCACTATCCTGTAATCAGATCTGCTCAGACAGACCTATTCACCCAAGTACAGCCACATTGAGTCTTAATTGCAGGATCAGGGCCTAAAAGTGTACATGTACTGTATTCCCTTAAACCACTAATTATGTAAGAAATACAATAAAGGTTGTCTGTCATTATTTGTTTTTTATACCACCACATTCCTTTTTACTCAAGTTCCATTACAGTTTAATTTATTCCACTATTAGAACAGATATTGACACTTAAATATGACAAGTATATATTGAAATAAGTGAGTCCAGGCACCATTCTTGTTTGACTCTTTATATAATGTAGTTGGAAAGTGGTCTTTCAATTGGCAACATAAATCAAACCAAAATCTATACAAGTGAGCCAAGCATCTCCAATCCTTTATTAATTATATTATACTATACTATATTATAATTTATTTATTTATGTTTAAAAGCCTTACCATATTTCAGCTAGGACTGATGATGGTAGACCTGACTGCAAGAAAAAGGTACGTGCTTGATCACCTGTGATAAAAGAGGAAAAAAACAAGTCTTGTATTAATACCTTACAATAAAGTCACAGATATTTATTAAAGCCAGAACTTTCACAAGAGCTCAGCATGTTGGGTGCTGAGCTCTTTTGAAAATTTAGAACTATGTAACAAGCTCATGGTGATGGCAGTTTGCATGTACTAATGGATTTTGTAATCTTGGCTCCAAGAAGTGGGTTAAATGAGCTGTAAATAGCTGTTTTATATGTCACAAATCAACAGCAACCAAGAGCTTACAATGATACAATATAAACTATGGAGTATTCAGTCTCAGCCTCCTTGACTGCTTTTTTTGTTGGTGGTGGCAGTGGGAGTGAGGGGGAGAACAGTATATATTTTTTATTTCAGTCTAATTTGGTCCACTACTATCTCTTCCATCTACAGGAGAAAACTTTAAAAATAAACCCCATTCTGTACATAACACACAATTCCAGACAGACAGACTTTTATTACTCAATATTTCTAGGATGGAATATGGTTTGTTATGCAAATCCACACCAAGTTTCACACTCCGTATGGATCACACTGTTAAATACATGCACAGTAAAACAAAAAATTTTGTGTATGCACATTAGTCAGTTTTCAAGGTTTAGCATTCATGTTTATGCAGGAAAAAATAATTTTGCATTCACAATGCACCTTTTATCTCAAAGTACGTTACAAATACGTAAACCAGGGGTAGGCAACCTTTCAGAAGTGGTGTGCCGAATCTTCATTTATTCACTTTAATTTAAGGTTTCACGTGCCAGTAATACATTTTAACGTTTTTTAGAAGGTCTCTCTCTATAAAAGTCTATAATATATAACTAAACTATTGTTGTATGTAAAGTAAACAAGGTTTTCAAAATGTTTAAGAAGCTTCATTTAAAATTAAATTAAAACGCTGATCTTACGCTGCCAGCCTGGGGTTCTGTTCAACAAGGCCGGCAGCCAGGACACCAGCTGGCAAGGGGCCAGCAGCCGGGACCCAAGACCTGGGGGGAGAGGGGGGAGGAGTTCAGGGGTCAGGGCAGAGGGCTGGGAGTGTGGGGGAGTGCAGGGCAGAAGGCTGTGTGTGTGTGGGGGGGGGGGTTCAGAGGTCAGGGCAGAAGGCAGTGGGGGTGGGGGAGGTTCAAGGGTCCCGGCAGAGGGCTGGGGGAGTGCAGGGCAGAAGGCTGGGTGTATGAGGGGGGTTCAGGGGTCAGGGCAGAGGGCAGTCAGGGTGTGGGAGGGTTCTGGGGTCAGGGCTGAGGGGTGTGGGGTGTGCAGGGCAGAAGGCTGGGTGTGTGGGGGGGTTCAGGGATCAGGGCAGAGGGCTGAGGTGCTCGGCTTGTGGGGGTGCTCCCAGCCCCCTGCTCTGAGCGGCTCAAGGCAGGGGGCTGGAAGGGATATGCCCTGTTCCACCCCTTCTCCAAGGCCCCGTCCCTACCTCTTCTCTGCCTCCTCTACGGGGCAGCGAGCACACTGCCACTCCTCCCCCTCTCCCTCGCAAGGGCCATCAACTGATCGGCCCAGGGAAGGAGAAGAGGACGGCAGAAAAGCACCACGCTGGGGGGGAAGAAGCGGGGGAGGGGGGAAGCTTGGCTGCCGCAGAACCAAGCTTCCGCCTCCTGCCCCCGCAGAGGACAGCGGGGGGGGGGGGGAGGGGGGGGGCTGAGTCGGGATGGGGGCCGGGACCGTGGCAGGCAGCCGCTCAAAATCGGCTTGCGTGCCTTGTTTGGCATACGTGCCGTAGGTTGCCGACCCCTGCGTAAGCGATACTTCACCACTGAATACCAGCCTTCTCTGGGATGGAACACAGAAGATTTTTAACAATGAACAGTAACCCTACCCAGCATTTTAGCAGAAGAAAATGTTCAATGCAACTGAAAATCCCAGAAGAGCATAGGTAAGCAGAATGCAATTACCCAAGTTGGAATTGGGGAAGGCACAGAGGTTAATACTCAGTTACTTGTGATAAATTCCATAGGCTCTTTAATGAACACAAGTTGTCAGGACCTTAATTTTACATCTCATACGAAAGCATTAGAATTCCAGCAACAGTGTCCCTCAACACAATTCAGAGGGAAGACTGCTACTTCCTCAATCACCAATGTCATCTGCTGCAGCAACTTCAAAAAAATTTCCTTGGCAGCCTTCCATCCAAGCACTGACCTGGCCTGACTCTACTTAGCTTATGGAACTGGAAGGGACGACATCAAAAGGTGGTTGGCTGCATTAGTGCAGAGGTTAATAAGAAGGATATCCCCTTTTGCAGAGATATTCTATGCCAGATTTCAGATGAAACTAAGTTTATAAACCTGTGACTGAAAGAGTTTATAATAAAAACGTGTGCTTTATGGTCACACAGCATGGTTATCAGTCACACAGCAAACAAACAGCTGAACAAGGATGAAGGTTTTCAAACTGTTTTACACAGGTACTTTAATGTACACAGAAGTTAATGTATACCACAAACTAACCTGTAATATATCCTCCTATCGGTTTAAGGCTCTCAAACTGCTTGTCATGCTTTGCTCGCTCTTCAGAGGTGACAGCCCACATGTTCGGGCCTCCTAAAAAAAATAATGCATTGAAAATATTATTTAAAAATAAAGTCTGTCAATGGGGAAATTAAACCTTTGTTTTTAAGGGACAAAATTAGATCAAGAACTTCAATGACACACCCTGCTCTCTTTGGCAAGAATACTTCTGAAACACAAACTTTCTTCCCAGATGTATAAGTTTTAGCTGAATCAGTTCACCATCTGGCTTGTCTTATGCCCTGCTTTGAAACAAGCTATGCTGTTTTTTTGAAAGCTGGTACACAGCAGCTTCCTTCCACTGCTGATTGTTCACAGCTTATGCAGGAAGTATGTTGCTCATGCTACTTTGTGTGAACCAAATATTTCCTTGATTCAATGGTAAATAAATAATGTTGTTTAAAGGCTCTCAGAAGGCTAATGCATTGCAGCTGCCAACTGCAGGACTTTTGCTACTTCTTCCCAACACTGTAAAATCAAAATTGTTGCTTTAAAACAAAAACCACTTTTGTTCTACAAAGTGGTGAAATTGTGTATCACCTTTTAAACTTGATAGCATATAATTTCACTTAACCTTGGGAAAAAAAAATTACATATAAAACGCCATCCCAAACTGACAATTACCCCTTTGGTTCTCTATACATTTGTCATAATTCTAACACCTGTTCTTTGTGTTGTGTTATACAGATGAAAACTAGGTGCTGTGAAAATCCACCCTCCTTATTCCACCCTAAAAGGAACGGGATATGCATATGGGAGGGATAAGCAATGGTTAGAAGTTACTGAGCAGGACGCAGATATTAAAATTAAAATTTATTTTTAAAAACATGGCCAACTGTGGGGTAATCTTTTATTTGGGGGAAACTTTTCATTCAATCTCAGTTTTCATTCAACCAAACTGAAACCTGGCCAAAATTCTCAAGGAAAAAACCAAAAGCATCACCAAAGGTAATGAAAAAAAATCCTAAAAATTAGCTCATAATTCACTATCAAGGTTTCCATAAAACTATTCAATTGTCCCTCAAATAATTCCTCCTGCCCACTGAAAAACAAGTTTGAAAAAATAATTCCTTTAGTAGAACACTCAGCAAGTTGCTTTGAAAGTCTATACAATACTTCCAGTGCTTTGAAATTTTGTAAGTACTGCTCCAATTTCAAAATTGGGAATGTATTTAATTCTTTGGACTCTTTAAACCTCTGTGACAGAACCCCCCGCCCCCCCCTAGGGTGCCACCTGATATACTGGGGTCCCACTGAGCCCGCCTGTTCCACCAGCCTGGTCTCCCACACCCTGTCCTGCTGTGCCAGGCCCTCAAGCCTTCTCCAGTGTGCGTGCGCACACACACACACATGCAGGGACACACCCAGCTGCAGAAAGATACACAGACACTGAGATCAGCTGTGTGTGGGAAGACTCAGCTCGGGGATTGCCCAGCACTCAAGTGCATATCTCCTTTGGGATGCAAACCCAAAATTATATTGTCTTGACTGCATAAAAATCTATACAGCATAAGCTCATGAAATCCGCCCCCTCCCTCAATGTGGAGAAAGATATGCTCAGCTTTTTGCATCCCCCTCCACCCCCCAGTTATGAATGACACAAACGTTTTTGTTTATTCTAAAACCAAAGTTTATTAACTACAAAAGGTAGATTTTAAGTGATTATTATGGATAGCACACACATCAAAGCAGATTACTGAGCAAACGAAACAAAATACACTAAATTAACTGGTTAATAGTAGCAAATTATCACCCTAAATGTTGTTTTATGCAGGTTGCAGAGTTTCTTGAAGGTAACTGCATTGCCTGCAGCTTAAATCTCCGGGTATTCCTTTCACAGGCTAGACCTTTCTTGCCTGGGCTCAGTCCCTGGCCGCCCCAGCTTAGTTCCTTTGTTTCTTCAGGTGTTTTCAGCAGTCTTCCTTCTTGGGCAGGGAGCCAGTGGAGAAGAACCAAGATTAGCTCACTTCCCAGCCTTAAAAAGGATTTGCATATGATAGGAATCCTTTGTTTTCCAGTTTGACCCCCACCCCCTCAATGAAAAAACACTGGAAGCCCAAGATGGTGTCCAGTACCAGGTGACATGATCACCTGACCCTGCAGTGCCAAAGCAGCATCCCAGAAAACATCTCAGGAAGGAGGGAGATTAGCATCTTCAAAGACCTATTGTTCCACTTAATGACCCATTCAGGCTGTTTGCATACTGTCTGGTGGGCCTTCCCCAGGTGAAAACACAGCTGTAATTGTTAGAGTCAATATTCCTAACTTCAGATACAGAAATGATACAGGCCTAAAAATAGGATAATCATATTCAGTAAATCATAACCTTTCCAATGATACCTCATGTGACCCATCTTGCATAAAACATTTCTTAGTTATGCCATATTCATATCATAAGCATATCTCTGAAGAATATGGGGCACAAGGTCACAATCTCTATCACTTTTGTTTTCCAAAAAGCCCTCCCAGTTTCCAGGGCTCACACCAAAATCAATAAGCACCAGGTTAACCTACACTCGATATCCTAACAGTGCAATTCACCTGTTGTCCCAGGAAACCATACTCTGCTTGTGTGTATAAACAAGGAGAGTTGGTCCTTTTTGACAACATCATCTTGTTAGGAACACAACTGTCTTGGTCTATTACATTAAATTCTTTACTTCTGCTGCTTAATATGGAGAGAGTAATGGCTAACCAAATAGAAGGATAGTGAGATACTGGAGAGAGAGTGTACAAACCACAACAATTCCTGCTGACCGCAGCAAAAATTATAGAAGCAATCATTACAGGTTCTAAATATATAGGAGTGTGAAACATACACAAGTAGTATGTATTGTGCTTGCAGCAGTTTATTAGCCTGGCCAATACAGATCTGTGTTCCTAAAAGCTCTGACAATAAAGCACCATAAAAACTGCATGGTAGAGTGGTTAGAGGTACAGAAAATGACTGTAAAAGCAACATCCCAAACCTTTTCCCTTATACCAATATGTTTTAATTATCTTCTGAAGCAGGCTGCCTAGCAACAGAAAAAGGGCTCTCTTTTCTATGGGCTTGACTGAGAATCAACAACAAAATGGTTCAGACCAACCCAAACACATTCACAAGTAGAGTCCTGCAAATCTGCAGATATCCACTTTATATCCACGGACCACGTTTGCGGATCGTGGACTGGATGCGGATACACATTTTTTTTTATCTGCGCAGAGCTCTATTCACAAGTTCAGTGGAGAGAGGAGACAATTAAGTTGGTCTGTTTAGCCTAACCCAGTGGTTCTCAACAAGGGGTACGTGTACCACCGGGGGTATGCAGAAGTCTTCCAGGTGGTACATCAACTCATCTAGATATTTGCCTAGCTTTACAACAGGCTACATAAAAAGCACTACCAAAGTCAGTACAAACTAAAATTTCATACAGACAGTGACTTGTCTATACACTGAAATGTAAGTACAATATTTATATTCCAATTTATTTATTTTATAATTATATGGTAAAATGAGAAAGTCAGCAATTTTTCAGTAATAGTGTGCTGTGACACTTTTATATTTTTATGTCTGATTTTGTAAGCAAGTAGTTTTTAAGTGAGGTGAAATTTGGAGGTATGCAAGATAAATCAGACTCCTGAAAGGGGTAGAGTACTCTGGAAAGGTTGAGAGCCACCGGCCTAACCCAAAGAAGGCTGAGGAGAGATATGACTGCTCTCTATAAATACACCAGAGGCATAAACACCAGGGAGGACTTACAGGGTAGATAAAATCAATGATTTTTTTTTAAATAAAAAAAATTGGATATTTTTTATTTAAATTGGATTTGATAAAATGCTTTTTGAGGGAAAAAACCTATCTAAAGATAGTTTTAATTAAGATATATCTTTGAGTTATAATGTCTCATCATGGAATATGGATTATAAATTCTAATTCTATAGTATGAGACAATATATTCATGTAATGTTTAAGTTTTGTAAATGAATTCCAATAGTTTATTGATTAGGGACCCAATTTTATCGGTTCCAGGAGCTTCTGTATAGATTATTTAGGTTAATCTATCTACCCAATGGGACTCAATGCTCAGTCTAGAAGATACCATCAGAGATGCTTAGTTTTGCAGTTCTCAAACTGGATTTGTGTCTCTTGCAGTTCTCAAACTGTGGATTTGTGTCTCCATAAATAAATAATATATAGAGGTAAGAAATAACAGACCGCAACTCTATTGTCCCTTTGCAAAATCAATCCTTTACCTCTCTCTAAAAGTGCAAATTTTCAAAAAGTTCAATGAACAGAAGATTGATGGGGGTGGAATAGATCTGAACAAGGAGAAGAAGTCTGGAGATAAATGTGAGAAGCGAGGGGACATATCCTTGTTTTGTTTTGTTAAAATATTACATGTTTACAGTTGAAGAAAAAAGTCCAGAATACTTAACGTTGTGGTTTTAGTTAAATAAAACAATTTAAATGTCTGTCTGGTGATGTTCTCCTCCTAGTACAGCATGGCAAGAAAATCCTCCAAATATTAATGATTAACCTGTTGAATTGGAGATAGTTCACCTCCCAATGACTTCATAAATATCTGCTTCAATTACCTTTGGTAAATGAAATAACCAGTCAGTCATTCATTTTCTGTTATAGGTGTAAAACTAATCTGAAAAGTTTTCAAAATAAATCACTGTTTAAAAATGTAGTGTGTACCTTCTAAAAATGAAACCTACATTTCTCTCTGAGTTGTGAAGAATATGTATTAAGGTTATAACAACCAACAAGAATGCACTTTTATGTAGAAAACCATGATTAAATCACGTCTTCTTGACTAGTGATTTAAATCAATTTGATTTAAATTAAATCCACCCTAAAGAATAATCATGACTGCAGAAGAAATTGGGAGCCTAGCAGCAAAGAGTCTTGAAAATGTAAAATGCCTCTTATTGGTAGCCAGCTACTTCCCTGGAGGAGGAGGAGCTACACAGCAGCCTGTACTGGTGGTAACAGGGTCACAGCATTTGCCTTTCCATTTGAGAAAAGTCTTCATATTTCTCAGACTTTCAGAAAAGTGATTTCTTTGTTGATGGTAAGATGTTGTTTTTTGCCACTCAGCTCTATTTATAATTAAAAGTATACTCCAGCAAGCTACGAATTTAATTAATTCCCCAGACATAATAATTCTAAATTGGAGGTGAGTTCCTGGTCCACGTGAGTCATGATAATCAGTAATTATAGAATGCTTTTTAACTTCAAAAAGCATACTATTAAGCCTCACAATACCCCAATGAAGTTAATTAACTAAATATTATCCCCATTTTACAGATGGAGAAACTTCAGTACAGAGAGAGACTCAGTGTCTTGTCGGAAGCCACACAACAGGTATGTCTACATTCCACAGTTAGCTTGGACAATTGGCATCCCGGACTGAACATTTGCGTTATTCTAGCCTTAGTATGAGCATTCCCACAGCAAAGTCCTACCTGTGTTCTCACTATTTCCGCACTCGCCCACGTGTGTCAGGGGGCATAACCCATGGTTCTTTGTGCTGAGACATGCTAGGATTCTTTCCCAAGCAATTGTGTCAATTGCAGAAGAACTTGTCTGTCTCTCAAAGGGAATTGAGGGAAGGGCATTGGAGGACTATCAGCACTCAAATGATCTTGCCTGCATCCCCACTGCAAAGTGGATGGGTTCTAGTCTGAGCAAAAGCACAGTCCAAGCTTTTACCGGATTCCCTCTCCCCCAAGCCAAGTAAACAAGTATAGGTTCAAGGCACAAATATGCATGTGCCTTGAGGATTGTGTGTGTGGATACTAGGGGGCTTTCGTTAGGCAAAAAACACATGTAAGAGAATGGGCTGAGGCATGGTCTACACTTAAAACTTAAATTGACATAGCTATGGTGGTCAAGGATGTGAAAAAAATTCCCCCCCCCCCCCGAATACAATAGTTATGTTGACCTAACCCCCGGCATAGATACTGCTAAGGCAACAGAAGAATGCTCGGGGAAGTGGAGTTCCTATAGTGCAGAAAAACCCCTTCTGTCGCTGTAGTCTGTGTCTACATTACAGGGTTACAGCAGCATAGGTACGGCACCATAACTATGCCACGTACTGTAGACATAGTCTCTGACTATAGTATAGACATGCCCAATGAATGAGATCCTAACTTCCAGTCCCCTGCTTCAACTACCTGACCGCACTGCCTTGTCCTGTGTACTGACTCCAGAGATTATTATTTATATAACCACAGCACCAAGGAGCCCTTTATGGTAGGTGCTGTACAAACAGAGAACAAAAAGATGGTCCCTCAAAGAGCTTACAATCTGAGTAATTTATTATACCACAGAGAATGATTAGCTAGGTCTTTCCCATCTACAGCTCCATGAGCTAAAGGGACAAACCTATTAGTTCCAAACTTTCCCTCATCTGTGTTTGTAACCTCTCTTACCACAGAATTCTCTAATACAAATTTAGTGCTGTCTAATTAAAGCATGCCTATAACTGGAATGCAGAAGTTGTAGATGTAGTTCTCTTTCCTGACTTGGGCAAAAGAACTAAATGTCTTGATAGCAACAGTTCTGTTCCATCTTGTATTTAACTGTGACAGTCTGAGTTAGTTTCCCAGATTTGAAGGAGAGCTCGGTGTAAAGCTTGAAAGCTTGTCTTTCACCAACAGAAGTTGATCTACCTTGGCACTCACCTTGTCTCTTTGACAGCAACAGAACATTTACTGTTATTCTGAGAAATATGCACTTTTCATTAGCCTTTTGCCATTTTCAACATGCAACTCTCCCCCCTTTCTTTTCCCCATTCTTAAAACTGATTACATAATGGTGTACTCACCCAATGGCAAGCACTTATTTAATTAAAGAACCACAGAATTAGAGAAATGAAGGACTGGAAGGCACCTGGAGAGGCCATCTAGTCCAGCCCCCTGTATTGAGGCAGGACCAAGTAAGCCTAGACCATCCTTGACAGATGCTCGTGTAATCCCTGTTCTTAAAAACCTCCAATAACTGGGATTCCACAACCTTCCTTGGTAACTTATTCCAATATTTAACTATCCCTATAGTAAGAAAGTTTTTGCTAATATCTCCTATTTAACCTAAATCTCCCTGGCTGCAGACTAAGCCGATTACTTCTTATCCTATCTTCAGTGGACATGGAGAACAATTGATCACCATCCTGTTTATAACAGCCCTTAACATATTTGAAGACTGGTATGAAGTCCCCCTTCCCTCATCTTTTCTCAAGATTAAATATGCCTTTTTTTTTTTTTTCAACTTTTCCTCATAGGTGAGGTTTTTCTAAACCTTTTATCATTTTTGCTGCTCTCCTCTGGACTCTCTCCAATTTATCCACATCTTTCCTATAGTGTGGCCCCGAAAACTGGACACAGTACTCCAGCTGAGACCTCACCAGTGCCAAGTAGAGTGGAACAATTACCTCCTATGTCTTACATACAACACCCCTGTTAATACACACCAGATTAGCCTTTTTCACAACTGCATCACATAGTTGACTCGTATTGAATTTGTGATCCACTCTAACTCTCTGATCCTTTTCTCCAGTACAGTATACTGCCTAGCTAGTTATTCCCCATTTTGCAGTTGTGCATGTGATTTTTCCTTTTTAAGTCTAGTACTTTGCAATTGTCTTTACTGAATTTCATCTTGTTGATTTCAGACCAATGTTCCAATTTGTGAAGGTTGTTTTGAATCCTAATCCTGTCCTCCAAAGTGCTGGCAACCCCTTCCAGCTTGGTGTCATCTGCAAATTTTCTACTCCATTATCTAAATCATTAATGAAAGTATTGAATAGTACCAGACAAAGGACAGTCTTCTGAGGGATGCCACCAGGTACGTTCCCCTCAGTTTAACAGCAAAATATTGATAATTACTCTGAGTATAGTTTTTTAACCAATTGTGTACCCAGATTACAGTAATTTCATCTATTCTAGACCACATTTCCCTAGTTTGTTTATGGGAATGTCATGTGGGATTGCACTAAAAGCCTCACTGAAATCAAGATACACCTCTACCCTGATAGAATGCTGTCCTCAGGAGCCAAAAAATCTTACCACGTTATAGGTGAAACTGCGTTATATCAAACTTGCTTTGATCCACCGGAGTGCGCAGCCCCGCCCCCCCCAGAGCGCTGCTTTACTGCGTTATATCCAAATTTGTGTTATGTCGGGGTAGAGGTGTATATCACATCTACTCCATCCCCCCCAAGTTCCCGTTAGGCTGCGCAGCCGCCTATTAAGCTCTGTGCAGGGGCTCCGGACTGCGGCGGGGAGTGATGCCTCCTCCCAACACGGACCTGCCGCGGCACCTCTCCCCACCAGCCCCAGCATGGACCTGCCCTGGACTTGCCACGGCCAGGGGACAGGCGCCCCTCCTCCAGCCCCAACACGGACCTGCCCCGGACTTGCTGCGGCTGGGGAAGAGGAGCCTCTCCCCCCCAGGCCAGGTGCTGCTGCGAGGAGAGAGAGCTGAGGGGAGTCCTCTCTCCCTGCTGCACCTCCCGGGCAGCCTGCACCTCACACCCCTCATCCACACCTCCAACCAGAGCCCTCACCCCTCCTGCACCCCAACTCCCTGCCCCAGCCCAGAGACTGCTCCTGCACCCAAAACCCCCATCCCTGGATCCCTGGGCCCACTCCATAGCCCGCACCCCCAGCCAGAGTCCTCACCCCCCACACACCAACCCTCGGCCCCAACCCTGAGCCGCCCCCCCCCACACACACACTCCGAATCCCTCGGTCCTGCTCCTGCCGCATGAATTTTGTTATGTGCATCAATATGGATGTGTGTCACACATCACCTCCATATTGGTGCACATAACAAAATTCATTCTGCACATGTGTGGGAAAAATTAGAGGGAACACTGGCCAGTGCCCTGTCAAAGAAGGAAACTGGTATGGCGTGACACAATTTGTTCTTGACAAATCCAAGTTGGTTCTTATTTATCACTAATTTATTACTTTTTATCTATAGGGCAGAACACAATTTCTATTGTGGTGGCGCCCTGCAGCTAGGGCCCCCAGTGTGGTACTGTATAAACACAGAGCAAAGAGATGATCTCTTTCCCCAAAGAGTTTATAATCCAACTAATTTTTTTTTTTTTTTTTGCTTTTTATGTAACTGCGTTCACATTTTTATTGAATTAGTGTTTTGTTTTTCCATTCTCTTGTAGCAACAAGAACATCTATAAAACTGTTACCATTAGAACCTTGTTCATTTTCTTCCATTTCTCACATACAACTCTACCCCGATATAACGCTGTCCTCGGGAGCCAAAAAATCTTACCGCGTTATAGGTGAAACCGTGTTCTATCGAACTTGCTTTGATCCGCCAGAGCGCGCAGCCCCACTCCCCCAGGGCGCTGCTTTACTGCGTTATATCCGAATTAGTGTTATATCGGGTCGCTTTATAGCGGGGTAGAGGTGTACTTTGGTAATAAATAACTTGAAAACTCATTCCACACTGTTTTATGAAAGCCCATTCTGAACCAAGAAACAGTATTTGTCCTTGGAAAGCTGTAGTTATTATTCTAGTCTACAATGCTTACAAACCAAGACTATTCTGAAATCAAATTTAACTTTTTCTGTTCCTTGTCTCTTGCCTCAATATATTGGTACACATACCAGGTTGAACCTAACGTCTTTCAGTCTCTGGACTTCGAACACAAGCACACAAGAAAAATCAGGTGGATCTACAGATAAACTTAAGTATCTTTTTCTCAGCTTTGGAAAGCAACAGCTATTATCCACTACTGAGAGAGAATAATTCTCATTTAGGGCAAATGCAGCAGATAATTCTAAACAGATTGACATGCCTCGGATAGTCTCCAGGACACCCAAGTAAGGCTAACATTATTAGACTGAACTCTATTTTCAATTAGTAAAATCCAATTCAAGTCATGGGGTTGGACAAGTGTGGAAAATGAATGAGTTATGTGTATTTTATGAATATCAGATGCATCTCAGTTTATCTGTGATATTATCCTCCCTGACTGTAAGGAGTTAAATCAAAGGAGGCTGTTGGAGGAAAACAAACAGGAAAGGAAACAACAATAAGATAAGGTAGTGGTTCTCCATCCCAGGTCCACGGATCCTTAGGGGTCCGCTAGCATAATCAAGGGGGTCTGTGAACTGATTGGTCCCTCCCAAAGGCGACGCAGGGGGGAAGAGGGGGAGAACCACGCAAGATCACATGCCTCCTCCCCCTTCCCTGTTTTCTACCTTCCGAGGAGACTAGGGTTGCCAACCTTCCAATCTCACAAAACCGGACACTCTTGCCCTGCCTCCTTCCCCCGAGGCCCTGCCCAGGCTGCACTTACCTCAGGTGGCTCCCGGAAGCAGCTGGCATGTCTCTCCGGCTCTTAGGCGCAGAGGTGGCCAGGGGGCTCTGCACGCTTGCAGGTGCCACCTCCTCAACTCCGATTGGTCACAGTTCCCAGCCAATGGGAGCTGAGAAGCCGGCGCACTGAGTGCGGGCAGTGCGCAGAGCCCCCCTGGCTGCCCCTGCACCTAAGGACCGCAGGGACATGCCATGCAGAGCCGGGGCAGAGAGGGAGCCTGCTTAACCCTGCTGCGCCGCCGACTGGACTTTCAGTGGCCCAGTCAGCGGTGCTGACCAGAGCCGCCAAGGTCCCTTTTTGACCATGTATGCCGATTGAAAACCAGATGCCTGGCAACTCTAGAGGAGACCCATCCAGTGGGGCTTCCGCAAACTCTGCCCCACAGAGCAGTGGGGGTGGGCAAGGCCTCAGGATGCCTCTTGCCAGAACGCCAAGCAGTGAGGAGGCAGCGGCTCCCCCAGCGGCTGCACTCACCACGTGTCTGTGTAGCGCGGGGAGGAAGGAAGCAGTAGGATGGCTGGCTGTGGGCTGAGGCCCCCAACCACGCTACAAGGAGCTAGTTCTCCTTCCTTGCTGCTGCAGTCCCAGCACTTCCCAGCTTTGCAGAACACCCACTGAAGTGAATCAGGGGTTGAAGGAGGTGCTTCCTCCCCGAGTCCTGCCATGCAAGGCTGGCCTAGCCCCCATTATCCTCTCCAGTTGCCCCTGGTCCCTCCCCTGCAGCCATAGCTGCTGGATCCTGCCCACCCAGGCCCATCAGGTAAGCAGAGACGTCAAGCTCCTCTTGTGGGGCCTCAGAGCCTGGCTGGGCCAGGGGAGGGGGAGAGGCCTGCAGGGAGGCACTGATGGGCTGGTGCTGTGTCCCAAACCTGCACCAGCCGCGCTGCCACCATGACAGGGAATGCAACACTGCCTCCCACCTCGAGTGAGAAGCTGCAGGTACCCCCTCCAGCACCCTCCTAATACCCCTCCCAGTACACACACACACACCCCTCCAGCACCCCCCAAATACCCTCTGCCAATAAACGTACACCCCTCTAATACTCCCATATATCACCTAGCAATGCTGTAATTTATCATTAGTATCACGTAAACTGTCAATATTTTAATTTGCTGTGTTTTTTGTTGATCTGTTCACATAATAATAATTTCTCTATAGTAATATTTGTGATAACTACTAAAATAACGTGAAAGAAACAAATAATGAGAAACAAAATAATGAAGGGGGATCTGCAGGTTTGTCTATTTAAGTTTAGGGCTCCCTGGTCAAAAAAAGGCTGAGAATCATTGAGATAAGGTACGGGCCAAGAGAATACCAAGTGTCCCTGAGGAAACAATGGGGAAGCTATTAATTGGGGAATACCCCTTGCCTGGCTGCAGCTAGGCTGGGAAGGTTTATTCTTTCTAGATCAAAACCCAGGATGGCTGTGTTTACACTGCCACTTTCAGTGCTAAAAACTTTAAGTTTTAGTGCTGAAAAGCACCAGTATAGACAGTGCTTTATCACCGGGAGCTACCACCACTCGTTCGGGGTGGTTTTGGGTTTTTTTTAATTGCCGGGAGAACTCTCCCCTGGCAATAAAGCGTGTCTGCGCTATAACATGGGCTGCGTAGACATACCCGATCAAAAGAGATACTACTAAAACCTTAAAGATTCTGCCCTAGGGAAGAAAGGGTTTGAATGGGCAGCAGTTGGTAGAGATGGCTCTCTTACAGAGAGAATCACAGAAGATGTGCTACAACTCAGCAGTCTGCTTCTCCCAGGCCAGAGACTGAGAAAACTGGGCTGAATGAAACTTACCAAACCTTGCCAAGAAAAATTAAGGGTTAGGTAAGGAGAAATAGGAGTTAAATATGTTTTAACCCTTGTCTCTAACTGCTATGTATCTTTGGGTGAATGAATACATAATTCTTCGTTTTGAAGAAGCTGCTTTTGAATCACATTAATCAGCCACTGTCACAGGCTCCCAGAGGAAAAGGGCTTATAGATGCCAAACAGCTGAGCCAATTGGGTTAACGCAGATGGTAAATGGGGGTTTGCCGCTCAGAGATTCAGTCTAAGAGTGGTAGGACTGCGCAGTTTCACCAGAGAGGAGTGAAGGTAGAGAAACATGTCCCCAAAGGTATAGACTTGAGAGGCACTAAACAGGGACTAAAGTTCAGCTCACCCTGTAATTGTGACGATAAGTATAAACAACAGGATTTGGCTTTTAGCCTTCCATCATAAAGCTTTCTCTCTTCATTGGGGGAACACTTGAGAAGAACAAGCTTCATATTCTGTATTTCTCAAGACTACGTATGGGCTTCATCAATGCCTTCCTCTTTTAATAGTCATTTTAAAACTAGATTTGCCTCCATCCTATGCAAATAAGTAGCAAAATAAAAGCCAATTAAAGTCATAGAGTGCTGTAAAATTTTGCTTGAAGAGTCACCAATCGCACACAGGAAAATTAGCGAGACATTCTGCTATGGTAATACAAATAATAATACTTAGAGAAAATTATTTGGATTTCTTTTGTTACTACTAGTAAAGGGTATTTGCATAAAAAGGGAACATTTGTTGCTTGCTGGCTCACGTGCTGCTGGATTCTTATTGGCTCAGTTGTGTGACGCAGACCGGAGCTTACGTCAAACTCTCAGCTATTTGGATATTGGGACATAGTCTAAGTATGGCTCTGTTTAGGTGTTTCTACTTACTGAGAAGTTACACACACACTATTGCTTCTCATCTATAGATCTCAAAGCATTTTGCAGAAGTGTGTATTGTTATCCCCATTTTACAGATTTCAAACTGTAGACAGGAAGGATGATTGGAGTCTGTGGGCACTACCCCAATACAAATAATAAGTAACTTGCCTATGGTTTCGCAGGGGAGTGAATGACAGAGCTGAGAATACAACCCTGGTCTCCAACTCACAGTCCAAGAGTTTATCCAATGGACCTCACTATTTGCCCAGAACAGACAGTCCACCACTACGTGGTGATCTGTGTGATATAAATTCCAAAACACACAATACCTTACATATGTCCTGCACCTTTAACCAGTTCACCTGCACCTCTCCCTCTAATCTATTTCTACCAAGACTACTTGTAACAATCTAAACTTCTGAATTATTTTCATATAGCAGCCATTTTTGTGTGGAACCGAGATTTTATTGGCACTCATCTGGGATGAGCTGCTTAATACAAATTACTTCAATTGAAGAAAGAAGAACAGGAGTACTTGTGGCACCTTAGAGACTAACAAATTTATTAGAGCATAAGCTTTCGTGGACTACAGCCCACTTCTTCGGATGCATATGGATAAGGTGCCACAAGTACTCCTGTTCTTCTTTTTGCGGATACAGACTAACACGGCTGCTACTCTGAAACCTTCAATTGAAGAATAAATGGTAGAAGCAGATAATCCTGTTTTAATGGAAATAGCATTAGTAATTTTAAAACAGGGAAGAAGAATACAGACTACATAAACAGAATAGTTTCTACAGAAAAGGTTGTTCAATGTTTACCATGAAATCTCAGTAGGATTTTAAACCTCTCTCTACCTAACTTGTTTCAACTGCACTTAATTTTGATTAAACAATATGAATGCATAACTACATGCACTCAGATGTGTTTCACAAGGAAGTGGTTTAACTAAAGGCACAGACTTCACATAGCAGACTGCAAACTCTCTGAGGTGAATCTCCTTAAGTTTACTTGGCATTGTTCCTCCTTTGAGAGCAGGGGAGAGGGAGCAAAGTTTGCTGTGGTACAGATTGAGAAGCTGTTCAGCTCTCCAAACCAGCAATTTTTTGAGATCCAGAGGCTCTGTGCCTGAGTGCTGCTTCTCTGCCCCCTACAGCCTTCTCCCAGTGCCCAAGTGGACTGAAGGGGTGGGGGTGGTGTGTGAAGACAAAGCACAAGACTGCATTAACTTTAGGCAGAGATTCACCATAGGGGACAGCAAGGGGACAATGACTGGAGATAAACTAGCCCTGAATCACAAGAACGGTTTCCATGGGATTTGGGGTGGGGAATACTGCCAAAGAATCAGCACTTTAAAAATAAAAAACAAAAACAAAAAAAGCCCAACAATAGGAAAAATAAAACAGGACTCCACTAAGTTTCTGTCCCATCTGTCCAATGAAGTGAAAAAGACAATGTGGTACTCATCTTGTTTTGCCTAAGAATTCAGGTATGCAATACATGGATTTATTTTGTTCCAACTTCTACTATTATACTAATTTTTAAAGCAATACTGAAACATTATTTCTGGATTCTGCTACAGTTGCCATTTACAGTATAACAGTGTGTTGGTGAATAGCACCATAATGGTTGCTATTCACCAGTATAATGGTTTTACACATTTTATTGAAAACATCCATAATATGGCTGTATAACTAAATTAAATATAAGAAAGTTTCTGGTAGCTATCAACTCAAACAACAAACCAGACAAATTGCAGATTTTTTACCCAACTGTCAGATTTTCCCCCACTTGGCAGACAGAATATGTTTTGCCTCTAACCATTCTTTTTCATTTTTGGGTAGCTTCAATTATAGCAATGAAGTCACCAGGTAAAATGGCATAAAAACTTCCAATTTCTCAGCAGATTTAGCAATGTGTTTCTTTAAGGCAGGCTATTCCCTTTAGAAACAGAGTGATCCAACTGACTAACACATAGTCAGAAGTTGCATAGCATCTTTTAAAGTTTTATCTGGAGTATGTCTTTGAAAGGAAACTGAAAAAAACATGAGCTTCTGCATTATTTTGCACGACAACAACGTAAAATCAAGAGGGAAAATATTTAAGATTTATCTGCACATTTTGAGCACATTCTGTATTGACTGTGAATAATCAATTAATTGAAATATTTTAGTTTAAATAATATTTACCATATCTAAATTAAAACATATCAAAATCCGATGCCATATTATACAAACTCAAATACCTATTCTGATTAATGGTTACTTAGTTTATTCCTCATCTGTAGTCATTCAGTATTCAAAATACAGTCATGTTTCGGCATGTAACAACCCCTTCAATTAACTAAAATTACTAGATGCTCCAGGCATACATGCACGCTTAATTATACTACAGTACAAACTTGTGCTGAATTCCTAGAGTATAGACTATACATCAAAAGTCATGAGCAACAGTAAATATGCTACAGCAAGTTGACAAAAACATTGAGGCATATGTTGCAATCAGTTAATTACTAATATTATTGATATTAAATATAAAGACAAAAAAAGCACTCTCCGACCCCACATAAATGAACCCAGACCAAGCTACTTACCATTCATGGCTGTGGGAAACTGAGCCATCATGGTCCTGAATGTGCTCTGCTAGCTCTTAGCCATCTGCAATATAAAAACATTGTCCCATTAATAATGCAACAAGGGCAGAACACAGCTTAGTGCTCCTGCTGAGCAGAGGGAATGTCTGTCCTCTTCAGCTCACACTTCCGGAAGCAAACAATGCAGGGCTTCAAGCTGCTACTGAACATACTGAATTTGCATTTGGAAGTAGGTGGGAGATTTCTGTAGGTGGGAGATTTTTATTTGGTATGCAGTGCAGTCTTGAACCTAAAATCACATTCTTAAAGGAAAACGGCATTCATTGTACTGTGTGTACTGCATAAGATACACACACACACCCCACCATACTGGAACATATACTGTTCAGAACAATCCTTCACTGGAAGGAGGATGGACTAGACAACCTAACAGATGTTTTCAGCCCGAACTTCCATGATTTACTTGAATATTTATCAAAATTAAAATTATAGTTGACATACTTGAAAATAATACTTCTGCTAATAAAAGAAAGAACAATATTGAAATTCAATATTTCAAATATTGGATAAATAACTTTCCACAGAACTTACAAACGCATGATTAGTGGAAATGACCCTGCATACTTCATTCTGTAAAATAACTAGCTCTAATCAAATCATGCAGCAGTCTATTTTCCAGCATATAAAACTGAATATTGTTATAAAGTCAATTATTTTTGTTATATTATCAAAAACAAAAAGTATCATCATCAGAGCAGTTCTTAATATAACATACTTTCAGAATAAGAAATGTTAAAATGCTGCCTGTCACATTTTGTTTTGCTAGTCTGGTCCCATTTCAAGAGTATTTAACATTTTATTTATTAGCTCTTTATATTTGAAAAACATTAACTAATTCTCAAAACAGTCCTCAAACTTAGGCACTTTCCCCGTTTTACAGATAGGGAACACCCATAAAGAATTAAGACAACATACACACGGCATTGCTTCAGATAAAATCATTTCATTTTGACTACCGTTCACTAAGGAGCCACAAAAGCTTTAAATCTGGAAACATTTTTGTAGTAATGGTATGTGATGTGAAATTCTGCATAGCACTTTTATTAGGTTAAAATATGAAAAAACGCAATAAAAAAATTAAGAATGGGGTGGGGGGGGAGGGCAGGAAAGAATCTACTCACGAAATAGCACTAGCCAACAATAACAGAATCCCGCAGTGCAATTACTCATCCCAGTGTTCAGATGCTTCTAATATTCTAATTTCTGTATCACATTTCAGGTAACTATTTTGCCCCCCCCCTTCAGTGATTAAATACCTGTTCAAATACATTTTCAAAAATATTAAAGGTACAGAAACTTTTTTTTCTGTATGGTGTTGCTTATTCTGGCATATCTGATTGTTTTATTGGTTGCAAAAAACATGCAGTTGCTTCCAGAAGCATTCAAAAAATTTCCTTGCAGAGTATAGAGTATTTACTACACACTTATGCACTAAATGGAAAATGTTAGGAATCACTCTGTACCAGTACTCTACATGTATATTCTAGACACAATATTTATAATGTAGGCTATACAATGGGCTAATTTTAGATAAAGAATTTGCCTTCATTGGTTGGTTTGTGCATTGCATAGCCACATGTTGACTGTTATATATCATCCATCCCCAAATGAGTGAAAACCAAAGTTAACCCATTATATACTGCTTATATAACTGCCTAGTGAAGAAAGAATTACACAGTACAACTGTTTTTATATAACTCTCTTCACAGTAGTATCACAAGACCCTTTACATTCTTTTTTTTAATATAGAAATGGAAATGGATGGTGAATCCATTGATCTATCAAGTATGATACCAGGGATCAATTGAAGAAAGAACAGAGGGAGGCAAAAGAAAGGCTGAAAACTTTTCCAAGAGGATGAGAAAATTAAAATGAATTTGTATATTTTTAGGTTGCCTTCAACGTCTCTTCCTAGGTACTAAAAATGAAATAACAGAGGACAATTCCTCCCTATTTATAACTTTCCAGCTGAACATAAAGTTCTATAAAAGCTGTACTTTTAAGAACTGCTAGAAAAGAACTCTAGGCTGAAATACTGCAATAGGATGAGAATGAAGAACCCACCTGAAATCAATAGGGTAAAAGTCAATAGGGCTGTGCACGGACACCAGGGTTGATCTGTATGGATCTTATTGCAGGATTGGGGTATAAAATTTTAATTGATTAAACCCATCCTCTTGAACGATTCATTTTGTTCTCTCCTTTGCAGATCACTTTTTATTTTTAAAATGGGGGGCGGGGAGGGGAATGCCTGACATTCCACCTACCCAATACTACCAAAAAATCTTTTTGGCTTGTTTTTTAACCTTAGGGTTATGAAGAACATCAAACTATATAATAAATCCCTCAAACAACCCCTGAGAAAAAAGCCTAAATAAACAGCTAGGCCTTGGAAATGCTGCATAAGTCTAACCACCTCAGACTTTTTGGAGAGGACGTGTGCCTGGGGAAAGCAAAAGCAATTTCCAAACAAGAGGGCCCTCTTGGGGAATGCTCTAACTCCAGCCTCCATATACAAAAGTCAAGCTATTGTCAACTCAAGCACCCCACCTGTTCTCAACTGCCAGGTTAAAAACCATGAGGCGAGAGGCAGTCTCTAAGATCCCATCTAACTGCAGAAAGCTAGTGTGTTTTGCGTCCCCGTTACAACATGGTACTGCCAAACAAGGCTATAGCTGTGTGCATTACAAGACCATACCATGTTTCAGCCATACCTCATACTATTGTATTGTATCTAGATCCTATCACACAGCAGCTTTCTGAAATGCAAGACCTAAGATGCACCAAATCTAAACCCTTAAGTGATAATCCAGGTAGGGAAGTGCTCCATGCCTGAAAGTCCTGAGTATGTGGGAGAAATTGCACCTCATACAGAAGCAACCAGACTTCAGAATGCAGACATGTAAAGGGATCCAGATAGAGTTCTTATGTCTCGGCATCAGCTCTTGGGCCCTATGCCACCTCTTGTGTAGCACAGTTCCATTAGAGCCAGGCTGCCACAGTCTTACCAGCCAGAAAGATTTCTGAACCCAAAAGCATGGGAGGGCGGAAGGGTCTCCCACAATACGAAAGGACACGCCAGCAAACAGCTGTTTGGCGGTGCTTAGGACTTTCTGGGAGGGAGGGGGAGGAGTGGAGACGCGGCGCTTCCCCGCTCCTTCCCAGCGCTTGATGCTTAGGACTTTCTGGGAGGGAGGGAGAGGAGCGGAGACGCGGCGCTTCCCCACTCATCCCCCTCCCTCCCAGCGCTTCCCTGCCACCAAATAGCTGTTTGGCAGCGCTTTGGACTTTCTGGGAGGGAGGGGAAGGAGTGGAGACGCGGAGCTTCCCAGCTCTGGGAGGGAGGGGGAAGGCGCAGGGAGGGGGAGGAGGCAGAGAAGAGGAACTCGTGCAATGCTCCTTTGTAAAGTCGCTGCTCTCCCACAGAATCTTACAAGCAGCAGACAGAGCAGGCAGCCAGACAGACGTTATAAGGGAGCATTGCACAACTTTAAACAAGCATGTTCCCTCATTGAGCAGTGATGTAACTTTGAAACAACGTTAAGCGGGAGGACGTTAAGTGAGGAGTTACTGTATTTATTTGCCTGTATTATTGCAGTGCCTAGAGGCGCCCAGTCCCCCTCATGAATTTGGGTGGGTAAAGGGGTAATGCAGTGCAGCCCAAATAGTTCTACTATCCTCACATTTCCAACCAGGCCACTCACTGACCCAAATTCCTCAGATACAAACCCCCACAAAACTGTTTCCATGGGACTGAGGGTAAGAAACATGCTGGCCACTAAGAAAGAACTCCGACTCTATGCAGTCACAGTGCCCCTACGGTTTGGATATTATTCAGAAATCAAAGTGGATATTAGTTTATTTTCACAAATTCCAAGTCTGGTAATCCATTAGTCACCATATAACTACATCCTAGCATCCTTCATAATGCAGCAGTTCCTCTTATTCTCAGTTGATGGTGCAATTTCAGTGAAAGATACTAGATCTACACTGGACTTTCTAGATTAGAAATGACTCTAGATAACTTTTAAATTACAACAAAACTTGGAAATTTCTAAAGAACATTTTACGTAACACCACAGAGGGACACACTGCTGTGTAATAAAGTATGCCAAACAAAGAAAAGAATCCCTAATCAGAAGAGGTTATAATCAAGTAACAAGCAGGTTACAACAAACATAGAATAGAAAATTGCCTTTACAACTGGAATATTCCACACAAAGTTGGATTTGCTTGAAGTGTTTTGGAAGAAGGAATTTTGTTTGGCGAACATTAACTGTTAAGGTGTTCCAAGCATAGGGCATAAAATATGAAGCTGGTAAAGGAGATGTCTTAACAAAAAAGTCATCAACTATCTCACACCAGTAAAGGGAACAGGCTGGCATAAAACCAAAGCCTGAAGTTTACAACAACTGTAATCCAACTCGGAAACCTTTTGATTAGAAGTGTAATGTCTGGAGCATAAGGCATCACACATGATGAAAACAGGAAAAGTTGGACCTCAGTAGGTTTAAATAACAGAACTGATACATTCTTGTAAACAGATCACCTGACCAATCATAATATTACAGCAGCAATTCTGTTTTCCCAGCCTGACCTAATCAACTGCAGTTTCTCCATCAGTTCCCAACACTTACTGTAGTTTTGAAGTGAGGAAATAAAGAGGAGACTGAAGGAGAGAAGAGGTAAGAAAAAAGCTAGAATTAGAATATAAGAAAAAAGTAATTTCTTCACTCAAAATATTTTTACTTGTTCTTATTCTATGTGAAACTTACATAGCATATGCTTTCCTAATATTTAATTTCTATTTGAATCTATCACATACAAATATTTCCAGAAAAAAAACTAGCAAAAAACTGCTATTAGGCAGGAATGATTAATTAGTTAAATAGTTAGGTCACACCAGTTCATTTACAAGCAGGTTGATAAATATTCTGGAAGCTGGGGTTCAGACACCCCACTCCTAAAAGAGCAACATAATTGAAAGGGGAAGTGTTGGAGAAAAAGTGAATGGACAGTGCAAAATCAATCAGCAAGAACACAAACTCCGGAGGTTGCTATCTAATTGATTTACAAAGGAAATGTAATACATACTGGCAACGTATTAACTTGGAATAATGAACACTCTGGACTAAGAGAAATAATATCCTAAATGGGATGTCTACACTATTACTGGGAGGCCAATTTTATTTTTAATTTTTATTGGTAGTCCATTAAGTGTGCTACAGGCTGTAAATGTTGATATGAACTACTGTATTAAGTAGCTGAGTCTAGGATGGATGCTAAAAAAATGTAAATAATAATAAAAAAAAATGATGGGGTACCTCAACAACCATAACTTTGTGGCAGAGGGATTTTCCTGAAGCAGGTAATAGTTTTAAGTGGAAAATACTAGCTTTATGACATATTGGTCAGTCTGCTGTCTAGGTTGCACAATTATCAGAACTATATTAAGAAAGCACAAATATCCTCTTAAGCACGTAGTTATTGGGGGTAGTGGGAAGGATTCATTTAACAGTATCACTTTTAAACCAGCTGCTCAATTTCCTGCTATTATGCTGATTTACAGAGTTGTAATTATTTTAACTGGCGCATAATGGCAACAGGAAACGTACCTAAATTAAAAGTTGATTTATTGAATGAAGGCCTTGATAGCTCTCTTCATTTTCTTAAATATTTGGAGTGATCCAATTGGGGCAGAGTGGTTCAACAAAAAAAGTGGGGAAGAATAAGCTACTCAGAATTACTGGCTAGCTCAAGAACAGAATGAAAAGTGGTTCTCCTTACTTAAGTATAAAATGGATATTTCCTTAGTCACAGGTGATACCTGGACAAACTAGGAATTGTTAAGAAAGCAAAAAACAAGTTAACGGTGTGGATCAAATGAGAGCCTAAACACAAGCCAAGCAACAGGAACCAATTACATACACACAACGAAAGTATATGAAGGGATACGGTTAGTTTGCCTGCCAATAGGTATAGTGACGGCATTTTTCACTAACTTAACTATTCTTAGCTTATCCTTACAAGCAGACAGAGCTAGCTCAAAGAAAAACATTTAGGTTTAGTCTACACTACAAAGTTTTATTGACATAGCTATGTCAGTTAGTAGTGTGCAAAAAAAAAAAAAAAAAAATCACACCTCTAGTCAACACTGCTATGCCAGCAATACCCCCAGTGTAGATGCAATTATGCCACCAGAAAAGTGGCATAGAGCTGGTTTAACTATGCTGGCAGAAAAACCTCCTTCTGTTGATATATGCCATTTCTATGCTAGAGGGCTGTGTTGGCATAGCTACACTAGTATGGCTATACCGGCAAAGTATTTGTAGAATAGACAAGCCCTTATTTGAAATCTTGGATTTTGTTGTTTTTCCCTATTCTATTGCCAGAATCTTTATTTTGATTCTGAATCTTCTATTCTGGACATATCTCTTGGAAGCCTAACCATGTATAAAAATCTCCTTCTATTCTTTCTCACAAGCACAAATTAACACTGGAAAGCCCACCATAAAGCAAGAGAGATATCTGTCTTCCTGATAATGCAGCAAATACCATGGAGTACACTACAGCACTATTTTCTCTTCAGGATGCAACAGATCTGCTCTTCGACTTGTTGTTCCAACACTTGTCCAAGAAAAAGAGTTCAAAATATAGTCTGTGGATCAAAGGAGCTTAGTGCAGTTAAGCAGAAAAAGATACAAGACACAAGAGAAATATATGGAGGGTAATCTTCTATGCCCAACATCTCAAAAGAATAATCTGAATATGCTGTTTATAAAATTCTTGAAGCATTTTTAGGGGAGGGAGGGAGGGAGGGAGAATTATTTAAATCTGGATTCACATCTAAAGAAGAACTGATGTTAATTTTTTTAATACCAATATAAAGTACACCATGTCCACATCAGTAGCTAGCTATAACTGTTATTGGCAGGTTTAGTATGGTTTAACTGACCAGCACAGGCAGGTATTTTTGTCTAAAAAGGAAGCTGTACATCACCAAGGAAGTAAGACTGTAGTGCTTTGCTTTTTAAAAGAACAACATATTTCTAACAGTCTTCAGTTAAGAATCTCAATCCACAGTGTGATAGAGGCCTACTACCAAAATTGTTTTTAAATACAACTGTAAATTAGCATGACTAGGGTCTTAGTGTGACTAGGGAGCACATTTGCAGGTGTACATGCCTGAAGATATTAGGGTGCCTTAAGAAAAATAACTAAAAATCTTACCTGGGAAAAGTAAAATACCCATAAAATACCTAACCTGCAGTATTATGATTTTATCTGCTTCTTAACAATTTTATTTTAATTTTCAGACTCCTCTGAGTTATTCAGATGCAGAAGGGTGATGGAAACCATAGACAACACATTACTAGGGCACAATGGAGAAAACAGATGGGGCATTCAACTGGAATTTCTCCTTTCAACTTTAAACACCAAGTACCAGGTTATACAATATACTAACACTTAAACCATTAGAAACAACAGCAAATGTATATAAGGCTTTGTAATGGATTAGGTGCCACTTTATCTTGTACTGCAGTCTTAAGTACACTAAATGATACGTAACTTGTCCTTGGACCAAGAGCACACATTCAGTAGAATGGTAATCGTATGACCTTAATTCATAATTGGCTACACTAAATTATTTTTGTGTGTATGTGTTTTAAGTGAGGGGTAGTTTGTAATATCTTTATATAAATTATTTAAAATGATCACAATTCTTGGCTTTCAAATTATTGTGCTAAAGGCAGTGTATCAAAAAAATCAGAGGCAGTTTGTAATGTCATAATATGCTGATAGCCATAATGGGAAATGTTTTGCCCTGCAAGAGTCATATTTTTAGAATTGATGGGGAGGTTTCAGAAGAGAATGACACCCATCTCCTGTTGTCCACCACTATTACTTCACTTTATAAGATTACAATGTTGTTGAATCACTTAACTACATATAGGTAACATGAGTCATGGTTAATGCCAAACACCTCATAGCGTCATTTGCAGGTAAGTGGGTGGCAACATCAACAGAATTACAACTAACAACAAACACCTCATAAGCTTCATCGGCAGATAAGTTGGTGGCAAGTGCAACACCAATAGAATTACCAACTAACATATTTTAGCTACTACTTCTAATAGCTGAAATATTACTAAGATCCATACCAAAACACTACAAGCCAAGTTCACTGCTATTGTATGTAGGCCATTGTTTCATTTGCACCCACATACAGCAGCAATGTTTTTGACCCTACCTATTTAAAGCTGCACAAAATGAAAAGCTAATTTTCCAGTAAATGTTCTTTTTAATTTCGCCATTACATAATTCCAATGTGTTGTGCTGCTACTGTCACCACCTTGCTTCATTTGAATTCCATGGGTATTCTGAAAAGCATGTACAAAGCTGTTCTCAGCTATTCACTAATAAACAAGTCTCATCTATTATTTCTTCATTCATCTACAGGAGACAGACAATTAACTTATACATGCTAAATTGTATTATTGCTGGGGATGGTTTTAGATATTTCTAAGTGATAAAAATATGAACTGTGTATATTTTTACAATATGTGAACTGGAGTATTTATGATGCGTCTTTTATTGCACTCTCGGTCTGAACAACGCAGAGCTATTTATTGGTGGTCTCCTCACAGGCCTTTTAATCTTGTACAAACTGCTCACCCAACAGCACTAACAGAAAGATGTTACCATGTTTGCTTTCTAAATAACTATGAAATGTGAACTACAGCAAAACATGTATTTTTATAGAAAGAATCAAATATTCATAAAGAAATAAAATCAACAAATTTGTTTGTGTTTGAACGCAAACAGTACACAGAAATAAAGTAACACAATAGAGGACATGGCATAAAAATGCACTGACTAACTTTTAACCCTCAGAGCTGAAGCATTAATAAAAATTAACATCCATACAGCACTTTTCATCTCCAAAGCGCTTTAACAAACATTGACAAACTAAGCCTCAAGACACTTCTCTATCCTAATTTTCCAGCTTAAAAAAAAAGACAACATATCTAAATCTTTAAAGAAAAATACACCATAATGCACTATTTTACTCACTGAAAATGTTTCTGAATCCACTTTTTAACAGTGCACTTTATTGTTTAGCAGTGAAACATTTGTTTTCAGAAAGATTAAAAGTCACTTCTCTCTCTTTCCACTGCTTTCTAACTAAACAAGCATTAAGAGCCTGATCCAATGCCCATTAAAATCAATAGAACTCTTTCCACTGAGTTCCATGAGCATTACTTTCGGTCCCGTATCTCCGTGACACTGTTTACTTTTTAACATATATCCCCTGAAGAATGAACAGCTACAGAAAAACAGCAGCAGCAAATAACAGAGTATTATTATTATTAATCATTTGTAATACTGTAGCACTAGGGCCCTAGACACAGACATAAGGGATGTTGTAGAAACACAGAACAAAAAGATGGTCCCTGCTCCAGGAGGGTTAAAATCTAGATCAGGGCTGGGGAATCTACGGCCCGCGGTCCGGATCCAGGCCACTGCTTAATTTCATCCAGCCCCCCGGCAAGTCTTGGTATCCCCCCGCGGGGCTGGAGCTGCAAGTGCTGGCTCGCCCCACCATAGGCGGGAAGCCCCAAGCCTCGGCGTCCCCCCGGCAGCTGAGTTGAATGTTTTATATTTCTCTCTCTAAAAAAAACCCCTAAATTAAGTTGCTTTTTACTTGTGTGTGGCCCGTGACTGATTATTTCTGTGGGTTAATGGCCCGTGATAGAAGAAAGGTTCCCCACCCCGATCTAGATGAATAAATGAAAGACATACATAGATAAGATGTTTGTAAATAAGATACTGAACATTTTTTAAAAAGTAAATTTGGACTGGACTGGCATTCAAGCAGTATCATATAGAAGACTGGGATTTATTACCTGAAATAGGTCCTTAAGTTCCATGCTTAGGGGGACTTAGGGAGAGATTTTCAAAGGTACTGAGGCACTCAAAGATGCCTAATAAGATTTTCAAACCACCTGGGAAGGCTAGGTGCCTAATTTCCATTGGGAAATCAATCTAGCTTTCAAATCACAGCAAAAGCCGCATGCTCAGCCAAGGTGGAATAGGTTTGTTGCATCACCTGTCACAAGGCTGGGGCACAGGGAAAACCTGGTCTCCAAGAGCTTTCAAAAATACACTGGATGAGGCTAATGTTGAACGAAGTTGATAGTGTGTGTTTACAGTTTTAAAAAATAGGTAACTACTGTTTCATTTTATAGCCAGAGGTTATCACAATACATAATCCAAACAATACTGCTTTATTGACAAATACACATACAACCTGAGAGGATCTTTGCATACTATATAAAATAAACTACAGTCATAAATAAAAAGGGTCAACTAATCAGTCATCTTCTTAGTAAGGTATGGGGGGCATTAAACCCCAGCACCACTCAGACACATAAAACAAGACGGTGTAAAACGTTAAAAAGGAGGAATAGGTCCTTCACATACTCGGCTGTTCAACATCATTAGAATTTTTCCAAAATAGTCTATGCTCATCACCACTTATTCCTTCTGAAACAGAATGGAGAGAAATGGCAAGGGCCATCATCTAGATTCTAGAAGCTATGGAGAGAGATGTTGTATGCTGAAGCTGAAAAGTGGTTAAAAGAAAGTTAAAAGAAATAATCTGAAAACAGAGAATGATTACAAATAGAAAAAACTGAGGCTAAATAGAAACAAAAATAGAAAAAGCAAGAACAAATAATATCAGAAAAAAGTATTAAATGTTTCATAAAAGTAAAATAAACAAATGGCAACAGTTAAAATCAAAATGAAAAAAACTGAAATAGGAAGGAGTAAAAATACCTTACAAGGGAAATAAGATAGGAATAACACTTCTAAAAAAATCAAGACACTTACGTATGGAGTGAAATGAAAAGTGGGGACTCGTTAGGAGTCAAATTATGTTTTTAAAAGTCTAATACTGTGCCCTTTCCCCATCCCATTTGCCCGTATCCTGCAAAGTGATCTAAATGAGAACATTCTTCAGCAAGATCAAGGCTCTTGTAAATTGTCAATTAAAGCATGATCTCTCCAAGGCAGAGCCCATGCCCACGATTTGCAAGAGCAAATAATAATTCTAAATAAGTCAGTTTTGGGGTGTTCAACTTCAGTCCCCTTACTTAAAGGGGCCTAATTTTAAGAGGCTGGGTGCTCATTTCTGGTGTCACAAGCTGAACACCAAAAGTCACTAGAAACTTTTGACATCTTGGCCCTTATTTTTTTCCATTTGCCTGAATGGCACCTAGTATACTTTTGAGTGCTCAGTGAATGAATACATAAATAATAATGCTAGATAAATAGCTGAGTAAAAAATTATTATAGCAAACAGGACTAGAACTTCATATTCAGTAGTTTATATCTTACTATGAAAATAAACTTAATTCACATAATAGTAATATGACAGCAATATAAATAAATAAATATTTGAAAACTAATCTAGGTATTTGCATAGGCCCCATTCGGGTAATATCCAAAACTCACAAAAGCCTTCTTATTAACCATGTTCAAAATCAGTAACAGCCCTCTTCTACTTTGGTTTATTTGACCTTGCCCACATTGAGGGGAAAAAATCAGTTCCCATAATTCATCACTGGTGCACTCCTCTGTGGGTAGATTAGATTACATGGTGATAAACATTCATAAACCCTATCTACAGTAAGCGTCCACTTTTGCTATCACTAGCACCGATTATTTGTATTACTGTAGCACCTAGGAACCCTAAAAAAGCATCAAGACCGCTTTGTCCTGGATGCAGTACAGCCAGAAAACAAAGAACACAGTCACTGTCCCAGAGAGGTTACAACCTAAGTGCCAGTCAGGATACGACAGGTGGACTAACCAGACAAACAGGGTGCAGGACTGTAGAAACAAAATGATCAGAGTTTACGAAATAAATGGAAACCTCAGCTTGCCACTTGCCTAACCAATGCCAGCTGGCAGTGTATATAAGCATTACAGCAGCACCAGTGAAGAATTAAGGGTCCAAATATTGCATATGTAGATGCAGTCTTGGAGTCTGACTTGCATCTTAGAGCAGCAGTCACTCAAAAGTCTCTAGAGAGACAAGCATGATCTAGTGGTCTGAACACAGGAAAAAAGAGCCAAGAACTCCTGAGTTTCAATCCCAGCTCTATCACTGACTCCCTGCATAGATTTAGCTAAACTATTCTTTGTGCCTCAATTTCCTCCTCTATAAAATGAGAGTGACACTTATGGCTTAACATAGGTTTTATGAAGACTGATTATTTGAGGTTTGTAAAGGACTTTTTACATGAAGTGCTAAGTGTTATTAAAATTAAAATCTACTTTCAAATTTTGCAACGTGTGACTGGTGTAACACTCTATTTGCAAATTCTAATCCAAATTATATTAATGCCTAAAGGACACAACCAGGTCTCCTAGATGGTGGCCACATTTTATTTTCTGATAGAAAATTACAGTGCCAAAAAAAATGGACAGAAAAAAAAAAAGATACCATTTACCAAGGCATTAACCATGGAAGTTAGTTTTCATCAGCTCTTAATTTCTTCAAACTACTGGTTTTCACAATAGCCTAAGAAGCAAACCAATAATTATAATAATCTTAATTATTCCATTCTCTGAGATTCCCAGTATAGTCCATCTACCTAACCTTCCCAGTGTGTGTTATCTTCTTATAGATTGTAAGCTCTCCAAGCACAGATGTTCTATATTTTGTCTCTTGTGGAGGCCTGAACCTGTTGTTGGTGCTTACTACCATTAATAAGAACAGGAGGACTTGTGGCACTAACATTAACTACCATTAATGTTAATCATTGCTACCATTTTCATTTCTTTAGACTACCACACATACACACAGATTATAGGGTTTACCAGCCACACTTTACTACTGAAATTATGAAACCAGCTCCTAGGAACAGAAAATTAGTTCCCATAGAAACATGTAGAAGTGCTCTAGCATCAATAATTTTACTCCTCCATCTTCCAAATCAGAGAGAACATGTGTGTGGGAGATTTGTAAACAATCCTCACTCATTTCTGACAGCTTTTAAAATTTAAGGGTAAAACCAACAGAAGTTGAACCCAGCACCCATCAGCTGTGTTCAAGAGGACATAGGGATAAAATGCTGCATTACCCCAAGAGCTTTGATGGTTACAAAAAAATCACTTTCATAAAAGAGAAAAGTGCATATAAAACTTTACTGTTTTAAAAAAGGAAAAACTTGTAATGCAAAAGAAATGTCTGCTCAGCCTAATAAAAGCCACAAACCTGAAACATTTCCCCATCCGCTGCCCATTCTGTTGCCAAAGTTCTATTTCAGTTATTGTGGTTTTAAACTTTGGTGCTGCACCCGGCTGCACACTGTGATGTGAGCTAAATAAAATGAACAAAAAGAGAGATTTTCTCCTTTGCTATACTGCGCAAGAGGTGCTTACACTGGAGAAGATCGAATCTTAGTCCCATTCCCCAGAGAAAATTTAAAAGAAGGGGGGGTGGGAATCTCTCTCCTAGTCCTGTTAGGGATCCAAGCTAACAAATGAACTAGACTACAGAGACCAGATCAGAGATGGAACTGATGGGCTAGATCATATTGGGGCTCCCCATCCTCAAGCAACCTCCTGCCCCTTAAATCCTTCACAAGCCCCCTCCAGCCCTTCCTCACCAAACACCTCAAATCCCAGTCATGTGTTCCCCAGGCCATTCCCCGCTTCCCAAAGGTCACTGCTCACAACAGCCCCCAAACCACTCCCTCGAGTCCCTCTCCAGCGCCCCCCCCCCACAACCAAGGGCACCCCCTACCTGCTCCCTCCCCATCCCCGTCAACTAAGAACCCCCCTACTGCTCCCTCCCTTGGCCCCCCCACCACCCCCGAAGCAAGGTCACTCCCTACCTGCTCCCTCCCCAGAGCCCCCCAACCTGCTCCCTCCCCGGGCCCCCAACACAGTCATGGCCCCGCTCCCCGGATCGTGCCTCCCCAGACCCGCCCAGGAACACTCCTCTAGTCCAGGGACCCCCACCCTCCTCACCAGACCCCGCCACCCACTCAGCCTGCCCCGGCGCGGGGCTGCCCAGCCTCGTCCCCCGCCGCGCTCCTCCCGCGGGGGCCAGGGCTCCGCTCACCCAGCCGGCGGGCAGCCGCCTCTGTTCCCTCGGACCCCCAGGGCTCCAACCCACAGGCCGAGGCCGGGCAGCAGCAGCGCGGAAGCCGCCAGGCCACCCCTGGGCCTGCGGACGGTACCTGTTGCTCTGCTCGGGGCTGGCCCCTTCCCTCCGCCTCCTCCTGCTGCGGCGCAGCGGCGGCGGCGTCAGCCCGACAACATGGCGGCGGACGGGGCGAGCTGCGGCAGGAGTGGGAGGGAACAGGAGCTGCCCGCAGACACGGGCCAATGTGGGTGCGGGGCCGGGTCCGAGACGCGAGCCCGCAGGGCCCCGGGGTGCCGCACCGAGGCCCCGGATATAAGCCAGCGGGGCCCCTGGGACCAGTGTTTGCATCCCGGGTGCCGGGCCAGCTCTGAAACACAGGCCAACAGCACCTCTGAGTGTGGGACCAAAGCATATGGCCTAACCGCACCCTAATGCAGGTCCCAGGCTCAAGACATGGGCTATCAGCACCCATGGGTGTAGGACCAAGGTTAACAGGGCCCCCGGGTGCCAAGCCAAGATACATGACCCAGGAAATTGGCAGAGGGCTTTTGGGTTTTTACAGGGAAAAACTGGGGTTTTACAGGGATCCCCTGAGTAGGAAATATTCATAGTAATTCAACAAGGGTTGGCATGGGAGGTCCCTACCGAGAATCAGTAGCTCACTGGTTATCATAATCATAATATGTACGGATAATATTTAAGGAGTTATGTATCTATACTGAAAATGATGTTTTTTAAGGGATTTAAGGCACGTCATGAGAAGGGGACATACCTTGGGCATGTTCTTTTCAGAGAGGAGGTAGCAGAGGCTTGTCTCTGTCTGGTCATGTGTGTATTATGCACTCTGTGTTTTGCAATGGATGTCTATTTGCATAGTAAGCCAGATACCAGGTATAAAATTGCAAAATCTACAAGAGAGAAAATCTACAGGAAAAAACAATCTGCGTGGGTGTGTCCCGTTCGTGACTAAAATCAAAGGATTAGTATGGTATATCAGGTAATGCAGGGAAACACATAGACTCTTCCATCAAAGAGGTAAGCCAATAGTGTGACTTGTCTCGTGAATGAAAAATCACAGCCAAGGATGGCTGTAAAATGCCAGAAGGATTTTGGATGAGTATTGCTCTATAAGGCTACATCTACACTACACTGAAGCTTTGAGATCGATCCACCGACAGTCGATTTAGTGGGTCTAATGAAGATCCGCCAAATCAACAGCAGATCACTCTCCTGTCGACCCCTGTACTAGTCTACCCCCAATGAGAAGAGTAAGTTAAGTCGACAGGAGAGTTTCTTCCTTTGAGCCCCCGCAGTGTAGACCCTGCGATAACTCGACCTAAGGTACGTCGACTCCAGTTACGTTATTCACGTAGCTGAAGTTGCATAGCGAAGGTCAACTTACCGCAGTAGTGTAGACATAGCCTAAGACATAAAAGTAGCTAGTTAAATAAGTCTAGGTTCTAGAATGTGTGTTATGATTTTATTTTATATGTAACCATCTGCTTCTAATAATTCTTGCTCTTACTAAACTCTCAATCCTTTGTTAAATAAATTTGTTTCTTTGTACTATTATCTTGTATAAGCACTGTGTGTTAAATGGAGCCGTTACCTAAGGTGTAACTAGTAAGCTGGGGTGTACTGTTCCTTTGGGAGCAGTGACTACTGTGAGTGTCCAGTGGAGTAGGGACTGGACACTTCATGGAGATGCTCAGAGGGTGGAGAGAGAGAGTGAGTGTGTGTGTGTGTCTGTCTATTGCTAACCTGTAAAGAGACAGTGGGAGCTGCATAGGCCTAGAGGAGTTGTGTCGCCCGTGGCCGGTGGAGTTGGGGAGCTGACCCCAGCAAGCACAAACACACTAAAGGTAGGTGGTAATGAGATGCATCACAGCCCTGGGTACCCCCCAGAAAGCATCACATGGTATACAGGCTAACAGTGCCCCAGGTTTGGTGCCAAGCCATAGTGGCTAACAGGGACCTGAGGTGCGGAGCTAAGGCACAGAGGCTAATAATGCTCCTGGGTGTAGGACCAATGCCTGAGGCTTGGGCTAACAATGATCTAGGATGCAGGACCAAGGCATTCAGGCTAACAGTGACCTGGGACATGAGGCTGAGGTTCAAGACTCTGGCCAAAAGGGCCCTGGTGTGTGGAGCCAAGGCCCAAGACGCTGACCCAGAGGCCTCTGGAGCAAGGCCTGAGACACTGGTTTCAAAGATTTTTAAAGCCAGATTACCTAGTCTGATCTTGATAACACTGGCCATAAAATCTTGTCGAGCAATTCTTGCATCAAACCCATAACTTCTGTTTGAGCTATAACACATCTTTCAGAAAGATATCCAGTCGTAATTAAAACGTTCAAATGATAGAATCCACCATATCTTTAGGTAAATTGTTCCAGTCAGAGCCAGTCAGAAAACAGGGGAGTGGGGGGAAGGTGCCAAGGTGTCCACAGAACACTTTGATGAAACTGAAAAAAAAATCGTTTTTGTGTAAATTTGTCTTGGAAAGTTTTGATTTTTCAGTGAAAATTCAATACTGAAATATTTTGGCCGTACACCTAAATTTGTAAATCCAGAAATGCTGCCATGGTGCCTCATAGGAGTTGTAGTTCAGGGTGCTTTGTGCTTCCATTTCCTTGTATAGGCTGGGCTCGTTGGTCAGACTACATCTCCCATGATGTGCAATGGTATCTCTTCCTGGGGTACTAGTGTTGAAACCTTATGGACATCTACCAGTGATTCATCCAACCCCTGTTGTCCAGTCCCAGCTTCTGGCAGTCTTCCAATGCCCTAATTATTGCACTTGCAGAATACTGTGCAACAGCATGGGCTCCATTCCTCACTGTGGAAAGCTAGACTCAACAATCAGCTCTGCCCTTCATACCATTACTGGTGCAACCCAGACAGCTCCAGTTTCCAACCTTGTGGTCCTGGCTGGCATTGCTCCCCCAGAGATTAGGTATGAAGGCACGGCCTTGGCTGCATTACTGTGCGCAGCCAACTGTCAGGACAGCTTACTTCACAATTTCATCTCAAAGCCACGTCAGACATGCTGACTAAAGAAGCAGCTCCTTTTCTGAAATAGTCGAGCCTCTCAGACAATACATCAGACACAACCTTTCTAAGGAACACTGGCAACAGGTGGTATGGGACTATATATCGATGGCACATTTCTGGGCAGATAGAAAACTCAGATTGTTGTCCCCTAGTCTCTCCGGATCGGATCTTGCATGCACCTAAGAACAACCATATGAAATGAAAGATTACAACAGGATACATTGTGGCCCTGGGTGGTTTAACTTACATCTTTACTGTTGAGCTTCTTGAGCTCCCTGTCCTGCCCCCGTGGTGTTCAAGAACACACAGTATGCCATCTTGTTATGGGCTGCCCTCTTTCTCATCTTGATGGTGGGTGGATGTGCTTGACATCTCCAGATGCTGCTGCTGTGATAGTGGCTATATCATTTACCCAATATCTAATTCATTATTTGTGCCATCAGATGCCATATGGCATAAGAAGTCTTTCCACTTGGAGAGAGGACGTGGTGCATTGTGGGAGATATAATCTGGCCAGGGAGCCCATTTCATAAAGGGGAATGGGGACATGAGACAACTATTATTATTGTTTTAATATCTTTGTGATATAAAATCTCAGATTTGGGTTTTTTCACATGCTTTTTAATGTCAGACACTTCTCCTTTTTGGGAGGGGAACTGTTCAAGGTTGGAGTGGGAGGGGGTTTAAGCTCCCCAATCATCAACTTTCCCACTCATGTTTGAAAATATTGTTTCCCTCTTTATGTCCATTGGTGGATTCTCCATCTCTTGATGTCTTCAAATCAGTATTAGATGACTTTCTGGAAGTCAAACAAGCTTTAGTCAAACAAGTTTTTAGGTAACTGGATGAAATTCTATGGCCTGTGTTATAGAGGAGGTCAGATTAGGTGACGTAATAGTCTCTTCTGGGCTTTAAAATCTGAGGTTTTATTATACAGGTTCCCGGTCCAGGAATCTTTTTGGATCCTTATTTATTTGTGGATATTCAGGGAATAGTAGCAACCAAATGTGATTTTTTTTCACCTTCCATCTGTTTTGTGCCTGAAGTTTCCTTTTGGAAGCAGATGTTACTTGGTGATATATGCCTTTGTCATCTAAAGATTGGATTACTGCAGTGGGTTCTATATGGAGTCACCCCGTAAAACCAGGCAAACATTTTTAGCTACCATTAAATTTGGTAGCCCACATTTAAAGGGTGTTACATGATGTCTGATGTGGACTGGCTTCCTAGTAATTTCCAGGTGTAATTTATATTGGTTTTGGTGTATTGGTTTTGAGCTATTATATACTTGCTTTTTAAAAAATATTTTCAAAGAATAGTGCACTCTCTAAACAAGGCTATTATGTACCTTGCCCTATTATGTAGTGGTACTAAGACTTCTTGTTTACTTTAAAGAAGTACAGTCTAACTCAGGGGTTCTCAAACTTCATTGCACCGCAACCCCCTTCTGACAACAAAAGTGACTGTACGACAACAGGAGCGGGGACCGAAGCTTGAGCACACCCGAGCCCAGATGCCCCAGGGGCCAAAGCCCCACTGCCCCAGGTGAGGGGGGCCAAAGCCAAAACCCCAGTCACCCTGAGCCCCATCACCAAGGACTGAGGCCTTTGGGCTTCGGCTTCTGCCCTGGGAGGTGGGGCTTGGGCTTTGGCCCCGGGTGGTGGGGCTCAGGCTTTAGCTTCGGCCCTGGGCTCCGGCAAGTCTAACACCAGCCCTGGCGACCCCATTAAAACAGGGTCGCAAACCACTTTGGGGTCACGACCCACAGTTTTGAGAACTGCTGGTCTAACTTATTTCTATCCCTGTCTAAAAACACTATGCAAAATGGGTTAAATGAGTTAGTGCATTATAAATGCACATGCTGCTTTCCAAAGATAGGTTAAGTAATGTCCTCTACCTCACAGAGTTTACAATGAAAGTTAGTCAAGAACATACAAAAGGACATGTCAGGTTAAGGAGGTTATTAATAATGAGAAGGTCAGATGATTGCTGAAGGGAGGAAAGATAAGTTGCTTGCTGTTCTATCATAGATGCAGAATGATAAACACAGAAAAGCCGAGACTAGTTAAGATGATAGGCCTGGGGCAAGCAGAAGAAACATGGGTTAAACAATAATTAGAATAAGCAATATTTCTTTTTCTATTCTTATTACATTCTCATGTAAGATCTTCCTCCAGTCACCACCCAGGCTAACACTCTATATAGAGAGGGAGCAAAAGATACCTAGATTCTACAGAGATGATGCTCTACAAATATCTAAAGCAACCTAATTTTCAATTTTTCTAAGCTTTAGCACCTCTACTTTGAAGTCTGACTGGCTCTGTGACCTTGTGTATAAGAAAGGTGACCATTTATATCACCGTTGTTATCACTGTTGCACAATTTCTGTAAATCTTCTACAAAGTATGTCATGTAAGGTATCAATAGAAAAGTAATGAATTGCTAAGTATGATTATCCTGTTTATATGCATGTATCATCTTTATATCTGAAGTTATGAATATTGGCTATGTATCTGTATGAGGAGTTTGGGGTGCAGGCAGGCTGCCCCAGGGCTGGGGCCAGTGCGGAGGACTCTACAGTCCCCACAACCCTCTCCCCCGTGGCAGCAGCGAGCTCCAGGGGTGGGGCCCCCTTCTCCCCCCAGCAGCACACTCACCCGGCACCCTCACTGCATGTGCTCCTAGGGGCTGGGCCCCTCTCACATCCGGAAAGACCCCTCGCCTACCCTATGGTGGGTGCCGGGAGTGGGGGGAGGGCTGCAATCATGTGTGTGCCTCCTCCCTCCGCCGGTGCATCAACCAGCCGCCAGCGCTGCTCCCTATTGTAGCCGGCAGGGGCTGGTGAGGGAGTGCAGCGCAGAGCAGCAGGGCAGCCATCCACTGCCCAGATCACAGGCAGGGACACTCCGAGGAAGGCACGTGGGGGCGGCAGGTGGGGCCGGGGGAGGCATGCGGGTGGCAGGCAGGGCTGGGGAAGAGACCCGGCCCCAAACATTGGTGGAGTCAGGCCCCCGGGCCCTGAATTTGCTGGAGCACAAGCACCACGGGCCCATATAACTTGCCACCCCTGGACAAGGCATCTTTTGAAATAGCTTGTGGAGCAGCAGCAGCAGAAAATCCAGGTCCAGCAATTTATGGAGCAAGAGCAGCAGGTGTTCCTCCACTTAATGAACCGGGAATGCCCTGGAGCCCAAGGAGCAGAGGTGTGTGTGGCATCCCCGGTGACCCTGGGTAGGGGAGGGACCCTGACCAGGATGGGTCTGGAAGAAGATCCAGAAGCATACCTGGAGGCATTTGAGTGCCTGGCCCTGGCCCACCATTGGCACTGGGAGCAATGGGCTCTCTGGCTGGCCCTCGTCGGATCGGGAAGGTTCAGGCAGCATATAGGGTATTAGGCTTCACCTCTGCTGGAGATTATGGAAGATTTAAAGCTGCTAGTTTGGATTGTCTGGGCCTCACGGAGGCAGGTTACTGTGGACAGTTCCGGGCCAAAACATTTATTCTCAGTTTTCGCAACTGGGTGCTGATGCAAGGCTTCTGGTGACGCAAGGCCTCTTGTGGCGCAAGACCTCTGGGACTTTTGCTCCCAGTGGCTAAGGCAAGTATCCCAATCCTCTGGTGAAATTGTTGAGCTGGTGGTTTCTGAACAGTTCTGCTGGGTCTTGCCATGAGGACCTCAGGAGTGGGTTTACCAGGATCAGGCAGCCAACCTGAAGACCACAATATATTTGGTTGAGAACTTTTTGGAGGCTGAACTAGACTGTGGGGCACCCTCCTGACCGGAACCAGGAGAACGATGGTTCTAAGTGGGTCTGCTGATTTCCCCTTGCAGCGTGTTGGACTCGCAGAAGAAGGGAAAACCTGGGGACTTGTGAGGGCCATAGGAAGGACATTCTATGTGCTGGGGCAGTCCCCTATCTAAGATCATACCACCTTTGGGGCGACAGTCCCAAAGGAGTGCAGTTGGGTGGGGAATGAAGAGGCCTGTGAGATAAGGGGGTTGACAGGAGCTGCAGAAGTTGTTCCCCTCTTGTAAACCACTACTGAGTAGGTGGGAACTGGTACAACCCGTAGGATTATCAAGAAGCCTGATCTAGCTTCACCTGTGGGTAGAAGGGCCACAGCTCCTGCTCCAGTATGGAATTTGACTATGTGGTAGCCTGAAAAACAGGCTTTGGGGTGCCCCTAGTATGGCCTACCTATCTCCCCTTTAATCTGTGTCTCCTAAGGTATGGATCTCCAGGGTAGTTAAGGAAACACTTGAAGGACACGGATACAGCCTTCATAGATTCATAGATTATAGGACTGGAAGGGACCTCGAGAGGTCATCGAGTCCAGTCCCCTGCCCGCATGGCAGGACCAAATACTGTCTAGACCATCCCTGATAGACATTTATCTAACCTACTCTTAAATATCTCCAGAGACTGAGATTCCACAACCTCCCTAGGCAATTTGTTCCAGTGTCTAACCACCCTGACAGTTAGGAACTTTTTTCCTAATGTCCAACCTAGACCTCCCTTGCTGCAGTTTAAACCCATTGTTTCTGGTTCTATCCTTAGAGGCTAAGGTGAACAAGTTCTCTCCCTCCTCCTTATGACACCCTTTTAAATACCTGAAAACTGCTATCATGTCCCCTCTCAGTCTTCTCTTTTCCAAACTAAACAAACCCAGTTCTTTCAGCCTTCCTTCATAGGTCATGTTCTCAAGACCTTTAATCATTCTTGTTGCTCTTCTTTGGACCCTTTCCAATTTCTCCACATCTTTTTTAAAATGCGGCGCCCAGAACTTCCAATAAGTGATTGACACAGGCAGTATTCTTCCAAAACAAATTATCTTTTTATTAATGTAACTAATAATCCCTAATACAGTAATAATCTAGAAATAAAAATCAGATACCTTTTATCCCTTATTGCAAGTTAAAGAGCATTCAGACCGCAATTGTGTACAGTTCAACTGATTCTAAGTGATTGCGCTGTTACAGATGGCCAGTCTGCAACAGATCACTGACAGCAGTTCTTAAATGTACTTTAAATTTTACATAGGTAAATTACATTAATAACAGAATCTTATGCATCTTTATTAACCCAGGCATACACATACTAACACTAATCCTACACTATACTATGCCACACTTATACTATAATTATAGCAGGCTATACTTTGTCCTTTTCTTATTGCTGTCTTATTGCTGTTGCTGCCGTCAACTATCTGCTTGGCTCCATTCTCCAGCTCCATTCCCATTCTCTCTCTCTCAGCTTCTTGTCCGCTCTCCATCTTTCTCTGCTCCTCTGTTCTAACTGTCTGCCTTTTATACTATCCTGTCAACTATCAGATCTTACTGTGCATCCTTATCGCTAGTTGTTTAACACAGAGTTATGCTGCACCTGTTTGGCTTTCTGCCAATTTTTAGGGTTTTTTTCCCAGCTGAACTTTCTACCCTTTTTCCTACTTTCAGCAGTAAAGTATCCTGTGACCTGCGGCTTCTGATGGGGGAGTGATTTTTGCCTATTCAAAATGGAAGCTAGGGACACAAAATGGAATCCAGGGAATCTCTCTGGTATCAATATGATAATGGGAATGTGAGGCTGGGGTGTACCAGTCAGGGGGGCGTGTCTTGTTATTACTACCTAGCTCCAAGTGCAAAATGTTCACTAAATGGCAGGGGCCCTTTGAGATAGTCTGCTGGGTGGGGAATGAAGATTATGAGATTTGATTAGTTGGGAAGCGACAGAACACCCAGATCTACCAAGTGGCCTTTTGAAGAAGAGAGAAAGCAGATGAGTTTGTGAGAATGTAATGAACAGAGCCAGAAAAATGAGCAATGCAGCAGCTTCTTGATTGAAGTGTAAATATGCCACATACCTGATCACAACCCCCCTTGGGGGCCCTTGTTCTCAGGCTTGTTTGGGGAGAGTCTGCTGGGGTCCAGGCTGGGCCATGGGATCCCCTGGCCTGCCCTCACTGAACCACGCTTGGCTCTCCGGCATTATGGCCCTTGCTGAGGTCTCAGTGCATGTGTTAATACCTACAGGGTGCATACCATGTGCACCCTGCTGACATGCATGAACAGTTTGTTAATGCACTTTGATCTTGTCCCTTTCAAAGGGGATGAGATCAAAGCATATTAAGGAACTGTTAATGTGCATCAGGATGTACACAGACAGTCTGCACTGTGGCTGGCTAGTGTGAGGTAGATCACACCTTTCTGTCATGGCTGTGCCACCCAAGGGAGCTGCCTAGCTTGCCTGTGCCTAGAACAGCCACTGAACATGGTGATTTGAAAGCTAACAGGTGAAGATCTCCAATATTAGCAGAACAGGCCACAGATAGAGTAGTTGGCCAACCTCTGAACTGGGGGCAGCAGGATCAGATTTTCTCCCTACCCCTGCCTCAAATATATTGAGTAGAGTGACTCACTTCTTCTGCTATGTCGCTGTTTGTCTGGAAAACACGGCAGAAGTCACTGATGTTCTGCTCTTACAGACCAAGCCATACATTGCCTATGCCCAGGTAACGATGCCTAGGCTTGCTGAGAGACAAATCCATTCAAGAACATGCTCAAAACAACATTTAATGGTTCAGCAATAAACAATATAAAAGATTTTGATAAAGATTTCTGCTGCATGAGAGAAAGGCTTCCTCACCAAAGTGACCCACAGCTTGTGAGACACAATGGGTCGGGTAATATATTTTGTGTGCAGTTAATGAACTGCCATCTAGTGGATGAGACATGTTACATACAATTTGCTACTGTTTTTGCAAAATCAAAACAGTTGCAGCGTGTTTACACGCAAACTAATTTAATCTGGTTGCGACCTTCTATTTACCTATGATGGGCAATGGGAGGTACCTTTTTAGACTGGAAGTTCCCCTTGGCAGTTGCCCCAGCTGTTGTTTCGAATACACCTGGATGAGGGATGGCACCGGCTCTTTTGTGACAGTTAGCCTGAAAATTATTCACACAAACCCTTAAAAATTGTCTCCCAATATTTCATACATGGTTACCAACTCTCTCTATCCTTTAATACTTCTGCTAGTCCTTATTTACCTCATAGTCCCACGTACAATTACACCCCAATGTTTTCCTCCTTCACAAATGTTTGATATTTTCAGTAGTCTGGCCTTTCTATTTCTGAAGCATCTTTTGGTACCTAATCCTGGGAATCTGCTATGCTATAGGCAGAGGGACATATGAATATGTATGTCCCATACCCAAAGCAATGAGGTTGGTGTGTTTCTGATATTGACACTGTGTGGCAACATCTCAAAAAGGTGTCTGCTGCCTCCAACACATGAACTTCAAAAAGCAGTGTTTTGGGTTCTGAACCAGACACTGTCACATTTCATTAGATAGTGAATGGGACTGGCTGGTGTGTAACCTTGTAGGATCCCTACTATTTCAAAAAGAGTAAATCTATATGGAAAAAAATGCCCCAATCCGGTTCTCTTGCCAAGACAAAGAGGTTCTCAGGGAGGAAGGTTGGCTTACTCATACTATTAGAGCAGTAAAGACTCTTTGGCCACCCATTTAGAAATTATTCCTATTCTGATATTCATAGAACATCTCTGTAACCATCTGTAAAGTAGATTTCCAGATTAAATGGACAGAATGTGATTTGACAGCAGCACTGACTCATGCAGACTGAATTTTGGCAAAGAAAATATTGCTAACTGCTGAACACATATGCACTACTTGAGAAATCTGGCTGCAGTACAGACACGCAGAAAAATGCAAGCACTCATTAATGCAATGAATTTGATTGTTGTAGCATTAGAAAAACAAGAATGTAGTGGCAATAAAAATGTTACAAGACTTAAGATAATTTATTGCAACTTGTTACCCTGATGCTATGATTCATGACTAGCACTTTAATAACCCACAGCTGATTTTTTTTCCAAATGCATTTGTTTCTTCAATTTAACATGTTTTAATGTTAGTTTTCATGTAACTAGAGAATGTTGTCTATCCATCCTCCCATGAATCTACCATAGGGGCCTTACCCATTCTTGTACTGCACTACTTTAGGAGCATTTCTCCCCATACATTCTAAGCCAGTCGCTCTCAACCTTTCCAGATTACTGTACCCCTTTCAAAAGTCTGATTTGTCTTGCGTAACTCAAGTTTCACCTCACTTAAAAACTACTTGCTTACAAAATCAAACATAAAAATACAGAAGTGTCACAGCACACCATTACTGACAAATTGCATACTATTACTGTCAAAATTATATGTTTACCATATAATTAATACAATAAACTGGAATATAAATATTGTACATACATTTCAGTTTAGAGCATATAGAGCAGTCTAAACAAGTCACTGTCTGTATGAAATTTTAGTTTGTACTGACTTAACTAGTGCTTTTCATGTAGCCTGTTATAAAACTAGGCAAATATCTAGATGAGTTGATGTACTCCCTCGAAGACCTCTGTGTAACTCCAGGGGTACATGTATCCCTGATTGAGAACCACTGTTCTAGGCTATGTGATACAAGATGGTAGCTGTTCTGCACAGCTGTATACTTTAGATTGATATTTAATAGAATTATGTCAGAGGTTAAAGATAATATGCTAGCAGTCTCTATGCTTACTTTTGTTTATAATTTCTCATTCACTGTATTCCCACTCCCAACTCCTATTTCAAACGCAACACAAGTTTCCCCTCCCTTCTTTCAGCAACTCCCACCAGGGCCCTGTAATGAACTTCCATACCAGATCTTTCCCCTACACTTGAACAAAACCATGGTATATTTTAGGGCATGCCACTTTTTTATTTAAACTAAGCTGAAAGTTGGTGATGGATGTGGCTACATATTTAATAACTGAACTCTGCAGAAGTGTGAGTACTGTTACTGAGAAGACTTTATAGAACCTCTTATCAGGATTGTTGTCTTAATAATTCTCTCTGAAAGCACTAATTAATTATTGAATCAATAAAGGGTGAGATAAGAACCACCTTTGAAATAAACCCTTTCAGAACACTTTATGGGATGCTGCAAAAGGGAAAGTTAATGGGGGTTTGCACATTTCTGGGAAAATGTGGAAATAGCATAGAGGACACAAGATAAAAGCTATAAGACAAAGCAGTGTATGAAGGCATAGCATACATAAGATTATCAGAAGTGACCAAATAAGGATCTGATTGACAGGGCAAACAGATCACTTCTGGATGTTACAACACGACTATAGAAGTACAACCCCCCCAAAAAAAAAAACAGTTAAAAGAATGTGAAGGTTTCAAAGTCAAGCAGCCAAAAGCTTGGAAATGCCAGAATTAAGACTGCCTGTGTAATTTTAGATCTTGTCTTATTTGAAAGTTATTTCAATTTAACTTTAGTTGTTAGGGATAAAATGTCTGGCATTCATAAACAATTTTTTATTTTGAATTATCTGGTTCTCAATCTGCATTACAAAATCCATTTTGAAAGCAAGTTTCATAAATTTTGGAATGAGTTAGCAGGCAATAAGGTAGGTGAGGATGCATCCCCATTTCAAATAAACTATTCCACTTCTAGCAGCCCTTGCATTGCAAAGAGCTATGTGGAGGTGGAGTGTGAAAAAAACAATCAGGCTCCCTGCTGGCCTTGCCTACTGGAAGGGACCCTGCCCCCTGGTGATCGGGAAGGGGGTGAGAGGAAGCACAGTAGGCCGCTGTCCAATCAGTTTGAGGGGCAGCTCCTCTTTTAACCATTGAAAGCTGGTGGAGTGGGGGGACTTTGCTGCATACCTGGGTCAGCCTGTCTCACATATGTGCTCTCTACTCCTCCAGGATCAGTCATCTTGATGGGATGTCATCACTCTATTTAAATTTAGCACACAGACAGGTGTTTGCATTGTAATTCCAGCACCCAGACATACAGATCATACAGCAACCGTGCCCTATGTTTCTGCATGGTCCCATGCTGAGGTCCTGGGCTTTCTTGCCTTCTGGGGAGAGGAAATGGTCCAGTCCCATCTTAACAGCAGTCACCAGAATGCCATGCATTTCAAGTCATGTATTTCTTCCATGCTGCCTGACTGCAGCTGTTTGACAATGGAGCTGTCTTACAAAAGCCAGATGCATGATGGGATGAAAGGAGAGGAATCATAGGAATTTATTATTTTCACCCCTAGATTCAGAGTTCCAGTAGAGATCCTACATTGTAGGGTTACCATATTTCAGGTTCCCCAAAAGAGGATTCTGGAGGGCAGGGTTAGGGTACAGTTGGGGAAGCTAAAGGGATACCTGCAGCAGGGGTACTCACTAGAGGTGGGGGGCAGTGTCTCTCCCTGTCATAGTGGCAGGCACAAACCCTGGGCACAGCAACAGCCATCAGTCTCTGCAGGGCCCCTTCCCAGGGCTGGGAGCCAGCTGGGCAGGATCTGGCAGCTGTGGCTGCAGGGGAATGGACCAATCAGCTGCCAATGCAGAGGTGGGACCAATTAGGAAGCAGATCAATTGAGGCTCTTTCTGAGCTTCAGCCTGTGCTCTACAAAAACCCCACATATGGCCTGTTATTTGAAAAATCCCCTTGGACAGGGGCCCAAAGAGGCAATATCCTGGAAAACCCAGATATGGGGTAGCCCTAACACAGTGCACTGTTAGAATAATAGCAGAATGCTCCTCTCAGAGTTGGTAAGACAACTCCCACCTGTTCATGCTCTCTGTATGTGTGTATATATATCTCTTCAATATATGTTCCATTCTATATGCATCCGAAGAAGTGGGCTGTAGTCCACGAAAGCTTATGCTCTAATAAATTTGTTAGTCTCTAAGGTGCCACAAGTACTCCTGTTCTTTTTGCGGATACAGACTAACACGGCTTCTACTCTGAAACATAGCTTAATGATGAAACATTGAACCTGCGGATATCTGCATGGAATGCAGTGCTTATTTAAAAAACACCACCACCACATGGATATAATGATGCAAAATGAAAACAGCTTAGGCTGGGACAATAAAACACTGCCGGACACTGGACAGACTGCTTTAGAAATAGTATCGGAAGGGTAGCCGTGTTTGTTGCTTTTTACAGATTCAGACTGAGTCTCCTGTGGTACCTTTAAGACTAACAGAAGTATTGGAGCATAAGCTTTCATGGGTGAATGCCCACTTCATCAGACGCATGATGAAGTGGGCATTCACCCATGAAAGATTATACTCCAATACTTCTGTTAGTCTTAAAGGTGCCACAGGACCCTCTGTTGCTTTAGAAATAGTTATTTCTGAAACAGAAATACATTATGAAAATTAACTTTCAAGTATAGACAACACAAGCCCTTAATTCAGCCACCCATGTGTGTATGCATTATGATAGTCTTTAATCACTTGATCACTTGATCACATACTACTATTTTCTACAGTACCCTTGCCTCATCCAGTGCACAAGATAGACAGTTCTCTGTCAGGGTAGCTCTGCACTAAATACAGAATTGATTTATTATTAGGCGGCAATTTTCTCATAGTTATTTTATGGTATTTTCAACGTAGCAAATGCTTCACAAATGTAACATCTCGCCAGGAAAAGTGGTATTAATTATTATCATCCCCATTTTCCTGATGGAGAACTGAGGTACAGAGATTAAGACAAAAATCATTATGTCCACCATTTTTGAGTGCCCCTCTTGAGATGCCTAAGGCCTTATTTTTAAGAGCACTTATTTTTCTAGGACTTTCTGTGCTCGCACCACAGCAGCATCTGACTTCAATTGCAGCTGTGAGCACTCAGCCCTGCAAAGCTTGCCCCAAGGGTCTCAAGTCCAGCACCCGCACTGTGGGGAACATATAATCAGTGCCTGTGGAGAGAGTTTGGAGTAAGCGACTTGCACAGCAGGGACGGTGTGGCAGGCTGAGTCAGGAATACAGGAACTTCACGCAGCTGTCAACTGCCTTAACCACAGACTGGCCCCTTCTCCTTCCTGTAATGCCTGCCTCATTCACTGTGCACCTTCCACTGGCACTAGGGTTATCATATTTTAAGTGTCCAAAAAGAGGACACTCCACGGGGCCCCGCCCCAACTCCACCCCAGCCCCGCCCCTTCCCGGCCCCACCCCAACTCTGCCCCCACCCCTGAACGCTTCGCCCCCCCCCCTGCTTCCTGCGAACATTTGATTTGCGGGAAGCCTGAAGCAGGCAGGCAACAGGTAAGCTGGGGCTGGGACTGGGACTGGGACTGGGGCTGGGGGGGGGGGTACGGCCCAGTCCGTCCCAGTCCGGCTCCCTGGCCAAGCGGCTCCTTCTGGCGACCGGCCGGTCCAGGCCAAGACATTCTGGCCCCAGCGTCTCCCGCCTGGTTCGGGCCCTGGGGCGCTGGTCCCCGGCCCAGCACCGCCGGCCCCCAGCCGAGCACCACCGGCCCCAGCCCCTCCCTCCCTATTTTCCCAGACATGTCCAACTTTTTGGGATTTCCTCCCAGACGGGGATTTGAAGCCCAAAAAGCCGGACATGTCCAGGAAAATCCGGACGTATGGTAACCCTAGCTGGCACCTGCAGCAAGGGAGGCAGACCCCACAGATCAGCCCCTTGCACTGCGCTATGCAGCCCACCCTGACTCATCCCCCTCACACCCACCCTTCTACCCCAAATGCTTTAGCACAGACGCATTAACTCCCTGGGTTAAAACCCCTCCCCTTCAATCCAGCCTTTCAAGGGTTAAATAAGGAGCCGCCCCCTCTGGCTGACTGGACAGCGCCCTACTCTGCTCCGCCCACCCGCTTCCCAGGGGGCGGGGCCATCTGGGTTTTTTTTCCCACGCTGCACTTCCTCGCCACTCGTTACAGACGAGTGATGCTGCGCATGCGTATTTGGAGGAGTTGTGGAGGGAGCTTAGCTCCTGTCGCGCCTTGTGACCGTTACCGGATAGAATGTTTAGGAGGCCCCCGCGGAACTTCCGGGGCCGCCAGAGAGTCGCAGCCAGCTGTAGTAGCAGCAGCGAAGGGGAGCAGGAGCCGGAGCATGGAGGGGAGCAGGGCACTGGCTCTGAGGCGGACCAGGGCGATGAGGAGCAGGAGCAGGGCCCTGCCAGTCCAGCCGCCGAGGGGCAGCCGCCCACAGAGGGGCCAGCAGGGGACATTGGGGGTCAGGAGGAAGAGGAGGATGGCGGCGGCGGAGTGCCCCGAGGGGCAAACCCCAGAGCGGGGCAGGCGCGGGGAGAGATGGCCCTGCTGAGCTTCGGCGCCGACGAGGAGCGAGATGGTAAAGTCTGACGCCGGCTCCCTTCCGCCGCGCAGCGTGTGTGTGTGATAGGGCGTGGGCGTGCTGGGGCCGGGGGCGTGCTCGGGCCGGGGGGGGGCGTGCTCGGGCCGGGGCCTCTTGGCTTGGGCTGGCCGGCCGCCAGAAGGAGCCGATCGGCCGGACTGGGCCGCACCCCCCCTGCCCCGGCTTACCTGCTGCCTGCCTGCTTCAGGCTTCCGGGAAGCAGGGCAGGGGGGCGAAGCGTTGAGGGGGACGGCCCCTGGAGTGTCCTCTTTTTGGACACTTAAAATATGGTAACCCTAGTGGTGTGAAAGATGGAGATCCTTTTATTATAGGTTTTGGGAACGGGCTCCAGGCTGGTCTCCCAACAGTTGTGGCTTCTGTCTGGGCCCTCTTGTTCTGGACTAACAATGGCTGGGGTCAGCTAGCTTTTAACTTACACCTTGCCGTACTCCCCCTTAACTTTCAAGGGTGGACAAGCCCAAGTGTTAGGGTGGCTTGGATGAGAACCCAGGAGGCCTGGTGCCCAGTCCTGTGCTTTAATCACTCAAACACCCTCAGGTACTGGGACTTGTAGTCACCCCTCAAGAGCCTGGCTGGATGGCAGAGCTGCTGTCACTTTAGTAATTCTCTTGGTATCTCTGCTGGGACTTGCACCTGTAAGGGTATGTATACACAGCGGCTGGGAGGGCGCTTCCCAGGGCAGGTAGACTGGCAGCCACTAGCTCTGCTCGAATTAGTGCTCTAAAAGTGGCAATGTGGTCGTAGTGGTACAGGTGGCAGCTCAGGTTAGCTACCTGAGTATCTATTCATGAGTTGAGTGGAATTGCACTGTGGGGAGCTGAACTGCTAGCTGGAGCACAGAGCCTGTGTATCTACCCACGCTGTGAAGCATCCTCCCAGCTGCTGTGTAGACATGACCTAACACTGCATTCACTTTTGGGTTTCTGAATACAAGTAGGATGGCAGCAAGATGCAGGAAATCAAAGGGAGAGCAGGTTGGGAGCTAGAGAGAGTGAATTATTGGGGGTGGAGTGGGAGAGTATAGAACAAGAGAACCATTGATGGTGAGGTCTACTGGTTTAGTGACAGGGACAAGGAGCTAGCACCTCTCAGTCTGGTTTGGACATGGACTCACTCGGTTGCCTAGAACAAGTCACTTAACTTTTGTCTCTCTTTCTGCATGTGTGAAATAGGAATAATACATTCATAACAGGATTGTTATGAGGCTTAATGAGTGAATATTTGTGAAACTCTTTGAAGATTAACAGTTCTATACATGTTTGTTTAAAAGTATTAGAAAGGTAGAGAAGATTTAGGAAGGTAGAAAGGTGTATAATTAGACACAGCAAGAAGATAATCTGCATTAAGTGATGCAAAGACTAATAAAGTTAATGATGAGATAAAGAAGGAGTAAGCATGCATAACCAAGACCTGGCTATTTGACACTGGAAGATGTTGTTAAAGTTGTCTGTGGCTAAATATGACTCATGTGAAAGAGTGTTTGTGAAGGGGTATGTCTGTACTCTTTTGCATGTAAACTCAAATACAACTGATCTCCCACACTAAATCTGGACTGATCAGCAGTGATGCTGGAACTGCTGATGGTCCTTGATGACTTCACTATGCACATATGATTTTTCTGGATTGGTTTGGAACTTCATGGCTACCTGACACTCATAGGACTGTCTCATATGAGCGGACCCTACAGCTATAAGGCTGCGCACATTCTGGATCTGATGTTTGGGTCATGGTTGTTTTATTATTTTACGCTTACATTGTGATAATGCCTTAAAAAAAAAAACTGTACAAACATATAATAAATGACAGTCTCTGCCCCAAAGGACTTAGAGCCTAAAAGACAAGGGTCAGGAGTGTAGTATGAAGAAATGGATGTTACCCCTCTGTTATGGACTGAGGCCCAGACATCAAACTTGCATTGATTTCAGTGGGAGTTAGGTGCCTAAATACCACTGAAGTCCTGAGGTGACTTGTTTCGTTTTGTTTAAGATTATCTTGCCCTGATAAAGTAAGGGGACCTGTTTGACTGGTCAGTCTTATATAAATCCATGGTACTCCCGCATCTTGAATACTGTGTGCAGACATGATTGCCCCATCTCAAAAAAGATATATTTGAATTGGAAAAGGTTCAGAAAAGGGCAACAGAAATTATTAGGGGTATGGAACGGCTTCCGTATGAGGAGAGATCGATAACACTGGGACTTTTCAGCTTGGAAAAGATGACTAATGTGGGGACATGATTTTATAGACCTCAATCATGACTGGTGTAGAGAAAGTAAAAAAGGAAGTGCTGTTTACTCCTTCTCATAACACAAGAACTAGGGGTCACCAAATTAAATTAATAGGCAGCAGGTTTAAAATAAACAAAAGGAAGTATTTCTTCACACAACACACAGTCAACCTGTGGAACTCTTGGCCTTCACAACATCCTCTGGCAAACACTATAACAGGGTTCAAAAAAGACTAGATACATTCATGGAGGATAGGTCCATCAATGGCTATTAGCCAGGATGGGCAGGGATGGTGTGTCTAGCCTCTGTTTGTCAGAAGCTGGGAATGAGCGACAGGGAATGGATCGCTTGATGATCACCTGTTCTGTTCATTCCCTTTGGGGCACCTGGCATTGGCCACTGTCTGAAGACAGGATACTGGGCTAGATGGACCTTTGGTCTGACCCAGAATGGCGGTTCTTATGTTCGTAAGTCTGATTTCACTGAGGGAAAATGTTCATCTGAGTGCCCACTCTGTGAGCAGTTCAGTAGAACTCTAGAATATTGTGTTCTTCTCTGTTAGTGGCCCATAAATGTCTTAATGCTTGAGAGGTGAAAGAGCTAGAGCAGCTGTGGTGACACTCTTGAACTTGTCTAACCTTATGCACTGTAGACTTTTAAAGACTGTATGCCATGATCGTACACATGTAGACCACTGATTATTGATTTTATAAATGTGTATTGTAATCTTTTAACACCTTCAAATCCCTCTTCAAAATTCTCTTGTTGTGATCCTTCCAAAAAACGTGACAATAATTAGGCTGTAGTCTCAGTACACCAACAGCTTATCATGTTGACTAAAATTGTCTCATTGTTTACTTGTACTACCCTATCTGTCTATATCTATTTGTTGTCTCTTGTCTTGTACTTGGATTGTAAACTCTTTGGGGCAGTGACACTCTTTTGTTCTGTGTCTGTACAGCACAGTGTGGTCCTGGTCCATGACTAGGCCTACTAGGCACTATGGTAAGACAAATAAATAATAAAATGTTTCAAATGTGATGATGTTGCTTTGTAAATACACTGTTGTTTACACTGATCTTTTTTTTTCTTCTCCTACAGAGGGTGAGGTACTCTTTAAAATAAAGAAACCATCTCTTAACACAATAAAATTTAGAATGCAAAAGAAGGAAAACCCACACTCTGCAGTCAGAGAAGCTGAAAGAAGCAAAGGTAAGTACTTGGCTACTTATTGGGTATTTTTACACTGGTTGTTTGTAAAGCATTTTGAGATCCACGAAGGAAGGGTGTTATAGCAAGTATTGTTATCAGATGTATTGTTTTATATTAATAACTTACAAGAATGAGTTATGGTTGAAAACCATTGAATTTAAATGTATATCCCAAAACACAATGAGCATAGGGTCTGATCCTGTATCTATTTAAGTCATCTGCCAAACTCCCATTGACTTTGTAGGAGTAGGATTGAGCACTTAGGTTGACCTTGAGGGGAGCAGACCACCTAGAACTCCCATTGTAAATGGAGATTAATGGAATTTGTAACTGCCTAGTAGTCTCAGGATTTGGTCCTAGTCAGTAGTTTCTCAACGATTTTAGCATTTTCATTTTTTAGAAGTGGGTCTCAGATTTCATTAATGAGAGATGGCACAACCTGTTAAAAACTAGTCATAATCTAGTAACTTACGGTACTGTTACTTCAATAACTTGCTTTTATTGAATATATATTTTATGGTATTATAACAAAGTAGTAGTAACAAATGTGAAATACTGACAGACTATTTGTACTATGCTGTAATAGCCTTTTTGATGAAGGTATAAATCATGTTAAGAATCCCCTAAAATCATCTGAATTTAGAACAGAGAATTGAAGTGAAAAATACATAAATTTGTATGATGATGCCTTACTTTACTGTGTCCTCAAATTTTGCTTTTGTTAAGATTCATACTGTAACTAAAAATACTGCCTTAAATCTTTGAAGACAATGGGATTGCTTAATGTGTAAATTTAAGCACAGTTAAGTCTTTTCAGGTGAGGGCTTGATTGTTATTGATAACCCATTAAGAAACATCATAAATCTAAAGACATTTTCAGTAGCTGAGACAAAAATCCTGGGTCTTGGTTTTTCTCCTTGAATACAGAAATCTTCCAATCGGAGTCTAGAATAATTAACACTACTGATACATGTGAGACAGAGGAGGAGGATGAGCACTACTCATCAGCCAGTGAAGATTACAATAGTTCAGCCTCTGAAACTCAATCCAGCCCTCCACAGAAAAGGAAGGATTTATCAGCAGGTTTGTAACTAGTTATGAGCAGTGACTACATACTGCACGTAGTCTTGCATATTGCAGAATATTCAAAGTACTGTTTAAAACACTGGATGCTGTTACACTAATGTATATTTAAAGTAACTTCACTGAAATCCTTGTATATCAAGGCCATTTATTCCAGAGTTACATTGGTGTAACTGAGAGCACAATTTGTCTCTACAGTCTATTGTCAATCTTGTCCCTTGGGATAGATATTTAGCATGATACTTTAAATGATACTTTAAATGACTGCTTCATGGAGCAGCTGGTACGGGAACCCACAAGGGGAGAGGCAACTCTAGATTTAGTCCTGAGTGGAGCGCAGGAGCTGGTCCAAGAGGTAAATATAGCAGGACCGCTTGGAAATAGTGACCATAATACAATAGCGTTCAACATCCCTGTGGTGGGAAGAACATCTCTACAGCCCAACACTGTGGCATTGAATTTCAAAAGGGGGAACTATGCAAAAATGAGGGGGTTAGTTAAACAGAAGTTAAAAGGTACAGTGACTAAAGTGAAATCCCTGCAAGCTGCATGGGCGCTTTTTAAAGACACCATAATAGAGGCCCAACTTCAATGTATACCCCAAATTAAGAAACGCAGTAAAAGAACTAAAAAAGAGCCACCGTGGCTTAACAACCATGTAAAAGAAGCAGTGAGAGATAAAAAGACTTCGTTTAAGTGGAAGTCAAATCCTAGTGAGGCAAATAGGAGCATAAACGCTGCCAAATTAAGCGCAACAATGTAATAAGAAAAGCCACAGAGGAGTTTGAAGAACAGCTAGCCAAAAACTCCAAAGGTAATAACAATGTTTTTTAAGTACATCAGAAGCAGGAAGCCTGCTAAACCACCAGTGGGGCCCCTTGATGATCGAGATACAAAAGGAGCGCTTAAACACGATAGTCATTGCGGAGATACTAAATGGATTCTTTGCTTCAGTCTTCACGGCTGAGGATGTTAGGGAGATTCCCAAACCTGAGCTGGCTTTTGTAGGTGACATATCTGAGGAACTGTCACGGATTGAAGTGTCACGAGAGGAGGTTTTGGAATTAATTGATAAACTTAACATTAACAAGTCACCGGGACCAGATGGCATTCACCCAAGAGTTCTGAAAGAACTCAAATTTTGCCGAACTGTTAACTAAGGTTTGTAACCTGTCCTTCAAATCGGCTTCTGTACCCAATGACTGGAAGTTAGCTAATGTAACGCCAATATTTAAAAAGGGTTCTAGAGGTGATCCCAGCAATTACAGACCGGTAAGTCTAACGTCTGTACCAGGCAAATTAGTCGAAACAATAGTTAATAATAAAATTGTCCAACACATAGAAAAACATAAACTGTTGAGCAATAGTCAACATGATTTCTGTAAAGGGAAATCGTGTCTTATTAATCTATTAGAGTTCTTTGAAGGGGTCAACAAACATGTGGACAAGGGGGATCCAGTGGACATAGTGTACTTAGATTTCCAGAAAGCCTTTGACAAGGTCCCTCACCAAAGGATCTTATGTAAATTAAGCTGTCAAGGGATAGAAGGGAAGGTCCTTTCATGGACTGAGAACTGGTTAAAAGACAGGGAACAAAGGGTAAGAATAAATGGTAAATTCTCAGAATGGAGAGGGGTAACTAGTGGTGTTCCCCAAGGGTAAATCCTAGGACCAGTCCTATTCAACTTATTCATAAATGATCTGGAGAAAGGGGTAAACAGTGAGGTGGCAAAGTTTGCAGATGATACTAAACTGCTTAAAGAAGAACAGGAGGACTTGTGGCACCTTAGAGACTAACAAATTTATTAGAGCATAAGCTTTCGTGGACTACAGCCCACTTCTTCAGTCCTCCTGTTCTTCTTTTTGCGGATACAGACTAACACGGCTGCTACTCTGAAACCTTAAACTGCTTAAGATAGTTAAGTCCAAAGCAGACTGAAGAACTTCAAAAAGATCTCACAAAACTAAGTGATTGGGCAACAAAATGGCAAATGAAATTTAATGTGGATAAATGTACAGTAATGCACATTGGAAAAAATAACCGCAACTATACATACAATATGATGGGGGCTACAACAAGTCGGGAAGAAGATCTTGGAGTGATCGTGGATAGTTCTCTGAAGATGTCCACGCAGTGTGCGGAGGCGGTCAAAAAAGCAAACAGGATGTTAGGAATCATTAAAAAGGGGATAGAGAATAAGACTGAGAATATATTATTGCCCTTATATAAATCGATGGTACGCCCTCATCTCGAATACTGCGTACAGATGTGGTCCCCTCATCTCAAAAAAGATATACTGGCACTAGAAAAGGTTCGGAAAAGGGCAACTAAAATGATTAGGGGTTTGGAACGGGTCCCATATGAGGAGAGATTAAAGAGGCTAGGACTCTTCAGCTTGGAAAAGAGGAGACTAAGGGGGGATATGATAGAGGTATATAGAATCATGAGTGATGTGGAGAAAGTGGATAAGGAAAAGTTATTTACTTATTCCCATAATACAAGAACTAGGGGTCATCAAATGAAATTAATAGGCAGCAGGTTTAAAACAAATAAAAGGAAGTTCTTCTTCACGCAGCGCACAGTCAACTTGTGGAACTCCTTATCTGAGAAGGTTGTGAAGGCTAGGACTATAACAGAGTTTAAAAGAGAACTGGATAAATTCATGGTGGTTAAGTCCATTAATGGCTATTAGCCAGGACGGGTAAGGAATGGTGTCCCTAGCCTCTGTCTGTCAGAGGATGGAGATGGATGGCAGAAGAGAGATCACTTGATCATTGCCTGTTAGGTTCACTCCCTCTGGGGCACCTGGCATTGGCCACTGTCGGTAGACAGGATACTGGGCTAGATGGACCTTTGGTCTGACCCAGTACGGCCTTTCTTATGTTCTTATGATGATCTGATAGAAAGCCCCGTAATATCTATAGTAATGAAATAAAAGAAAAGGTAAAATTTAGATATCATTGGGTTTTTTTATAACTATGTGCTGAAACAAAACAAAAAACCTCTATTATAGATCACTTGCCATAACTAGGCATTTGGATAGAAAAGAAATGATGCATTTAAGGTTATGATCCTTTCTAATCTCATTTTTCATTTTTAATAAACAGGAAATTAAATGCAATAAAACTTTATTAATGCAGCATTAAGGATGCAAGTTTAGAGACTAATAATCCAGGAATGCAAACGTTAAGGTACTTATAGTAGTAATCCTTTTTCATTTTCATGTATGATATAGATTACTAGTTTAGCACACTTCTTTTTCCTTACTGCTCGTATTTTAATTTGCAGCCTTAAGCATACTTTAATAATACTCTTGCCTTGATTATATTTTTGAGACTTAAGACTGGCAAAATGAAGAGAATTGTTATGTTTACAGCATGCACCTCCATTTATGGCATAAATACTGGAAACTTTTATTTAGGTGGTTGTGACTTTTAAGACTACTGTGGCCTTTGTTTTGAGGGTCTGAAAACTACTGGAAAGTAAACATGTAGTTGGAGCAGCAGGGGTATGGAAGTGGTCCTCAATATTTGTGATCTTTCAAGTTGTGCCCCTCGGACTATAGAAATAACATGCACAATTATCTCAATTTATCATTAACAATGTATTGCAGAAAAAAGCCCCAAACTCCTAATGTGTTACTATACTTTGGAGAAAAAACATTATATAATTAACTTTGTCATGAGGAGTAGTATTGAATTTTTCTCTTAGTCTCTTACCTTATGTTCTTTCTGTTCATTACAGGTAATATACCTGATGCAGCTTATATCCAGGTTGCTTGTAGGAAACGTCAGTTGGCCAGGACTCAGGGTGACTATATTCCACTGGACACATCACATCGTGCTCCAGTCTCTCAGAAAAAAGCATGCAGTGATACAGAGAGTGAGGATGACTCTGATCATGACACGATTCTCCACTTCGCTCCCAAAACAAAAACTCTTAGGCAGAGGATGGCTGAATATATAGGTAAGTTTAAGCCTGTTTACCAGGGCATAAAAATGGCAAAACTTGAACTGTCTGAAGAATATGAAATGCACAAAGAGTGCAGTTCTAGGCTCTGTTTGTAAAAAGGGTGGTGCAGACCCTTATTGCCCTTTTAGGGCTTTACTACATGGGTATATTAAATCAGATTAACTTTAGTTAGTTCACTTTACAGCACCTTATGTCCACAAACAGCTCTTTTAAAGTGATTACTTGGCATCTTAGGTCACAGTAATAATCATCCTCCTCGGAACAGGAGTAACTCCACTTTGCAGAGAGTTTTCTTTAAGTTTGGGTGGATGCATTCCTAACTACTCTCACATTACAGTGCTTTACTTCTGGACTTGCCTGTCTTGTATCTGTGTGCCATCCACTCCCCTGGGGTCATCTTAACTAGATGTCATCTCAGTTTAAATGCTGGCACACAACCAAGAATGCACATGTTTGATATCAGATAATAGTGAGTTCACATACTCCTTATAGTAGTCAGGCCAAACCCCTCTCCTCAGCCAAGTTTCTATGTGGAGTCATTCAGAGATCCAGGACTTGATTGCCCTCTTTGGAGAGCTGCATATTCAATCCCATCTGGAGAAGTCACTGGAATGCAGCCATCTACAAGACAGTTTGAGCAAGTGAAGGCAAGGAGGCACTCCTGGAGCTGGTCCCAGTGCTGAGTCAAAGCAAAGGCACTCCAGGAAGTACCTGAGGACAAGGGACCAGAACAGGACTTCTGGTATTGCTCCCATACTCTGAGGAACTGAACCACATTTTTGCAAGTGAAACCACCACAGAACCCAAGACTTATGTGGTGGATAATTTTCTACAAAGCACCTAAGACAGCATGGTTGGCACCCAAAAAGCCACTGAAAGCTACCTTGGCCTCATGTATGCCATGGGGATCCAACCAGGAGGAGACTTTTTCAGGGCAGCCAAGAATTGTATGACCCAACAGATTTGGATGCTACACAAGAACAGCATATGAATAGCCATACTAAAACTGCTGTGGATGAGAGTTCTACTAGCATCCAGTCCGAAAATGCTGGGAAAGAGACTTATGCCCATAAGCATTATGTGCTGTATTACAACAGGACAATATAGGGGGATGTTTGCTGCTACTTTCGGGGACCGGCTGTCCACTTCCATGTTGGGTGGAGCTAGAAACTTTTCCCCCTATTTTGCATTTAACACCCTGCCCCCAGCATGCTGAAAATGACATCTGCATCAGAGAGTTAATGCTTTAAAGTTTTATTTCCTTGTGGTATCATGCTGCACAACCATCGGCCACACTTGCCAACTCCATAAACCTCTTCCTGAGCTGTGTCCTGTTTGTTTTGCCTCCCAGACAATGCCCTCCCTTATACACTGCTCAAGATGTCTGCACTGTGGGAATTAAAAAATGCATTGCACGGCAAACGTTTATTGTAGTAGCAGATACGGGGGGAGGGGAGGAATAGAAAAGATTCAGTTTCATTAATACTCAGCTTTTAGTAAAGTTGAGGATTCATGTGGTAAATGGCCCAAATCAGGTTGCAGAGTCATTTGAAAATGGGTTTAGAGCAGTTACTGTAGAATTTTATTTGTCAGAAAGTACACTTTTTAAAAATCTATTGGTATCGTAAAAGAGAACTTAAGGCAAAGATAGTGCTTTATTTTGGCACACACATTGCAAGGCAAAGCAGCACTCCAGGGACTGCCCGTATAGCTAGTGTTTCTGTTCCACTCCTGCACCAGCACGGGGACACTAGTTTGATAAATAGCAGTGCTGCATAGCTTCCTGGTTTGCCCAGCGACTTTTTGGACAGGCCCCTTCTTAATCTTCTGGGAACTCATCTCAGGGTAACATCCTTCACTGTAAGGACAGCCTGGAGGAGTGCACATGCAATTACTAGCCTGCTGATTGCTGCACCATACAACGTCCCCCCTCCCTCCCTCCCCCCCGCCCCACCTAAAACCAGAACAGCCATCCAAACGCCCTGTTTTTGTTACTGGGGGCCTATACAAGGGGAATTAACTTGGAAATCTTCTTACTGTCTTGAAGTGAACCTCAGTGTGGGAAGAGATGATTGGAATAGCATTCTAAGATTGTGAGGAAAGAAACATTTTTAGCATGGTGATTAGGGTGGGGACAGTAAGTACTTGTGCTCTTTCTTATTTCCCATAGCACCTGTAATGTCATGGCCCATGTGAAGAAGGGAGTTATCACCTGCAGAGTGGCTGACAAATCTTCAAGGGGGGGCGGCTGGGGGAATGACAAGAGAAGATCTGTCCCAGAAACTATTGAATTCATCCCAGCAGAGAGCCACATGGAAAGCCACAAAGGCACAGTTGTGGAAGAGTGGTTTCCTGGAGCATTCTCAAAGGATCAAAATTGATTGAATGGCCCTGGACAGGGACATGAGTTAGACAGCTGTGATAGAGCACCTTTTGTTATAAAGGTCAAGCACTTTATCCAAACTTCCAGTGTTCTGCAAACTGCAGAGAACACACCATCCTGGGACCACTATTTCAGTCAACCTATAACAATCAACCCGTGGACATGGAGAAGGAGCATTTTCTTGAGTGAATCACCTATAGGAGTTTGTGAGCGTTCCTTATTTTGGCCATGCCTCAGTTCCATTGGTGTTAAAGTTGCACCACATTCTCGTTTAGTTGTTTTATTGTTGGGTTCCCCCTTTTTCCCCCCCCTCCCCCAGATGCAATGTGTTACCTGTTTTTTAACTGAATAAATTCATTTTGTTTTAACTTGGCTGAAATGTTCCATTGAGGAACAGTTCAACCCATAAATGACATAGTATGGGAGGAAAGGATGTTATCATCAACTAACCAGAAGAAAACACAAACGCGTTTCTCTTGTTGCAGTACATTTGTCCAACCCCCCCCAGTAAGCCCTGACCTCAGTGGAGGAGAACAATGCATCCCTGACCCTATTTCCTTGACCACTTGGGGCATTTTGTAGAGGCACACTCTCGCGGTCTGTAATGTTCAGAAAGTCTCTCCGCTTCCTGCTCCTACCCATCCTCCAGGATCTCTCCCTTGCTCTCATAGATGTTATGTGAAATACAGCACGCATTTAGCACACAATGAGGAGAAACATCCAGCTTTTTCATAAAGCATCACCCTCCTTCTCTCTCCCCCCCCCTCCCCCCTTCAGCCTTCTAAAAGTACACTTCACTAGCATTCCGTAGCTACAGGAGGAATCACAACTCCGCATCCGAAGAAGTGAGGTTTTTACTCACGAAAGCTTATGCCCAAATAAATCTGTTAGTCTTTAAGGTGCCACCAGACTCCTTGTTGTATTAATGTATGTAGTGGTCTGGGGAGCAAAAATGTCCTCCTTCATTCCAGTAGCCTAGATTGTCTGTCTGATTTCTTTCCCTCCACCCAGGGAGAACTTTTGCCAGAACAATTTATGTACTTTATTCTGGTATAAAATAAGATGAATGATATGGAATTCTTTACATTTTCAAAACTTATTGATTTTACAAGAAACCTGGTTAGCTGAATCTGAAATCATAGTCTGTCTTGTTTTTGAATCCTTTCTCCGAGAAGGAAGCCAATTATCAAAAAGGAGTTGTGCATCAGGAGAACTTGTCACCTTGGTTTCCTTATGCCTAAGAGCCCAGATTTTACCTTGGGAATCAAAGGACAGACTATAGTTTAAAACAAATTCCTGATCTGCAAATTTTAGTATTAAATGCCTACTTTCCACCCCATATCCTCCCTGTTTTATTGTGGGAGTGCCTGGATAAGCAAATTCATAGTAGGCCTTTCGTTCCCAATTGCTTGGCTAATTATTTTGGGAAAGTAATGCTTAGATAGGTTCTCCATTGAACTCCGTATTGGGGAAGAAAACATTAAGGAGATTTTTGAACTTCCCTCTTGAAACTCTAGAGATCCAGTGTTTAACATCTCTAGACAAAAACCAAAGGCTTTAATAGATTAAATTTAATCTGATACCTGTAAATGGAAGGAGTGCAGGGGATAGAGAGAACCCCCTCTAGCCTTAGGTTCAAAGTTACAGCAAACAGAGGTAAACACTGTAGCAAAAGGAACATTTAAAAGTTGAGAAAACAAAGATAAACCTAACACGCCTTGCCTGGCTGTTACTTAAAAGTTTGAAATATGAGAGACTTCTTCAGAAAGATTTGGAGAGCATGGATTGATGTCTGGTCCCTCTTAGTCCTAAGAGCGAACAACCCCCAAAACAAAGAGCACAAACAAAAGCCTCCCCCCCCCCCCCAGATTTGAAAGTATCTTGTCCCCTTATTGGTCCTTTGGGTCAGGTGTCAGCCAGGTTACCTGAGCTTCTTAACCCTTTACAGGTAAAAGAATTTTGGAGTCTCTGGCCAGGAGGGATTTTATAGTATTGTACACAGGAGGGCTGTTACCCTTCCCTTTATAGTTATGACAAAAGCCATAAAGAACCTGTGCATTGCCACACTCTGACATGGTATGGCAACACCCTCCTCATAGCATCCATGACAACAACCTCAACAGTTGAGCTACCAACACCAAACAAATTAATTACTGACTGATAGTAACCAGGGGAGATGAACTTCCAGAGGGTGATGGCAACATGCTTCTCCATGTTGAGGGGAATTCTCATGTTGGTGTTCTGCTGCAGCTGTGGGGTGAGCACTGTACAGATCCTCTAGGAAAATGGCCTTTGTTATCCTGAAGATCTGCTACCATTGCTGGTATCCTGGTCTGCATTACTTCCCCCGGTCACTGCTAGTTGGCCAAACCCAAAAGCATTGATCCATTGAATAAAGTTGCTCCAGATAAAAGCCCTGCAGAAGTAACTGCTTGATTTCATTTTCCTGCTCCTCTTCCATTAGCTGTATTACTGCAGCATCAAAAGCCCTATGAGACCACAGAGCCAAATCTGTCTGTCTCCATGACTGAAAATGCATTTGCATCATCCTATTTGTATAAACGACTGTCATGATCACGTTGCTCAGCAGCCTGTCGTCCATACTACCTCGACAATGGTGCTGGCAAAATTAATGGATGACAGGAGGAGAAGCATGGAAGTCTGTTCATTTGACCTTGAGATCCAGCCTTCTTATAGTTTCTGGTAGGCATACCACAGGCACCATGGGAATAATCTGAGTTTAGGGCTGAGTGATGGAACATTGCATCATGGGATATGTGCCCAGAATGCACTTGAGTTAACCACTCAGCAGAGCTGTGTGGATGCAATGATTAACAAGGAAAATACCTTGTGGTGGTATAACAAAGTGGTGTGGAGGTAGGTAGGTAGTCCAATATATGCTACCACAATAACTGGCTCAGATTTTTATTCAGTATGACTTTTTATGCATTCAAGAATGGTGTTTTGTTACTTGACTGCTAAGAGTTTCAGAGTAATATGTTTTTTTATAGCACTTTATAAATGTTGACTAATCCACAGAACACCATTATGAGTCAGATAACTTACATAAAAGATTTTACTGTTCTAGTCACCGTGCCCTTCTCTGATGTATACTGCAGTCCCCCAGATTCATCTTGTAAATTGTTTAATGTATGTTGCACTCTTGTAGTGGATGTGTGGTTATCAAGAACATTGTTGTTTTACATTATCTGCTGAATAAATTTTTCTGACCATTATCATAGCCTGATCAAATGATTTTATGCCCTGTTGTCTTTCTCCTTTCGATTAATTTGCCTCCCTTCTCTATCCCAGTTTAATACTTTCATGTTTTACATTTTATTCCTTCTTGGTTATTAAAACTTTTTAAAGTAAACAAAATCATTGTCAATGCTGCTTAGAGGACTTTTCCTAGTGACTTCTTTCCAGCTTAAACCTTTTTTGTCTACAGGTACCATTAGCTTTATTATATAGTCAAGCTAATTACATTATTTAAATAATGTAGATTGCTTGGACCATGGTAATGACCATGTAGATTAGTTTTTATGCTATACTGTCACATTTTTGTTACTTCAGGTAAATTATGTCCATGGCTCCTTTTCCTTTCTCTTCAGCTCTTTTTCAACCCTCAAAAGATCACATTTCTTAAATGTGACCTGCTTTTTGGGAATCCATGCTTTTGAAGGAGTCAGTCAAGTAGTTTAAGACCAAAATGTGAACTTCTTAAAAGCGTGGTTGTCACTCTTTCAGGTATAATCTGAAAATGCCAGAATGGGAGTGCCATGTTTGTTGACTGAAGAATAAGGAAGTTGTGTAGTGTGGTGGTTTTTTTTTTTTTTTTACAAAAACATGCCCCTCAAGTTATCCATTTTGATATTAACAATATTTTTAAATTCTGTATATTTTATTTGTCAAAATAAGAGTATAATCATGCCAGTTACAAGTATTTTGGTAATTTATTTCAAAATACCTGTCAGCAAGTATGTCTGTAACAATACAGACAACAACAAAAATTCAGGAAATATTTTTTGACAAATAGATTCCTTACTAGGCATATTAATACGGAACTTTGAGTAATAATTCATTTAAACTACAATCCAGAAATGTATTTCCTGCACCCCTGAGAAGCAGTGCGAAGGCTTGGGGGCACCAAGGATAACGGCGGAGCTGAGGGAGAGGGAAGTAATTGCTGAGAAGGAGCCTGGGAGTGAACCTGGAGTGTTGTTGGGTGTGGTGGGAGAAGCATGGAACAGATTTATTTTGCGGGGGGAGGGATTGTTAGGGAGTTGGGAAGTCTCCCCCATGCAGACCCTGGCTGATCCCTAGTCTCTCCCATTCAGTCCAGTACATCTGCCACTGTCCACGTATGTCCCTGCACTCCCACTCCCCTGTTACCTCACTCAGCCAGGCATAGCTGCCCCTTTCTCCATGTGTCCCTGCACCCCCATTTCCATTCAACCACTGTCTCCATGTTGTCACCCCACTAGCTCCTGTGCCCCCCCGCCTGTCCCCCAACTAGCCCTTCTGAATCACAGTGTGTGATTTTTTCCCCCCCCCCCAGCAGCACCATGTGCCCCACTCTGTTCCCTCCCACCCATATCCCATGCCTTCTCACCTAGCCCCACTGGTAGGGTGCTGTGAGGAAGGCCGCCTCTGCCCCCTCCCTCTCTGTGGCTGGCTGCTCCTACCTGTGAGCCAGCTGCCCTCTCTTTGGGTGCCACACAAGCCCCTGGTGGGCGAAAGGTGTAATTGCTACTTCCCTTCGCCTCCCTGTCAAAATCAGTTATTCTGCAGGGGAGAGGGGGTGTAATCTGCGGGGGACACTAATTCTGGGCTTATGCAGTGGGGCAGAATTCCACCAGAAGTAACTCGAGAAGGATTAAAGGGGTCTAAGGTGTAGCCATTACATTGACTTTCAATAATGTTCATATCCATTCTGTTTGGTTAACCAGTGAAAGGATGTTTTTTTCTAACTGCCAGCATTGCAAATTCAACCTGGGATCAGAAAGTTGAGCTCTATTCTTTCTGGCTCTCGATTCTGCAGTTAGAACATAGAGCCCAATCCTGCACTCCTTAGTCAAGTGAGGTTTATAAGATGAGAACTTAGTTAATAGTGTTGTTGATGAGTGAGCTAGAATAGATTCCAGCTCACTGTCCCAGAACTGTGCAAAAGAAATAGATAGTAAATTAAATGCTTTTTGTCACTAAGATTAATTAGCTCATATGACTTAGAAAACTGACAAGGAATTCTTGTATATGAAGTTGCCACTTCTATACTCTCTTTGGAGGGCTGTTAATTAGTCGCAGTTAACTGGCGCGATTAACTCAAAGAATTAATTGTGATTAAAAAAAATTATTGCGATTAATTGCAGTTTTAATCACACTGTTAAACAATAGAATACCAATTAAATTGTATTAAATATTTTGGATGTTCTACATTTTCAGATATATTGATTTCAATTACAACACAGAATACAAAGTGTACAGTGCTCACTTTATATTATTTTTATTACAAATATTTGCGCTGTAAAAATGATAAACGAAAGAAATAGTATTTTTCATACAAGTACCATAGTGCAATCTCTTTATCGTGAAAGCGCAACTTACAAATGTAGATTTTGTTTTGTTTCATAATTGCACTCAAACAAAACAATGTAAAACAATTAGAGCCTACAAGGCCACTTAAAGAGCGTCATCAGCATGGATGCATGAAGGGACATATGAATATCTAGCACATCTGGCACGTAAATATCTTGCAACGCCGACTACAACAGTGCCATGTTCTCACTTTCAGGTGTTATTGTAAACAAGAAGCGGGCAGCATTATTTCCTGCAAATGTAAACAAATTTGTCTTATTTCAGAGTGGTAGCCATGTTAGTCTGTACCAGCAAAAACAATGAGGAGTCCTTGTGGCACCTTAGAGACTAACAAATTTATTCTTCAACAAAAAAAATTTCAAAAACAGACTTCAGCGAGAAACTGCAGAACTGGAATTAATTTACAAACTGGACACCATCAAATTAGGCCTGAATAAAGATGGAGTGGATGGGTCACTAAAAAAAATAATTTTCCCTCTGCTGATACTCACATCTTCTTGTCGACTGTTGAAAATGGTCGACGTCCACCTTGATTGCATTGGCATCATTAGCACTACAAAAGTAATTTCCCCTCCCTTGATATTCACCCCTTCTTGTCAACTGTTGAAAATAGGCCACTTCCACCTTAATTGAATTGGCCTCGTTAGCACTGACCTCCCCCCCCCCCCCCCACTTGGTAAGGCAACTCCCATCTTTTCATGTGATGTGTGTGTGTATATATATATATATATACACACTGCTTACTGTATTTTTCACTCCATGCATCTGATGAAGTGGGTTTTAGCCCACAAAAGCTTATGCCCAAATGACTTTGTTAGTCTCTAAGGTGTCACAAGGACTCCTTGTTGTTTTTGTTTGTCTGAGCAATTGGCTGAACAAGAAGTAGGACTGAATGGACCTGTAGGCTCTAAAGTTTTACATTGTTTTATTTTTTAATGTTATTTTTTGTTCATAAATCTACATTGTAAGTTCAACTTTCATGATAAAGAAATTGCACTACAGTAGTTGTATTAGGTGAATTGAAATAGTATTTATTTTGTGTTTTACAGTGCAAATATTTGTAATAAAAAATAAATATAAAGTGAGCACTGTACACTTTGTATTCTGTGTTGTAATTGAAATCAATATATTTGAAAATGTGGAAAAACATCCAAAATATTTAATAAAATTTAATTTGTATTCTATTGTATAACAGCGTGATTAATCGTGATTAATTTTTTTAATCGCTTTACAGCTCTAATAGAACAATAACAATCTGTATTTACATATATTTAGTATGGATTATATACAGTTTGATTTGTAAAATAAAATATCCCAATGTGTTTGTAGGGCACAGTATTTTATGCTTGCCCTGGCTCTGCAGCAACAGTTAACTGAGAAACTATATTCTCAGGGACTTAATTTTCAGTAGTGGTCTATTCCTGCTGCGGCCTTTAAATCCCACTTTGAGAATCCCACCTGTGCTGTTCTTTCTGCCTGTCCCATTTTCCCAGTAATACTTGTAGGAACAGCAGCAAATATTTTTGGGGATGGTGGTGGGAGTTCAGAAAGGATAGATGGAGAGAAAAACTACTATTGGTCATATAATTACTCTTACTTTTACTTCCAGGACCCAAGAGTGATGGAGCAAGTGAAGATGATGAAATACAAAACATGTGGGAAGAACAGCAACTAAAGAAAGCAGTCAGACTCCCACAGGTGATGTGCTTTTTCTTTCACTGTTATTGCTTTTTGCTGCTATGCAAGATAGTTTGTTTTGGGAGCAATATTAGAGCTCCTTCCTTGGTCATTGGACATGCTAATTTAGGGATCCGCAACCTTTGGCATGCGGCCTGTCAGGGAAATCCGCTGGCGGGCCGAGACGGTTTGTTTACCTGCAGCGTCCGCAGGTTTGGCCGATTGCAGTTCCCACTGGCCGCGGTTTGTCGTTCCAGGCCAATGGGGGCTGCGGGAAGCGGTGTGGGCTGAGGGATGTGCTGGCCTGGAACAGCGAACCGTGGCCAGTGGGAGCTGCGATCGGCCGAACCTGTGGACGCTGCAGGTAAACAAACCGTCCCGGCCCGCCAGCGGATTTCCCTGACGGGCCGCATGCCAAAGGTTGCCGATCCCTCTGCTAATTCATTAGGTGGCAGGAGAATAGAACTAGGCGAAGAGTGTGGTAATGCAGATCAGCAATTTCTCATTGCTAGCTGATCAGAGGAACAGCATTGTCATTAGCCTCAAAGGAAAGGTGTATTACTTTTGGAAAGGCAAAGAATCTGTGTCAGCTAAAAGTCTGAGAATGAAACTCTGAGCTAAAGTATCAACTGTGATGTGCAGGATCTTAAAAACAAAAGTACTCACAAACCAAAATGTTAAAATGCCATCCTCTAAAAGCTACACTAATAAACTGTCAACAAGGGAAGAAATGTTAAATGGGGGAAGAAACACTGTCATAATACTTCCCCCCTCTCCCCCCCCAGTACTAGATTGGTTATTTAACCTTTCTAGGGGCACTTTCCTGTGGCGTTCAACAGGGTTCCATCTTGTTTCCCTTTCTGTTCAATGTGTACATGGGCATTTGGGAGGCTTTGTAAGAGAGTATGAACTATGGCACTTTCAATGTCCTGATGACCAAATAGGTGCTCCTTTAGCTAGTCTAGGTGAGATTGTGGCAGGTAAAAGAAACTGGCTGTCTAAAGCTCAATCTGGATATGATTGAAGGGATGCTGGGTTTATCTTTCCACTATATGTTTACAATCTGGTAGTATTGGATACCCAGCTCCTATTAGACCATTGTATGGCAGTTGTTTCTGGGAAGGCATTTTTTCCTCTGTCTGGTCAGGAAATTGCAACCATTTCTTTCAGGTGTAGACTTGGTTGCCATTATGCATGACTTTGTCACTTCAAGACTAGATTAGTGTGATACTGTCTACATTGACTAGACCAGGGGTGGGCAAACTTTTTGGCCCAAGGGCGATATCGGCTTTGAGAAACTGTATGGAGGGCCGGGTAGGGAAGGCTGTGCCTCCCCAAACAGCCTGACCCTCGCCCCCTCCCACTTCCCGCCCCCTGACTGCCCCCCTCAGAACTCCCAACCCATCCAACCCCCCCTGCTCCTTGTCCCCTGACCACCCCCTCCCGGGAGGCTGCGGGTGAGGGGGGACAGCGGGGGCGGGGGGAAGGGGCTAGCCTCCCCGGCTGGGAGCTCAGGGGCTGGGCAGGACAGTCCAGCGGGCCGGATGTGGCCCGCGTGCCATAGTTTGCCCACCTCTGGACTAGACCTTAAATCAACTTGGAAACTGAAGCTGACCTAGAATGCAGAACATCTTTTCTAAGCTGTGATTGGCTGAAATCCTTCTTTTGTCACAGTTACTTGCAATTTACACTTTCAAATTGTGGAACCTGTCATATATTCACCTATTGTCAAAATTTAGAGTTTACTTAGGCATTTACTGTAGGGTAAAAATAAATTATTATATTTGCAGTCTGTTGCTTAATGCTTATATACTGTAGCCCTTCAATATTATTAACTGTTTAAGCCTCATGAGGAGATCATGAATTATTCCTAGAAATCTTGCATATAACAACGTGGTTCTAAAACAAAATATAAAGGAAAAATGAGAGTATATTTACTGTTGGCTGTAAAGATGGGATTAAAACACATTAAAAAAATTACCTACCAGATCTCAGTTTTCAGGATGGAAATGTTCTGTACAATCCTGGAAATTGTAGGGATTTATCAGTTCATGAAGGGAGAGGAAAAACGTGTAACTCAAAATAAAGAAATTTCTGGATAATCCGCTTTACCTGTGTATACATTTTGCACAGGAAACATCTAATTTTTTAGAAATTTGTATTACATTATGTACCTAATAACAACAACTTGCTATATATTCTAATCACTGGGCCTGCTAAACTTACAGTTCCAGAGGAAAACAAGTTCATAAAAATTAACAATGCTAATTCTCACAGGGAATTAATGTAGACACTTCTCTACATAAATCTCAGCCCATGAAAATAAGGTTTGATCCCTCTGTTTCACTGCCACCTGTGAACCTGGAAATTGTAAAGAAGCGTCTGAATACAAGGTAAGTGTTGCTAGTGTGAAACATAAGTTTTGAGCATGCTATGTTACATACAGTGCTTTGTTAATGTCTTTTATGAACCAGTGTATTTCATTCTGTCACTACTGTTTGACTCTTTCTTCCACATACTAGAGGATCTTAGCATTATTGTTTTATGTGTAATGTACTTGCTGCTTTATCCGGAATAGGACTAAGATTTTTGTTTTGCTTGGTAGTAAACATTGTGGCAATGTCTATGTGGAGCTTTTTGTTGAAATCTCTTCCATTGTTTTACCACTAATGCAGAGCCGTGGGATGGAGTACTAATGTAGACTAATCAATGGTGTTTTCACCCCAAAGCTATGTGAACATGCTGTGAGAAGGGCTTGATGAGATGTTGATTAAAATGCTTTCCGCTCTTCTCTGCTAGCACCCCTACTGTTGCTAAAACTGGTGGTAATGCAGTCGTGGGAGATTAAGCAAACAGCACAAAGCTGAAGTCTTAACACTGATTTTAGGTCCTTGTCCTGTGGAGAGTTATGCACCAAGAGACCCATGCAGAGCCCTACTGACATCAGCTTTAAGAATTAGGGCTAAATGGGCTTAAAGAATTTTGCAGCAGTTAACATTTTTTTGCCTACTTTTCTGGAGAAGATTAGTTAAATTCTGGGTTCACTTGAATATAGAATCAAATTCAGAAAAGAGAATGAGGATATTAGGAACATAAAAAATTAGGTCACTTACTTGCAAGCCAGCAGGGATAAGAAAATAATTTAATTTGACCATAATGTGTTGTTTAAAATATGCATAATTGCAGAAGGCTGAATTGAACATGATTTTTTGAATTGTGATTGTACTGTGTTTCCTTTAGTTCGATTTGACCAGCTAGTCAATCATAATGACTCATTTTTTGACTTATTACTTAGTTTTTCAAAGTTGGAAGCTGAATCCCACTTCAAGAAAATGAGACAAACTGCAGTCCACATTCAATCCTGCCTTGCAGTGCTAAAAGTCTGTCCAAAATGGGCAGGCACTCAGAGTGGATTGTGCAGTTTTTTAGGATATCAGGCCTCTCCTTTCTTACATGACCAGATGAACAGTGAAATAGTCAACAGTGTTGATGTTGAAGTATCATCATTAGCATCTAATCTACCACCCATGTAAATGAAAGCTGAGATTGGAGAAGAGTGGAAAGGCCAGTCCACACCCCACACATGGGGAAATGCTGGCATGACTAATTCTTAGTAGACTTTTTTAAATTGAGTGGGGGTAATGGAAGTAAGTACTATTATTACTAACCTAGAACTAGGCTTGCTGCATAAGAACATAGGAGCGGCCATACTGGGTCAGACCAAAGATCCATCTAGCCCAGTATCCTGTCTTCTGACAGTGGCCAATGCCCAATATAGTGATGACACAGGAAGAGAATATTCTAGAGTTCTACTGAACTGCTCACAGAGCAGTCACTCAGATGAACATTTTCCCTCAGTGAAATCAGACTTACGAACATAAGAATGTCCATACTGTGTCAGACCAAAGGTTCATCTAGCCCAGTATCCTGTCTTCTGACAGTGGCCAATGCCAGGTGCCCCAGAGGGAATGAACAGAACAGGTAATCATCAAGTGGTCCATCCCATCGCCCATTCCCAGTTTCTGGCAAACAGAGGCTAGGGACACCATCCCTGCCCATCCTGGTTAATAGTCATTGATGGACCTATCTTCCATGAATTTATCTAGTTCTTTTTTGAACCCTGTTAGTGTTGGCCTTCACAACATTCTCTGGCAAAGAGTTCCACAGGTTGACTGTGCATTGTGTGAAGAAATACTTCCTTTTGTTTCTTTTAAACCTGCTGCCTTTTAATTTCATTTGGTGACCCTTAGTTCTTGTGTTATGAGAAGGAGTAAATAGCACTTCCTTATATACACCTCTACCTCGATATAACGCTGTCCTTGGGAGCCAAAAAATCTTACTGTGTTATAGGTGAAACTGCGTTATATTGAACTTGCTTTGATCCACCGGAGTGCGCAGCCCCGTCCCCCTGGAGCACTGCTTTACCGCGTTATATCTGAATTTGTGTTATATCGGGTCACGTTCTATCGAGGTAGAGGTGTACTTTCTCCACACCAGTCATGATTTTATAGACCTCAATCATGTCTCCACTTAGTTGTCTCTTTTCCAAGCTGAAAAGTCCCAGTCTTATTAATCTCTCCTCATATGGCAGCCATTCCATACCCCTAATAATTTTTGTTGCCCTTTTATGAACCTTTTCTAATTCCAATATATCTTTTTTGAGATGGGGCGACCACATCTGCACACAGTATTCAAGATGTGGGCATACCATGGATTTATACAGAGGCAATATGACAAAATGATTGAAAAAAACTTAAGGTGGCTTAACTTGTTTGCAAGCAGTTTTTGTTAAGTTGTTTACAAATGTTTGGGTTTTTTCAGAATAACATCATTACAGGACCTTCATCGTGCTCACCAGAGGGAGCATGAAAAATATACACAGGACATTGAAAGCTCAAAGAGTACTATCCAGGAGTTAGAAAGGTCTTCAAATGCAGCTCTGAATTACAAATTCTACAGGTCTATGAAAACTTACATGGAAAGCCTTATAGATTGTTTGAATGAAAAGGTACCAACTTTTTTTTTTAACGGGATGAGATGAGGTTTGTGATATTCAGCCAATAGAATAGTCACCTTCCTCTAGAAGTTAACATTTTGTTTCCACCAAGTATGGGGAAACAATATTAAAGGGACATTATAAATTTAAAAGCAATTCTGTCAGAAGGCTATCTTTTATGTAATGCTTAAGATTGTTTAACGAGACTAGAGAAAATACCTAATATTCTTATTTTCAATTTGTCTTCTTTGTGGGGGGAATAGTAAAACTATGGTGGTGATTGTAAAATCCAAGTATTGTCAGAGGGAATTTACTGTTAACATAATACCCTAAAAGGGAACTACTTTTTTTTGAAAAACCACCCTTCTAAATATTCTCTTCCTGTGTCATCACGATATTGGGCAGCTTTGGTATTTGACAGATGGCTTGAGTATAATTTTAGATCTTGTATTGCTCTGCCAACAACCAGATTTTTTCAAAATAAAAATATTGGACTAGAATAAGGATATGTGGATACACACATTAGAGTTATAAATTATGCCGTTTTAGGTAAAAATTGAAAATTAAGTTGAAGGTCTCACCTAAATCCTCAGATGTGTGCATCTTAAAACTTCCATAGGAATGTACTCAATATTATAGAATGGAGGGGGTGGGGGTTTCAAGTTTAGATTGAGATGGATTAGCAGAACTGGGGGGGAATTCTTTTACACCACCTGTCTGTGCTATATCTAACTAGCTGAAGCACACCTATTTGCTGTAGCCTTCCCATCATAACCACCATGTGCATTTAAAAGGAGGGGGATGGCAAGCAAAGCTTCTTACAATCTGGGTGAGGCAAAGAATACACTGCCATTGTGTCCTGGGTGGATACGGCTATGTGGTCTGCATTACTGTATTTAGAGCTTAGACGCTACCTTTGAAACCTCTATTTAAATATCAGAAAGAGGGAGAATAACTGCTGGTTGCTCATTAAAATGAGCATGGTATTCAGTCCAAAATCTTAAATGTCCAAAAAAAAAAAAATTATTTGTCCATTTCACAACTTTATTTCAAATGATTAAGTAAACTGTAAAAGGAAAGTGAGGCCATGTGAATTAAAAGCTCCAACAACAGTTTTGCTGAAACCTTTTGGATGAGAGAATTCTCTAATTTCTCTTGATCGGAGGATAATTCTCTATCTTCCTAGTACTGGAACAGCTGAGTTACTTTAGACTACTGATGATTTTTAATTAGCTCAGAGTGTAACTTGGGCCTGTAAAGCTCACCTGAAATGAACCAGGTGAGCCACACTTTTTTAAACATGCTAGGATGGATTTGTGAAAGCCAATGGATTTCAAGGTCTCTAGTAGGGGTGATTCAAATAGGGGTATCCATGTTCTGTATAATTTTTACCCTGAAAAGTGACTGTGTTAATGGAACCTTACTTCACCTTAGTTCCTGGTGGATGGATGTTCTAAGTCGTCATGTTTACTTAAATGACAAAAATAAGATTTTACTGCTTTTACTCCTTCTATCCCTGCAAAGCCCAACATAGCTAAGATTAATTTGGTATCTATTCCATCTTGTTCATCATGAACAAAATTGCTTACTTAGGCCTAGTCTTCACTTACCGGCTGGTCCGGCGGCACGCCATCGATGTTCTGGGATCGATTTATCGCGTCTGGTTAAGACGCGATAAATCGATCCCGGATCGATCCCGGAAGTGCTCACAGTCGGCGCCGGTACTCCAGCTCGCCGAGAGGAGTACGCGGCGTCGACGGGGGGAGACTTCCGGCCGCGTCTGGACCGCGGTAAGTTCGGACTAAGGTACTTCGAATTCAGCTACGTTATTAACGTAGCTGAATTTGCGTACCTTAGTCCGAAGTCCGGACTAAGTGGGGACCAGGCCTAAGGCAGTTATTCCCGTGTAAGCCTACTGGAGGCATTGAGATTGCAAAGGTGTCTGATAGCCTAATTTGAAGACAGTGAGGTGTAATACAGGTATAACTGAGGGTGAAATTTTGTCCTATTGAAATTTTATTACTGGTAATGATGTGTGAAATGCATGGAAGACAGCAGCTTGATTACCAGAGTCCCTATTGAGCTTGTAAGGGCAGCAGTTAGAAAAAAGCATCTTTTTACTTGCAAACTGAACACATTACCTGCCATTCTAAGTATTCTGTTTATTCCTTCACACATCTCAATAGCTGGTACTTCTCAGCTTATCATGAACTGAGCCTGAAAGGTCTAATCAAAAGGAATAGGAACTTATTACTCAAACTGGAAAAAATAATGTATATAGTTATTCATCATTATGTATAAAAATAATTGGGGAAACTACTTCGGCTTTTGCACATTTTTGCTTTCAGCTTTTCTTTTGTAATTCTAGCAGTTCACTGAAAATGTAATATCTATTGAATATATTTCAGCTACTTCATATTCATGAACTGGAGTCAGCTATGCAGATGCTACTTCAACAACAAGCCATAACTCTCTTGAAACGTAGGCAAGAGGATCTGAAAAATGAATCTGCTTATGTTCAGCTGCTATCAAGTTAGTATGACTTTTTAAAAATAAATTTTCAGCAACTGAAGCTTTTGCACTTCCTCAACAGAAGTTGAGGGGAGGGAAGAGTGTGTGCGTGCGTGTGCAGTGTAAGATGCTTTCCAGCCCAATCAGGCTATTCTCTACTAGCTTAAAAGGAGATCAGAGAAAGAACAATTGATATTGGTGAACACAGACACAGTGAGCACTCAACAGCAACAGAAGGCAGCACTAGTGGAGGACTAGTCTGGTGCTGTTCTTTATCACTAGATCTAGGTTCCAAACCAGATAGTAATTATTCATAATATTTAAGGTTAGAATAACTTCTTGAATTGGAATAAAATTGTTGCCTAGTTTCAGTTTTGACTTACAAACTGCGAGAAATCTCTAGCATTCATTGTCACCTTCAGCACTGTCAATAGTGTGTTCCATAAGACATTCATTTCCATCTCCAACAGATACCAAAAAGCAATAACTTCATCACTCACATTCTGACCTCATACTGTGTTATATCAAGAAACTGGCATATCCGATTGTTACACAGTCCATACAGGTGTAATATTATTCTGCTTTAACATTGCAGAGGTTACTGATAAAGTGTTTTCATGCCATTTCTAACTGTAGAGGGGAAAAAATGAGTGTGGACAAAAATATTTTGTATTTAAGAAAATGGAAATTTCAAACCAGCGGATGTTGTTCTACAACTATTTCTATTCATAGGAAAGAATGGCAAGTCAACTGATGACAGCTTGGAAGATGATGAAAAAACAAAGCAGCTCCTGGAAGAGTGTGAGGCTCGAAGGTAATTATAAGACATAAATTCATATAACTTTGATGATCACATATTGTTAGAGTAACTTTCTATTTTTCATGCAGTGGTGAATGTAAATATGCAGGATTTCTAACCAGGAAGCTTTTATTTAACATTTTTCTTGGATTCTGTCTAATTTATTACCAAAAGGAATACTAACTAATTTGGAAGGCAAAACTTAGAATGGGACTATTTGGAGTACACTTTCACGTTACTTCTTAATGATCTTCACTCTCATGTTGCTTGGGATCTGAGCATCAATGGTTTTGTTCTCACCAGAGAACTAATGCATTGGTATTAAGAAAATTTCTTGTGAGATGATGGGAACAGCTACTATTCATTATCAGTGTTATGAACTTGTGTAGAATCAAATTTTAGATCATTGTGTGGGCAACCAAAATGCTGTCAAAAAGCACCATGATATCAATAGGTTGAGGATCATAGAATCACACAAACTGGAGATGAAAATGACCTGTTAAATCATCTCGTTCAATCAGTAGCTTTTCCCCTCAGCTCATAAGAAATTTTCTTGATCTAATGTTAGATCCTAGACTACTATCATTGTAGAAGACCTTTCTGTTTAAAAAACAATAAATTATTAGCAAGTATTTGAAAGCATGTAAAATGAGCAAAAGAAACTTGTTTTATACTGAAGTGCAGTAAAATAAGGTAATGAATTGAGTCTAGTGCACATTGAAGAGGCATTGTCTTTGGAATTAAAATAGATGAAAAATACCTAAATTAAGCTTCTTACTGTACTAAATATTTAGAACAGTTAAGTGAGAAGCAAAAGTATTACATTGATGTAAAAGATTTATTTTCATGTAAACAACTGAGCATTTTCCAAAAGCAGATATATGGGTTCTAGAATCTGCAGCCTCATGTGACCCCTTTCTATGTTTATAGTTAAATTGGAACTCAACTACATCTTTGAATTTTTACGTGGTCTGTTGCACAATGAAGTCTTGGGTGCTCCAATTCTAGGTCTTATGGGCTCTGCAATTTATGGTGCCAGACCTCATTATGCACCAGAGCTCTCAATTAAAAGAAATACTGTATCATGGTCCAGCACAGAGAGAACTGAACCTGAAGTTCAATATTGAAGGTGGAGTGGGAGATGTCGGGAAAGCTGGGACTGAAATGGGGGTAGAAACTAATGGAGGAAAGGTTAAGGTCCTACTGGGCACACACATCCCCAATGATAAGTGTTCTGATATTTTTAATCCCAGTTTCCAAAACCATTTTACACAAGTTTTCCACTTCCTTTTAGCTCTACTTTATTACAAAATTGCCGTTTTTGCTCTGTTGGTCAGTGCTGATGATATTTCCTTTTGCATACTCTTTTCTCTCTTCACTTTTATTGTAAAATAATCTGCCTTCATAAAAGTTTTCTCTCTTAGATATAGATTTGCTGAAGGGTCTCTAATGTGACTTCATTACAAAATATAGGACATGCAGAAGGCAAGCAAGAGAGAGTTGTGGGAAATCTGATCACCATGAGGGCATGTCCAGTGATGATGAGCTGTCTGCAGCAGAGATGACTGATTTCCAGAAAAACAAAGGTCAATGACTGCCTTGTAATGAACAAAGTCCTTCCATATTTCTAAGATAAAGATAAGTTGCTTTTGAAAAAAAGACTACACCTGAATTGAAAACTATGCATTTATAGTGAGGAAATACACTGGAGCAACTTTGATTCTTAAGTTAATAATTTTTTTTGTTGGTGGGAATATAGAGAACACATAATGGTGTGCTGTGGTATATTGGTTTTGTTAGCATGAGTTTTTGGGATGGCCACATGACTTGCACACAGTGAAGCCATAAGTGAATTATAGGTTATCCCCCAAAGAATTCTGACAAAACCTGATGCCACACTACCATGTATTTTGTATGCCGCTTATTTGTAAAGAAATTTTTTTCAGCTCTGTAGAGACTATTTTTTGTTTTTTTCCCTATGGTTAAAAGCAGGCTTCTCTAATCACCTTGAGTATAGATGCACAGGGTTCAGAGGGAGAGGAAAAATATAAGTAACTTACTTACAGTGCTTCTAAAATAGTTTCCAATGGATAATCACATCGTGGTTTTAAAGTCTGAAATTTTGATTCCTTCTAAGATTAGAAGCAAATCCTGCACTGAATAGCTGTAGATCTCCCTATTGCTTTTTGGGATAGAGCTTGCAAGATATTGATCATTTAAACCTGCTGCTACTTCAAGACTGAACCTTGTCTGTCCTGAGTTTTGTGCCAATATTATTTTTTTTTTGAGTGGTGGGGGAGGTCCATATCTTTTGGGGGGAGAATTTAAAAATAAAGATCAAGTGTTAGAAGCTTCTCAGGGAGTTAGAATTTATTCTAATATTCCATCAGAGACAGAGAAGAGGAAGTGTCAAAGGTTCATGAAAAAAGCAGTTTGTCACATGGATACATCCTCCATGTGTGCTGTCTATGCATATTCTGTTTTAGTTTGTGCATCCATAAATATTTTTAGTAATATTTCTCTATATACAAATATATTTTATCCACAGACGATATCTTACAGGCGAGTAAGAAAATCTGTGAAGATGTGCATGCAGATTTTTGCAACATCGGGAATATCCTGTTGAAATTTCATCAATGGAGACAGAAGTTTCCTGACTCTTATTATGATGCTTACATTAGTTTATGCCTGCCTAAACTTTTAAGCCCATTAATCAGAATTCAGTTAATAGGCTGGAATCCTCTTGAGGTATGTTCATTAGTAAATTTTTTCACTTATCAATTGGCACAATGTACTTTATTATACACATACTGCGCTAGCATTCCATCTGCTTCTCTGTGAAATTCAAGGTTAGTTCTAGTCTGTAAAGCCCTATGTTATAAGGGGCCTCATTACCTTAGGGACCTGTCTTTATCCCTAGGCATCACTTACACTGCACTCCACAGATAACAGCTATTGAATCTAATGGCAGTTCAACAGACTTGTACCTGGGGACTGGAATCTGAGTGTTTGTGGTGAAGGGTTTCCAACTGGAATTTTTTGTCTCTGGAGGTCTGCCAGAGCATGAGTTTACAGGTGTCAATGAACAGTGCAAGAGTTAGGTCAAATATGGTTTGAGTGTGAATCATTTTGGTATATGTTGTTAAAATAAAAGGTGTGGAATGGTAATGCTTTCTCTGTCATGCCCCCAGATGCCTTACAATGGGTACGTTAAAAAATCAGTAAAGATGTATTGTGTTACCCTCATATTTGAAAAGTCTGGCAGGGATTTTCAAAAAAGACCTAACTCCCATAGAACTCCTTGAGACCCATTTTATCCTATCAAACTAATCTGATTTTTTTTAAAATAAGATCACAGATTTGATTGATAAAGGTAATAGCGTTGTTGTAATATACTTAACTTCTGTAAAGTGTTTGACTTGTTACCACATGACATTTTTGAGTGCAAAACAAGAACAGTATAAAATTAAGATTACACACATTACATTGATTAAAAACTAATAGATCTCAAAATGTAATTGCAAATGGGAAATCATCAAGCAGGTGTATTTTTAGTGGGGTGCAGTAGGGATCACTTCTGAGCCCTACACTATTTGACATTATCAAAAACCTGGAAATAAAAATAAAATAATACTTTCAGGATGGGGGACTCTATCGTGGGAAGCAGACACTCTGGAAAAAAAAAAACTGGGGAGTCATGGTGGATAATCAGCTGAACATGAGCTCCCAATGCAATGCTGTGGCCAAAAGGGCTAATGCAATACTTAAGTGTATCAAGAGGAATCTTGAGCGGGAGCAGAATGGTTATTTTACCTTCGTATTTGGCACTGGTGCGACCATTGCTGGAATACTGTATCCAGTGTTGGTGCCCACATTTCAAGAAGGATGTTGATAAACTGGAGAGGGTTCAAGACATGCCTTATAGTGATAGGCTCCAGGATCTCAATTTATTTAGCTTAACAAAGAAAAGGTTAAGGGGTGAGTTGGTTACAGTCTGTAAATATCTACATGCAAAACAAATATTTGATAATGGGCTCTTCAGTTTAGTAGAGAAAGGTATAGCACAATCCAATGGCTGGAAGTTGAAGCTAGACAAATTCAAATGAGGTAATTTTTAACAGTGAGAGTAATTAACCATTGGAACAATTTACCAAGGGTAGTGGGATTCCCTATCACTGGCAGTTTTAAAATCAAGATTGGATGTTTTCCTAAAAGATATGCCCTAGCAATTATTTTTGGAAAAGTTCTATGCCCCCGGTATACAGGAAGCCAGACTTAGATGATCACAGGCATTGTGATCTACAAAGAATTCAACGTTTTAATCCTAATTTTCTTCCTAGTCTTCTTGCTTAGCCATTGCACTTTCTGCCTTTGCAGCCAGCATTTTTTTGATCTATCTTTTTGGTCTTACTCAGTTGTTCAGATAGTTCTTGGCTTTCCTTCATAAAGTGAAAGATCATTTTTTGTATTTTGCCCGTTGTCCTGTGAGAGAATTGTCATTGGGAAATCCATTAGTGAAAATACTTTGACAAAAATATCTTGTGTGAGTCCTCAATGGCCTGATGCCTCTCATTGATTGTTTTTCTTAAGCAGAATTCCATAGATCTGAATGAGATGCCCTGGTTCAGAGCTATAGAAGAATTTAGTGATGCCAAAAATATGCCACAATCCAAGAGAAATGATGACCCTGATCAAACAATTTTGCCTACAATCACCGAGAAAACTATTCTTCCTAAAATTACAGGTATGTTAAGACTGCCTCAATAGCGTTAACTATAGTTAGGCAATTAAAATTTTAGCCTTCTTGCTCAATTTAACCAATATTATTTAGTTACTAACAATGGTAAAGCTAGATTTCTTGTTGCAGCACGTATGCTGTTATATAGGTCTTCAGGATGAGGCCAAGGGGCTGTGGTGTCAAGCACACTATAAGTAGGGAGCTTGTCATTCAAACAGTAGATTTCTTGGAGAAGACTGGAAAGGATAAGGGGTTTTCCATGTGAAAACAAACATCATAGCTATTGTAACTCACACACATTTAGTGTGGCACTCTGTCACTTTCTGGTGGTGACTGGGCCACAGATGGATGTTGATGAGCCTACTAAAGCTTTGGCTAACCAACTTGGGTCTCTTAGTTCAGGAAGGTAAAGGTTTATGCTTTAAGATTTGGATGTCCCTTCCTGCCACCAGTGACTCACCCAAGGATGTTGTGTTACACTGTTCATAAAAGCAGGCAGTTTGATATCAAATAGGGAGCTATGACTGCTTTCTAGAACCATTTTTGTATGTTTTATTCTCACTGCCTTCCGTAGCTAAGTTAAAATGAAGTGCTATATCAAATATTTTCCTCTTCTAATTTAAGCAGTTAGTTCTTGAGACCCTTCATATTTTTTTACATAATATTTGGTAAGGGTCTATTACATGTATAAATAAATAAGGTATTCTGAATTATTTAAATTTGACTCCTAAAGTCCGTAGAAAGTTGTATGTTACTGCAGATCACCTCTTGAATTAATCATAAATGACATTGATTTCACAATGTATTCTTGGTTTGTCTATATGCTTCTTATGGCCCCTCATCATAGCATCTAGGTACCATGTACGTAACTGAGTAGGAAGTATTTGTCTGTCAGAACCATACAGGGAAATAGGTTTTTTCAAATACATTTTTGAAGTAGACCTATTAATGTATAAGTATATGCAAAATTAGCAGAACTCACTTGCAAAATGTACTTTATATTCACTGAATATACCGATTCTTCAGACAAATAGCTCCATTATGTGTATGGGTATATAAAGATTTGTATGTAATTACTAGTCTACGTAAAGAATGAATTACTATTAAGGACATTTCTGCTGTCTGGGGCATCCGAAGCTACACAGAGTATCCCTCATGTTGTGGATGAGGGAATGTCAGGCATAATATAGGTTGCTCCAAATATATATTGAATGAGGAGCCATGGATCTATGGTTGTGAGTCAGACCAACTTTCTGTCCTTGTATTTATTTATTTTTAAGTCCCAGTTATGGAAACAACCCTGATAAAAAGAATGTCTCAATTGACCAGCCTCTCTGTCTCAATTAGCCTCTTGAAATCAGAGTCTACAACAGGTAAGTTTGAATGGAGGTATGAAGGGGTTGGACCAAACCCACGAGGGAATTCATTGCCTGAAACCAGAGATCCTCACAGCGCCTGCCATTGGCCACTGTCGGAAGACAAGATATTGGGTTAGATGGACCATTGGCCTCACCCAGTATGGCCGTTCTTATGTTCTAAAACTAGAATCGGGTGCTAGAATGTGAGAACCATGTGGGTGACTGAGTCAAGTAGTTGGAGAAATGACCCAATTCAAGATTAGTGTTCTTGGAATGAGTGAAAAGAGATGGAGTGGAGGTGGAAGACTCCATTCAGATGGTATCACAGCACCCTATTCAGGAAGGCAAAATGATACTCTCGTAGAGGGAGTTGGAGTATTCCTCTACAGAAAAGCAACATAAGCTCTACAGGAATGGGGACAAGTTAACTTACGAATTATAAGAGCATGTTTGTTACAAATCATGCTAAAGTAACTATCATCTGGTATTATGCACCTACCAGTGAACATGATGAACAAGTAAAAGATGCATTGCATAGTAAGTTGAAGGATGTATTAAACCAGGTCCACACTTATGATGTCATTCTTGTTATGGATGACACGAACCCGACAACCTCGGATATGAGCATTGCCTGAGTAAATACAGAAGTGAAGGGTGGGCGGACAATGGTGATTTACTAAGCTGTGTATTAGGTATAACCTGTACATTAGAGGGACACTTTCCCTCATCTAGGAAACAAAAACTAATATGGAGGTCAAATGGTGGAATTATCAAGAAACAATTGAATCACATTGTCATCAGCAGATGGTGGAGAAGATAAGTGCTGGATACATAATCTCTTACAAGTACTGATGTAGGAAATGACCACTATCTTGTCACTGGAACAGTTAGAATAAAGCTAAAAAGACAAGCTAATCAGAAAAGAGAGATGGAATTCAGTGTGAAGGAACTATCTGACCTGGGAATCAGGAGGGATTTTAAAATCTAGCTCTCAAGCAGATTCCAAGAGCTGTGGGTAATAAATGATGATATAGAGTAACAATGGGCTCACTTTAGAAATGTCTGTCAGGAAGCTTCCACAACTTCATTTGCACCAAGGAGATCAAGGAAAGAAGAGTGGATACATTCAGGCACATGGAAATTGATTGAAGAAAGAAAACCTTTAAAAAGAGGCAAGCACAGGTGACACGTGAAAAACAATGCACACTGCAATGGGCGTATGTAGAGAAAGATAAGTAAAGAAGTTGTGATGAAAAGGTAAGAGAATGGCTTGACAAAAATGTTAGAGAAGCTGAAGGTGCATCAGTGAGAGACGAAACTGGTCCGTATGAATAAGCAATTATCATCATGGTTCCAGAGTCACAGTGGTATTGTAAATGTGAAAGATGGAAGATAGTTAACAATGGAAGCAGAACGATGGTGAGAACATTTTAAGGAAGTACTCAACCAACCACAGCCAACAATTCTAGTGGATGGATGTGACAAAGGTGAAGAATTAAATATCTCACTGCTACAACTTTCAGAAGCAGAAATAGAGGAGGCAGTTAAGCAGCTAAAAAATGTGAAAGTGCCTGGTCACGATAAAATCACTGCTGAAATGCTTAAAGCTGGGGAGGAGGTGTAGTTCATAAAATACATAAACTTTGTAATATAGTTTGGGGGAAGGTGTGATCTGAAAATCGTGATAATTACTTGATGCGAAAAGCAACATCAAAGGAAGATACAGCAATTATATGAAGTAAAAGAAAACCTCAAGATCGACTGTGCAGATGACATTGTTCTGTTGGACACACATGATGATGCTCTGAAAAAGATCACCACCAATGTCAAATGTGAGGCTGCCAAAGTAGGATTAAGAATTGGCCAAAAGAACAAGAACGTCATGATCATTGAGAGCAATGATAATGCATATGTGATCAATAGTGAAGCTACAGCCTGGATAACTAGTTGGTATATCTTGGAAGCACAATGATTGCTGATGGCCAGCTCTGTAAGGAGGTAGAAGCAAGAATGGGGAAGGCAAGTGGAACCTTTTCAAGACTGGCAAATATCTGGAAAAATAAGGAGATTCATGCAAGAACCAAGATAAAGTTATACAATGCCATTGTAATATCAACATTGTTATATGCTTCTGAAACTTGGCAAATGCTAGAAACCAACAACAGGAAACTTAATGCATTTTGTCAGAGATGCTTGCAAAGAATACTTAGTGTCCGCCGACGGGATAAACCAGGGGTTCTCAAACTGGGAGTCGTGACCCCTCAGGGGGTCACAAAGTTATTATGTGGGGGTCACAAGCAAGGTGTCAGCCTGCACCCTAAACCCACTTCACCTCCATCATTTATAATGGTGTTAAATATAAAAAAAATCTTTTTTAATTTAGAAGGGGAGGTCCCACTCAGAGGCTTGCTGTGTGAAAGGGGTCAGTAATACAAAAGTTTGAGAACCACTGGGGTAAACTAACCAGTGCTAATGTATTACAGAAGACTGCTCAGCAGACTGTAGAGACAATGATTTGAGAAAGAAGGCTGGTTGAGTGTGTCGTATGGATGTCAAAAAACTGTATTCTTAGATAAGCCTTTGATTGTATACCACCTGATGGAAGATAGAAAAGAGGAGGACAACAGATGATACATAAGAAAACCATTAGAAAGATGTTGCTGTCATGGAAACAGACTATAAAGGAGGAAGAAATGTGGCATTAGACAGGTAGAAAGACTGGGTTTGCTTATGTATTGCAAAGCACGAGAGCATCTAATGAAAATATCTGCTTATGCTTATTGTAAAGATGAAGAATGAAGTAACTTTATCTTTTGCCTGGTGGACACTTGTATGCAAATTAAGTTTATCTCCTGTTTAGAGTGACATTTTAAAACAAGCAAGTAACTACTTGTACATCATTTCTGAAATAATGTTTTTCAGGCTTTGTAGAGCATGTGTGGGATCCTTTGTCAACTTCACAAACAGTCAGTCTAGTTCAACTCTGCAAAAATATCTTTGAAGAACATTCCCTTTCCAAAAATGAATCCAGTAAAGCAAAACAGGTAAAAACCACTGTGCTGTGAGAGACCAGAAGAAAATGGTATATTTTAAAGACATTGATAGATTATATACTCTTCCTACCCTTGCTGTATGCATTCATCATATAATTCTAAAGTTGCTGGTTGCCTGTAATAAGCAAAAATTTGAAGCTAAAATTGTTCTGCTCTCAGATGTGCAAATGCAGCTCCCTTTTAGTCTGTGGGAGATGTGTATATCTTTGGGCAGAAATTGGCTCTTGCTACTAGAAAAATCATGACTACTGTTAGCAAGAGGCTTGTCATAATTGTAATCTTTTTGCTCCTCTGTGAAGATGAATCTTCAAGAACTTATAACTTTGCATTTGATTAAAAAAAAAAAAAAGAATTAAATGCACAACTTTTAACTGTTTAAAATTTTAAGGATGCTTCCGAGCTCAAATCTTTTTCACTGGTGTAGAACTACACCAGAGCTAAAGAAAAGCTTTTAAAAAAAAAAAATGCAGGCCTGTTTAAGTTTCACTAAGTGGCTTCCTTTCTAGAAGGATTTTAATTTATAAAAATATGGATGATCATTCCAGCAGTGAAAAAGATCTCTATAATGTTAATTAAGCATTTTATAATTGTGCACTTTGAGTTCATGATTCTCTACTCCAGTATGCTAGTTTCATTCCTATGTAAATCCAAGGAATTTCACCATCATAAAATTGGTGAAATTGAGTAGAAAATCAGATCTCGAATATGAAAACCCATGGGTCTACCTGTCAACCAGATCACTGCTTTGAAACTGGGGAAATCAAATACAGTAGTACCTTTTCAGCATATTTTTGATGTCTTGGCTAAAGTCAGAAAAATAAAACTAAAAATTACCCACATTTTAATTTGATAAAAGTGTAGAGACATTGTGTAAAGCTCTTAGACCTTTGGATAGAAAAAGTAACTATCTGTGGTATTGCTTATGACACAATTAGTTATGTAGAATTTTTCAGTTCTTCTATATGATGAATCTCTTGCTTAACCACCAGTTTTGTTTTGTAGTTATAAGAACATAAGAATGGCCATACTGGGTCAGACCATAGTCCATCTTGCCCATTATCTGTCTCTGACAGTGGCCAATACCAAAGCGTCATGGGAGGTGTATAGAATAGGGCAGTTATGGAGTGATTTACCCCTGCCTTCTGCTTCTAGTTATAGATTATGTATAATAATTTTGCTAGTAAAATAACATGCAGCAACTGGCATCATTTGGGGAAAATTAAAATTAAAACACCACAATGACAAATGGTCAAAGAGCATGGTAGGGTCAGTTAAAATTGCAACCAGCTGATAACCATAGCTAAGAAAATATATATAAAACAGGTGGCAACTGTTTTAGTCTATAATAAATGTATCACATTCATCTAAAGGGAAATGCTGACTTTAAAATTATATCTTACAATATATCAGCTATCATTTACATGTTTTTATGGGGAGCTATTGGTATGTCAATGATAAATCTCCAATTTTTTAATAGGATCTGGTAAACTCAATTGTTTCAAGAATGAAGAAGTCGATAGAGGAAGATGTCTTTATTCCTCTGTATCCTAAAAGGTAAGGCTAATTCTGTAAAATACCAACACTTCATTGTAAGTGAGGTCCCAGTTTAATATACAGTCAACATGAATTGGAAACTAATGGAATGGAAGGTTGCAGGAAAACTTCGTGAAATAGCTACAATTCCCAATGTCTGCTACGTCATTATGAGTCAGGTTGGGAAGCCCTTACTCAAGCTCGTGAATAGTAACTCTCAGAAGCAGTCCTGTTTATTAGAGGAATTGAAATCAGTGGGACTAGTCCTGTGAGTAAGTGCCCCACAATGTAAGAGCTCCTCAGTCTGGCCCTATGTATTAATTGGTGATTGTTAAAAGGGTGCTTTGGCCCAGCTGGCCTGTATTTCCCCTTTGATTAATCTCCTCCTCACAGTCACAAATTGTTACTGTTTCCCTTCAGTCTTTTCACTGTGAAGAAAAATACCGAGCTGGTTTTTGAATTTGCTTAATCTGGTTTGCTTTATTGGATTTGTTTATCACTATATTCTGTATATTTCACAATTTGGAATTAATGGAAATCCCTCTTTTTAGGAGAGACACAGGATTGAAAACTAGGATAATGGGGAAAATACATTGCTAAAGCTGATATAGGAAGTTTGCAGAGTGTCTGGCTCTGTACAGTGCTGTGTCAGTCTGATATCAAGTGTGGTTAAGTGTTTCCAATTGCTACTTTTAGTAGGGACTATCAAGAGACTAGTGATGGGTTCCAAATTTAAAGTTAGGTCTCAGCTCTGTTACATATTTTATGGTTGTGGCCCTCTTTGTTGATTGAGAACTGAAATTAACATCAGTATACAGAAGAGATCAATTGGCTGGATATTTTTTTCTAACCAAAAGCCATGAAAATGTTATTTTATCAATTTCCTGTTACACTTTCCATGACCAGCGCTGTGGAAGACAGAATATCGCCACAATCAAAGTTCCAAGAAAGACAGTTTTGGTCAGCTGTAAAGGTAAGCAAGAGGTACCTAATTTTTCCCTGAAAAATCATTTGGGCTAAAATATTTCATGCTTGATCTCAACCAAGAAATACATATTCAGGGAAGTTTGATATCCTGGGGATAGTGCATTGTACTGGGAAGGATATACGTAGTTCTCAATGAGAAATAATAGAAATCATAGAAATGTAGGATTGGAAGGGACTTTATAGATCATCTAGTCCAGTTCCCTGAACTGAGACAGGATTAAGTACTATTTCTAGAGTAGACCATCCCTGACATGTTTGTCTAACCTGTTCTTAAAAAACTCCAGTGACGGAGATTCCACAAGATAACTTGTTTTAGTGCTTAACTACGTTTACACTTAGGAAGTTTTTCCTAATGTCTAACCTAAATCTCCCTTGCTCCAATTTAAGTCCATTATTTCTGGTCCTGTCCTCAGTGGTTAAGGAGAACAATTTACCACCCTTTTCTTTATAACAACCTTTTATATACATGAAGACTGTTAACATGTTCCCCCTGGGTCTTTTCTTCTCCAGACTAAACAAACCCATTTTTTTCAATTTCCTCATAGGTCATGTTTTCTAGACCTTCAGTCATTTTTGTTGCTCTCTTCTGCACTTTCTCCAGTTTGTCCACATCTTTCCCAAAGAGTGGTACCCAGTACTGACTCTAGTTGAGGCTTTATCAGTGCTGAGTACAGTAGAAGAATTACTTCTCATGTCTTGGTTTCAGTACTCCTGCTAAAAAGTCCCAGAACGATGTTTGCTTTTTTTGCAGCAGTATTTCATTGTTGAGTCATATTTTGTTTGTGATCCACTATAGCCCCCAGATTCTTTTCCTAGGCAATCATTTCCCATTTTGTATTTGTGCAATTGATTATTCCTTCTTAAGTGGTGTACTTTGCATTTGTCCTTATTGAGTTTAAGCCTATTTATTTTAGACCATTTCTCCAGTTTGTCAAGATCATTGGTGTTGGTCCTGCTTTGAGCAGGGGGTTGGACTAGATGGCCTCCTGAGGTCTCTTCCAACCCTAATCTTCTATGATTCCATAATTTTGAATTCTAATCCTGTCCTCCTAAACATTTGCAACCCCTCCCATCTTGGTATCGTCTGCAAACTTTATAAATGTCACTGTCATTTTTCAAATAATTTATGAAGATATTTAATAGAACCAGACCCAGGACAGATCCCTGCAAGACCACACTCAATATGCTCTTCTGGCTTGAGTATGAACCATTTATAACTACTCTCTGAGTACAGTTTTCCAACCAGTTGTGCATGCACCATTATAGTAGGTTCATCTAGGCTGTATTTCCCTACTTTGTTTATAAAAAGGTCATGTGAGACAGTATCAAAAGCCTTACTAAATTTGAGGTATATCACATCTATTGCTTCCCCGTATCCACAAGGCTTCTTACCCTGTTAAAGAAGAATATCAGGTTGGTATGACATGGTTTGTCCTTAACAAATCCATGTTGACTGTTACTTATCACCTTATTGTTTTCTAGGTGCTACAAATTGTTTGATTATTTGCTCTATTATCTTTCCAAGTATCAAAGTTAAGCTGACTGGTCTATAATTTCCTGGGTTGTTCTGATTCCCCTTGTTATAGATAGGTACTATATTTACCCTTTCCCAGTCCTCTGGGATCTCTCCCATCCTCTGTGAGTTCCCAAAGATAATCATTAATGGCTCAGAGATTTTCTCAGCCCAATCCTTAAGTATTCTAAGATGTATTTTGTCAGGCCTTGCCGACCTCAAGACCTCTAACTTGTCTAAGTAAATCTTAACTTGTTTTTTCCCTGTTTTAGCCTCAGATCCTACCCCATTTACACTGATTTTCACTATGTTAGTTGTTTGATCACTGTTAACCTTTCTGGTGAAAACTGAAACAAAAAGGCATTTAATACATTTGCCTTTGCTGCATTTTCTGCATTTGTTTTTCTCTCCTCATTGAGTAATGGGCCTACCCTGTCCTTGGTATTCCTCTTGATTCTAATGTATTTGTAAAATATTTTTTTGTTACCCTTTATGTCCCTGCCTAGTTTAATCTCATTTTGTGCCTCAGCCTGTCTATGTGCTTTTGTTGTTTTTTTATATTCATCCTTTGTAGTTTGATCTAGTTTCCGCTTTTTGGATGACTCCTGTTTTAGTTTAAAGAATGTGTGCTCTTCAAAGATAATTGGTTGTGAAATAATGGTTATAAATGTGCTGTCATTTGAATATACTTATCCATTGATTTACACAAATGCCAGATCCTCCCCATCTCACCCCAGACCTTGGCCAACCATTCTTGCCCTGCATATTTCCTCTTTTCATCACTTGCTTCACTTGAGAGGGTCAACAAGATTTGGTGGCCTTTGGGCTGTGCCCCATATCAGTTTCCAAGTCCTTGCCCTCTGCTGAGTGCATTGTACTTCTGGGGCTCCATACCCCAACTGCACATTCTGATGTGTGTGTGCAGTCCAATGATCTCATGTTCAAATAAACACATCAGCGTATTTTTTTAATCTAAAAAGATTGAGTTGAGGGAAATTCTAAGTGGGAATTTGGGCCTGCATGCGGTCCTATGAAAACGTGTAACCAAAGTATTACATTATGGTTTTATACTTAAGTTTACCTCCTATCACCAAGTGTGCTCATTCTAAGCTTCTTTATCATTTCAGCTGCTGTCTAATATTCTTCTTTGGGATGGGATCATACCAGAAGATACACTACATGAGTTAGGACTAGGCAAGCTGCTGAATCGATATCTCCTTCTGATACTCCTTAATGCACCACCTGGACCAGATAATGTGGAAAAATGCAACAAGGTAAAAATTATATACAGGAAAAAGGCTTATATTGAAGAAAGAGTTTTCATGATAAAGAGATCAGTGTCTGAAGATAAAATAAGTAACAAACTTCCAGTATCTATAGCTTTTAAGGTAACTTTGCAAACTCTTGATGATTTTAGAAAGGCACAGTCAAAATATTCAGGCCTAAAATTTGGAAACTTGGAAGCTATTACAGTCCAATGGAAAATACCTTTTTTGAATCCTAAGGGTGAAATCCTGGCCCCATTGAAATCAGTAGCCATTGATTTCATTGGAGCCAAGATCTCACTCTAAGTATCTTTTTGAAAAATCTATCAGTTCAAAATACAATAAAGTGTGAGCTGTTCATGCTCGCCTAGATCACCAGCTATAATTAGCCATTTAATCTACACCATGCTAGTAATGTTTCAGAGCCCATTGAAGAATGGAAAGACCTCCGTTGAATTCCTTCAAGTCTGGTTCAAGCCCACTACTCACAAAGTTGTGTGCTTTCTTGGTGCAATAGATTATGCTAATGCAGAGAGAGATTTGTGCAAACAAAAGCCACATTAGGTTTGTTAAAAATCCAGAAAATGCCAATGTTTGACTCCAAAGTAGATCTTCACACCTTTCAGAGGATAAAAATCCTGGGTTTTTTGCTTCCAAGTGTTACAAACCGTGGAGGGTAAAATAAACAATTTCTATGGGGGGGGAGGGATAGCTCAGTGGTTTGAGCATTGGCCTGCTAAACCCAGGGTTGTGAGTTCAGTCCTGGAGGGGGCCATTTAGGGAACTGGGGTAAAAAAATCTGTCTGGGGATTGGTCCTGCTTTGAGCAGGGGGGTGGACTAGATGACCTTCTGAGGTCCCTTCCAACCCTGATATTCTATGATTCTAAAAAGGATACTGGCAATTAATGATTTAATCCCTTCACTCCAGAATAAGTATTTTCATAATGCTGGTTGTTAATGTAAGTTCAGTGGCTGGAGTTGTATATCTCTAGCCACAAAATGACTTATCAATGAACCTCTTGGTACTGAGGATGAAGAAGGTGGTGGCTTCTTGGAATTGGGCAGATTCTAACTTCTTGACCTGAGGGATTAATGCAAGCAAATGTTTTTTGCCCAAAGCTAATGTATGCTAATGTGCTCTAAAGGTTAGCAGTTCAAATTGGCAATAACTAATGGTGTATTATGCCAGCTAGATTGTTAGAGGGCTTTCCCTTCACCCTCTCCCCTGGTTCTTGTCACGCAGACAGAAAGCAGAAGACCAGAAGTCCGAAGTGTAGACAATGCAATGTTTATTGGGGTTAGTTTCCAGCAAAAACTTGTTCCATATCTCTGGCGCCACAGTGTTTCTTCCCCCCCTCCTCAGGAGGCATAATTATACCTGCAATGCATGCCCATAATCTGACCCCTTACAACTTAGGATCATGTTCCATTTTGGGTCTGGGGTCTTCGTCTCACTTCTTTTGTATCCCATGGGAGGGGTAAAGAGTGAGGTTGTGCTCTGGTCGGGGACAGGCATTTCTTTAGTCTTTTAGTGTTTTATATGTTTCCCCACCCCCAAACCCTTTTTCCCCTCTCGACTGGTTGCTTGATTTTGCCTTGAGATAGGGGTTGAGGCAATCTTTAAGTGCTCTGAGTAACACTTTAACTGTTCTTATCTGTTCCCATTGTACTAACAAATCCATCTGACTAGGCAGAAGCAACATCCCAGTGTCTTTGTCCTTTGTTTACACATATTAGTATAAGAGTATCAAAAAGTCAAACCCAAAATTCTATCCCAGGCTAACAAACAGACCTATATACTAAGATAGATAAAATTGATATGTTTTTAGGCAGTCTATTTAATATATGCATTCAACAAGCATCAGAAGCAAAATGGAAGGTGTAGAAAGGTTTGTGATAAAAGTTCTCAGTCATTTGTGTATAATTGCTGATGTTCCTTACACAGAAACATAAAAACCTTTAGAACAAATATCGGCCTATAAACTCTTGAAGCTGTTGAGTATGCCAAGAATAACAATACTCCATTGAAATGATATCTGGCTCTGCATCTGACAAAGCTTTTTATTAATTACAACAATGGAGCCAATTAAAGGGGAAAGAAGAAGTGTGAGTTAAAGCAGAGTGTGAGTTAATGCATTTAAGGATTGTCTAATCTTTTCCAAATATGTTTTGATTGAACAGGTAGTTACATGTCTCCCAGAAAGATGGTTCAAAGAGCTTAAAAGCAGATCAACTCTCCCTCAGTTAGCAAACTTTAGCCAACATTTGTTGCAAAGTGCACATACACTGTACAAGAATAACTGCAGGTAATCTGTCTGGCATTTTTTTGGAATTCATTATTTCTACATGTATTGTCTCTCTCTAAGGTTTTATTAACTTTTTTGTGTCTGTATATTTACATGGTACACTGTAAAAGGGGCCTTGTAGCGGTATACATTTTGATCTTTTCCATGCATTTCTATTTGAGAGGTGTGGAAGGATTGTAAATCAAAAACAAATTAAAAATCTTGTAATGGACACACAAGAATAATGGAAAAGGGTTATGTGACTTGTGTGTAGGACTTACTGGTAACAGTATACAGACATGTAAAGTCCTACATTACATTGTTCTTGTAACACTGGTCTGTCTATTTCTAGAGAATTGGGGAAATAGTCCCATAATGTTGTTGCTAAAGGAGCCGTTGGATATCTGCTGTGATTCTCTGTATCTTGCACACTCTGAGCTGTCTTATTAGTGCTTGCTTTTATAAGGAATGTAATTATTAAAATATGGAATATCTAATCAGATTAGTTTAAATTTATAAAATGTGATCTAATAGAAATGGGAGGATACAGATTTATGTTAGATTTTCCTGCCTAGCCTTTGGACACTGGAATTTATTGTGGGCAACATAACTGATCACCGTAGCCCAGGATCATTTTCATTAATTTCCAGTGTAGTTTCTTATCTGCATTTTAAAAATCAATACACTCAAAGTATATGGAGGTCAGTCACTTGAATATTGTACTTTTAATTTTTTTTAGTGATGAAACAAGAGACCTGATTCTTCTGTTGGTGAAAGTCAACGCCTTGCATATTGCAGAGGATTTCATTGAGGAATATAAACTGGAACACCTGAAATCTATTGTCAGAAAGTAGAATTCCAGCGAAAGGACTAAAATATAAAATTAAAAATGCTGTAGCCATTTTGGGTTTGATTTAAAGCAAGATATAAATCAAGTTAAAATACTGTTAAAGGTTTCACTTGAACAATGCAACTGACAAGTTAGGGCTGCCCTTTGACTTTATTCTGTCTTGTTGAGCCTAGATATTTCATGGGACTTAAAGGCCATGCAAGTAATAGGCTTATATTTTTGCATTTCTTGTGCACCCAAAATTCCCACGGAGGGTACTTGGTGTGCACCAGGAATGCAAAATCTGGTCCAATGCATGTTGCACTGGTTGGTATCAAGTTAGTTGAAGATGAAATGGTAATCTTAATTCCTGAATGACCTTGCTTTTGCTGGATTTAATTCAAAGTGGAGCAGTGTTTTAGTTCCTACCACAGGGGTGATAATGCTTTATTCCTTTTAGGAATAAATAAATAGGTGTTACTTAAAGGACAGTGAAAGGATCTGAAAAAAAGTGTCACACAATCAGTATACTGTAAGTAAACAGCCTTGTGTAGAATTTCCAGTCTTGAACTGTGAGCCTAGTATTGTGTACTGTCTCTCTATCTCAGGGAGAATACCAGGTCCCGTCTCTGGTGAGATCCCAGTGACCATCTTCATGGAGATCTGTGGGAGAGTTAGTATAAGTCCTGCAGGATTTCAACTGAATAATAGCAATAGAATAACAGAGACAGCTGAAATAGAAAGCTAGGGATAGCAGGCACCTATCTATATTATACCTAGTGTGCAAATACAACACTTGTAACATCACAGTGTAAGGATGGCATCCACTGTATGTTGTCTTTTATAATTCAGATGCTAATATGGATTGTGCTCAAGTGTTTGTGGGCCTGGGCTCACCTCTGGTCTTATTTTTCATCAAAGTTTCTTTTTAATTATCATACACACTTCAGTTGTTGGCATTTATTGTAGCAACTTCAGAAATTTGACTGGTGTCTGAGAGTCTTGCTGATTGCTGTTTTTGCTCCCCTCGATGTACACACAGTCTCGTCTATCACACAGAATATTTTAAAATAGATTGTATATGTTTTTTAAAGTGAGAATTTTGAATGTATGTAACAAAAGTCATTCTGCCATGGAATTGAAAGAGAATTGTTTATAGAAATCAAGAGCATAGCACAACTTCTGATGTATCTGTATTTCCCCAAATGGTATTTAACATGTAATATTTGTGTTTTTCTTATAGTAGATATTTTTCCCTGTCGACATGCTTTTACATTTTTTTAAAAACTGGGTATTTTTGTAAAATAAATGAATATCAATTGTAAATGACTAGATACTATTTTTTATCTTGATTGTTTAACTCTTGTACAAATGGGCTTACTTCGTAAAATAAAATTGTTAGTCTTGCATTGCATTTCATATTTATTTAAACAAGTAATTAACTTCAATTCTGGGTGTTCACTGTATTTGCCATACTAACGTGATTTAAGCAGCATATCTCTAGAATGTGCAGAATTCTTCAAAGCAGTACACTGTTTCAAGACCATCTTTTGCTGTGATTACTATAATAAATCAACTTACTAATGATGGCAAGATTGTGCAGCAATTAATAACTTTTTTAAATTAAGATTTTTACCAGCAGGAACTATGAAATTAGGCAATAGCCAATCAATATAAGCATGTGATTTGTCCTCCTTGCCTCCCCTCCATATTTGTTGGTATGTTGTCTCAAATTAGACTGAGTTCTTCAGGGAGTGAGCAGTGTCGACCTGTGTATTTGTACAGCACCCAGCACAATGGACCCTTGATAATGTAGATGCTATTGCACTACATGTAACATTCCTTCTATGTCATTATTGACTTTATGTGCCTGGATGGTGTTGGAGGTGCTATTTTGGATGATATAAAGCCCATCAGATGTATGGCAAGAGTAAGGGGTACTTACTCATGGTGATGGCCAGGATAAATTCCAATTTGTGTAACTGAATTCTGTATGCTTCAGTTTTCCCTGAAGTTTGTTGGCTATGTAAGTTGTCCTGTAATAATAGAGCTGTTAAACAACTGCACTGTTTCACCAAAACACTGCTCCTCCTGAAGTGTAGTTGAAGTGACAAGCGTATGTGCATGTATTTTGTAGAGTGCTGTGGGAGCCCACAGGCTAAGTGTACTTACTAAAATGGCCTTTTAAAAATGTACAAGATTTTTGCAATCCTAAAAATATTAAATTTCTACTTAGTGTATTTTGTACCAAAACCAAAGCTTTCAACCACTTAACAGACTCCTACATTTCCCACTGGTTTTGGCCAGCCATGTGGCACTTTCAGAATTGTCAATTTCCCAGTATACAGAAAGCCTAATGTAAACTCAGCCCTATCCTACAAGTTGCAATGGGAGAAGGGTAAAATAGCTGCTGTTAAAAGTTTAAAACTCCATTCCATCCTCCCTTTTAAAAAATGTAACCTAGGCGTTCATGTGGTCTTATCCTTTCTACCAGCAGATTTAACTACACCTCCTCTCTCTCTGTGGTATTAACTAAAAGTTCTTCTTCGAGTGATTGTTCACGTCCATTACACATTAGGTGTACGCGCGCCGCGTGCACGGACGTCGGAAACTTTTTCTCTTAGCGGCTCCCGTCGGGCCGGCAGGGCCCCCCTCCGTCCCGCCAGAGCGGCGCCCCGCTCTAGGGTATATATATCCCTGCCGACCCGACCCCTCCAGTTCCTTCTTGCCGTCCGTGGCAGCGTTGGAACAACTCTGTCTCTCCTCTGAGAGTGTCCCTTAGCATAGTCATTAGTGGTATCTACAACAGTTATCAGTTATTAGTAGTTAGTGTTAAGCTTAGTAGTTAACAGCTCATTAGGTACTTAAAGTTCCTGCCGTGGTTGCTTGGTCAACCCCGGCACCGGCCCTGGGCGGCGGGGCATGCCGCACGCCCAAGGCTTCAAGCCTTGTGCCACGTGCCGTAAGCCTATGCCATTGAGCGACCCCCACGACTCGTGTCTCCGCTGCCTGCGGGAAGCTCACCAGAAAGAGCGCTGCAAGGCCTTTAAGCCCAGAACTAAGAAAGAAAGAGACTTTCGCCTCAAGCAGCTGCTCATGAAGACGGCGTTACAGCCCTCCACTTCGGCGGCACCGTCTGCCTCAGTGCGGAGCGCCCTGGCATCAGTGCGGGAACCGGCGCTGGCGGGTCACTCGAAGCCCACGGCACCGACCCAACGGGGACATGTACGGCACCGGTCGTCTTCGCCGACAAAATCGAAGGGCCAACCCGAGGCCCGAGGACGCTCCCCCCATAAGAGGGTAGCGCCGGTGAAGACCTCGAGTGCGCCCAAGGCCAGCACGGCCCCGGCACAGGCCCCGGTAGTGGCTCCGGCGCCGAAAGACCCGTCGAGCCCCGGGATAGGCGCGTCGAGTGAGGAAGAAGGGCTGGAGGAGCTCTTGGAACAGTCCTCCACTCCGGACACATTTGAGGCAGCAAAGGACCTCATTGCATTGTCCGTTGAGGGCCCTCCACAAACTGAGGACGCTCCGCCGAGACTGCCACACAGAGGCAAGCCGGCGATGGTGCGCCCATCACGGTCGCCATCTCGGCACCGTTCAAGGCACCGGCGTCGGCGGTACGTTCCCCGAGACCGACCACCCGTAGTCGTTCCCGGTCCCGTGGTCACCGGTACCGATCCAGGTCCAGGTCGGCAAGACGCTACTCCAGGTCCTGGTCGCGGAGGCACTACTCCCCAAACCCGGACCGGCACCGTTCTACGGCTCCGCCATGGCCTTCCAGATCACCGTCCGTGGTGTCGGAGACTGACTCGGGCCGGTACGGCGGGTATGCCCATAGGGCACAGGCTAGTAGGGACTACGAAGCCTCTGGCCATCCCCAATGGGGCCAACCAAGCCAATGGCCGTTCTGGACACCCTGGGCCTACCACCAGCAAGGGCCCCCATCCAGGACCTCGAGATCCGGGCCATCGGGGTACCGATCCCGCTCTCCGCGGTACCGCCCGCCCTTTCACAAGGAGGCAACGGTCTCTAGACCGCAGGAGCGGGAGGGAGCGGACTCGGCACCGAGCACGGTACCGTCCCAGTCCCACACTGTGGGACAGGCCCCAGAGCAACAACCAGGCGATGAAGGGTTGCAGGAAGGTGAGGATGGACAAAAGGCCCCGACCTCTTCCTCCTCGCCGGACGAGGCAGTAGCGGGCACGACAGTGTCCGGCCCTCCCCCGATTGATCATCGGGCGCACCAAGACCTGCTTCGCCGGGTAGCCTTCAATCTGGGCTTGCAAGCGGAGGAAACTGTAGAACAGGAGGACCCCATGGTCGACATCCTGAGCCCGGAAGGGCCCTCCAGAGTCGCTCTCCCGATTATACGGACAGTCCAGTCCAACTATAAGACGGTGTGGCAAACGCCGGCCTCCAGTGCACCAACTGCAAAAGGCGTGGAGAGAAAATACTTCGCCCCATCTAGAGGGTTTGACTTCCTCTTTTTACACCCGCCTCCTTGTTCGCTGGTGGTCTCGGCGGTCAACGAGCGAGAGTGTTATGGCCAGCAAGCCCCTGCGCCCAAGGGCAAGGAGGCAAAACGATTGGACTTATTCGGAAGGAAAGTCTATTCGTCTGGGGGCCTCCAGCTGAGGATCGCTAATCAGCAGGCGATTCTAAATAGGCACAATTTTAATTCTTGGGCATCAGTCTCCAAGTTCAAAGACTCCCTACCTCAGGACGCACATCCTGAGTTCACGGCCCTGGTGGACGAGGGGATGGCGGTGGCCAAGACCTCATTGCAGGCCTCCCTCGATTCAGCCGACGCAGCGGCTAGAACGATCGCGTCAGGGATAGTGATGAGGCGTTCGGCATGGTTACAGGCTTCAGGCCTTCCGCCAGAAATACAGACCACCCTGCAGGACCTCCCGTTTGAAGGTTCGGGCTTGTTCTCCGACCAAACGGACGCCAGGCTACATAGTCTTAAGGACTCGCGAGCAACCCTAAAGTCATTAGGAATGCATACCCCGGTGCCACAGCGCAAGCCCTTTAAGCCTCAACCACCACAGAGGCAGTACCGCCCTCGGCACGAACCGTACCGCCGTCGTGGCAGGGATAACAGGAGGAGACGTAACAATACGCCTAACCAAGGCCAAGGTCACGGCCAGGGCAAGCCGCAGCCAGGGAACAAACCAGGCTTTTGAAGTTACGCTCGAGGACAGCGTACCACATTCCATACCGGATCCTCCTCTGAGTTTCAAGGACCGCCTGTCCCATTTCTACCGGGCATGGTCGCGCATAACATCGGACCGCTGGGTCCTGCGCACAGTGAAGGCGGGCTATACCCTCCAGTTTTCCTCGCCCCCTCCCTGCCATCCCCCTTCCCCGTCCCTCTTCAGGGACCCCTCTCACGAGCAACTTCTCATGCAGGAGATACAGACCCTTCTCACAGTAGGAGCTGTGGAAGAGGTCCCACCAGACCTAAGGGGAAAAGGATTCTACTCCAGGTACTTCCTGATTCCCAAGGCAAAAGGGGGCCTCCGTCCGATCTTGGACCTGCGCGACCTAAACAAGTTTCTGGTCAGAACGCGCTTCCGTATGGTCTCCCTTGGAACTATTATCCCATCCCTGGATCCGGGGGATTGGTACGCTGCCCTCGATATGAAAGATGCCTATTTTCACATCGCCATCAATCCGGCCCACAGGCGGTTCCTGCGCTTCACCGTCAACCAGCTCCATTTCCAATTTACGGTCCTGCCTTTTGGCCTGGCATCAGCACCACGAGTATTCACGAAATGCATGTCCATGGTAGCAGCCTTCCTTCGGAAAAGAAGGATGCGCGTGTTCCCGTACTTGGACGACTGGCTCCTCGCGGGCAGGTCGGAGGCCGAGGTCCGCTCTCACGTGACGCTGGCTCTACAGATGTTCGGCAGGCTCGGCCTCCTGGTCAACGTACCCAAGTCCACGTTAACCCCCACACAGAGACTGGACTTCATAGGTGCAGTCCTGGACTCGGTGACCGCGCGGGCAAGCCTCCCAGAGTCGTGGTTCCTGACAATTCAGAGGGTCGTAAGCTCAGTCCAGAAGTTCCCCACGACAACGGCAAGGTGTTGCATGCAGCTCCTGGGGCACATGGCAGCCTGCACACATGTAGTCAGGCATGCCCGCCTAAGGCTTCGGCCCTTGCAGTTGTGGTTTACCCAAACGTACCGCCCCAACAGAGACCCCTTGGATCTGGTGGTGACGATCCCGGATCGGGTGTTGGGCTCGCTCCGCTGGTGGCTCGATCAACACCAGGTCTGCGAAGGGATCCCCTTCACTGCCCCACAGCCCACTCTGACGTTAGTAACGGATGCATCGGACCTGGGTTGGGGGGCACACCTTGGGGAACTGCGGACCCAAGGCTTGTGGTCCAGGGAAAACAGGTTGCTTCACATCAATCTAAAGGAGCTAAGAGCGGTTCGCCTCACCTGTCAGACCTTCCACGCCACCATAGAAGGTCATAGCGTGGCAGTCCTGACGGACAACACTACTGCCATGTTCTATATAAACAAGCAGGGTGGGTCCCGGCCCTCTCCCCTCTGTCGCGAGGCACTCCAATTATGGGACTTCTGTATAGCCCATGCAATCCATCTTATTGCAACGTAGCTCCCGGGGATCCAAAACGGGTTAGTGGACCGCCTCAGCCGATCCTACCAAATGCACGAATGGGCGTTGAGGCAGGACGTCCTGCATTCAATCTTCCGGAGGTGGGGCTTTCCCCGGGTGGATCTTTTCGCCACCAAGGACAACAGTCAATGCCCTCAATTTTGTTCGTTTCAGAACCTCAGCCCAGGATCATTGGCAGATGCCTTCACGATTCCGTGGGGAGGGAACCTGAGGTATGCTTTCCCTCCATTCCCGCTCATCCACAAGGTCCTCCTCAAGACCCGCAGGGACAGGGCGACAATTATATTCATCGCCCCGGCCTGGCCATGCCAGCATTGGTTCCTGACCCTGCTGGAATTGTCCATAGCCGACCCGATCACCCTCCCCCTCCATCGCGACCTAGTCACACAAGACAGGGGTCGCCTGCTCCACCCGAACCTGTCATCGCTACATCTCACGGCGTGGTATCTCTCTGGCTGAACGATGCGGAACACAGGTGCTCTCACCAGGTTCAACAAATTCTCCTTAGTAGTAGGAAGTCCTCCACAAGAGCGACCTACCTGGCCAAATGGAAGAGGTTCTCCCACTGGTGCGAGCCTCAGCACATACAGCCTCTACAGGCCTCAGTTCCGTCGATCTTGGACTACTTACTACACCTCAAGCATCAGGGGCTTGCCCCCGCCTCGATTAAAGTGCATTTAGCTGCCATTTCGGCATTCCATCCAGGAGAGTTGGGAGTGTCAGTGTTCTCCAACCCCACGGTAGTCCGATTCCTCAAAGGGCTGGAGAGGGTGTTTCCCTACTCGCGCCCACCGGTCCCTGCATGGAGTCTGAACCTAGTCCTAACTAAGCTCATGGGGCCCCCCTTTGAACCCCTAGCCACTTGCTCCCTCATGCACCTCTCGTGGAAGGTGGCATTTCTCGTGGCCATCACATCGGCCAGGAGGGTATCGGAATTGAGGGCCCTCACTTCAAAACCCCCTTATACAGTTTTTCATAAGGATAAGGTGCAACTGAGGCCGCACCCCAAATTCCTCCCGAAAGTGGTATCGCAGTTTCACATGGGACAGGACATTTGTCTACCGGTGTTCTTCCCTAAACCCCATACGGACCCTCATCACCGCAGCCTACATACCCTCGATGTTCGAAGGGCATTGGCGTTTTACCTGGAGCGGACCAGGTCGTTCCACAGAACACCTCAACTGTTTATTGCCATTGCGAAACGTATGAGAGGCCTGCCTATCTCAACACAGCACTTGTCGGCATGGATTGTGCATTGTATACGCACATGTTATGAGCTCGCCAATGTTCCGGCCCTAGAGATCCGCACCCACTCGACTAGGGCCCAAGCGTCCTCGACGGCCTTCTTGGCGCAGGTCCCTATCTAGGAAATCTGTAAAGCGGCCACCTGGTCGTCCGTACATACGTTTACAGCCCACTACGCGATCCACCATCAGACCAGAGAGGACGCGGTGGTCGGACGGGCTGTGCTACAGTCAGTTGTACCTTGACTCCTACCCACCTCCAATGGTAAGCTTGGGAATCACCTAATGTGTAATGGACGTGAACAATCACTCGAAGAAGAAAGAACGGTTACTTACCTTCTGTAACTGTTGTTCTTCGAGATGTGTTGTTCACGTCCATTACACTTCCCACCCTCCTTCCCCTCTGTCGGAGTCTCCGGCAAGAAGGAACCGGAGGGGTCGGGTCGGCAGGGATATATATACCCTAGAGCGGGGCGCCGCTCTGGCGGGAGGGAGGGGGCCCTGCCGGCCCGACGGGAGCCGCTAAGGGAAAAAGTTTCCAACGTCCGTGCACGCGGCGCGCGTACACCTAATATGTAATGGATGTGAACAACACATACCTTCTGTAACTGTTGTTCTTCGAGAAGTAACCGTTCTATGTAGCTAGTTTGATTACATTCATTGTTTGTTCTTAAAAATGATTGAGACCCAATAACCAACCATAGCTAAATTTATTGTCCAAAGACAAATGAGTACAATAGGAAAAGGAGGCATATCCTCTTGGGTACAATTGTCAGTTTTTGGTTTTTTTTAAATCAGAGAGAGGGATGTGGCTCGGTTGAGTCTGACCCTTTATTCTTAAAGTTCTTTATTTGCTGGGCCTCTTGAACCCAGTCTGAACCAGTACATGCAATTCAGCAGGGAATACTTCTTTGGAATTGTTTACTTGTCCTGAAATCTAATTATCGCCCCCCCAAGCCAATTTTCTTGGGGGAAGCTTGGTAACCTTTCTGATAAACCTAACATAGAATTCCTAGCTCAGACTGATACATATAATCTTTAGAGATAGAAAAGTTTGACTAGTCCCAGGCCACATCTCTCTCAAAGTTTCTATGCTTCCAGGGTCTTGTGTGTCATAGACTGTTCAAAGTACACCTCTATCCTGATATAACACGGTCCTCGGGAGACAAGAAATCTCACTGCGTTATAGGTGAGACCGCATTATATTGAACTTGTTTTGGCCCCCCTGCTCCTTGGCCCTTGACCACCCCCTCCAGACACCCCTATCCCTAATCACCCCCAGGACCCTGACCCCTATCCACACCCCCCGACAGGCACTCACCAGCAGGAAGTGGAGCAACGTGACCCCAGCCTGCTCCACTCCGCCAGCTCCCAGCTGCGGCGCTCCGCTTCCCACTGCTGGTGAGTGCGAGGAGGTTGGGGAAAGGATGCCCCCCTGTGCTCACCTGTGGCAGGAAGTAGAGCGCCACGAGTGGGAGCTGGTGGAGTGGCAAGGGAAGCGCAGTGGGCTGCTCCTGGCCCCCTGCTAATCCCCCGGGCCACGCTGGAACTGCAGGGCCCCCAAAAGTGCCCCTCCCACAGCTCCTGCCTCCCAGATCCTGGAGGGGAGCCCCTGACCACCCCCTGAGACTCTCTGCCCCTTATCCAAGCCCCTGGCCGGCACCCTTAACACGCTGCTCAAAGCAGCATGTCAGAGCTTTACTGCGTTGTATGTGAACCCACATTATATCAGGGTAGAGGTGTAACATTTCTCCCTCAGTAACTACTAGTGGTAGATCCTTCTAGCTCGAGTAGGATACATACCATTTCATCAATGAGAGCAGGAACAACTCCTCATACCTTACAGAAAAAGGGAAGGCAACAACTTGGGCAGGCTTTGCTATGTTAAGTGGGATTAATTATTAGGAGTTTAATAAACTGTGGGTGGGGAAGAGGAAGAGGAGAATCAAATCAACTTCAAATTTGTAAACTAGTGATAAGAGTGAATAATGGCTCAGAGTCATGTGCATGTTTTACAATCTCAAGCATGAAGAGCCTGAATCTGGCTTTTAGGTGTTTAAACAACACACCAAAAAATTGAAACTCAACTGCCACTCTGATCATTTTGTGAAATGTTCTGTCTGTCTTAGTCCATGTGCTCCTGAGGGCAGGGACAGCCTTCCTGGTTGGTACACTCCTAGTGCCCAGTGTTTTCACTCAAGGCTTACTTAACTTTTAGTTTTGAGATGTAATCCTACCTTCCTGTTCAGCAATATCACTCAACTAGTCAGACATACACCTCCTATTGTATTTAAACAAGCAAGGAATGAAAGTGCGTGTGGTGGTGGTGGTTGGTTAGACAATAGACAACAAAACCATCACAGCACAGGAAGATGTGTCTTGACAAAACTGGGAAAACAAGTCAGTCTACCAAAGCAGCGACTGCCAGAAAGTCTTAGTTGAGGCAGCTAACAAATGGATTAAAAAAAAAAAAAAAATTTCATGGCTGGAGGGATATGTTAATTGCAAAAGAACATATACTACCTGAATCCAGGGAGGCGCTTATGGCCTGTCGTCAAATGAGTAACATGAAACGTGTAGCAGTGTGGACCTGTTTTGTTACCTTAAAGACTGAGAATGCCTGGAAAAGGGGGCTAGACATAGTACTTTGGTAAGCTAGTTCTCACGATTTTACTGAAGACAATAGGACTCACTGCCCCCACCTCAACAGTGGGAACTAAAGGAGGTTAAAACCGCTGCACTGTATATACGCAAATATACTACTTTTTTGAAATATTAACTTTATTGTACACAAGTCTTACACAATTGAAGAATTGTATATTAAAAAATTCAGGGGGCCTCCCTCCTCAGTAATCTCCATATAAAAGCAGTATCATTTTTTTAGCTCTTCATTCACTTCTTTCCATATTTCCTTCTCTAATTTTGAAGTATCGTATTCTCGCAGCATATCAAACTGTATCCAGGGCTGGCTCCACTTTTGTGCTTCTTTCATCATTTCTTCAGATAGTTCAAAGCTGATTCCTTGAATGTTAAATTTTGGCCGTTCCCAACGTTTTGTCCAGGGTTTAGGTTTCATTTTGACCTTCAGCTAGGATTGGAAACAAGTAAAGAATACATAAGATGCAACTCTTCATACAACTTTGACTTTTTTGCATTAGGATGCATTTTCAACTTGGCCCTACTTGTCTTTTTGCTCTAAAAGAAAGCGATGCCAAGTCTGATTGTAAGATCAGCTCTAAAGAGCTACTGATCAGTTGTTTGGATAACTAGAATTTATTCCTGAAGAAACTTGTGCACATAGTCATTTCATGCCTAACTGTTCTGTAGACAAGGCTCATCTATTCTCAATCTACTTTTGAACCCCACTTCTGATCAAAGTTAGATGTGGTCTTATCTCACAACTTGTTTTTCCTCTTCAGTAGCAGGGCTGTTAGTCCTTGATTTACTAACGAATCACTTAAAATATTCCCTCCCCCTTTGAGCTATTAATTGTTACTGGACAGTTAAACAGTCATCCACCCTCCATCATCCTCAAGTTCCACATGTTCACACTTAAGATCAAACTTCCAATACTTAATTTTTTTCTGACACTCTATTTTGGTTTCCCCCTGCAGTTGGTCAATGCCTTTTTGTATTGAGTAGCCCTAACCACTACATGGCCCATTAGACATAAGCATATGCAGGCCACACTGCTTTTAGCATAGTGATAAACATTATACAAGAACTTAAAGTAGTTAAGTATTAAACTCGGAAGATGGTGATTCCTCTAATGGATGGTACCAAATATGGCACAGTACAGGATTTGCATACTTGAACCGGCATGGGATATGTATCCCCCACTACCTTCTACAAGTCTTCCTGAGCTAATGAAGAGGGTAGCAGATGTATTTGATTTAAGTCTTTTGGAAAGAAATGATCTACTTTACAGCCACCGAAATTTCTACCCTCAGCATGACAATAAGTTGTTGTCTACTAGCATTCCTCCCTTGTGTACTTTTACACACAGATTCTCCTAAAAAAAAAAAAAAAAAAAAAAAAAAAAAAAAAGACAACTTAATAATCAAAGAGTTCCAGGGATGTCAGGCAGACATTTAAGTCACATCTACAGAACACATACAACATGGAGAAAGCTTCTCCACATAACCGCCTACACGTGTCTCAACTCTGCCCTGGAGAGCCCACCTCCCAAAGATGATTTATTTTTTATGCCCAATCCATCCTTGTTCTCTGTTAAAAACAACAGATAGCTCAACTGCATTGTGGATGATTATTCACTATAAAAACAGAATAAGACCAAACTTGTTTTATATGTAGCACCTGATAACAGTTCAGTGGTCTTAGAGGGCTAGATTCAAGCTAACACATCAGATATGAAGTGTTTATATTTTATTACAATCACTTTGAATCACCTCCTCACTTTCCCACCAAACTTCTATCACACCGGACTCATACCTGGTTTACAGGAATTTCATCATTAGCTGAATGGGGCACAGGTTTCATGTTCACATCAAAAGTACTATATACAGGCAAAGCATCCCGTAAATACATCAGGTTGTCATCTAGTCTCTTCTCCAGCTTCAAAACCTTGATCTCCTGGATTCGAGGATTGTACAGTTCATAGCAAAACTCAACACCTTAAGACAACAAACAATTATTTAACTTGTAGCTGAGAATCAGGGGCCACAAGAAACCTAGTCTGGGTTTGATATATTGCAGTTTAGTGTTTCAGAGCCTTATATTAATTGAGGACAGTGTTTTGTTACATTTTGGGTCCATTTTTTGAATACAGTATTGTATACATTTCTCTTTTACAAAAAAATTAAAGTCTGTGGTCTAGACTAGCTCAAGGCAGAGGCACTTATAAGTATAAATTTAAGAGGGAGCCACAAGCATGGATTTTAAATTATTCAATGTATTTTAGGTACAATGGTGATTACTCACCTGTGATATTTATTTAAGCAAAATAAGGAATGCCTAATTCCTGCTTATATTTATAGTAATGCAGACAAAGCAATGCCTGTATTGCCCTACAATGGCTTTAAAGTGCACCAGAAAGAAGGTGTGTGAGGCAGTAGGCTGCTACATTGGTCTTCCATTATGGAGACCTAGAGTCAAATGTAGCTTGGGTTAGAAATGAGGTGATGTAGGACTGCTATGAAACAAGTGAGAATCAAGATTAAGCTCTATGAGGCCTAGACTGTATTACTCTGTTCGCACAGTGCCTAGCACAATGGTACTTTACTCTCAGTTGGGCCCTAGCTGCTACTACAAAACAAAGTGTTTTTTGTAAGGCTGTTAGAATAATATTAAAATCCATCTACTACAAAGTTAGTTCGTAAATGAAGTTAGTAGATGTATTACTTCTGACCAGAGTTGAAACATGAGATCAGCCCAGATGTGCCAGATTTTTAAGCAACTGAGATATACTGTACACCAAGGTCTCATTGCATCTTGCAGTGCATCTTGTGTTAAACCTAACAAGAAACAGTAGTATGCAAGATGATTTTCCTTTAATACTCTAATACCATCCCAACTGCAAACAAGATTTCTATACCATTTCATATACAGTTTAAATACTATAGCTCCTCCATTTAATAGTCCTAATGTAAAAATGAAAGCTGTACAAAGACATACCCTGCCCTTCTATAATATTCCGAAGCACAAAGGTAGCACCAAGTCCTTTTCCTCCTCTTTGAATGCAAATTCCTACAAAACGGCTGGTTTTGTCACTGGCATATGGATCTGCTGTGGTAACAGAAAGGATGCTTCCTGTCCAAAGGAGAGACTAGTCAGTAAATCATTCCTGGAACATGGAGAAGGAGTCAGATTTTAAATGCAGACATTAATAGACACACACAACTAAATTAAGCTTTCTAAGAAACAGACTGAATTTACAAAATGTAGGCTTAAATATTTATATAAAAATATAAAATTTCTTTGCCTTTAAAGATTTAGTTCACATCATTAATGCTATTTACTTGTGTCTATAAACAGGAAAGTTATAGACAAAAACTTCTTGGACCACATGCACACTGCAGTGTTTAAGTTGTAAGCAATGCATAGAGAGTATCGCAGGGGTAGCCATGTTAGTCTGAATCTGTAAAAAGCAATAGAGGGTCCTGTGGCACCTTTAAGACTAACAGAAGTATTGGGAGCACGAAAGCTTATGCTCCCAATACTTCTGTTAGTCTTAAAGGTGCCACAGGACCCTCTGTTGCTTAATGCATAGAGAATGTCTGCATCTAGAAAACTAACCTCAATGTTTTCATTGAGTTCAAATGGCGATACTTCTATTAATCATACATTCTATTAATTGTCCATTAAATTTGGCAGCAGAAAATAGTAACATTGTTATAAAGCTATGCTATTAATTTTTTTAAAGTATATCAATGACCAATACTGGAAAAGTTATTAAAAATCCTAATGCTGTTAACTGACCAACATAGAACTCTGGAACGTCGAGCACTTTTCGCCTTCGTATCATGTCAGTTCTTTCAATATAGAATTTAAGAGGATCTGTTCGGTCTCTGGGGGGAATAAATTCAGGACTCAAGAACCTGTGGGGAAGTCAAAACCTTTATGAGTATAAGACAGAAGTAATTTGTGTTAAAACCTACAACTTACCATAGTACTGAATTAAAAATATTTGGTTTACACATTAAAGACCTCTGCTATTCATGTGTGCAGGTTACCTTCACACTGACATAAATAGCAGTTTTTGCAATTCCTGATTTGAGTGCTCCAAGTTTCTTTCAATGAGAAGATGTGTAGTTTGTGTTCAGATATTTTGCAGCTACAAGTGCCTACAATACTCATTGGCCTTTTGGGTGCATGATAATTTTCTATTATTTATCACTTTTGTCACTGCTATCACTTTTGAGCATTAGAACTGTGGACAAGGAGGATTAGTAATGGAACCTTTCATGGTTCAATTTTAACCCATGTTAGCAGTGAGTACTTAACATTGGATGGCTCATGGCTGAATAGTATTGTGCGTGAAACAAGTTGTAAAAGGTCTCTCTTGCTCCTAGCAGATGGGAGTCCACAAGACACACCATGGGTGAGATTTTCACCCCCACTCCTTTACATGGGATAATGGGGCCAGAAGTGCATAGAGGGACTATAAAAACCCTTGATCTGGCTGGAATTGCCTGACACAGAAAATTAGGAAGACAGATTGAGGTGGTCCTCTAAGGACCACTTCGCAAACCCTGTTGTAGGGGCATGGTTATGCAGTGGAAGCACAGCACACACAACAGCAGAGATTCTGGTCAGTGCTGCTGTCTGTAGGGTAGCCCAGGGAGGCTACCACAAGTTAGCCCCAAAGGGCTGCTCTGGACCCCGGAGGGCAGAAAAGGTAGTTTAACTTGCCGGGCGGGGGGGAGGGGAGAGAATCCCTCTTGGCTACAAGTTCTAAGAAGTGCAGCACAGAATCTTACCCCTTATGAAGACAGTTTCAAGTAAAGAAAACCCTTACCAGTCTGAGATGACTGGCCAAGAGCTGAACGGGTGCCAAAGTTCAGATTCTAAGAAACTCTCCCCACTCCTAGGCTGATTACACACTAGACTTCTTTGGGAAATCTCCCAATGTTGCACTACCACTAACAGTGCAGAAACATTTTAATCACCTAATGTTGGCCAGAGCAGGTTAGGTGATACAATAATAGAAACACGTGTGCCCTTTCCACACTAGCGTTCTCACTGAGGATACCAGCACCAGTGGCAGCAACATTTTACAAAGAGTGACTTGCTCAGCAGGTGGTCAGCAGCAGAGCCAGAATCACAATCCAGGTCTCTCAATGTCCACTTGCATGCACTTTCTCCCTACGACAGACTGTTGTACTGAAGATACACATGCATTTAATATAATGAAGCTCAACAAAACACAACCTAGACTTGTAGTTTACAACTACATAGACTTATCCATGAATCACTATTTTTGTGGATGCAAGTCACAGGAAGAGGTATTTTAAGCCCATTTTTTGACAAATTGTCTCCGCTAGACCTTAGCAAATGTTTACTATACTTTGCATAACGGTGCTTAGTTGATTTCAGGAGGTGCTCTTAATAACTCGACTGAAGACTAAGCAAGGGAGCAGCAACTTTTAAGAAGTCTAACTATGCACTATGTTAAGCAACGGAGTATCCTACCTTCTCTCTACTACCTCTTTATGTTTGTCAACAATAACTGGCTTTGGAGGCGGCTGAAATTTTGTAGGTTCTCCACTGTTAGCCCTCAGAAGTCCAGAGGAAGAGAAGCACCCTTCAGAGACAGAAACAAGATGGTGTTGAAAATAAACCTATTTCAATCAGGAGTAAAAGCAACCTCCATAACAAGTATGCATACAATTATAATGTAAGCAACTCTCAACCCTTCAAAATACTATATGTGTATGAACGTTCACAGTGTGCTTCTTCTGATCCACCAGTACCATCTTAAGGCAATAGGAAAAGATCATGCCTTCCTTTGTTAGATGCTCATATGATAGAAGGAAACTGAGAAGCTAATGCAAGAAGTTTTAGATGAGTCAAAAGGAGATTAAGAAAAATGATATATTTTTTCCTCTGGTTTAAGCATCACATTTTAGAACAGCTTTCAGATGGAAAATATTTAAGCAATAACGGCTTAAATAAAGTCAAGCTAAGACTAAACTCATCTAAATCTATTTTTAACCTACAGACTTTAATACTTTCTCCTCAGTGATTTGCAGAAGTCTCAGGTACTTTTATGTTTTACTACTATTTGAACATTTCAAAAGGACTTATTACTGCCGTATCACACTGAAAGTACAAAAATACTTTTGCATGCCTTGATCCTCCAAGATCTACGTAGAGCTCACTGCAAGATCAGACCCTTAGGGAAAAAAGTGATGAATATAATAGTTCATTGAAATATCTCCCTCAAAAGCACCATAACTCCTGAGTGCTCTTTGATTTAGTAAGAAACACCTACAATTTATAATACATTTATCAGCTCAGCAATTAGTAATACTTTACAATTTCTATAACACTATCGCATGTAAAATTTGGGTTACAATTTACATTAACTAGGCTTCTCAAATATAAGTATGTCCTTTGTACAAGTGAAGCAGTTAAGGCTAAATAACTGGCCCAAGGTCACACAGTCCAAAACAGAATAGGGAATAAAAGTACAACTCTCCTCACTCTCAGTCCTGGACCAGAACCACAAAACCATCCTTCTTCTTAGCAGATCTCTGCAACCTGAAAACTAGGGTAATCTATACAATTGTCAATTTGGAAAGAAGGGTTTGAGAGATTTTTACAGAGAGAAAATGAGCGCAAAGACACTGCGTGAGGATGTAACCCAAAGCAATGTAATCAGGTGTGACACACATTCCAGGGCCAGAGAAAGCACTCCCCTCCCAAAAAGGCGGAGGGGTGAGGGGGCTGGAAGCAGGGATCCAGGCAGCACCCCTGTGCGCAAAGGGGGCAGTGAAGGGCACAGCAACTCAGGCAGCACCCCAGTAAAGGGGGCGGTGAAGTGGGCAGGTGCCCAGGCAGCCCCTCCCGTGAAGGGGGACACTGATGGGGGAGCAGGGACCCAGGCAGCGCCCCCTTCCCCGACAAAGGGGGCAATGGCCGGGGAGAGGGAGCAGGGCCCCAGGTGCCTCCGCACAAAGGGGGTAGTGGCCGGGGAGCGGCCGGCGGGCAGGACCCAGGCAGCCCCTCCACAAAAGGGGCAGTGGCGGGAAAAGGGGAGACAGGACCCAGGCAGGCCCGCCCCGGGAAGAGGACGGGAGAGCGGGGCGGCAGGGAGCAGGCCAGGGCGAGCCCGGCCTCCCCCGGCGAAGGGGGCAGTGACGGGGAGGCAGGAGCCTGGTTCCCCCCCGGCCTTTTGGGGGCTGAGGGCGAAGTCCCGGGGAGGGGGCTGAGATCAGGTGACATGAGCGGGCGGAGCCCCGGCTCCTTACGGCAGCGCGCTCCGGGCCGGGCGGCGGACGCCCTAGCGAGGGCCCTCCAGCAGGCGGCGGCCATGACGGCTCTGGCTAATTTCCCCGGCGAATGCGCGCGCACCCACAAGCCCCCACGGAGCTACGGCCCGCGCAGCGTCCCAAACTACCCGCGAAAGCGGAACGAGGCTTCAGGGCGGGCGGGGCCCTGCCTCGGAGGCGGGGCTGGTTTCCCGAAGAGACGTTCTGGAACAGCCTTCCAAGGAGAGCAATGGGGGCAAAAAACCGAACCGACTTCAAGATTAAGCTTGATAAATTTATGGGGGGAATGGTATGATGTGGCTTAACGGTAACTGCCAGTAGCAAAAGTCCCCAATAGCTGGAGACGAGACACTATATGGTAGGGTTACCATACGTCCTCTTTTTCCCGGACATGTCCGGCTTTTCGGCACTCAAACCCCCGTCCGGGGGGAATTGCCAAAAAGCCGAACATGTCCGGGAAAATGGCGGCTCTGCTCCTCCCCGACTCTTCGGCTCTGTTTAAGAGCCAGGCTGCCCGAGCGCTACTGGCTTCGGGCAGCCCCTGTGCCTCTGGACCCTGCGCCGCCAGAGCCCGGGCGGGGAAGTGCCTGGCTGGGGGCACAGGGTCTGGAGGCAAGGGGGCTGCCCAAAGCCCGAGCGCTACCGGCTTCACGGTTTGCTGGGCAGCCTCCAGACCCTGCGCCCCCGGCTGGGCGCTTCCCCTCCCGGGCTCCAGCTGCGCTGGGGAAGCGCCGGCTGGGGGCGCAGGGTCTGGGGGCTGCCCGGCAAACCCTGAAGCCGGTAGTGCTGGGGCAGCCCTTTCCCCCTGGCTGGGAGTGGGAGGGAGGAGGGGGCGGAATTAGGGTGGGGAAGGGGCGGAGTTGGGGCGGGGCTAGGGTGGGGAAATGGGCGGGGCCAGGGCCTGTGGAGGGTCCTCTTTTTTTATTTATGAGATATGGTAACCCTACTATATGGAGAGGGCTCTGAGTTACTACAGAGAATTCTTTCCCAGCTATCTGCCTAGTGGGTTTTGCCTATGTGCCGGCAGGGCCGGCTTTAAGCCGATTCGGCCAATTCCCCAGAATGGGGCCCTGTGCCTAAGAGCGCCCCGCAACGTCCGGGGCTGCCAGCGGAGCGGGGAAAAAAAAAAAAAGCGCCACGTCCTGCTTCTCCCCCCTCCCTCCAGCGCTTGTGCCGCCATACAGCTGATCAGCACAAGCCTGGGAGAGAGGAGTGAGGGGGAGGAATGCGGCGTGCTTGGGGAAGACGCGGGGCCAGGGTGGGGGTTTGGGGAGGGATCCAATGGGGCAGTGAGGGGGCGGGGCCAGGGCGGGGATTTGGGGAGAGGGTGGGGCCGGGGCGGGTGGGACGCGAGACAATTTGCGTCCTGGCGTGGGGCCCCGCACCTGCTAAAGCTGGCCCTGTGTGCCGAGGGCCTAATTGATTGCCATATTTCGGATTGGGAAGGAATTTCCCCCCAGGTCAGATTGGCAGAGACCCTGAGGGATTTTGCCTTCCTCTACAGCATGGGGCACAGGTCACTAGCAGATTTAAACTAGTGTAAATGGTGAATTCTCTGTAACTTGAAGCCTTTAAACCAGTGGTCTCCAAACTTTTGAGGGTGACGACCCGCCCCCCCCGGGGCTTGGGAGCAGGGTGCAGCTTGGAGGGTAGGAGGATGCAGACGGGGTAAGGGGGCCGAGGCTGGGGCAGCAGCTGAGGGTGGGGCTGGGTCCGGGAGTGGGGCTGGGGACAGAGTCGCAGCCAGAGGCCAAGGCTAGAGTCAGAAGCGAGCCACAACCGAGCTGCAGTAGGGGCCAGCAGCCAGGCTGAGGCTGGCTACAGGGCCAGGTGCGGGGGCCGTGGCTGGAATTGGAGCCAGAGCAGACCTCGACCCCCCCAAACATCCCACCATGCCCCCCTAGTTTGGGGACCTCTGCTTTAAACCATGATTTGAGGACTTCATTAACTAGCCAGAGGTTAAAAATCTATTTCAGAAGTGGGTGGGTGAGGTTTTGTAGCCTGCAATGTGCAGGTGATCAGACTAGATCAGTGGTTCCCAAACTTTAACAACCTGTGAACCCCTTTCACTAAAATGTCAAGTCTTGTGAACCCCCTCTTAAAAATAATATTTCCAGGGATTTTCTCCTTTACCTGAATATAAATTATAAAAGCAGTGATCTTGGAAATATAACATTTATTTTTGTGACATGCTTATTACACACTATGTATTATTAATTATTATTTATCAATACAGTATCTTTATTGCATTATGAAAATGGCAACACTTCCAAGATTTCACTTTCGTAGCTTGTATCACCTTGAATAAGTCTGTTATAAGACAAGGCTCCTATGTTTCATCAAGGAGTATCAGATGTGAACCAGCATGAAGGTATTTAAGAAGCCAACTCAAAGAGTTCCTCCTACACAAGCATTCAGGTCTTGAGCAGTCCAGACAAACAACGCATGTTACAACAAAGCTTAAACTTGTTCTTCATAATAATTTTAAAAACAGTACACGCTGCCTATTTAATTTTAAAAACAGCAGAAAATATCCACCTCCCTTTCCATGTCTTATAAGGAGTCTTGAAGTTTAAATCTCCTCAGTGTGATAGATCTGCTTGCTTTGATCTGCTTAGCTCTTGGAAGTCCAGGGGCTCCGGGCTGCTGGCCCCGGGGTCCCTAGGGACAGCTCTGTCCGCCGTTAGGGAATTTTCCCCCGAGAACCCCCTGTAACATTTTTGCGAACCCCCAGGAGTTCATGAAACCCAGTTTGGGAACCACTGGACTAGATGATCATGATGGTCCCTTCTGACCTTAAAGTCTATGAGACTGGATAATCCTTGCCTACCTTGGTCCCATGATGCTCCTGGAAGCAGCCAGTGCGGCCCCAGGGGTGGGCAGGCATTGGACTCCCTCCGCACGCTGCTCCTGCCTGCAAGCACCACCCCCGCAGCTCCTATTGGCCGGGAACGGGGAGCTGTGGCCAGTGGGAGCTGCGGGGGCAGTGTTTGCAGAGAGGGGTAGCACGCGGAGCCACGTGCCACACGCAGCCCCCCCCAGGTGCTGCAGGGGCGCATTGGTCCCTTCCGGGAGCGGTGTGGGGCTGGGGTTGGCAGGGAGCGTGCCTTAGCGGCAGCCATGCTGCACCGGTGACCAGGAGCTGCTGGAGGTAAGTGCTGCTCGGCGGGAGGCTGCACCCCAATCCCCTCCTGGAGCAAGTACCCAAACCCACTCCTGCACCCCCAGCCTTGAGCCCAGTCCCAAAGCCAGCATCCCAAACCAGCCCTGAATCCCATCCCAGAGCCAGCACCCCATACCCCCTCCTGCACCCTGAGCCCCCTCCCAGAGCCAGCACCCCATACTCCCTCCTATACCCTGAACCCCCTCCGGCACCCCAAGCCCCATCCCTGACCCCCCTCCCAGAGCCAGCACCCCCACCCCCTCCTGCACTCCAACACTCTGCCCCAGCTCTAACTTCCCTCCCAGAGCCAGCACCCTGTACCTCCTGCACCCCAACACTCTGCCCAAGCCTGGAGCCCCCTCCTGCACCCCCCTCCTGCACCCAAACTCCCTCCTAGAGCTTGCACCCCTCACCCCCTCCCGAACCCCAGCCTGGTAAAAGTGAGTGAGGGTGGGGGAGAGCAAGTGGCAGTGACTGAGAGAGGGGGGGGGATGGAGTGAGTGGGGCAGGGCTTTGGGGAAGAGGCGGGGTAGATCCTGGGTTGCCCTTAAATTCAAAAAGTGATCTTGGGTGTAAAAAGGTTGAAGACCACTGGTTTACAGCCATGTTGTGGGAGTGCTTGACTGGTTTAGGATCGCTGATATACCACAACAGCAACACTGGCAAAGTTGTACTGTGTAGCTGGCTAGTAACCCCCCGTGCAAAGAAGCTATACTGGTAAAAGCACATTATAGTTGCATCTACACAAAGGACTTCACAGCTTTGTCAGTCACAAATCACACCTCTTTGCATACCTGATCAACCTAAGTCTGTGGTGTAGATGTAGTAGTCTAGTGCAGCAAATTATGCAGTTAGAAGGTGATGCCAGGTTTTGTCAGGAGCTCACCTTCTGAAGCTTTTTCAGGGCATCTTTTTCAACAGTGTTAGACAGAGATCCTCCCTATGCATACATCTCCCAGTTTTCCAGTCCTGAGTCACACTTGTTGCAATCAGATATTGTTACAAGAAAAAGTAATATTCTGGTTACTTTAAAGAGATAAGGCAAAACTAATGCAATGGGTAGGGTATGTGATTACATTCCCTAACTTTGTATCTCTGTGGTTTATTTCCTCCCTGTGTGATTAACTTTATTAGTACTGAATCCACCCCTGTTTCTAACATCCTCCACTGCTTTAATCACACCATGAAACAGATTCTGTCACCTGCTCTGGCCCCTATATATAATTTAAACAGCACTGCAACAGAATACAGGAGAATTCACCCAGCACAAGTGCAGCTGCTGTTCTTCTCTTAATCCCTGCGTAGGGGTATGCCATGGATGGGGCTGAGTGCAGATGTGGGCAGGCCCTAGCACACGGCACTACAGGATTTCTGGGAAATGCCATAGGCAGCCCTGAGCAGACTACCATAAGTTACAACACTGCATATAAGTTGGAATGTCCAGGAGCTGCTCTAAATTACTGTTTTGGCCCGTGGAAGAGTCCATAATTAGGAGAGCACAAAGGTAGTCAAAATCTCCCCTTTGGCTGAGGGGAGACATTCTTCATAAAGCATTAGACCACATATTGCCTTGCAGTTAGGTTCTGTCCTCCCATGTGTTTGCGAATCCCTCCAGTTTGGGTGTTGTCTGCAAATCTGACCAAAGGAACACAATAAAGAAAGATGTGAACAGCCATGCAAAGTTCAGAGATTTATTTCTTTGGTGAGTTTAATTGTTAAAAAGCCTCTGGAGACATGTAAAAAGTCCTGGAGTTATCTATAGTTAGAAGACTGATGGAGTCTTTACCATTGTGATAGAAACCTCTGCATGCACCTGCCTGGAAAGGTTCTGCATACCTGTTTATTGGTGGCAGCTGATGTTGTGGTCTGCGTGAGCCATTACATAGCATGAGAGAATTAGCATGGTTTGTGAGAGAATGTGATGTTTCAGCTGTTTGCATCCTAACCTGTCATTGGGACAAAGGCAGGTACTACTTAGCATTTGCTGATTTAATACAGCTGGATTAATCACATTCTGAATTATACTATTCTGAAGATCTGGGGGCCAGCAGGGGGCACTCTAACCTTGAAAATAAAAAAGTTCCATCAACAAGAACTAGATATTTTACTTTCAGCAAAGATTCCTCTCCCCAAGGATTTTTCAGTCCATGGCAATAGGCTAGCACTGTTGAGAGATGATGCATGGGGTGGGGAAAGTTGCATGGGGTGGGGTGGGGAAGTAATTTGGGGATAATCCAAATAACCATGCTAATTAGGGAGGCCACCAAACAGGCAAAAATAGGTGCATAGGTTCTTTTGATAGAGAAAAGTAAGGACCTAAGATTTATAAATGTCCCTGTGGATGAAGATTTTAGCCTTTTAGCACTGGCTAAAAACATAAAAACAATTTATTAGCTCCTTGTTCCACCATTGCTGAGTGTATTCCTAATGGCATCATAGTTCCCTCACCCCATCATTAAATTCTATCACATATTTATTCCATCCCATGCCAATGCATGATTAGTCCTTACAATATATATTCAAATGCTTTGTCCTCTCTATTTTTAGAGATTTATAAGCAAACTAGAAACCCTCCCACCTTGACTCAATTTTCTTAGCAGATGAGAGATGGGATAGGAAGAGTTCCCTTCCCACATTACCTATCACAAGGAATGAAACAGCATGAAAACCTGCATAATTTTAGGATTATAATACTGAAACAGTCTTTTATAAAACAGGACAGTTGTTGGGGACATGGTGTTAATTCATATATTATAAGGCCAGAAGGGACCATTATGATCATCTAGTCTGACCTGCATCACACAGGCCATTGGAGATCCCTGAATTAATTCTTGTTGGAACTATATGAGGTCTTTGAGAAAAAACATCCAATTTTGATTTTAAAATTTCCAGTGATGAAGAATCCACCACAACCATTGGTAAGTGGTTCCAGTGGTTAATAACCTCACAGTTTATTCCTTATATCTAATTTAAATGTGTCTAGCCTCAATTTCCCGCCACTGGATCTTATTATACCTTTGACTGCTAAACTGAAGAGTACTTTGTTATCCAAATTTCTATTCTCCATGTAGGTACTTAGGGACTGTGATCAAGTCATCCTTTAACCTTCTCTTTTAAGATAAATAGACTGAGCTGGTTGAGCCTTTCACTATAAAGGCACGTTTCCCAATCCTTTAATCATTCTTATGACTCTTCTCTGAAACCTCTCCAATTTTTCAACATCTTTGTTGAACTGTGGATGCAAGAACTGGACACATTATTCCAGTAGCAGTCACACCAGTGATATAACCTCTCTACTCCTATTTGATATTTCCCTATTTATACATCCAACCACGAACGCTTTTGGTCACAGCATCACACTGGGAGCTCACATTCAGCTCAGTATCCACCCTAACACCCAAGTCTTTTTCAAAGTCATTGCTTCCCAGGATACAGCCCCCCATTTTGTAAGCATGGCCTACATTCTTTGTTCCTAGATGTATGACTTTACATTTGGCCATATTGAAAGACATGTTGCTTGCCTGCACTGACCTCAGCAAGCTGTCCTCCTCATTATTTACGCCCCCCTCCAATGTTTGTGTCATCTGCAAATTTTATCAGTGATGATTTTATGTTTTCTTCTAGCTCACTGATAAAAATGTTAAATAGAGCCAAGAACCGATCCCTGAGGGATCCCCCTAGAAACACACCTGTGCAGTGATTCTCTGTAATTATGGTTGTGGGGTGAGAAAAAATAGCCTAGGGATTAGGGCCCTAGTCTGGGATTTATGGAACCCAGCCCTACTTCTTTTGGGACCTCAGGAAAGTCACCTTGGCTCTCTGTGCTTCAGTTCCCCCTCTGTAACACGGCGGGTATGTCACAAGGTGATTGACCTGTTGAAGAGGGACTGGGTTAGCGGCCTCCCATTCAGGCCTGATGGAGAGCACCTGGCTAATATAGAAAGCCAGGCAGCAGTTAGGGGAGAGGAGAAGGAGAAAGTTGGTGAGGATGTCTGAGAGCAGCAGTTAGAAGCTGTTACCAAGGTGGGGAAGAACCAAAATGGGTGAACCCTGGTGGGTAGAATGTTCATGTGGTGGCTCTTAGGTAAAGAGGAAGAACTAGTTCAGCTAAGCTGAATTCAAGAGCAAGAGGGTGAGCTCGGAGGAGCTCAGCGGGGCTTGTAGGTAGAGAGGTTTGGGGAGTGGAGCACTGGGAGCCCACTTGGATGAGCCTCCAGGTGAGGGTTGTGGTAGGACAACTGCAAAAGGTATAGTGAATGGCTAGGAGTGTAAGAATCATGAAACAGGGCCTTCATTCTTGGGTAGCTGGCCTGGAGAATGGGCCTTGAACTGAGTACAATGGAATGGGAGGACTGCTGCCTTTTAACTGGATTTACTTTGGTGTTTATGAATGGGTTCACATTAGAACTGTACTAACTGTGCTTAGAGGTGGGCCTTGAACTAGACAGGTGAGTTGGCTGCTGGTTCAGTCTGCAGGGAAAGGATGGGCAAATTCAGTCAGCTCTGAGGACAACCAGGGGAAACGGAGGCAGGATTTGTATTGCTGTGGTTAGCTGCTGAGCTTGACCTGATAAGGCAAGCCCTGTAATGTGGTAATGGCACTCCTCTTGTGAGGATAAATACATATACAGTATGGGGGCTACATAGAAAGGGAGGGGCTGTAGTACATCTGGAAGGATGATGCAAATTTCAGTTTCTGAAATGTATTATGTTTGCAGCCTAAAATTTCAAGGACTGTGACTCCAGCTAGCCACCCCAAGGCCAAATTGTGGCTTCTCCAACGCAGCTGCCTGGGCATGGATGAGTGGGTGTGGAAACTGTAGTGAGTTCTCCTGTGGGTTCAGGGCTCCTGGAATTCTTTGGAATGGAATCACAGGAGAAGGCAGTCTGAATATAGAGGAAGTGAGTTTTCCCAGAATATATGGGCAATGTCTACCAGTGGATTGTTGTCTACTCCTGGCTGTGAATCATCACTCTATTATCTGAGGCTGAATTCCAAAACAATGGAGTGGAACCAAATCCTGGAAGTGCTTACTCAACTTACACTCAGACCTTACTTGGAAAACGCCCACTGGCTTTTCTTAAAGGGGGAATGAGTATTGGCAACATTAGGACGTTGGGATTTGGCCCATGGAAAACGTGTAGTTGCAGTAGTTTTACTCTTCAAGCAAAGCTTAGTCAATTTAAGACTTGACAGCAGAAAGTGACAATGTTATGTTTAATTAAAATAAAAAAAAATGTTACTCCCAAATGTCCGAAATAAGCTAGATCAATAGTGGGGTCGCTTTCTGACACTGGTTACATAACAGGAGAAGTCAGACAGAAACAGATCCCTTCTCACAGTCTGTGCTTTATTAGAATAATGATCGTACTGCCCTAACCAGGTGCCCGTTCTGTCAATGCTCCCTGCTCAGAGTTGAAACACGCAGGGAGTCAACACGGGAGAAGGGAAGGTTTAAAAAAATGGAACATTAGCACCTTCCAATAAGTTCCTCAGCCCTTACAAACAGGATCCTGTGCACTGTCTATGACACCTTCCTTCTTAGCTTCTCAGAACATGTCACAAACAACAACTAAACCTTATAGCCCTCTGCAAGGGAGAAAAGTGCTCTGATACCTTTTCTCTAGATAGATCAAGTACCTCACTACTGGTCACACAACAAGTTGGTGGGAGAGCTGACATAGAATCCCTGCTCCTGAGTCTCCCCTGCCTTGAGCCTTGTAGATTCATTTACTCCTGTGTGAAGTGGCTCAGATCCTGCTCTGTATTAAGTTTGCAATGTCCTCAAGCCTTAGCCAGCCACTGGAGGATTTATTTTCCACACTGGTGTCCTCAAGTGGGGCAGAGCTGCTGTAGCCCCACCGATTGGTCACTGGTGCAGGGATGTGGTTGGGGGGGAAAAGAGGGCCTGTCTGAGGTTCTCAGTTATCATCCCATGTGTCCCAGATATCTCCAAGTGCCATAATAGCTCCTTGGGATCATTGGCAACTGCAGAATCTTAGAGCAGGCTGGTCCAAAGGAATCCAAATTTTATTTGGCTATCTAAAATGACCTGCCAGGAAAGCAGGTCTTTCTGAAAGATATAGTTCAACCAAACACAAGTAACTGGGTTCAGTGCAAGGGGAACTGGGTGAAATTCTATGGCCTTTGCCATACTAGAGGTCAGATAATGATTGAATGGTTCCTTCTAGCCTTTAGAGTTGTGAATCTATACATTAAAATAACACACCCATCAAACAACAACTTTTCTACTTTATTGAGGGGAGAGGGGGGAATAGTCTTCTGTAAAGCACGGATTTTGCTTTCTATGGAGATGGATTTTAAAAAAGTCAGCTTGTTCAGTCCAAAAGTCCCTGGGACTTCAGCAGTTGTGACATGTATGTTCTCTTGGATTCACTTATGGTTAACCTTGCCATACCATTAATGCTTTTTTCCCCCTTTGCTTGCAAAACCCTGACTGATGAAGCGCTCATTAAATACCCTCACCTTTGCCTGAGGCTCCAGGAATACCTGTTGCTGTGGGCATTGCTTTTGTGGCACATAACCAACTTGTTGATACAAGCTCTCTTTAAAATGCCAGACTTGAAGAATAAGCTGCTGACGATTATATAACTTTAGGGGGGGATTAAAAAACAGGTGCCAATGACTTACATTGCAGGGAATGGGAGATACATGAAATGTGAACTTTGACAGTGGTGCATTTTGAAAATACTGGCCCTGTATTAATAATCAAGTCTCTTAAAAATCCCCTCAAGGAGTCATTAGGTAATTAAGAACTTAAGATGCAATTTACTACTATGACTTCTCTTTGAGTTTGAATCTTGGCTTTGTTTCAAATCATGGATGTGACACATAGCACAGTTGCCGGTTCCAGAAGGGATGATTAATCTGTGCTACCTAGGGATTTATAAACCCTCAGATTCTCTTCCATTATAAATTGTGCAATGTGTTCATAAATATGTTGCTAGAATTGTTCTAGACTTGTACAGAAGGTGATAAAGTATTAGTCCACAAGATAAAGGAGTGACAGACTTCCATGGGGGTGAAGGTTGGATACAGTGACAAAATAAGATGGTGGAATAGAGATAATGTTACAATAAATGGACTCTGAGTCTTTCCTCCTATGCAGCATTCTCTTGGGTCCTCAGGAGTTCAGCTGTGGTCAAAATTACCAGGGGACAATACTGAGATTCTTGGAATTTCTGTGCCCAAGGTTGGCTGTAAGTGCAAACAATAGAAATGAGTGCTTGGGATTATGGACTTCAGGGAACACCATCAAACTAATTTATGGACTAGTCCAAGCTATCCCTTTGGTAATAACACCAGTGAAGGCCCAAGGGAGAACTCCTGGCCCACCCTACTCCACACCTACCCTATTCTAGCAATTTGGGGTCCTTCTCTTGCTCAGGGCTCCATAAATCATAAAGTTGGCCCACTCCAGACCAGCCTGAACACCTGAAGAGGGCACACAGTTGAAATGTCCATATGCAGCATCCTATTTCTTTAGATGCTTTAAAAATCAGGGTGGATTACGAGAGAGAACTCATTCATCTCGAGAGGCAAGTGTAAACTGAAGACCGGTGGGTGAACTTGCAGGTACCTTTGCATTTCTTAGTCAATATTTGCTCTCTTTCAGTTTGTAACCCTATTACTCTCTAGGTAGGCAGGAGAGTTCAAAGGCAGAACATTTTTCCCCTTGATTAATGCATCATTAGGGCTTGTGGGTTTGCCATGGTAAATTATACCTACCCTCATACCCTGTCATGGGTAAGGGGGGGGAAGGAGCAGAAGTAATAAATCCATGTTAAAATTACTCAAAGACACAGATCCATATTCACTGAAACAAAATGAGCTAAATTCTACTTGCATTGCTGCAAGATCTTGCTGGTAATCAAGTAGAATTTGCCCCAGTATCTTTTATTTTGCAATAAATCCCATTTAAAACCAGTGCCAGTGGGTTCAAGAGTGTGCTGCAGCAGTGCAGGAAGTCAAGCTGGGTAGAGCTACTGGTGTTTCATCTTATGCCTGGTCTTCCACTGAAGTCAACGGGAGGACTTCCATATTCATCAATAGGAATAGAATGGTGCTTTTCAAGTACTGCTTTCCTGCCTTATTCTCTGTAAAGGTAGCAGGAAGTGCTTAAAGCAGCAGGACATAGATGCTGCTTTAAGCTATGTAACCTCCTGTCTCTTCCCTTTGCCCCCCCCCCACCCCAACCCCGAGAAATTCTACCACCAGCTGTGGCTTCCTTCTTTTGACCATGTGACAAATCACTAGCCCTGTATCCATATTCAGTTCAGATGGTGCCTCTTTTCAATGAATGAATGTACTTTGGTTTTCAGACTAAACTTATGCAACAAGACACTTTTTTTTTTTTTTTTGAAAGAGAAGGTTATTTATAGGCAGGCAGGTGTGCTGTAGCTGAGTTAGTGAGGTGAAAATAAGTGAATCAACCTGTCAGCACAGGAGAAAACACTGCAATGCGGCTGGTACAGTACCTCCAAGATGGGGTTTGCAGATTAAGTGAGGAATTTATTTATTAGGCCATGCCGTGATGTACTGTTTCAGCTAACTTCTGTCCCTTCAGGATGTTTGAATCTTGTACTTTTCATTGATGAGATTATCTGTGAACTAGCAGCAACTGGCACAGTGACAACTGTCTGGTAGAAATCCTGTAGATTAAACAATAAATGGAGAGAGCCACAGGACCAGCAAATCCTGAGTCATGGTGCCGGGGTACGTTGGAGGATGTAACATTGTTGTACTAAATCCATGCTACTTATTAAATACTAGCTGAAACACAGCTCCATACCTGGAATCTATTCACTAGAATTTGTGTACAAGCTTGCCAGGGCAGGGACTGTCTCTCTCTCTCTCTCTCTCTCTTTATATAGTGCATTGTACAACTGGGTCCTGATATCAACTGGTCTCTAGATCCGGCTATAATACAGATTAATAATATTCTCTTGAGTACTTTAATTGTATGTTAAACAGCGCAGCTACTTGTGAATGGACCTTTCAAACACAAATGATTAAAAAAAAAAAATTATATGCCTGTTCAGAAGTCCCTGGTCTACCTGCTCCAACTGGTGGGTCATTGCTAACATTAGTAGAAATTCAGCATATGTATTGTGGTTGCATCTACATAGACAGTCAAATCAGGTGTGTTAGTCTAACAGCACATCTACACTGCAAAAAAATCCTGTGCTGTGAGTTTCAGAGCCTGGGTCAACTGACTTAGCCTGCAGCACAAGCCCCAAAATAGCAGTGTAGATGTTCCTGCTCAGGCTGGACCCCAGGCTCTAAAATCTGATGAGGGTGGATATTGTAGGAGTCAGCCATTTCAGAGTGGCAAATATGTAGAAGACCCTTAACCAATCCTGGCCTACTCCAAATATTTTTCCTAAGCTCCCACACCCTGCCATCTATTTTGGAGAGTTTAATAATCACCACATCATCTGGGGATACAGAGAGTCGGATCAAAATGGATTTGACCTTTTGGACTGGGCCTCACTTGATGACCTCCACCTCATCCATGATCCAGAACAATGGGGTATTTTTCTTTCTGTCAGATGGAAGCAAGGCTGCTCCTCTAACCTCACCTGGGCCACCAGCCAGTCACTCATTCACTTTGAGCTGCTTCTTTTAGCATTTGCAGTGCTTGCCGAGCCATCTGACAGCAACTTCATCAGTAGAATGAAGAGCCCAAAGGCTACCATGAAATCTAGTCAGTTGACACCTTGTCAACAACATGCGCCATTGACTAATGGAGGCCATATTGACAAAGTGGGTTGTTGTGAAGACCCCATGTGTAGAGGCTGGCTACAAATATTCCTTGACTAGTTTGCAACCTGTTTAGCAGAGTCCAAAGGTGACATGGCAGGTCAAATCCTGGTGGTTGAATGGTTGGATCAGTGACAAGGAAACCATTCCAAACATCTTTAGCTGACACTCATCAGGGGATTTGCTGATTAGATTATTCCTGGTCCTGACTTTGGCAGCAGTCTTTTATAGATGGTTGTGGAAAGTCAAAGAGCAGTGTGACACCAAGGTAGACCAGTTTTGCCTTGTTTCAGTTGTTTTCCATTGAGAAAGACATCTAACTCAAGTTTAGCACTTGTGTTGTGGAGGTGGAAGATGCTTGAAACTGTCTTGGTCACACTTGGTTGGAGGCACCAACTGCTACAGTAGGTTGCCATCTTGGCCAGGTTGGCGTTCTCCAATTCAGTGAAAGAGCATTACTGCAGTAGATGTAATCTGCATAGATAAACATGACTGAATCAGTGGCAGGTTGTTTGTGTACCAATTGAACAGGGTGGGCGCAAACGCGGAGCTTTGGGATAAGCTGTTGGATTGTCTTCTCCATGCACTTGTGCTATCTCCCATATGTACCCCAAAACACCTGTCATGAAGTAGAAGTTCAATAATGTCCACTACCAATGCTGGGAGAACTCTGACTGTTTTACCAGAAGACTAGTGTGCCATACTGTATCGTAAACTGTTGTCAGGTCCAAGAAAACAGCTCCTATTTCAAGTTCTGTTGAAACCCATTTTCTAGTTCAAGCTATAAGCAGTGTGTGGAAAAACTTCTCACACGGTAAGGATTGAATGACTGTGACCAGGCCTATTGTGAGCACCAATAAAAAACCCTTGCTGGAATTACTGGAAAGCAAACTGGGCCAGCTTTGCACAATTCACTGACTGCTACATCACTTGGTTCCCATGCAACATATATTTTTTGAGGAAGCGTACATGTGGTTCACTGATATTAATGGAGTTAATGGAGTGACCCGCTGTGGAGAAAGGTATTTCCTCTGATTCCCTTTTTCATACTAATCTAAGTTCTGTGAGTTGGAGCCTTTTACTTAGTCCCCTGGATAATGATAGAACACTTCAGCTTTTGCCTCAGGGTTGAGTTGCACTTGAGGTAAATCATCATGTTGTAGGTTCCATATATGCAGGGTTGGGTCCAATATCTGCAGAGGTCCTCTGTAAGAGTAATACACTTTCCTACTAAACCTTGTGATTAGAAGTGAACGCCATACTTAACAATCTGTATAAGAGCCTTATACAAAGCCCATTGAAGTCAACAGGAGTCTTTCCATTGGCTTCAATGGGTTTTGAATCAGGCCCTAAAAGAGTAGCCCTAATATTACCTGTGACCCAATAATACTGGCTGCTACAGCCCACAGATTGTTTCCAGAGGGTAGTTATCAGTGGTTCAGTCATGCTGGAAGGGCATAACGAGTGGGGTCCCGCCGGGATTGGTTCTGGGTCCGGTTCTATTCAATATCTTCATCAATGATTTAGATAATGGCATAGAGAGTACACTTATAAAGTCTGCGGACGATACCAAGCTGGGAGGGGTTGCAAGTGCTTTGGAGGATACGATTAAAATTCAAAATGATCTGGACAAACTGGAGAAATAGTCTGAAGTAAATAGGATGAAATTCAATAAGGACAAATGCAGAGTACTCCACTTAGGAAGGAACAATCAGTTGCACACATAAAAATGGGAAATGACTGCCTAGGAAGGAGTACTGCGGAAAGGGATCTGGGGGGTCACAGTGGACCACAAGCTAAATATGATTAAACAGTGTAACGCTGTTGCAAAAAAAGCAAACATCATTCTGGGATGTATTAGCAGGAGTATTGTAAGCAAGACAAGAGAAGTAATTCTTCCGCTCTACTCTGCGCTGATTAGGCCTCAACGGGAGTATTGTGTCCCATTCTGGGTGCCACATTTCAGGAAAGATGTGGACAAATTGAAGAAAGTCCAGAGAAGAGCAACAAAAATGATTATAGGTCTAGAAAACATGAGGGAAGATTAAAAAAATGGGGTTTGTTTAGTCTGGAGAAGAGAAGACTGAGAGGGGACTTGATAACAGTTTTCAAGTACATAAAAAGTTGTTACAAGGAGGAGGGAGAAAAATTGTTCTTCTTAACCTCTGAAGATAGGACAAGAAGCAATGAGCTTAAATTGCAGCAAGGGCAGTTTAGGTTGGACATTAGGAAAAATTTCCTAACTGTCAGAGTGGTTAATCACTGGAATAAAGTATCCAAGGAGGTAGTGGAATCTCCCTCATTGGGGATTTTTAAGAGCAGGTGTTTTTTTTTTTTTTAAGAGCAGCCTGTCAGGGATGGTCTAGATAATACTTAGTCCTGCCTTAGTCCTGCCTTGAGTGCAGGGGACTACATTAAATGACCTCTCGAGGTCCCTTCCAGTTCTATGATTCTATGTCACAACTACTGAAGTCCCAGGGATTTTTGGACTGAACAAGCTGACCTTTTTTAAAATCCATCTCCATAGAAAGCAAATCCATGCTGTTATGGAAGAATATTTTCCCCTCTCTTCAATAAAGTAGAAAAGTTGTTTTTTGATGGGTGTGTTATTTTAATGTATAGATTCACAACTCTAAAGGCCAGAAGGAACCATTCAATTATTATCTGACCTCTGGTATGGCAAAGGCCATAGAATTTCACCCAGTTCCCCTTGCACTGAACCCAGTTACTTGTGTTTGGTTGAACTATATCTTTCAGAAAGACCTGCTTTGCTGGCAGGTCATTTCAGATAGCCTAATAAAATTTGGATTCCTTTTGGACCAGCCTGTTCTAAGATTCTGCAGTTGCCAATAATCCCAAGGAGCTATTATGGCACCTGGAGATATTTGGGACACATGAGATAACTGTCAGTGGTCTGTGGTGCGAAGAGGGGAAATACCAGAAGGGAAGTCACTATACCTTTATTTTATTAAGCTTGAAGTTTCCATCCCAGAGCCACAGCTGATACAGTTTTTGAAGGTGGATTACTCCATGAAGGCATCACAACCGTCATCAGGCATTGATGCCCAGCAAGAAAAGGTAGTCTGCACAAAGTGGTTCCCAGATGATGGGTTGTGGTTCAAGAATGGAGCACAGAAGGTGGAGAGAAGGGTTCACTGGGGGTATTGTTAGAGAGAGAGTAAAACAAGAACCTCTTTGAACTTTGTCCCGGGATAGAGGATTCAAATTTCTGGACCCACAGCCATACTGTAGTTTTGCTTCAGTGTAGAATCCCAAACTAGAAGGGGATTATTTTCCTATTTTGATTTTACGAAAATGTCCTGAGAACCAAGAAGACAGCAAAAATCTTGTAACAGCTGATCCAAGGAGTTTTCCACCATTCAAGAAAAGGGGAAAAGTGTGGGCCTTTTAGGGCCAAAATTTAATGAGTGGCTCACAAGATAGCTTTACTACTGAAACTGAACCAAACAATTTGCTTTGATTTGGCCCAACCCAAACCTGGTACCCCTGCTTAAACTTAATCCAGCTGCAGTTCCGCAAACCCCCTTTTCAGGCGAGGCCTGCAATAGCATCACTGAGAAAGTAGTTGTAGGGTCATTCGGAAAATAGTTATTGCCATAAGGTATCTCCAGAAGGCACCATGTTTAGAACACTAGGCTAGGAATCAAGGGAATTGGGTTCTATTCCTGACTGTCACCGGTAGCTGCATTACTTTGGGCAAGTCATTGTGCCTTTTCTCTATTTCCGTTTCCCTTTCTGTATTGAGATCTTTTTTTGTAAAGCACTGTAAGAGCTGCACTATGTAAAACAGAAATATTATAGGTAGGCAGGAGAGGGGTGAGAGAGAGGGGTGTGTGTTGGAGGGAGAAAGAGAAGACCACTATGTTATATGCATCTAAACATAATCTGTAAATCAAAATAAATATACAGCTAAACAGTGGTCATATTATAGGAGAGAGAATTCAGTGCAAGATACAAGTAAAGAAGGAAACTGATTGCTGGAAAGAAAAACAAACATAATATAAAAGGATAATTGTGGGGAAAAAATGGTTAGGCATAATGGCCTAGATCAGGGGTAGGCAACCTATGGCACGGGTGCCGAAGGCGGCACGTGAGCTGATTTTCAGTGGCACTCACACTGCCCGGGTCCTGGCCACCGGTCCGGGGGGCTCTGCATTTTAATTTAATTTTAAATGAAGCTTCTTAAACATTTTAAAAACCTTATTTACTTTTCATACAACAATAGTTTCGTTCTATATTATAGACTTATAGAAAGAGACCTTCTAAAAACGTTAAAATGTATTACTGGCACACAAAACCTTAAATTAGAGTGAATAAATGAAGACTCAGTACATCACTTCTGAAAGGTTGCCGACCCCTGGCCTAGATCTTTAATGCTATTTAGGCACCTAATTCCCGATGAAATCACTCCTGGAAGTTAAGTGACTAAATACCTTTTGAGGATCTGGACCAATGGGTCTGATTTTTCTGAGTTGTTGAGAACCCAGCTAGGGTGACCAGATGTCCAGATTTTATAGGGACAGTCCTGATATTGGGGCTTTGTCTTACATAGAAGCCTATTTTACCCCCCTCCCCATGTCCCGATTTTTCAAATTTGCTATCTGGTCGCTCTACCCACTGCCCACACTAACTTCAGCTGGAGATGGGAGGGCCTCTCTGGATTCAGTCCTCTCTGGAAATCAGGCCCAATACATCCTGTATGTTTATGTATAATCAGGCACTATGAACTTCTCGGATTGTCCAAGTACATAACAGTCTTTGGCAGACATGGGCCTAAGGGTTAGTACAAACAACAACAGTGATGAGCATGGTCTCAAAACCTAGACTGATTACAGGATGTTACATGGAGCATGTACATTTAAATAGATCCCAACATACCAGCTTCATGGATACCATATGTCATACCCCATAGTAATCCTATGGAGTGGGCAAACAGTCCTCTTGGTCGAGATCAAGAGCCGTGTCAGTTTAATATATGATTATAACCTCTGTTGGGTGATTGTATCCTGCCTCTGTGGGGCATGGGCTCCATTAGGCTTTGTCACCTCTAAATTTGTATGATCATATGTATTTCCAGCCCACAAACAAGACACATAATGCATGTTGGTATATCCCCTGGGAAACATATTTGGAGGGATGGCCAAATTTCAGGGTCTGTTGCTCTTAAGAGGGAGTTACAGATTTTCACCAATCCACCAATTAATATTTATCCTTTGGGACCATAAGCAATGAAGGAATAACCCTTTGTCTCTGCTGCATTTAGGGCAGGTGGCCATTTTCAGTTTTCAAAATAGCAGCCGTGTTAGTCTGTATCCGCAAAAAGAACAGGAGTACTTGTGACACCTTAGAGACTAACAAATTTAGCTTATGCTCAAATAAATTTGTTAGTCTCTAAGGTGCCACAAGTACTCCCGTTCCATTTTCAGTTTGAAACTCACAGCTGATGCTCCCATATGCCCTAAGGATAATGGCATTTATGGAGATAAGTTTAAACTGAACTGCCCAGCTCTAAGAGGCTGATGTATCGTTTCTTTCTGGAGAGTTATTTCTGTCTGTGTGGGGTCTTTCCAAATCTACTCAAAACCAAAGCCCACACCGCATAAAGACACTAAAAACACCCCCTTCCTAGGGCTCAACATTATTAACAATAACATAAAAGTCATAGAATCATAGAATATCAGGGTTGGAAGGGACCTCAAGAGGTCATCTAGTCCAACCCCCTGCTCAAAGCAGGATTAATTCCCAACTAAATCATCCCAGCCAGGGCTTTGTCAAGCCGGGCCTTAAAAACCTCCAAGGAAGGAGACTCCACCACCTCCCTAGGTAACACATTCCAGTGCTTCACCACCCTCCTAGTGAAATAGTGTTTCCTAATATCCAACCTGGACCTCCCCCACTGCAACTTGAGACCATTGCTCCTTGTTCTGTCATCTGCCACCACTGAGAACAGCCGAGCTCCATCCTCTTTGGAACCCCCCTTCAGGTAGTTGAAGGCTGCTATCAAATCCCCCCTCACTCTTCTCTTCTGGAGACTAAACAATCCCAGTTCCCTCAGCCTCTCCTCATAAGTCATGTGCTCCAGTCAGCTCAAGACTGCTCCCTACGTTTAGCTGCTCTTGAGGATCCTGACTCCGGACCTCTAAATCCTTTGTCACCAGAGTCTCGCTCATCTCCATTATATCATTGACTCAACAGAACCCACTTAACTCTTAATCAGCAAGATCAACACCAGCTAACAGGGTGTCTCTTCAGGCAAATATAGCCAGAGTGTTTCACTTTCCCAAACATCATATGAACTGCTGGTAAGTTTCTAGAGGTCCTATTACTGCTTATTTGCCCTGCCTGGTAAGCAGCATAGAATATGGTGATCATGATGAACTATATCTAGAAATAGGTGCTGATTACCTCATACCTAGTAGCTACAGTGATACATATCCATTATAGCAAGAACAATAGAGACCGAAATCACATGTAGCTCTTAGTAGCCTATTGTGCCATAGATAATAACCTCTCTTCTCTAAACCCTGCAAAGCTATGGCAAATTTACCAGCATCTAGGATTAAAATTAGAGGAGAAATAAAATGTAGTGAGGGAGCCAGAGGAATGTCAATTGTCAACGGCCTGATCCTGCCAGGAATTTCACATGGGTGGACCCCTCCACCAAAATCACTGGGGATCTGCATGGGTGCAGGAGTCCACCTGTATAGAGCCCACAGTATTCTGCCTGCTCACTTTTATCATGAGAACCTGCTGTCAGGTGCATATCCACTCTCAAAAAACCAAAAAAAAATCCTTTTGGGGTAAAACTTACTATGCTTGCTGTCAGTTGAAAGGGGAATGTTTCTGGAAAGTTTGGCCTAATTGCAGTGGCTGGGCTTGAGACATAAGCATGAATCACATGTGGTTTTCACTTAGATACGTTGTTTGATGCAGGCTTCCTTTTTAAAAAGAGAAATAAGTAGTGGGGGTTTTTTTTAGTGGAAAAAAAAATCTGCCACGGACTTAGGGCCTGAGCCTGAAAGCTGGGCTTCACTCTTGTAACTTTACTCACATGGGTCCCAATCCTGCAAACATTGATCTAATTGCCTAGCTTTATTCAGGTGAGTAGGCCTCAGGGCCGGCTCCAGGCACCAGCGTTCCAAGCAAGTGCTTGGGGCGGCAATCTGGAAGGGGCGGCAGTCCGTGCGCCATTAGGGCGGCACGCACTGCCTGTGGTGGTGGCAATTCAGCGGCTGCTCCTATCTTCAGCCGCCCACGATGGCAGCAATTTGGCGGCAGCTTGTCTCTTCAACCATCCACGGTGGCAATTCAGCGCGCTGCTTGGGGCGGCAGAAACAGTAGAGCCGGCCCTGGTAGGCGCCATTGAAATCTGAGGCTATGCATGTGCAGAATCACAGATGAAGTGGCCTGGTTTTCAGAGACACTGATCATCCACAGCTCCAATCACTGATGAGCTGGAGGGGACTCAGGAGGGCCCCTTGTTAACAGGAGGAGTTCAGCTTTCATTTAAAATGAAAAATATCTTGCTAGTTTCCCCTTCTCCCTCCCCTTGGGAAGGTAGCATTGGAAGTGGAAATGGACAGCTAGGGCTGATAGGAACAAGCCGCTGAGCTCTCCTAGGGCAGGAGTTTTGGTGGTCCCTGCGTGCTCACACACACTTCTTAAGTCAGTTGAGTCTGTGGGGTTTGGGTGTACCCCCGAGCATCATCTCACTGACCAACTCCCCCCCCCCGATCCTAAGGCTGGCTTTCTGCACTATGGAATCTGCTATGTTTGAGAGTGTCAGGAGATTGGCCAAAAAATGATTTGTAATCACCAAAAAATGCAAAGGCTGGCTCTGCCTGTTAAAATTCTCTGTTCTTTTCTGCGTCTGGGCCTAGCAGCGTAGGTTGTGTAGGTTACACGTTGCTGAGGTTAAGGCAGCTGATATTGCTACTGTCTTGCATCTGAACCAGCCACTGTAGCCTGAACAAGGGAATATGCACCACCTAGAAACCACATCAGCAGCTCCAGCGGTGCAAAAAGAGGAGGCTGCCGCTGTTGCCCTGAGTGGCAGTCCTGTTGGGTTTTCAGGGGGTGGGGAATAGTACGGAACTGATGGGTTTTTTTGGAGGAGAGGAGTATTTTGCCCAGGGAATGTTACGTCAGTTGCTGACATAGGCCCCGATCCTGCAATGAACTTGACATAGGTGGACTCCTGGGCCTGTATGGATCTCCTGGAGTCCACCCACGTGTAGTTCATTGCAGAATTGGGGCCAAAGGCAAAAAATATTTGAAGGATCACCTTGCCACACTTTTGTAGCACATCGCTCCTCCTACTGATTTTATTGGGAGCTGCAAGTGCTCAGTGCCTCTGAAAATCAGGCCATTACTTAGATGTGTCAATATGGATTTTAGTGCTCACAAGTCTGAAAACTCTTGCTATGGTTCTGTGTATGTGAGGGAGAGGATTTCAAACTATACAGTAAAATCAACTGGGTTTTTCCAGAATCACATTGGGTACTTAATGCAAAATAAACATCTCAGATACTAATCCTTGCCTAACTCTTCCTACCTAGTGTGGCTTCTTGCTGTCTTCTAAGTCTCTGCATAGCAGTGGTCAGGGGTGCTGGAACTAGGGGTGCTGCTGCACCCTCTAGCTTGAAGTGGTCTCCATCATATACAGGGCTTACAGTTTTGTTCAATGGCTCTCTGCACCCCCAGTATAGAAATTGTTCCAAAGCCACTAGCAGTGGATTGGAGCAAACTTTGTGCTCTGGGTATCCTGAGGAGTTTGAAGAGGCGGGCTTTAGGACCCTGGGAATTCCGCCAAGGCCCAGGTAGGTCTGTCTCATTCGTCAGTTTCACTCACTCTGGGATCCATTCACTCACTCCCAGCGATGTGTGTTCAGTGAGTGCTTTTGCTTCCTGGCTGGTTGCTGTGATCATTCACAAGCCAGGGGACTAGTAGTGATCTCTCTGCAATGAGGAGTATCAGGCTGGGTGGAGAAAGAGATTTCTTTTCTCTGGAAGAAAACAAGCAGTTGAGGATATTTAAGGATGAACTGCCCAGATGTGTCTCCCACTTCTACTTTTCTCTTAGGAGTAATGTGCTTGACAGCTCTCAGCAACTTTGCTAAGACTTCCTCAGACTTCTCAGGTAGGAGTGAAGCTCTAACCCTTTGAAGTGTATTGGCTATAAGTGAGAATTGGTAATAAATATTCTTCAAGAACAACCCAAGAAAAGTGGATCCAAGCAGGTCTGAAATAGTTATAGTGAGAGCAAATTTTAATTCTTTTAAAATATGATGAAGCATATCTTCATTAAGAGGATTTCAATTATTTAAAAAACTTTCTTAGGAATCCCAGCTAAAATATTTCAGCAGAGATGTTTCTGAACAACTTCAGGAAATGGGGGGAAGGGAATTATGTAAACTTTCCTAAGTTTGTGGGGTTGGATGGAAATATGTATGTGTGAGAGGGTGGAATAGGGTTAGGTTACAGGGCTGGGTAGTTTCTGAACACAAGTTAAAACTAATATAGTAGGATCAAGATATTTTATTATGGTCTAGATTCTGAAATCTTTGCTCATGTTAAATAGTACCTTTAACCAGCAAATAGTTCATTGCAGTCAATAGGAATACTAAGAGAGTAAGATGCTACTATCTGTGAGTAAATGGGTTGGAATCTGACCCTATGTTTACTTGTACAATGCTCAAAATTACTGGTACTCACTTCCAAAGACATCTTTATCAGTTTCACATTTTTTTCACAGCATATATCATGAAACTTTCACAGTAGTTACATGTACTGCACTTTAAAGATGTTAGATGTTTTATGACTATTATACAGCTGTAATAGTCACATTAAAATTAGATTTCTGCTGCTCTTCCTTGTGGCTGTGAGATGTGTGAAAGCAGCTCATGCCTATAAAACAATAATGTAGATCTAATTTTGCATGAGATTAGGAGTAATCAGTCAGCTCATTAGTGATGGGGCAATATTGACTCCAGAATATCTGATGGAATTCTGAATGCACTTGTGTATTTCTTAGAGCTAAGAACAGTTCAGGATGCTCTTTATAAAGAATGTTTTAAAACTTTTTAGTGGAGGAGAGCTGCCTATTATGGTTTGTTGGTGGAAAAATGTCATTAGTGAGAACTGTGTCATCAAAAGATTTAGACTGAAGTACACGATTGCCGTTTCAATACATCACAACATTACAGCTTGGTTCTTGGGAGCCAATGCATTTGCGTGTTGCAGAGGGATTTGTGTTATAAAGGAGGTGTTTATTGTGGCGTTTCAGTTGGGGACTAGAATATGGTGGGTTTTAAGCCTTAAAGTGTATTGAAGGGGCTGACCTGCCTGCGATTCAGTCTCTTTTGGGGGCAGATCAATTCTGTGGCTGCCATTCAAAGCAGATCTGCCTGTGAATGGAAAGAGCTGAGGCACTTCCAATTTATAGTAGTTTGTTCCCTTTAAAGTTTCTTTAGCACTGAGCTTTCTCTGTATCCATCATTCAAAGCAAGCTGGTGTAGAGTGGATGTGTGTGTGGTGGGCTACTTAGGAACAACGGTTGAAATTGCCTTTTATATTTCAGTACCTGTACAGAAAGTACAGATCCTACTAAGATATAGACACTTTACATCCCAGCCAGCCTTACTGGCAAGAGCATAACGATGTACATTGTGATCTTAAGGCACTAGCATAAATGTCAGTTAGGCCAGCAGTAAGGGTAGGCACAAAGTCAATGTTAGCAGCCTAACCAGAAAAAGAAAACCAATTCAATAGTATGTGGGGATGCTGGCTTAGAAGGATGCTACCACTTTAGAAGTGGGAATAAGAAAGTCAGTGGTACAAAATCATGTCTTATGGGGTGCCAATGAATTTAAAACTAAACTGTGCTCAATTAAAAAGGAGGGGATAGGTCAGTGGTCTAAGCATTAGCATGGCAATACCTAGCTTTCTTTCAACCACAGATTCAAATCCCACCAAGGAAACTCTGTGCTTTGGCATTTCCATAATAATATATGGAGATATACCTATTATCTCATAGAGCTGGAAGGGACCCTGAAAGGTCATCAAGTCCAGCCCCCTGCCTTCACTAGCAGGACCAAGTACTGATTTTGCCTTAGATCCCTAAGTGGCCCCCTCAAGGATTGAACTCCCAACCCTGGTTTTAGCAGGCTAATGCTCAAACCACTGAGCTATCCCTCCCATGAAGTTTAATGATCGTGGAAGTTTTCAGTGAGGTCCATGACACCTGTCCTTGTCCTTGTCCAAAGTTTCCTTTCTCTTACCCACTTGCTGCGCTGCAGGTCGGTTGGATGCTGTATTGAAATGTTGATTGTGGGGCCTTTGTCACTTGTTTTCTCACACTGCGGGCTATGGAACGGGGAACAAGTCTCACTCTAGGTATGGACAGAGCCTACCACTTTGTGGGTGCTACCAAAATACTGCTTTGTGTGTTAAGTGTTTTGGTATCCTTGAAATGAAAGGTACTAAAAAAAACTACGATATTCCTCCTAACAATACCTAGCACTTACATACCTTCCCATCTGCAATGATGTTTACAAAGATAAATACTAATAACTCTTTCATCATAGTGCCACCATTCTTGATGGGACAGCCCAGTTGACACACCACATTTGTCCCAAACTTTGGTGATATATCTCCATGGAGGGACACTGGCTCAGAACTGGTATAAAATGCTCCTTCTTGCACAGTAAGAAAACATGCACAGGTGGACTCCCCCTGTCTGCTGCAGTTGCCCTTGTATTATTACTATTAAGGCAAATCAGAGACGTAGATCATTTGCTACCATCCAGAACGGGGAATTATTGATTTCCTGGAAGGAGAAGCTGGACCCTCCTGCAAAGGGATCTGAATGTATGTTCGGTCTCTTGCTGTTTGACCACGGTTGCCATGGCTGGGAGAGCAGAGCACACAGACCCCTCTCTGGTGGGGCTGTAAAGGGATGCCCTGGGGTTTAGGAGGCAAAGGTCACTGGGAAAGCAGGACAGCCAGCTCCAGGTTCTTCCCCCCCAACCCAAGGCCCCTGTCTGAATTTCATCAGCTGTAGGGACAAGGGATCTATCCCTGAGTGGCAGTCCAACATGGTCACAGTGTCTGTCCCCATGGGCTCAATGGCTTTTTATTCTATTTCTCTCGCCATTGTCTCCTGCTTGCAGCCATCACCCAGAACCAGCGTTAGCCATTGGGGGCCCCAAACAGGAATATTTTCCACCCCCCATTCCCGCAATACTAAAACACACATTTTCTTATAATAAAACGTGATCAGGGGGCCCCCTTGAGCTGCTCAGGGCCCTAAGTAATTGCTTAGTCTTCTTATGCCTAGTGCCGGCTCTGCCCTCCCGCTTTGAAAACCTGTGTTGTAGCCACCTTTGTCCTGACTGGGTGGGGCTGAACTGGACTCACATTTGAGCCCATTAATGATCCTTTATGATCTATCACTGTAACTGCCGAGCACCAGGAGAGCTTGGCACACACCCTCCCTTTCTCACCAGGGGCTTCCATAACAATTCCAACCGCTGGCCGTTTAGGGAAGGTGAGAGCAGGATGAGGATTCAGATGCAGGTCTCCTTGTGTGTGTAGAGCAGCATCCCCCACTGGGAAGGCAGGCATTCACAAGGTAGTGCGGCTTCAAGGAAAAATGGTTATTGAGGATCCAAATCTGTAGTCCCTGCACAGGCAAAACACACCATGGCAGAACTTGGTCTGTATTAGCACTGCAAGTATTGCTGTAGGAATTAAAGGCCCCGATCATAAGTGTTGGAACTAGATGTGTTGGGGGTGCTGCTACGCCCTCTGGCTTGAAGTGGTTTCCATTATATACAGGGTTCAATGGCTCTCAGCTCCCCTACTGTCAAAATTGTTCCAGCACCTGACTGAGACCAAGGGCCACATTGTGCTAGGAGCTGTACAGTGACTGATAGTTCCTGCCTGAAGAGAAATATAAATAGATAAACAATAGGAAGGGAAGCAGAGGCCCAGAGAGATTGAGTGACTTGCTCTAGGTCACATGAGTATGTTGGTGGCAGAGCTGGGAATAGAACACTGGAATAGAACCCTACCCTAGACCATGCTGCCTCAGATGTCCACTGGATCCCCACTGCCAGAGCAGCTTAACTGTTCCCCCCCTCCCCCCCAAAAAGGGGGCAACAAATTAAGCATGTGTCACGTTAGGGGCTCTTGTAATCTGAGATGTAAGAATAAAAAAAATCCTTTTCTGTGAAGTATTTGAACTATGTGAAGAGTTTTGACGTTTTGTTATAGTTTTTTAAAAAGCTGTGTGTGGGGGAGGGTAACCGGGCATTCTGCAGCCACTTCTGCTAATAAGGCATGAGCCACTGCCTTGACTGATCTTAGTGTTTCCACTAAATTATGTGATTTGCCGCATCATGCTTCTCTTCAGTGGATCTAATGCTGAGGACCCAGTGGGTCTAGATGGTCATTAGGGAACCAAACTCTCCACGCTTTAACATTTGTGCATTGAAGCCTTTAGTGACGGTCTTGTGTCTCCATCTTCTTCCAAAAAGAAAAGAGCTATGAACAAATATCCAAGTGGTAGCAGTAGTAGCTTTTCTTATCTGCACGTTGTATCATCTCTAGTCTTCATATGTAATCCGAATACTTTGCACTTCTGGAGCCCATCCCAGCTAAGGACCTCATCATACCATCCCCTCCATAACTTATCAAGCTCAGTCTTCCATCCTTGCAGTGAGTATTGCTGTCAAAACAAAACATGCTCTGCCCTTTGGTCTTGTGTATAAACTGACTTGTTGGACATTGACAGTAGCACCTAGAGGCACCCATCAGAGTGCCTCATGCCTTCTCCGCACTGGGGATTTGCCCCGGTTTCAGCCATCCGTGCAGCTGCACTGACAGAAGCCCCCAGCGCAGACAAATAGCAGCTTTGCTTGTGCTGACAGAGCTTGGAACTGGGGTAAGCTGCAGGGTGTATGTAAATCCTTACCCTGCCTGCTGGGGGTTATACCACTGCAGCTACGGGGGCAGGGAGGGAAGGGGCTGGAACTGGGAGGACCAGGTCTTAACGTGCAGGTTCCTCGGGGCATGCAGCAGTGCACAGAACTGACAACGTCCTGCACCTCACTCACTCGTGGTGCTGGACAGATGAGAATGGGACCAAATGTGGCCCTTAGTGCTGCCTTAAAATGCAACAGCTGAAAGCTTTGCCAAGAGCTGTGGTCTATGTACCCCACTGGTGTGGGTATGTTACAGGTCCTCCACCAAGGACACGAGTCTGTCACAGCCCTCAGCTCCAGAGCTATTTAGCTCAAACTGTAGCAGCTGATGGTTTTAGCTCTGGAGGTCCCTGGTTTAACCCTGCTGTTGGCCATCACACCTGTATCGGTCAAAGCAGTTCTCTGGGGCAGGGACTTTAATTGATTATGGCTCTACAGCACCCACCAAGCACAGTGGGGCCCCAACCTGGTGCCCCCACAATAGAAATGTTTGCTAATAACGCCTCGCCTGGATCCTGCATGCTGGCTAACTGCTCTGTAGCTTTTGTGAACGTCCCTTGAAGACCTTTCCCTACGTTTAAAGGCGGCCAGAGTGTTTCTTGTTTAAGCAGGGCTGGCTTAAATTGTTAAGCAGGGCTGTCTTTGTCACCTACCTGCTAATTGGCTGGTTGTGTTTGTCTGAGCTGATGGGGGTAGGGGGCTAGCTGTGACAGGAGAACAGCCCCCTCTCCCTGCTTGCATTTAATCAGCCCGTAATAATGGCAATTTGTTTGACAAGTCCATTCACCAAATGATCACAGAAATTGACAGGCTAACAGCTTCTGAATGGCATTTAAGTAGACTTAGATATTGGGTTTGGAGATGTGAATGGGTTCAGTCAGGTCACGGGGAGGCCCATTATCCAAGCGTGTTGAAAACTGGGCAGTGAACGGAAGCCGTATGTTAACACAAGGGAAAGGTGGACGGCGTTTTGTTCTCAATGGCTCTAACACAGCTGTGTAATTTGGTACGGAGGGTTTGTACTTCTGGCCTTCGCTACAATGGGCAAACAACCATATCCTAACAACCTCAGACAAAACCAGCTAAGCCCCTTGCCTTCCTTCTTACTCTTCCCTCTCAGTGCTCTAACCTAGGTCTCTACAGGGGCTGAAGGACTTTTTCTCTTAAAACCCAGCTTGTCCCCTTCCACACTGTTTGGCCAAACCAGCCTCACTGGGCTTCTGGTGTTGTGTGCCTTGTGCCGGCTTAATGGATTTTAAGACTAGAAGGGACTATTCTGATCATCTGGTCTGACCTCCTGTATAGGATTTCACCCAGTGATTCCTGCATCAAACCCATAACCTCTATTTGAGCTACAGCTGAGGGGCCATGCCAATGTATGGTTTGTATCTACTAGAACCCCACTTCAGATTGGAAATAAAGGCATACATTTTTGACAGTAAAGGTAATTAACCATTGGAACAGTTTACCAAGGGTTATGGTGGATTCTCCATTACTGACCATTTTTAAATCAAGATTGGATATTTTTTCTAAAAGATCTACCCTAGGAATTATTTGGGGCAGTTCTCTGGCCTGTGCTATACCGGGGGTCAGACTAGATGATCACAATGATCCCTTCTGGCCTTAGAATCTATGAATCAGCTAAACTGATTTGAAGCCGCTCTTAAACTGAGATAAGAGTGACCATGCAGCCTTCTGCACTGGTTTATCTAACCCAGTTTAAAAATCACAGCTTATCTTCAACTGGTGCAACTTTACATGTAGACAAGGCTCTTGGTGTGAGTTAACAGTTGTCCAAATGCTTTCAGATAGGAGGAAAGAGGGTGTATGTTCTCATGCAGGAAGCTATTTATACGGTATTGGCATATATCTGAAAAAAAATCACGGAACCAATCTATGGTCACCTAAGACTTCATGGTTGTTGTTATGCTGAGCACAAAGGCTGTTTGGGAAATCATGGTGCCACAGGAGAAAACGTTCATTCTCCTGCTCCCAAAATGCAGACCCTTAACATGTGAGTGAAGGGAGAATTGTTGGTAGCAGTACATGGTCCAATCCATAGTTGAGGGGTTCTCTTCTGTAGAAGTCAATGGTCAAAGTTGCTATTGATTTTTCTGTGGGTAGTGCTCAGCTGTGATGGTGAGGGGAGGCAGTATGAAACCCCAAGGGAGACAGAGGGGAAGATGCATACTAGCCAATACACTGCAATACTCTAGATACTTGTAAACACAAGTTAAACTGAAATGTCGCCTCTTTGAGATGCCAGAAAAGTGACTGACTGCACATGGAGGCGTTATCTGATTAAAATGTTGCTTTAATTTTTTTGCTGTTTAGAAACAGTCTGGGCTGTCGGAGACCTGGATTCAAATCCTGATTTGCCACAGACTTCCTATATGATTTGGGGCAAATCATTTAGTCTCTCTGTGCCTCAGTTTCTTATCATTACACTGAAGATAATAGCAGTGCCCTACTTCACAGGAGTGTATGAAGATAAATACAATAAAGATTGTGAGGCACTGTAGTGATGAGGTGGGAGGGGGGAGGCAAAATATAGACCGAAATAATAATACTGCAACAATTTCTCCAGAGCCTCTCTCTAAATACCCGCATCTGGGGCCACGGGCAGCGATCAAACTCTCAGAAGGGTTTGTGGAAGTGGACTTTCCCAGGAGAGAGGTCTGGCTGTTTCAAGGAACAGGGGAGAAAAGGGGCGACTTTGCCACACCAAGGATGACTGAAAAGAAAAAGGAGGAGATGAGGGGAACTCCTTTAGAGATCCAGGGAGTGGTTTATCATCAGTTTGGATGACTGAGGCTTATAAAGCGGGACTGCGTGGTAATGGAATGTGGGTGGACTGTGACTGTTGGAGACAGGCAAAAAAAGGGACTGCTAACCATTCCTGTATAGGTGGGTCGGAGGCGGCAGGGGGATTTGTGGACACTGCCTCGGGACGCTCACTGGACTCGAAAGGATTCGATAAAGACCTGTTACCACTCAAGAAAGAGATGTTGGAGTCATTGTGGATAGTTCTCTGAAAACATCCACTCAGTGTGCAGCGGCAGTGAAAAAAGCAAACGGAATGTTGGGAATCATTAAAGAAAGGGATAGATAATAAGATTGAAAAGATCATATTGCCTCTATGACCACATCTTGTATACAGCATGCAGATGTAGTCGCCCCATCTCAAAAAAGATATACTGGACTTGGAAAAGGTTCAGAAAAGGGCAACAAAAATGATTAGGGGTTTGGAACGGCTGCCATATGTGGAGAGATTAATACGACTGGGACTTTTCAGCTTGGAAGAGACAACTAAAGAGGGATATGTTAGAGGTTTATAAAATAATGACTGGTGTAGATAAAGTAAATAAGGAAGTGTTATTTACGCCTTCTCATAACACAAGAACTAGGGGCCACCAAATGAAATTAGTAGGCAGCAGGTTTAAAACAAACAAAGGGAAGTATTTTTTCACACAACACACAGTCAACCCATGGAACTCCTTGCCAGAGGATGTTATGAAGGCCAAGACTATAATAGGATTAAAAAAAGAACTAGATAAATTCATGGAGGATAGGTCAATCAATGGCTATTAGCTAGGATGGGCAGGGATGGTGTCCCTAGCCTCTGTTTGCCAGAAGCTGGGAATGGGTGACAGGATGGCTCACTTGATGATTACCCGTTCTGTTCATTCCTTTTGGGGCACTTGGCATTGGCCACTGTTGAAAGACAGGATACTGGGCTAGATGGACCTTTGGTCTGACCCAGTATGGCAGTTCTTATATTCTTATGAATATTGCCAGGTGGAAGCTTAGAGTTTGTGTATCAATGGGAAAAGGAGACTCTCCCCCGTGGCTGAGATTTCCCCCTAGAGATGAAGGGGGAAATGGGAGTGGGCGGGGCAATAGCTAAGGTCTCTCATCCAGTCATGGTGGGAACTGACTGGAGTCCCTTCCCTTAAAAGGGAAAGATGGGGTGCCAGGATCCCCTGTGGCAAAAAGCAGTGCCAACAGGGAATGAGGAAAAGGGGCTTGAAACAGAAAAATCAGAAAACTCTAGACCAAGGAGCAAAAATAGGATCTCCCCCGGGAAGGGGAGGGAAGGGAAAGGTAGCCCAGAACAAGATGTAGGGGAGAAGAGTACACTTAGGTTGTTGATAGAAGTCAGACAGGGACTCTCACCACCAGAACGGTGGGAGGAGGAACCCCAGAGTCCCTACTTGAGGAGGAAAATAGGGGACAACAGCAGCCTCTGCCCCAAAGCAAAGGGGAAAAAAGCAAGGTGAGTAGCTTATCGGGTTGCCCTTGGTGTGAAGACGTATGGGCAGAAACAGAATTAAGGGGGTGTTCCCCACCCAAGAAATGCAACTTCTGTGGGCGGAATTTGGATAACCACCCTGGGGGCAAGCGTGAACAAAAAGACTCCACTGCATTCTCCTAAGAGGGGAGTGTGTGGGGAAAGAGAAACCTGGCCGTAAGGTAAGGGAGGGAGGTGTGTGAGTTCAGGCAGCTAGAACCTATTGGGAATCTGCCTGCCCACAGCCAAAGGCTCCTCATCCCAGCCTAAGGGGAGGAGCTACCAGACCCAGATTCCAATCAATTCCGAGGGGCAACTAATGAGAAAACAGGGACAGGAGTGAGGGTCAGAGGATCAAAATCAGGGATTCAGAGGGAGACACCAAGCTGAGAACCCCAGACAGCGTCCACTGCTACTCGAAGGCGTCTAGGGAACCAGCGGACACAGCCAGGGCCGGCTCTAGGCACCAGCGTTCCAGGCATGTGTTTGGGGCGGCACTTCTGAAGGGGCGGCATTTCGGCCCTTTGGGGGCGGCACCTTTGCTTCAGCGGCGGCACTCCGGCCTTGTTGTTGTTGTTGTTGCTTGGGGCAACAAAAAACCAAGAGCCGGCCCTGGACACGGCCTTAGTGTATTCAAAGACATATCTCCTAACTAGTGACAAAAGTAAATTGAGCCTGTGGGGCTTACGGGTCGGTGTGTTTTGTGTCCCCCTCTGTGCCTGATCCACAGTTTGGGTCAGTGGTTCTCAAACTTTTTTTCCCGTGGACCACTTGAAAATTGCCGAGGGTCTCGGTGGACCACTTAAATGATCTTTCCAAATTTTGTTTGTACCATTAGCTAACTATTGTAAAGCGCTTTGCATAAAAGTGCTATATAAAAAAAACTTAATTATTAAGGTTTTTTTGTTCTACAAATAAAAGCACACAACTCCTATTTTAATATCAGTAGTGTTACCTTTCTAATGCGATGGATGTGTCCTCTCTCCCTCCGTCGCAGCAGCACCCGCGCTGGGGCTGGGAAGGAGGGGGGCCTCTCCCCCGCTGCGGCAGCCACAGAGCTGAGGTGGGAAGGAGGGCTGTCTCTCCCTGGCAGCCGCAGCCCTGGAGCTGGGGAAAGTCGCCTCTTTCTCTGGCCGCCGCAGCCCTGCACGTCCCAAATTCTCCTTACCCCTTATTCCCCCCCAAGGCCACCACCTCACCTTACATGTGTGTCTTCTCCAGGGTCCAGGCACCTAATTAGTGGAGCCATGCCTGCACGGCTCCGCTAATTAGATGGGTGACCCTTCATTTTCTTGTGTGCGGCCGCCCAGGCATGCACCTTAGAGGGAACTATCCGCGGACCACCTGAATAGAGCTGGACCACAGTTTGAGACCCTCTGGTCTGGGTCTATGACAGAGCTCAGCCGGGGAAACCTGGCTCTTTAGCTCAAGCTGCAGAGACTCGTGCTTTTAGCTCTGTGCCGGGTGTCAGCCAAGCGGGGGCCATTCCACCCGCACAGCTCTGAGAGCGTCAGCTGCATTCTGTTCCTCCCCGTGCATTAGCAACAGACTCGTTTACTACATGACAATCCAGTCTCACCTGTGCACATTGATAAGCTGCAATGTGGTTGCACAGGAGTCAGTGAGGCCTGACTTAGCTTATGGAACTTTTTGTGCTGGTCTTGTGACCTGGAGGCAGAAGCACCTGAGCCCTGCACTGGCATCGCTGTTCGAAACTAGCGTACAGGTTTTATTAGTGTGGACAAGACCCCAGAGGTGATTCCGCCAAGTCATGTTTGAGGCACGGGGAGAAACCTGAACTGTTGTTGCCCTTCCTGAGCCTGTTTTGTGACTAAATGGAGACCTTTACACTCCAGAGCTCTGACCACATGCACTAGATTTGCACATGTTAATTAAAGTGTGTGTGTGTGTGTGTGGGGGGGGGGGGCGGAGGAGGGGCAGGTTAGAGTAGAATATCTGAAGTTGAACTGAAAGGCTCTACATGCCAAGACCTGAGTTGGGGCTGACATGTTTCTGTCTCCCTGGCTACAGTTGATGACATCCCTGACACCTAAAGCAGTGGAAGGAATGCAGCTCCCTGCACTACTTAGGCCTGGTGGATGTTGTCAGCTGTAACGGAAGAAACCCTGAGGGTCCGAACTCACGTGCAATGAGTGGTAGAGTTTTTAAATAGACTGTACATAAATATTTCTTTACTGAATAGAATTGGGCTGCTGACAAAACTGTGCTTTAGACGAGGGAAACGTTTCTCTTTTTTAAAAAGTCCGCTTGGTTATTTTTAACTGTATAGATAAGGTGTCAACAGAGCCAATTTGCAACTGCTCCCATTTCAAACACAATCTGTTGCAGGAAAACGACGCTGCAGTAAGTTTCCTGCCTTTTGTATTGTGCTAAAGGTGCAGATGCCAATGAATTAATGGAAAAAATGTTTATGCCGTTATTCAAATGACAGTGTCAGGTGAACTTTAGCCCCAGATTAAAGACTTGTGAAACCAGGTTTCATACAATCGACATCCAACAGAACTTCAGTGAATTAAAAAGAATCCTATAGAAACAGTTTCAAACAACCAAAAATCCCTTTGAGCTGGCATCCTCCTGCAGTGTTTGCAACCCAAACATGGCAATGTTTCATTAATGCAGGAGAGTGAAATTGACTAGAGAGTGACTGTAAACAAAAGTGAAACTGACTATCTCTTTTCATTGTCCATATACAATGCAAAAAATAAACAAGTATAAATAGTGGAAAAGTAAATTTGGGTTTATAAATTTCATTTTGAATAGAGGGCGCTACATTTTAGAGGAAAAAATATGGACGATCATTTTCAAACTTGGTTGTCTAAAGTTAGGCACCTACATACATATGTAGGTACTTTAATAAATGTGGCCTGGTTTTAATGGGATGTTCAGAATTCAAAATCAGGCCATTTTTTAATTTAGGTGGTCAAACAGTGATTTAGGTGCTCATCATTAAGGAATCTCCATCCTTAGAGGTTTTTAAGGTCAGGCTTGACAAAGCCCTGGTGGGGATGATTTAGTTGGGGATTGGTCCTGCTTTGAGCAGGGGGTTGGACTAGATGACTCCCTGAGGTCCCTTCCAACCCTGATATTCTATGATTCATTAGGCAACCAAGTCTGAGAAATTTGGCCGTGGTTTCTAACATCATTGGCATTCCCTTTTGCCTAGATATATGAGAACTTCCCAAGTGCCATCCATTTTGTTGTGTATTAAAGTGTGTGTATGCACATAGGAACCCATGTGTCAAAGGAAGTTGGACGAGACTTACAATTTACACAATATTACTCATGTACTCATCATTACTAGTTCCAATAGGACTAACTCCTAATTGTAGTTTTCATTAATGAAGAACTGTGGTTGGTTGTGAGCTGAGCACCATTCCATATGGACAAGCAAGGCCAAATTCTGCAGTGACTTATGCTGGTGCAGTAACTCCATTGACTTGCCTGGAGTTTTGCAAGGTATGAATAAGCACTGAATTTGGTTCCAATTCCTCCTCTTGCTGATGAAATTTGATAGAGAAGTAACAATTCTGCATTGTTCTAAGTATTCTTGAAACACAAGTTTGAGATTTAAACTCCCCTGCCCCCACTCTTTAGCTGCTGCTTCTGCCTCAGGAAAGACGGTGTGCTGTCTCTCAGCTCTGATTCGGATGTCGGACTGATGTGAGCATGCCTGTTTCAGCTCATTGAGTGAGAATGAGCTCGCATTCATAGTAATTAAAGTCTGTACTTCTGCTCTTCCAGCAGGTGCTTAATGCTTGGATGCATTAGACCTAAGGCGTGTTTCTTCATGTCAGGGAGATACAGCGATGGTTTGGCAGCTCTGAGTCAGTTACACAATAGAATTATAACTAGGACAGGGCACCTCAAAGGCATCTAGTACCCATAAATTCAGCCAGTGAGTGCCCTCTTGTTTGGCACAGGATGCGGACCACACATACTACAAGTAGCATCTTTTAATGCTCCATTTTGACTCCAGTGTTGATCAAGATGGAGTGTCGTAACCTGGCACCTGTAATCTGTTGCATTCACTGCATGCTGCTAAACTCTGGGCAGTCCTGATTTAGGAGTACCCTTAAAATACTGGATGCACATGTGGCATGGCAGAAAACGTTGGAGTAGGTGGGGTAGAGCGTTGGTCTTAACAGTTTTTGAAGGGCACATATTTATGTGCTCTGCTATGAATGGTAAAGTTGAGGAGGGAGGGGAGCACAGATCCGTCTCGGACAAGCTGGATTCTGAGCAGAGTGTGAGGAAAGTTTTGAAAATGACTCATCTCATTCGGCTGTGCTGCATCTTGTGTTTAGAGCAGACACTGAATCTGGTTAAAAGGGCAATTGCAGCTAATACCAGCAAAAGGCCTGGGCAGCTGCGTAGTACAGAGTCTCATGTCTCATCACGAGTGGACGCTGAGAGTCATTGGAGCAGGGGCTGGCTCCAGTGTCTCCCACACCCTGGTGAGTGCACTAAGCAGCAGGCCACAGACTCATTCTCCAGCTCGTGTGTGTTTTCTCTGGCCCAAAGACTTTTTAATTTATCCACAGTGAAATGGCTTCAACAGAGGTGACTGAGACTATCCCATAGTCCAGTGGTTTGGGCATGCAGCTGTGACGTGACAGATCCTTGTTCCAAGCCTTGCTCAGGCAGAGGGAGAACTTGAACTGGGGGTTACCCACATTCCAGGTGCTTACCCAAACCACTAGGCTAAAAGTTAGGAGGGAGCTCCTCCATTTTGTATGAACGCTCCTGTGGGGCCCAATCTAGTGGGCGAGCTCTGAGCTCGGGGGGGGGAGGGGGAGAGAGAGAATGGCGCGGAGGCTCTGCCTGCCCTGGCTCTGCGCTCCTCCTGGAAGTGGCGACATGTCTGTCCCCTAGGTGGAAGGGCCAGGCGGCTCTGTGTGGTTCACGCTGCCTGTGCCCGCAGGCGCTGCCCCCACAGCTCCCATTGGCCGTGGTTCCCTGCCAATGGGAGCTGCGGAGCCGGCACTGGGGACGGGGGCAGCACTCGGATCTTTCCTGATTGCAGCCGCTAGGCGGGGGGGCAGGGACATGCCACCGAGCCAGCGCTTGCAGCTCTAGCCCCATGCGGGGGGAGGGGCACCGAGGCTCAGGGTTTCCGGGCTGCGGAGCAGAGACTTGCCATGGGCCGGATGAAATGAAGCCAGGGGCTAGATCCGGTCCCCGGGCCAGAGGTTCCCTACCCTGCCTTAAATGGATTTCACGGATGTGACCAAGTGGAAGTTAGTAACTGATTCTGCCGAGGCTGCACAGGAAGGAACAGAATGCTACAGGCTCTCTTTGCTCTGCTGGTTTTGCAGGACTAATGAGCTTGTTATAGGCGGGGCTGGTGAGACTGCTGGGTTGCCCAGCATTTCCCAGTATCAGGTCCTGTTTTCACTTGCTTATGTTACCAAACTTTAACCATTTGGGCTGAAATTTTCCTTGTAGGGTGCCCGCCTCAGGCTAAACTTTTCTGGAAAACTTCAGCCACAACGGTTGAGCCATTTCCAAGGACCAGGCTAGGGAAAAATACATTGTTTTGCCCATGTTCAATTCTGACAACCTTGTTTTGGAAATGCTGTACCAGTCCTATGCTTTGGAGCAGCATCTTGAAGCTTGGCATGGCGTGGTCTATGTCAGCGAGGTGCCTTTTGCCACACCCATGAAAATTGTAGAAATCCTTCAGTTATGAGCCTCTGAAAAACCACAGTTTGCATGTGCTTAGTAGAGACTTCTTAGATTTTAGCAGCTAAAATCTCTGCAGATTCCATCCTTGCTAAGCACAGGCCACCCTCTTGCAGCCCCAGCAAGTGACAGGACTGCACATGAGCATGAGTGAATGAACACGCTCCAGGCCTGGGTGCGAACGGGGACTTTCCCTGTCCGGGCTGCTCTCGGCTGGGGTGGAACCTGACACCGGAACAGAGAACAATGAGCCTGTCTCTCCTGTGCTCCTCCATAAATGATCGATCGGATTGTTGAAGATGTCTCTCTTATATGTCTTCTTGTTTTTCCTACTACGAATATACAGAGTCAGAAACATGCCTTTTCAAAGTTACAAAGTTTCCAAGCCAACCGCCTTAGCTATAGGTAAATTCACTACAATGAAATGCTTTACATTTTAGAAGATTGGTAGTTGTTGAATTTTCTTTCTCTCTAGATTTTATTGTTCACATCACCCCTTAGAAACTCCAGAGGTTGATCTGATTCTTTCTGAAGCACGTCTCTCTTTTCATGCGTCTTTTGTTTAGTTGCTTTTTCTGTTGTGAAAGCTCGTTCACTTCCTGGTTTGTGTGTTCAAGCCAAATGCAAGATCAAAGTGATCAAACCTTTATAAAAGTGAGCGTGGAGCAGCGAAGTGGATCCCCAGTTGATGATGGTGCACACATGTCTGGGTACCAAGCTGTGCTCGTATTTAGTTTATTGTTAGACTAACAATAAGAACAAGCACTGGCTCTCGTTCAGTGAAATAACTTGGATGGAATGAATGGCGTGGAGGAAAGAACAGTTGAAGGCAGGCCTGTATTTGTCAAAAATGATCTAGTTTTAGCTATGCTATATCAGGTAGAGACTCCTGACAGCATAGGTCTTATGTCAGCCATCGATACCTGACAGTGGGCCTTTAAAGTGAGATTGCTCAGTCGCTGACCGCAGTACTGTGTGAAGCGGCCAAGACCATTTCTGTGCAACTCCTGCTGTTCTGTTTTTCTACTTTGCCTTTGCCTTTGCTCCTGCTCTGGAGTTCCATTTTTTTTTCAAGACACATTGCAAAATATGGCAATTGTGTGAGAAAAATGTCACACTTCAAATGCAGGAAAAATATATTCGCCCCAAATTGGTCCTGTGTTACCATGGGCTTTTTCTCTTTTTTTTTTGCTATGACAGGTGACCCTTGCTAAATGGTAAACAAGGTTGTAAAGATCTGTTCAGATCCATGAGGAGATGAACGATTAACATCTCCAACAATGAGTTTTCCTTGCCGAGGAAGTAGAAATCACTTTCTCTTTTTCAAATTCTGCCTTTATAATTGGGGAGGGGTGGGTAGGAGGAGGTTCAAGTTTAAAGTGGCCGAAGCGATAAGATTGTTTTGCTTCCCTAGGCTGCATGACAAAAGTCCTCTTGGCAAATTAAGCCACGGCCTCTTTTTGTGGCAATGGGAACCAATCTCATTAGAAACAGAGCCGGAAAATCCAATCTACCGGACAGATAAGCATTCTGACCCCAGCAGGCTTGAGATGCCTTTTGTTCATGTAGGCTTCCTATGCATTTTCCCATCATCTGTACATCAGAGCGATGGAGCTGATGGGAATTGTTTCTGCTCAGTAGAACCCTGTTGGTGGGAGGCAGGGGACAACATGGCGTCCAGAGACGAATCACAGAGTGGTGTAAACGTCTCACTTGATTTACAGCATATTGAGCACCAGCTTGGTGGAGTGCACTGAATTTCCAAGCTCCTACTAGAATGGAGGTGTATTAGGGATCAATGTGGCCCCCATTAGATGGAAGAAGGGCTCTCCCTGACTTCCCATCGTAAGCTCTTGCCACTTGCTGGTCAGACATGGCTGCCTGAATCATAAAACCAAGGGCTCCCAAAGACACCTGTACAAGCCCATTCATGTCCAGACACAGGGAACTACCTGCTTCTGAGGGAAAAGGGGGAGGGGGGCACCCTCTTAAGGAAGAAAGGGATCAAAGTTGTTCTTCTTCTTCAGCTGCATCTAACCAGTTAGAAACATCTCCTGGGAGAAATGGGTAACTGGCATTTCTGATTTTCAAGAAAGTCCAGGACCCAATTTAGCATCCCTGACCTGTCTCCAACAGCACACTTCTCCAGCTTATCTCTGAAATGGCTGTCTGTCCCCAAGGGCCGGTAAATCTAACCCTGGCTGACACTGAAATGAGTTAGGGGAGACAGCAATTGCTAGTGGCACTAAGCTGAGCGGAGGAACAGAATCTTGCAGTGAGATGAGCGGTTCCCTGTGGACTGGCAGATCTTTTTTGTCTGGATTGCTCCAGTTATTGCAAAGATTCATTGCTGTTGATTAGTAGCAGGGGGGAACCAATGTGATATACTCATGTGAGTAGCCTTTTCCTGTGTGGGTGATCCCATGGGAATCAATAGGAGTGCTCCCATGAGTGAGGGTTTGCAGGGCTGTAACTCCCTCTCCCCCCCCCCCCCCCCCCTGCACAGCACGCAGGAGGCTCCCGGGAGCAGCTCCAAGGCAGAGGGCAGGAGCAGCACATGGCAGTGGGAGGAGGGACAGCTGCAATTGATAGCCTGCTGGGCGGCTGCTGCACAGGGAACTTAGGGGAGCAGGGAGCTGATGGGGGGGCTGCCGGTTCACCCTGGTTCCAAGCCCCCACCAGCTAGCTCCAACAGGCTGCTCTTTCTGCAAGCAGTGGACAAAGCAGGCGGCTTTCAAACGACATTATAAGGGAGCATTGTGCAACTTTAAACGAGCATGTTCCCTAATTCAGTGGTTCTCAAACGAGGGCTGCCACTTGTGTAGGGAAAGACCCTGGTGGGCTGGGCCGGTCTGTTTACCTGCCGCGTCTGCAGGTTCGGCCGATCGCGGCTCCCACTGGCCGTGGTTCACCACCCCAGGCCAATGGGGGCTGCAGGAAGGGCAGCCGGCACGTCCCTCGGCCCGCGTCGCTTCCCGAAAACACCATCCTGGCCACCATGGATGTAGAAGCTCTTTACACCAATATTCCACATGAGGATGGACTACAAGCTGTCAGGAACAGTATCCCTGATGAGGCCATGGCACACCTGGCGGCTGAGCTTTGGCTTTGTCCTCACCCTCAATCATTTCAGATTCGGGGACAACTTATACTTTCAAGTCAGTGGCACTGCTATGGGCACCCGCATGGCCCCACAGTACGCCAACAGTTTTATGGCTGACTTAGAACAACGCTTCCTCAGCTCTCGTCCCCTAGCGCCCCTCCTCTACTTGCACTACATTGATGACATCGTCATCATATGGACCCACGGGAAGGAGGCTCTTGAAGAATTCCCCCTCGATTTCAACAATTTCCATGCCACCATCAACCTCAGCCTGGACCAGTCCACACAAGAGATCCACTTCCTGGACACTACAGTGCAAATAAGTGATGGTCACATAAGCACCACCCTACACTGGAAAACTACTGACCACTATTCTTACCTACATGCCTCCAGCTTCCATCCAGGACACATCACACAATCCGTTGTCTACAGCCAAGCCCTAAGATACAAGTGCATTTGCTCCAGTCCCTCAGAAAGAGACAAACACCTACAAGATCTTTATCAAGCATTCTTAAAACTACAATACCCACCTGGGGAAGTGAGGAAACAGATTGACAGAGCGAGACGGGTACCCAGAAGTCACCTACTACAGGACAGGCCCAACAAGGAAAATAACACCACTGGCCATCACGTACAGTCCCCAGCTAAAACCTCTCCAGCACATCAATGATCTACAACCTCTCCTGGAAAACGATCCCTCACTCTCACAGACCTTGGGAGACAGGCTTAGAGACAGTCCCCGAACCTGAAGCAAATACTCACCAGCAACTACACACCACACCACAGTAACACTAACCCAGGGACCAATCCCTGTAATAAACCCCACTGCCTAATCTGTCCCCATATCTATTCTAGCGACACCATCAGAGGACCCAACCACATGAGCCACACCATCAGGGGCTCATTCACCTGCACATCTACTAACGTGATATATGCCATCATGTGCCAGCAATGCACTTCTGCCATGTATATTGGCCAAACCGGACAGTCTCTACGTAAAAGAATAAATGGACACAAATCAGACATCAGGAATGGTAACGTACAAAAGCCAGTAGGAGAACACTTCAATCTCCCTGGACACTCAATAACAGATTTAAAAGTAGCCATCCTTCAACAAAAAAAATTCAAAAACAGACTTCAAAGAGAAACTGCAGAGCTACAATTCATTTGCAAACTTAACGCCATTACATTTGGGCATGAATAGGGACTGGGAGTGTCTAGCTCACTACAAAGGCAATTTTCCCTCTCTGGGTATTGATACCTCCTCATCAATTATTGGGAGTGGACCATATCCACCCTGAATGAATTGGCCTTGTTCACACTGGTTCTCCACTTGTAAGGTAACTCCCTTCTCTTCATGTGTCAGTATATTTATGCCTGCATATGTAATTTTCACTCCATGCATCTGAAGAAGTGGGGTTTTTACCCATGAAAGCTTATGCCCAAATAAATCTGTTAGTCTTTAAGGTGCCACCGGACTCTTCGTTGTTTTTGAGATGATCTATGAATTTTTAGTGCTTGGTAGTGGCTTTTTTTTCCTCACTGTGGCTGGCGGCTTGTGCGTGCTAGCGTTTCAGCCATAAATCTGCACTGGCGTTCCTAATGAGGCTCTTAGAAGTGCTCTGGAATCCTTAAGACCCCCGTAATGAGGAAACAAGTGCAGATAAAACACCTCAGAGGTTTCTTTCAGCGACAGAAGGGACAGACACAGTATTGTCATTATTTACTGATTCCTTGCTGCAGAACTTTGTTTCCATCTCTGTGCTGCAGCAGGACACGTGGTGAGGTCAGTTTAGTTTGCTAGATCCAAAATGGGGGATTACCTTTGTGTGATCTAATTTAGAGTTTTTTCCAGATCTATCAGAAAAATGTAACATTTCCCCCCCCCCCCGCCTCCCCCTTTCCCTCGGTTTCGGCTTTGAAATACCATCCATCAGTCTGTTCAGCAATATTACTAATAATAACAATTCATAGTGCTTATATAGCATTCTTCATCTGTGGAGTCCCAGGCACTTAACAAAGATGGGTAAATGGAATTATTTTTGTTTTACAGATGGGGAAACTGAGACATAGAGACAGTGACACAAGGTCACATGACTGGACAACAGCAAAGCAGGTGTCCCGACTTCAAGCCTAATTCTCTCCCCCCTGCATCACATCGTCTCTCTGTATCTTATTGGGATTAGATGAAGATAAAGCATTCCTAGAGCACCTTCAATCCCCATATCTCGTAGTACTTGATGAGCATTAATGAATTAAGCATCCCAATGAGCCTGTGAGGTGGGGGAGTAGAGTGGTCTCCATTATCATCTTTACAAATGCCTTTTAAGTCACAAAGCTTATTGCAGTACTTGTGGTATCCCCTTCCCTATAGGGAACACTGAGTAATGTTTCCTGCGTGCACAGTTCAAATGCAAGGAGACTGGAGCTCGATGGTTTCTAAACTAGATCTCCCCTTCCGTCCTGAAAAATATTGGTCCAAACTCCAAGACGCAATTCAGGTCCATTTATTCCTGCTCCTTTGTTAGGTGGTTGTGTCTGGCTGGGAATTGCCATCTGGTCACTGCTGCCCCAGCCCTGTGCCTCCCCTCAAACACAGCCGGGAGATTGTCACAACGCAGGCAGGATGAGGCAATTTACCTAAGGGAGGGGTCCCCCAAAATTTGTCTCTCCCTTTATCTTCATCATAGACTCAAGCTGGTTCTCTCAGACACTCTCCAGCTTAAGTATCAGAGGGGTAGCCGTGTTAGTCTGAATCTGTAAAAAGCAACAGAGGGTCCTGTGGCACCTTTAAGACTTCTGTTAGTCTTAAAGGTGCCACAGGACCCTCTGTTGCTTTCTCCAGCTTAAGAACTTCATTTTAGCAAAGCAGTGGGGCCCAGCTATAAGAGGTCGATCTAAAGCCCATTGAAGCCAATGGACAGACTCCCAATGGCCTTTGTGTGTGTTTTTGCAAGGAAATCAAGAGTTCTAATAATGCTTAGAACATGACTCCCATTAATTATTGCTGTTCCCGGTTTGGAAGCAGCCTGCTATTCATTCACGCTGAAGCAGCCTACGGCTGTGTCTTCCTCGATGCTAGGGGAGCTAGCCAGATGCTGGGCTAAGAGGCTGCAATTGGGAGGCGAGGGGCTAATTTCATTAGTTGATGGGAGGAGGCTTGGGGCCAGTGGGGTGGATAATGAAATCTCCAAATATATTCTGTGTGCCAGATGGTCTGGCATTGCTCTCCCCCTAATTTGGAAGGAATGGGGGGGGGGGCAGGCGGGAGAGAAGTGACTTGGAAGGACAAAACCTGTAGCGAGATGCACACGGCTCCTCTGGGATAGGAGGTTGCTTGTGCTTTGCGTGGGCAAAGGGTGTTCATCCATCCCTGCTCTCTCACCCAGTGCCATCCATACGCTAGTTGTGAAGGAGGCAGCAGGTGAGGGGCAGGCCTGCAGCAAAGGTCACTGATGCACATACAGAATATTGCTGGGTGTGTAGTCCAGGCAACCAGATAGTACAGAGGCCAAGATGAAATAATCCTTGTGCACTTGAGTAAAGGGGTTAGTCACTGAATGTTTATAATGCCATACAGGGAATTAGCATTGTTGTGGTAGCTCCCTTCCCATAAAGGTGTATGAATAAACAGCCAGAAATCTCAATGGTTTTTTATGGCCAAAATGCATCCCCTTCATCCTTATCCCCTGTTGTTTTTTTTTTTCATCGTCAAATCACTGTATGGTCACTGACTAAGGGCTTGTCTTCACTACCCGCCTGGATCGGCGGGTAGAAATCGATCTCTCGGGGATTGAATCATCGCGTCTCGTCGGGACGCGACAATCGATCCCCGAATCGACGCGCGTACTCCACCAGCCCAGGTAGGAGTAAGTGCCGTCGACGGGGGAGCCGCGGCGGTCGATTTGCCGCCATCCTCACAGCAGGGTAAGTCGGATCGGATACGTCGAATTCAGCTATGCTATTCGTGTAGCTGAATTTGCGTATCTTAAATCGATTTCCTCCCCCTCCCCCCCCAGTGTAGACCTAGCCTAATTCACACAGCCGCCTTCCATAAGCAACACTGTTAGCAGGCAGAGAGGCAAAGGCCAAAGTTTTCAAAAGCAACCTCTGATTTTGGGGAGTCTCGGTTTTTGGGTGGCCAACTTACCACACCCTTAGAGGTGCCCTATTTTCAGAGGTGATCAGCTGCCATTTCAGTTCAAACTGGTGCTGCTCAGCAATTTCTGGAAAGTCTGGGCCCAATGCATCTTGATTTGGGTGCCCCAAAATTGAGGCCTTTGACATTTGTAATATTTTGGCTTAAGAGACTTGGCCAAAGCTACCCAGGAGGAATTGGGACTACGAGTCAGGAGATGCTAGCTCCCGTTCCGTTCCTCGGACCACACCTATCTTCCGTGTTTCACATGACCACTGCGTTTGGACCCGCTTCCCCTTCCTGAACTTGCTTTGCCACCCTCTCCTTTGTATGTTTGGTAAGAGTGCAGATTAATGAGCTGCCGCTCTGGGCTTTGGTACAATGGCAATAAACCAAATAGGAGGAAATCAGAAGCACATATCGGCCATTTCCCCTGGTAGCAGCATGTTGCCTTTTTCTCCTAGTGAACATGGGATGAAGGAAGGGGCCTGTTATGGGCTTTGGGACAAAGTGGTAACTGTGTTCACTGGTGCCCAAGGCTAAAATTGCCTGACAAAAACCTCCAAAGCAGTAGCCAAGCTGCTGTTGGCTGCAAAATATTCAGCACACATACATAAGCATCCTTACTGAAAAAGGGCCAGCAACTGGGCAGTAGCCAGTGGAGCATTTTATACCCCCATGTGTAGGACAGAGTGTGAGGGGAGAAGGAATTTTCTCCTTGTAGCTTATTGTGAAAGTTCATGGGCCAGCTCCTCAGTTGGTGTAAGTCAGCACAGCTCCATTGATGTCAGTGGGGCCACATTGATTTACCCCAGTTGAGGTTCTGGCCCCCCCACGTTGTATTACTGGATGATCTCTGTGCAGAAGGCTGCAGCAATAGTGCAAGCTTCAGGTTTAATGCAGGTAGATCTCCTTCAGTTCCTGGCAGGGTTAGCTCCGCCCTTCATTCGCCTGGCATGATCATATAGGACCCAGTTCTGCAATCCTTATTCAGGCAATGCCCTTGGTAATGTCAGTGTTATCTGAGTACGGAATGCTGATGTTGACCTACAATGACTTTTGTGTGAAAGTGCTTTAAAGCCCTAGGTAAATAGCACAAGTGAAATGCAGCCACTTCTGGGGTGAAGGGTGGCCGCCATCTCAGAGCTGCCAATGTAAGCTGATGTCCTTATAATAAAACTCTGGGTGTCAATGGAGAACCTTCGTCCTACTGCCTCATCCAGCCTGCAGAGGGGCTAGTGCTTGCCACTGAAATGATCATGACAAGAGGAGCCAACTAGCAAGCAATGGAAGGTGTAGAGCCTGTTATATTAGCACTGGTGGTCAGAGTAGCAGAGGGTCTCCCCTAGCTGATTCCATTATAAATCAGAATGGCTCTGGCTGTCAGGCGTGACAGAGCAATGATTGATGATGTGGGTGGGGGACCTGAGACCTGGAGAGTTCAAGAAGGACCCTGACCTGGTATGGAATGAGGGTGGGGGAGGCCCAACTGCAGTGGGTGGATACTTGCTGTTTCTCTGAAGGAAAATAAGTCAGGCTCTGCCCTGCTAGGTCCCCTCAAACAATATGGGCAAAAATGTTTGCACAAATCCCCACCCTTGTGTGAAATCCGCAAAGGTAGGCTCAGTGGGGCTCATAAACATTTAAAAAAAAACAACAAAAAACCTCTCCCACTCATTCTTGACAAAGAATAGCAGAGATCAGGGCTGCGTTAGTAGCAAAATCTGTGCAATATGTAGACGGGGCTTCTCTTCGAAGCCATATACAAATGTGAACTTTGATCAGTCCCCACAAGTGTTATCACCATTTTCCAGATGAGACCCTTCACCAGTGCAGGGAAACTCAGGCATGGGGGTTATGTGACATGCTCACAGCTACACGGTGAGTCAGTGTTAGCAAGTGTTAGAAATTGGGACTTGGAGCCATGAACACCTGGGCTCCAAATAGTAGCACCTATCTCAGGCATGATTCTAGCCTCTGGTAGTGGTGCAAAGCAGTCAGACAGCTGCCCTAGTTGTGCATACCAGGATATACAGGGTGAGTTTCTGGGTTGTGTAAAGCTGGTGTAGCTGGCTGTAAGACACATTGCTACACAACCCTGGCACAAGGGGTTTGACTGAGGGTGTGGCTGGAGGTAAAGTCTAAGAGAGATGTACTCCGGTGATCCACAGCGAGAGGAACAGTCCCTAGACGCCTGCTCTGGCTGGTGTAGTTCAGAGCAGCCCATAGGGCCTGGGTCAGGCTGGAATCAGGTGAGTTGAAAGGTGCCTTAGAGCCAGTTTCCTCTCCCCCTTCCCGCATGCATGCCAGGTGTGGGCCTGGGGATCTGGCACTTCAACTCCAGTACCGTGTATCTTTTCTGTCTTTGAAAGTTACCAGCATGGAACATGGGGATGAATAGCCCCAGAAATTAACTGGCAGTTTAACAAATCACTTGTTAAAAAGCACAACAAAGTGCCAAGTTACTGTACTGTGGTAGCCCCCATGGCATGCCAGGCACAGTCACTTCCTTGAAGAGTGTCTCGTCTAAAAAAGACAGAACCATCCAGAATGTTGGGGGAACAGGGATAAAAATGCAAAACTCGGGGGGTGGGGGGGATGACAGTGGAAACAGAAAAGTGAGAACATGTGGTCTTCTGTGGATTCTAGAACTTGGAGACTGAGAAGAGCTTTTAGATAACTTTATTCTACCCCATGGCCCTTACACTAGGTGTGTATAATATATGTGCATTTCCTAGTAGAATCAAATTTGCTAAGTTCATATGTACATACACTTATATATATAGCCAAATTCTGACCACAGCTTCTACTGTGAGTACAACCCAACAGAGTTCTATAGGGTTGCATAGACGTGACTGAAAGGGAGAATGTGGGCCCTACAGTATGTCTTATATAGTGATCATCATTTTAAAAAGTCAGTATTTGCCAACTGTTATTGCACCATCGTAGCTGAGAGCAGATTCACTTAGATACATTTATGACACAGTGTTTATATTCTAAAATATTACACAGGAATTTTCTTCAAACTACTAGGAAAAGAGGTTTTCTAGCCTGAGGAACAAATTAATTCTCTGATTTTTGTGTGTGCGAGTGACTTGCTATTGTGTTGCGGTTTCCCCATCTGTAAAAGAGGGATAATAATACATCTCTACCTGTAGGTAGGGGAATAAATGAATTAGTGTTCTGTGTAAAATGCCTTGAGATCTTCAGGTGCAAAGTATTTCTATCTTGTGCCACGATGCTGCTTCATATAACATCACTTTACCTGTTGTGCATGTGAATTCGGAGTCTGATCCAATGGCCATTGATTTCAGTTGGCACAGAATTGGATGACGAGGTGGCAACTCTTAAAGTCACCGGAAAGACATCCATTGACTTCAATGGGTGTTGATTTGCACCCGGAGAGTCTGAGAAAGGTGTGATGTGTTGATGACTGTTAGTGATTGTGAGGAAAGAGCAAGGGTGCCAGGACAAAAATATTCAGTGAGATATCTGTTGTTTCCAGTTACTTTCATCCTGATGTATTGAGCTCTAGGGTCCCTGTAAGCCAAAGAACCTGGGACTTCTTATTCTCTTTGGAATTGTCAAAATCTTTATTATCCATACAAATCTCTGTCAATCAGCATTGCGGCTTTTGCCTGCTTCATTTACTGGCCTATTTGGATATGCACTTGTCCTCTGCAAAATTTTACCTACCCTCCATCAAGAAGACAGATATACATTAAATGGCGTAGTATGTGCACTTTTTAGGGTTACATTTTCTCCGGGTTGCTTAGGATTTTGTCCTATGGCTTCCACTGGCATAAAAAGAAATCATCCAACTCCTTGAAAAGGATCTTACATTTACACACAGCCTTTCAGTTGGTGCTGTGGGCTCTTTGTCCATGCATAACAAAAAGAATCTCCAAGTCTCATATGAAAGCCTCCCCCTCATCCCGCAAACACAATTAATCAACCTTGGAAGAACAGTGGGCTCAACAACACCTGGGAAATGACTTTGTCTGCTCTGTTATTTTGAGAGGCCAGTTCCTGGTCATAGCACAGTCGTTTTCAACTTTTATTTGTGGACCCCTAAATAATTTCGAATGGAAGTGCGGACCCCTTTGGAAATCTTAGTCTATGGACCCCTAGAGGTTGATGGACTACCGGTTGAAAACCACTGTCCTAGGTCGTTCAGTGTGGTTAGAGTACAGGCCTTTAATCTTGAATGGGGTGAATGCAAATCCTGACTCCTGGGCTTCTTGAATGATCTTGGTCCTGTCATCATAGTCCGTGTCCCTTTATACTTGTCAAAACCCAACACACCACTGGGCACAGCTTGGGCTGGGCGGCCTCTTGCTCCAAACAGACTGAGTGGAATAGTGGGAGTGTATCTGGCTGGGGCTGACGTGTGTTGGCAGAGCGATGAAAGGAAGTTCACACGCTACCTGCCTATACCATGTATAGCTGCAAAGCAATTAGATTTAAAGCCCATTAGAGTCAATGGAAATATTCAATGGGACTCTTTCCTTTAATTACAGGTTTCAGAGTAGCAGCCATGTTAGTCTGTAGCCGCAAAAAGAACAGGAGTACTGGTGGCACCTTAGAGACTAATAAATTTATTTGAGCATAAGCTTTCGTGTGCTACAGCCCACTTCATCAGATGCATAGAGTGGAACATATAGTAAGAAGATATATATACACATACAGAGAACATGAAAAGGTGGAAGTTGCCATACAAACTCTAAGAGGCTAATTAATTAAGCATAGCTCCACCTTTCATGTTCTCTATATGTATATATATCTTCTTACTATATGTTCCATTCTATGCATCTGATGAAGTGGGCTGTAGCCCACGAAAGCTTATGCTCAAATAAATTTGTTAGTGCCACAAGTACTCCTGTTCTTTTTCCTTTAGTTGTAGTGGACTTTGGCTCAGGCCCTTGGTCCTTCCTCCATAAACACCACATTCACATGCAATTATTCTTATAAGATTAAACCCTGGGCTTACCATTTCTGATGCTAAGAGGGCTGGAAATACTGAATAAAGATAAAATAGCACCTCAGGGCCTGCTCTAGCCAGTCCTCACTTACACATGTGGTTCTTACACATGCTAGTAAGTATTGGTTGTATGAGGAAGAGTTTGCAGGATCAGCAGTTGTATGTTTTGCCTTGTTTTTGGATGAGGAGACACCAAAGTATTTCTTGTCTTAGTTGAACAGTATAAATAGGTCACAATGATTTGCATTTGGCCTCACCCTCTGATGGGCTTACCAATGACTTGAAAGTGGCCAGGAAGAAAGATGAGTGTTTACATTGACTTTAACTGGCCAGTGCAGGCTCTTTGCCCCTAAAGTATAGATTAGTACATACCTGGGAATTCTGGCACATGGCCACAAGTAGTGATTATTCACTGTATTTTGAAAAGGTTTTGGGTTTCTGGATCTGACCTTTTGGGTGGATAAATAGAAGGATTAGCAGCTAAGGAAGCAATTATCCACTCTCTATAATTAATATCTCCTCCTTATTCTCTGGTGTCACTTGACCTGGAACCAGAACCTATTCACGTTGCCAGCTTGTGTAATTACCGCCTTTAAAATGAGAGAGAGAGAGAGAGGATCATGGGTCTTAAGAAACCAGCATAGTGGAAATGGGGAGGAAATGTGGGATGAGAAAAGGCCCACAATACAGGAAGGTTAGAAAGTCCGTATGACAGAGTGGGGGGAGAAAGAACTCTAGGGTTGACGTTACTAATTCAAACTCAATGTATAAAATAATGGAAAACTGAATGATCAAAATTTAGGTCTGTCCTTTGGGTAACAGTCTCCTTTTAACGCCAGTGTGTCTCTTGGTATGAGGATTAAATATGCTCACTATTTTTCTTAAGACAAACTGGCCTTCTGCACAGGCCTTTTGGAAAGGATACTGTTTCTGCCAATTGTGCTTTGTTTTCTGCTGTCAGAGTTTAAAATGCCATCTTGATCAGGTGCATCTAGACTGATAAGTCTTAGACTGGAACTTCCCATTGAAAAAGTCAGAGAGATGTGGCCAGATATTACTCTCATCTGACAATCCCAACAGCCTTGGGAAAAGGAGGATGCATTTACCCATCTGTTTTTTTATCTGAATTCCTTTTCTATCTCCTTGTCTATCTTGGGGTGTCTGTAGCACCTAGCCATCACTGTAATATATGAAGGTGATGTTTGAGTCACTTTCAAAAATGATTTTGGGTGCTTCAATTTTTGGAAATCAAGCCCTTTCTAAGGTGTCTCCAGCTGAGCATACAAAAACACTGACCGCTCTTGGAAAATGTGGGCCTAAGGACAAGAAGCTTTGGGGGCAGGAGAGACATTCAGGCAATTTATAAAAATGCAGCTAGTTATAACATTCAGTATTATTTACCTTATCTGTAAAGGTCCCCCCGCAAAGAGCTTCTAAAAGTGGTTGGAAGTTAGAGGAGGCTTCTTGTAGGTTCTTGTTCTATGATGCTGTTCTTGATGGTTAACTTATTACTCTTCAAGGGCTCATTGGTTCGCATCACGTAAGCAGTTACAGAGCGGATCTTGTGACATTCCCCCCACTTTCCCTGCTCGCAATTAGATTTGGCAAACAAGGAAAACTTCAGTTTAACTTTAAAGAAAAACTAAAGTGTTTATAGAGTGGAGCCTCCTATAACAACACAAAAGCAAGCATTTGGGCATAAAAGCAGGTAGAGAGCAATCTGAATGCCAGGAAGAGGGTTGTGTCTTCAATTAAATGAATAGACTTTTGCGGAAAAAACCCTGCTTCAGAGAATGGAGAGGTTTGGCTAATCAAGGTTGAGCTGTATACAGCACAAAGGAAAACAAAGAAGTCACATAATTACATAGATCATCTACAGTAACTCAGTGCTGGGATTATCTCCCTTTCCACCACACACTCATAAAAGAAAAGCAAACAAAAAGGACAAAACACTTGCAATGTGAAATAGCATTTGTGATAAATGAAGTGTGTGTGTGTGTGTGTGGGGGGGGGGGGGGGAAGTAGCTCCCTTTTATGGACACCCAGCCAGCCAGTTAGCTATAAAGTTCCTCTTGGTAGCTGTTCTCTACTTGCTTTACCTGTAAAGGGTTAAAAAAAAGTCCAGGTAAAAGGAAGTGAGTGGGCACCTGACCAAAAGAGCCAATGGGAAGGCTAGAACTTTTTTAAATTGGGGGAAAAAAGCTTTCCCTTTGTGTGCTCTTGTTTTTCTCCTGGAAAGAGGGGAACAGGGAGCAGTTATGCTGTGAGAAGCTGTAGGCCAGATATGAAAATTATCAGATCATATCTAGAACTACTTATTTAACAACCCAGATATGTAAGTAGATCAGGAATGTTTAGAAAGATGCAATTAGGTTTATTTCTGTTTATTTCTTATTGCTTTGTGGACTCCTCTGTGCTAACCCCAAATGCTTTTTGTTTTGCTTGTAACCTTTAAGCTGGACCTCAAGAAGGTTATTTTTGATGTTTAATTTTTGTAAGCGGGTTTTTTAAATCTAGCAAAAGCCTAAGTTCCAGATGTATTTTCTTTCTTTTTGTTTTTAATAAAATTTACCTTTTTTAAGAACAAGATTGGATTTTTGGCATCGTAAGAGGTTTTTGCAAATGTTGTTTAATTAACTGGGGGCAACAGATAATTTCCTTTGTTTTCTTTTTCAGCTCTTCCCCGGAGGGGGGTGAAAGGGCTTGAGGGTACCCCACAGGAAGGAATTCCCAAGTGCGCCTTCCTGGGTTCCAAGGGGTTTTGCATTTGGGTGGTGGCAGCAGCATCTACCCATCCAAGGTCAGAGAAAAGCTGTAACCTTGGGAGTTTAATAGCAGCCTGGAATGGCCAGTATTAATTTTTAGAATCCTTGTGGGCCCCCACCTTCTGCTCTCGAAGTGCCAAGTGCGGAATCAGCTTGACAGCATTCCACTTGTGCTCACAGAAAAGATGCCCTACAAAGCTAACCCCAGGTCCTATGTCCTGAGGGCCACACAAGGTTCATAGTTAGACTATCAAATAGCCTTCCATTGTAGAAAGGCCATGTTAGAAATCCAAACTAATCTGCATTCTGGGGTTTAATTGGATAAAAAGCTATTGGACGAGTCAAAAATAAGTAAGGAAGATGCTACATCTTGTTGAAATGGGGCTGCTCTTTAATTGCATTACTAGTGCTACAGATAAGCAGCCAGGGAGTCCAAGGAAATTGTCCTCCATGGATATTTTAGATACTAGAAAAATGCTGGTTTATTCAGTCGAAGCCAGGAGAGAGGGTTTCTCAGCTGCTATTAATATTTCAGTTTAACTCTCTGAGTTATTTTTTTCTTGGAGAGGAAAACGGTGTCTTATTTGTCTGGGCTCAGTGGGAGACCCGTGGTTTTAGTTTGACTTACCCCATGCCGTTTAAGAACCAGGTGACTGCTCTAATACCCTTAAGGCAAACTGGGCTTAAAGACAACCATTGACAGTGCAGATTCAGAAGGAGGAAAAACATGTGGAATATGTGAAAGCTGAACATCCTATAGGCTCGTGGATTAGTGCGGCGCTGCGTTTTATTAAACCAGGCTGCTTAGTACTGTTGTGAAAGCAACCTGCCTTGGTTCTCCCAGTAAACAGGTTGGGGTTTGCAAGGAAACATTTAACCCTCAAGATAGGAAGCTGTCTTCTAAACTGAGTGTAAAGTGCCCACATGGCATTGTAGTGATGATAATTAGTAGTAGTAGTAATTTTCCACTAAGTCGGTGTGGCTTATATACAGTAGATCAGCATATGCTCTGTCACACCATTGACTCCTCTCTCACCCCCAAAGGGTTGAGAACAAATTAGAGCCTGCAATGACTGCTCTGTTACACAATAAGAGCAGAATGTAGCCAGACTAGCCATCCCCTGCAACTGGCATGGTGCCTTAGCCAGCAAAGCAAAAAAGTCACGTCTCTTGCCGACTGCCCAGTTCAAAATAGACCAAAACACATTCCTTAGGGCAAAACATCTCTCTAATCTGCACTGCAGATCTCTCACTTGTAGAACATGGCCATTTGTAGACCAGGCCTGGACCAGAAAAAATAATTTTTCCCTGGGTTTTCTTTGCACAGGGAAAGAGAGATGCCTCCATGCAAACCATTCCTTAAAGTTTTTCACAAATAGGCAATGGAGTTTGCACCAGCCTCTTCTTAGATCACTGGCTTGTGCACAGTATGTGTGTGTTGGGTTCCATTTCAGTTACTAGTGACTGCCAAGCTGCCAATCCGCGTGCTGTCATCTCCCTTCCCACCCCACTCAGCTGCATGAGGAAGGCTTTTTGTGCTTTGACATGGCCAATCACCAGCCTTCAAACATCCTGAGTCAGGCCCCCAAACTTATGAGATTGGTTTAAAACCCATGAGATTTAAAAATAATAATAAAATAAAATTGGAATTATTTTCAATTGCCCTCAGGTTTCTAAGCCTTTAGGGCAGTGGTGAGTGTTTACATTGACTGTCTGCAGGCATGTCCGCCCGCAGCTCCCAGTGGCTGCGGTTCACCAATCCCAGCCAATGGGAGCTCTGGGAAGCGGCAGCGATGTCCGGGGGCCACAGATTGCCCACCACCGCTTTAGGGTGTATAAGGTCCCTCACCAAAGGCTCTTAAGCAAAGTAGTCAGTCATGGGATAAGAAGGAAGGTCCTTTCATGGATCAGTAACTGGTTACAAGACAGGAAACAAAGGTGTAGGAATAAAGGGTCAGTTTTCACAGTGAAGAGAGGTAAACAGTGGGGTCTCCAAGGATCTGTACTGGAACCAGTGCTTTTCATCAAATTAATAAATGATCTGGGTGAACAGTGAGGTGACAAAACATACAGACAATACAAAATTACTCAAAATAGTTAAGTCCAAAACTGAGTGCAAAGAGTTACAAAGGGATCTCACAAAACTGGGTGACTAGGCAACAAAATGCCAGATGAAATTTAGTGTTGATAAATGCAAAGTAATGCATATGGGAAAATATAATCCCAACTGTACATATAAAATGATGGGGTCTACATTAGCTGTTACCACTCAAGGAAGATCTTGGAGTCATTGAGCATAGTTCTCTGAAAACATCCGCTCAGTGGCAGTCAAAAAAGCTCACCAAATGTTAGGAACCATTAGAAAATGGATAAATAATAAGACAGAAAATATCATAATGCCGCTATATAAATCTATGGTATGCCAATACCTTGAATACTGTGTATAGTTCTGGTCACTCCAACTCAAAAAAGATATATTAGAATTGGAAAAAGTATAGAGAAGGGTAACAAAAATGAGGAGACATTATGAGAGATTAAAAAGACTGGAACTGTTCATGTTAGAAAATATATGACTAAGGGAAGAATATGACAGGTCTATAAAATCATGAACAGCATGCAGAAATTAAATAGGGAAGTGTTGTTTACTCCTTCTCATAACTCAAGAACTAGGGATCACTCAATGAAATTAACAGGCAGCAGGTTTAAAACAAACATAAGGGAGTATTTCTTCACACAACACACAGTCAACCTGTGGAACTCATTGCCATGGGATGTTGTGAAGACCAAATGTATAACTGAGTTCAAAAAAGAATTGGAGAAGTTCATGGAGGTTAGGTCCATCAGTGGCTATTAGCCAAGATGGAAGGGATGCAACTCTATGCTCTGGGTATCTGTGAGCCTCTGACTGCTATAAATTGGGACTGGATGACAGAAGGCGGATCACTTGATAATTGCTCTATTCTGTTCATTCCCTCTGAAGCATCTGGCACCGGCCACTGTTGGAAGACAAGATACTGGGGCGGGATGGACCTTTGGTCTGACAGTATGGCTATTCTTACGTTCACCCAGATCATGTTTTCAGGCTTCTCTTAGCAACCATGAGGATTAGAAATGGTTTTTTTTTAAGCAGAGATTGTCCTGTAATCACATCCCACCATGAGATAGAGCTATTAGAAAAATGCCAAATAGCGTGAGACTCTCTATAAATCACAAGAGTTGGCAACACTGATTCAATGTCCTGAGGTGGGGAGGAGTTCAGCTCAGTCATAATACAGTGAATCTGGTTTTGCTTTATAGCAATATACTGCTAGGAAAGGCTTTAGTTTGTCATGTTTGGAGAGCTGTGATGATGTCTCTGCACACGACTTGGAGTCCTGACTGGTAAAGAAACTTTGTTTTACACCATCCAGAGTGCATAGGGCTATCTCCAGCCCTTAATTGCAAGTAACTCCTGTTGGAAGTGAGAGACACATTTGAGGGGAATTAGCCTTTGGAACAATTTACCAAAGGATGTGGTAGATTATTCCTCATCTGGAGTCTTTAAATCAGGACTGGCTATGTTTCAAAAATAAAAGTACAATCACAAGTTGTTGGGCTCGATGCAGGAATTGCTGGGTGAAACTGTATGGCCTGTGTAATGCTGGAGGTCAGACTAGATGGTCATACTGGTCCCATCTTCTTGACTTTGAAATCTAGGCGTTCAATGGGAGTTGTGCATGTGTTGTCTGAGGGCAGAATTTGGCCTTTACTGATTAAGAAAATTTGTACCGAAGGGCATGTCTGTTTTGAATCTGGATAGAATTAACTCCAAGCCTTTCTTTAACTCTGACAGCTTTAAAAAAAAACAAAACTGAAAAGGGTTGAAATGATTCACTCAGTAAGGAGCGGTGTTCATCCATCACCAGCCCAGCCCTCTGGCCCAGCTGTTTCTCACTGGCCTGGTTGCTTCTCTTCATCATTAAATTTGCTTTGATTGTGCTACTTGTCAGCATTTGGTAAACCAGAGCTTTGACTGGAAGTTGTTTTTTGCCTGCTGAATTACAGCTAGCTGCATCCACTAGCTCTGTGTCAGCCAGAAGGGCCTGTCGTTATCTGCAATATAAATGAACCTTGGGCTAAAATCTGATGAACAAATTTCAACCCTGAAGTGTGTGGTTTTTATAATTTAAAAAAAAAAAAAGTAATATGGCTGATGTACTCTGAAGCTTCTCAGAATGGAAGTAATCCAAGCTGTAGCAAATGCTGTATGACAGTGGTCCCTCTTGGAGAGTGATTCGCAAGATATCTCGTTTTTGGAGAGCTTGCTGTTTCCAGCAGTGTTCCTCATCTCTGTGGTAGTAGTTGTGATGGGTTGGATCATAGAAACCCCCTTGGGGCTACCAACTGATGTACCTAGACTACCTCTGAGACAGTTTTCCCTGGCAGCTTGGGACTTCAGGATGAATAGATTCAGTAGATCGTAACCTTTGCAGAGGTATGTTACATAGCATATCTAGCATAAAACGTATTCCAGTTACATCATATTTACTTTCATAAGCATATTTCCATAAAGCATTATGGGGTGCAATGTCACAGTAGTATTTATTGTTTGCGTTACCGTAGTACCTAGGGGCTAGGACCCTATTAGGTTACGAAGAGACCAAGAGGTTATTAAGACAAGAGGTAATCCAAAACTGCCAGTTATTTTTCATGGAAAATGATAATTAATTTTTTTTGTTTTTGTGGTGGAGAAAACCCAAAACAAAGTCTGAACATTTTTTTTTATGGAAACATTTTCAGTTTAAAACCTGTGAAAACTCGAACCAAAATGAGAATTTTCCACAAACATTTTTGGTTTTGTTTTTTAATGCAAAAATGTCTCGGTGGAAAAATTGTTGATAACATTTCCACCAGCTCTAATTGACAGTACATTGAAAATAAAAAGCCTTTCCAAATGCTTACAATTAAGTTTGATAGCTTGTCTCTTTCACCAATAGAAGCTGGCCCAGTAAAAACATTCTCCCCTCATCTTGCCACTCTAATATCCTGGGACCAACACGACTACAACTAGGGTTGCCAATGCTCCAGGATTGTCCTGGAGTCTCCAGGAATTAAAGATTAATCTTTAATTAAAAATTATGCCATGTGATGAAACCTCCAGGAATTCGTCCAGCCAGAATTGGTGACCCTAGCTACAACACTACTGCAAACACTATTAATATTGTCCAGATTTTCAATGAAGCACACAAGTGTGCTCACCCATTAGAAAATTGGGGCCTAAGTATGTGAGATGGTGTCCTCCTGGAGACGCTCGCCCTGGCAGACTAAGAACTTTAGTGATGACTAATGATAACAGGGTACCACCTTCAGTGGTAAGGGTTAGTAGGTTTGGCACTGAAGATAGCGGGTTTGATTCTCTGCTAAACACTGTGGTATTTGTATGGATGTGCCCATGTTTTTTTTTTCATATTTGCACAACTCTTTGGCCAATATTATGGGTCTGATTCCGGGGGACACATTCCATTGTTCAAGATGAGAGGAATGCAAAAGAAAGAGCATCAGTAGTGACACGTTCATTTTATATTTTTCACTTTTAATAGGCTGAGAGGTAAAGACATTTGTCTACCATGTAGGCTTTTTTAAGATGAATGTGTTCTTTATAGCCAACATTAAAATCCATACTTAAATCTACAAAAGTCAGAATTTAAGGCTGAAAATAATTCTCACCATTGCATGCAGGTTCTTCAGATAAGAAAACAAAGTTCCAGCTAGCTCGAATTGCTCTTCGGAGTTTAGGTCAATCTATCTATTCTAATATAATACCTTTTGGGGGTGAGATTGAATTAACACAGCCAACATTATGCTGCTGGAAAACCGTATAACCATTATTTTCCCCTGAAATGAATAATGGAGAAATCAAGATGTGCTTTGTATCTTCAAACAAAGAAACACATGGACCTGTTTTGTTAGTTCCAATATCTTTTGTTTTTTATATGCTACTTTCTCACATCTGGGAACATTTCAGAGTGCAGGTGAGGCTTTGAAGTATTGGGTTCTGTCTTTGTACATCATAACTCACATGGGGTTTTATTAGTGAATATGGATTCCTGGGAATAGCGTATTTCCATCATTCTTTAGCTTCCTCATGGTACACAGTAAAGATCGTATTATGTGCCTGAGCGATTCTTGCCATTCCATAGTTTTATGTACTGGTTATGTCCTCTTATGGTGCATAAATGTGTGCAAGAAAAACACATGGTAAGTGGGAAGTGAACTGTGCTGAGGTATAAAGTCATGGAATCATTGAGGCCAGCAGTGTAAAGCTTTGTTCATTTCTCCAGAAGGTGCCAGAGGCATCAGTGCTAATGTCATGTAGCCAGAGAGGTGAGCTTGTTCCTCTCCAATGGAGGAGAGCGTTCTGCAACATCCTCCTGCTATGCTCACCTCATGGGCCAACTAAACACAGTGCTACAGAATGCAGCGTTGTATGGTATCTTCCCGGCCACCATGATCTTAGCAGATAAGCATTGTGAAAAATCACATAGAAAACAAAGCAGTGACCCAAAATACCCACGGAGCCAGTGTCTACAGAGAGTCAGTGGTCACCAGCTACAGTAACCGGCATATCCAGCTCCTGTCCCACAGTGCAACCAGCTACCAACTGCTGACTCTGGTATGTGCTGCCCTTGGTCTTGCCAAACAGTGACGGGCTGGATAACTTTGCCTCTTTTCCCCCAATCCTGATGGTACTTGGCTGACTACGAATCACAGGCCCAATTCCTATCTCCACTACAACCGCACTGTTTCCAGCCTTGGGATCTGCATGCATTGCACATGGGTGGATGGAGAACAGCTCATCAAAGTGCCTTGCCTTCTTTGGAGTGCACACTTCTTCCCACCTTTCTCTAATCCCTCCATGTGTTCTGGGTGGAAACTACATTCCCTTCCCCAGTACTGTGCCTGGCCTGGGCATGACCTGCCCCTGGAAAACATTGCAGATCTGCGCTTTCTGTGTACATAATGCTTCTTTTCTTTGCACCCTTGTGTTAGCTGTGATCTCTGCTTGCGCTGGGACAGTCAGGACTGCAGGAAATAGCTGGATTTCTTCTATGCAGCTTTTCCTGGGGTAACTGAAGGAAAATTTAATGAGTTGTGCAGGGATTGAGAAACATTTTCATTCCCTTCCTTACCAGAATCCCTCTTGCTCTCCCCTAACAATAAGACCCTAATTGGCCTGACAAGTAGAACAGCTTCTTTCTGAGTGAAACCCACACTCGCTGTTTCTGAAAGGAATTTGCTTTGAACTCTGCTCCCCACCCGGTATTGTCTACACCTCCTGCTTTGTGACAAGGGGGATGGGGAAAGATCAAACATTCATAGGCCCAGGAAACAAATGCTAAGTCCTGTCTGTCATTAGGAGACATTTCACTCGCTTGAAGTAAAGCTGTTGAGGTGAGTCTGCGTAGTCAGACTTGAAGAAGCTGAATTTTGTTTTAAGAGTGTAGGGGCCAAATTATCTCTAGTGTAACACCACTGAAGCCAGGAGCTGTACCAGGGATGAATTGGGCTCTTTATTACTAACTTCCATGCATGACACGACTTCAGAAACTTTAAGCAACAGAAGCCATGACTGAGTGCTAGTCCAGCCACTGAGCGACCATTCTGTGCTGATTCCCTGTGCTATAAGTCACAGCTATGTTGTTACAAGTTAAAGGGACCCATGTGGGTTTCTCATTGCAAGTGAAAACAGAAGAATGGCCATACTGGGTCAGACCACAATGGTCCATCCAACCCGGTACTCAATCTTCTAGGAGTGAACAGAATAGGGCAGTGATCGAGTGATCAATCCCCTGTTGTCCAGTCCCAGCATCTGGCAGTCAGAGACTTTGTAATATCTTTTAGCTACAAGTTATTTCCCTTATATAGTAAGGATCACTAAGAGGATAAAGGTTTTTGTGCAAGGTGCTGTACACACAAATAACAGAAAGACAGTCACTGCTCTGAAGAGCTTGCAATCTAATTAAGACACAACAGGTGGATACAGATGGACAAGGCAGCACAAGGAAACAATGAGACAGGAAATGAGTTTGCAATCTCGGTGACCATAGCTCATTACAAATCTGCTGTGACCCAGGTGAAATTGGACACCAGGGCTAAATTGTGCCTTATGCCCTCTTGGGTGCTAATACCTTCCACTTTACAATGTGACTCCCAAACTCTATTCTTCTATTTCGTATTCATGATGATGATGATGAAAAGAGGCAGCTGGGCCATTTAAAATAACCAGTGGAGTGGTATCCAGTTGCTCCAGAGATCAGTTAACCTGCTTCATATATAATTCAAAAGTGAATAAGCTGCTTCTGCTCAGAATGACTGTGAACATGCAGTGACTCACTCAAGCCTGCTCTACACAAGGGTTTTGTATTAGTATAAATATGTTGGTTTGGGGTGTGATTTCATGCCCCTCCGCAAAATAGTTATATCAATACAACCCCTAATGTGGATATAAAAGTACCTTATAGAGGTATATTTTATTCCCTTTCCCATATGAGGAAAAATTAACCTTTATTCTGATATAACAGTGTCTGTAATGTGTGGCCTAGCAGATAGAGCAGTGGACTAGAACTCAGGAGACCTGTTGTATTCCCTGCTCAGCCCCGGCCTCCTTTGTGACCTTGAGCAAGTGATTTCCTAGCTCTGTGCCTCAGTTTACCCATCTATAAAATGGGGTTGTAGAGTGCTTTGTGATCTACTGATGAAAAGTGCTATATTCGAACTAGATATTATTATTGTTACTGGTATAGTTAAAGCAGTACAACTATCGTGTGCAAACAGACAAGTCCTAGCTAACCTCTCTTGTAGTGTTTCCATGTACAGCATTAATGTGTTCTTTCACTGTCTTCTGACTCTTTTCAGGTCCCTTCCATCTCTGCCTCATTTCACCCATCTTTTTCTGACTCCCTATTACCATGTTCTCCCTTTTTGGTGCTTTTACTTCTCCTACTCTATCTACCAGCTTCTGGAAGTTCTGATGGTATCATTGCTTCCCCATAGAGGATGGGCAGAAGGGAACCAGTATATGGGGTCAGATGGCAAGAGGAACTATGGCCTATACCGGAAAGCCAAACGCGTGGTCCTGGGGGTTCATGATTAGCAGATCCAGGTGATAGGCAGTGGTTATGGAAAATGATTCTGGAGATGGAGCGGCATATAAGGAAGTCTGGCCTAATCGCTTCCGGAGCAGCAAATGGGACTACCTTATTGCAGTGCCAATTATGGAATGAATGGATGGAGAGTTTGCCTGAAATGAGATTCAATTGTAGTGATGTCTGGGAGGAGTTGCATGTTAGTGCGTAGCTGTTGGGGCAAGAGTCTTCTCCGCTGCAGCTCCTGCTGCCTTGAAAAAAAATTTCATGCGTCTCCCCCTCATCAGCTTCCCATCTTGGTTCAGTTCTTAACTGCAAAATGTCTTTCTTTCCCCAATGCTCTCAGTTTCTCTGATAGATGATGTCTGGGGCCTTGCAGGTTGGCTTCCCGGTGGCGGAGAAATCAATGACTTGGAGTTTGGATATATTCTAAGTGTAACTTGCTTTACCTGTACCCAGCCTTGGATCAGAGATTCAGGCCATATCTTCTTTCAGGAATTTCAGCCCAACACCAATACCCAGAAAAAAACTCTGCATCAGAAATGGACTCTGGTCAGAAACCCAGGCAGAGAGCAGAATCTCTTGCATCTTGCACAGCTTTCACCCTACAGAAGTTGCCTGTGCAGAGAGCCTTGAATAGTCCAGAATTAACAATTCTATAGCTGGCACCACCTCCTGAGAAGGGTAGGCTGGAACAGCTACGTGCTACTCACCAGTTGCCAGTGCAGGGAGTCACTGGCAACTGGTGATTACCACGTAGTTTTCCCAGGGTGGTCAGAGGAAATGCTACAAAGACACACTAAAAGCGTATCTCAAGAAAACTGATGTGGACATCACAAGCTGGGAGGAGAAGCCACCAACTGACCCCAATGGCACCACATCCTCCATCAGGCAGTCGCCTGCTTCAAGGAGAAGCACCTTGCCTTTGAAGCTATATATATGAGAGAGAGAGAGAGAAAAAACGAACTAACACTTTTTCCCAGCAGGAGCTGGCCCACTAGGAAATGTCTGTACCTGCTGCAGGTGGTCCTGTGGTTCCAGGATCAGACTCCTGAGTCATTTCAGGCCCCATATGTAAATCCATGGTCGAGATCATCCTCGAATCGAGGGATCGCTGATGATGATGATGCAGGAAGTCACCATAACTGTACAGAAACACAGGACTGATTGGGTAGTGGAAACCGAACTAAGGGAAGGGAAAGGAGCCCTTATCTTGTGGCAAGAACTCTACCCAAGTGTTCCCTATGCTACTGGTTCCACTTCACTGGGGATCCTGCACCGTTGGGAGGACTCTTTGATGGGAGACAACGCAGAGGTGGCTCCTTGGTGGGTGCAAGGGCTTTTTTCTGAAGCCACAGAGAATAACTGCAGAGCTGAGTGCCTTCTGGTGAGGCCCCCTTACCTAGCCACTAAAGAAAGCTGAAATCACTGTCGCTGAATTAGGTGGTAGAACCTCTGGGCAGGACCCGGCAGCACTTTCCAAAAGACAGGAGACAGGCTTATCCAGATTTACCTCATGACTCTGGAACTGCACTGCCTGCTGACACCAGACCCTGAGTGGGATTTAGTGAAGGTGGAAGTGACATGCCAAAGGGTCACTTGCTTATTGGACATTCGCACTGGCAGGTGGGACACCACGTTAATTGACTGTAGCCAAACTTACCATGGGGGAGTGTCTCATTTATCATTCATAGAGATGTATTGTTGCTGTGTTTTCTGAAATGGATGCCGTGTTCCCATCCCCCCGATAAAGTTATCTATGTTTCATGCATAGACTCAGTGCTTGTGCCTGGGGAAGTATTGCCTATTAGAGCTGAGCGATCTCAGAAATTCTGGGTGGGGGCTTAATGTGATGACGTGTGTTAATTTTAATAGGCACCTCTAGCTGTTTGAACTCAGCCTTGGTGCTGCTGTGATCCACGTGGCAGAAGATTTACAGTTACAACAGTGCTCTCTGACCTCACAGGGGTGTTGTGAGGCTAACCTCATTAATGATCGTGAAGCGCTCTGAGGCTACGGTGATGGAGGCTGTCTAAGTAGGTAGATCCCATTTCTCCATGGAAGCACCTCCTCTTATACTACTCTCGTGCTTCACTGGACCTGAATACACTGCAATGGGAATCTACCCTGGGATCCAGCGTATCTTTCAGGCTCTTGAATCAGGGACTGCAATAATGTGTCATGAACCATATCTGGCATTGTCCTTGCCCTCTCCTTTGTGCCCTGTTGTATAATGCGGCATGGGTGTAGATGTGCTACTAGAGACCGGTAGCATTTGCTTGGCAGGATCCTGGCTTCTCATCTCAGCTTTCATTTGCAAAGGTATTTTTTTCCTCTTGAAATAGCAAATGTGCCCCGGCTGCTGGTGGGAAGCCTGTAGACGTTCCAGTCTGCCCTTCTCAGGAGGTGGTGCCAGCTATAGAGTCTCTCTCCGCTGAAGGATTGATTTGCATGGGGAAGGGCAGGGGAGTTTGAATGCCAGCAAGAATGGCTGTGTAATCCAAACTTTCTTGTCTTCTGAATAACCCAGCCACAGAGCACAATCGGACTTTCAGCGATGTGGGGGGAATCTTATTAAGAGGTTGTAATGCAGGAAGAAGACTGGCTTTTGTGAGTAGTAAATGAAGGAGTTATTAAAAAGGAAGGCGGTCTGGGCAAAGCTACCAAAAGCCTCATTGATATGTTTCAGGTTTGGGCATGGATTAGAGGAGAAATCCACAAGAATCTGCTTTTCAGCTTTTTCTATTGCCAGGGTTTCAATGGGACATTGGATATCCCCAGGGTCCTGAGAGACAGCACGCATGAAAACAGAACAGCATTCCTTCAGGGGCATGCATTAAGGACGTGACATCTGTTTTGCATCCAAACATTATTTGACAGCCTAGTTAAAACTGATGTTGTGACAGTAAAAATGCCAAGTATGCAAGTAGAAAGCTCTCCTTTCCTTTCAGTTTTGAGTGCAGCCAGGCAATGGGAAAATGAATGTGCACTCTCTGATCTTTCCTCCGCTTACAAATAAATGCCTCCCACTTCAGACAAGCAGGTTAGCCACCCCGGGGTTGAGTCTTCATTGGAACTTAAACAACCTGCTAGTGATAGACAAGGCCATTCATGTTTGGCAGTGGTGGTCTCTATGAATGAGATAAGGAACAGTAGTGGCTAGCACTTTTGCATCCACTAATCTCAAGGTGGGTAAGCCTCATTATCCTTTACTTTTTAAGTATGGGGAAACAGAGGCACGGAGAAGTTAAGGCTGGGATTTTCAATAGTGGAAGGGGCAGCTGTGTCTCTTAGACTCCTTTTCAGATCCACGTCTTAGTGACTTGATCTATGTCATTAAGACCTTTTAACCAGTTTAGCACACGCCGAAGTACAACTTGCCTTGACTAGTGTTTCTAGAAGGTGTAGGATTGAGCTAGCTAAGGAGATCTAAAGAGATGTTAGTCTAGACCAGGGGTCTCAAACTCAAATGACCACGAGGGCCACATGAGGACTAGTACATTGGCCTGAGGACCGCATTAACTGACACCTCCCCCCCGCCGCCCTCGGCCCGGTCCCCACTCCACTCCTTCCATGAGGCCCTGCAGGAGGGGTGTGGGGTGTGGCAAGGCCTCAGGGCAGGGAGTGGGGGTGAGGGGTACAGCAGGGGTGCAGGGTGCGGCGGGGGCTCAGGGCAGGGGGTTGGGGTGCAAGAGGAGTGCGGGATGCGGCAGGGGGCTCAGGGCAGTGGGTTGGGGTGAAAGAGGAGTGCGGGATGCGGCAGGGGGCTCAGGGCAGTGGGTTGGGGTGCAGGGTGCAGCAGGGGGCTCAGGGCAGAGGGTCAGGGTGCAGGAGGGGTGCAGGGTACGGCAGGGGGTCGGGGTGCAGGAGGGGTGCGGCATGGCGCTCAGGGCAGTGGGTTGGGATGCAGGAGGGGTGTGGGGTGAGGCAGGGGGTTCAGGGCAGGGGTTTGGGGTGCAGGGTGCGGCAGGGGGTTCGGCTGCAGGAGAGGTTCGGGGTGCAGGGTGCAGCAGAGGGTTCAGCGGCAGGAGGAGTTCGGGGGGCAGGATCTGGCCCGGTGCGTACCAGGGGCAGGGCAGGCTCCCTGCGTGCCTGCCTGTCTGCCCTGCCCCCACGCTGCTCCGGGAAGAGGCTGGAACGTGGGGAAGGTGGGGCGGAGGGGCTGTGTGTTTCTGTTGCTTCAGGCACTGCCCCCAGCAGATCCCATTGGCCGCTGTTCCCCGTTCCTGGCCAATTGGAGCTGCTGGGGGCGCTGACTGAAGCAACAGCAACACACAGCCCCTCTGCCGCCCCTTCTGTTCCCGGAGTGGCGCCGGGCAGGGTAGGCAGGCAGGGAGCCTGCCCTGCCCCCGGTGCACGTCTGGCCGGAGCCGCTCTAGGTAAACACTGGGGGAAGGCGGGGGGGCTGCGAGGGGCTTGCGGGCCGCAGAAAATAACCCCGCGGGCTGCATGCGGCCCCCGGGCCGCGTGTTTGAGACCCCTGGTCTAGACAAAGGCACTGTAAATCCGTGGCAGAGCTAGGAATACAACATAGGGCTCCTGAATCCCCAGGTCTGTGCCCTGTCCACTGACTCACAGGGTGCCCAAATGATGACTTGAACAATTGACTCTTAGGGTTAGCCTACACAATGAAGGCTTTGCCAATACTGGTATAGCTATACCAGCAGAGTCCCCCCTGGAGACAGCCCTGTCTAGACACAGAAGTTGTACTGCGTTACCTATTCTGGCACACTGAAAGCAGTACAATCCTCCTAATGTAGATGCAGTTATAGCAGTATAGCTTATTCCTGTAGGGCAAGGGGAATAAATGATACCAATACAAGGTGCCTTTAAGTTGTTATAGCTGCATCCACACTCGGGGTTGTACGGGCACAGCTATTTCAGTAAAAAATGACACCCCTAATTGATAAAGTTATACTGGTACAAATTCTGTGTGTAGATCAGGTCTGATTTGCCCCCCTCCCCCCTGCAACTGACATATCCAGGATCAAACAAAAATCAAGTGCTGTATTTTACCATACAACTCCTCTTTGCTTTATGTGGTGCAACTCAGAAGAATGCTGTCAATGTGTTTAGGACCAGGATTTGAGCTGTCTTGGAATCATTTCTATCTGGCGAGTCAAGTTGTCCAGGTGACAATGATTGCACTTTTTTATGTGATGCCTTTCAACCAAATGATCCCCAAATGCTTTATATGTGTATGTGTTCGCGCAATTAGGCACTGAAAAGTCAGAAAATACTAAAGATAAGGTTGCATATGTAATAAACCACTCACTACAGGTTATCAATGGGGATTCAGTCTGGGACTTTCAACACTGGCCTCTATGACTAGAGCTTATAGAGTAACTTTGTTGGCTGGTAGAAAGTAGTAGGCTCTTATCACCTAGGTGAACTGGTCTACAGAGGGAAACATAGCACACTTAGCCACATTGTTATATATGTGCAACCTTAACTCTGCCCATGTTGAGTATGCTTTATGAAACAGTCTTTAGTTACATCATATGCTGTTTCTCAAGCAATAATACTAACTGGAGCTAGGTGAAATTTTTTCAGTGACAAGTAGGTTTGCCGAAAAATGCAATTTTTGGGCACCAAAATTATTTGTTAATTTGGGGTGAATTTGGCAATAGTTTCAGCTGCAAAAAGAACTGGAAAAAATAGGAAATGTTGAAATATTTTTGTCTTGACACTTTTAAATCAAATTGTTTCAACACTTTTGAAATGAAGTGTCATTTTGAATAGACGTTCAGAATGTTTTGTTTGCCCTGGACAATTTTTTCAGTTTTTAATTTCATGAAAAAACTGGTGAAAAAATTCAGTTGCGGTTTCAGACCAACTGATTTTTTTCCCCAGATTTTTTAGTTCAGTTGAAAAATTACTTGCTCAGCTCTAATATTAATACACCAAACGTTCACTGTGAACTAGCTAAGGTACACCCACACCTGCAAAAGGAAATGAAAAGTTAAGTCAACTAATGCTACTGGCCCCTTGCTTCTTTACCCAGACACACACCTCACCAATTCCCCAACTTCTACAGCCTTAATTCTGCCCCACCTAGGGCTGCCAACCTTTACCAAACAACCCCCTCTCAGCCCTATTAATTGTTGGTGTTTGGTGTCTAGGGAGGGGGTCGTTAGGCAAAGAGAGTCTGGCATCTCTGAAGGGGCAGAATTTAGTTACACACCAAGTCAGCACCAGACTGGAAACATACTTGAGCCCTGATCTCCTGACACCCAGTTCTGTGCCTTGTCCAGTGGTTAAGCACCAGAGCTGTCCCTTGTGTATGGCGAAACGGGGGACCGCTCCGGGCCCCATGCTTTGGCGGGGCCCCACGGGCTGGTATAATTGGCCAGCATGGTCAGTCCCAAAAGTGAGGGGTTGGTCACTTTGGCCCCAGGCCCCGCGCCCCGCACCCCGCTAGGGACGGCCCTGTTAAGCACACCCTTCCTTCCCTACCTGCACTCTGTGAAAAGGTCTACACTATGGGGTTAAGTTGACTTAAGTTATGCAGTTACGTGAATAACGTAGCTGGAGCCGACGTAGCTTAGGTCGACTTATTGAGCTGTCTGCACTGTGCTGGGTTGATGGGAGAGTTTATGCTTCACATTCCGGTGGTATGTCAATGGAAGAGCGATCGGCGGAGTCGATTTAGCGGGTCTTCACTAGACCCGCTAAATCACCCTTGGTGGATTGAACACCACTGCATTGATCCACGGTAAGTGTAGACAAGCCCTGTAACATGGATAGTGCTCTGGGACAGGAGAGTCCCTGTCTGGCGGGGTGTGAGTGCTAGAGGACTTTGCATTGCTACCTTTCGTTTAGAACTGGTTGACATTTTTTCAGTGGAACACTTTCCTTGCAGCAAATGCAGCTTTGTTGAAAACAAAATGTTTTGCGATAGCAGCTCGATTTCTGACAAAATTTCCAACAGGAAGAAGTCTACACAGCATCTTTTGTCTTTCGCATTTTGTTTCCCGGGAGCAAATCTTTCATCCTGTTTGTGAGGGAGGCTTGAGTTTGGGACGATTTTAACTGAGCTGCTCTGAAATGCTCATGTAAATAAGATTTAAAGTCCACGTGTTTCTCTGTTTTTAAGAAAAAGCATCAGTCAGGCAAGCTTGGGCTAAAGATGACTCTGGTTTTATGAGCCTATACAGCCAGTCTCGCCCACTTATTAGACAAAACACAGAGCCTGGAGGTAGGAATTAAAACTGAGGGAGGCCAGGGTGTGTAGAAGCTGTTGAAATTTAGTTTAGAAGATTAAGTTCTTTTATGCCACATGACAGATCACTAAGCCAGCCTTAGTGCACTTCCTGTCTGTCTGTCTGTCTGTATAAATGAATAACAGATCAGTCCATTTTCTAGCCTGTGGCTACACTCCTTCATCCAAACTGATAGGGCTTAATTTGAACTCTCTTCTAATCAGCACAAGTGTTTAAAAACCCTGTGTTATAGGGAATGCTTATTGATCACTGGAATATGCATGCATGCATGTGTCCGCTTTGGGTTGTGTTTAGGAATTCATTTGACAAGATCAGCCTGTTGCCTTCACTGATCCAAACAGCCACCTCTGTATCCTTCTTTTATTTTTACTATCTTCCTAGCCAGCAGGGAACGGTTAAACAGGACAAAGGTAAAAGGGAGCATTGCGAAGTAGCAGGGACATTGTGATGTGTGAGAGGCAGTGTGTGACATTAGCCTTGTGGTGTTGGTAGTAGATAAGTGGCAACACCCTCCCGGTATGGTGGGGGAATGAAAATACCAATGGCCCACATGGCGACTCTTACACTACCACTAAAATGAATAATATGTAACACAGGTAACAGATACTGCAGGGTTGGCTGAACTCTGATTAGCAGTATCCCCATCATAATTGGATGATAGTCTAATAGTGAGGCAGGATTAATAATCTACTGTTCTATAGACCTGATTTTACAGGGATTGTCAAGGGTGAGGGACACATTTTATTTTTCCCAGCAAAACCCAGAAGAGAACATCCTTGAATTTTAATTTGGTTTTTCAGTTGGATGTTTTCAATCGGATAATTAACTCTTTCACTTCCAAACTTTACTTTGGGATTGTCATCATGATGCCCGAGAGTTAACACACAATTGAGATGAATAGTGCTGTTCACCCGCCTATTAGAACGGTTGTTTCATTTTGTTTACCTGCAGACTTGCATTGGCTTACATGCAGGAGGCTTTCTTTGCAATCATAAGGTATAGAAACAATTTTTTAAAGAAAATGTAAGCCTAAATTCTGTAGATATTGATAGGGCTATTCTAGAGTTGCTGGTGCCACTTCTTGCCAGCCCCATCAGACCTCTGACCTACTTATAGGTGACTCCTCATTTAGGGCATGACCCTGAAAGCTGGTCTGTGTGTGTGGAGCTCCTTTGAAGTCACCCACAAGGAGCAGCTTGCAGGCTTGGAGCCTTGCATGGTGATACCATTTGAGGAAGGGGGCTCCCTGGGTTCCTTAGCAATAGGAAAGGGAAGGTAACAAAACTTCATTGTTGAAGGTTTGTGTGTTCAGCTTGGGCACGGAAATAGAAAGTGTAACGAGACTGGAGACAACCGGCTTGGAATAGACGTGAACTATCAGATTTGAGAAATGCATTCTTAGGTCAATATATGTTTAGCAGCAGGAAAGAAGATTAACTTTTGTGTACAAGCTGATTTAAAAAGAGAGGGCATCTGAATCAAAAGGGAAGGAGTATGGTGACATAGCTCTAATGAATGCACACCTCTTTATGTCTGTGACACCTTGGTATCAAAGGCCAGGTGACCTACAACTGAACTGAGTTTCCAAGAATATGGGACACTCGTTCATGTAAGAGGAAGGATGGTCCAGTGGTTAGGGCTTTGGCTAGAATTTAGGAAAATCTGGGTTGAATTCTCTGCTTTGCCATAGAGTTCCTGTGTGATCTTGGGGCAAGTCACCTAACCTCTCTGTTCCTTATCTTCAAAATGGGGATAATAGCACTGCTCTGTCTCCCAGGATAGTTGGGAGGATAAAGACATTAAAGGCTGTGAAGCAGTTTAAGATCTATTGATGAAAAGTGCTATATAAAAATAGGTGTTACATTATTATTATTATTCCCAGATACATTTGATGCTTAGATCTTGGCCAGGGATCTGATGTAAATTTGGAGCTAAGATTTGACTGTAGCTCTGTAACTTAAGTGTAGATCTTGCTCAAAGGGCCATTTGTTCTCTCCCGTTCTGGAGCGCAACACCTACTGCCCACTTACTTCTGCTTCTACTTTGGTAAGTTGCTAATAAACTATTGTTCAATCTAAAGCATTGACTGATGCCTCTTGGGAAATTGCTAGATGACACTCTAGAACAGGGGTGGGCAAAATTTTTGGCCCGAGGGCCACATCTGGGTATGGAAATTGTATGGCGGGCCATGAATGCTCACGAAATTGGGGGTTGGGGTGAAGGAGGGGGTGAGGGCTCCAGCTGGGGGTGTGGGCTCTGGGATGGGGCCAGGAATGAGGAGTTCAGGGTGCAGGAGGGGGCTGCGCATGGAGCAGAGGGGTTCAGAGTATGGGAGGGGGCTCCGGACTGGGACAGGGGATTGGGACGCGGGAGAGGGTCAGGAGTGTTGGCTTCAGTCGGCGTTTACTTCAAGCAGCTCCTGGAAGCAGCGGCATGTCCCCCCTCCAGCTCCTATGTGGAGGTTGGGCCAGGCAGCTCTGCACGCCACCCACATCTGCAGGCGCTACCGCCGCAGCTCCCATTGGCCACAGTTCCTGGCCAATGGGAGCGGCCGAGCCGGTGCTTGGGGCGGGGGCAGTGTGCGGAGCCCCCTGGCTTATCCTATGTGTAGGAGCCAGAGGGGGGACATGTCACTGCTTCCGGGAGCCGCGTGCAGCCATGGCACGTGTGGAGTGGGGAAAGCCTCCGACCCTGCTCCCCGGTGGGAGCTTGAGGGCTAGATTGAAAGGTCTGACGGGCTGGACGGGGCCTGCGGGCTGTAGTTTGCCCACCCCTGCTCTAGAAGAAAATGGCTGACTGGCCTGTAAAGGTAGTGGGAGAAAGGTGAATGTGACTGCTTGTGTGGGGGATCAGAAGTCCATGGAGAAGGCTGCTGTTTTCCTCCAGAACAATGGTGTAGTAAGACCAGCAGCTACCACTGTAGACTGGAAAGGACCAAGATCCTGATATGGTCCCAGGTATCTGGTTTTCGACCAGAACACCCGATAGAAAAGGGACCTTGGCGGGTGTGATCAGCACCGCTGGCTGGGCCGTTAAAAGTCTGGTCGCTGATGCTGTGGAGCCAAGGCAGGCTAGTCCCTACCTGTCCTGGGGCACTGCACTGTGCCCCGGAAGCAGCCAGCAGGTCCGGCTCCTAGGCGGGGGGGCCCACAGGGCTCTGCTCACTGGCCCCACCCCAAACACCGGTTCCGCACTCCCATTGGCCGGGAACTGGCCAATGGGAGCTGGGGGTCGGTGTCTGTGCCAACCCCCTGCCACAGCCCAGTGAAAGTGAGTGAGGGTGGGGGAGAGCAAGCCTCCAGGGGAGGGGGAATGTAGTGAGCGGGGGGCGGAGCCATGGGACAGGGGTGGGGCAGAGGGTGGGGCCTCAGGGAAGGGGCAGGTCTAGGGTGTTCGGTTTTGTGCCAATAGAAATTTGGCAACCCTAGATCCTGATCCAGCAAAACACTGAAGCCGAGGCTTCATTTTTAAAACATATGCGTAGTTCCAATCATTGACTTCAAGTGTACTTAGAGTTAAATGCATAAAATGCTTTTCTGGATTGGGGCCCAAATGACCACCGGGTGCAAGGTCCTGTCTTAGGTGCGATTCAGTTTCAGAAGCACTTTTGGGTTTGGACCTTGGAGTAGTTTCATTTATCTTGCACCCATTGAAGTCTGTCCCTGCAGCCTGGGTGTATGTGAGGTTATTCACCTTTTATTTCCCCCCCCAGGCTTGCAATGTTTATTAGGCTCTTTGGTGAACAGCCCTGGAAGCTGGCAAATTTTGGATCACTATTGTGGTTTTGTTCTGCCACAGTGATCCAGCAGGCCTAATGCAGTCCAGTTGCTGCCTTCACAAAGCATTGAATTATAGAATTCTTTTTATTCTTCCCTTGTTAAATGTTTGTGGTTTATGAGGTTAAGGGACCTTTCTGCATGAAGCTTTCACTGCATGGTAGTAAACCGGGTTACAAGAGTGTAATGAATTTCTCTGAGGTTAATTTCAAATAAATGGGTCTCTTTTCCATTGTACCTACAGCAGAACAGAGCAGGTTTTTGGTTTTAAAATAAACTTTCATGAGCAAATATGTTGCATGCAAAGAGTGGATAGCTACAGGGGCGTGGAGTAAAAACACAGAGGAAATTTATTGAAAGCATAAATCTTCTGTTTTGGACTTTAGAGACTGTTTAGGAATTGAATCTGCTCAGTACACAAGCCCTTCCTGACAATCTGATACCTGACAATAGCCATCCCAAGGAATGAGTCGGCTGTCCACTGACAAGAGCTCCTCTGGGTAATTGCTCTACCTAACGTACCCTCCAAAGGCTGTCCATTTGTGAACAGTGTCTAGTTATTTAATATAATCCAGCTGCATACCCCGTGTTTTATATTTTACCTTTTGGACAAGCACCTACAGCTTGCGATAAGTTATTAATGCCTAGAGGCCCCAAATGAGATCGGGGCCCATTTTGCTAGCTGCTGTACAAACACACAGTGAGAGACAGTCTCTGACCTGGAGAGCTTCCAATTTAAAACAAGACAGACAAAGGGCGGGAGCGGAAATGAAGACACAGAGAGGGGAAGTGACTTGTCCGAGGTCGCAAAGCGGGGACTAAAACACGGGGTGCCTTATCTGCGAGGCTGCGCCGTGAGTTATTTGGGTACAGCTGTAGCTTTTCTGGCTGGAGTTCTCCTGCTTACCCCTAGACATTTGTAAATTTATTTTTAATTCTGATTTTAATGATTGTCATTCTGTCTGTTCAAGGAATTGTGTGCAAATAAGCAATGGTTTGAAAGTGAGTGTATCCCTGCAAATTACGGTAATAGAATTCTGCAAAAATAACTTTTTTTGGGATGGGACAGTATTTCATCTCTACCATTATTACAAAGGCCCTGATCCTTCCAGGAGCTCCATGTAGTTGGAACTAGAGATCTGTTTGCATGGAGATTTTTGCAGGAGTGGGGGGCCTAAGTTAGCACACTGAGAGAGAGACCTTATTACAAATCTAGGACCAATGACCTTTCTTGTGATACATGGCCCAACCTTCAGCTCCTACTAGCATAGCAGAAGTTCAACAGGTGTATCAATATACAATAATGTCCCAGTTATACTGCGTGGAGAAGCTTTATATCTCAGCAGATAAGGCTGAAGCCAGATTTCCATAAGTATGTACATGGCGTCTATATAGTTAGGGTTCAAGGACTATGGCTCAAGGCATTTACCGGAGATTAGTTACCTCCTGCAAGCTAGTTATGAGTCACAGGACCTCTGTAAATCATTAATATCTGGGAAATACCCTTTGTTTCTATCCTTCGTAGATACATTAAGCTGGATATCTGTATGGATTGACAGGTAATGAATAGATGCCATGTCCATAAAACAACAATCTCTCCACAGTTACTCTCCCCATACCATAAGAACAGCCATATTGGGCCAAATGAATCTAGCCCAGTATCCTGTCTTCCGACTGTGGCCAGTGCCAGATGCGTCAGGACAATTATTGAGTGATCTATTCCCTTCATCCAGTCCCAGCTTCTGGCAGTTGGAGGTTTAGGGATACTTGGAGCTTGGGGTTGCACCCCTGACCACCCTGGCTAATCGCCATTGATGGACCTATCCTCCCTGTACATATCTAATTCTTTTTTTGAACTCAGTTATACTTTTGGCCTTCACAACATCCCCTGGCAATGAGTTCCACAGGTTGACTGTGTATTGGGTGAAGAAGAACTTCCTTATGTATGTTTTAAACCTGCTACCTATTTATTTCATTGGGTGACCCTTGGATCTTGTATTATGTGAAGAGATAAATAACACTTCTCTATTCACTTTCTCCATACCATTCATGATTTTACAGACCTCTATCATCTCATTCCTTAGCTGTCTCTTTTCTAAGATGAACAGTCCTAGTCTTTTTAATTTCTCCTCATATGGAAGCTGTTCCATAACCTTAATCATTTTTGTTGCCTTTCTCTGTACCTTTTCCAATTCTGATATATCTTTTTTTGAAATGGGATGACCAGCACTGCATGCAGTATTCAAGGTGTGGGTTGATTGACACATTAAAAACTATTTCATCACAAACTGTAGTTTTTTTTTGAACCCTGTTATAGTGTTGGCCTTCACAACATCCTCTGGCAATTGTATGTTGTGTGAAGAAATACTTCCTTTTGTTTGTTTTAAACCTGCTGCCTATTTAATTTCATTTGGTGAACCCTAGTTCTTGTGTTTTGAGACTGAGTAAATAACACTTCCTCATTTACTTTCTCCACACCAGTCATGATTTTATAGACCTCTATCATAGTCCCCCTTAGCTGTCTCTTTTCCAAGCTGAAAATTCCCATTTTTGTTAATCTCTCCTCATATGGAAGCTGTTCCATACCCCTAATAATTTTTGCTGCCCTTTTCTGGCGAACAAGTGTCTCACACTTTTAGGCCTGGTCTACACTAGGAAATTAGCTTGGTATAACGATATCACTCAGGAGTGCGAAAAATCTCCACCCTGGAGTGAGGCAGTTGAACCGACCTAACTCCCAGTGTAGACCGCACTAAATCGATGGGAGAATTCTCCCACTGACCTAGCGACCATCTCCCGGGGAGGTGGAATACCTATGCTGACAGAAGAACCTCTCCCATCGGCATCGGTAGCATCTTCACTGAAGTGCTACAGCAGCGCCACTGCAGTGTTTTAAGTATAGACAAGCCCCTTAGTATTGCACAAATGCCCTTAACAGAATTCAGATTAGGGTCTTGTTTTGCAGCTAAACTATATGGCTGATTTGGGGCAATTCCCCCGGTGTAGAGTAGGCCTAGGAGTTACTAACTGAAGTAGCTAACTGAAGTCACAGATTGAAGTGTCACTAGAGGAGGTTTTGGAATTAATTGATAAACTTAACATTAACAAGTCACCGGGACCAGATGTCATTCACCCAAGAGTTCTGAAAGAACTCAAATGTGAAGTTGTGGAACTATTAACTAAGGTTTGTAACCTGTCCTTTAAATCGGCTTCTGTACCCAATGACTGGAAGTTAGCTAATGTAACGCCAATATTTAAAAAGGGCTCTAGAGGTGATCCCGGCAATTACAGACCGGTAAGTCTAACGTCGGTACCGGGCAAATTAGTCGAAACAATAGTTAAGAATAAAATTGTCAGACACATAGAAAAACATAAACTGTTGAGCAATAGTCAACATGGTTTCTGTAAAGGGAAATCGTGTCTTACTAATCTATTAGAGTTCTTTGAAGGGGTCAACAAACATGTGGACAAGGGGGATCCAGTGGACATAGTGTACTTAGATTTCCAGAAAGCCTTTGACAAGGTCCCTCACCAAAGGCTCTTGAGTAAAGTAAGTTGTCATGGGATAAAAGGGAAGGTCCTTTCATGGATTGAGAACTGGTTAAAAGACAGGGAACAAAGGGTAGGAATTAATGGGAAATTCTCAGAATGGAGAGGGGTAACTAGTGGTGTTCCCCAAGAGTCAGTCCTCGGACCAATCCTATTCAACTTATTTATAAATGATCTGGAGAAAGGTAAACAGTGAGGTGGCAAAGTTTGCAGAAGATACTAAACTGCTCAAGATAGTTAAGACCAAAGCAGACTGTGAAGAACTTCAAAAAGATCTCACAAAACTAAGTGATTGGGCAACAAAATGGCAAATGAAATTTAATGTGGATAAATGTAAAGTAATGCACATTGGAAAAAATAACCCCAACTATACATACAATATGATGGGGACTAATTTAGCTACAACAAGTCAGGAAAAAGCTCTTGGAGTCATCGTGGATAGTTCTCTGAAAATGTCCACGCAGTGTGCAGAGGCGGTCAAAAAAGCAAACAGGATGTTAGGAATCATTATAAAGGGGATAGAGAATAAGACTGAGAATATATTATTGCCCTTATATAAATCGATGGTACGCCCACATCTCGAATACTGCATACAGATGTGGTCTCCTCATCTAAAAAAAGATATACTGGCACTAGAAAAGGTTCAGAAAAGGGCAACTAAAATGATTAGGGGGTTGGAATGCGTCCCATATGAGGAGAGATTAAAGAGGCTAGGACTCTTCAGCTTGGAAAAGAGGAGACTAATGGGGGGATATGATAGATGTATATAAAATCATGAGTGATGTGGAGAAAGTGGATAATGAAAAGTTATTTACTTGTTCCCATAATACAAGAACTAGGGGTCACCAAATGAAATTAATAGGCAGCAGGTTTAAAACAAATACAAGGAAGTTCTTCTTCACGCAGCGCACAGTCAACTTGTGGAACTCCTTACCTGAGGAGGTTGTGAAGGCTAGGACTATAACAGCGTTTAAAAGAGAACTGGATAAATTCATGGTGGTTAAGTCCATTAATGGCTATTAGCCAGGATGGGTAAGGAATGGTGTCCCTAGCCTCTGTTTGTCAGAGATGGAGATGGATGGCAGGAGAGAGATCACTTGATCATTGCCTGTTGGTCCACTCCTTCTGGGGCACCTGGCATTGGCCACTGTCGGTAGACAGGATACTGGGCTAGATGGACCTTTGGTCTGACCCGGTACGGCCGTTCTTATGTTCTTATGTAGCTGCCGTTGACAAGTGCCCCAGGGTGGTGTTCTTTTCAGTTTTGTTTACATTGTATTCTACCAGTTTATTACCATGTTATATTATAGGAGCTCTGACTTCTTACTCTGGTTCCTGTAGCACGTTCTGCCTCTTGGTAATGAAAGATTAGAGCAAGAGAAAGCCAAGTAATTAGTTACCTTCTCCCATGGAGAAGCTTATGTTTCAGTAACAGAAACTGACTTAATCCTAATCTTCTGCAAATGTCACTCCTAAGAGATTTACCCAGGCTCCCTTATCTGGAGGGAGCTTCTGAAAAGACCAGTGCATTCTTGCTATGTCTTGTACTCTGATGTTATTGGGAACCTACCTATTGTAACTCCCATGTGAAATAATACAAGTGGTCTCCATGGTGAATCTCTGAAATCACATACACCTTAATAAGTGAATCATGGTTTGCTAATATGCTGAGAGGACTGGGAACTTGAGCGATGATATAGATGGGAATCAACACCAGCATCAGGAGGGGACAAAGGACCTGCCTTGATTCCCATGTTCCCTTCCCACCAGAGACTTGGATGACATTTTTTCCATTATATTTATATGGCATTTAGCGGCAGATATATCCCCAAAGATCATCTGCTTGGTGTTAATACAACACTGGCACAACACCAATCTATTATAAACACTGTAGAAGAGACTGAGGGTACAATGTACAGGTCTCTTCCACTTGTCCAACAATGGTCTCCTTTCTACCCTTTCACGCAACCAAGCCACTGATTGGTGAGAACTTTCTTCTCTGAAACTGCCTCCTTAGCACTCTCCACCTTGTTGGCTGTCAGGGGTGGACATATGATCGGTGAAGCCTAACCATGCAGGAAGAGGAGTCCCAGCCATGGATTACCCTCTCTCTGAATATGGAGGATGGAAGGAAATTAGGCCTTGTATTCACTCCTATCCCAATGCCTGAAATGGGGAATAAAGCTGTAAGTTGCTGATGCATCATGGGGCTTCCAGCAATTCTTGTGCTTTAAAAACAACCCTCTGAACTCCCCTTCTCTTTTCAAATCTCACATCTTTGCTCCCTGGCCTTTACCTACTAATCCCTTTCTTCCTCTGCTGCTATGTATTTCACTCTGTAAAGTGGTTTGAGGTAGTGATTTGTGTGAAAGACACTGCACCAAGTGGTATAGGTATTGCCCAGCGTTCCTCTGGCACGATCCATCTTACTATTGCACTTCCCAATGAACAGACAAATCCAGTCCCAGTCTTATTCAGTGATAAGTTTGGGACAAAGTGCAATATTATATAATAAGTGTAATATATAATTACAATCTCAATTCCTCTATGTTCTGCTGCTTTAACTGCCTCTTAATGGAATATTACAGAATGCAAGAGATACCCCACTAAAGGTATTCAATGTGCTTAGTACTCGATTGCAATTATATCCCACAACTATATTGAAGTTTGTCAGCGAAACCAAGATGGGACGGTTTTGGAGATTTCATGGTCCAGCTACCATTCAATGAAGCTGCCCTTATTATGCCAGTGGACTAAGCAGCAGCCTTTTTCCCCAGCTATTTTTAGTTGCTTCTTACGATGAGCTTTTGGACTAATTAGCCCAGATGACTTCTCCACCGAAAGTGGATTAGGGAGAAAGAAGCGAGTGACGAATAGGTCTTGAATGCCTGTTTTGACAGGGTTACTATTTTTTTCTTTTATCCCAAACCTGATCCATCTCTTTCCTCTGTGGGTTTCAGAGCCCGTGACAAAGGCCTGACATATCCCTCGGAGGCCTCTTCATCACTTTAAGCTGCTCTTAGATTTGTTATTGGTTTGGTCATCAGTAACTTTTTTCCCCCTATAAACATCTTCCTCCCTCCCCCTAACACACACACCAATTCTCCAGGAGACTCAGGAACTGAAGCGTTGGCTCCTTTTAAAATCAACACCGATTCTTTAAAAAAAATAATTGGGGTGGGGAAAAAGATCTCTCATCTGTACATGGGTATATATTAATGTTAATAATACGTAGTGCTTTATATCTTCATAGTGCTTTATAAACGTTGAATTGCTAATCCTCACAGTGCTCGCTGAGGAAGGTTGGTGGTCACATCCCTTTAGCAAAGCTGGGAAACTGAGGGTATACATGTGCAGCAGTTAAACACCCGCAGCTGGCATGTGTCAGCTGACTTGGGCTTGTGGGGCTATAAAACTGCGGTGTAGATGTTCGAGTTCAGGGAGCCTGCAATTAAATGTTTGGCTGCAAACCTTAATGTAAAGCCTTCCCCTATATCAGTAGGATCGGTCTTTAAATGGGATGGTGATGTTTGTTGAGGATTATTTTAAATGTCAGGGTTCCTAATGATTTGGGTTGTGACTATGGCAAATGTATTGCTTTTGGATTATGACCAAGTGGGATTAATTTAGGGCTGACTCACCATGCTGTCCACCTGCACAGACCAAAGTGTTAGATAAATGATTAGGATTTGGTGATTAATCAGTTAATGCAGGGATTCGGTTTGTCAGCTGGGGACTGTTAAATGGGAGACAAGGAGAGATGGGGGGCTGGAAGAAAGAAGCCCAGGATCTATCAGAGGTGAGCCCCCCCCGTGCCAAGGGGGGTAGATTGCAGCTTGGGAAAAGCCTTATGGTGTTGAAGCTGCAGAAGACACTGTGAATAAAATACACTGTGGTGAGCTTATGTAGGCGTGTGTGAGGGAGCACACCCTGTGTATTGCAATAGTACTCAGAGATCCCAGTTAGAATTGGAGCTCCGTTCTGCTAGATGCTGCACAAACACCTACAAAGACACAGTCCCTGCTCTGAAGACTGTACAGTCCTAGGCTGGATCCTGCAAACTGAACTGTGTGGATGGGTCTTTGTGCCAGTGTAGAGCCTAAGTTACTTCAATAGGGCTCCGGTAAGCAAGAGAGCCTGTCCCAGGGGATCAGCTTAGAAGCCGGGGCCTAAGAACATAAATGACATATGAAGGCTATATAGGAGAGGGATACAAACATTTTACTTTACTCCACTGAAATCTTTCTCTCTTTTCTGAGGTGCCTGTTACCAGGGTATCTAAGCGTTGTTCAAAGTCAGTGAGAGTCTTGCCGTTGATCCCAATGAGAGTAAATCCTGCCCATTGACTCCACTGGAATTACAAGTACAGTATGAGTAAGGGTTTGCAGTTGTGATCCATGCTTTTGAATCCTATGTGCTTCACAGCCCTGAAACAACAAGGAGTCTGGTGGCACCTTAAAGACTAACAGATTTATTTGGGCATAAGCTTTCGTGGGTAAAAACCTCACCTCATGCATCCGAAGAAGTGAGGTTTTTTACCCACGAAAGCTTATGCCCAAATAAATCTGTTAGTCTTTAAGGTGCCACCAGACTCCTTGTTGTTTTTGTAGATACAGACTAACACGGCTACCCCCTGATACTTGACAGCCCTGAAGCCACACTCATCCTAGAAACTGGAAGGGGGGTCCTGCTGGTGTTTACTGTTATGCTTGATCATAAAACTGAGATGGGGAAAGCCCTCCTTCAGCCTCCAGGCTAATGGAAAGTAGAACCATTTCCCCCTTCGTTGTCTTGTGTCCATAGGCTGTTTTAAGTTTTATGGCTAATGGGCAGCATAGCTTGGTTCAAGGTGCTTTTTGGAGAAAGATGATAGTTCTGAGATTTAATACTGACATAACAGGTAAAGCGTTGTATCGATTTGTTTTTCTGGCCCATTCCCAAGTGACATGCCAACCCCTTATACAAAACCCTCTATTGTTTATCAGCAAGGCCACGCACATGTAGCATGCTGCAGTCCTTGTTACTAGAAGCAGCGTAAGAGTCAAAGAGAAATACAATTATAAGGATTAAAGATTAAAACTAATTCTCAGTTGTTCAATGGAGTGAACTGCAAATGGTTATTAAAGTCTTATGAGCTGCTTACAACAAGGAGGAGATGAACATTATACTGTGTCCAGGGGAGTGAGATTTCCAAAGCATTACAACCTTTAATTTAGAGATTTAATCTACAAGCAATTAATATAATGTTCTTTCTGTCTTGTGACTAGAGAAACTTTAGTTCATTAAAACACTTTGGTTGAGGAGGAGAAAGGAGAGGTAAAAGCCCTGATTCAGGAAAGCATCCCAGTTCACACACAAAAATTAGCATGTGCTTAAGGATTACGGCTCTCATTGAAGTCAATGGGGTGTCAGCACATGCTTACATGCTTTTCTGAATCTGGGCCAAAGTGAGGGTCACAGTGATTCCAGGAGTAATTTAAATACATTAGAGATCAAAAGACAAAGGTTGAGTTGGTTATTTCGTTGTAGGTCAGAAGGTCATGAGTTGGTAGTTCAAGCAAGGACTTGTTGATCCAGGGCTGAAGCCGAAGCCTGAGCAACGTAGCTTCGTGGGGGCTCCTGTGACATGGGGCCCCAGGCAATTGCCCTGACTTTTATATGCAGAAAACCAGTTGCCGTGGAGTTTTTATAGCATGTTGGGGTGGGCCTCAGAAAAAAAAAGGTTGAGAACCCCTGACCTAGGAAGTACCAGTAAAAATAAAATTTAACATTCCTTAAAACCAGATTTGGGGCTGAATCAAAGCCCTAGATCAGTGCTGCCACTTGTGTAGGGAAAGCCCCTGGTGGTCCGGGCTGGTTTGTTTACCTGCCGCGTCCGCAGGTTCGGCCGATCGCAGCTCCCACTGGCCGCGGTTCGCCATCCCAGGCCAATGGGGGCTGCGGGAAGCGGCGTGGGCCAAGGGATGTGCTGCCCTAGAGTCCTCTCTGAAACTTGGAGAGATTTGGAATCTAAACTCAGATCAATATTTTGTAGCTGGCCTCTAGCTTTAGAAAGTGAAACCTAACCCCAAACCTAAATGCCCTGCAATCCGCTGTGTTTGAAATCTGCTCTGATTCACTCTTAGGATGACCAGAAAGCAAATGTGAAAAAAATCGGGACGGGGGTGGAGGGGTAATAGGCGCCTATATAAGAAAAAGACACAAAAATCAGGACTGTCCCTATAAAATCAGGACATCTGGTCACCCTATTCACTCTACTCCAAACTCAACACTGTGAGGGCTTCCATTTTGGATGGCAGGGCTCCGAGCCCTGGGTTTCAGCCCTATGCGGTGAGGCTTTGGCTCTCTATCCTGGGCCCCAGAAAATCTAACACTCGGCCTGCTTGGCTGACCTCCTGAAACCTGCTCGCGGCCCCCCAGGGGGCTTCAGACCCCTGGTTGAGAACCACTGTTCTAGGTGAAAACAAGAACAGTATATGACCGTGCCTGACCATATATGGCAGCACATATGCCTTCAACTTATATAGAACCCCCCAAACAAACAGACAAGGTATGTCTCTAGTCTACAGAAATATCATTATAACTGAGTCTACTCAGTAGCAATAAAGTGTTCAGTGTTGGCCTCACTCTGCTCCTATTTAATGTCAATATGAGCAGAATCAATACCATTGACTTTAATGGGGGAGGGGAGAGTTAGACCAATGGTTATGAAAATCTCAGCCAAGTGGTATATTTCTTTGGTAGCTGACTCCGCGTTACTTTGTTTGCAGTCACTGCAGAGCACTGTAAGCCTTCATCCTCAGTAAATAATATATATATTTTAGATCAGAGTCTCTCCTGTGAAACCTGGTGTTTTAGTCCATCCTCAGTTCACAAGGCTGGTGTGCGGAGACCCTGGGAAAGAGGATGCAATGTTGATAGGACATCAGGCTGGGCATCAGGTTTCATTTTCTGCTTCTGCCACAGACTCCCTGTGGGATCTTGGATAAGCAGCTTCATTTCTGTGCCCATTTCTCCATTTGTAAAACTGCTGCTTCTCCAGCTTTGTAAAGTGCTTGGAGATCCATGCATGAAAAGTATGAAGTATTAGTCAGCATGATAGAGATAAACAGAAGTCAGAATCCTTCTTCCCACAAGTAATCAGTCTGTCTGGAACCTGAATATTTTATAAATGAGCTTTCTGATATTATTTTTTATTATGGAAATCCCCAACCCTTGAGGTTACTTTCCCAAAGAAGCTACAGCCAAGAGTACCCAAGGTAGATCAGGTCCTTCTAGCTCCTTTCAGGCAGTGGGCCCAGAGGGGCTTGATTGGGATATCTATTCCAACAGCTTCCTTCCACTACCCTTCCACATGGGAGAAACTTTCACAGCATCCTGATGTCATCAACACTTAGCTGCAAAATGTAGAGATTGGACATATTTTCATTTGTTGCATTGCCTTTGGTTGTTAGCTCCCCTTCATCCCAACCCTCTCCTAATGCTGTATCCCCCCTGATGTTCCCACTCCATCTGAATCCTGTATTTCAAGTGGGAGAGAATTAAGCTTATTTGGAATTTTTCAACAAACCGTTTTCCACCCAAAATGCCGATTTATCAAAACTAACATTGTTTGCGAAACAGCATCGGTTTCAACAACTCTCCCGACTTGAACAATTTTTGGGAAAAAGAAAAATGTTCAAAATTGTTAAAACATCCCATTTCAACATTTTCAAGCTAGAAGTTTAGGGTTTTAGAATTTAAATGATTTTTCATTTTGAAATTTTAGTAAATTTAGATTTTAAAAAAGGTCAAAATTAAAACAACACTGAAATGATCAAGATGAAACTTTTTTCAGATGTTTAGTTCTCAAAAGATTTCAATATTTTGACTTTGGGGAAGTTTTATTGTATCTTGAAAATATTCCCTGGATGGGAAAACCGTTTCTTTTTTTATCCCAACTCTAACAGATAATTCTGTTTGACCCCTGTGCCTTTATGGATAGTATATGGGGAAGTTCTAGCTGTTTTCTACTGCCGTTGCTTGATTCAGGCCAGACACAGCTCTGTTGTTTCTTGGTGTGGGGAAGGTAATCTCTGCTCTGAAACCATATCCAAAAAGTTTTCCCCTCCTTCTCTAGAGGGGAAGCCCAAGATATATGCCCTTGATTTATCCCCTTGAAGGGACGGTTCTGCTTGGCAGAACTTGAGGCATCCTACCGATTCCTTGGTGTTGTTTTTATCCCTCTGATCTTTCCCCCAGCCTAACCTCCGGGCTGAGGATGAGAGAAGGTAAAGGGAAGACGGAGTTACAATTTGTTTGACATTTGGCTGCTCCATCTTTTGCATATCACGGTGTGGCTGACAGGATGTTTCTTGCAGAAAATACCTTGCATGCTAATCTCTGTGCATTAACTGATCACAACATAAATGCTTGTCCATTAATCCACTGCCTTCCTGTATGTCTTTCATCTCCTTGCTTTCCAGCATTCTCCTGTTTCACTTTTCCCCCTCCTTTGTCTTTAACTCCTTTTTAATACAACCTATGTCAGGTTCATAGCTCCAGGCTGTGGAAACAGGGGCAGATATTGTAAGTAGATGGACAGACAAAGTTAATAAATATACCACCCAAAGTTGAAAGCTATCCTTCCTGCAAGGGACTATCTAGATTTGATTTTCTGACAGACATATTTCCATTTCCACTGACATCAGTAGCCTAATGGCTTTTGTGCAGTACATTAGCTAAAAGTATACAACATACACCCAGATGATTCTGATGATAATACTATTGGTTTGAATTTATCTACTCATTACATTGGCTGGTTGTATGATAGAAGTTTTGAAATTTATTAAGAACTAGGTGTTTTCTTCTTATTTTGGTTATTTTGCTATTCAGACTTTTAGTATCTTATTTAAATTCTCTGGCTGCAATGACTGTATTTGAAACATATGCTAGTAATGCTATTTAAATGCAGAAAGTTAGAGCTGAAAACCAGAATTCAGTCAGAGAAGCCATAAATTATTACATTTTAAGAAGGACTTTTTAAGAAGGAGAAATCTTGCAGCTTTATTACTCAATTACCAAAGCCATTTGCACTTAAGCTTTCTGCCTCTGCAACTATTTGATCCTGCAGTGAAGCTGAACTTGTGATGTCACAGATTTCTTGGCAGCTGATTTGTCTGGTCATGAACTAAGGATTATGACTTCACTGTGGAAGAAGTAATTGGGCTGGGAGGGAGAAAACCCATTTTATTTACAAACATCTTCAATAACAGGAAAAGGGAAGAAACGAGCACCATCAAGAGGTAAAATGTTGCAGTACTTTTCTTTAGCTAGCGAAGTTCAACATCGCGATTAAAAATTAAATGCACATATGGAACCTGCCTTTTGCTCTCTGTTAACATACTCATCTGTGTGTCTCCCCAACCCGATGGCTGGTCACACACTATCTGTTCTATTAATTTTTCCTACACATTGCTTCACTACGGAGGTCATTTCTCCCTGCTAGTATTTCCCCATTTACCTTTGAAGGGACTGTTCATCCCTCACCCCATATCTTTCCCCACGTGCTTTGGGGGTTCTTCCTTTCCTCCTCAGGGGATTCTCCCTGGATCCTGTTCCCTGGATGGGGAATGGAGAAAGAAGCTGCTTCCCAGAATCTGCTTCTGTGGGGCTCAACAGCAGAAAGAGTGGGGAGACTGGGGCTCTGTGGCAGCAGGGCCCAAGGAAGGAGAATGGAAAAGAGGGAAAAAAAGACTGTGGGCCAAGTAACAGCAGCAGGGACAGGAGCTGGGGCCAGCTGGAAAGGAGCCTCTTCTGATCCTGGGTACAGTGGCCACCAACTGCACAAAGGCTGCTGGGGAAGAGGGAGGTGAAGAGAAGGAGCCCAGTCAGGCACAAGGTTGCTTGTCAGCTCCTCCTGCTCTGGCTCTGACTCTGACTCCCTCCTAGACCTTTGCCCTGGTTCATACCTCATGTTAGCTAACGTGCGGTAACTAGCCCATTCCATTTGCTGCCACTAGAACCCACAGTGTGTCTCTTCACTGTGTGTGTTCTTACCAGGGCCGGCTCCAGGCACCAGCCTGGCAAGCAGGTGCTTGGGGCGGCCACTCCGGAGGGGGGTGGCACGTCCAGCTATTCGGCGGCAATTCGGCAGACGGTCCCTCACTCCCGCTCGGAGCGAAGGACCTCCCGCCGAATTGCCGCCGCAGATCACAATCGCGGCTTTTTTTTGGCTGCTTGGGGCGGCCAAAACCCTGGAGCCAGCCCTGGTTCTTACCTCATGTTAGCTAACACATGGTAACTTATGTGAGGTAAAATCCTAGAGAAGACAAGGAAGTTTGCAGGTTTCACATGTGTTAGTGGGGTGTGATAAAATCGGTGAGGGAGCCTAGGGTTTATCTCAACCTACTAACTAGTATTTAAACTACAAACTGCCCTAGTTTCAATGGGCTTCTACCTCATGTTTGTTACTGCATGTTAGCGGTAGTGTAGACCGAAGTGTAGACCACGGATCGGCAACCCTTGGCATGCGGCTCGCCAGGGTAAGCACTCTGGCGGGCCGGACTGTTTTGTTTACCTGCCGCTTCCGCAGGTTCGGCTGATCGAGGCTCCCACTGGCCACGGTTCGCCTCTCCAGGCCAATGGGGGCTGCGGGAAGTGGAGGCCAGCACATCCCTCGGCCCACACCGCTTCCTGCAGCCCCCATTGGCCTGGAGGGGCGAACCGCGGCCAGTGGGAGCCTCGATCAGCCGAACCTGCGGAAGCAGCAGGTAAACAAACTGGCCCGGCCCGCCAGAGTGCTTACCCTGGCGAGCCGCCTGCCAAAGGTTGCCAATCCCTGGTGTAGACATAACCTAAGAAAAGGGACGAATTCTACTCTGCAGCAAGGAACTCTTCATAGAGGTAAGAGAGGGTATCAGTGAGGGCAAGGGTGGCAGAACCGGGAGATCAGACTCATGGCAGGTTGCCAGTGAAATCCATGGGTTGGTAAAAGTTTGGGCACTAGCGGGCGATGGGAAATTCATAACAGAAATCTTAGAAATGTGGATATTTTCTTTCATTATTTGTATGTACATTTCTATAGCAGTCACTGCCTTAATGCTTCGGTAAGTCTATCACTGAACTTACAAATAAAGACCAAAAAACTCAGCAAGGTTTGGTGATCATGTTGCAATGCTTCGTGCAGCTGCATTTCTTCCATGACAGGCTGGGTCTAAAGGTGAAACTTACATTGTCTTGAGCAGCAGTTTATAAAATGAACCCTTGGTCATTTTTATAAAGATAAATGATGCTGTTGGTCAAGGGGTCAGGTTCACAGGAAGGCCTGTTCTTACCTCCCTGGAGTCTGGTGCAGGACAGTTTGTTTAGCTGAGAGGCGTCTCTGATGACAGCAAAACTGAGAGGCATTGAATTGTTACCTATTGCAATGATAAACTGCACTCCACCGTGCATATGTTAGTTTTAACTTTGTATAAGAAATGCCAGGTCTGTCAATGCATTCTGAGAAGTGATTTGATAATGGTTTAAAAGTACCTTCACAAGGAAAATATACCAAGGGCTCTTTAACTGAGCAGAGAAAAGCAAAACATTGGGCTAAATATAGGGGTAACTGGGTGAAATTTAGTATCTTGTGATATACCGGAGCAGAGGTCAGACTAGATGAGCTGAATGATCCCTTCTGACCTTAAACACTCTGAATCTATTTTATTAGTTTGTAGCAACATCTTTTGGGCTTGGGTAACTAGTTTTAAGGTTTTTACTTCCTTTGAGGAGGTGGAGATCAGTCACTTAACACTAGAACTGGTTTCAAAAGTGAACAATTTCAGTGAAAAGTTTCTTTGTGAAATTGCGGTGAGTTCTCTTTAATCAGTACTGGAAGGCAGGAACAGTGAAGATATTGAGTTGAGGGTCACAGTCTGTCAGTCAGGGAGTGCTGTGTGACTTGCATTAGATGACTGAGATGTGGGACTCTGTAGTAAAGTGGTCAGGATAGGGTTAACTGCATTTCCGAGAGTCTGATGGTGGGAACTGTGGTGCACCCCTTACTTACTTCCTGTTTTAGTCCATGAGCATCTCCCCGACACCTAGGGTTGCCAACTGTCCCAGTTTCACCGGGAGTCTCCTGGAATCAGGCCCTATCTACCGGAGGCTACTGAAGCCAATCCAGGAGATTTTAGGTGACTAGAATTCCAGCGGCGTAGTGGGGCTAAGGCAGGCTACTTACGTACCCTGGCCTCGCGCTGCTCCCAGAAGTGGCCGACATGTACCTGCGGCATGCCCTGCGTGCTGTCCCCACCTTGAACCGCAGCCAATGGGAGCTGCGGGGGTGGTGTCTGCGGGCAGGGGCAGCATGTAGAGACCCCTGTCCCCCCCGCCTAGGAGCCGCTGCTAGAGGGATGTGCTGGTCGCTTTCAGGAGCCGTCTGAGGTAAGTGCTGCCCCCCTCGCTCACCCTAACGCCCAGCCCTGAGCCCCCTCCTGCACCCAAACTCCCTCCCAGAACCATGGGTGAAAGTAATATTAAATTCTTATTGGTATGGAGGCTGGCTCCAGCCCCTGGAAGGGGTGGGGCTGGGGGGGTCAGCCTCCCCCAGCCAGCCCATCTGCGCTGCCTGGCCCCTGCCGCCCAGGGCTCTAGGGCTCCGGCCGCTGCTGCGGTAGTGGTGACAGTGGCTGGGAGCCGTGGGCCCGGGGCAGCTGCCCCTTTTGCCCTCCACATCAGCAGCCCAGGTGCGGGGACAAAAGGGGCAATGATGTTAAAGTGCTGCAGTGGCAGTGCTTTAACGTGGGCTGCGTATGGGTCAGTACTGGCTTCTTACCAGTACGCCGTACCGGCCCACTTTCACCCCTGCCCAGAGCCCACACCCACTCCTGCACCCCACCCCAGGCTCAGCCCAGAGCCCCTTCCCACACTCCGAACCCCTCGGCCACACCCCTAAGCCCAGAGCCTGCACCCCCTCCTGCACTCCAACCCCCTGCCCCAGCCTGGTTAAAGTGAGGGAGGGAGGGAGGAGGGGGGCTAGAATGAGTGGGGGGAAGGCCTCAGAGAAGGGGCAGGACAGAGGTGTGGCCTTGGGGAAGGAGCGGGGCAGGGCAATGGTCTTTGTGTTTGTGCAATTAGACAGTTGGCAACCCTACTCCCACCCCATTCAATTTGATGCAGTTAAATAAAGCGGCAAGTTCCTAGCCTGCGGTCCTATGAATTGACTTATTTTGTTGTTCTCCGCAGTCGGTTGACAAAAGGGATCAGAGTAAGAATGGAGCTGTCTGACTTAGTTCTCCCTCTTTTAAAACACAAACCAAAACAGACCCATGAGATTCATTCCCAATTTGAAATACTGCCAATCCACAGCACAGGATATATTTGTTATGTTTTATATTAGACGGCGGTGTACCTGATTTTGTGTTCTACTCTATTGTACCTGCTGTGCCTTTCGTGGGGACTTGGACACCCAGTGCCGGTTAACTTCACTGGGAACTGAGTGTCTGCAGTTCATAGGCAGCTTTGTAACTCTCAGCTTTTGACTACAAGCTTGTTGAGGAGGAGACCTGCTAATTCCTTGGCCCACATCACCTGTGGTACAGCACTGTATACACAGGCGATTCACGGTGCTTCACAATAGAGGAAGTGTGGGTTGAAAATTTGGCAGTAGGGAATTTTTCTCCTTCTCCAAACTTGGGCCAGCTTTTGAGCTGTGAAGTTTGCATGGAAGCCCAAAGGGTTGGTTGCTCTGCTTGTGCTCAAAGCTGGCACCAGTCTTGGTCCCTGATTATTATGAATGGGGAATTGAGCAAATGCTTCCATAATTTCTTCATGGCATAAAATGATGTAGGGAGTGATCAGCACAGTGGCTATCTGCTTGGATCTGGCTGCTTCTGTGTTCACTTGAGCTGCTTTTAATCCAAATAATAATGCAGTCCATACACAGGCATAATTTCTACTGGCCTCAGTGGGAATCTGGCGTGAATAAGGAGTTGGCCAGTGATGTAGTTTAGTAGGTAACCAGTTAAGAAAGAAATGTGCTGTGTGGGGATGCAGTTGCCATCACAGCTGTGAGGCCCAGAACTCCTCAAAGTGCAATTCTGCAACAGAAATCCCCTTCTTGTAGCCTATTCATCAAAACAACTGCTTTGTGTCAAAACAGCACAAATAGCCTTTGGCCAAAAGCTTTCTAAAGTGCTGTTTCTTGGGGGCCATTCTGTTTTACCTATTTGTGGTCCCTATACAAGGGGTTAGCATACTATGCGGCTTAATAAATTCCAGTGTCGGATTTCCATTGTCTCTTTGTTCTTTGTTGCCAAGGAAGCCAAATATTATTTCTCTCCTTGAAAGAAGCTCCTAATACAATGGAACTGAATCAATGGGGAAGGGGAGAAATCCCTGTAGAAAAACTGCTTTTTTTCCCCTTCACTTTCTGCTTTTACAGGGGTGGCTGCAGGGATGTAGCTAAGTATGGGCTGACCTCTTCCCCTCTGGCCAGAGCCTCAGCTCATGCAACTGGGTGTGGCTCCTCTGAAATCAATGGAATCTTTACACCAGCTGGGGATCTGGCCCTGAATGTTTAGGCCATGGAGCTCATTATCTCCAGGTAGTGGTATTGGTATTGGTATTGAGTGCTTCCACTTGTCCTTGTGGTCCAGGCCAATCCTTTCCCCATTTTACTTATCTTTTCATGGCACCCTTCCCTATGGCATAAAAATGAACACCTACAGGTATCTATCTTAGGCACTTCTATGGTGCTGATTACTGTAGTGTCTGAGCACCTTACAATCTTTAATTAATTTAGCCTCATAATCCCCTTGATATGAGATACATAAATATTATCATATCTATGGGGAACTGAGGCAAGGTCATCCAGGGAGTCAGTCTGTGGTAGAGCAGGGAATTGAACCCACATCTCTTAAATCTTAGCTTGGCATGCTAACCGCTGGACCAATCTTCCACTAAATCAGCCTTCCCTGTTCTACCTATTTCTGTGTAAAGACTGCTTGGCCTGAAAGTCTGCCTGTTGTTTACATACTGTGTCAAACACTAGCATCACTGTAACTATGGACCATTCCCTCCTTTGTGCTGCTTCCTTTTCACATTATGTACCCCTATAATGTCAGGTATATTCTGAGTGTTTGTCTACTGACTCCATTGGGCATCTTCCCATAGTCATCCCTTTGAAATGTACACAACTGCAAAATAAAGTAATACGAAATATCTAGTCAGCCAAATAGTTGAGTGAGAAATTAAATTGACTCTATCTGCTGCAGAATGAGCCTTCACCCAGATCTGGTTCTAGTGATTATGAGCCCAAGGGGCTGGAATGCCCATGTACTGTTCCCTGTTGTAGACCACTATTGATATGTTAAGGGTCAGTGTTTTGCCAGGTAAAAAACTCCCTGCACAGCATTGGGTTGGCTTATTAGGAAACCAAGTTGTTCAGTGTTCACACCTGTAGTAAGAGGAGGCCCTGAGACATAAACCCTTGTATCAGAGGCCTGGTATAAGGCCTAAGGCCTGAACTAAAGTAATGATCAAGACTTTGCTAACATAAAGCAAAGTGAAGCTGTGAGCCAGAGGCAGGCCCTGCTCACAGAAGCTGGCAAGGAAAGGGCTGATGCTGCAAAAAGAGACATACCTAAAAGGTACTGGACACCAGATATCAGAACATTTGCATACTTGTACATTCCACACACAAGGAACAAGCTGACCCATCCCAATGACAGGGCCAAAAGGGTAATATGATGGATAGAGCTGTTTTGTTCAAACCAACATGTACAAGGTGAGAGGTGGCACCTTACTACGTAGAGGGGTTGTACCTTGCTGCATAGAGGGGTTGCACCTCAATACGTCAGGAGTGATGTGTAACTTGTTTGTACCTGTGTATAAGAATGCATCCCTGAGTGGATGTCTTTGTCCAGCCTAGGGGGCAGTGGAAAGTCCCGCCACTGACTGAGCTGAGTCCATTGTCAGGGAGCACATAAGTACTGGCTAGCCGCACCTTAGCAGCACGTTGGACTTCGTTTGCCGGGGAGCTGGAGACCGTGTTTCTCTTCGACAATAAACCTCACCGATGTGCCTTCGTACGTTACTAGAGGCTGTGGTCATTGGGGGTTCTCTCGGGATCTGCTGTGTCAGCTATCTGCGCAGAGCTGGGGCAGCACACAGAGGGAACACACACACACAGCCGATTGATATCAACATTGAACAGAGCAGAGCACCACACTGGTAACATCTGACGACAACACCAATTAAAATAAAAAACATCTCAGCATATCTGACTAACAAACAACCCCAGCTTAACTTCCCTGCGATGAAAGACTCTGAAGCCAAATGTGTGTATATACATATATTTTAAAATTCTGTAACCTGGTGGCATGATTCAGCAGCAAAAAAAATACAGTTGCAATTGGCAAGGTCTTTTCCTTGAAGAAGCTATTTGTTTATAAAAGGAAAGCACAATGAGGAGGTAACAAGCAGAGAGAGAAATGGAAAACTCACAGATTTGGGTTCAAACCATGTGAGTGGCCCTAGGTGTGGAGCCTATCCTGCTTCCTCTGATTCCGAAGCAAGTGTGATATGGTCCCCCTTCATGAGCACCTGAATGAGGGGAGGGGCATGGTGAGTTGAGGTTAACTTCTCATCTGCTGGAGGTTAGGTAGCGTTCTGGCACCCTGTCTCATTGGGTTAGTTTTGCCTATATTGAATTAAAAACATTAGTGTATGGAATGTGCCCCCCGTCTTTTTTAACTTTACAAAATACAATATAACAGTAACCCATCTCCTGGGGTGCAGTTAGTTTGCTTTTGACAGGATAATGCAAAGCCAGCAAATAGTATACGGATATGCATACAAACTGTGTTAAAAGAACGTTAAAGTTGCAAAGTCAAGCACTCAGAAGTTAGTAAATGCCAGAATTAAGGATGCCTCTACAACCTTAATTTTGCCCCTTAACACAGACTCATCACCCCATCTCTTTGCCCAGCCAGTCCCAGTCTCCCTCCCCTCTCTGGATAGCACTACCTGCTCTGACTATAATATAGCTCAGAGGAGGCTGCTGACATCACGTAATGGGAACTTGAATCAGGAAGTGCAATGTTATGGGAAGCAGACACATTAGTATCTAATCAGGAAGATTTAACACCTACAGATGGATTACCCTTCCTCTAATTATTGTTGTTTTCCTCCTTCCCTTTTTCTTGCCTCTCTCTTTTATTTCAAACTTCCTTTCTGTAATTGCATCTGAAGAAGTGAGGTTCTTACCCACAAAAGCTTATGCTCCCAATACTTCTGTTAGTCTCAAAGGTGCCACAGGACCCTCTGTTGCTTTTTACAGATTCAGACTAACACGGCTACCCCTCTGATACTTTCTGTAATTATTTCCCCACCTTTGCCTAAGTGGCTTAGCGTCCCCCACTCTTTCAGCCAATTTTCGTTGCCAGGGCTAGCTCTCCTGGGAACTGTGTGACCAAGCAGTGACCAAGAAGAGGTGCACTTCCATCAGATTAGATTTCCCTCAGCCTCCTCTGTTTTCTCACTTTATCATTTCTCTACTTTTCCCCCCCTCTGTTTTTTCTCTTAGTTGTTTAACTCCCCCCTATTTTGTCTCTCTCTTCTCATGCTCCGTCTCTCCTCATTTTCTTTCCTCTCTTGGGTTCATAAAACTGCCAAGGCCTGGCTATTGCCAGAAGAAATACATTTTTGCAGGCAAGGGTCATTGGCAGGGCAAAACCATGGCTGCCACTGGGTGTCCTGTAGAAAAAGACACAGTTTGTTCCAAAGCCATTTCTCTCATTAGCCCTATAAGCAAATCGAACAATATTATAAATAAATAAGCAATTTACTGCAAAAGGGAAAGAGTGAGGTTTAAATTCCTGTGCTGAGGGCAGGAGTTATATCTGCTCTTTGGATCTTCCCAACCAGTAACCCCAGAGAGGTGATACACTGGGGAGAATTCACCCAGGTCTCAGTTTAGCCTGCATTTGCCTTTTGTGTGCATCACAGACCTTTCCCTTGCTGACAGCCACTGATCATAATTCAGTACAGTTTCCAGCCTGTTCAGAGGATCCATTGCTATTGAGCTATTTGGCAGATGTGGGCAGGAAAGTTACCTATCACCTGCCTGTATTGCTCAGCATCAAATAATGACAATCTTTGAGGTTCCATTAGTGAGGAGAAAAAACACTTCAATAACATAAACATGAGATTGTTAAAATGTTCATAAACATTGATGAAAGAAGCTAACATTTTGATTAGGGGCACTCTCCTGTTGAGGAAACCAGGATTCCTGCTTGCTAGATGAGATGGTGTGGTGCAATATAGTGTAGTATAGACAAGGCTTCATTCTTTCTTTATTTCCCACACAAGGCAATCAGGGTTTCAGATCTGCTATCCTGGGCAACTTCTGTCCAGGAGTTATTTCACTTGTCTCAAAAAACACACAGAATTCTCAGACACTCCAAATGAAATCTAGTGAGTTTAAAGGAGTGGCGATGTGCCACCCTTCATCAAGGCTACAAAGCTGCCTTCTGGCATCACGCTGAAGTCAACACTTCTATGACAGCTGGAGCAGCAACTCCCATGGGGCTTTGCACTCTGTCGATCACTCTTGGCAATCACCCTAAGCTAAATGAAGCTCTGTTACTCCCAGGGGCCAATGCTTTCTATACTTGCAGCATCTTCACAATAAGCCCTCTCCAATGGGGGAAAAATACCTGTTTGGTGGAGGTGTTTTCGGCACTCAACGCCTGAAGTGCCAAATGAGCCTTTGTTAAACTGTCAGGGGGCTGCTTCTAATCTTGATTTGTTTGAAGGAGGTTGTCAGAAAGCAAAGAGTCCTGTCTGTCAGTGGTATGCTCAATTTACTGACTTTTTAAACTCTCTCCATCTGAATGGTTATATGACATTTCCCTGTGACTCCCAGTAAAGTCATATGGCTAAAGTCCAAAGGCCTAATGTATAGGCCGTGTGTGTGTGTGTGTGTGTGTGTGTATACATATAATACACACACACACACACACATATATATATATATATATATATATATATATATATATATAATTAGGAAACTTGCACAGGTATAACTTTGTTGATCCAGTTATACCAGTGCAACCCTGTAATATAGACACACAATTTAGTTTAATGCAGTAACTCACCACATTTATTTGAGGATTGCATTGGTGTAACTGGTTCAATTTTAGTTACACTGGTGCAGGCCTTGTATATATTATATGTAGGGCCCTAACAAATTCATGGTACATTTTGGTCAATTTCATGATCATAGAATTTAAAAAAATAAATTTTATGATTTCATCTATTTAAATCTGAGATTTCACCGTGTTGTAGTTGTAGAGGTCCTCACCCAAAAAGGAGTTGTGTGTGTGTGTGTGTGGGGGGGGGGGGTCGCAAGGTTATTGTAGGGGGGGTTGCGGTACTACTGTCCTTACTTCTGCGCTGCTCCTAGCGGTGGCACTGCCTTCAGAGCTGGGCAGCTGGAGAGCGGCAGCTGCTGGCTGGGAGCCCAGCTCTGAAGGCAGAGCTGCCACCAGCAGCAGGCAGAAGTAAGGATGGCATGGCATGGTATGGTATTGCCACTCTTACTTCTGTGCTGCTGGTGGTGGGGTGCCACCTTCCAAGCTGGGTATCCGGCCAACAGCTGCCATTCTCCAGCCACCCAGCTCTGAAGGTAGTGCAGAAGTAAGGATGGTAATACCGTGACCCCTAAAATAACCTTTGTGAGCCTCCTGCAACTCCTTTTTGGGTTAGGGCTCCCAATTTGAGAAACACTGGTCTTCCCCATGAAATCTGTATAGAATAGGGTAAAAGAACACAAAAGACCAGATTTCATGATGCGTTTTCATGTCTGTGAATTTGGTAGGGCCCTAATTATATGTTTGGAAGGGTAATGGTTCACACTTTGGTCAGGCAGTGGACAGCCATAAAATCCAGCTGGAAAGTGTTCACTCTTGTTCCGAATCTCCCTTTCAAACTGTTTGGGGAGAGGGAGGAGCTGCCTTTGACATTCCCAGAGAGCTGGGAATGGCAGCTTCAGTGCCATACTTTTCCCCCCAGAGTCAATTATCAGATTTCTGGGCTTTTATTGGGCAAAGATTGGGTGGAGTTTGCTTCTGGCAATAGAATTGTCAAACTCTTCTGTTGTCCATCTCTTCCCCTCCTCACTATATCTCTGCTTACTGCAGACAATCATATCCAGATGCTACCTTATTTACTGTGGATAGTTCTCTGAAAACATCCACTCAATGTGCCATGGCAGTCAAAAAAACTAACAGAATGTTAGGAACCATTAGGAAAGGGATAGCTAATAAGACGGTAAATATCAAAATACCACTATATAAATCCATGGTATGCCCATTCCTTGAACACTGTGTGGAGTTCTGGTCACCCCATCTCAAAAAACATATATTAGAATTGGAAAAGGTACAGAGATTAAAAAGACTGGGATTTTTGAGCCTGGACTAAGAGGGGACATGATAAAGGTTTATAAAATCATGGATGGTATGGAGAAAGTGAATAAGAAAGTGTTATTTACTTCTTCACATAACACAAGAACCAGGGGTCGCCCAATCAAATTAATAGGCAGCAGGTTTAAAACAAACACAAAGTCGTACTTCTTCACACAACGCACAGTCAACCTGTGGAACTTGTTGCCAGGGGATGTTGTGAAATCCAAAACTATAGTGGGGTTCAAAAAAGAATCCGATAAGTTCATGGAGGGTAGGTCCACCAATGGTTATTAGCCAAGATAGTCAGGGATGCAACCCCATGCTCTGGGTGTCCCTAATCTCTGACTGCCAGAATCTGGGAGTAGACAATGGGATGGTCACTCAAGGATTGCCTTGTTCTGTTCATTCCCTCTGAAGCACCTGGCACTGGCCACTGTTGGAAGATACTAGGCTAGATGGACCATTGGTCTGTCCCTGTATGGCCTTTCTTATGATAGGCATGCAGCAGTCACACTGGGATTTGTTTTAGTACCTCTGTTTTAGGAACATAATATGGCCCCCACCACTGTGGGATCTGAACACCTCACAGCAGAGAAGTACAGTTATTCACAGATGGGGGACTAAGGCACAGAGAGGTCAAGTGACTTGCCCCATGTCACCCAGCAGGCCAGTGATAGAGCTGGGAATCAAGCTTATCTATCACTTTGCTGGTTCCATGAATCTATTAGGGGATTAAGCAGTCAGACTGTAAAGCTCTGTGGTTCTGACAGGCCCGCTCCAGTAACGGTAACAGAGTTTCTCTTATTTTACTGTACAGGAGAAGCAGAACGATATGAATGATATGAAGAATGTTTAGGTCCCACTTGCCAGACAGGAGGAATTTATCTTTCTATTCCAAGGTGCAGTTGGGAAAAGCTTTTAGCTTTAAGGACCCAGTTCCATATTTCTCTGCTTGAATATGCCATTTAGACGCCTCAGTGCCTAAATAGGGACTTTCGGCACCTAAGTTTGAAAATTGTCCCTTATGGAGGAATAGGAAAAATATTAAAGAGACTCTAATCAGCAAGTATATCACTTTGGCAAAATGCTACTTGCACTCCCTAGTGTAAAACTAATAAAACAGGCCACAACCTCTTTCTGACAAGCGTTTGGAAGGTTACAGAGAGAAGATGTCATAGCCGGGATCAGGGCCGGCTCCACGCACCAGCCGAGCAAGCTGGTGTTTGGGGCGGCAGATTGTTCGAGGCGGCATTCTGCCCAATCCTAGGGCCGCTTTTTTGTTTGTTTGTTTGTTGTGCCACTCTGGCCGCCCTGTAGGGGGCGGCGGCGCGGAGGATGGGAGTGCCCTGCAGCAAGCCCGGCAGAGCAGTCCTCGTCCTTCCCTCCCCGCTGACCAGAGCGGCGCGGAGCCCTCCCAGCAGGTGGCGGGAGGGGCTGCGTGGTGAGCGCCCCGCTGAAGCCCTGGCTGCCCCCCTTCTTTCTCTCCCCCCACTCCCTCCCCCTCCTCCCGCTAGCCGGGGCATGTCTGCAGCGGAGGGAGTCCCCCTGCATCCTGGTTCCGGCCGCGCCACAGGTTTTTTTTTTTTTTTTTGTGCTTGGGGCGGCCAAAAAGCCAGAGCCGGCCCTGGCCAGGATTGATTACAATTTGTTCGAATATACCTGGAAACCAAAAGAGAGCCTGAAAATGGAGACGGTACAGATCCTCAGCTATGGAAATTGGCATTGTCTCACTGAAGTCAATATCAGCCAGTTTTTATCCCTGCCGCAGGTTGTAATGTACTAGTTACACCAGTACAGAAATAATAAAGAGAAGAAATATACATTTATTTTAATTTTATGGGTGATTGTAGTGTTTGTGAAAAGTGTTAGACTGACGGTCCTGGAGACTAAACCCTGATGCAGTGATTTTCCAGATGGCCGTCTGTGGAACGTTTGTTTCATGGCTAGAGAGCTGCTTGTTCCAGGGTGCCAGCTTTACTCTTTGCTAATTCTCAGCAAAAGATAGCAAACCATATGTTACTTTCCTAATGCAATCACTGCAGTTCCCATGGTGTTTGCTGTGATGAGACTGCAAATGGGAAGAGAAGGAAGAGCAGCTGATTCATGTGATTTCAAATGGGGGAGGAAGTTGGTCTACTAGATGATATCTAAGATCTGGACCAGACTCTGTAAAAGTTTCAGGGACGGATCTGCAGCGGAGCAAAGTGTCATATCTCCATACACTTCCAATGTATTGGAAACCTAACTGTGTTTTAATAAGACATCTGTCCAAGGCTTAGCATGATTCAGGAATGCAGTTAAAACAGATCACATTTGCCTTGCATGATGGAAAGGTATTTCCCTGACACAGTTGAAACTATGTCGTAGGCAGATTCACCAACATGATTGCATTTGTAGTATAGACAGGATCTTAACTATAGAACATATCCTTGATCCTTTGGTCACACTTCATTGCCTGCATTGAAAGAAACTTTCTAGTACAATCCTTGTAAAACTTTTCACTGTGCTCAGTCCAAAATAACTCTCTCTAAAGTACTTCCCCAGGCTTAGGCGTACCAGATTTGTCTGTTTCTATTCTTAATGTATATATCTATTGTTTTCATTGTTGCAATTTTTGCTTTTATAGAAAGCTGTTGTTTCAAAGGGGGGGAAAAAAGGTAAATTAAATTCAGGTAAGACCAACAGAAAGTATTATTTTGGAGACCCAAGGAGTAGAGTTTGACGCTGACACCAGAGTAACTAAAGCATTGATGGATTTATTTTAAAATATATTTTGGCCTTTCTTAACCAGATGTCTGACCACATGGCATTGGTGAAGTGCATTGGCCGAGGGAGGGAGCGATACAGGAGGTTCTCAGAGAATGCAAACCATTAATTTCTCAAGTGCTACGCACAGGCTCAATGAATCTGTCTTGTTCGACCCTGTTCCCAGCTGTGTAGCTTGTTGACTTTTCATCTGTTTTAATAACACTGTTAATCCTTGTATCTTCAAGCAGGAAAATAACTGCTTCAGTTTCTGGCCTCTTAATTAGTTCAGCACTCGGCAGTCTCTTCTGTTTTGTTTATCTGACTGTCAAAAAGCATTAGGAACCTTTTGAGATGTATTTTCCTCCCACCTGTTCATATGGAAATGTGTATGCTTTAAGATGATATTTGACTTGATAAATTCTGGAGGCCTCCTTATGTTGCATATTATAGTGACATCATATTGACTATACAGTAGTAACAGCCACAGCATAGTGGGACAAAAGAAGGCCATGATGTCACCAACATGTCCAGTGTTTGTTCCCTATCAGTTTTTTAAGTGGCAAGTGCCTAATTGACAGGTCTCGGCTTCTTTCTCATCTCCATATTCACTTACTTCAATGCAGTGTTATGAGGCTAAATTCATTTCTGTCTGCACCTGTATAACATCTCTCCTCTAAGTATTTGCAAAACAATTTACAAAGAACTATGCTTATTATTGGGAAAGATTGACTTTTATTTTTATTTCTTTCCTATGTGTAGCTGTTTCTTCTTTCCATCATAACTGCCTACGTCTGGTCCCATCATGCTCACCCAACTGAAAACTCCCACTGACTTCATAGGAAGCAGGATTTGAATCCAAGCCGTTCCTCCTCCTCTCTGTATTTTAATTCTGGTGGTTAGATGTAAGGATTTCCTGTGTCTGACTCTTCCCGTACTAGCCCCTCCAGTGAGTGGAGTAGCCATCCAGCTCTCGTCCAGCTTCAGGTGCAGAAGATGCTCTCCTGGAAAAAAACTATCAATTGAATATATCCGCCACAGCCAGACATTAACCAGCCTAAAAATCCCGCTAATCTAAATACCACCCGGCAGTGGAATTTTCCTAGGGTAGCTCATAGAGATGCTGACTGATGTGTTGGATTTTACCGAAGCTCATTGTCCTATATCTCTGGCACATTAACCCAGAATCTCTTATGCACCACAAGTCTCCTATAAATGATCTCAGAACTATACCCAAGACTGGATCCTCAGCAAATAGAAAGCCTTGTACACCCTAACTTGGTCAGACTGCCACTTCCCCATAGCAGATATCCAAAACCAAATTTGCAAGTGAGCAGAGGGGGATACAGTCTCCATGGTCTGTCCTCATAGGCTCATAGACCCAGCCAAACTAATGAGCATTGTCCATGAAAACCTTACGTACCTCAAAGAGTGGAAGCTCTATCTCTTCAGATCAGAGTGTTTCTGTGATGGGAGGGGGGGATGGGAATTGCACCACCATTGGGAGGAAAATCTCCCAATGTAGGTAGAGTTCCACACCAGATTTTCTAAAGTCCTCCTAGTGTGGCGGTGGCAGAGGCTAATAGACCCTCCTCTGCTTTTGGAGCAGATAAACCATGCCCTGAAGAACTTCTCCAGACCCTGAACCATTCCATTACCCAGGTTGACTCTGAACAATGAACATGATCTGAAATCCCCTAAAGTCCAGGAGAATTTCTTTTTTGATTCTTTTTGAAAGCTGCATAATGAAAATGATGCAAATGTTTCATGCAAAATCTTTCCCATTTTATTGAGCAGCTCTCGTAGCGAACTCCCTCCACACATCTTTATGGTGTCAAGATCCTAGACCCTTCCCAGTCAGGGTTCATGCCAGATCCCACCACTAGTGGTACTGATGGATAACTCCATCTGTGACGGGTTGGATCACAGAAACCCCCTTGGGAACTGCCAACTGATGTGCCAAGACTACTTCTGCCCCTGCTTTCCCTGCCAGCTTGGGCCTCCAGCACCTTGTCTTGTTGAGCCAGACATGCCAGTCCACTCCAACACAGACCCAGGGACTGAACCATGTGCCCCAAAGCTGCAGACTTAGCTGAAAGCAGCTTACAGAAGTGTTCCTGTCTTTAACACTCAGATGCCCAGCTCCCAGTGGGGTCCAAACCCCAAATAAATCCATTTTACCCTGTATAAAGCTTATACAGGGTAAACTCATAAATTGTTCGCCCTCTATAACACTGATAGAGAGATATGCACAGCTGTTTGCCCTCTCCCCCAGGTATTAATGCATACTCTGGGTTAATTAATAAGTAAAAAGTGATTTTATTAAATACAGAGAGTAGGATTTAAGTGGTTCCAAGTAGTAACAGACAGAACAAAGTGAATTACCAAGCAAAATAAAATAGAGCCCTCAAATCTATGTCTAAGAAAATGGAATACAGATAAAAACCTCACCCAGTAAGCTTCCTTTTACAAGCTAGTCTCCTTCTAGTCTGGGCCCAGCAATAACTCACACCCCCAGTAGTTACTGTCCTTGTTCCAGCTCAAGTGGTAGCTAGAGGATTTCTCATGATGGCTCCCCCTTTGTTCTGTTCCACCCACTTATATATCTTTTGCATAAGTTGGGAATCCTTCGTCCCTCTGGGTCCCCCCCCCCCCCCCCCCGCCGCCTCCCCTTCTCAATGGAAAAGCACCGGGTTAAAGATGGATTCCAGTTCAGGTGACATGATCACATGTCACTGTAAGACTTCATTGCCCACTTGCCAGCACACACGTATACAGGAAGACTCACAAGTAAAATAGAGCCATCTACAGACAATTGTCCTGGTTAATGGGAGCCATCAAGATTCCAGACCACCATTAATGGCCCACACTTTGCATACTTACAATAGACCCTCAGACTTATATTTTATATTTCGGGTTTCAGATACAAGAGTGATATATTTATACAAATAGGATGACCATACTCAGTAGATTGTAAGGTTTGTAATGATACCTTACAAGAGACTTTTTTCATGAAGCATATTCCAGTTACATTATATTCATACTCATAAGCATACTTTCATAAAATCATATAGAGTGCACCGTCACACCATCCTGTCCATAAACGAACCTGAAACTGTCTGCTGGTTGTGGTGCTGTGTGGTGCCTACAACCTCTGCTCTGCTGAAAATGGGCAACATTGTCTGGGGATGGGTCTAGTTTAGGGCACCTGGGGAACGAACTGAATCAGTGCTTCTTGCAGGCACACTCCGTTTACAGAGCTGTTATTGTAAGGATCTATGGCTCTGGACTCTGCGTCTGCTGGCTCCTGGGTGGTTGCTGCGTCCACACCTCTACATCTCTGGTGAAGTGGTGAATGGGTTCAGGCACCACTGACTGTCCCACCCATGGAGGTCCTGACTGGTGGAGCCTACTGCATTCCCTTACTTGGACCAGGCCTGCTATTTAAGACTCGGAGAAAACAGCTGGTGGCTATCTGTGCAACTAGGTGTATCCCTGGCTTGCTGCTGCAAACAGACCTTGCTGTGCACTCCTGATACCTTGGCTTGCTTTTGGTTCCTGGCCCTAACCCTGTTCGTGATACCTAGCCTCACCCCTGGTTCCAGTCCCCGGCTCTGCTCCCGATGCCTTGCCCCTGGTTCTGGTTCCCGGTCCCCAGCTCCGCTCCTTATGCCTCATCCCTGGTTCTGGTTCCTGGTTCCTGGCTCTGCTCCAGACGCCTCACCCCTGTTCGGGTCCTTGGCTCCACTCCCAATGCCTTGCCCTGGGTCTTGTTCCCGGCCTGCAGTTCCGCTTCTGATACCTCGCCCCCGGTTCAGGTTCCTGGTCCTTTGCTCTGTTCCTGACGCCTCGTCCCTGGTTCAGGTTCCTGGTCCAGGTTCCTGGTCACCGGCTCCACTCCCAACGCCTCGCCTCTGGTCCTGGTTCCCGGCTCTGCTCCAGACGCCTCACCTCTGGTTCCAGTTCCTGGTCCCCCAGCTCTGCTCCAGACACCTTGCCCATGGTTCAGGTTTCCGGTCTCTGGCTCTGTTACTGATGCCTTGCCCCTGGTTCCAGATCCCGATCCCTGCCTCTGCTCCTGATGCTTCACTCCTGGTTTCAGTTCTTGGTCCCCAGCTCCACTTCTGACACCTTGCCCCTGGTGCCTGGTCTCCGGCTCTGCCTCGCCATAGCTCTTTTCCACTACTTTGGCTGGCTCGCTTGGCTCTGACCCGGTGCTGCTCAGCAACCTCGAGTCTGACCTGATCCTATTGTGTGACACTGGTACAGCTTGCTGCTTCTGGCTTGACCCTCTAGACTGAACTCGGACCATGTTCCCTCGAACCCAGACTCTGGCCTTGACCTGCGCTTCATACCTGGGGTCCTGACATTCTGGAACCTTGGCTGTAGTTTTAAAGCTGCCCTTTACTGGCATAAGTCTTTGGGGAGGGCACTGATGCAAACCGCATCGTCTCTCCCTCATGAATGACTCTTTCAGGTGCAGCCTTCCTGGCTGGCACAAGGAAATGCCATTTGCACATGGTTTCTTCTCCCTTTACTCCCTTACCAAAGGCATTATATTTACATGCTGGTATACCTCGGGATTGTTATATTGCTCACCTACCATATTTAATAATTATTGTATTGCAGTAGAGTCTAGAGCCTACAATCATAGCCAGGGACCCCATTGTGCTGGGTGCTGTACAAACACAGAACAAAAAGAAGAACTTTTCAACTTAAGTGTAAGACAAGAAACAAGAGATGGATACAGCAGACTGATGAGGGAGAGAAAGGAAACAATGAGTCACTATTGGGCAGCATGCTAGGAGGTTTAGGTTCGATATTAGGAAAAAAAATTTCACTAGAAGGGTGGTGAAGCACTAGGGTGACCAGACGTCTCGATTTTATCGGGACTGTCCCGATATTTCCTTGTTTGTCCCGCGTCCCGACCGACATGCGGTCGGGACACTGGACAAACAAGAAAATGCCCCGGAGCCTGGAAGTGCTCGCACGCCCCGACTCCGCCCCCGATTGGCTCCTTCCCCGAATCCCCGCCTCTTCCCCGGGCTCACCATTCCCCCTCCCTCCGCAAGCGCTGGAGGGAGGCCCGGGAAACGCAGGGGAAGCGCGGGGCCGGGGTGAGTAACAGTCCGGCCTGGCCCCGAGCAGGCAGGACTCAGTTGGGTGGTTGGGAGAGGAGGGGGACGGCCCGCGGGGCCAGGCGGCGGCTGTTGTTGTCCCCCTGGGCAGCGGGACTCAGGAGCAGCCGCTGCTGCAGCTCCCACTGCCGCGCGGGAGGAACCGGCCATGGCGCTCCGCGGCTGCGGCGCCTCCGAACCCCCCGAGCCGGGGCCTGCTGCGGGGACCCAGCAGCGCACACGCTGGGCCCAGCCCCTGGCCAGTCGCGTCTGGGCTGCTGCCCAGCTGGTGCTATCCCGCGGCGGCCCCGGGGTGGAGGCATCGGCCGCCCAGCCCCGTTCGTTCCCCTGCAGGACGGGGGGGCTGGGGCCTCCTGCCCCCACTCCGGGGCCGCCGCGGGATAGCACCAGCTGGGCAGCAGCCCAGACGCGACTGGCCAGGGGCTGGGCGCAGCGTACGCGCTGCTGGGTCCCCGCAGCAGGCCCCGGCTCGGGGGGTTCAGGGGCGCCAGAGCTGCAGCCGCGGAGTGCCATGGCCGCTTCCTGCCCCCGCGGCAGTGGGAGCTGCAGCCGCGGCTGCTCCCGAGTCCCGCTGGCCGGGGGTGAGAACAGCCGCCGCCTGGCCCCGCGGGCCGCCCCCCTCCTCGCCCTACCACCCAACTGAGTCCTGCCTGCAAGGGACCAGGCCGGACTGTTACTCACCCCGGCCCCGCGCTTCCCCTGAGTCTCCCGGGCCTCCCTCCAGCGCTTGCGGAGGAAGGGTTTTTTTTTTTTGGCCCCGCCCCCCGCCACGCCCCCCGCATCACCCCCCCCACGTCCCGATATTTGTCTTGGGTGATCTGGTCACCCTATGAAGCACTGGAAGGGTTACCTAGGGAGGTGGTGGAATCTCCTTCCTTAGAGGTTTTTAAGGTCAGGCTTGACAAAGCCCTGGCTGGGATGATTTAGTTGGGAATTGGTCCTGCTTTGAGCAGGGGGTCAGACTAGATGACCTCCTGAGGTCCCTTCCAACCCTGATATTCTATGATTCTAGGCAGTGGTCTTGGCACACCAGCTGCCTAATAAATGTCAAGTTTTTTCTAGGCATCATGGCAAAGAAGAGTTTTAAGAGGGGATTTGAAGGAGGACGAAGAAAAGACAGCGTGGATGTTTCCCGAGAGCTCCTCCCATGTGTAAGGGGCAGCGTTGGTGAAAGCATAACAGTGTTTGCTTGTAAATTTACCAGATCAGCCATGACTGTTGGAATCATTAGTGTAGTGGAGGCGGGATATGATATTAATCACTGTAAAATGTTCTTGTTACATTTTAAACCTAATAAGATGTTCTGTGAACTCATGGACATGTGCTGAGGGAGGCGAATGGTGACAGACACCTGACCTCTTTCCCTATTGCGTAATGCTGTGTAAAATAATTGACTTAGTAACATGCAGATAAATTGGTTTCTGGCAGGCCCTTCAAAGGCTGTTACGCCACCTTGCTTTTAGTTTAACATGATGTAAATACGCCAGAAAGAGCAGAAATACTGTCAGTCTCTTGCCAAAACACCCAGAGGTTCTTTTAAGAAAAGTTCAGTATCCACGTGCCTTGGCAGCAGGCTGCATGCAGGGATACATCCTGTCTGAGTTCTTAACTTCTGCTTCAATAGCTGCCGCCAACAGCTGGTGGAAGAATCAGTGCTGCAGGCTTGTTTTCATAATTACCTCAGTTTCCATCGTAAATTAGATCTGCGATGATGATCTCGGGGGCTTAATTCTTTTGCCATAGAGGATTGTCACTGGTGGGGGGAGGGTCAGGAGGACTTTATTTGCATGTTAGTGTATATGCCTTAAAAGGCAACAGAACTGGAAGTTTAAAGCAACACTAGTATAACTTAGGGCTTGTTTACACTGGAAAATTTACTGGTAGACTCCTACTGGTATAATTATAGTGGGGTAACTCCCCTTGTGGACACACTTCCCATGTAGACAAACCTTTATTAGGAGAAACTGTTACTCTGCCACAGAACTAAGGTTGTTACTGCTTCATTTAAAAGAATACAATTCCTGCTGAACGAACTGTCTTATTAGTCAGGCTACATCTTCACTACCCGCCTGAATCGGCAGGTAGAAATTGATTTCTCGGGGATCGAATTATCGTGTCTCATCGGGACGGAACAATCGATCCCCGAATTGACGTTTGTACTCCACCAGCGCAGGTAGGAGTAAGTGCCGTCGACGGGGGAGCCGCGGCGGTCGATTTGCCGCCGTCCTCACAGCGGAATAAGTCGGCTTGGATATGTCGAATTTAGTTACACTATTCGCGTAGCTGAATTTGCGTATCTTAAATCAATCCCCCCCCCCAGTGAAGACGTAGCCTTAGTTACGTATTGTAGTTACAATACAGTATCGGAGGCTGCCAAAAGGCAATGCCATGATGTATTTGTGTATGGTGTTTAGGGAAAGGCTCTGTAGAAGCAAACAAGAAAGAGTGAGGGGCTGCTGAGAGCTGGAATAGCGAGTACTGTCTGTGTGGAAGATAATGACCATTGTGTTATGGAGCAACCAGCTGTTTCTCCATATTAAGGCCGAGTTGAGTTTTGCATCTAAAGTGGCGATTGAATCTCTTTGTTTTATATGAAAATATAGTGTGTCTGCCCCCAGAATCACAGCACAGAGTACAGAATGATATTTGAAAGAATGTATAAGTAAATCTGTTAATTAGTTTAGGATTTAAAATTAATTTTAAAATGAGTCCTTTTAAGAAACGTACCACTTGGTGTCATACCTTAGTTTTGGTTCTGAACTATCTTAGTAACAGAATAACACCGAGACTTCAAACTTCCCATATAGTTTATACACAATCTTTCAGCGTGTTTAGGCTATGTTTGATATTGTATGTAATTTTCATTAATAATATTTTCCCCTGTTATTTTCATTAGTGGAAAATTTTTCCTTCAGCAGGGGATGAAGAATAATGTTTTACTACGGACAGTTCACGAAAGATCTGCCATCTTTCAAAGAGGCTGACACCTACCATTGTTCTCAACAGGACCGAGTATTATAATAATAGTAATAATATAATATCTAGCTCTAATATAGCACTTTTCATCAGTAGATCTCAAAGCATTTTACAAGAGCACCTCCGTCTTTATAGGGTCATCTCTTTGTTCTGAGTTTGTACTGCCCCTAGCACAATAAGGTTCAGGTCCATGACTGGGGCTCCTATGTGTGATGGTAATACAAATAATAATAATAATAATAATAATAAATAATATAATTAATAATACACCTTGTATTCATTCACCTTGATAGACCTGGTCATAGTTTTTCAGTAACGATATTTTCCAACTGAAAAACATAGTTTCCTTAAAAATTGAGAATTTCGGTGGGAAAACATCAATTTCAATGACATTTTTTGATTTTCTGATTGGGATCTCCTAAATGAAAACATTCATTTTGACTCAACGTTTTGAAATAAAGTGAAATATCTCTCATTACCAAATGCCCAGTTGAAATGGAAAACATTTTTTTTGTTCAAAAGTGTCAATGTTTTTTGTTTAGGCATTTGTGATTCAAAACTTCTTGGAATTATTCATTTCATAAAAAGTCAGAATATTTCAATTTTTCACTCTGATTCAGAATGGAAAATTATTTCAAAATATTAAAATTTCCCACAAAAGGAAAATTCATTTTTTTTCTAAACCTACTTATTGGGAACAGTGAAAGGTGGCCACCATTTTGAAAGAGGGCATCAGTGTGTGACATCACTCCCATTGAGAACAATGGGTAATGGCATTCATTTTGACATAGGGCAATTCTTTATGAATTTGTCTGAAGAAGATTTTAAGCACCAGCCTCTGTGGAGGGATAATCTTTCAGTTATTTAAAAAAAGGCAGAAAAGAATTGATTTTATATATTACTATTTGAAAGCTACCAGTTGTGCTAGATATTCTCAAGAGTGACTGCAGGAGAGAGGAGGCAATTTTTGTGTGTGTATGTGTGTGTATGTGTACATACATGCAGAGGAATGTAAAGAGTGCAGGAAGGAGGAGAAATTGGAGTGAGTCTGCATGAACGATCATATGGACAGGAACAAGAAGGGATGGGGGTGGAGGTTAAACAAGGCAATGTAGGGTAGAGAAATCTAATGTCTCTAAAAATCAGTTTACTGTAACCTAGTACTAGGAACACTGAAATCCCTCAATTGCAATCATATAGTTATTGCATAGTGTTACTGCAGGGCAGATCTAAGTCTGTTTGGGTATCCTAATTGTGCCTTTCCATACCATATTTTTGAATTTCTTTGAAGTTTTATCTTGACTCTGAATTTCTTGTGTTTATAGTGTTTGGTTCCAGGATATTTACAGCATCCTGTAATGTATATTACCCTAAATTATTGATATGTTCTCTTAATTCCGTCGTAACATAGTGTATTGTATGGGATAAATACCTAGATCAGTGCTTCTCTCTGTTGCTTCCTCTGCTTCTTTCCTCTATTACACGAGGACTTGGTCTACACCTAAAATTTAGGTTGACCTAGCTACGTCACTCAGGGCTGTGAAAAATTCAAACCTCAAAGAGACGTAGTTAAGCTGACTTCAGCCCTGGTTCAATGTTGATGGAAAAATTCTTTGTCGACCTAGCAACCACCTCTTGAGTGGGTGGATTTATGATAGTGACGGAAAAACCCTTTCTGTTGCTGTAGAGTGGGTCTATGCGGTGGGGGTGGGGCCGAGGGGTTCAGCTTATGTTCCCTGTAAGCTGCGCGGCCAAGCAGCAGGCTCTCAAGGGCCACACGCGCAGGTGGGGAGAGCCGCCCCCCTCCTGACCCAGGCCAGCCACGCTGCAGTTGCCGGGGAGAGGAGTCCCTCCCCCGACCCAACCTGGCCCAGCCCCACCGGATCTGCTGTGGCCGGGGAGAGGCACCTCTCACCTGGCCCGAGCTGCTGCAGCGAGAGACGGCTGGGGGGAGTCCTCTCTCCTCACTGCAGCCCCAGGACAGCCTGCACTCCAAACTGCTCATCCCCAGCCCCATCCCAGAGCCCGTATCTCCCTGCACCCCAACCCTGTGCCCTAGCCCTGAGCCCCCTCCTGGACCCCGAGCCTCTCATCCCCGGTCACACTCCCAGCCAGAGCCCTCATACCCGCCACACCCCAACCCTCTTCCCTAGCCTTGAGCCCCTCATCCCCTGCTGCACCCCAGAGCCTGCACCCCCTGCATCCCAACCCTCTGCCCCAGCCCTGTGCCCCCTCCCACACTCTGAACCCCTCGGCCCCACCCCCACCGCATATCACCTCCATATTGATGTACATAACAACATTCATTCTGCACATGGACGTAAAAAATTAGAAGGAACCTACTGGTCTACACTACAGTGGCATAGCTGCAGCTGTGCTGCTGTCACACTTGTAATGTACACATCCCCCATGTACACATAATGTGTGTGGTTGGGTGATAGTTGCTCGTGGCTTTGTGGAGCTGGAACCTGTGCTCTCGTGGCTGAGCTGTGTGTTGAGAGAGCAGAGTTGCACAACTTGGACCAGTGAGCTACTTTCCGAGCATGTAGCCATTTATGTGTAAACTGCCATTCTGGCTCTGCCGCAGTGGAAGAGGAGGAAGTAGGTCTTCAAGGAGCTCCCTGCTGCTTTACCTTTAGCAGCACATCTGCAGTAGGAAACAACAGTAGATCCAAAGTCACACTGCCTGCTCCATCCCTAGTGTTTCTCTTGTCCACCTACTCCCCCAGAGAGAGAGAGAGAGAGAGCAAGCTGCAGTGATACATAGCAGAGCCTAGGGAGAGATTTCCCCTCTCGAATGTAACGATTCTTAAATTCTTAAGGGACATTTAAAAAAAAAGGTAGACCATGTGTTTGTTCACATTCACTTTGGGTTTGGGCATTTAATTCCTCCTGGTGAAATACATGGGGGGAATTAAATGGCACAATCCAGAATGATTGTGTGTGGAATGTTAAAACCCTCAGGAAATGTTTTCAGTCCCCATCAATCATTTTGGGTAAGAGAGGATATTGCCTAGAAGGGTAGGCTGGTCAGTTGGCTGCCTTGCGCTACAGTGAATTTAGTACTCTGGAAAGATGCCAGACTGGCAGCCCTGAGAAATGAAATGCATAGAACAGATTCACTGTGGTTTTTCCCCCACACTGCCCTGCCAGTGAGTCTGTGTCTTGTTCTGGAAGGACCCCACCTTCAGCTTGGTCTCTACTCCCATTTGATTCTTAGTCTCTCCGCTGAGACCACCCAAGTGCACCAAGTATGTGGTATGGCCATCTATAGAAACCATTAGGAACGAATCTGGGGTCACCCGTTTATTTCACATAGGCCACTGAACAGGCATTAATAACTGCCAGCTGTCATCATCTAGTTCAGGCGTTCTCAACTTGGGGCTATGACCTGTTGTCAGAGGGTCCCACAATCCTGCCCACCCCACGTTGCTAACTAGCAGAGGGTTCAAGGCTACATCTCACCTAGATGGGAGCAGAGGTATGGAGATGGGTTCCCAATATGCAAAATATTTATCATAACCAGTGATCTAATATATGGGTTTATTTTACAGAAGCCAAAAGTGCGTTAGGCTCCTTACAGCAAAGGCAGAAAGATATACTCCCAGCTCCAAAGACCTTACAACCTAATGGCCCTAATCTTGCAAAGAGATCATGGACCCTTATGCCTGTATGGGGACCCACTGAAGTCAATAGGACTCTGATGGGACAAGAGGATCTGCCTGTGGCTTTCTGGGATCAGGCCCTGATTTTAAACAAGAGGTGATGAATAGATATAACAAACTGTAAGGAGAACGTAAAGAAGCCATTATGAAAAAAGTACTAGATAGTGTACTAGGGCTAAAACCAATAGAGTTGTAGCATGATGAGTGGAATAGGAGAAAGAGGGGCTAAGGTTTAGGAGGGACCTAGTTCAGTGTGGTACCATGGGGCTCAGAAATACGGTCACAGGCCAAGATGTTCTCTCTCAAACTTTAGCGCTTCAGCACGTAACTGGACACTCAGCACTCTCGAAGTATTCTTTCCTATGACTCTGTGCCTGCCAGTTGCATTACTAATTACTAATGAAACAAGAGTTGTATAGGAATGACTCGCATCCTGTAGAATTGTGTTTCCAACTCCATGAGTTCAAAAATCATGAATCTGGTTTAAAAATCCTGAGGGTTTTTTTGGTATTCCTTTTATTTGCCTTTTGGTTTCGGATCCTTTAGAGTGCACTCAGGCCATGTTTTCAAGTTTTTTTCTGCAACTAGGAGTGTTAATTTTTCTTTTAAGTTGAAGTTTGTATGAGATCACATAATTTCAGAAGCGGGCAGTTTTTATAAAGCTATTAAATATGAAACTTAAATGGAGAATGCGATCCTTTTTATAGATTTTGGGATCATCCTATAGAATTCTGTGGCAGGAGTATTTATTTATTATAATCTAGTAAATTGCATAGAATGGTTCACACTACCTATAGAAAGGACATCATTTTATATTAAATTGTATAGGAGTTTTCTATAAGGCAGTCCAAAGGGGAGGGATAGCTCAGTGGTTTGAGCATTGGTCTGCTAAACCCAGAGTTATGAGTTTGATCCTTGAGGGGGCCACTTACGGATCTGGGGCAAAATCAGTACTTGGTCATGCTAATGAAGGCAGGTGGCTGGACTTGATGACCTTTCGGGGTCCCTTCCAGTTCTATGAGATAGGTATATCTCCATTTATTTATTTATTTTATTTAACCCTCACTGTTGATCTGGGCTAGATTCAAGCCAGCAACCTAGAAGTGAACCAACCCCTTCAAGCTATCCAGCTCCCACCACATCACTGTCACACTAATCATCAGGGCAGAACCTTACAATTACTGCTGAGCATTTAAAAATGTTATGAAATTCTTGAACCTTAATAGGTTGGCACTGTCCCTTTAAACAAAATACTAGAGTAGCTTTTTACAAAGTCATTTTTTGTTGTTCTTGTTACATTGGATCCCAGTCAGAATCTATAACTGGCAACAGAATAAATCAGATAATGGACAAGATAAGGTTGATTTTAGGTCAAAAGTTTCATAGGCTCACTTTCAAAATCTTCATGTGTTTGTTTCCTGCTCTCTGTTGTATTTATAAGTAATTACAGGTGAAGGGGAGGTGGGAGAAATATTTTGTCCTGCAGAATCTTTGCAATGGCAAGCTTTAGTCAACAGTAATAGTAACAAAGCAAAAGAAACCCCTTATGTTCATATTAGGCCATGCTGCCATTTGAGAGAGCTGATTTTAGTATTTCAAGCAAGATTATCAGCAAGACTGCCTAGTACGAGGCACATACATATAGACCTACTTGCTCTGGTTTGAAGCCTGGCCTTGGGTCACATTTTTAGTCCTGTTTGTCTCTCTTATTCTTAGTAATATGCTTTTCTACTCTTCCAGCTCAGCACAGTTTCAATGAGATGTTATCAGTATCAATGCTCTGCATATAAAAAGTATGTCGGAAAGTTACGACAGTTCATAGCACATCTTAAAACCATGCTTGTTTGGGGGTCCTCTGAACTCAAGAAATAGCACCTGAATAACTTCTCTGTTGGTAAAAACTCTCTCTCATATTCCATTGTCTCAAAAACGTCCAAAAGGAATTTTATCTAACTTAAAAATTCACTGTTTAAAAGAAATACAAAAAATTTCAACCCAGCTGGTAATTTGTAAACATTTATAAATGCTTGGAAATAGGGGGCTAGAGTTAAAAGATCTACCCTCTCCACTGTACACAGAGCAGTATTATTGATGGGACAATTGATTGTATTTACTTAGTGTGTTTCAGAAAATGGAAAATCAATTGTTTCTAAGTTTATAGGTCTATGCCAATCAAACAAATTATTTAAATTAAATGTATCCTTGCATCATGTATTCATAATTACAGCTGGTGAAAAGTTTTTTTTGTCAACTTTCATTGGCAAAAATAATAATAAAAAAAGACTTTTCAAAGGAAATGAAAATTTTCACAAGAAGCTTTTATTTCTTTGAAAATGTTTGGGGATTTTTGGGTCAAAAATGGAACGAATTTTCATTTTGTTTAAAATTAAAGATTTTTGGTTTGGTTTGTCTTCCTCTTGTCTCTTCTTTCCCTTGCCCCAATTTTTTTGGAGTGTGTGTGTGTGTTTGTGTGTGTGTGTGTGTGTGGAGAACCCAGAAAATCAGAAACATTTTGTTTCTTTGAAAACTGACACAAAACGAAAACTTTGCTTTTGTCAAAAATTCAGAACATTGGAATTTTTTTTCAAAAATTTTCACAGAAAATACATAACTTTTTACCAGCTATGTTCATAATCTAGTTGAAGATGTCACCTCTATTGAGTAGGCAGGTAACAAACAGGTCCCAGCACCACATCCAGATACCTGTTGTTTATTTCTCCATAAGCTTCTGCCACTTCTTCTCAGTAGGCTCAATGATGATAGGTTCTGAGATCCTGATTTCAGTGGGACCTAAGAATGCTCAACATTTTGCAGGATTGAGTATATAGATTCTATTTGATTGGCGATGCACATGCACGAAGAAGTTTGTTCCCTTTAGTTTATCCAAGAGAAGGTTAAGAGGTGAGGTGACTTGATCATGGTCTACCCAAGGAAGAGATTTCTGACAGCAGATGGTTCCTTAATCAAGCAGAAAAAAGTTTAACAAAATCCAGTGGTTAGAAGCTGAAGCTAGACAAATTCAGATTGGAAGTCCAGGGACATTTTTAAAATGAGGGTAATTGGTCATTGGAACAGCTTACTAGGGATGTGGTGAAGTCTCCATCACTTGCAGTCTTTAAATCAAGGCTGGAAATCTTTCTAAAAGATATGCTATTGCTCAAATAGAAATTAGGGGCTTGAGGCAGGAATTTATTGGGTGAGGTTCTGTTACATAGGAGCTCATAGTATGTGATCATAATGGTCCCTTCTGGTCTTAAAATCCTATGGAATGCACATTAATGTTAGAAGTATCCAAAGTGTATCTGAATTGGATCTTTAGAGGGTGTTTTTATGTAACAAGTTTTTATAGCACATGTTGATAGAGGATTTTTCTTAGTGAAGGGGAAGGGTGCGTTTTGATGGCTGATCAGGTGCAGTATGTCACCAGGTGCACTGTAAAATCAGTTGCGTCATTTGCTGCACACACGTTTACGACATCAGAATCAGGAACTGCATTGCAAAACTGAAATTTCACTTCATGGACACAGGAGAAATGTGGTTACCATTTTGAAGAAAACCCCCATAAATGAGTAAACACCAGTTTCTAATGATGTACACATTTATACTGTATTCTTGTCCTATCTCTGGCTGCGAGGAAAAAAGGGTGTTCTATAATTCTGTTCTTTTGTAAGCTACTCCATCAGTTACTCTGGTTTCATAAAAAGGAAAAGCTGTCTCTCTTAAAAGAGAAAGCACTCCAAGTAGGCAGGGAGGTCGGGCAACCACATCAGGGTAATGTTAAGTCATGTCATATCAAGTGATATCTGTAAAATGATACATAATATGCTCTATGAAACCTTTATTGTCCCCCAGCTAACATATGTCCTAGGTAGTTACAATTGGCTTTTACTTGAGAACTGAGCAGCAATTCCCTGAGTCGGCAGGTTTGCGCGAGTGAAAATGGTTGTTGGGGGAACTGACAAAATTGCTGGTTGGTGTAGAATTTCTTTCCCCAGCCTCTGATACAACCAGCATAGAAGTTTGTGTTCGGAGTGCGGTGGTGAGGGGTTTTACTAATTTGCTGATGATTTGCCAAGAGTCAGACTCCTGCCCTGAGAAAAATCCCATTCAATGTGATGATTGAAAGGGACATTTCCTCTATTTTGTTGTAATTGACTCTTGTTTAGGTCTTCATCCTTGGAATGTGAAACCAGCTATAAAACCCAACAAGAGACCTTTGAACCAAACAGAAACATAATACATCATGCCTACAGATTGGTTTATTTTAAGTAAGTTGTAGCGTACAAGGAATGATCCCTCCCTCTTCCTCCCTCTCTCCCTGAAAACTACAAGTGAAAGGTGTGGAACCCATTGCGTTATTGCTGCCCTAAATGTTCAAAAATTATCAGATTTAAAAAAAAAATTGGTGTCCTCTTTATTTGCCTTCTGGTTTTTGAGTGTTTAGGGTGCATTCAGGTCACGTTTTCAAACTTTTCTCTTGCGCAATGAGGGCTAGAAACTTACTTTATTTTTAAAATGAAAGCTGAGATTCTCACCTAATTACTTGTCTCCAGCTTTAAGTGAAACCTGTAGTTTAGTGAGACATAATAAAATCACAAGAGCTGGCAACACTGCAAACCATGAAAAGCATTGACAAGCATTAGAACAGTGGTTCTCAAAGTTTTGTACTGGTGACCCCTTTCACATAGCAAGACCCCCCCGCCCCCACCCCTTATAAATTAAAAACACTTTTAAATATATTTAACACCATTATAAATGCTGGAGGCAAAACGGGGTTTGGGGTGGAGGCTGACAGCTTGCGACCCCACCATGTAATAACCTTGCGACCCCCAGTTTGAGAACCCCTACATTACAAGCCAAATTGAACAGATCTGACAGTGGCCTCCACAGCAGGCCTGTTTTTCGTAGAATCGTAGGAATGGTAGGGGCCTCAAGAGATCATCTAGACCAGCGGTTCTCAAACTGTGGGTTGGGACCCCAAAGTGGGTCACAACCCCATTTTAATGTGGTTGCCAGGGCTGGCTGAGACTTGCTGGGGCTCAGGGCCGAAGCCTGAGCCCGACCGCCCAGGGCCCAAGCCCGAGAGTTTCAGCCTGGGATGGCGGGACTTAGGTTACAGGCCCTCTGCCTGGGGCTGAAGCCCTGGGCTTCTGCTTTATTCCCCCTGCCCAGGGCAGTGGGACTCGGGCTTTGCCCTCCCCCTCCCTCCCGGGGTCATGTAGTAATTTTTGTTGTCAGAAAGGGGTCGGGATGCAATGAAGTTTGAGGACCACTGATCTAGACCATCCTTGACAGGGGTTAGTTTAACTGGCTCTTAAAAATCTCCAATGATGGAGATTCCACAACCTCCTTGGGTAATTTACTCCAGTGCTTAACTATCCAAACAGTTAGGAAGTTTTTCCTAATGTCCAACCTAAACCTCCCTTGCTGCAATTAAGCCCATTGCTTCTTGTCCTATCCTTAGAGGTTAAGGAGAACAATTTTTCTCCCTCCTCCTTGTAACAACCTTTTATGTACTTGAAAACTGTTATCATGTCCCCTCTCAGTGTTTTCTTCTCCTGACTAAACAAACCCATTTTTTTCAATCTTCCCTCATAGGTCATGTTTTCTAGGCCTTTAATCGTTTTTGTTGCTCTTTTCTGAACTTTCTCCAATTTGTCCACAACTTTCCGGAAGTGTAGCACCCAGAACTGGACACAATACTCCAGTTGAGGCCTAATCAGCACAGAGTAGAGTAGAAACATTACTTCTCGTGTCTTGCTTACAACACTCCTGCTAATTCATCCCAGAATGATGTTCGCTTTTTTTTTTTGGAACAGTGTTACACTGTTGATTCATATTTCACTTGTAGTCCACTATGACCCGCAAATCCCTTTCTGCAGTACTCCTTCCTAGGCAGTCATTTCCCATTTTGTGTGAGCGCAACTAATTGTTCCTTCCTAAGTGGAGTACTTTGCATTTGGTTTTACTTCAGACTATTTCTCCAGTTTGTCCAGATCATTTTGAATTTTAATCCTATCCTCCAAAGCATTTGCAACCCATCCCAGCTTGGTATTGTCTGCAATCTTTATAAGTGTAGTCTCTATGCCATTATCTAAATAATTGATGAAGATATTGAACAGAACGGGACCCAGGGCTGATCACTGTAGGACTCCATTCGATATAATCTTCCAGCTTGACTGTGAACCACTGATAACTACTCTCTGGGAACGGTTTTTCAACCAGTTTTGCACCCACCTTATAGTAGTTCCATCTAGGTTGCATTTCCCTAGTTTGTTATGAGACGGTCAGGCGAAACAGTATCAAAAGCCTTACTAAAGTCAAGATATATCACATCTACCACTTCACCCCTCCCCATCCACAAGGCTTGTTACCCTGTCAAAAAAAAGCTATTAGATTGGTTTGACACGATTTGTTCTTGACAAATCCATGCTGACTGTTACTTATCACCTTATTATCTTCTAGGTGTTTGCAAATTGATTGTTTAATTATTTGCTCTGTTATCTTTCCAGGTATTGAAGTTAAGCTGACTGGTCTGTAATTCCCCGGGTTGTCCTTATTTCCCTTTTTATAGATGGGTACTATATTTGCCCTTTTCCAGGCTTATAGAATTTCTCCGGTCTTTCTTGACTTTTCTAAGATAGTTGTTTATGGCTCAGATACCTCCTCAGTCAACTCCTTGAGTATTCTAGGATGTATTTCATCAGGCCCTGGTGACTTGAAGACATCTACCTTGTCTAAGTAATTTTTAACTTGTTCTTCCCTGTTTTAGCCTCAGATCCTACCTCATTTTCAATGGTGTTCATTATGTTAGATATCCAAACGCTACTAACCTTTTTGGTGAAAACTGAAACAAAAAAGTCACTTAACACTTCTGCCATTTTCACATTTTCTATTATTGTTTTCCCCCCCTCATTGAGTAACAGGCCTACCCTGTCTTTGGTCATCGTCTTGCTTCTAATGCATTGATAGAATGTTTTCTTGTTACCCTTTATGTCTCTAGCTAGTTTAATCTCGTTTTGTGCCTTGGCCTTTCTAATTTTGTCCCTACATACTTGTGTTATGTGTTTATACTCATCCTTTACAATTTGATCAAGCTTTCACTTTTTGTAGGATTCTTTTTTGAGTTTCAGATAATTGAAGATCTCCTGGTTAAGCCAGCAGATCTTAATAGTCTTTTCTTTTGATTGCCTGGGATCCACTATCCATATAGCGCGGTAAAGCAGTGCTCCAGGGGGGGCGGGGCTGTGCACTCTGGCGGATCTGTGCACTCTGGCGGATCAAAGCAAGTTCGATATAATGCGGTTTCACCTATAACGCGGTAAGATTTTTTTGTCTCCCGAGGACAGCGTTATATTGTGGTAAAGGTGTACTTTCAACCTAACAAAATGTCAGGCTAGTAAAGAAAAAATGGTTGTATAAACTATATTCCCATCAGCAACTCGCAAAACCCTGCTAGTAACTGACTTTGTTTTTATCTTGAAGGTTGCACATTTGTGATTGTCATTTATATTCCAGTCGATAGTGAACAGTGAATACTGGTAATTTACACTGCAACCAGCAAGGGAGATAGATAAAAGGATTGAATGAATAACTTTCTGCTCACATGTCTTTAGACTGCATTTATCTACCTACCACCAAATTCTATGCACCAGTTAACACATATTTGATACTGTGTCATCCTGTATGATTTAAAAAAGTGGTCCCATGCAGATATCCAAAAGAGACTCCTCAGCGCCGTGTGGGGAAAGAGAGGAGAAAGTTTACTATTTATCTTGTGTGCCTATTATCTTGTTATCTAAGCAACACTGAAGTCCCAAGACGCTTGACAAGGACCATGCTTTTATAAATTTCAATCAATGAACAATTCATCAGCAACTCACTCACTGTTTGAGGTCTCTACACAGTGATTGGCGAAGAGATCACCCCAGCACTGCCCAGACCCTGATGCTAATGCTGAAATCAATTCAGATGCTCACTTTCCTAACCCCAGAATGCAGAAGAGTGAGCCACTGGATAAGGAAAAATTTGCATTTTCAAAAGTGCTTTCACTGAATTGGGAGTAGGTTAGGCAGATGGGGAAGGGGAAGAGAGAGAGCATAATGACTATCTACACACCTAGTCCTTTCTGCTCTGCTTGGGAACACAGACAGGCGGGTGGTCCGTCTATTCCACTATCCCCTCTCTGACAGTGGCCAGTGCCAGATGCTTCCAAGAACATGCTTTAGTTGTCATTAGCCAGTCACCATCAAAGGGCTCAAGCGATAGTTTTCATTAACTTGAGTTTGAATGAACTCATGTTATTCTGTTGTTGCCAAAGGAAAAGGGGAGTAATGAGTTGCTCTAACATGTGATCTGCACTAATTGTGGGGATTGAAAGCCATCCTGGTTCTAGATATATTGACACGGGAGACATGCTGAGGGACGGCTGCTTTGAGAGACAAATCCTCTGAAGCCAGGGGAATCTTTACTGCCTCCTGGTAACACTTTCCTTCCCCCCGAGTACACGAGAAGGCAGGGAGAAGTCCTAACGTGGTGGACTGATAACTTGGAAACTTTTTTTTTTTTAAAGTTTGGTTTTATTATTAATTTGCCATATCCGATTGACATGCTTTATGATTGCACACCACTGGAGGGAGAACAGCTATCCGTCAGACTCCAGGATGCATCAGGACAAAGCAATCACCATGGTGCAGGCCACTTGCTCTCTGACGTAGGAGACAGCATTGAGCAGACCCAGTTCATTTTACACCAACAGAGCTTCCTAAGACTAGGAATAAAAATGCTTTAAAATTAAACAGCGCTCTTGCCTCTCTTCTTATGCAGCTAGGGAGCTTATTCCAGCCTCTTTTTTTTTTATAGGCAAATTTTGCTCTTGGTGCTTGAAAATTAATAGATTGATTTGAACAAAGGGGCTATTTGGAGTATATTTTGAGGTGTTACGACAATATAATTGTTTAATAATAATAGTAAAAGATAGAGAGGAAATATCCAAAACCCTATAATCAAAGCTAAATGGTGGGGCCGAGCTACAGTGTTGCTTTAACCCCGAGGTCCCTGAGGAGGATTATATTTGTCCTGGGCATCTTGTGCCCAGCTTGTGACCTCTGACCCATTTCAGCATGATGGCCCCCTTACCCACTTGTTTAGCCTGCTCTATCGTTGAAAAGGAAGGGGGATTGTGGGAAATTCGCACAAAAGGGACCGCTATGATAATCTAAATAATAATTTATATTATTTTTGTGTGAAATCTATCATTTTTTTTTCAGTTTTGAACATTTTCAAAACTTTTTTTTCTCTTCCTTCCTAGGTTTTTGTTTTTTCTTCTGCCTTGCCCCTCCCTCCCCTCTTTAACCTTTATCCATTTACCACTGAAAAGGTGAGAGAAAAGGGCAGGGAAAGGAAAATCAATAAACAAAAAAGGAGATGGGGTTGTTTTGGTTTTCTGGACAGCCAATCAGACTCCTGCCCTCTGAGCAGGTTTTGGGTTCCATGCTCAGAAGTGCTAGCACCCAGTCTCTGTTGCAGACACACAGGCTTTCTCCCTGCTGCTACTTGGGATGGGAGAGGGGCAGATGCTGGCTGTAGAAGAAGACAGCTTTCGCTGTGGGGGCCAGCTGAGAGATTGGGAATGGTTCCCAGCAGAAGCAGGTAGCGGAGGGTAGAGCTCACTACAGGTAGGAATCCTAACCCACTCCCCTCTTTCAATGGCTGTAAACCTTCACAGGTTTCTAGACACAGCACCTCCAGTTGACTAGGGTAAACCCTGAAAATTGGCAAGCTCCCAATTTGTTTAGGACAAGCACTGGCTAGTTTATTAAGCAGAGCTGTATTGACATGGGGTTTGATCTTGAGAGGTACCAGGTAGAACTGGGGAATGTTTCCCCCCACCCATCCTGTTTCATCTTTCCCAGGCCATTTCCTTATCAGGATGAAACTGAGACCTTTCCAAGTTTTTCATCAGAAAGAGAGAGACACACCAACCCTGATTAACCAACAGCCTGATGACTAGGGCACTCAATCTAGGATATGGGATACCCAGCTTCGAGTCCTTGGTCTGAATCAGGCTCTGCCACCTTCTGGATGTGTAGCTCTAACCACATGGCTATTCAGGGGTGGGTCTTTCATGCTAGTTTTGACCAGAGTCCATCCTGAATGGGAGAAATCTTTACCAGTGAAAGTCTAATTGAAAGTGGTATGTTCCTGCAAAAAGTTTCAATTTTGACAAATTGGCAATTCCTAGCAAAAAACCTGTTTTGTTGAAAATGTCCTTGACTAGCTCTAGTACTGAACGTCCACAACTCTCACCGATCTCAGTGGTGGCTGAGGGCAAGTATCACCTCTCTGGGTCAGTACCAGAATGCTTAACCCTGAAGCTTGAGTGTGGCGGATGCAGAAGATGTTGTCATGGTGACATCCATCCCTGGTGTTTGATGGATAAATGACCTATTCTTCTTAGTGCTTTTACTGTGATATATGATGTTGTAATGTCTCCCTGGGAAAGATTTGGTTCTGTGGAGCAGCTTCCTTCTAGAAACCCTAGAAACTCCACCTAAGAAGGGAGAAAACAAACTTTTCATGCCATTGGTTAAAAGGGGAGAAACAACCAAAGAAATTAAAATACGGTTTGAGAGAGACAACCCAATTTAGTGGTCCGAGTGCTGGACTAGGAGCCTGGAACTCCTGAACTCATGTGTGCATGGCAGTAACCTCAGTTCTGCCATGCACACTCTCAATGACCTTGGGCAAGTTACTTAATCTCCATGTCCATTCCCCAGCTGTGAAGTGGGAGATGATGACAAAATTTACTTGACTGCAGTGCAGTCAGAGTTAATTAGCTGGATTTTAGTTAATTAGTGGCAGCCCTGTGTAACAAAGTATGATGATCAGTGACAGGAAGCTAATGGCTCTTGTCATCTTTTTTTGTCAGGTTCTATATCAAGAGTGTTAAAGAATTACAGTGACCATGCCTGCGATGGAGAATATGTCTCCCTGAGATGCCCTCACAGAACCACCATCAGCATCCAGTCGTCCTTTTATGGCCGAATTGTGCCAAGTCATCAGATGTGTCCCTCCCGATACCTACAGTCCTATGCAACTTTAATTAAGGAAGATGTTGCCTGTTCAGTTGGTACTTCCCTTCAGGTATTGCATGTTAAACTGCATCTCTTTAATTCTTGGTTTCATCTTTCCCAGGCCATGCAGCAGCTGTCTTGTGCTTGATGCCACTTAGATCTATGCTCTAAAAATTATCACGCTGGGTAACATTGGCCATCTGACACTGTGGGAGTAATTAACCATTGGAGCAGTTTACCAAGAGCTGTGGTAGACTCTTCATCATGGAAAATCTTTAAATCAAGGTCTTATGTTTTTCTAAAAGATGTGCTGTAGTTCAAACCAGAATTGAGGGAAGTCCTGTGGTGTTACTCCAGAGGTCAGAGTAAATGATCGCAGTTGTTCCTTCTTGCTTTATAATCTATGAAATTGTTAATAAATAGTTTGTTCTTGCAGTGTAGACGGGACCGAATTATGTCTTATGGGATGTTCCTGAATTTTGCTATAGCCTTTGACTTTAGTGGTCCAGGAATGTGGCTAAAACACAAATATATTGCAAGACCAAACTCTGTTTTAACTGTTTTGGGGGATGGCCTACCTTTTACTTGGATCTCCCAACATGGTAGTTTTTCAGTGTAGACAGGACTTCCTGTAGGGTTAACTTACATTTTGTTTTAGGGTGTTTTATTTTAGTGACTTGAAATCCAGCTAGAATCTTTGGTTTGCTTTTTCTCCTGTAGTCATAGGATCAAATTCTCAGCTGATGTAAATCATCAGAGATAACTGAATCATAAAGAGGAATTCTGCCCATGTGACAGTAGTTAATTTTAGTCACTCATTTATATGAAAGAAACCTATCACCAGTATCTTCTCTTTAAGGTTGTATGACTACCACAAATCAAAGAACCCTTTGTACGTTGAATAGGACTGGAAAATTCAGATGTGGAAACCTACACTGATTGATGTTATTGACTTCAGTGGGGACTACTCATGGGCATTACATTCAGTACATGCATCAGTCTTTCCAGGATCAGGGATTTGGATTGCAAACTTTTGGGGGCAAAGACCTGCACTTTTATTCGTGTTAAGTGCCCTGCATATTTATGGCTATAAATCAATAAGAATTAGTAATAAATGTTACAGCAGAACAAGTGGTTTAAAGGAACGATGCATCTGTGCTGCAAGGAACCATTTTGTTCTAATCTGGCAAATGTCCAGTTTCTCCAGAGAGCTACTAATTGTGGCATCTCCTGCACCCGGGCACTTTTAGAGAAATTTACAGTTTGTTTTAAAGAGCTGATCTGAGTGCTTTTGCTCCTACATGTCAGTGGTAAATGCTGACGATAAAGTGGTGGGGCAACATGTGCCCTGTAAAAAAACGACATGCCGACAGACTTGCGGTTGCTCTTGTAACACTAATACCGCATATCAAATGGCTGGGACTCAGAGTCTCCTTCTATCATACCAGAATTTGCAGTAAAGAGAGGCTTTCCCATATGTGTTGATAGCTTGTAACAAGGGGGGCAACAGGCAGACATGCTGTGGGGGCAGGAGGATGTGGAGATTAAAGACAAAGGATTTTGGCTGAGGCCAACCCATCCTTCTTTTATTTATTTGTTGCCAAACAATGCTTTTCAAAATCTGCTCAATACGTTGCATTTGCATGCACAGTAGATACACACATGTATTTAGTCCATTCCCTTATCTGCAAGTGGCATATTTAAGAAGCCTCCCCAGCATCTGGAATAGCGAGAGAAGAGGAGAGACATAGTGTTTAGTTTTTCATGCCGTGACTTTGCTTGCAGGAGCGATTTAATGACGATCTCGGGTGTTTGGCAGGGTTCTCATGGGATCATAGAAATGTAGGGCTGGAAGGGACCTTGAGAAGTCATCGAGTCCAGCTCCCTGCACTGAGGCAGCGCCAAATGAACCCAGACCATCCCTGACACGTGTTTCTCCAACCTGTTCTTAAAATCCTCCAGTGATGGGGATTCCACCTGTGACCCTGCACCCTGTGGGCTACACGCTGCCCTTTGATTTATGCAGTCAGGTTCCATTGGCATCCATGGTGCTTCTGAGAGCAGAAAGCGTCCCTCTGGGTTTTAGAATGAGAGCGGTGTGTGCTGTAGTCAGTCATGTAGTATGTGTGTGTAGCACTGAGTGGTTGATCCCTAGGTCAGTGGTTTTCAACCTTTTTCCAGACCCCTAAAAATTTCGAATGGAGGTGCAGACCTCTTTGGAAATCTTAGATATAGTCTGCAGACTCCTGGGTGAAAACCACTGTTCTATGGTAACAACCACCTTTCGCGGACCCTGCGGAACCCCAGGGGTCAGCGGAGTACAGATTGAAAACCACTGCTTTAGAGGATGAGTTTACAAAGTGGCTGAGATTTAATTATTTCTATTTACCCATAAGAACATAAGAATGGCCATACTGGGTCAGACCAATGGTCCATCTAGCCCAGTATGCTGTCTTCTGACAGTGGTCAGTGCCGGGTGCTTCAGAGGGAATGATGCTTGTATACTTTGAGCACTAGCCTGGGACTAAAGAGTCCTGACTTCAGTTCCCTGCTCTGCCACAGACTTCCTGTGTGACCTTGGGCAAGTCACTTAGTCACGCTGTACCTCAGTTCCCCACCTGCAGAATGTGGGTAATAGCACTTTCTTACTTCACAGGGGTGTTGTGAGGAGAAATGGGTTAATCATTGTGAGGTGTTTGGATACTATGGAGATGGAAACCATAGAAGTACTTAGATAGATATCCTCCTTCAAACTGTGCTCCTCTCAGCCCTGTAGGGTGCCTTTTGAACCCTTCTCTCAACCTGGTCCTCATGCTGTCTTCCATGCTGCCCTCTATTCATGGAAAACGCTCTCTTCCTCACCTCATGCATTGGATGACTTCCATCCATTTCAGTCCCTGGATATCTTACAGCAAACCCACCGGAAGTGCTGACTACCTGGGTTTTTAAACTCAGTTGTACAGAGAGTATAGATGGGGCCGTTGTGTATGCATCTTGTTTGACAGTAATTAAAAAAAATCAGCTAAACCAGGGTCCTTCACAATTAAATCACTAGATCTAATCAAGCCCAGATTGCAGAAATCTGTCTCTCTGGAAGAGAGGAGCTTGGGGAGTTAACATCCTTCAGTACAAGGGAGTCCCTTTGTATTGAGGAGTTACATTTAATTCCCATTTAAAGGAGCCCCACTACCAAGAAGTACAGTTTGGAAGCCTTTTCTGTGATAAAAGGGAAAAGGCTGAGGTTGATTACACTGAGATTTACCACTGTTAATCCAGGCCTCCAGCCTAGTCCTTGGGGTCAAGTGCCAGAATCCCTTGCTATTGGCACTTGTTTTCATTTGAAACAAAATGTATGCCACATGGGAATGCCTGTCTGAAACATTATGTCAGTGACCCGAAGCTACAGAGTTCTGTTATTCTAACATAGTAAAGTCAGATTCGATGTGAGATTTCCAAATGCATAAAGACTTTGAATGGCAAGCCATAAAGGGCCATTCATACTAGGCTTTCCGTCTCAAAGTGAAGTGACTGGGTCTCTACTTAGCTGCTGGGCCAAAACGTATGAACGGGGTAGGTCAAAGAACAGATTAAAGTTGTGTAGAAAATCAGACACTATTTGTCTGTTCTCAGATTTGCGGGATTTTAATACCAGTAGTTTGAGGTTCATTGCAGTACCATCTGGAGGAAAATCAGAAAAGCTTCTATCATTTTTCTTGAAGCAGCTGTTGCATTTTTCAGATGTTGCAGTGTGGAAAATGACCACCCATTCCTTCCGCTTTTGGGCCAACTCTGGACCTATTTTACTCTGTGGCAGTGGCCAGTACAGTAGTGGTGCAAGCCAACCACTAACACTGGCCTGTATTCTGTCGCTTCTGAAATTCCACGTAGATTATTCCTGATAGGGAGTTAAGAAATCAGTGTCCCGGTGCTAGTCAGGAATGTACTCAGGCACTATGGTGATGCGTGGAGAATATGAACATATGCAACATCTCTTCCTTGGCTCTGCAGGGGACCCAGGCAGTTGGAACTATCAAGTTTTGCAGGGGGCCAAAAGTATGATGCAACAGCTGTGTCCTATTTATTGTGCCTCCTGGCCATCTCTTTTCCTGCTTATGAGTAAGTGGAAGAGGCAGTCGGAATCCTGAAACATTAAGCATCAGAGTATTAAATATAAATGTCTAAATTGTCCCCACAGAATACATACCTCTGATCACCAATAGTAATTGTGTGCACTAAATGCAAAGTTCTGTGGTTGGAAGAGGTATTTTCCTCTTTTGCACACGCCTGTGTAGTTACCACTGCATAGTCCTGAGTAGAGCTGGTGAAAAACAGATTTTTTTTTTTTTTTGTATTGGTGGCTGAACCGAAAAAAAAATGTATTTTGGGTCAACCTGTAATTGGGTCAACCAGCAATTTTTTTTGTTTTTTTTCCTTGATGAAACAAAAAACCTAAATATTTCATTTCTGATTGATTGAGTTAAACATTTAATTTCCTCCAAAATAGAATGTTTTGTTTAATTTTTGAGTGTTTTTTTTATCTTTTTTTGTGTTAAATCTAGATAAACTTCACAAAAAGTCAAAATGTTTCATTTAGAAAATGTTGAATTGAAACATTCAACTGTACTTGCATCTGAAGAAGTGAGGTTCTTACCCACGAAAGCTTATGCTCCCAGTACTTCTGTTAGTCTCAAAGGTGCCACAGGACCCTCTGTTGATTTCAACTTTTGGGGATTTCCCCTCCTCCCCAATTTTTTCCAGACAAAACTATTAGCTGAATTCTTCCTGAATTTGGGAACAGTTTCGGTAAATCGAAATTGCATTTTTCAGCAAATAAAGTATTCGCCCCCCCCAAAAAAATTTGCCCAGCTCTAGTCTTGAGTGATGGGTTTCCTATGCCCATATTTTGCTTCGACAATATAGGTATCTATGTAACCCACTGGTGAATTCATGTTATGTGGCTCCTTCTGCTCAATCTACATAGGATGTGAGTCAGTTACAATCTCCTGCTAGGGAGTCTGGCTCTTTAGATCAAGCTGTAATGACTCCTGGTTCTGTAGTTCAAACCTGAGTGTTGACCAAGATACCAGCCATCAGTCACACTTATTTCTGAACCTTTGGCCATAACTGTTCCTTAATTTTATGTCCACCATTGAAATGTAGCTGCCAAGTTCTAGGTCACTCTTCTCGTGACAGTTTTGCAGATTTCTGGACTAGATTCTGGACAGCTGGTGTAGAGGGTGGTATTACTTATTCCTCCTTGAACCACTAATGCAGTGCTCACCTGAGGGATTAGTGGCCTATGTGAAGAGCATCCAGTGTTACTGCTGCCCTCTACATATGTGACAGCCGCCACACCAGCGACTGAACAAGGGACCTCCATGAACTGTTACTACTTCAGGCACAGAGGAGCACCTGTTACACAGACCTAGCACTGGTAAAGGAGGAGCAACTTTAAAACCCACCATAGGTCCACAAGTTTCCTTAGAGGGCTGCCATGTCAGTGCAGGTTCTGGCCAGTCTCCAAGACCTTCATGCCCTCAGGGTGCCTTTCAGCCCGAGACTCTTTCTGGGTTTTGCTGGTCCTTTCTGACTCCTGTTGTGTTGTCTTAGAAGATGGAATAAGTGGGCCCAGAGAGTTCTAGGTAGCAACATGATCTGTCACGATACCACAGTAAACAGTCACTATGGTTCAGGGTTTTAAAGTCTCGGCCTGCTTCGTTCTATGGCAAACAGATCATTAAACATCTTTTAAACCTTCAATTATAGGTACAGGAAGAAAGAAATACAGTTAAAGCATTTGAAATGTAAATATTAAGCAAAGTTTTCATTTTAATAATATCCCTTATTCTCTTTCCCTTTAGCGGTAGAGAGTTTTTTAAAAGGAAAATAACCCTGGCTGGTGGTCTTTTAGATGGGATTAAAGATGGTAATAACTGTCCATTTGGGGGCAGAAAAGAGAAGTTAGCTGAGATGGGCTGAAGCTGTTATTGTTGCTGTAGTTGTTCCTAGATAACAAGACAAACACACAAAAGGGGAGAGAAAAGAAGAGCAAAGATAGAAGATGCAGCTTCTGTCTCTGGTTCTGACTCTTACTGGCAACTGGAGAAACACAGGCCCAGCACACAGTCTTATCAGCCACTCTGGCAAACTTATACCAGCATTGGGCTGGTTAGGGCATTGCTTTCCTCTTTCTGGCCACAGGCTTACAGCAGTGTTGTAAAAGAGACAGTCTTGGCCCGCTAATCCAGACTCTTAGTAGACAGAAGGTAAAATTTAAGGAGAGGGTTAGGAAAGGGAAGAAATAAGCTGGGGAAGGAAAAACATACCCAGGGGAGGAGAGGAGAAGTGGAGACAAAGTTTCTTATCCCAGATGGTGTTCAGAATTTAGCCAACGTTGATGGAGGTGGTGATATCATCTGGTTCAGTCTGGGCACGACATCTCTCAGAATTAGGACAACAAAGGTGTAGTGGTACAACAGTGGACCCTGGCTTTCCAGAAGATGGTAGGGGTGATGATCATGATTGTGAAGCTTGCTCTTTCCTGTCCATCTGTCTCCCAGCCAGCAGTGGTTGTTAGTTTTATTCTTCCCCACAAAGTCTTCTCTTTTAAGTACCCCAAAAGGAACGATGGGTGTAAGAGCCCATATCTCATTATATTGTTCACCAGTTAGGTTTGATTTCTGATTCACCAATATTGGTCAATTGACTTCCAGTTCCACAGTCCTCTTGTTTACCAGAGAATGATCTTAACACAGTCCTTGAGTTATATCAGGTGGTTCTTTGTTTGGACTAATTTGGTCATTGTCTCCCTTTCGCATTTTTTCCCATCCCCACATTTATGGTTATAGGTTATTGTGACATTTTATGAACTTCTCACAGTGGAGGTCATGGTTAGGATAAATTCATAGGCTCAGTTATTACAATATTCTCCACACTGTAAGTGATGGAGTGTGGCCACTATGCACCAATGCTTCCCATAATGGAAGTTCCCCCATCAGGGACATCTGCCATGGTTTGTGGCCAAGTATCTGTTTCCAGATTCTGTTAGTGGCGGGAAAGAACTTCAGCCTCCTTCAGCAATCTCAGGTGAATTGATCAATGGCCCATTTTTGTTCAGAACCATTTTCAGATTAGTTTGGGAGATTTCAGATGAAAGTAAATAGTGATGGGATTTTGTGGGAAAAGGGGCTGTGAGTTGTGAGTCTATGGAGGCAGAAGGGGGCCACAAGCACAGCTATGTAAGGGCTTTGCCTTCATTAAAAAATTGCTGTGTCCTCACTTCATTCATTCAGATACCTCCAGTAATAAATATTTACAAGGTAAATTGTAAGCTCCTGGAGGCAGAGACTGTATCATTGTATTTGTCTCTATAGCTCTTAGCACAACTGCACCTCAAAGCTGACTCAGGCCTTTGAATAAAATGAGTTCATTAAAATATAACCTTCCCTCCCCTACTATAGCATGCGAAAACAATCCTAGCCATGTGAGTGTATGTGTTTGTATGTCTGTGTATTAGACTGGAGCCAAAACCAAAGTCCTGGAGCTGAACACTCCCAGATTATGGGAAAGTTCAGGTCTGGATCCAAAGTTTGCAGTTCTGGTCCATTGTGTGTGTTATATAAAATATCGATGTTTATGCATAGGCACACATTAGTCTTTACACTAGCACAGAAGGAGCAATATAACTGCTGTAAGTTTGTGTGGCCCAATCAGAAACAAATATGTGTAATTAAAAAAGCCCCATAAAAGTATTGGCTAAGCCCAAAATGCGTGAATTTGACTTGCAAAATATGTGAGATAGATTTAAAGTAAAATACACAACGAGAAGAGTCAGAGGATGAAGCTTGAAATGATATGGGATTCTTGATACATTTATAAATCTTTTGGTAACTCCATGTTCCTGAATCAACATTCCTGATGTTATTAATTTACAGCATTAAACATAACTCCAGGCTTGTGTGGAAGAGAGTTTACAATGTGTGACATCGCTTGTTATCGTATACCTAGATTATGCCTCATGCCAAGTTGTTATCTGCAACATCCTCCTATTAACAAGGTGACCGAGAATAAAAACCTTGTTATCAGGAAAATAAAAGGCACTATAGAGGTGTTGCGTTTTTGCTTCTACACATTTGTCAAGTAGAATGCAGGCTAAATTCTGCCCTCAGACATGCATGCATGAAACCAAGGGGAACTGCACCTCGGGGGGGCAAAATTCAGCCTTGTGAATTATTTGCCTGAAAAGAAAACCGTGTGCTCTCGAGATGAATCATGCTTCTCTCATTAGAAACATTAGTTAGCTTTTGGGGAAAGAACACTTGGCATTTCTTCTGTGTTTAGTTTGTGTCTATTTCACCTCTCCTAAGGATGATCAGTGACATGGATCACGAAGGCTGCTGAGGTGGTATTTCCTTTTGTCCTTTACGTGAGATACATGACACTTTCTCTGTCATCATATCCTGCTGCTGTTCTACCAGAGCGGGAGGCAGTCATACAAAAGGGAGTGGATTCCTTGCATTTTAACCACAGAATTCTCTGAGATGTTGTTTCCCTTCACTGGCAAGGTTTTAATAATATGAAGCAAGGGCAGTGATCTGACTCTTCTGGTGATGGGAAGATCAGCTAAGCTTTTCAGCAGCCGCACAGCTTCTGAACCAGGAGGCAAATGTTGATCATAGGGTGATGGGGATGGAAGCTGTTTTTCCCCAAACATTTTTCCATGAGCCTCAGAGAAAGTGAAATGGGGAGTGAAAACAAATGTAATTCAAGTGACCCAAATTTCCTACCGAGCCGAGCGCTGTGACTCTTGTATCAGGCTCCTCTGCTGCCATCATCTTCATCTCAAGAAGTTTATTATAATTATTATTTTTATGTTACATTAGTACCTGGAGGCCTCAACAGAGATCGGGATCCCATTATGCTAGGTGCAGTACAAACACATAATAAGAGCCGGTCCCTGAAGCTGGGACAGTCTAAACACAGAATCCAAAGGGAGCAAGGGAAACAAAGGCACAGAAACGGGAAGTGACTTGCACAAAGCTGCACAGCGGGTCAGCAGTAGAGCTGGGAGTAGAACCCAGAGCTACTCCGTCCCAGTCATGTGACCACTGGACCAATCTGCATCTTGGTATAATGCGTTAATTTGTTAGTGGTTTATGTGCTGTTTCCGTGAAGGGTTTCTATTTCAGCCTCTGAACATACAGAAATCTTCAGTGAGCTTTAATGTTCCAGGGTTTTAAAAGGAGCTGTGAGGCAGCACTTAAAAACACATGATGCTAGCTGCTTTACAAAGGCTAATATCATGATCAATGAGTATATGCTCTGAAGAAGTTACAATAATCTCCAAACTCAGCCTAAAATCACAGAACTGATGCAATTTATCGCATGTACAGTGCCCTGGCTGCATTGTGTTGGGAATGTAAGTATAGCTCCCCCACAATGTATATAACATGTTAAATATTTGTAAGTGGCAAAAATGTTTGATACTACCTCTGTGCAGAAGCAGTGGTGAATATCTGCCTATTTAGTCTCTGAATTGCCTTATCCGTGAAATCTTTAGCTTCACTGAAATCGCTCTTCAAAGCAGTCTGATTGCATACCACAAGGTGATGGATCATTTGTGTCTCCAGTTTCTATTTCGACCACCCCGCCAGCTGGTGCAAGATTGTTCCCCAGAATACATGCATTAGTACGTTGTCCAGTCGAGGTGTAAGAGTTCCAAGCGCTGGGGCATCCATCACTCCCATGGGAAAGTGTTTGACAGCATCATGGGTCACTGCTGTGCATTTTAAACACTCCCTTCCTGTAATCCCATGACTCCTAAATTATATTCTCACTTATATTTTCGTCAGTAATATGTCTTCTTCCTTTGAAGATGATACCTTTAATACAGATTGTTATTGAGTTCCTCACCCTTAATTAATGCCAAGTCAATATAAGTCAGTATTTGTAAGTCAGTATTTATAGTAGATGTTTATCAATCCATTCCCCTACAACCTGCCAAACGTATTCCTTCTTGAGTGCTTCACATCTGAATTAATACCTGGGGATTCATTCCATCTTAATCTTGCTCCCAGGCCATGTTAATTTCACCCTGGTATGTTTAGACAGCATGTGACAGAAAGGTGCATGCCCATACATGTTCTAGGCCAGTACAGCATAACATTGCCGTTTACTTAGATGGTAAGTAAGTCAATCTGTACATTTACGTAGATTGTAAACTCTTTGGAGCAGGAACTACTTTCTGTTTTATGTGTACAATGCCTAGCACAATAGGTCTCTGATTCCTGATAGCAGTCTACAGCTGCTATCGCTATACAATAATAAGTAATAATAATGATGGGCTACCAGTCACATGGCAAGTTGAGTTGGTGCATGATACAGAGGTCTGATTATAGCAGTTGCTTGATATTGCCTCAGACAGGCACCTCATGTCCAATCTACGGTGATAGCGCTTCCTTGATTAGTCCTCCTTTTCTTGCTCCTATCTGTAATTTGTTCTACTTTCCCACACAACTCCTATCAAAATCCTCTGACTCTATGAACCTCACTGATTTGCATTAAGATCTGGGAGGTCCTTTGTAATGACCATTATTTCTTTATGTGCATTGTTCAGGATTATTTTTAAAAAAAATTCTTTTAAATCTGAAACTTTTGTTTGAATTACAATTTTAAAAAAATATTAGCATGTTATGATTTTACAATAATGTATAAATTCATACAAAAAAATCAACAATATTTAAAATAGTATGAAACCCAATTGTAAGAATAACCCAAATGAAATAATCGATTCTCCCGACCATTTAAGAAAGGGAACCTGGATACTCCATGCTTTGTATCATGGGTAATGCAGACAGAATAAAGGCTGTGTCATTTGTTACTTTTAATTGCAAATCCTGTGGCCTAGCTAGGTAGATGACTGGAAAATGTGTTGGTGCAGTGGGGTTACACCCACTTACACCAGGACTGAATTTGGCCCAATAAACCCTGTATAACTATAGAATAAGATTCCAGGATTGTCACTCTGAAGCCTAGAACGTTGGCTGAATCAGTGTGAAGTGATGGAAACAGCTACAAGCATAGCTGAGAGCACTTTTTGTTCAGAATATCACAAGTTTGAATTGTCACTGGGATTCTCGGTCTGTTACCATGCAATTTTTAAGTTCTCAGCCATTTTCAGCTTTTTTACACTTTACTACGAGTTACATCCGTACGACAGCACAGGCTTTCACCTAGTATATATTTTAAGATACTGATGCACTGTGTAATACGCCTGTTAAATATTTATGCCTGTCTTCATGATGAATGCACATATCTCTAATTTAAAGAATGCATCTAACTCTTTTGATTGCTGTGTCTCAATGCCATACTACTTGAAACATCATTTAGTGTGGGCCTTCCCTGTTGTTTCACACTTGGCAGGAGTGATGCATGTTTTAGAGCAGTGGTTTTCAAACTGCGGGTTGTGACCCCGTACTGGGTCGCGGAATATAAGACACTGGGTTGTGGTGGCTTGGGTCAGCACCGCCGACCGGGCTGTTAAAAGTCCAGTCAGCAGTGCTGCCCGGCTCAGGCAGGCTAGTCCCTACCTGTTCTGACAGTGTGCTGTGCCCCGGAAGCGGCCAGCAGCAGGTCTGGCTCCTAGGCAGGGGAGCCACAGGGCTCTGCGCGCTGCCCCTGCCCTGAGCACCAGCTCGGCACTCCCGGCCAATGGGACCTGGGGTGGGGGCGGTGCCTGCGGGCGAGAACCGCGTGGAGCATCCTGCACGCCTCCGCCTAGGAGCCGGACCTGCTGCTGGCTGCTTCTGGGGCGCAGCACAGTCGCAGTGCCAGGACAGGGAGGAACCCTGCTTTAGCACCCCTGCTGCGCCGCTGACTGGGAGCAGCCCAAGGTAAGCCCGCGGCCCAACCCCCTGCCCCAGCCCTGAGCCCCCCCCAACCCAGAGCCCCCTCCTGCAGCCAAAATCCCTCATCCCCACCCCCAGCCCAGAGCCCTAACCCCATCCTGGAGCCCAATCCCCTGCCCCAGCCCTGAGCCCCCCCAACCCAGAGCCACCTCCTGCAGCCAAAATCCCTCATCCCCACCCCCAGCCCAGAGCCCTGACCCCATCCCGGAGCCCAATCCCCTGCCCCAGCCCTGAGCCCCCCCAACCCAGAGCCCCCTCCTGCAGCCAAAATCCCTCATCCCCACCCCCAGCCCAGAGCCCTGACCCCATCCCGGAGCCCAATCCCCTGCCCCAGTCCTGAGCCCCCTCCCACATCCTGAACCCCTCATTCCTAGCCCCACCCCACAGCCCTCACCCCCACACCCCAACCCTCTGTCCCAGCCCTGAGCCTTCTCCCACACCCCAAACCCCTCATCCTCAGCTCCGTTGGGTCGCGGGCATTAACAATTTTCTTGAACTGGTTGCCTGAAAAAAAGTTTGAAAACCATTGTTCTAGACTAGAGTCATCCTTGTGCATCTCTGATGATGGATGTTATAAATAGAGCAGCCCTGGGGTGAAATCCTAGCCCCATTGAAGTCAATGGGAGTTTTACCATTGACTTCAGTGGGGTCAGGATGTCACCCGGGGTGTATTAGCTCCATTGACTGCAATGGAATTAAAACAGGAATAGGTTTGCCATGAGGTGTTAAACTCAGTGGTGGTGTATGTAAAATGAATGATGCTCAAGGCAAGTAATTCTTGGTGAATATCACAAAGAGATAAAAAAGTATGTATGTGTAGAGGGTGGGTTTTTAAAACACCTTCTTGCAGTGACCCAATTGAGTTTTTTTTTTTAAACTTTGATTTCATTTAATAAAGAACCCCTTCCTCCTCCTCCCCCATTAGAGAACACAATGAAGTTTATCAAGTGTGTAGCTTCTCAGTACCCATGGAAAGACCCGATTTTGATCTTGCAGCAGCTCTCACATTAAGAGCTGGGTCATTGGAGCGAGATTAATCAGAGGCATAAATCACAGCGGTCAGATTGGTGTTTGTTTTGCTTAAATTCACCTGGCTTTCTTTCCTTCTTATCTCCCCTAAATCTCCTGGCTTCTCAACTCAATCATGGAGCAGAGAATGGAATGGATTTAAACTGCCATGACTTCCCTTGTGGGCTCTGACTGTCAGCCCTGAGGCTTGATTTACCGCTGGAACCCCGTTATAAAATGGCACAAGACAATTAAGGAGTCTTTCCTCCCCGTCTGCGCCAGACAAGGATTCCGTCTCCTCCCCAGTTAGTGTGATTTTTATAATACAATGTGACTTTATTTTATACTAGCTGAGGGGCCCACCAGACTATGATTATGTCAGAGTCATGGTTAATTCTGCATGTGAATTCTATACATGTCCAGACTGTTCAAGGGTATTTTTCTCATTTTGTTGTTGCACCTTTCCACCTCCTCAGCAGTGATTTGTTATTCTCAGCTCACAGTGACTGGGAGCGAATCAAGTAGGAAGTAGCAGGAGAGAATAAACAGAAAGCTTTCTTTGTTCAACATAATTTGTTGCCATCTGTGACTTTGCAAAGGAAATTGACGCTCAGTAGATTAATAAACAATAAACAAATTGCCTCCCTGGTAAGAAAGTCCCATGACATGTCAGTTGTGTCAGTTGATCACCCACTGACTGATTTGAAAAGTCAGCACCACTTTTGACACACTTATAAACTTTTTGTCTAGTGTAGGGAAAATGTAGATGAGGATAGCAGGGGAAAGATTTTCAGTGGTACATGTGGAAAGACAAAATTTTTGTTAAGATCACATCCATCATATAGAATGCATCCAAGATATATTATAGAGTTCAAAGATAAATTCCAGTTAAAGAAAAGTTAATGTAAGAGCGGGTCTACATGTTTAATGCAAAAACTTTTAAAATCAAGAATGGGTTTTTGTGGCATGATTTGCATTTCTCCCTTTTTTATTAAATGCTCCATTACTTTTATTGATAATTTTATTAAAAAGATTGCAATAATTATAAACATTTTTTATTTAGCAAAGCCCAGGTTTTAGACAGAAAATGTGAATAATGATTTTGATAAAATTTTCAGCATTTTTTTTGCCAAAATGCCCATTTTAAACCACACAACATAAAAATAATTTAAAATTTTGAATATTTTCATGAAATAATTTCTCCCTTTTTTGACCAGCTCTACTTAATGTTGAAGTTGCACAGTTAGATATTCAAAAAGTTTTCACACTCAACCTTAACTTAGCCCCTAGCATTCCAGTACAATCTTGCAATTGCATGGTTAATTTCTCCTATGTCCTTTGATACACCAGTATGTAGCATGCTCTAGTGCTGTGTACTACTCTGTATGCCAGACAAAGAGAACCAGGAAGTCATTTATGTGAAAAATATGCAGTAAGTGGTACATACTGGAGATTAGTGTATAACAAGGCAAAGGAATAATGAACATTTGTTGGCATGTAAAGACCACCTACGTTCATAGTTAGCTTAGCTTAGTGGTTAGCTGCCTCACTCTCTGCACTGTGCCTAGGGAAAGCTGTGTGGGTACTGGTTGCACATAGAAGGTGGGGTTTTCAAAAGTGCTCCATGTTAATTTAACTTAGTCCCACTGAAATCATTGGTAGTTTCCCATTGGTTTCAATGGGAGTAGTTAGGTCAATGCTGAGTGCTTTTGAAAATCCCACCTGGATTGTATAGAACATGGCTACTGACTAATGTGTGCATTTTCAACATAGTGAAAAGAATATGCTGGGTGACCTAAACACAGAGTTTTCATGCCTTAGTTAAATAACTTGCTATCCCCAAACTCTCCTAGGCACCTCATCTTAATGCATCCTATTTCCATTCAGCTCCCAGATTTTTCATCTGTAGATCTCTATATTGAAAAGATCACAAGTATGCTCTTTGTTCACTTTGCCCTCAAAAATGGCTGAAATGTCTTGGTTTAAACTTTAAAATAAATCATCAAACTTCAAGCAGAGACAAAGCCTGGCAAATGTCAGCCAGAAAGGTGAAAACTTCCGAAGTATCTGAACAACCAAAAATATTGGGGTTTAGAATGGAACCTGCTATGTAACCTAAACTGGAGCAGCCATTGCTGTGCCTGTTATAAATATGGGAGATGGGGAGATGAAGGGGTGTTGGCTAGGGAGGAAATATATTATTTTCAGCTGAGATTTGAAAATAGATGGAGAATCACTGAGATAGTGAGAAAGTTAGTCTGAATGGTAGAAGCTGCAGAGAAGAAAGTGTCGGCATGGGAGGTACAGTGGTGAGATTATGGAAAGGGACAAAAAGCAGGTCCATATGAGAGGAGGGAACAGAAAGAGGAGTGGAGAGAGGCTGGGAGAGTTTCTGAGACACAGTTTGCCGAAGTCGCCTTGTAAGTGAAAATTAATCAGGTTGGGAATGGAATTCATAGCTCTGTTAAGCAGGGACTTAACGATGCCAATGAATTATCTCACTCTGTGGTCTCAGTCAAAATGCTCTGACAGGTTCATGTGTGTCAGACAAACATTATGGTAATTTTAGAGCTTTAAGGGGCTCCACAGAAGTATGTAAATACCACCTAAGTCATCTAGCTGAACATAAAACTTAATTACTGCCCCACTTACTGCCCCCCCTTCTGCTTTAAAGGATCATAGGGATAAAAATCATTAATCTTTCTTAATGAAGCCATTTTCTATCAGGAGACAGAATGTCTTTCCCCTGTGGATTTTAAGATGGAGTTTTATAAGGGGTCTTATGAATGGAGACGTGTATGAAGGTAATTCAAAGAACATGAGAAATGGGAGAACCCATCAGGCTCCCAAGCCCTGCGTGAGTTTAGCTAAATTGAAACCACTGGAAGGGGGGAAAAGTGAGTCCCATTCAAAACTAAGTCGGCTGAGTAATACTCCTACCACCTCAACTGCTAGTGATTAGAATGACAATTGCTGCACCTTTTCTGTAACTAAGGGCTGGTCTACACTGGGGGGGGTGGATCGATCGAAGACACGCAACTTCAGCTACGCAAATAGCGTAGCTGAAGTCGAAGTATCTTGGATCGAATTACCTGGGGTCCAGACGGCGCGGGATCGATGGCCGCGGCTCCCCCGTCGACTGTGCTACCGCCGCTCGCTCTGGTGGAGTTCTGGAGTCGACAGTGAGCGCGTTCGGGGATCGATATATCGCGTCTTAATGAGACGCGATATATTGATCCTGGATAAATCGATTGCTACCCGCCGATACGGCGGGTAGTGAAGACATACCCTAACAAAAGAAGGCATTTAAAAGTATGCAGTCCAAATCCTGACCACACAGTGAAATCAATGGTCAGATTGTCAATAGCTTCCGTCAGACTGGGATTTGGTCCTGTATATTTCATGATCTGGTACTCACTGGGGCAATGCCAATCCTCTCTCCTGAACTATCTGTCTCTCAGACCTTGTCCGCACACAAAGTTACACCATTTTAATGAAAAGTGTGTTTTTTAAATCTCTTTAGTTAAATCAGTGTAAAACCCTCCATTTTTTTGCCTGATTAAGCTAAATTGACAAAATCCATTCTTAAAGCAAAATCTACCCAGGGCTTAACTAAATTGGTGTAAAAACAAACCTTAATTTAACACAGTGCAAGTTTGTGTGTAGATGAGATTTTTAAAAGCACTTAAGTGGCTTAGGAGTCCTATTTTTAAAAGTGACTGAGGAGCTCCTAGGTGCTAAAATTTTACCCAAGGCCTCAATCTTTCCTAAAATTTCCAGTGTTGTGCTTGCTTTCCTCTCTTTAACACTCATTCACTTAAATCTCAGATGTCTGCATTATGATCTAATTTGGGCTGCTAGCTAGCATTTCAGCCGTGCCATCCATTGGAATCCCCCACAGCCCCTGTGGTGCAATGTTGCCATTCAGTCTGCTTTGTTTGCACTCAGTTGGCCAGGTCCTCAGCTGGTATCTATCAGTGTCACTCCACTGAGGCAAATGAAGCTATGCCGAGTTAAGCTAGCTGGGGATCTGGCCCGTCATTGTGAGCTTTGGGTACAAGCAGTACCACAATAATAAGTCTGAGTGAACAACTGATTTTGGGGGGGGGGGTTGTTTGCAAGAATTTGCATGGATATGGCATGAAAAATAATCTGAAATACAGATTTTCAATAGGGGAAAGATAATTGGATTCCCTTTTCTTATCTAACAAACACCCTGATCCATTCATTTCATTATCTGGTTGGCTTGTGCCTGGAACGGTGTTATGTGGGAACTTGGGTATGTAAAGTGGTTGTGGTTCTTTGTATTATAGTAGTGCCTAGAGCTCCTAACTAAGGTCAAGGCCCCATTGGGCCAAATACATTTTTAGATTAATGTTGTAGCATTAGGCTGAACTTGGCCATTGTTGTTGGACTGTGTGTGCACTGAACAAGGCTGGGAAGAGTCCCTGGAATTCCAGGGCACTGAGAATTGGCGGCCTCTTCAGTGCAATCTCATCATGCTGTTCAGTGAGGCCAAGATCACACTGCTGCTCTGAAGCCTTTCTCCATTCAGTGCACTCTGATAGGTACTAAAGTGCTTCTATTTTTCTGTTTGTTTTTTGTATGTGTGCCCTTGCCCGTGTAGAAAATGCTGGATGAGTGCCAGGACAGACGGAGCTGCCAGTTCCTTGTCAATAGCCGGCTGTTTGGTCTAGACCCGTGCCCTGGAACCGGCAAGTACCTCATCGTATGGTACAAGTGCAGGCCAAGTAAGTATCTCTCCAGTGAGTCTGGTTGCTTTTGTAAGATCAAAGTTATCCCTAGCTTAAGCCTTTGCAGTGAGGCTTCCTAGCATTCTCTTTTGTGGGGATTTTCACTACCTTCCGCCTTTATTTTCAATGTAACATAAACCATTTGGGTACAGAAGAGCCCTCTCCCCTGCTCTCTCAAGGCATTGCTGTTAGACTTTTTCCTTCTCATTGGCAGTCTGCAGTAAGGATTGTATTTGCAGGTGCCAGAGAAAGCTCTTGCCAACATTCAGCTTATGCCCTGCCCTGGTAACATTGTCTTCCTTGGGTGGACTGCTCCAACTTTGTACTGCAGAGGTTTCCACTCTGCGCTGACTAGATGCGAGGCTGCACTTCAGAAGCCATTAGTACAACACAAATTGACAGTGTGACAGCAATCCATGTGGCCCAAACTTTCAAAAGTTGTGTGCCTAAAGTTAAGCACCCAAATAAATGGCCAGACGGGAACTGTGTCTGCCCAGCATCTCTGAAATATGGACCACTTTTTTAGGTGCCTAACTCTAGGTACCCAAGTTTGAAAATGTTGGCCTATAACTTATTTTGTATAGCCCCTTTCATACAAACCAGATCCCAAACCTTTTTGGAGAGTGAAATAATACAGTTATGAAGTTATCACAGCCAACAATAGCAGAGGGGGAGAGGAAATTTAAAAAGGTCTGGGCAAGGACCAAGATAGATCTGATATCAGAAGAGATTTTAAAATAAATGGTGAGCCGAGGAGAAGGCTCTTGCTGCAGAATCCCGAGTCTGATACTTGTTGAGTGGGGGGAGCTGGCAAGATCTGTCAGGAATTAAATGAAAAGGGGGTAATGAAATATCGCTACCATCTGTTAGTTGTGGTCTTTGAGCAGGTGAATGGAAGGTCCATCTTTGTATGAGAATTTTCTCTGTATAAAATAGAAGTGATTAGCACGTTGTTCTGACAAGTTTCTGTTGTTCTGCATCAGCTGTGTTGTCTTGCCGTGTGTATAATATGCTGAAAAGGAATGTCATGAAAAGGTCTTAGGGTTTGTATGCAGGTTCTGGTGAGGACTGTAGACTGCTGAAATTTTGAAGGTGTCATAGAAGCCCATCTCTACATGAATATTTATGGCTTGAAATGCTCCCCTGTTCACAGGTGTGACAGGAAATGACTTGTGTGTGTGAGCTGAATATCTGAAGTGTGGGGGCAAAGGGGAATTTTCCTGAAAGACAGCAGAGCTTTGCTAGATTGCTTGAGTTTATTTCCCCCAAGACATTTTCCATGCAGCTATAATTTTGCAGGGTGAACCAGGGTCACCTGATACATTTTATTGTTTCTCAGTCAATGAGCAAACTCTTCCTGGGAATCTGATCAGTTCGTAATACCATTTATAATGCATTGACCATTAGGCTTGCACACTGAATGGCAGCAGCATTTTGAGCTCTCCACAGAAGCTTCAGGACCAGGGGTCTCAAACTCGAATCACCAGGAGGGCCACATGAGGACTTGTACGTTGGCCTGAGGGCCGCATCACCCGCCTCCCGTTGTCCCCGGCCCTGCCCCCCCACTCCACCCCCACCCTACCCCTACCCCTGCCTGAGGGGTGCAGCAGGGGGCTCAAGGCAGGGGGTTGGGGTGCAGGAGAGGTGTGGGGTGCGGCAGGGGGCTCAGGGCAGGGCGTTGGAGTGCAGGAGGGGTGCAGGGTGCAGCAGCGGGCTCAGAGCAGGGGGTTGGGGTGCAGGAGGGAGTGCGGGGTGTGGCAGGAGGTTGGCAGGGAGTTGGGGTGCAGGGTGCAGGAGGGGTTCGGGTTCCGGCCCGGCACTGGTTACCTGGAGCAGCTCCAGGGTGGCAGGGGGGCGCATCGGGGCCAGGGTAGGCTCCCTGCTGGCCCCGGCCCCATGCTGCTCCGCTCCGGAAAGAGGTGGGCACCACATCCCTGCAGCCCCGGGGGGGAGGGGGAGCGGAGAGCTCCCTGCGCTGCTCTTGCCTACGGGTACCTCCTCCGAAGCTCCTATTGGCCACGGTTCCCCGTTCCCGGCCAATGGGAGCTTCAAGGGAGGTAACCACAGGCAACAGCAGCTCATGGAGCTCTCTGCTCCCCCTCTCCCCGGGGCCACAGGAATGCGATGTCCGCGGCTTCCTGGAGCAGCGCGGGGTCCTCAACATCATGGGGTTGGCAAATCCGCAGGCTGGATCCAAAGCCCTGAGGGGCCGGATCCGGCCGGGGGAGGGGGGACGCGGCGCGCTGGGGAGGAGATGGGGGGGCAGCGGGTAGCTTGGCAGGCCGCAGGGAAGAACCCCACGGGCCGTGTGTTTGAGACCCCTGTTCAAGACTATCTGCAGAGTAATGAAATAGCAGGGGTGTCACAAGAGCTAGTGCTCATATATGTTGATTTGTAGTCATGTTTTTAATTTGCACTGCTTTAAGGGCAAAATAAGGTGAGATATGATCTTCTCATGAGCTCAGTTAGTGAATGGCAGATATACCACAAGGAGAACAGATATACCACAAGGGAATCATCAAAGTAGCTAAAATAACACCAGACCAAGGAGAACAGGTCTGGTGTTATTTTAGCTACTTTGATGATTCCCGCCGGCATTAAAAAGCCAAAAGATGTAAATACAAATATTGTAATATTCTAGGGGAACCCAAATATGCAGCCCTAATAAGTAGTGAGATCGTATGATTCAGTCCTGGAAGCTGTGGTCCAGTGAGGTGGTGGGCATCTCTGGGGAGGACTGAGCCCCCTCATCTCTTGTCATTGATCACCAGAAAGTATTCACCACAGGAAGCATAAAGGCCCCAGAGAAGTGTGCTAACTGGTACCTGATCTGTTATACGTTTATCAAAAGCCACAAACAGCGTTTCAATCCCCACAACTACTGCCTACAAATACTTGGATACAGTCTGCCCGGTGCATACTTTGTAGTGTTTAGAAGGCAGATCTGAAGCATCAAACAGGAAGGTGTGAGCTTTCCTGCGCTGATTGCCATGCTGGAGACCTGCCAGGAGCCCCAGGATTGCCCGAAATAGGCACAGGTATTTGTACTGAATCTTTAAAATAAATAAATAAATAAATAAAAACCTAGGTAACCCACAGGTGAGTGTGTGTTACAAGGTCCACTCTAGAGGCTACAACTTGTTACAGCCCATAGCTATCGCTGCTTGGTTCTTTAGCTCAGGCTGTAGTAGGTCCTACTTCTAGCTGTGGAGGTCTCTGGTTCAATCCCTGGTGTGGGGGGCTGCACAACTTGTAATAATGGCTTTTATTTGTATCTTTATTAATGAATGAACAGCTTGTTTGAATTCCCCCTCCCCACAACATAGTTGCCATTGAGCACCTTTGCAGTTACTGGGTGTTGGGGGTCGATGGCTGCGTGTTTCCCTAGGGCCAGACTTATCGCCCCCGTGGTGTTAACGCAAGGTGCAATGGAGTGCTGCTCTCATGTTCCTTGCAAGTGAGTTTCAATCCTGCTTTGCTTTTTCAACCAGGTGGCTGCATGTTGGTTTTGTTTTCTTTCCCTTGAGCACCATTCAAAAAGATACAGGGATGGAATGTGGAGCAACATGCCTGCCAGACTGTGGGGTTGGGGGAGACCTGGCCATCCAGCCAAGACAGGGGGAGATTAAAAACTTCTCTCGCCCCTGCACCATGAGCCTGTCTTGGATTCCAATGCTGCTTACTAGGGAGACAGGAAGGGGTGCCAGAGAGCTGGCGCTGGCAAGTTACTGAACCTCCCCTCTTGAAAAAGAAGAAACTAAAAAGAAATAGTCTAGCTTTGCTCTTCTTCAACCACTAGTTGTGAGGCGCAATGTCGGAATCATGGCATGACGTTCTTTGGCCTGTATTATGCAGGAGGTGAGACTAGATGATCAGAATGGTCCTTTCCGGCCTTAAACTCTCTGAGTCTATGACACTGAGGGCATGTATCTAAATACACACGTCTCAGGTATGTACATAGCTCTGTCCTTAAATGACAGCGGCACAGTAAGTCCTGTATAGTGGCTAGATGGTGTGTGTGTATATATAGATATTTCTGGGGTATGGAAGTGCTGGGGAGATCAGAAACGGTCAATAAAATGCTCCGCTCATTCTAATCTATTGCAGCTTGCTAATGACTGTAAGTTACTGCTGCTGTGTGTTCTCCCTCCAGTACCTAATACACATCTGCCCACATCACCACTGGGGAGATTTTCAAAAGCACCTTAGGGGTTCAGGAGCACAAATCCCTTTAAAACTCAGAGACTTGTGCTCCTGAATCCCTTTGGTGTCTTTGCAAATCTCACCTGTTACTGGCAGCCTCAGCACAGAGGCTTCGAGGTGGGTCCCCCCCCCCAAGTCAGGACTGGGACGTGTTGAGGGGGGCTGTGTGGGGAAGCTAGTGCTGCTGCGGCCTAGGCAGTAGCTGTTCTACGAAGGTCTGATCCGAAGTCCACGGAAATCCACTGACTGCAGTGGGTTTTGGGTCAGGTCCTGAATGCATGGAGGATTTCAGTCTGCATGGCACTTTTCAGGAACGTTAAAATAATATCTTCCGCAGAGTATGATTATTTCTCACCAGAGTGCAGGTAACACACTGATTTTGTTTAGAACCATGACGTGTAATTACCCCGTAATCTGAAGAAACATCATTAGAAGGAATTGGCACAGTATTTAATTGGCCTCATTCACATGCCTTCTAACTGAAATCCTGATTCCCCAATATTATTAAAAATTGTCGGGTGTGTTTATTCCCCTCCAATCTGGGAGACATAATGCTGTGTAGGATCTTCTATTGCTGTACACCAGAAAATACTCATTCTGTGTGCCATAAATATGATGCTCTGGAGGGGGGGATGGCATAATCTAGTGCTTGCAGTCAGAGGCCGGGAACAGGACTCCTGGGTTCTATTCCTGCATTGGCCTATGAGACCTTGGGCAAGTCATTTAACCTCCCTGTGCCTCAGCAAAATGAGGATACTAATGCCTACCTACATTTGTGGGGTATTTTGTGCTTCTTCAGAGGAAATGTGCTGTATAAAGTGAGTTATTTCTTAATTACTATTCTGAGAGGAGAGGAGAGATTTCCAGCGCACTTTACAACTTGGCTTCTGCCTACATGACCTCCGATTTCCCAGTCCTGCCATGAGTGCAGGGGACTGGACTAGATGACCTCTCAAGGTCCCTTCCAGTTCTATGATTCTATGCTCTGCCAATCTTCTTGCCTTACCGCAGTTCTTGACTCCTTCTCCCCCTCCTAACCTCATGCCTTCTTTGCCCCTCTCTTCTGGAAACAGTTCCCCTTTCCTCCTTCAAAACACTTCTAAAGCACAACCTGTTCCTCATGGTAAGCCAGCAGCAATGTTCTCTTGCCACTCTTTCTCTCTGCCCCATTGTATTGTAACTGCTGTGCCTTAAGATTGCAGGCTCTTTGGGGCAGGGTATCTTGTTTTTTATTCGGTGTTTTTATCTGTTGTAAAATGCTACATGAAGTTATCACATGGTATAAAGGATTGTTGGACACTGATCTGTACCAAACCCCTTCTACTGAACATTCCTGGGATCCAAACTTTGCTGCTGACCCCTTTAACTGTGATGAGCCAGACCAGAATGTGGGCAAGTTTGGATGTGGGTTGTGATCCAGACTGGAACACTGTAGCTCAAACCCTACTGTAACTCTTAAACAGCTGCTATGTTCCATCCCAGAAGTGGTTGCACTGCAGTGGTGGGTGCTGTGATCCTTGTGTCTTTGCCTCCTTTACTCATTATGTACATGTTATTATTTCATGTAATGTTTGCAAAGCACTGTGTGATTCTTGGATGAAAGGTGCTAAAGAAGTGCAAAGGACCATCCCTATGTAATTCCTGCTGTAGGAGGGGACAGCCTTCAACGAATTTCAAGAGACCCCAACTTTCCCCTGGGAAACAGTCACCTCTACATCCCCGTAAACAGGTCTACCGACAGCAATTCCGGGCCCCAGGGCAGAACAGTCAATGCCTTCCCTCCCCCCCAGCTGCACCCGAGGGACACGGTCCGCCGGACATTTGGGCGGTGCTGCGCCTGTGCTGGCTAGTGCCCAGTGAGCTGCCGGTTGTGCTGCTGCCGGTTGTGCTCTTCCGGCACGGCTGGAGCTTCCACATGCCTGCCCGGTAGCGTTGCCAACTGTCTAATCGCGCAAACCCAAAGACCCTTGCCCCGCCTCTTCTCCAAGGCCCCCTCCCCCATCCCTCCGTCACTCACTCTCCCCCACCCTCACTCACTTTCACCAGGTTGGGGAAGGGTTTGGGTTGTGGGAAGGGGTAGGGGTGCAGGCTCTGGGAGGAAGTTTGGGTGCAGGAGGAGGTGTGGGGTGTGGGCTCTGGGAGGGAGCTTGAGTGCAGGAAGGGTGCAGGTTCTGGGAGGGAGTTTGGGTGCGGGAGGGGGTGTGGGCTCTGGGAGGGAGCTTGGGTGTGGGAGAGGTGCAGGTTCTGGGCGGGAGTTTAGATGCAGAAGAGGTTGAGGTGTCAGGCTCTGGGAGGGAGTTTGGGTGCGGAAGGAGGTGTGGGCTCTGGGAGGGAGTTTGGGTGTAGGAGGGGTGCAGGTTCTGGGAGGGAATTTGGGTGCGGGAGGGGGTGCAGGCTCTGGGAGGGAGCTTGGGTGCGTGAGGGGTGCAGGGTGCAGGCTCTGGGAGGGAGTTTGGGTGCAGGAGCGGGTGTGGGCTCTGGGAGGGAGTTTGGGTGTGGGAGGGGATGAGGTGTTGGGCTCTGGGAGGCAGTTTGGGTGCGGGAGGGGGTGTGGGGTGCAGGCTCTGGGAGGGAGTTTGGGTGTGGGAGGGGGTGTGGGCTCTGGGATGGAGTTTAGGTGTGGGAGGGGTTGAGGTGTCAGGCTCTGGGAGGGAGTTTGGGTGCGGAAGTGGGTGTGGGCTCTGGGAGGGAATTTGGGTGCAGGAGGGGGTGTGGGCTCTGGGAGGGAGCTTGGGTGCGTGACGGGTGCAGGGTGCAGGCTCTGGGAGGGAGTTTGGGTGCAGGAGCGGGTGTGGGCTCTGGGAGGGAGTTTGGGTGCAGGAGGGGTGCAGGTTTTGGGAGGGAATTTGGGTGCGGGAGGGGGTGTGGGCTCTGGGAGGGAGCTTGGGTGCGTGAGGGGTGCAGGGTGCAGGCTCTGGGAGGGAGTTTGGGTGCAGGAGCGGGTGTGGGCTCTGGGAGGGAGTTTGGGTGTGGGAGGGGATGAGGTGTTGGGCTCTGGGAGGCAGTTTGGGTGCGGGAGGGGGTGTGGGGTGCAGGCTCTGGGAGGGAGTTTGGGTGTGGGATCTAGGCTGGAGCAGGGGCTGGGGTGCATGAAGGGCTCAGGGGGTCGACACTTACCTTGGGTGGCTCCCGAATTCCAGAAGCGACCAGCAGACCCCTCTGGCAGCGCAGTGGCTCCTAGGCAGGGAGCCCAGGGGTCTCTGTGTGCCCTGCCCACAGGTACCATCCCCACATCTCCCATTGGCTGCAGTTCCCAACCAGTGGGAGCTGTGGAGTTGGCGCTCGGTCCGGGGCAGCGCACGGAGACACCCCCCAGGGGCTTCAGGGATGGTGCCGGCCACTTCCAGGAGAGGCGCGGGGCGACGAGCAAGGGTGGGAAGGAAATCTTTTCAATTGCCCGGATCCCTGGGCAATTTCCCCCTTTGCTCCCCCCCCCATTGGCAAGCCTGCCCGTAAAACATGGCAATAGATTTTGGGGGAACCTCCTCATGGCATGCATTGAATGTACCATCACACATTCAGTTCCCTTAGGACCTGATCCGGAACCTTTGAAGCCATTGACAGGTTTCAGAGTAGCAGCCATGTCAGTCTGTATCCGCAAAAAGAACAGGAGTACTTGTGGCACCTTAGAGACAAACACATTTATTTGAGCATAAGCTTTCATGGGCTATGCATCCGATGAAGTTGGCTGTAGCCCACGAAAGCTTATGTTCAAATAAATGTGTTAGTCTCTAAGGTGCCACAAGTACTCCTGTTCTTTTTGAAGCCATTGAGAGCTTTGTCACTGACTTCAGTGTGCTCAGGATCATGCCTTTACGAGTTAAATCCTCTGAGCTCAGGACTCTGCCTGAAAATCCTAGTTAAATTACACCCATCCTTAAGACTTACACGCTGTTGACATGATTTGCTGCACGCTATGCACAAGAAAAGGGAAGAACGTTGGAAATAATAGTTTCTTTTGGAGCTATAGAAATCCCTGGCATCTTTAACACTAGTGATTGATTTTAGTGCTGGGATAGATTGGTAATTCAGTAGCTATCAACCCTGTCAGAAAAGCATTAGTCTCCCTCGGGAGACAGTTTTATTGGTGGCAGGAGAAGTTCATTGTATTGTTCGCTGCATTGCTCTTTGGTGGTTCATGCCTTATAAGAAGCCGGGCGGACTGTGGGCTGTTAGAGTGGCACATTCTCCTGGCCTTGCTATTGAGGGTGTAAAAAAGGCCCTGAACTCATCAGCTCATTCTTGCTTATCTGTATTATTTCAAAACTGTTTCGATTGGGTAGGGAGTGGAAATTTATAAGGGTAATAAACCTCAGGCCGCAAGCGCCGCGGTGATGAAAAGGTGTAAATAAAGGAACGTTATAAATGTCAGAGAGCAGATCAGTGAGCCTGGGATCAGACTGAGCCTTATAAATGAAACTTTAATACTTGCAGTTAATTCTGATTAAGCCACCGATGTGCAGACATTTTCAGATGCTGTCAAATAGCCCCATCCCTGAAACACACTAATCACTCGACTGTCAGGAGCAGGATTAAGAGAAATGCATGATTTCACTGTCAGTGAATGCAGAAATTATTGTCAGTCAGTGCATGCACTGTGTATGTGAGAGGGTCACAGAAACCCCATCTGACCCGAGTGAGAGTGAAAAATAAAGGGCCTGATTTTCCTCTTGCCTTTGCCAGTGGAATCCTATTGATTTCAAAGCAGTTTCTCCTGACTAACTCTGGTATGAAGAAGAACAGGAGTACTTGTGGCACCTTAGAGACTAACAAATTTATTAGAGCATAAGCTTTCGTGGACTACAGCCCACTTCTTCGGATGCATATAGAATGGAACATATAATGAGGAGATATATATACACACATACAGAGAGCATAAACAGGTGGGAGTTGTCTTACCAACTCTGAGAGGACAATTAATTAAGAGAAAAAAAACTTCTGGTATGAAGGAGAATCCAGCACCCAAATGGGGGCTCAGGTCAGTTCCCATTTATGTGAATACAAGGACTCCCATTGTCTTGAAGGGGAGTTGGATCAGGACCCTGGTATCCAGATGTAAACAGCTTTAAAGGCAAATTCTGCATTCTCTTGCAGTTCCCCTGCTCAATTCTGACTTGAGTTGTGTAAATCATAAAGCTGTGAGTTCTTTAGACTCAGCCAGTCGTCCCCTGGTGTTTGTGTTCTATGGGTTCCATTGGGAGGGGTGGTGGTGGTAAAGAATTCTTTTTTCACCTATCGGGTTTTTTTTTTTAGGACTTTGATGAATAACAGTACATGAAGACAACTCGTTCTCTCCAAGCTGCTCTTTACAGAGGCAGATGGGTAAATAGTATTTCCTAAAGCAGTTGGGAGGTCACAACCTTTGGCCTCAGGTACAATAGACCTAAAATAATTGGCAGATCCTTAGGCATTGTGTATAACAGTCATAACTTTATGCACTGAAGATTGAGATTGCATTGTGGCAGACATTTCAATGGTGACAAATGACTTTGATTGTTGTGGGGAGGTGAGGGGGAAAGTTTATTAATACAATTAGTCAAAGTGACATAGGAACTCCCGCTGACTCGGAGAGGAATAGGAATTTTTTCACGGTGATTAACCAGAACAAACATGTGGAGAAACCAGTGTCAAAGTATTTTAGAATGAAAAGTAAAAACAACTCCTCCCGCCTCACTCATAAAGCAGTATCAAACTGTTAGGGAAGCCAAGTAGCAGCTGTAAATGGTATTCCAGTGGCAAAGAGTTCAAGATAGCCTGAAAATACACATTTAAGAGAAACCAAAAGAGAAGGCACACATCCCATTAAATACATCCTTGTTATCTAGATCTCACCTCTGCAAGCCTTTACTAATGTGAGGGTGAGGATCTGCAGAATTGAGCCCTGGTCTGGAGCAGGCACATGGCCTCATCCGGCAGTACTCAGGGCAGAGAAGTGAATAATAGGGCACTTCATGTGGGAGCGAGAGAACTATTCGAGGATGATTGCGATAGAGCAATCAATCTGAATGGATATCTTTTGGAATGAATGAAGAGTGAATTGGAAAAGTGTTGGGATACAGATTTGGCACTGGAAAGCTCCAATGGTTAAAAATCATGAGTCGTATCCCCAAAATCATGAGATTTGTTTGAAAATAATGAGATTTTTTTTAAAGGTTTTTTTATTTTGTGTGTGTGTGTTTTAATTTGCCTTCTGGTTTTTGAACGTTTTAAGAGTGCAGGTGGTTTGCGTTTTCAAGCTTTTTCTCTGCAAACATGAGGGTTAGAAACTTGCTTTCATATTTTAGAGGAAAGCTGAGATTCTCATCTAAATCACATGCATCTAGGAGCTAGGACTTTATGAAACACCAAATATTGTGAGACTCGTGCTGAAACGGCGAGTGTTGGCAACAGAGTTGGAACAAACACTAGATTTTGTCACAAGAATCCATTAAAGGAAATGATGTGTAAAATTGTCCAGGGAGTCCTGTTTAAAATGGATTTTCTAAAATGTTAAAGAGTGGATTAAAAAGTAGACTTTTATGAGGTAATAATTAGCATACTGTAACAGGGTGCTCCCCATGCCCCGCTGGGTTCAGCCTCCTGGCCCTGCTCCCCAGTGAGTCAGGACCACTGGAAGCTGGTGCAACACCCGTGCTCTTTATTCCTGTGTCCGGTCCCCACCACCAAGCTCCAACTATTTACAGCTTAGGCCTAGCACAGGCCTTAGTGGCAATCGAGTAGCTAGCTCCTTCTGAGCTTATTCTCTCCTTCTGGTCTACAACCTCCTCTCAGGCTCACTTCCTCCCAAGCGTTTAGCCCCTGTTAACGAGGCTGGCAGGTGTGGCCAGTTTCCAGGCCAGTCCTAGCTAGTGGCCCAATCCCAACCCATTTCCTCTGATTAGGGCTTCCCCTGCAGTGCCCTGCCACACATACACACAGGATTTATAAAATTAAAAGTACTGGGCCCAATTTCCCCCTGACTTATGCCCTAGGCAACCCCTGTGACTACAGAATAAATCGGAACTGGATTAGGTTGATTAACTACTACTAATTCCTTCTCCTAACATCTGTGGGAGCAGGGTAAGTATGGTTACATATTTTTCAAATGGGGAAACTAAAGGACAGAGTTCAGTTTACACAAACAAGTTTTATACCAGTTTATTTAAAGTGGAGTTACTCCTGATGTACATCAGTGTATGAGAGAAAAAAAATAGGGCCAATGAAGAGCTGGAATTGGAATTTAGTTGTCCCCGGCTCCAAGTGTTAAATGTAGACCTCATCTCACAATAGAGTGTCTACATTTCAATACCCTTCTCTTTCACCCTTTAGATCACCCTATAGCTTTGTTTGTCTGACAGTAAAGTCCAACCCAGCACATCTGAGCCTGGCTTTGAAAATGAAAGGTAACAGTTAATTTGCAACACTGCCAGCCTTTTCAAAGCAGAATATAAAAAGACAACTGCTTTAGTCTAATGAAAGTGACAAGCGGGAAAGTCTCCTTTTAAATGCTGCAAATTGGCTGGATGCATCACAGGGATAATTTAAAAGGAATCTGACAGGGTCATCTATAAAGAACAATCTTTCCACTTGTCAGAAGAGTTTCAAACCTCCAGAAATTATCGGTGGATGAGTTTGCAGGATGCCTTTTGAAACTGGCAACATTTTTGCTCTATAAGTAAATATATTGTCTTATTAGATGTAATGTTAAGACTTTTAGGGAATAGCTACACTGCAGTTAAAAACCCACGGCGGGCCCATGCCAGCTGATTTAGGTTGTGGAATTCGGGTTAAGGGGCTGTTTAGTTGCGATGTAGATGTTTGGGCTCAGGCTGGAGCCTGGGCTGTAGGACCCGGAGAGGTGGGAGGGTCGCAGAGCTCAGGCTGCAGTCTGAGCCCGAACGTCTACATCACAATTAAACAGCCCCTTAGCCTAAGTCCTGCACGCTCGAGTCAGGTGGCATGGGTCAGCCATGGGCAGTCAGATGACTTTCTGAACAGATAACTACTTACAGCCAGGCATCAGGTTAGCACACGTTAGTCTTTAAATCTCCACTCAGTGCAGTTAAAAATAAAAAAATTAATCAAAAAAACTTCTGAATTTTTCATTGTGTATTTCAGTGTTTGTGAAATGTGCTGGCTTATTAACAATCTAGGGTGGTGGGTGGAGCCCACCACAACAACAACCCCCCCTAAACCTAGACCTCTACATTTAACTGATTATGGAATGAAAAACAGGGAAGTAAGTGCAGGTCACAGGCTCAAAACAAGGGATCCAGTGGGGGACATGCAGCAGAGCACCCTGGACAATGTCCACTGCCTCAAGAAGGAGTCCAGGGAGTCAGTTGATGCCTCCCAGAGGAACTATTACTGGATGCGTGCTGGCCTATTAAATCCTGAAATGATGGGCAGAGCCCACCAAGCAACTGAAGGCCCACCCCTCAGATAAGGGAGGGGCTACAGCACTGAAGACTTAGCCGAGTATGGAGGAAAACAAATGAATAGACTGGAATGGGGTAAAGATCCTAGGTACGAAATGAGGGAACCCGAAGCACTGAGCAGAATACTGTGGACAATGTCCACAGCTCCATGAAGGAGTTCAAGGAATTGATGGATGCAGCCCAGACAAACTCAGGTCGACATGTATCAGGGTGATTTATACCTATCTTGTAGAACTGGAAGGGACCCTGAAAGGTCATCAAGTCCAGCCCCCTGCCTTCACTAGCAGGACCAAGTACTGATTTTGCCCCAGATCCCTAAGTGGCCCCCTCAAGGATTGAATTCACAACCCTGGGTTTAGCAGGCCAATGCTCAAACCACTGAGCTATCCCTTCCCTCATTTGAATTTGATTTGAATTCTAGGAGGCAGTGGGTGGAGCCCACCACACTAATGGACCTCCCCCTCAGGTGCAGGAGGGAACACAGGACCCAGAGAACAAGTCATTAGTTGCAACAAAAACATGCTAAAACACGAATGGAAGCACAGTTCAAAGATTTAAAAGAAGGGTTGCAGATGGGGGCCCCCAGGCAGAGAACTCAGGACAGTACCCAAGCGGAGAAACCATGAAACTTGAAGCTACATCAGTGGGGCCTCCCCTGGGCACTGATTGGAGGAACACCAAGACTTCAAATTGGTGAGGACTTCCTATTTAAACACAAAGAGAGGCACATAGAAAGATGCGAAGAGAACTAAATAAATGTGCAGCTTGTTTAAATGACACTGTGAGGCTGGCAGGGGTGATGATGTCGAAGTAACAGGAAGTAGTAGAAAGGTATAAGCTACAAAGTAGGGAGAGCTTATTCTGTAGGGTGGGATGAGATGGAATGAAATTGAGCAAAGGAAAATTTAGGCTGAAGAGAAGTCGCCAAAGAGTGAAAGCAATTAAAATCTGGAGTAGCATCTTGCAAGTAGTCTTATTAATTCAGTCATTTGAAACTGAACAAGACAGTGTTCTTGAGAATGTTCTGTAGGAAATAATCCTGCAGTGGCAAGGAGATGGGAAAGGTCACCTACTAAATCTTTTCCATTTCTAACTTCTCTGTGTCTGTGATCTGAATGCTTTATAACTTTGGGATGAATATGGATTTCTGATGCCATGTCTTCTCAGCTCTTTGAACTGTAAAATAGGTTCAGCAAATATACACCCCAAAGATTGCTCCCAACACTCTCCCATATGGTCATTTGTTTTTTTTAAACAATAATGTTACATAAGTTTTTCAAGTAAGTCATTTTAAAAAATAGTTGCATGCTAAATACACCTCTGGAATAAACACCCACTCATCACACACTGTAAGTGCTAAATCTATTTGAGAGCTTTCAGCACTGAGATTTTTCTGAGACTGAGACCAATAATGTTAACTTTTGATCTTCCCAGTTACAATCACTCATAAAATTATTATTGGCCATATGTGGAAATGTCCATGTTCTATTGATCCCTTCTGAGTAATTTGCTACAGTCCAATGAATTAACATCCATGTACACATTGTCTAATTACAGGAAATCTTGTTGGTTACTCTACAATTTGCAAGGGCCAATTTTTCCGTTAGAAATGTTTATTGCTACTTTTCCGCAATTGTTCAATCTATGTTACAATCACCTTGTATAAAGATCTTTGAACTGTGTCTAGAAAAGCCTGCAGCTGTTTCCTCCCCCTTCCCAGTCTCTCTCTCTTTAGTTATATTTGATCCAATGTCTCTGAAAACACACCAGCAATAAAGGGTATATTATCCTTAGCAAATATCTTAATCATTGCAAATCTCAGTTGCCCCTACAAATGACTGCACTGGGGATTAGAATCAAGTAAACCATTTGCTGAATATCACTGCCACCTTTCCTCTGCCATTTAAGCACATTTAATTTTTCAGGGGGAAACATGAAACCCACCAGTACGAATGCTTGCATTTAGACTGAGTCGTACACATACTGTAACAGTTTGAGTAGGTTTAGGGCCAGATTGTGACTGTCCCCTGAGCAGGTGCATGAGAGAGAAAAAACATAAGGCACATTCATCCCCATCCACCCATGCAGCCTGTGCTAGTCTAGTCCTTTCCTATATTTATATGAAGCCATTGTGGACACTTCCTGGTGGTGTGACCTTTGGCATGTCACCTCTCCATGCCTCTGTTCCCTCCCCCCCACCCATGCCTATTTAGACTATAGGCTCCTCAGGACAGGGACTGTTGCTTACTAAGTGTTTGTAGAGTGCCTAACAGGATGGGGGCCTGGTCTAAGTTGTGGCCTCTGTGTGCTCCAGTCATACAGATGATAATATAATAAAGAGAAGTTCAGGACACATGGTCTCCTGTGACTGAACTTCCCTAGTCTCTTTTTGATGTGTGCAAAGTCAGGGTTTGTTCCGCCAGCATCAGCTTTGCAAGAGCAGGACGACGTCCTGTGACGTCCGGCTGTCTGTTTGAAATCAGATTTGAGAGCAACTTTGTGTATCTGTTTGTCTGATAGGCAAGAGCAACTCCCAGCATAAAACAAGCTTAGCACAGCTCCTAGTGACTCACTAGGGGAAGACTCCTGTTCATCGCCAGCGGAGCTGCTGTTGCCTGCTGACCACAGTGCGCCCAGTTCACATTCCAGCTGCGTTAATGGGCAGGACATACATGTGGGGGTTGACAGATGGCCTTGTGGTTAAGGAACAGGAGACCTGGCTTCTTTCCGTGTCCCTGCCACAGCCTTTCTGCCTGGTCACAGACAAGCCATTTAACCTCTGTGAATCAATTTCCTTATCTGGCAAATGGGAAATGGAAAATTTCCCTCTGTTTCCTCCCCCTTCCCAGTCTCTCTCTCTTTAGTTATATTTGATCCAATGTCGCTCTCACCTCTCACAGGTGTGACGAGGCTATATTAATTAATGTTTGTAAAAGCTTTGATAATTCCTGGTGGAAAGGGCTATACTAAATGCAAATTATCCTCTTCGTTATCATAGCAAATATGGTCATTGGGAGGGGATCCTTCTGATCTCTAAGTCCATGTCAATCTCTGGCCACGAACCAGCAGACCCCACTGAATCAACCAACGTATGCTTGAGGGGGAAGGAATCTCTTCACGGTTGGCTTACTTTTTTTTCCTGCTCTCTGTTTGCACATTGCTGTGAATCAGCTGACTAACGAGACGTTCTGTTTCTTTCCAGATGAGTACAAGAGTAAAGTAGCCTGTGAAGACGACAAGCTGAGACTGAGCTGTCAGAAAAACATGGTCATAGCCATTTACTCCGCTATTTTTGGAAGAACTCAAGGAGGCAGCTTGGAATGCCCCTACCAGAATTTAGGGATGCCTACGATAGGTAAGAAGAGCAATGGGCCGTGCACAGGGTGCAGTGCTCCATGCTGGTGATCGATCATTTCATTAGTATTAGTGTGACCTTACTGGCCTTGCTCACTGTTAGGAAAAGTGAGAGAATTGCCTAGTGGGGTTAGCTCCAGGTTTGTAAATCCACCTCATCTCCACCGCTGGCTAGAATGCTGCCCCCCCACTAACCACTTCTCCACCAGGTTCATGTCACTCTCCTCTTTCCTCTGTCATCCTGTTTGGTGCCCTTTGATTTGCATGGGCAATGACACTAACTGCCCTTGCAGAAATAGGCCACAGATGAGCATGGATTTCTATGCAAACATGCCAGGTTTCTTTAAAAAAAAATGTGGCCCCATAACTAGGGCCTGATTGTGCCAACTTCATTCATGCTGGTAAGTGCGAACTCATGTGACTAGACCCACTGATTTCCTTTCGCTCTACAATGGAGGTCAAGTATATCCTAGAATATATTGAGCTTGCAGGAGAATCTCAGGGGTAGGAAATAGAGCTGGTCAGAAAATGAGGGTTGTTGGTTTTTTTTTACCTGATGAAAAATGTGTATTTCATGCCCCCCCCCCCCAAAAAAAAGAGAAAATCAAATTATTTTGGTTCAGAAATGCTGCTTTGCAGCTTCATGAGTAGAGCCCTGTGTAAATCATGATTTTTTTAAAAGAAAATTTGCAACTGTAAATGGCAAAGTATTGAATTTTATGGTGTTGATAGGGAATGAATTTTACAAGTAAATTTTGTCAATTTCAAGGATGGGATGAACTTTACAAGTAACGTTTAGTCAATTTTGACTAATGTTATATATAAAATTCATGCTGTCTTAAAACTGACTTGGTAATTTGTTGTAGACATTTTCCTTTAAAAATAGTTAAAAGGTTACAGTTTGGGGGCATTTTCTTGATTTCTGTGCTCTCTGTGAAATTGTGATTTACACAGGACCCTACTTGTGAGAGCTATAGTTTGAATACCTCATGCTCCCACTCTCTTCTGTGGGCATGGCTCCCTGGTCAGACTATCTCCTCTCTTGGTGAGAGGAGGCCATGCATCATGGCAATCACATGGCTACAGTGCATCATGGGCTATGTAGTACAGCTGAGGAGCCTGGCCAACAGAGGAAAATGGGAGAATGAGGCACCTGAACTACAACTCCTTAGAGGCAGCACAGTGGCATTTGAGAATGAAAAACCATTTTAGTTTTTGGCCCAAAAATATTTTGGCTTTTGGGCATGTAGGTTATCAATGAAAAATCATTTTTTGTGTGTGAAAAGCTGATATCTTTTTGCAAAAACATCCCCATGTTTAGTTGAAAACCTAAATTTCTGTCAAAAACAGTTGTGACAGAAAATTTTTTGACCAGCCAGGACTAGGAAGGTAGTTGGGATGGAGAAGAGGTAGGGTGGTTAATAGGTGACTGGTGCGTTGGAGGTCATAGAGGAGGGGAGATTTGGGCACCATCATTAATGAGCTCAAATGACACTAGGTGGGAAGCTATCAGGGACTTTTCTTGGGGAGGGATGTAATGGGAGGCATTGCAGAGTCCTTTTGGGGACAGAGTTACGCTAGCATGGTGTCAACACACTGCCAGAAGAAACAAATTGTGGATGTCGAGCTCACCAGGGAGGGACTCATATCCTCCATAATGGAGGTCAACTTCTTGGAGCCCTTTGATATGTTTGTCATGCTCTTTGTCGTGCATATAAAAGGAGCTAGTGGAGAGAGCTTGGGAGTCCTAAATGCAGGGTGCTTGGCTTAGACCAGGACATGATGGTCTAGATAATGCTTTGTCCTGCAGGACCTCTCAGTCCTACGATTCTATGAGTCACACCGAATTTTGGTTTGCACTATGAATAGCTTTTTTTCAGGATTGTCCCAGGCTTGTTCTTTACTGGCTTTTTAACACAACGTGAACTGTATTCTAGCTCAAGGAGGTTCCTAACATCCATAACTTGGCAAGCTGAATCATGTTAGAAACCTGTTGGTTGGAGTTATGCTTAAAGAGAGTTGAGATGTGGTTCCCAATTCAGTTTGAACCCCAGTGTAGACCAATCGCAAATACAAGTGTGTGTGTATATGTTATATATATATTTTATCTATGTATATGTGTATGTCTGTGTATCGTTTAGGTATGTCTGAGACGCTTTGGGTTCAGTGAGGCTTCATTAGCCAAGCTATCATGCTGCTATGGTGCAGATTTTTGTCAAGTTTAGCAGACTAAATATTTGAGTCTACTTATTGAGTGTCTCATTCAATATTCTCTTCCCTTCATCATGCCCTGAACCATGTATACACTGCAGATGAGTGTATTAGCAACAGATGTCACAAACTGCCTGTAGCTAAGACTAGCCAGAGTTTATATTTAAAGTTGTTTTTTTTTTATAAAGAATAAAGTTAAAATGAGGGGGTGGGGGAATCCTCAAAGAAAGCTGTTAAATTGCATCATGTTACGGTCGATTTATGGTGCCTTTAAGTAGCTTCTTTTCTGCCAGGCAATCTACAGTTGCATATGTTCATATGCTAAACATCCATAAATTTAAAAAACACACAAAAACCATCTGTTCTCTAGCCAATGTGAAATGAGTTTGATGCTCTTGGTCTAGTAGGGTCGCCAGGCATCTGGTTTTCGACCAGAATGCCTGGTTGAAAAGGGACCCTGACAGTTCCGATCAGCATTGCTGACCGGGCTGTTAAAAGTCCGGTCGGCAGTGCAGTGGGGCTAAGGCAGGCTCCCTGCCTGCCCTGGCTCCACGCAGCTCCCGGAAGTGGCTGGCATGTCCCTGCGGCCCCTAGGCGTAGAGGCCAGGTAGACTCCACGTGCTGCCCCGCCCTGAGCGCTGGCTCTGCATCTCCCATTGGCTATGGTTCCTGGCCAATGGGAGCTGCGGTGGTGGCGCCTGTGGGCGTGGTCAGCACACACCATGCAGAGCCCCCGGCTGCACCTCTGCCTAGGGGCTGGACATGCTGGCTGCTTCTGGGAGCAGCACGGAGCCAGGGCAGGCAGAGAGCCTGCCTTAACCCCTCTGCGCCGCCGACTGGGAGCAACCTGAGGTAAGCGCCGCCTGCTAGAGCCCACACCTCAAAGCCCCTGCCCCAGGTCGGAACCCCCTCCCGCACCTTAACTCCTTCCCAGACCCCGCATCCCAATGCCCTGACCCAGCCCTGAGCCCCCTCCTTCACCCAAACTCCTTCCTGGAGCCCGCACCCTGAACTCCCACCCTCATCCCAACCCCCTGCCCCAGGTCAGAACCCCTTCCCACACTCCAAACCCCTTGGCCCTAGCCTGGAGCTCTCTCCTGCATCCCAAACCCCTCATCCCTGGCCCCACCCCAGTGCCCACACCCCCAACTGGAGCCTGTCCCCCCTCCTGCACCCCAACCCCCTGCCTGAGCCCGCTCCCATGCTCCAAGCGCCTTGGCTCCAGTCTGGAGTCCTCTCGTGCACCTCAGAGCCCACACCTCCAGCCGGAGCCCTCACCCCCTCCCGTAACCCAACCCCCTGCCCCAGCCCAGTGAAAGTGAGTGAGAGTGGGGGAGAGCAAGCAACAGAGGGAGGGGGACTGGAGGGAGTGGGGGCGGGGCCTCAGAGAAGGGGTGGGGTGGGGGCGGAGCAAGGGTGTTAGGTTTTGTACAATTAGAAAGTTGGCAACCCTATGGTCTAGTTGCTAGAGGATAAGTGTCTACATCACAAACACTCACACTGCAACTACTATTCCTAGCCAGCACTCTCAGCAGAGAGGCAATGGATAGACTAGCATATAGAATTAGCCTCTGTCCCAGCTACAGGCCAGGGTGGAGAGACATTGGCTGGGGTAGTGCGGGGAAATCTGCACCTCTGTAGTTGCCTGTGCTGTACCTGCTCTTTATTAAATGCAGACCTTTAGTCTCCAGGGCTGCCAGTCCAGCACTTATAAGGAGCTAAATGCTGTTTCTGTGCAGGCGTGAGATGTGGCCACATAGAAGTCTGAAGCATGCACAATGGGTATCAACAAGAAGTGGTGACTGGTATGATGGCATCTGTGATATTTGTGGAGCATTGCAAGCTCCTTAGTGGTGCCAATGCTACATGAACCCAGGCACCTGCAGCACAGTTGAGCAGTAAAGAGCACAGTCGTGCTGCGAGCCTCATTGCAAATCTCAGCTCACCTGTTCTGGGAACTCCTGCAAAAACGGACACGTTCTGGTGGCACAATATTGGAGTCAAGATCTGCTGTGCGAATGTCACCGCATTTTATCCTTACTTGGGCGCTGAATGGGAGTGACAAAGGGCCACATTCTACTCTCGGTGGCATTGATGCAGACTCACTGGAGTTAATGGGATTGGTTGCATTTCTGTAGTTGAGAGCAGAATTTGCCCCATTACAGGCAAGGATGGAAGGAGCCAGAGGAGCTAGAGCACAGCTGTAACTGAGTGATAATAAACTGTGGAAGATGATGGCAAAGCTATTGGAATCCATTGGCTGTCATACTGTCCAAAGTCATAGATGTGGTGTTTTCCAAACCAGCCTTTAGCTCTTTTAAGTGAGGTGCATATTTTAATGATCCCCTAAGAATACTGTCTGATTTTAGAGTGTGGGGCACGATCAGCTAATTTAGAGAGGAAGATCCACCCTGCAGTTTTGGCTTGTCAATTAAATTTAATTACAAAAGATGTTGTACTATAGAGCAATGTGATGGGCATGGTAGAAATGCCTACATAGTTAGATAGTTGCAGTCTGAGCTAGTGGAAAGAGCACTGGCCTGCAACACAGAAGACCTGGGTTCTTTCCATGGCTTCTCCACTAGTCTGCTGGGTGACTTTGGGCAAATCGTGTAACATGTGTGCAAAAATATGTTTTGTCTTGTTAAAAGTTGGGCCTGCCAAATGTGAAGTCTCAGCTTACACCAGACTTCAGGGGAGCGGGGTTTCTCCTGGGGAACATTTAACTGCTAGAGGGGAGAGGAAATGTTTCTGTGACAGAGGAGGCAGCATAGGTGGCGGCCTAGAGGTGCCGGACAATGAAGGGAATGAGACGCAATATGCTGTACACCTGGAAATACCATGATCTCATGGTTGCTGAGAGGAAAGAGGTGAGAACTCCCTCTCCTGACATTTTGGAATGTTTCGGGGCTGTGTGTGAAGGGAGAAGGCTACATGAAGGATTCATGTGCACCTCTCATTTTGATGTTCCCCTACGCTCCAGGAAATAGAGGCTATGTCTACATGTGAGCTGAGAGGTGTGATCCCCAGCTTGCATAGAAGTACTCAGGCTAGCTCAAGCAGAGCTCTCGCGCTAAAAATATCAGTGTAGTCAGGGCAGCACAGGCGGTGGCTCGGGCTAGCAACTCAAGCACGTACCCCCTGGATCCCCTGGGTATGTTCTCAGGCAGCTAGCCCGAGCCCAGCGACACTGCTATTCTTTGCAGACTAGCTCTATTTGAGCTAGTGCAGATACATCTACGTGAGCTGGGAATCACACCTCACAGCTCAAATGTAGACGTATCCTGAGTGTGTGTGTGGCTGGGTAGGCAGGTGCTCCTTCAACCCCCTCTAGCCCTCACACTTCACGAGCGTGCATCTGAACCTGCCTAGTGTGTTCTGTGGTGGCTGGCTGACCTGGTCAGCAGTGCCTAATGATACTGCTGGTGCTACACTTAGTCTCTCCCTGTCGTGACTGGGCAGCCTGTCCTGACTTCCTTTCATCTATTTTCTCTCTGAAGCCTCTAGGGGAGATGGCTCAGATGATGGTGGAAGTGGAGGTGAATTGTAACAGTGGTTACAACTCCTACGCTGGCTCCAAATGCGCAGAGCACAGGGACAACCAATGTAAAACACATTTCCAGCCCAAATCAATGAAAAGCACATGCACTCTGTGCTTCGCTGCCAAAGCCGAATATTCCCAAAGTCACTGCTGGGAATAATATACGGAGTGCACCGATACGTTTTCAGCACTGGGGGAGGGGGTTACGCTCCCAATTCCCATCAACAATCACAGGAGCTATGTGCGTAGCTCCCCAAGCCTGCTTCGGAGAATCTACTCCCACCATGAGTCTGCTTAGCACCGCAGGCAGCTATGTTCCTCCAGAAGTAGATTAAAATGTCATGATTTGTAAATCAAGGCTTCCGCTAGGCTCTGCAGTTTTTCACAATCATGCTGTACGTAGCTATTGTGTGACAGCCTTTGATTCCAAATGTCAGGAGTGAACTAATTTTACAAATAAACTATATGCTTCAGACACCAGGGAGACCTCCATTCCCCCTTAGCTACAGTCTGGCTACACTCTGAGTATGTGCAAAAAGCTAATATCATTCTGGGGTGTATTAGGTAACTGTCCTGCGCTACTCAACACTGGTGAGGCATCAGCTAGAGTACAGGGTCCAATTGTGGGCACCAAACTCTAGAAAAGATGTGGAAAAATTGGAGAGAGTCCAGAGGACAGCAACAAAAATGATAAAAGGTTTAGAAACACTGGGCATGTTTAGTCTTGAGAAAAGAAGACTGAGGGGGGAACTTGATAACATATTTGAAAACTCAGGACTGTTATAAAGAGGAGGTGATCTGTTGTTCTCCATGTCCACTGAAGGTAGAAAAGAAATAATGGGCTTAATATGCAGCAAGAAAGATTTAGGTTAGATATTAGGAAAACCTTGCTACCTGTAAGGATAGTTAAGCTCTGGAATAGGCTTCCAAGGGAGGTTGTGGAATTTCTGTTATTGGAGGCTTTTAAGAACAGGTTGGACAAATACCTGTCAGGGACAGTCTAAGTTTACTTGGTCCTGCCTCAGTTCAGAGGACTGAATTGATAACTCTTGAGGTCCCTTTCATCCCTACATTTCTATGATTCTTTGATTGCTTCCAGTGTTGGTGTAGCCATGTTGGTCCCAGGATATTGGACAAAGTGAAGGCAGGTGAGGTAATACCTTTTATTGGGCTAACATCTGTTGGTGAAAGAGACAAGCTGTCAGGCCTGAAGAAGAACTCTGGGTAGCTAGAAAGCTTGTCTCTTTCACCAACAAGTGTTGGTCCAATAAAAGATATTACCTCATCCACCTGGTCTCCCTCTGATTCTGTGATAATTTATCAATTTTGAATTTCATGGCTCTAGGGATTTGCATAAGGCCAGAAGGATTGGGCTGTTAGCAGAGAAGACTCTCAATGGGGGATGGACACTGGCCAAATCTGAAGTGATTTTCACTCAGCCGCTGTGAGTTGTGGGCAAGCAAAGAACATTGCATTTGTTTTTAAGATGAAAAAATGGCATTTTTCACTCACTTTATCAGATTTTACTTAAACCTTTTAAAAACAAATTGCACTTTTAGGTTGAGGCCAAACGTGGAAACTTACAACAACAAAAGCGAATTTTAAAGAAAGTTATAAGCATGTAAAAACAAGGGATGTTATGGGGAGGAAAGATGGCTTAGTGCAGGGGTTTTCAAACTCTGGATCGCAGCTCTGCAGGGTTAGCTGCTGACGGACTGGAGACGCTTTGTTTACCTGCGGCGTCCACAGGTACGGCCGATCACAGCTCTCAGTGGCCGCGGTTTGCTGTTCCCGGCCAATGGGAGCTGCGGGAAGTGGCGGCCTGGCCCACGCTGCTTCCCCGCAGCTCCCATTGGCCAGGAACGGCAAACTGTGGCCACTGAGAGCTGCGATCGGCCGTACCTGCGGACACCGCAGGTAAAAAAAGTGTCTCCGGTCTGCCAGCAGCTAACCCCGTGGAGCCACGACCCAGAGTTTGAAAACCCCTGGCCTAGTGGATAAGGCTCTGGAGTCCAGTTCCTGGTTCTGCCACAACCTTTCTGTGTGACTGTGGGCAAATCAGTTAAAGCCCATCTGAAAAATGGGCATCATCTCAACTACACTTGGGTGTTGTGCAGATAAAATCTATTAACGATTATGAAATGCTCAGATACTATAGAATATCAGGGTTGGAAAGGACCTCAGGAGGTCATCTAGTCTAACCCTCTGCTCAAATGCAGGACTAATCCCCTGACAGATTTTTGCCCCAGATCCCTAAATGGCTCCCTCAAGGATTGAGCTCACAACTCTGGGTTTAGCAAGCCAATGCTCAAACCACTGAGCTATCTCTCCCCCCACTTGCTATGTAAGGCTATGCAAGCACCTAGATGAATGGGAGTCTGAACTTAACTATCCTACTATAAAACTATAATATAAATAGCACCTACATAGTACTTTCAACCTTCTAAAGTAAAAGATGAACTGCATAAAACACCTGTGTTTCCACCACTCGTGTAATATGGGAGTCCCACAGTCATGCTTGATAAATTTGTATACCAAACCACAACATGTACCAAACCACCTCTCTGTCTCACCTATCTATAACTTTGCTTAGCTTAGGAGAGAAAGATGAGAGTAATAAGTTTGTACCCTAGGGCAGTGATTCTCCACCTCTCTCATCCCATGATCTCCTGTTACAACACACAAAGAATCATAAGCCACACAACGGCCTTACCTGTTTGTGACCCAGAAATTAAGAATTCATACCATAGGGAAATGTACCTTCAAGAACAGAGGCTCATGCAGAAATGGGAAAACCCTGCAAAACAGCTGGCCCCCAGCTTGAGTGCCTTGGTAACTCTTAAAAGACCTTGCAGGAATTTGACCTTATTTGTAATTATTTTAATAAAGCTCCAAGTTTGTCACTGCACATGCTGCCTGCAAAGAACACTGCAGGGCTAGCTGGGGGGAGGAGGGGAAAGGAATGGCTAGTTGGCCCATCCAGTGATGTGGATCCTTTGCCACCTTATCACTTTTTCATGGTCTTGCTCTGAATCTGTTCACATGACTAGTGTCGATCAGGGGAAGCTAATTCAAGAATTTGACTTTCTCTACTCATAGCCAAGTACAAGCTAATTATCAAATCAGGGAGGAATTTGGAACAGAATGTACAACAGTTACACTTTGATGTTTACCCTTTTATGGTTTAATGAACTAATACTAGTTGAGTATCAGAGGGGTAGCCGTGGTAGTCTGGATCTGTAAAAAGCAACAGAGGGTCCTGTGGCACCTTTAAGACTAACAGATGTATTGGAGCATAAGCTTTCGTGGGTGAAGCTAGTAATACTAGTTGATCACTCGCAATAGATCCTAAGAGTTTACACACCCAATCGTTTTGTTGCTGACAGGTGTCCATGGGGTAAAATGTGCCTTCAGTGCTGCACTATTTATTATATACATCACCTCTGAAATGCAGATGTTCAAACAGGATGAGAATAGTATACGTGTGTAGCACTCTCATCTTCAAAGCATGTTACAAACATTAACCTCACAACCCATCTGTATGATTTGTATGTTTTATTATTTCCATTTCAGAGATGAGAAAATGGAGGCAGAGAGGTTAAGGCCCTGAACTAGCAAAACACTTAATCACATGCTTAACTTTAAGCAGGGGAGCAATACTACTGACTTCACTGGGAGTAGTTATATTTTTAAACTTGAGCATATACATCCCACTCTCTTGGGTTGGGGTCTAACACCCAGATTGGTTTCAATGGGCATTAGGTGTCTTTGAGGATTTCGGCCTGAAGATTTGTCTAGTATCACCGAGAGTTAGTGTCAAAACGGGGACTAGAACTCAGGATGTCTTAGCTCCCATGCCTATGGTCAGACCATGGAATGCTGGGGCAGACACAAGGAAAAACTGCAATTCATGTGGGATGTCACCGTCATTTGCTATAAAAAGCTGCATTGGCTGAGAAATGAAATGACCCTTGTGACCAAATATACAAATTCTCATGAGTGTCTGTATGGGAGAATTTGCAGAGAGAAAATGGATGAAGTCATATAGTGTGAGGCAGTTCATACAGTGGATGACTCCATCTCTTATCAGCTCCAATGACATAGGAACAGGGCAGTGACTTCTGAAGAGGAGTCTTTGGGTTCACTGCAAATTCTCTGGCTTTTGTCATTTCAAGGCAGGACTCAGAAGGTAATTTCAGTTTGTACTTAATTTCCTTTTCTTGGTGCGGACGTGTGTGTGAGTTGAACCAGAGCCATCATAGTACATCATGTAAATACCTCTTATATTATTTACCTTATATATCTTGTGGTTCCTTTACCAATACTAGACTGTAGTGTACACATATGTATTTAAAATGTGTAGTGTAAAATTTTATCTCATAAGAAATTAGGTATTCAAAATATTCCTATGAGCCAAATTCTCATTTACATTGAAGTGCCTTTATACTATCATGGCAATATAAAAACCGCCATAAATTGGACATATCTTTTTGTCTCCCTTGCACAGTGATTTATGCTTCCAGATAGATGTAAAGAGGCCTTAGTGTAAGTGTGAATCTGGTTCTCTGTACTTAACTTATATTTAATGGAGCAACTATTGTATATGAGTATAGCTGATTATTAAGAACATGTTTTTTGAGCCTGAACAGTAAATAGCTAATTAAAAACACAAGTATGCAGGTATGCGAGGTAAATGTAAGTTGGGGTTTAATTCATAAACAATACTTAATTAAATTTAAATGAAATCCTTATCAGGATGCTAATTTAAATTGGGGCAAAAGTGTATGGAGGGGATGGTATGATGGGATAGCCTAATTTTGGCAATTAATTGATCTTTGACTATTAGTGGTAAATATGCCCAATGGCCTGTGATGGGATGTTAGATGGGGTGGGATCTGAGTTACTACAGAGAATTCTTTCCTGGGTTGTCTGGCTGGTGAGTCTTGCCTACATGCTCAGGGCTTAGCTGATAGCCATATTTGGGGTCGGGAAGGAATTTTCCTCCAGGGCAGATTGGCAGAGGCCCTGGGTTTTTTTTGCCTTCCTCTGCAGCGTGGGGTACGGGTCACTTGCTGGACAATTCTCTGCACCTTGAAGTCTTTAAACCACCATTTGAGGACTTCAATAGCTCAGACATAGCTTAGGGGTTTGTTACAGGAGTGGGTGGGTGAGATTCTGTGGCCTGCATTGTGCAGGAGGTCAAACTAGACAATCATAATGGTCCCTTCTGACCTTAAAGTCTATGATTCTATGAAAAGGCTGCTTTCAGAAAACTGTTCAACATTGCATAGTTTGCCTGTTTTACTTTTTCTTTTAAAAACAGCGTATCTAAAATAACTTAAAAGATCAAAACTATTATTGGATTACATACCCTCATATAAATATGATTTATCTAGCAAATAGGTTTTTTTTTGCCATGTGTCGAGGCTGATTCCCCACTCTGGCACTACAAGTGCAGAAGGTGGGGGCCCACAAGGATTCTAAAAATTAATACTGGCCACTCCAGGCTTGTATTAAACTCCCAAGGTTACAGCTTCTCTCTGAAGTTGGATGGGTAGATGCTGCCACCACCCAAATGCAAAAAAAAACAACCCAGAAAGGCGCACTTGGGAATTCCTTCCTGTGGGGTACCCTGAAGCCCTTTCACCCCCCTCCAGGGAAGAGCTGAGAAAGAAAAACAAAGGAAATCATCTGTTGCCACCAGCTAATTAAACATGTGCACAAACCTCTTAGGACACCAAAAATCCAATCCTGTTGTTAAAAAAGGTAAATTTTACTAAAAACAAAAAGAAAGAATATACATCTGGAACTTAGGCTTTTTGCTAGATCAAAAAAAATTATAAAAATTAAGCATCAAGATAGCTCTCTTGAGGTTCAGCTTAAAGGTTACAAGCAAAACAAAAGCACCTGGGGTTAGCACAGAGGAGTCTACAAGCCAATAAAAAATAAAAGAAATAACCCTAATTGCATCTTCCTAGACATTCCCTGATTTACTTACATATCTGGGGTTTCAGATAAGCAATTCCTAGGTATGAGTTGATGGTTTTTCATACCTGGCTTAAAGCTTCCTACAGTATAGTTCAGCCCTGTTCCTGCTCTGTGTCTCCTCTCTCTGGAGAACAGCAGACAGACAGACAAAGGGAATTTTTTTCCCCAATTTTAAAAAGTTCTAGCCCTCCCATTGGCTCTTTTGGTCAGGTGCGCACTCCCTTCTTTTTATCTATTGGTTTTTTTGAACGCTTTACAGGTAAAGCAAGTAGAGAATAGCTACCAAGAGGGATTTTATAGCTAACTGGCTGGCTGGGTGTCAATAAAGGGAAGCTGCCCCCCCCTTCATTTATCACATCATGCCAATAATCTTTTTTGTTATGTTGAAAAAAATCATTAAAATAACTTCCTTCATTTTAAAGCCAAGAACCTACTAGTGCAAATTTTTACAGCCTGATTATAAGCCCCAGAAGAAAATGGTTCATAATGGAAATGCTGATACAACTTTAATTTTAATGGCACTAGCAGGTTGTGCTATAATATACCATTTGAAGAAATAAAAGGGGCATTTGTCACAGCTTTTAGTAGGGTTGAGTTTGTTTATTGATTGATTTTGTAAGACACCCATCTCCTTAGCACTTGATATTAGTTAAAAACAATGTAAAATAGATTTAAAAATGAAAGGCCAGATTCTGATCTCACTGATCATGCACTCATGTAAATTGGTAATAACTCAATTGAATTCCATGGATTTACTCAGGATTTACATCCCTGTAACCAGGGCCGGCTCTACCATTTTTGCCGCCCCAAGCAAAAAAAAAAAAAAAAAAAAAAAAAGCCGCCCAAAGAATGGATGGAATGCTGCCCCTTAGCATGTGCCGCCCCAGGCATGTGCTTCCTCTGCTGGTGCCTGGAGCCGGCCCTGCTTGTAACCAGGTTCAGAATCCATATACCCTGCTGCAAAAATAGTTCAGATGTCAGTCAAGAACTTGACCAAACAGAAGCTTTACCGTGAACCCCTGAAGCTTGAGAAACCTAGGTATTGGGGAACCTTCAGGGGGTGCGGTTCTTGGAGTGTTTAACTCCAGATGCCCCCAGCAAGAAGTGACTTGCCAGATTGTATTATCACCGTGGGTAGGAGGGAGAGAGGTAATCTGTCAGATAAATAGGTCCCAGACTATTTGGAGCCTTTGGTCCCAACTCAGCAAAGATATAAACAAGGGCTTAAGTATATCTGTATTCAGCAAATCACTTAAGCACATGCTGAATAGGGATGGACTGATGAATTTGGGACCCTTATATAGCGATGGATACGTTGATCAGCAAGATCATTGTCTTGTTACAGTGGCTAAGCAATCAGCTAATGATGTCACTGATTCTACCTTTTAGTTTGAATGCCCTGTAGCTCACAACTAGCCACCCGATCAGAAATTCTTGGTTCTATAAGACTTCTTAGAGCCAAGGGGCAGGTTGTTTTCAGATTCCAAATATAGTCCCCAAGCCTGCAAAAATGTACATGTGCTTAACTTTACAGATTGCAAGTAAGTCTTTGCAAGACTCGGGCCTTAGGTCTCCAGTGCACTTTTGTATATGAATTAGGTCTCAAGACATACAAGTAAAAAAGGATTTCAGGTTACATTTAATCAAACAAATCTGAATTTAAATATATAGCATCAATAATCAAGCCTGCAATTGATTCTTTACTGGCACGTTTGTAGATGTAAGCAGTTTTTTTTAAAGGCTGCTTTCTTATTTTTGGCTGACTGTGCTCAAGTTTCCTAAATTTCATGAAGTGTATGATGCGTAATTCTCTCCCTTTCAATCACATTTACTTTTCAGCAACAGCTGGCCTTAGTATCACACCTTTTCAACTCTGAGATATAGATTTCTTATGTAATTACCTCCCAACTGCGTCCAGTAACTGAACAAATATTAAATGTTAAGTGCAGTTGCACTCAACACAAAGATTCCCTTGCTATCATGCATCACACAACCAAATGCACTATCAAGGATAGTCACTTTTTTCCACTCAGACATGGAAGTGCTTTTCTGAAATGGTTTTCATTAATAGTCTGTCTCAGCCATTGCCAGAATTAGTCTCTCTTACTCACGGCTTTAAGGAGTGGGAATTTTTTTGCAGGCTTTACCGGGTCTCAGGAGGGGATTTCTATTGTTCTGGTTTCTGCAATGACAACATCTTAATTGGTTTGTGTCTCTGGAATCTTTTCACTGTCTCCTGGTCTTCCCTTCTCTGCCCTCTGCACTTTTTGATCCTTTCTCATTAGGTATATTCTTTTGTTTTGTTAACTGTTGGTCTTCAGGAATCTCAGCGATGCAGGATTATTTGTGGCTTGGCTTTTTCACTCTTACTTGCTGTCTGAAGTTATTTGAGGGTTTTATAAACTGCTGCCAGGAAGAGACACCAGAGTATTTCTTATATGTATTTCTGTTGCACCCATTACTGTGGCATCTAGGCACCACTATATTTGTAGAGCTATGGTTAAATACAAACTAGCTCCCCGTTATTATTATTTGTATTACTGTACAGAGAGAGAGGCCAAAGATCCTTGGTCATGGATTAAAATTCTTTTATTAATTGTCTTTTAGGCTACACCTACACTGTACATCTCTTGTGGCAGCGTGTGGGGTGTGTGCAGCTACTCACCGCAGTGAAAATGAGGCTGCATCCACACTATGGTGTGTCGCTACCCGCATGGGCGCCGACTCCATGGGTACTGCGGGGCTGGAGCACCCAGGGGGAAAAAATGGTGGGTGCTGACCCCTATCAGCTGCCCCTTAGTGTCTCCTGACTGACGGCAGGCCCCACAGATCAGCGCCTCCTCCTCCCTCCCCGCGCCTTCTGCCCGCTGTAATCACCTGTTTTGTCACGTGCAGGAGGCTCTGTGGGGGAAGGGAGAGGAGCAAGGACGCAGCATGTTCAAGGGAGGGGGCAGAACTGGGCAGGAAGTGGCAGGGTGGAGCGGGGGCAGGAAGGGGGTGGGGCTTTGGGTGAAGGGGTAGAGTGGGGACAGGACCTGGGGCAGAGCCGGGAATCAAGCACCCTCCGGCACTTTGGAAAGTCAGCGGCTGTGGCTACACATGTATCTCCAGAGCTGTCTGAGCCTTTCCCTGCTGCCTCCCTCTGGCGAGAGCCTCTCCCTGCTGCCAGAGTCTTTCACTGGGATGCAGAAAGACTCCCGCAGCAGGGAGCTGCAGGCCAGCTGCAGGGAACTGCTGGAACATTTCCCCACTGCAGGGAAGGACTCCTGCAGCGGGGAGGCAGCAGGACACTGCACTGCTAAAACCAGCAGTATAGTCAGGAAGGCCTGGCTTTGCGAGTAGAGAGCTCTGTAGGGTCCATACCTGGGTCCATACCCACAGGATTCAGGAGTGTCTTTATTCCCCTAAGCACTGACTCACCATCTATACTGCTACTTACAATCTCGCTGTGGGGCATGTAGTGTATGTTCTCTACATAGTGCTGAAAGTGTGCAGTGTAGCTGTACCCTTACATTGACTTTTAAAGACCCGTTCACGCTTTAGCTATGTCTTTACACAGTGGGGAAGCAGAAAACATCAGAGATTTGGTGTGTTTACTGGAAGAGACGTGATCAGTGCCATAGGAAGTTATCTTTTACAAGTTATCATGCCAGCTAAGTCTGCAGCCGTAGCAGGGACCATAAGGAACATTCTTGGTTTATGTTAACTTTTTATTAAAGCAAAGTTTCAGTCAAAGGTTATCATACAACATCGTACATTACTTATTCAGGATCAGGTTAATATTTAAAAAGTGTTATGCAGGGGTTGAACGCTGTGTCAGTAACAACTAGAGCAGAATCTTAAAAGAATATGAGAAACTAACAGGGAGTGGGAGATGAACTCCCTTCCCTTTCATAACCTCTTCTCACGGAGAGAGGCGGTTTTGAGTCACTGGTGGGTAAACTGTGAAGGCAGTAAGACCTCCTCCCCAGTAGCAAAGTTCAAATTACTTTTCCCATTCAAATCTTTTTCTCTCTCTCACTGAAGTTTGCTTTTCTCATTTTGGCAGACTTCAGAGCAGATAACCACAATGCTGATTCAGACCTCTCCCGACCTTCTTTGCAGGAACCAGATTTCTTTCCTTGTATTCAGCTGACCCCTAACTGCTCCTATCCTACATCCTCGCCTCCCCCTCATGGCCCTAACCATGTATCATTAAAAATACTCAGGGCATTAGCAAAACCTCAGTCTTGGTGAATGTTCTGTGCTAGAGAGAAATCCCTTTCTCACCCCTGTAGGATGCTTTCCACTAGAGAGATGTCACTTGTTAATTGGATGTCTCTGAAGGGAATATGCCTCTTACATATTTCCTTCTATGTTCCCCTCAGAGATAGTAAGCAGAACTAGGAATTTACTGTAGGTTATGATTCTGGATAGAGGCACATTCTTGATTCGTGTACAACAATAAGTCATAAAATCATATTATTTATTAGACGTCTCCACTCAGCTTCCAGTTCCCAATTCCTCACTCTAATATATGCCTTTGGAAGAGATGGACTTATGCAGTGTTGCTCCTTTTTGAGGCCTTTAATTATAGTTAATCAATGGATCCTCCTGACAAGTTAAACTCTGGGGTTACTCTGGGGTTTGCAGGATATGCACAAATGCAATCTGCAGTTAAGCGTGGGAAAAGAACAATACATCTTTAAAAGAAAAATGAAATGAGTACTTTGCTTGCTGTGCTGAACTCACAGGTTCAGAGAACATCCCTTTACAGATGGGTGGGGCTTGTTTCTAGGGCTTTTATTTATTTATTAACAACTCAGCGATTTTGTATGATTCATGTATCAGACAAAGGCATATTGGACCAATTTACAGCAGGGCCTATGAAGATTTGTGATGCACATATGAAAGAACAATTATTGCACGGAATCATGAGTAGGGCCCTACTGAATTCATGGGCCATTTTGGTCAATTTCACGGTCATAGGATTTTTAAAATAGCAAATTTCATGATTTCAACTATTTAAATCTGAAATTTCACGATGGTGTAATTGTAGGGGTCCTGGCCCAAGAAGGAGTTGGGGGGGAGGGTCACAAGATTATTGTAGGGGGCGTTGCAGTACTGCTACCCTTACTTCTGCGCTGCTGCTGGTGGCGGTGCTGCCTTCAGAGCTGGGCAGCTGGAGAGCGGTGGCTGCTGGCTGGGAGCCCAGCTGTGAAGGCAGAGCCACTGCCAGCAGCAGCAGCGCAGAAGTACGAATGGCTTGGTATGGTATTGCCACCTTTATTTCTGTGCTACTGCCCGCAGACCTGGGCCTGGCCAACAGCCACCGCTTTCTGGTCTCCCAGTTCTGAAAGCAACGCAGAAGTAAGGGCGGCAGTACCGTGCCCATCCTAAAATAATAGTGTGACACCCCTGCAGCTCCCTTTTGGTTCAGGACTCCCAATTTGAGAAATCCTGGTTTCCCCCATGAAATGTGTAGAGTATAGAGTAAAAGCACACAAAAAACCAGATTTCACGGTCCATGACCTGTTTTTCATGGCTGTGAATTTGGTAGAGCCCTAATCATGAGCAGCAAAATATTTCCTGCACACACTCCACAATGATCACATGTCTATGTGCTATAGCAATTTTTCTTTTTAAAGGGAAATTTTCAAAATAAAATTAGACAGAAAAAAATAATCCCTCACCTAGATTATTAACACTAGGGGAATCCCCCCTCCTGACTTTCCACCATTAATGCTGCATCTTTGCTATTTTTGCATTTGACTCCATTTACTTAGTGAAATTAGAATGGTAAATTTAATTTATGGAGGATGGGAGAGATCCCACAGGACTGGAAGAAGGTGCTATATTTGCCCATCTATGAAAAGGGGAATAAGAACAACCCATGGAATTATAGACCAATCATCTTAACTTCAGTACTCAGAAAGATAATGGAGCAAATAATCAAACAATCCATTTGTAAGCACCTAAAACAGGGATCGGCAACCTTTGGCCTGGTGGGCCGGGCCGGTTTGTTTACTTGCTGCATCCACGGGTTCGGCCGATCACAGATCCCACTGGCTGCGGTTCACCGTTCCAGGCCAATGGGCGCTGTGGGAAGCGGCGCAGGCCAAGGGATGTGCTAGTCACCACTTCCCGCAGCCCCCATTGGCCTGGAATGGCGAACCACGGCCAGTGGGAGCTGTGATCGGCCGAACCTGGGGACGCGGCAGGTAAACAAACCGGCCCGGCCCACCAGGGGGCTTACCCTGATGGGCCACGTGCCAAAGGTTGCTGATCCCTGACCTAGACGATAAGGTGATAAGTAACAGTCAGTATGGATTTGTCAAGAACCAATCATGTCAAACCAACCTAATATCCTTCTTTGACAAAGTAATAAGCCTTGTGGATGGGGAGGGGAGCAGTAGATGTGATGTATCTGGACTTTAGTAAGGCTTTTGATACTGTGTCACATGACCTTATAAATATTGTTGGAGAAATATAGCCTAGACTAACCTACTATAAGATGGGTGCACAACAGGTTGGAAAACCATACTTAGCGAGTAGTTATCAATGGTTCACAAGCGAACTGACAGGGCATATCAAGTGAGGTCCTGTAGGGATCTATTGTGGGTCCAATTCTAGTCTATATCTTCATAAACGATTTGGGTAACGGCATAGAGAGTGTACTTATGAAGTTTGCAGACGATACCAAGCTGGGAGGACAGGATTAGCATTCAAAATGATCTGGACAAACTGGAGAAATGGTCTGATATAAATAGGATTAAATTCAATAAAACGCAAAATACTCCACTTAGGAAGGAATAATCAGTTGCACACATACAAAATGAAAATTGACTGCTTGGGAAGGAGTACTGCAGAAAGGGCTATGGGGGTTATAGTGGATCACAAACTAAATATGAGTCAGCAATGTAACACTGTTGCAAAAAAGATCATTCTGGGATGTATTAGCAGGAGTGTTGTAAGCAAGACATGAGAAGTAATTCTTCTACTCTACTCAGCACTGATAAGGCCTCAACTGGAGTATTGTGTCCAGTTCTGGGCACCACATTTGGGAAAGATGTGAACAAATTGAAGAAAGTCCAGAGAAGAGGATTAAAGGTCTAGAAAACATGACCTATGAGGGAAGATTGAAGACACCGGGTTTGTTTAGTCTGGAGAAGAGAAGATTGAGGGAGGAGATGATAACAGTTTTCAAGCACATAAAAGGTTGTTACAAGGAGAAGGGAGAAAAATTGTTCTTAACCACTGAGGATAGGAAAAGAAGCAATGGGCTTAAATCGCAGCAAGGGAGGTTTAGGTTGGACATTAGGAAAAACGTCCTAACTGTCACGGTGATAAGCACTGGAATAAATTGCCTAGGGAGGCTGTGGAATCTCCATCATTGGAGATTTTTAAGAGCAGGTTAGACAAGCACCTGTCAGGGATGGTCTAGAGAATACTTAGCCCTGCCATGAGTGCAGGGGACTGGACAAGATGACCTCTGGAGGTCCCTTCCAGTCCTATGATTCTGTGTCTTCACCCAGCACACAGTCAACTTGTGGAATGCAGTGCCATGGAATGCTGTGAAGGCCAAAAGTATAAATGAGTTGAATTAGATGAGTTCATGGAGGATAGGTCCACAAATGTGTATTAGCAAAGATGGTCAAGGAGCTGATCCCATGCTCCAGATGTCCCTAAACCTCAAACTACCATAAGCTAGGATTGGATGACAGGGGTTGGATCACTTGATAATGGCCCTGTTCTGTTCATTCTCTCTGAAGCATCTGGCACTGGCCACCGTGAGAGGACAGGATACTGAGGTAGGTGGACCATTGGTCTGACCCAGTATGGCCAATCTTATGTTCTTATGTACGTGGCAGTATCCCTTGAAACCCTGGACTGTCTTGCTGGGTCTGCCGGAGTCTGGATACCCTTTTAGAAATGGATGCTGGTTAGCTGTTGTACCAAGGGGAAATTAAAATGTGTGGCAATGAATAACCAAAGTACCTGCTTTAAGTATATGAGAATGTGATAGAGACCGGCTTACATTTGGAATTTTTGCCAAGGGAGGCAGTAAAGGAACAATCATGATAGCAAGGAGCTTTAAACAGACTAAAATACATTAGTTGCAGTGAGTCTGATGATAAGGCTACTGCATTGTTGAGACTGATTCAAGTTTTCACAGTTTTAAAACCACTTCAGTGCTGTGTGTGAGATGCTCACATAGGGTAAAGCACTTCCTTGTAGCTTTGTGGCCTCACTAGTCAAACCTGACATTTGATTTGGGTTTTACCAGCTCACGGGTAAGGCTGATAAAGAGAGAGATCCTGAGGGTTATATCGGCCTAGCAACTCTTTAACACCGAATGCAACCGGTAGGATGAATTATCTGGTGAGAGCTCAGATTAAGAACTGTGAAATGAAACTCTGCAGCTGGAGAGTTTGAGGGGATCATATGACAGTCACTAACTCAACAACAGTTGTCCTCCCTTCCAATCCTTCAGCTGTAAAATGGTGGCAGAAGCAGGCAAAAAAACAGCCCAACCCCAACTGCTTGATGAGTTAAATGACTGAGTCCAGAGCACAATGGAATGGCTAGCAAACTCATTTTATACGCCGAGCAATTTCACGTTTAACAATTTCACTGGAACTGAAATAGCAAGCTGCATATCTGCAGTGCACAGAAAGAATTCAGGACTACAGGTCTGTCGCATCTTACGCACATTTAACATGCGCGATTTCAGCTTTACGTGGTCGGGGGAAAAAAACGAGAAAAATAACAATTTTAATACTGTACCTGTAGTGCGGGCGATTCCGCCCACCATTCAACTCAATGTAATTTTGACTATACGCAGTTTTCGCTTTACGCGTTAACCGCGGAACGGAGCCCCCACGTAAGATGAGACTCGCCTGTATTCTGAAAACAGAGGCTTACTCTGTTTGTCCTATGTAAGTGGGGTCTGGTTGAATAACTATCCAATGTAGCAGCAATCTAAAGTGCTTTTACACTGTGAAATAAGATTTGATCTACATTATCTATGGGTGGGATTTAAAAGGCTCTCAGCATTGGCCGAACTCAGTTCCTCAGTAATTGACCTCAGTGGGAGCAGTTAGGCCAATGCTAAACGTGTTTGAAAATCCCATGCTGTATTTTTAGATTTCTAAAATGTGCCCAGTTACACATCTCTGGACACATATATGTTATTTAACATAACAAACACTAACACAGAACAAGAGAAAAAATAGACATTCCCCCAAATTAACACACTGCCTTCCTCCATCCAAATTACCACACCTGTCCCTCCCACACCTGTAGGCAAGAGCTGTTGTAAAAACACACCAACCTTTTTTCTCCCCCAACAGAAGTGAAGAAAGTAGTTTTCCTATTTAGCATTCTAGTAGCACTTCAAGATCAGGGTCTAGGAGCCATGAAGAAGTTTGGGTATGGGGTCTATGGACAATCTGGACTCTGAATATTTTGCAGTGCAATGATGATTTTATGCCACCATGTTGTAGAAGAACACAGCACTGTACAAATTGCCTCTTGCTGTGAAGCTAATTCTGCAGCGCCCACACTCTAGGGAGGGACTTACACCAATTTCCTATCTCCTGATCTTTGAGGATGGGCTACAAGCCCATGGAGTCTTCTGAAATGATACAATCCCATAAGGAGTGTGTGTGTATTATAGGTTCCCCCACTAGGCCAATTTGCAGCCTGTGAGTCTGTTACAGGCCTAAGTAAACAGCCTTGGCTCATTTGCTCAAGTTGTAGCAGCTCATGATTTTAGCTCCACGGGTTCATTGTTCAATCCCCGGTGTGTTTGTTGGCCAAGATAGCGGTCCTCACACTTGCAGTAAACTGCTAACCCCAGAACGGATGATCAGTTTGGCTGGTTGGACCTCAAATGCTTCTTATGCTTTGCCTGAACCATTCAGCTAGATCTCCTCAAGATCCACATTTCTGGCTTTTATTGGTTTAAAATTGTGCTAAGTGGGATAGCCGCAGTGAGCTACATATCTCCTTGCCAAGAGCAGCCAGTATACCTTTCTGGTATAAGCCAAGTAGGTAACATGTTGAAAGTGCACAAAGGCCATTTCATTGGTGAAAATGGTGGTTCATTTATTTCTCACCATGTGGAGATCTCCAGATGAATTCCAAACTAAGTCATATTTAATAACTAGAGGATTTTTTGTCTCTCTCAGTGCCAGAGAGCGCTTAATAAGAATTATCTCCTGTGCAGATTTCACTGAATCAATGCCAGAAATAACTTTCTTAATATTTCCACTATAGAATTTGTGTCATTTGAAAACAAGCCCCAGGTATTTTGGACCTCTACGTTACTCTCTGCATGCACCACATCATGCAACTCAACTTGAGCCTTGTGAACATTTTTACAGTGATGCTCTTGGGACCCAAGTGTAAAAGAAAAGTTCAGAATATCACTTCTAAAGCTCTGAACATCATGAAGGAGACTCCATGATTTATGAGAGTGCTGTAATCTCATCTATCACTCAGCTGTCTCTCAGACGTGTTATTGACATCTTCACTGTCAGTTAACAAGGGACTAAAGACTCTAGATTATGACATTTTGACATTCAGCTGAATGGCCTCCTTATCGCCAGCCCTTTGAAGTGGTTGATGGAGCTGGCCCTGTTTGGAGGGTCTGATGGCTCGTTGACATTTTTTCATTCAATGTGTAATGCAGGGGATTGGCACCTGGATGATTTCTCACCTTGTTGCTTCTGTGAGCACCTGAACCATTCTTGTTTTAACTGTATAACAAGTTATGATAATTCTATCCACTTTATGGCAATATCTGCAGATATTATCCCTACCTTCTACATATCTCTGTATTATTGCTTTTAAAAATCACTTAATGTCTGAGAAATGTTTTCCATTCTATTTGTCCATATTCATATAGTTAATACCAAATATCACTATGAGACCCGAAATGCAGTCCAGTGTTTAGATTTGTTAAAATCATTTGCACCTTAGTTCATGAGAACAATAGTGAACATCCTGATTTAAAATAGTTGGCTGAATATTCACCTTGTTGTTCTGAATATTCAAAATGTATCCAGATGAATAGGATAGACAAATATGCCCAGCATTTCCAGCCACACTGGATATTTCTGCTTAGATGCAGCAATTAAAAGTTTAATTATTTTGGTCTTTAAATAGACATAGGGCTTCTCTACGCTACGGAGCACTGAAGCTATGCCACTGTAGCCCTGTAGTCTAGACGCATTCTACAGCAATGGAAAGGATTTATCCATCACTGTAGGAACTCCACCTACCTGAACGGCAGTATCTAGGTAGGCAGAAGCAGTCTTCCATTGACCCTAGCCATGTCTACAGCAGGGGTCAGGTTGGCATAGCTACGGTGCTCTGGGGCGTCAATTTTTGGCCTGGTCTACACTAAAAATTTAGATAGACATAGCTACATAGAATCATAGAACTGTAAGGGATCTCGAGAGGTCATCTAGTCCAATCCCCTGCACTCAAGGCAGAACTAAGTATTATCTAGACCATCCCTGACAGGTGTTTGTCCAACCTGCTCTTAAAAATCCCCAATGATGGAGATCCACAATCTCCCTAGGCAATTTATTCCAGTGCTTAACCAATGGCTCAGGGGTGTGAAACCACAATGGTGAAAAATTCGCACCGCTTGAGCACTGTAGGTATGTCGACCTAACCACTGGCGTTGACGCGGCTTGGTTGATGGAAGCTGCTTGGCGGGTGGGGGGTGATGGAAAAACCCCTTCTGTCGTGGATGCGTTTACACTGCGAGGTTACAGCGGCCTAGGTGCCGTACCGCAGCTCTGCCTTTGTAGTCCCACATAGTGTAAACAAACCCTATCACACCCCTGAGAGATGTAGCTATGTGGATGTAAATTTTTAGTGTACGCCAGGCCATAGTCAGGATAAAAGTCTGACCACCTTAAGACAAACATGGTAGTTCTCAGCTCTTCTGGTTCTGTTGTTCCAGTGTGGAAGGTCGCAGACTTGCAACAACAGAGATCGGAATGACATAGTCCATGGTATCTTCACAATTTGAAGGTTTGGAGATTTGGAAATCTACCCCAACTCCCCTCACAAACAAAAAAACGTCAACCAGCCAACTAAAATAAACCAATGAAAGAAGGACCCCAAGCAGAGTTTCCATGTCCGCCCTTTCAAAAAAGTGGAGAACCAGAGACACCATGAAGTCTACTGGGGAGTTCGCTATTGCTATTTATATGGAAGGCACTCAGATACTGCTGTCATGGGGGTGTGTGATGGGGCTCTGCCCCACATTGGCAGAAGAGGAGTTAAAGCAGCCCCGGGGAGGCTGCGCAGGAGGCAGCCAATTAGGAAAGGGCTTGTAGAGACAGCCAGCGGGGGAACGGTTTTCTCTCTAACCCATCAGGGTTAGGCTGGGCCATATAAGAAGGGCTGCTGAACAGAGAAGCTTCAGTCACTTCCTAGAGTTTGAGGAGGGAGCACTGGGTGCCCTGAAGGAGGGAGAAGAAACAGCACCACGATCAGAGCAGCACTGGGTAGGTCAGGGGAGCATGAGTGAGGTCCCGGCTGACTGCTTCCAGTCTGGGGCCCTGATACAAAGGCAGAGAAGGTGCTAGAGCTGCAGGGAAATGGCTCAGGGAAAAAGACGGCGGGGATTGGAGGTGATGCAGTGCCTGACTGCTGCCCTCCCCCCGCCTTCAGCCCCAGTTTCCACTGACGCACATGGCTAGACCCTGGACTGCAGCCTGCCACTGAGGCAAGAGGCTGGACAGAGGACTGCCAGCCCCCCCATCGGAAGTGGGGGGAGAGAACCGAAAGGAGCACGGCCAGAGGGCTGTGTCCAGAAGAGGACACCACGGTCCTGAGAGCGACACGGGTCCTGACGACAGAAGCTACGGTGGAGAGACGCCTCTAGATGAGGGCGCACCAGCGAACCAGAGCTAATTCCCAGGATGGCCAGCAGAAGGCACCGCAGTGGTGACTCGTGCCCAATCACAGGGGGCCATTATAAAAACTGAACATAGATACATGGGAATTCCACAAGATGATCCAAAGTCCTTAGAATTCATGTGCACTCTGGTCATGTGACATTCTCGTAGGTTAGCCTATAGGGTGGCATGTGTCTGTAGTGGATTAAACACTGAATTGCCCCTTAGGAGACCTGGCTTCTATTCCCAGTGCTGCCACTGCTCTGCTGAGTGATGTTGGGCAAGTCACTTCATAGATCTCATGTCTCAGTTTCCCCATCTGTAAAATGGGGATAATAAAACTGACCTCCTTTGTAAAATGCTTTGAAATCTATAGAAGAAAAGTGGTCTGTAGGATCTAGGTATTATTATTATCTCTTTAATGGGTCATTTTTTCCCCTCTGGAAACAAACCTGCCTCATTTGTAACCTTGTTTATGTCAATGAGAAAGAAGGGTCCTGGTCTCTTTTCCCCTCCCACCTGCAGTAGTTTGGTCACCTCTTATCTAGCTCATGATTTTGAACTGATGAGTTTAGAGTTATATCCTCTTCATGGTGCAGGCTTGGAGGCCTTGAAATATTTTACATCAATGTCAAAGTGCTGATCTGTTGTTCCTAGCCTACATTTGATAGGTTTTCTCCCAAAGGTTCTGACAAGGATGGCGTGCATTCAGAATTGTTCCCTATCTTTTCCCCTTTCAGAGTGTCAGTCAGCCACGGCTCTCCAGCTCATGACCAGACGCTGCCATGGAAAAAGAAGCTGCAGTGTGTATGCCAGCACCTATGAATTTGGTGATCCTTGTTACCCAGGTGTCCACAAGCACCTCAATGTTATCTACACCTGTGGTAAGCTTCTTTAACATTCATTTGGGAAACATGCTGGTTCAGAGACGACCTGTACCTGCCGATAGTGGGGGGAGGGGCACAAGTAAGGGCAGAGTGAGGGCAGCGGCTTCAGCAGATGTTACTGAGCATGCTCAGTCCATGTACGCATGCTTAGTGCAAGCAAAGCAGTTATATCTGAGGGGGCACGTGACCCCCCCCCCCCATGTGCCCTCTCCATGTGATGCCTTTGTTCTGATTCATGAACTAAGAGGTCAACCTATTGTGACAATGCATGGAAGTTTGTCATTCTCCAAGCTGATTGTGCAGTGTATAGCAACCCTGTTTAGGAATGTAGATTAACTAGGGGCCTGGCAGCTTCTGTGGATGGTTTAATGCTGAGTTCTTCTTGTCAGCAGATTGATATGAAAAGCAGAATTTATGGAAAGAATGTTTTTTAATTCATCCATCACCATCCCGCCGTATGAGTTTTGGTAAAGGGATAACTCTGCTGATGCTCCCATTCTGTGTGGAGACACTGGCATATTGTTGTATTTGCTTGCAACAAGATTTTGGTCTCCAGTAAGGTCTCTGTTTGGTTCTCAGTGTCTATCATTTTAAACAAAAAAATAAGAAATATGTTGCTCCATTAGCACCCACCGAGTTAATGGAAAAACACCCAAACATCCTCAAACAAACCTTGGGGTATTTGCTATCCAAAGTAGTGTGATCAGTGGTAACTATTACATAGACTCTATATGTTTCCATCTGTCATAGTATTAGATGTACATTGTGGTTCTACTTAACCAGGCATCAGGGTTTCACGGTAGAGCAATAACTATTCCTCCCCATGTTTCTGTGGTCTCAAAGCAGCATCAGGTCCATCTTTGTCCAGTGATGGAATTTTACTGATTCATAACATTTGGGAATGATTTGTGTAGGGGCAATTTGCTAAGGGAGGTTGTTTATAAGTCTCTTGCTTCCTTTGGCAGTAGAAGACAGGGAAGTGTATTTTGAACGGAGGTAGCAGAAGCAGAGTGGATGTTGACACAGCTCGGTAAATTTTCCTACTGGGGAGTGCCTCGTGACTGTATTAGCTATGTTCGAGACCAGTAGGGAGAGCCTTATTATGGTGATGGAATAGAGTCTGATGTGATGCAACAAACATTAGCCTGAAATCCAAATACAAACCAAAAATGAACCCAGGAGATGCACTTCCAACTGGAAATCTCTTCCTGATGCACATGCCACATTGCTGGGCCCCTGCATTATGGGCCTGATCCAAAGCACACTAGCGTCAATGGGAGTCTTTCTTTTTAACAAGCTTTGAATCAGATCCTGTATTCCCAGTTGCTAGTTACTGTGACAGGTTGCCCCCTTTAAGATGCCATCTGATGTGCTGAGATATCACTGAGCCCACCTGTTTTGCCAGCATGGGCCCCCTTTTTACCTGTCTTGCTGAGCCAGACTCTTAAGACTCCTCCAGCACACACATGGGCATGGCCACACCCAGCTGCAGAATGACATAGACACTGAGATCAGCTCTGGGAAGACTCAGCTTAAGGGACTTGCCCCAGCACTCAGGTGTCCACCTCCCTTGGAGTGCAGACCCAAAGATATATTGTCTTGCACTGCAGCGAAATCTATACAATGTAAGTTCATATATTCACCCCCTCCCTCAATGTGGAGGAAGATATGCACAACTTCTTGCCCCCGCCCCAGTTAGAAATTACAAAAACTGGGTTTATTAATAAACAACACAAATTTATTAACTATAAAAAATAGATTATAAGTGGTTAAAGAGATAGCAAACAGAACAAAGTAGATTACTAAGCAAATAAAACACGCAAACTAAGCTTGATTCACTAAAGAAACTAAATTACAAAATATAATTTAAAAACAACGAGGAGTCTTTGTGGCACCTTAGAGACTAACAAATTTATTTGGGCATAAGCTTTCGTGGGCTATAACCCACTTCATCAGATGCATGGAGTGAAAAATACAGTAGACAGGTATAAATATACAGCACGTGAAAAGATGGGAGTTGCCTTACCAAGTGTGTGTGGGGGTCCCTATATTTGTATTTGTACACTGGACATCATCAAATTAGGCCTGAATAAAGACTGGGAGTGGCTGGGTCACTACAAAAAAATAATTTTCTCTCTGTTGATATTCACCTCTTCTTGTCAACTGTTGGGAATGGCCACATCCACCCTAATTGAATTGGCCTCGTTAGCACTGACCCCACACTTGGTAAGGCAACTCCCATCTTTTCATGTGCTTTATATTTATACCTGCTTACTGTATTTTTCACTCCATGCATCTGATGAAGTGGGTTATAGCCCACGAAAGCTTATGCCCAAATAAATTTGTTAGTCTCTAAGGTGCCACAAAGACTCCTCGTTGTTTTTGCTAACATGGCTACCCCTCTGAAAAATATAATTTTTCACCCTAAATGTTGAATTAGGCAAGATGCAGAATTTCTATAGCTCAGAATTCCAGTTTTTTCTTCTTACAGACTGGACCCCTGTCTCAGTCTGGACTCACCCCTGCCTTTCCCTTCAGGTTAATTCCTTTGTCCCTTCAGGTTCTTTCAGCAGTCCTTCTTCTTGGGCAGGCAATGGAGGAGAGTCCCGTTTGCCTTCCTCCCCACCCTTAAATAAGATTTACATAAGGCGGGATCCTTTGTTTCCCAAACTTGACCCCTCTTCCCCTTTAGTGGAAAGTTACAAGAAGTCCAAGATAATATTTAGTATGAGGTGACAAGACCACCTGACCTAGTAGTGTCACAGTTACGACCTAGGACGCCTCCCAGGAAGGAGAGAGATTAGTATCTTTACAATCTTGTTGTTCCTCCCTAATGACCTACCAAATCTGATGGCCTGTCATCTGGTGGGTATCTTCCCAATACACACCCAGTTGTAATTGTTACATAGTTCATATTCCTAACTTCAAATACAGAAATTATACAGGCATACAAATGGGATAATCACATTTAGTAAATCATAATCTTTCCAATGATATCTTACAGGAGACATCTTGCATAAAGTATATCTCAGTTATGTCATATCCATATCATAAGCATATTTTCATAAAGAATATGGAGTGTAATGTCACCGTCATATCCTAAATGGATCGGGGAAACATACAGTGGTTGGGAAGATCAAAATGGCACTTTCTGTTCGTTAGCTGGTGAGCTCTACTTCATTCTCGACCATGTCAACACACACTGGTCAGCAACAGGGTGACATGAGACCTCCCTAGAGCCATTGGGTTGGGTCTATGACTCAGTTTGCTTTTGGTTTTACCTACAGCTGAAGTCTTTAAACCAATCAAACAAAACCAAATAGCCAAAACAAAACCCCACCACCAATAACTAAATCCACTTTCCTGCAATTGAGAGAAGTGAGTTTTGATGATAATGGGGGTGGGGGAGGGGAAAGCTTCAAGTCTGTGATATTTAGGGAACAATTACAGTTTGGATGAAGTATGCAGTACAGTTGTAACTGTGTTGGTCCCAGGATTATAGAGAGACAAGGTGGATGAGGTAATATCCTTTATTCAACCAACTTCTCTTGGTGAGAGAGACTAACTTTCAAGCCGCATAGAGTCTTCTTCAGGCCTGGGAAAGGCCGAGCATCACAGCTAAATGCAAGGTGGAATTGATTATTTAGCATAAGTAGGAAGCACATATTCTAAGGGACCATTCAAAGTAGAGTGGCCGGTTAACACCTCTGCAGTCATAGGATAAAAGGAGGGGGTTAGTGGGTTACAGATTGTTGTGATAAACCATAAATCCAGTGTCTCTGTTTGTCCATGATTCTTAATGTCTAGCAGAGTTATGAATTTAAGCTCCCAGGCTCATCTTTTTAAAGTGTTGTGCAGGTTTCCTTTGAGGATGGGGGCTGATAACTCAGTGATCGCATTATGAAAAGTGTTCACCCACAGGTGATGTGGTGTTCTTGTCTTTTATCCTTTTTCTCTGTGAGTTCATTCGAGAACATAGTGATTGTTTGGTTTCACCCACACAGTTGCTATTGGTGCATTTAGTGCCCTGGATGAGGTACACCAAATGTTGTGATAGGCATGTGTAGTATCCATGGATCTTGAAAGATGTGTTGTGGGGGGTGTTGATCATTGTAGCAATGGAGATATGTCTGCAGGTTTTGCATCTGTTGTTCTGGCAGGGTCTGGTGCTGCTTTGAGTTGGTATGTCCTGCTCTCTGGGGAGCTTGCTTCTGAAGATGAGCTCAGAGAGGCTGGGGGGTTGTTTGAAGGCCAGGAAAGGGGTTCAGGAAAGATTTCTTTTATGTTGGGATCCCCATTGAATATGGGTTGTAGTTGTTTGATGATACCTAGTATGGGTTCCGATGTGGGGTGGTAGATGACAACTACAGGTGTCCGTTGGCACCTTAAAGACTAAAAGATTTATTTGGGCATAAGCTTTCGTGGGTAAAAAACCACTTCTTCAGAAACATGGCTACCCCCTGATAGTTAACTACAGGTGTGCGGTTGGAGGTGGTTTTATTTCTGTATTGAAGCAGGTTCTCTCAGGTATTTGGGTGACACATTCCATGATGCAATCTACTTTTCTGGTGGAGTGTCCTTGTTTGGTGAAGGTTGTTTTAAGCATGTTAAGATGTATATCCCGGACTTTCTTCTGGGAGCGCATTCTGTGGTATCTGAGTGCCTGGCTGTAGATAACAGAAGTTGATGCTAGTGTGGGAGTGTTCCAGAGAGAGTTTAATGGATGTGTGGTGGTTGTTGAAGTTGTGGTGGAAATCTATGAGGGAGTTTTAAGTCGTCTGGCCAGAGGATGAAAATATCATCAATGTATATCATTGGCTTCACAGAATCATAGAATATCAGGGTTGGAAGGGACCTCAAGAGTCCAACCCCCTGCTCAAAGCAGGACCAATTCCCAACTAAATCATCCCAGCCAGGGCTTTGTCAAGCTGGACCTTAAAAACCTCCAAGGAAGGAGATTCCACCACCTCCTAGGTAACGCATTCCAGTGTTTCACCACCCTCCTAGTGAAATAGTGTTTCCTAATATCCAACCTGAACCTCCCCCACTGCAACTTGAGACCCTGGCTCCTTGTTCTGTCATCTGCCAGCACTGAGAACAGCTGAGCTCCATCCTCTTTGGAACCCCCCTTCAGGTAGTTGAAAGCAGCTATCAAATCCCCCCTCATTCTTCTCTTCTGGAGACTAAACAATCCCAGTTCCCTCAGCCTCTCCTCAGAAGTCATGTGCTCCAGACCCCTAATCATTTTTGTTGCCCTCCGTTGGACTCTTTCCAATTTTTCCGCATCCTTCTTGTAGTGTGGGGCCCAAAACTGGACACAGTATTCCAGATGAGGCCTCACCAATGTCGAATAAAGGGGAACGATCACGTTCCTCGATCTGCTGGCAATGCCCCTACTTATACAGCCCAAAATGCCGTTAGCCTTCTTGGCAACAAGAGCACACTGTTGACTCATATCCAGCTTCTCGTCCACTGTGACCCCTAGGTCCTTTTCTGCAGAACTGCTACCTAGCCATTCGGTCCCTAGTCTGTAGCAGTGCATGGGATTCTTCTGTCCTAAGTGCAGGACTCTGCACTTGTCCTTGTTGAACCTCATCAGGGTTTTTTTGGCCCAATCCTCTAATTTGTCTAGGTCCCTCTGTATCCGATCCCTACCCTCTAGTGTATCTACCACGCCTCCTAGTTTAGTGTCATCTGCAAACTTGCTGAGAGTGCAGTCCACACCATCCTTCAGATCATTAATAAAGATATTAAACAAAACCAGCCCCAGGACTGACCCTTGGGGCACTCCGCTTGAAACCGGCTGCCAACTAGACATGGAGCCATTGATCACTACACGTTGAGCCCGACGATCTAGCCAGCTTTCTATCCACCTTACGGTCCATTCATCCAGCCCATACTTCTTTAACTTGGCAGCAAGAATACTGTGGGAGACCGTATCAAAAGCTTTGCTAAAGTCAAGGAATAACACATCCACTGCTTTTCCCTCCTCCACAGAGCCAGTTATCTCATCATAGAAGGCAATTAGGTTAGTCAGGCACGACTTCCCCTTTGTGAATCCATGCTGACTGTTCCTGATCACTTTCCTCTCCTCTAAATGTTTCATAATTGATTCTTTGAGGACCTGCTCCATGATTTTTCCAGGGTCTGAGGTGAGGCTGACTGGCCTGTAGTTCCCCGGATCCTCCTCCTTCCCTTTTTTAAAGATGGGCACTACATTAGCCTTTTTCCAGTCATCTGGGACCTCCCCCGATCGCCATGAGTTTTCAAAAATAATGGCTAATGGCTCTGCAATCTCACCCGCCAACTCCTTTAGCACCCTCGGATGCAGCGCATCCGGCCCCATGGACTTGTGCATGTCCAGTTTTTCTAAATAGTCCCGAACCACTTCTTTCTCCACAGAGGGCTGGTCACCTTCTCCCCATATTGTGCTGCCCAGTGCAGCAATCTGGGAGCTGACCTTGTTCGTGAAGACAGAGGCAAAAAAATCATTGAGTACATTAGCTTTTTCCACATCCTCGGATATATGCTTCATTCATGGTGAAGCAATCTGTATATCTTCATATATTATAGACTCATAGACTCATAGACTTTAAGGTCAGAAGGGACCATTATGATCATCTGGTCTGACCCCCTGCATGCTGCAGGCCATAAAACCGTCCCTACCCCTTCCCTGGACTCTGCTGTTGAAGTCTCCAATCCTGTTTTTAGTGACTGCAATCGGCAGAGACCCTCCTGCTAGAGATCCCTGCCCCATGCTGCGGAGGAAGGCGAAAAACCTCCAGAGGCTCAGCCAATCTGCCCTGGAGGAAAATTCCTTCCCGACCCCAAATGTGGCGATCAGTAAGACCCCGAGCATATAGGCAAGAGTCTCCAGCCCGACCCCGTTAGCCATTATACTATTTACCCACCCTTGCTTGGCTTTCCTTGACTACTATGTTTTACCATTAAACCATTCCCTCCATAAACTTATCTAACTTTATCTTAAAACCAGACAGGTCCGTCGCCCCCACCGTTTCCCTCGGTAGGCCGTTCCAATATTTCACCCCTCTGACGGTCAGAAACCTTCGTCTAATTTCAAGTCTGAACTTCCCCATGGCCAGTTTGTATCCATTCGTTCTGGTATAACCCCCTCTTTTTGTCCTGTGACTGAAAAGGTCTTAATGGGCCACTCTACCTTGAATGGTCCCTTAGACTTAGAATATGAGTTAACTACTTATGCTAAACCATCTGTTCCACTTTGCATTTAGCTGTGATGCTCAGAGTACCTTTCCCAGGCCTGAAGAAGAGCTCTGTGTGGCTTGAAAGTTTGTCCCTCTCACCAAGAGAAGTTGAATAAAGGATATTACCTCATCCACCTTGTCTCTCTAGTTTGGATGCAGTGCAATTGGGTAATCCTTCAGTTCAGCTTTCCAAAAAGCTGAACGTCTTGTTTCTCCATTTATGATAGTTGCCTTGCTTTTCTGTAAAGAAACTTATCACTAGGAATGGAAGGGTGTGTGTCTTGACTGGCAAGGTGACTCATAAACCTGTTGTTTTGGGCTGTTTCCCCTGTGTGAATCTTGGACTCCTTTGTGGGGTCTCTTCGAGGGATTTATGTACAGCGCACACTCAGTTACCGAGTCCCTCACATCATATTATCTAAAATAGGGAGGCATTTTCAGCTGAACTTAAAGGACATAACTCTGCTTCAGATAACGGAGGCTTCAGAAAAATGAGGTGTGGATAACTAGGGAGGAGACTAAGAGCCGGGGAAGGGACCATAAGGAAGCTTTAATATAATGGTGTTTAAACACTTTAGCTCAGGCTGGGTTCTCATGAGACAGAAGAATGACTCTGCTTTTTGCAGCATGGGAAGGCAGAGTCAAAGAGAACTGAGGATGCTCAACCATTAGGCCCAACTACTGGAGATGGTGGCATATTGGTCTAAACATCAAGCTGGAACTCTAGGTTCCCTAGGGCCGTCGCAGCCTTTCACATGACTGAGGTGATCAGTTGGTTGTTATGCAGTTTGTTGTGTGTAGGTCTTTCAGACGAACTCTTAAAAAATCTGGGAGCCTGTTTTCTCTATGTAACCATTAAATAACCCCTGGTACTTTTTATAAAAGCAGATATTTGCCCAGGAGCCCTTCACTAAAATCTCCTCATGCTGCATTGGTGTGCTTTGGCTACTGCCCTTAACCAAGAGCTGGCTGCATATCAGTGCTGTTGCATGTGTCCATAGCTTGTGAAGCACTTTAGGATGTTTCAGGGTAAAAAATGTTATAGAAGTGTACATGATTAGGGTTTTAAACTAGGCTAAAATATAGTATCATAATTTTCCTGACATAAACAGGATGAAATTCAATAAGGACATTTGCAAAGTACTACACTAAGGAAGGACCATCAGTTGCACAAATACAAAATGGGAATTGACTGCCTAGGAAGGAGTACTGCAGAAAAGAATCTGGGGTTATAGTGGATTACAAACTAAACATGAGTCAACAATGTAATATTATTGCAACAAAAAAGCTAACAACATTCTGGGATGTTGTAGCAAGACACAAGAAGTAATTCTTCCACTTTACTCAGCACTGACAAGACCTGTAGTATTATGTCCAGTTCGGCGCACCACACTTTGTGAAAGATGTGGACAAACTGGAGAAAGTCCAGAGGAGAGCAACAAAAATGATTAAAGGTCTAAAAAACATGACCTACAAGGAAAGATTGAAAACTTTGCTTTGCTTTGTTTAGTCTGGAGAAGAGAACACTGAGGAGGTATATGATAACAGTCTTTCAGTATGTAAAAGGTTGTTATAAAGAGGAGGGTGATAAATTGTTCTCCTTAATCACTGAGGACAGGACAAGAAATAATGGGCTTAAATTGCAGGAAGGGAGATTTAGGTTAGACATTAAGAAAAACTTCCTAACTGTCAGGGTAGTTAAGCACTGGAACAAATTGCCTTGTGGAATCTCCATCACTGGAGTTTTTTAAGAACAGGTTAGACAAACACCCATCAGGCATGGTCTAGATAATGCTTAGTGCTTCCTTAGTGCAGGGGACTGGACTAGATGACCTATCAAGGTTCTTTCCCATCCTACATTTCTATGATGCAATCCTTTGTTAGGGCCAAAGAGGATACATGGCAGGATACATGCGTGACTCAGGCAAAACTCCAGTTTGACTTCACAAGGAGTTTTGCCAGAGTAAATATTGGGTGGGGAAGGACTTCAGGATTTGGCTTTTAGTGATGATGCATGTCATGCTGCACTGTTGTGTGTGATCCTGCAGCCTGAATTCTATCACTCTTCCTGCTCATCCATAGAATGAGGCGGGGGCAGTCTTCTGCCAACGGTGGTGTGGAACCACTGACCTGCTCCAAAGGGGACCGTGGAACTGAGCATGTTGATGTAAAGGTTGGGATGGACGTGCGGGTGGAATATCATATTACTGAGACGTTTCTCATTTGACAAACTTCAATAGCTTTGATGACAGGTCTCTGGTTCCAAAGCTTGGGGAGAGCTGAACGGAGAGGAATGTCTCCTGCTTTTAGCAATTCCTGAGAAACCTGCCAAGGGATTAATTGATGGAGTAACCAAAGGGTGATAATGATTGTAGGCTCCAAAGAAATGGTACAATGAGGTTATTGGCAGAAACCTCGGCCTCCTGTTTGCTGTTGCAAGGTTCGTGATAGATAACATTGTAACCCGGAATATGCTATATGGAACAACCCTGTGCTGTCAGAACTGGGGGAGTGAAGTGACGTAATAAGGAGAGCCCTGTGAAATGTTTTCATTTTTATAATTTTTTGTTTTCTTGTTTGGGAATTTTGTGTTGTTTCATTTTATCCACATGCGGGGGTGAGTGGGGTGGGGTTGGCTCCTGTCACCAGTGTGAGCCTGTCCTACACTCAGCTTCCAGTAGCGGCTCCTGTCCCGCACGGCTGGGCTGACTCCCTACTCTGAGTGTTGCAACCTGGCGCATGGTGTTGCAGCACTGCTCAGGTTTGGCCCAGCTGCCGCCTCCATCATGATGATGGAGGGGAAACTGGGTCAAATCTGAGTGGTGCTGCAACCCTGCGTGCCAGGTCGCAATACCCAGTGAGGGGAGCTGGGCCCAGCCGCACGGGACAGGAGCTGTGAAGTTGCTGCTGTGGGGTGAGGTTTTTGTTTTATTCCATTTTATATGTTTTTTTTAATTTTATTTCATGTTCTTTCGTATTTGCAATAAACACAGGGCTCTACTAATAGGTGTTTCCCATTGCTGACATCTCTGGCTTGCAATTCGGTGATGATCACACCCACTCCTACAAAATCCTCCCATCCCCAGCGTTTATACACTGCTGTCCTCTAACTTGTCCATGAGAGGTTTTCTATTGAGTTCAAAGGGAGCAGAGTCCAATTCATATTCTAAAGATGGGGTAAAACAGGTGTGGTATTGGGAAATGTGCTTTAACTTCCCAGACAGGAAGTGTGGGGGAGAAATGTTGCAGAAGCCCCTGTTCTGATTCACAGACACAGTGGGTTTTGCATCACTGAATAAAGAGGATCTCTTTCAAATACTTTTGGCCCACAGTGATCATTTAACATCATCACAGGTAGCTTTAGTTTTTTTAAATAGCAGGTCATGGAAGTTCAACCCAGCTGCTATACTGGCTTCAGACCATTCTCTACTTCCATATTTTATTGTTAAATTCCTCTTAGGCATCTAGAGTTATGTTGATTGAATCTGGTTTCAAGTTGTAAGTTAATAATTACAGGTTTCATCTAACTTGCTGTCTAACTCCAGTTTTTATCCCTGCTTGAGTAGTTTATTGTAATTATTCCAGCCACCAGGAGGGTCCTGTATTATCTCAGGTCAGCGTAATAGGATCATTTCTCAGTCCTCTGAGTATCATGTTATATCCTTTGCATTTTGTATGAAACTCCTATAGGCATAACTTAGCTGCAATGAAAATAGTACAAGTTATCTTGTATGTAGAAGATGACTGAAACAAGCAAGTAATTGGCAGTCAGATTAGATAGCGATCTCTCATGTACATTAGGATTCCATTAGCCGAGTCAGGGAACAGATGAAAATCCTCCAACATAAAAACATTCCAAACCTGAAAACCGGTAAGACTGAAATATTAAAGTTTGGTTCGGTGCCAGGTTTAGATAATGGTACAGTGTGGAAGGTGGGTTTTCCCAGTGTGCAGCTCCCCACCAGTGGATTACAAAAAAATCAAAGAGAGAAAAGGCAAGTAAATTCAGGTTAACCAGAAAATGCATGTGTTGGGGCCACTTTCTGAGCATAGCACCTTTAACCAGACCACGTCACAAACGATTTAGTGCAGCTCTGATTTTAAAATACCTCTAAGCTGTTAGCCGGTGGCAACAAGCAAGGAGGTGTGCAAACAAGACTAAAGATTGTATTTCAGTTTTAACAAGAGGTTTAAACTCTTTCGTGTAATGCTACATAAGATTACAGTCTACAATCAGTGCTGCTAGAGTGTTTGGGGTCATTGTTGTTTTTGTAATAATTATTTGTAAGGATTTCTTTGCTCCTGGCCTCCTCCTTTCTCTAAATTTCCCATTCTATCCTCAAGGGCTCTTTCTTTGTTCCTTTTGACCTTGCAGTTTCCTTCTTGTCTCCCTATTTCCTCCAGCATCCTCAATTTGGTTCCCTATTCCAGGTCCCTGGCAGCTTCAAGACCTAAGCCCTAGATCAGCAGAGCACTCAAGTATGTGCTTAACTTTAAGCGATGAGTATTCCCATCTCTATTCCGGAAACCACATAAATGTGTGCTTAATGTTAAATCAGTGTTTAAATGCCACTGAAGATAGGCATACCCTTAAATTCCTTTCTGATTAGGCCTGGGATGACTCACAAGCTTAAAGTTAAGTAAATGCTTAAGTATTTTGCTGAACTGGGACCCAACTGATGATTAAAAAGGTTCATTTTCTACATGAACATTATCATGATTCAATGGAAAAAACCAAAAAATCAAATCCTCCTCCCCCAGGCCTATCAGCTTTTCCTCCACGTGGACTCTTCCTAGTAGCTTCTTTCAGTTGGAGGCAGCTGTGCTCCTAGATGTCTGCTAGAAGAGCCCCTATTTCCTGAGGAACTTGTCCGACAAAACAGCTTTGGTTCTCTATGGGAACAATCCTTTCTTGGTTGGGCATTGTACTCCATGGCCTAAAAGGTCTCGTCCATCACTAGTTTCCATGCTCTTCAAATAGGCACATTATGCAGAAATGGTTTGGCGGTGGGATAGATGACTGTGGAACTTTGAATCCTTTTTTATTTAAGAGTCTTTCAGCAGATTTGGGATTGGTTCAATCATGGGAAAGGAGAACTTTTTAGTGACTTTTCTAGGGTCTGACCTCTGGGCAGCTTCTCCATGCAAAAATAGGTGAAACTTTGTCATTATTTTATTTTAGAAATGAATGGCCATAGCGTGTATGTGTGTTGTTCTGTTCTGCCTTCGTTGTTGTTCAATAGAAGGTGACCGCTTGGGCTGAGGACTAACGAACTGCCATGGCAACTTGTAATTTACTTAGAAAAGCCTGAAAACATGGAGCATTAATGATCCTGTCATCCTGCTTTATGAAGGCTAGGTCCTCAAGGTCTTGCACTTCGTCCTGATGGGAGAACTAGATTCTTGTTGGGTAAAAAGTAAGTGGAACATTTCTATTACTGCTATTATGCTGATGCATGATACTTACTAAATGAAGGCTGGCTAGGGATAGTTGGTGGAGAGCCACATGGAGTTCTCGGCCTGGGAATGAGATTCTACTGTGATCATCACAACCCATACTGGTCCAGGGAGCAAATAGCAACAGAACTGCCTGCAGATGTGATGTTTGCTTTACAGACCAGGGAGAACTTAACAATAGCTTCACTTTCTCTGGTTTTCTGAGGCTACGGCTACACTTGTGGTGGCGTATAGAGTACAGACGTTGCACGCCCAGCTAGCACCGGTATGAATAGCAATGTAGACACTGAGGCACAGCTTAGGTGAGTAGGGTAGAGACACTCCAAAACCCTAGGCTATATACCCTGCACTGCTGTCTGCATGCCCAACCAGTGCCTCCCACGTCTCCACTGCTACTTTCAACTGCGTAGATTCCGGCTGCCTCCCAGCTGCCAGAGCCTTTCCCTGCCTCAGTGAAAGACTCCAGCAGCGGGGGAAAGGTTCTGGCAGGGGGAAGGCAGTGGAGGAAAGGCTCTGGCAGTGGGGAGCACAAGAGGTAAAACATGGAGTCCTGGAGTACAATAAAGGAAATCATGATGCAAGATGATTGTCCCAATAGGCCTTTTCCATCTTTAAATACTATTGTAACCCTTTGGTGCGTGTGTAGGGTTGCCAGGTGTTCGGTTTTCAACTAGAATGCCCGGTCGAAAAGGGACCCTGGCAGCTCCAGACAGCCCCCTCCCACAATCCGAACCTCTCATTTCTGGCCCCACCCCAGAGGCCACACCCCCAGCTGGAGCCCTCACCCACTCCTGCATCCCTGCCCCAGCCCAGTGAAAATGAGCGAGTGAGCGAGGGTGGGGGAGAGCGAGTGACTGAAGGACTGGGGATGGAGTGAGTGGGGGGCGGGGCCTTGGAGAAGGGGTGGGGCCTAGGGGCAGGGCAGGGGTGGGGCAAGAGTGTTTGGTTTTCTGCAATCAGAAAGTTGGCAACCCGATGCGTGTGTGTTATGGGGATACTTTCTGTGCCTGATCCACAAAAGATATGAGTTATTACAGCCCTTAGCTATGTGGCATTAGCAAAAGCTGTAGCAGCTCAGACTTTTTATCTCTGGAGCTCCCCAGTTCAATCCTCAGTGTGTCAACCAAGGCAATAGTATCACACTACGATCCTAATGGAGTGTGCCTTAGGACACTGCTTATCCCAATCCATGCTGGTTGGGCCTTTTGGATGATGTCACAGGTATGCACCAACTCCCAATGCCCAAATCACTTACACACAAAAAGGAGGAAGAGAGAGACCTAGATAGAAAAAATCCTTGAGCCCGTTATGCTAAACGGATATGCAGTGGGGAGGGGAAATGATGATGGGCAGGACAAAGACTCCTGTGGGGACTGAGAGATGAAGAGAGGAAGTTTGGGGTGAGGAGCTGGAGAGAAAGCAACAGTTTTAAATTGCCCCAAACTGATGCTGATAGAGAAGCCATTCTTCTCAGGAGAAAGGTGTGTGAAGAGGCCCAAACCCATGGGAAGCCTTAAAAGTAGAGAGTGAAGGGGTTAGCAAAAAAAATTAACAAACAATGAGCATGTTCAAAAGAGCAGAGAAAAGGAAGACAATGGTTTTTGCTCCCTACTATTTTCTCTTAAATTTATACTAGAAATTACTTGTCATGGCGGAAGGGCACATTGCAGACATTTCCCTGAGTTAAAAACAATTGGGTGTAAAATTAGAGTATGGCTCTTTCATAGGAGTAAAGCACTCCAGAATGTGCATTAGTAATCTATTGGTGAGGAAGGATGGACTTGTAGTTAAGGTATTGTTTTGGGACGTAAGAGGCACCTAGATTCAACTCCTGCCTCTGTCACAGTTTGCCTGTATGACCTTGAGCAAGTAGCGTAATCTCCATGTGCTTTAGTTCCCTATATGTAAAATGGAACTAATAATAGTGATCTCTTTCTCCCACCCTTTGTCTTGCCTTGTCTATTGAGATTGCAAGCTCTCATGGCACCGAATGTCTCTTATTATGGGAGCACATAGCATAATAGAGTCCCTATCTTCACTGAGGCCTCTAGGCACTACCATAATATAAATAATAGTAACATTAGTGCACTTCCTAGGTGATTGAAGACCCATACATTGCTCCTGAGGCATGCAACAAAAGATTTACTACTGCACCCTGGAGTGGCTGATTGCGGCTTTATTCCATTTCAGTAGACTCTCACAAACCCCACTTCTGCCAGAGGCTCAAGCATTGATGTCAAATACAGACTACAAGATTCAGTTGAACCAGGCTTTTGCCTTCGATGACTTTTCCAAAATTGCAAGCTTCTCCCCCTGACCTATTCTTCATATCCCTTTCGTGTTCAGGGCAATCACAGGCCTGGGGATTCTTCAAATCCCAGATCATTTCCTGTTGCCTTCCATCCTGGCAGAAGACCATGCATATCATTTTTAAGCAGTTTGGCGACATTTGGGTAAAGTTAGGGCTTGTCTACACTGGCACTTTACAGCGCTGCAATTTTCTCGCTCAGGGGTGTGAAAAAAGTGACCGCTGCAAGTTTCAGCGCTGTAAAGTGCCAGTGTAGACAGTGCACCAGTGCTGGGAGCCGCACTCCCAGTGCTGGAAACTATTCCCTTCGTGGAGGTGATAGAGTTTTTATAGCGCTGGGAGAGCTCTTTCCCAGTGCTATGCTGTGACTACACAAGCCATGTTAAAGTGTTACACTACAAGGAGGATATGGGAAAATTGGAAAAAATCCAGCGGAGGGCAACAAAAATGATTAGGGGGCTAGAACACATGACTTATGAGGAGAGGCTGGGGGAACTGAGATTGTTCAGTCTGCAGAAGAGAAGAATGAGGGGGGATTTGATAGCTGTTTTCAATTACTTGAAAGGGGGTTCCAAAGAGGATGGATCTAGACTGTTCTCAGTGGTAGCAGATGACAGAACAAGGAGTAATGGTCTCAAGTTGCAGTGGGGGAGGTTTAGGTTGAATATTAGGAAAAACTTTTTCACTAGGAGTGTGGTGAAGCACTGGAATGGGTTACCTAGGGAGGTGGTGGAATCTCCTTCCTTAGAGGTTTTTAAGGTCAGGCTTGACAAAGTCTTGGCTGGGATTATTTATTTGGGGATTGGTCCCGCTTTGAGCAGGGGGTTGGACTAGATGACCTCCTGAGGTCCCTTCCAACCCTGATATTCTATGATTCCATGAAGACGTGCCCTTAGAGGCAGCTTTAAATTATCCTTAAAGTGGAAAGGGAGATTCAGCCTTAACCATGGAGTTACTTACATAATTCATAATATAAATATTGTCTCAATCTCAGTTAAGACCATGCTGACATTTCAAAACTCTTTGGTTTGGCTTTATCACTGAAAGTGACTGAGAAGGCTTATTTGCAGTGCTGTTGTAATTGTGCTGGTCCCAGGGTATTAGAGAGACAAGGTGGGTGAGAAGGCTTAAACAGGTTGAATGCTGCATGGTTACTCAGTTAAGTAAGCCATGGAACAAAGTGATTTTGAGGACAGGATTTTATCCAAAGTAGGGTTCTGAGTGTCATCATACTGTGTGTGGATAACACAGAGAGATTATCAACCAAAGAAATTCATCTCTGCAGTCATCTCTCTTCCCTCTTTAAACCATATCTAAGGCCCTTCGGTTTTGTTTGATACTGAATTTCCCAGAAAAACTCCTGCATTTTGAAGAAGTAAGTATTCAGCTTAGACTGATTTTTACCTATATTTTGCAAGTGCCAGAACTCCCTGTACCTGGCTCCCTCCTTCCAGAGTCCCCACTGGATGGCACAGCATGCGTGTGCAGAGGAGAGTAACTATCAGTTCGTGGCTGCTGTTGTGCCGTAGGGGAACGGGATGGGCAGGGAGCCAGGCAACAGCCTCCATCCACTTTCCCTGCCAGACAGAGACCCCTCGTACCCTGGCCCTTCAGAGTGGCCCTGTGCCCACGCCCACCCTTGCCCTTCATTTTTGTTTTTTATCGATTTTCATCCATTTAATTTTTTGTATAAACACTGATACATTTGTGGGAATTTTTAAACAAAATAAAAACGGAAAACCAAGGCCTTAACTATATCAGATATTTTCAAAGGGGGATGAGTCTGCCTCTTGATTCACCAGGCACCAAATGTGGAACCCAACAGGAGGAAAGACCCAGCATAACAGAAAATATCTGTGGACAATTGAAAATGGCACTTCTGTGCCATCCTTTTCTATAATTCTGTATTTCAGATGCGAATTGTGACCACTAATAGGACAGAGTGATGGATTTATATGTAAAGTTTGGTGTAAAATGGAGGGGGTATCCCTCATAATGAGGCAGAGTTATGTTTGAATGGGCAGTTTAGTTGTGTGACTGCCATCAGATTCAAGGGAAGTAGAATGGCTAAAATCCAACACAGCACTTTGAGTATCTGAGGCCAAAACATTTTATCTAGAGCTGGGTAACATTTTTCAGACAAATAGTTGATTCTCTGAATAATGCAGTTTTGGACTGACTGAAACCATTTGCGAGTTTGTGTCAGGTTCGCTAAATACTTTCAACCAAACCAAAAGAGTTGAAACATGTTAAACTGTTTAGAATAGCCCCAGAGCCTGAGTGCCAACCTCAGGGCAGACTAAAGAAACTGGGCACAAACCCCAAAGTAGTGGTATGTTCTATAATGAGATTTCACCAACCAAGTAACAAGTGTGAATGCCTAACGCACTATAACAGCCTTAACATGGAGTCATAGACAGTCCCCTTGGGCATTCCAGTCTATCTTGCTACCCAAGCAAGCCTGCCTTTGTGATAGATGGTCCCCTACACCAAAAATCACAACAGTATTCAGGTTAATCCCAGTCCTGAGGGACCAGTCACTTACCCCAGGTCAATTGTACCTCAGATCTCAAACCTAAGACAATGCTTCTATCCAATCCTATAATGCTATCTAAACATTTATTAACTAAGAAAAAGAAATGAGTTATTGACATGGTTAAAGCAGGTAAGCATACGTGCACAGATAAGATACAGTCTTAGGTTCCAAAAGGTGATAGTAACCACTATAATAAGCGAACTCTATATGACTTTTAGGGGCTAACCCAGCCACGCATCTTGGGGATCCCTTGCTTATGCTTAGAAATATTGCCTTCTCTGAATTCCAAGCAGCATAGTGATAACAATTCCTCCTTGAAGGGAATTTGTATGCCCTTCTCCCGATGTTCAAGCTGTGGTGGGATGAGGACTTCTGCAAGTACTCTATCCATGGGTGTGGGGGAAGCACTCAACAAAGTCTTTTGTCCACTGATGTTCCACAGTGGCTTGTCTGGTGTCAACTGGTTTCCAGCTAGGCATTTGTCAGTGTTCAGTGAGGCCCAGGGGCCTTGGCATGAGCTGGCACCAGGACTGCCAGCATCACAAAACATTTCAGAAATGTTGGAACAAAATATTTAATTTTGACCCAAACGTTTTGTTTCAACTTTCAGGCATTTTGACACAAGCAAAGGACTCTCAAAATGGCTCCTTTAGTCCAGTGGTCAGGGCACTTACCTGGGATTTGGGAGACCTAGGACGAAGTCCCCACTCCAGCTGGTATGGAGAAGGGATTTGAACTTGGGTCTCCCGCACTGTAGGATGGTGCACTGAAAGGTGGGATGTTTTGCTATGGGGCTTTCTCAATCTCTTCTCTTGAAGCTGTTCCACTTTTTATAAATAATTACATACTCATTGAAGCGGGGACTTTAATTTGAGTCGCGCATATCCTGAAGAGAGTGCCCTAACTACCAGGTGATAGAATCATTCTCGCTGTCTTTCTCTGGCCCAATGACAAGTTATTGTCATGAATCACTATGACTTGCCACTATGAATAACAATGCATATTTCAAACACACGCACACACAAACAAAACTCCCGCATTGTTCAGTAAATATTTCCAGTTTTTGATTTTCTATTTTTCATCTAAAAAAATCAGAATATTTTGTAGGAAACAAAAATCTTCCATTAAAATGTTTATTTCCTTCAAAAAGCCATTTTTCGTAGGGGGAAAAAAGTTGATGACAATTTTTTATCCAGCTCTAGCATTAATGTTAACCTGTGTCCTGACCAAATTCTAAATCTGAGCAATTACATTCTGCCTATTTAAACTTACTCTGTAAGACTTAGTATTTTTCAGTTTGTGATAGAAAAACATGGAGTACCCACCTGAAGAGGAGGTGAACTCTATCTAGCCTGTGATCATTCCAACCTCCTGTCTGAAATTGTTATGTCACACTCTGTGTGTACATTGGTGTTCCACCCCAGAGGTGTACCACTTTTGTGGTGGGAGGAGACAATTCTATATCTAATTTCTTTAAAGACCTCAAAGATGGACCCAAGCCCCTTCAAACACTGCAAAAATTTGGAGCTGGATCTGATATTAGTGGTTCAGGTCAAGCTCTATAATATGGATCCAAAATTATTTTTCTCTATGGCTTCTGAGTTCCCAGACTGACTAAACATAGCGTAATGGTACGTAGTATCAGCACATAGGGGGTCTGTCTGTATGTCCTGGCCTGGTCTAAGCAATCATGGAATGGACTGGTACTAATATAACAGCTCCCACACAGTACAATCAAGAGGTGAACAGAAATACAGTAAAAATTACCAAAGCACCCTAAAAGCAGAGGTAATAATGCCTGTACTAATATTCTAGTTACAGTAGAACAAAAAATTCCACCTGCCTTTATTTCTCCCACTAGTATGTCCATCTGGCTTTTCATTCATGCCAGTGATGACTGTGAACTGTGCCAGGTGTGAGCTGGCAGCAGTGTGAACCCTGGCAAACTGCAAAGCACTCTTGCGAGACGACTCTCGAGTATTCTCTTACAGACTCCAGGGAGTACTGGGCTAGGTTCAACTGCAGTGGACCCCCAACCAACTTCCAAGCTATTGTTAAACAAAGGTCTTTATTGGGAAGAAGATGAGGGGAGGAGGGGGAATCAATGTAATGGCAGTAAAAGGTCTCAAGTGCCCAGCTGGTGGTGGGGGAAGGAGGGATAGTAGGGATAGTAATTATCTGGCTTCATATAAAACACTTCATTATTTGTTTATGATGATAGGATTTACATATTTTAGCTCAATAAGAGATCGGAGCGGAGGGCACCAGAGCAGAGATTAGTGGCAGAAAGCTAGGAAAAAGAAGGTTGTTTGGGGGAAGGATCTGAAGGAGGAAGGGACACTGATTGTGGGAGAAAGAGTTTCTTCCAAGGATAGGGAGAAGCGTGAATAAAGGTGTGGAAGAGATGAAGCTGAAGCTATACTGCTTGGACACAGTACATGGCAAGGGGAGGAGGATGTTATGTGAAAGAATTCTGGAAGAGTCTGACTATAATATGGAAGGAGACAAAAAGCCAATGAAGGGATTCAACTGAGGGATGAGACAAAATACATACATCAGTCTGATTTTAACTGGCTTCCCAATAGGGATTAACTATGAATGAAACGGCACTAAAGGAGGCTGGTATGTGGTTGCCCTTAAGTACTTTTGTTGAATTCCAAGTATGATTTCTTAGCTCAGCAGTTGTGACTGTGGCGAGTGGTTAATGTACAAAGAATCTACCCTTTGGAAAGCTTGTATTCTTCACAAGATAATGAGAGCAGGTGGGGTAGTAATCTTTGGTCAATCAATTATTTCCTAGCAGACTGAACCCTCTGTGGTTTTATTTTGCTGTGCGGAAGCATTTAATGTGGCAGTGCACATTTATATGAATAATAAGCTACAGTGAAGCTAAGTGATGGCAGGGGAGCTGGGATAACGAGGCGAAGAACGTGTGTAGAAATTGCAAAATATAACCAAATTACTAGTTCAAACAGTGGCGGAGCGGAGCTTCTAACTTGTCTAATTGCAAGAGGCATTTTTCATACAGATCATTCTGCTTTGGATGAAATGGGCCCTTTGAACTCCCTCTTTCTTCCTTCAGCCACATCTTCCTTTCTCTCCCTCCCCCAAGGCAATGATTTTTATCTCTGGGTCTCTGTTTCTTTTCATTAAAAATTAAAGGGTTTCAGGCCCTTTTTCTTTAGGCGACACCATTACCTGCTCCACCTCCAGTGCAGAGCTCAGCTGCCTCAAAGCACTTATTTGTCTTAATCTATATTAGACGCACTCTCATTCTGTACCCGTAATAAAGAGCTACTGTGTTTAGGCCAGCTAGACCTGACCTGTTCAGATGCTTCTGTACATAAGACTCAAATCAAGCTAACAGTGAGGAGGAAAGCCCCTTCAAATGGAGGCTTCAGATACCATCAATGCTCACTACATTTCTTCCCTCCTTTAGACATTGTTTAGCCAAGCTATTCGTATTCAGCTCCTTTAATCTTTCCTCATAAATCAACTTGTCCAGCTTCTTAATTGTCTCTTTGTTGCTCTTCTCTGAATCCACTGCCATTTATCTCTATCTTTTAACAAATACACTAAACAGGCTTGCGATTTACTTTCCCTGAGGCTGGCAAGGCTTTGCCATTCCTGGGCCTTATCTTAGCAACAGCAGGGATTTTCACATTGCACCGTGCCACTCGCAGGTATCTGGGCTGCACTGCACTGTCCCGCCGATTGTGGTACAGTTGCAGGTTTTCTGCTGATCGGGAATTTACTACTGTCAGGCAGGGGAATCCTCTCAGGTAGGTCACAGAACAAAAGCATTTAAAAAAACCACCGTATCACAGAAGGACACTGCTAGTTTCCCTTCTTGCTGGTTTTCTACTCACCTCATCCATTACTCAGGACTGGAGCCTTGAATACAACTGGTACTGCATGGTGTGAGCTATGATGCATGCTATGTTAAATCCCTCTAGAAGTTCTTTAACGAAATTCCTAGCTCAGCTACCGGGGACCATCCCTTTCTTTATAACCCATCTGAACAGTTGCTTTGCAGGAGCAAAGGTCCTGGAAGCTAGTTAATTCAAGAGAACAGTCTCTAGGTGTAAGTGCATTAGGTGAATATGTGAGTGGATGGAAGTCATAACCAAAGCCTCAGTTGGCAGACGAGGACTGGTGTACAGCTCCCCCTGGAGTTCATCAGCACTGCTTCCTGGTTGGCGTAGGTAGCCATTTGAGAGCAACATGAAATATACTTTCCTCCAGAGGCCACAGTGCTCAGAGTCCCAACCTGCACAGGGAACAAGTCTGACAGAACATTTTGCAGATGTGACTGTCTCTAACAATATGTTTGTACAGTGCCTTGCATAATGGAACCCCATTATCAGCTCTTGGATACTACTGTAATAATCATAGTAATTTTCCAGTCCTTTATTTTCAAAATAGGCATCTAAACTGAAGGCTTCTAATTTCTATTTTAGATGCACAAACTGGCATTTAAAACTAGGCTTTAGGCACATAGGATTAATTTGATCACCCAAATGTTGTGATGCCCTAGGTTTAGGTGCCAATATTTGGAGTTGAGACTCACTTTTTTTTTTTTTTTTTTGTCATGGGTTCTGGGAAACACCAAGGATCATGTTTTAAGATGCTCACCTCTTACATACCCCTTATTTTTATGCTAGTTCATAGACTCATAGACTTTAAGGTCAGAAGGGACCATTATGATCATCTGGTCTGACCCCCTGCATGCTGCAGGCCATAAAACCGTCCCTACCCCTTCCCTGGACTCTGCTGCTGAAGTCCCCAATCCTGTTACTAGTGACTTCAATCGGCAGAGACCCTCCTGCTAGAGATCCCTGCCCCATGCTGCGGAGGAAGGCGAAAAACCTCCAGAGGCTCAGCCAATCTGCCCTGGAGGAAAATTCCTTCCCGACCCCAAATATGGCGATCAGTAAGACCCCGAGCATATAGGCAAGAGTCTCCATCCTGATCCCTGTTAGCCATTATGCTATTTACCTACCATTGCTTGGTTTTCTTGACTACTATGTTTTACCATTAAACCATTTCCTCCATAAACTTATCTAACTTAATCTTAAAACCAGACAGGTCCCTCGCCCCCACCGTTTCCCTCGTTGACTAGGCTATGAATCCTTCATCTTCCAACATATTTCATTTCCTAATTTGCTGTGTAATTTTCACGTTCTGTGGAAAAAGATGTATTATTGTGGTTGTCACCTTGATGGATAAATGCTAACATTAAATTCTTTCCTTACTTGTATTTTTTTTTAAATCCCAAACTCTACAGTATTTAGCCCAGATTACACAGTAGTGCTTACAAATTTCTTAAAATGTCATACATTGATCAAAGGGTCCAGCTTCCGTTGCAGTAAGGCTCTGCCTGATTTCCCATACAGAAGAAAGGCAAACATTCTCCCTTGTGTGATTAACCATTATTAAAACCTTCTGTGCATGTCTCATGTGTCCGGGAAGAATGGGGGCAGAGAACCGCACAGCTCTATTGCTCCTTTCTGTCAAATGGAGTCAGCTACCCAGTGAACTGGGGCAGGAATTTGTGTAATGTAAATTTCCTGTCAGCGCAAAACGTTTTCCTGTCCGTTATGGTGCTAACAACAAATTGATTCCCCTTTCCTCCTCCTCCTCCAGCTTCATCCCCTACCACACTTAATTAGAAATGAAAGTGCATCTGACAGCAAAGCAGGGGAGACCATGAAGGTACAGATCTGTGTTTGTTCTCAGTTTTTCCTTTGGTTCCCATGTAATACGGTCCTGGTAGTGATTCTCTGCTAGCAGCACATACAAATGTTCACATTTAATTTGCAGATGCTGATGCTAGCTTCTAATAACAAGACAAGCAGCCACCTTAAAGAGCCCAGTGACTGACTGACCTATCTTCTGTTTCCAGCTGGCCAGGAAGCTGAGCCCCACTTTACAGAATGGTGACTTGGTCATGGCTGAGCCACGTGACCTCCAAACTGGATTGCTGGAAGTCACTGTATTTAAGAATGAGAACAAAGAACTTAGAAAGGCTCCCACTGGCCCAGATTGCAGTAATTTGCTTACTTGCTAGTGCTACTCACTGAGACCACCTTACCCCAGTACTTCTTGCCCTGAACTGGCTTTCCACAGCAAACAGGGTCGAATTCAAGGTCTTGGGTCTTGTCATTAAGGGCGTCCATGCCATTGGTCTAAACTACTTAACAGAATCTACTCTACTGCACTACAGATAATACAAATAAATTACTTTATCACTTGTGGGATAACTCTTTTCACAAAACAATCACTTTGTATCTGACCTCTCAGCGCTCATCCTCAAAGGAAACCTGCACAATACTCTCAAAGATGAGTGTGGGAGTTTAAATTCATAACTCTGCTAGACACTATCCACCATGGACTTAATAGAGACACTGGTTTTATGTCTCATTACAACAATCTGTAACTCACTAACCCTTTCTTTAACAGAGGTGTTTATTGCCCACTTCATCTTGAACGTCTCTTGTAATGTGTTAACTCCTTATGCTTAAAGATCTGTTTCAATTTATATTTATCAGTAAGACACTGGTTACTTTCCCCAGACCTGAAGAACTCTATGTAGCTTGAAAGAGTGTCTCTTTCAACACCAGAAGTTGTCCCAATAGAAAATATTACCTCACCCACCTTGTCTCTCACATACAAATAAATAATAGTACTAATATTCTGTTTTAGTGTTTTCTACTGTGACTGTCACTGTTATATCTAAGTGCTTCCCAGGAAACTAAATCTAAATTGTGAGTGCCTAACGACTTAATGGAGTCTTGGGTAAGGAGGCTTTGCTCAGGTGATAGTTATTTACTCATCAACATGATCCTTCCAGTTATAGTAGAACTCTTTTGTCTAAGAAGAGGGTCTTGCAAAAAGCCCTAAAGGTGGTCCGATTCTTGATCTTTTCTGGAAGTTCCTTCCACTGCTGAACCACCTTGACAGAATGCTTAGTCTCTAGATGGATCTTAAATGCTTTGTCCTGGCTTTGTGAGCTGCAGTTTCCTGGAGAAGTACAGCTGTCTGGTGGATCATGGATGGCAATGTGGTCACTGACGTAGCTGGATCTGACTCATTAATGGTTTTGAAGATCAGGACCAAGGCTTTGAACTGACATGGGTGGGAGTAAGTGGACGGAAGGGAGCACTGGGCTGGTGTACTTATGGTGATCTGTCCTGTTGAGGACTAGCGCAGTTGTAACTAGGTGCATTATTAGATACCCTCCAATCCTCTGGTATACTAGGTGATTTTAATAAGAGGCTACATATTTTTGTTAGCAGTCCAGCAGTTTATCTAGGTGCCTAAATACCTTTACAAATCTGGCCCTTAATTCCTAAGGGTATGTCTACACTGCACGTAGACACTGGTGGCTGGCCTGTGCCAGCTGACTTGGGCTTTTGGGGCTCAGGGTCTGTTTAATTGGTGTAGATGTTTGGTCTCAGGCTGCAGCCTGAGCTCTGGGACCCTCCCACCTTGCAGGGCCCTAGAGCCCAGAAATCAGCCCAAGCCCAAATATCTAACTCACAGTTAAGCAGCCCCTTAGCCTGAGCCCTGAGAGCTCAAGTCAGCTGGAACAGTTTAGTCTCAGGCATCTAATTGCAATGTTGACATTCCCTCAGTGTCTTCAGAACTCTTGAATATTTACCATCCAGTCCTGCTGACTTGTTTCTCTTTTAATTTACCAGTTTGTTTCAGATCCTCTTCTTTGACAGTTTAATCTTTGAGAGTACAGTAGAACCTCAGTGAGGTTGTTCATAAGTCTGAAATATTCGTAACTCTGAAAAAAATGAACAGGAGTACTTGTGGCACCTTAGAGACTAACAAATTTATTAGAGCATAAGCTTTCGTGGACTACAGCCCACTTCTTCGGATGCATATAGAATGGAACATATATTGAGGAGATATATATACACACATACAGAGAGCATAAACAGGTGGGAGTTGTCTTACCAACTCTGAGAGGCCAATTAATTAAGAGAAAAAAAACTTTTGAAGTGATAATCAAGCTAGGCCAGTACAGACAGTTTGATAATAGGTGTGAGAGTACTTACAAGGGGAGATAGAGTCAATGTTTGTAATGGCTCAGCCATTCCCAGTCCTTATTCAAACCGGAGTTGATTGTGTCTAGTTTGCATATCAATTCTAGCTCTGCAGTCTCTCTTTGGAGTCTGTTTTTGAAGTTTTTCTGTTGTAATATAGCCACCCGCAGGTCTGTCACTGAATGACCAGACAGGTTAAAGTGTTCTCCCACTGGTTTTTGAGTATTTTGATTCCTGTCTGGTCATTCAGTGACAGACCTGCGGATGGCTATATTACAACAGAAAAACTTCAAAAACAGACTCCAAAGAGAGACTGCAGAGCTAGAATTGATATGCAAACTAGACACAATCAACTCCGGTTTGAATAAGGACTGGGAATGGCTGAGCCATTACAAACATTGACTCTATCTCCCCTTGTAAGTACTCTCACACCTATTATCAAACTGTCTGTACTGGCCTAGCTTGATTATCACTTCAAAAGTTTTTTTTCTCTTAATTAATTGGCCTCTCAGAGTTGGTAAGACAACTCCCACCTGTTTATGCTCTCTGTATGTGTGTATATATATCTCCTCAATATATGTTCCATTCTATATGCATCCGAAGAAGTGGGCTGTAGTCCACGAAAGCTTATGCTCTAATAAATTTGTTAGTCTCTAAGGTGCCACAAGTACTCCTGTTCTTCTTTTTGCGGATACAGACTAACACGGCTGTTACTCTGAAATCTGAAAAAAATGTTATGGTTCTTTCAAAGGTTTACAACTGAACATTGACTTAATACAGCTTTGAAACTTTACTATGCAGAAGAAAAATGCTGCTTTTAACCATCTTAATTTAAATGAAACAAGCACAGAAACAGTTTCCTTACCTTGTCAAATCTTTTCTTTAAACTTTCCCTCCATTTTGTTAGTAGTTTATGTTTAACGCAGCACTGTATTGTATTTGCTTTTTTTTTTTTTGTCTCTGCTGCCTGATCGCATATTTCCGGTTCCAAATGATGTGTGTGGTTGACTGGTCAATTCGTAACTCTGGTGTCTAACTCGGAGGTTCTACTGTACCTCTTCTTTATTACTTGAAAAAAGTCTGGTGTATGTATTTCACTAACAGGTTTTATGCTGAATACTGGCACGGAGAAATAATTTAGTTCCTCTGTGATCCTTCCTAAGCATTTTCTTCATACCCTGGTTGTCCAGCTAATTGATCAGTTCTCTTGCAAACTTCCTGATTCTGATATACTTCAAGAATGTTTTATTATTGTTACCTGATCCTGTCTTGATATCTCACAAAGATAGATTTCCTTCTGGGATTTCCATTGCCGCCTGCTTTCAGCTGGGTAACAAAAATCCACAAAGATGATCTTTTTCATGGTGATTCAGATTTTTGGTCCTCTTCAAAAACAGGAAGTGAGGAGACACATAACAATGGAATGTTGCTTCTTCCCTTCTGCTCTCTGTGCCTCAGGCATGTCTACACTGCAAGTGAAGGTGTGATGTAGACATACTGTGCTAGCTTTAATCTAGCTAGCATGGGTAACAATACAGTAGTGGCAGTGTGGTCTTCAGCCTGGGCTAGCAAGCAGAGTGGTCCCTGGCAGGCTTATACTCCATGTCCATGCTGAAGCCTGTGCTGCCCCATCTACACTACTGTTGTTACCTGTGCTAGCTATAGTAAAGCTAGAATGGGTATGTCTACCGATGCTAAATTAACACCTTCGGTTGCACCACAGACATATCCTAAAACAAAAACTTACTCACATATTTTGACCATAAAGGGTTTGTTTCACATTTTGGGGGAAAGCACTGGAAAGGTCTTATTTTTTCAAACCAAATCACCTATTGCTAGTAAATGTTCACTACCTGGACACCTGTGCATGTAAAAGAGCGTAAAAAAGTAAAAAACGGAGAGAGAGAGCAAGAGCACTACGTAGTTAATTATTTCTGCCATTTATTCGCCATCTAAAATAATGCACAACAAAAATGAAAGTAGCATTTTTAATTTTATTTGGATACAGGAAAAGCCTCTTCTACACTTAGGGAGTTGAAAGGACTTTGAGCCCCTTCGAACGGCATTTCCTTTTCCGCAGCGGTGATCAGAACAACCCTTCACATTCTTCTCTTTCTAAATGAGACTTTGCTGGCACAAAAGAGGGGATTTGGGGTTAAGACATGTGTCACTACACTGAAAACATGATAGTGTTCAACCAAAACTCTTTGAGCCACCCTGTGAATAGCAACTAGTCCGAGAGAGAGGAAGCACAGGGCAATATTTACATATCGTTTTGCTGCAGCTTTGCATTATGCACAGCAGATCTGTGACACACAGTAAGACTGAGAAACTCTTTTAACTTTAATAGGGTAGAGCCTCTGCTGTAGGCAGCTTCCAGCTGGATACGGCACTGCGGGAGGCTGTCAGAGCACTGCCCCAATCCTAGTCTTGGCACAAGTCAAGGCAGCCTAATTAGGGCTGTTTTCACTTGTGCCAGCTGGCTGTGATCCCCTATGTGCCATATGCCAGCTGGGAACTGCTTGCAGCACGTTGCAGTGTGGCCACTCCCTGTGCCCTGACAAGCCCTCTGTGCTGGGTGTTGTGGGGAAGAAGGCATAGGAGCCAGCTCTGCTGTTCGATGCAGGATGGGGCCTTCCCCATGCTAAGGGCATCTCCGGCAGGGGAATTGCAAGAAGTTTCTGCTCCCTTTGTGTCTTCCGGGTAGCACAAAGGAAGTGGATTGGGGCAGAGACTGTCCCAATATGTCTAGAGGGCATTTACGACTCGCTATTGTAGGAGGCCCGGATTCTTCAGACATGTGCTGTACACATAGCAACTGATGCTGTCCTTGAGACAGACAGGGACAGATTTTCTACTCTGGCCTACTTCATTTGTGCAGCCCAGGGGACACAAAGGAAGTGGAAACTTCCTGCAGGTCCTCTCTGAGTAGTGTCAGAGGGGTAGCCATGTTAGTCTGGATCTGTAAAAAGCAACAAAGAGTCCCGTGGCACCTTAAAGACTAACAGATGTATTGGAGCATAAGCTTTCGTGGGTGAATATCCACTTCGTCAGACACTCTTTAAGGTGACACAGGACTCTCTGAGTAGGGTTCTGCTGATTTTCCATGTCTGCACTGAAAGTTGGTTTACTTGTAAGCAGATACCTCAGAGAGGAGAATCAATCCGGTGTTTGATTTTTTGTTTGTTTGTTTCGGAAGTGGCTCTTATTTCAGGGCAGACAGCCCAAAAGAAAGGGGCCCCACAGTGTCCAGGGGACTAACACGTTTAGAAAGGTTTTAGCTCAGTATCAGGAAAACCTTTCTAACAGCAAGACCTATGATACTGTGGAACAATCCCCAAGGGAAAATTGGGATGGGGTCAAGACACTTACTGGAGAATGTGCGGTGGGGGACAATCCAACACTGGCAGGGGGGTGGACCAGAAAGCCTAAAGTTACTAGAAGCTTTTGATCCCCAACTCATAAGATAGTTCTAAATTCATGGAGATATCCTGTCTCCTAGAACTGGAAGGGACCTTGAAAGGTCATCGAGTCCAGCCCCCTGGCTTCACTAGCAGGACCAATTTTTGATTTTGCCCTAGATCCCTAAGTGGCCCCCTCAAGGATTGAACTCACAACAGGCCAATGCTCAAACCACTGAGCTATCCCTCCCCCTCATAGTGAGAGAATGAAGGAGAAATACAGTACAGAACCAGTGGGATGGGGCTAGCTCTGAAACTGTTTTCATATTTTTCCACTGATTCCCTCTCTTCTTGCTTTTGTTGCTATAAGGACATCAAGGGAAAACCTACCCATGCCAGCTGTTCATTGAATGGGATGCGATGACACAGCAGTTCAAAGTGTTATTTAATATCCTCCTCCTGTGCTTCTCCCTCTGCATGGAGCAGCAGGTGCTTTGTTGAGCCGTCCCTTATCTAGTCCATTCAGATTTGGAGGAGTAGTTGTTTCTGATACTAATTACTTGTCTGATGATTTCTTGGCCTACGTGGAGGCTCTGGGGAACAAGCAGCACAGTGCAAGGTTGAATGCTCTACAAGGCTCTTGAGGCCAGATTTTCAAAGGTATTTAGACACCTATTAATGCAAATAGGTGCCCACTTGAATTTTTCAAAAGCACCTAAGTAGATTAGACACCTAAGTCCCATAGACTTTAGTGATGGGAATTCAGTATCTATCCTACTTAGGTGCTTTTGAAAATCCACCTCAGCACCCTTCTGCATCTTTAGGCAGCTAACTACCTTTGAAAATCAATCCCTTGGTCACTGGGGGCTATATTTTGAATCCTGGAAGGATTGCTGCTTCTCTGTGTGTGTGTATATATCTATATCTATGTAGCAAGGCGATGACTCACCAGCGTGGTGCCTCCTGCTGGTCATCTGGGAATTAGCTCTTTTCCAGCCTCAGCACGCCCTCTGCTGGCTGGTGTCTTGCCTGCCTCAGGCCCCCCCCATGCCCCTCCCAGACCCCGGTGCCCTCTATCCCCACCTTGCCACAGTGGCTACTGCCAGTCATCATCTAGTCCCCTCTCATTGGGGCAAACTGCAGTCTGTCATGGCCACTCATCATCGGCAAGGAGGTTGGACCACCTGCCTCTGCCTAACCCCGGGTTATGCCTCTTTAGCCCCAGGACCTGCCTTGGGCCTTTAACAAGGCCTCAGCCTGGGGAGTGGCCAGGCTGAAACTCCCCAGCTCCTCTTGCCTTTCCCCAGCCCTGCTCTGCTCTGCTTCAGGTAGCCTTTTCTCCCAGGCAGGTAGGTCCTTCTCCCTCCAAGGCTGGAGAGATATTGCTGTGTCTCCTGGCTCCACAGCCCTTTTATCCAGGCCAGCTGTGGCCTGATTAAGCCAGCCACACGTGGGGCCAACTACCTTGCCAGCCTTGATGCACAAACCTTGATTGCCTGAGCTGAAAGACCTAGCTTGGTTAGCCAGGTTCCCCCCACTTCTCTATGTGGCCCTGCCATCATTAGAGGGGGACAGAGAGTGACACTGAATGGGTGTGGATTGCACTGTTTATTCGCAACTAGGTGAATGTGAAGGGATGAAAGATGGGAAAATTTTCTCTTCAAGTACAGTGTATCCCAGTTGGCTTGGTACATTGGTTTATTTCCCTCCCTTCTTCTGACGTGTCAGGTATTTGTGGCCACTGCAGAGACAGCTACCAGGCTAGCCGTGTCCAGTTCTGCCCACACTTCAAAAAGGATGTTAATTAAATGGAGAGGGTTCAGAGAAGAGGATTAAAGGATTAGAAAACATGCTGCATGGTGAATGATTCAAGGATCTCAATCTATTTAGCTTATCCAAGAGATGTTTAAGGGGTGTCATGATTACAGTCAATAAGTATCTACATAAGGAACAAATATTTCGTAATGGGCTTGTCAATCTAACAGACAAAGGTAAAACAGAATGCAGTGGTTGGAAGTTAAAGCTAGACAAATTCATACGGGAAATAAGGTGTAAAATTTTTAACGGTAAGGGTAATTATGCTTGGAAGACTTTACCAAAAGTTGTGGTGATTCTCCAGCACTGGCAATATTTAAACTAAGATTGGATGTTTTTTTTTACAAGACATGCTCTAGTTCAAACAGGAATTAATTCAGGGAAGTCCTATGGCCTGTGTTACCCAGCAGGTCAGACTAGATGATCACAGTGACCCCTTCTGGTCTTGGAATATATGAACTTATGAATCAGTGCAACCAAACCTGGGCATTTGTTTCAGTCAGGCACAGCTGTTTCTGGCTCTTCCTATTATGCTGGTGTTTTGTTACCAGATGCTGGTATCATGGTCATGTTTTGTTTACTGAGTGGTCATGAGAGCCTCGGCTCTAATGCTCACAGAGAGGATCTGTTTGTATGGGCAGTGTTGACTACCCAACGCCTCTTAAACATGGATTGTTCTTTTCTGTTTCTCTCCCAAACTGTGAGGGGGTCCCTTTGTGGAGTCCAACTGGATTTTAACAATTGCTGCTTTTGGACTGCCTCTGCCTCATGCCTTTTAGGATCATTGACGCTCTTGCGTGGTCATGGAACACGGAAGGATATTTTATTTATGGCAAGAGCAGAGAGGAGAACGTTAGACCCAGTGCCTCAAGTGTTCATATAGTACTGGAAAGGGAGCAGTAGAAATACCCAAGTATGTGGGCGGATGGTAACTGGATAAGTGACATCCACCATCTTGGCTGAGATGCCAGTAATTGAATCAGGGCCACAGCGTGAGCTAAAGCTCTCTACCTACTGCTGTAACAGATTCACATGTAGAAGTGTTTGGAAGTTTTCCAAATGAAAGTTTTTCCATAGAAAATGCTGATTCTATGGAATGTGTTGAAACTTCCAGCAGTAACCAGGCAGAGCCAGCAACCTGGAAGTCCTGGGAACCGCAGCGTGGGGTGTAGAGAACCCTGGCATGAACTGGCATTTCCAGAGCAGCCTGGTTCCTGGCTGCTCAGCTGAGAGCCTGGAAGCAGGGCTGCTGAGTCTGCAGGCAGCTCAGGGAGCCTCATCGGTTTTGTTTAGAAAAGGAAAACAAAATGTTTTGGTTTTTTTTCCCTAAATGAAATATTGGAGTCCCCATTCCACAGAACAGTTTGAAATGGCCAATGTGGGACAATTGCTTTTGGGACTTTCTCGTGGAACGGGAATTCCAGGTTCTGATCATCTCTAGTCATATCCTCCATGGACGGGACACAGCTGGTAACCTGTAACACATGCAGCACGCTAGGTTACACATGCAGCAGTCGGCTTACTAAATAGGGCAGACCAGCAAGACCATACCATACTAGGGTGCTTCATGATCTGTTCAAAATCTTTTCCCTCATCTACAAACCTTTAAATGAGCAGAGGCACAGCTGCCTCCGTGACCATCTCTCACTGTATCTGGCATGGCAGACGCAGTCATCAGAGAAATTTTGGCTGGTGGAACCCAAGTGCACTTTATAGAGACCAAGGCAAGTGCTTTCTTAGTTGAAAAACCCACAGCTATGCAACTTGCTTCTTATCAGGTGTAGGCCAAGTCGCATCCCCTTAAGGGTACAGTACAAAACTCATCTCTGTGTGGAAATGTTTCCCTAACAGTTGGGCTGGGTGGCCCCAACTCCCTCTGCTGGTTGACCATGCAAGCGAGAGGTTCTGAGGCTGGAAGAGATCTGTGCTCCCTTTGTAGATCATAGAATCATAGAAGATTAGGGTTGGAAGAGACCTCAGGAGGTTCTGTAGTCCAACCCCCTGCTTAAAGCAGGAGCTAATCCCCAACTAAATCATCCCAGCCAGGGCTTTGTCAAGCCGGGCCTTAAAAACCTCCATTATCTGAAGAAACTAGGAATGTGGTATAGGATTGTAAAACTGGCCAGTGCATTGTGGGAATTTTTGCAATGGTCAATGTGAGATTCCACCACCTCCCTAGGTAACCCATTCCAGATACACCTTGTGTCTGAAAATGTCTAGCACTTGGACGCTCTTTACATACAATCTGCCTTTTCAGCTGAGGGGAGATGGCACCGTAAGCTGGTGGTACATATTTTGTAGGCTGGAAATGAGACTGGTGTATAACCCTCAAGTGCCTCATTCTGTAATTCTTAACTTCTAAAGAGGATGTGAGAGGACACATGGTGAAACACACCTGCATTCTTTTTGTGCTATGTGTGACATAGGACAGCCTTCTTCTTCAATGGGTAGGGTGGGGATGGGCTTACAAATACTGTGTATGTGTTCTGGAGAGCACCTACTCCCAGCATCTCTGTAGTTGTGATACTGCCAAGCAGCCTCAGCAGAGGTGGATGATGGACAGTCGAGTTAATTATTTATTACTTAGATTATGGTAGCACGTAAGAACCCTAACCCGGGTTCAGGGCCCCATTGTGATAGGCAGTGGACATACAAGTGACAAAGATGACAGTGCCTTCTGCAGAGAACTTTCAATGTACAAATGGAAAAATGGAGATCTGGAAAAAAGCCTCTTTAAACCAGTACACAAGTCACTGTGGAGCCCAGTGGAAACTGTGCCTCTAAAATAGGTCATTGATTTTAGTCTTACAATGCTTTAAAGAAAAGAAGGCTGTGGGCTGATATCTGTCATCATTAAGACTGGCACCTGGAAACCAAGCTGTGCAAATCTGATAGCATTTTGTACATGCCCCTCACACCAATATTCTTTTGAACCCATGTGTTTGGGTTGCACTTAATTTAAAAAAATAACACTTGCCTGTAATTAATTTCAGTTTAGTTTGATTCCTGTGACTTGATTTAAAGGTACCTAGGGCAGGGGTGGTTTAGGGGCCTGAAAGCTCGTGCTCTTTGAAAATATCAGAACAAGACCATGCAGCGAATAGGAATTGTTTCAGTTCCCAGAGATTGGCTAAGAATAAGCCTGAGAAGAATCTCTTTCCAGGCACAGGAGCAGGGGAACTGTTGTAGCAGAGCAGACTAGATGTCCATGCAGTCTAGTGTTCTGCCTTGGACAGCATCTACTATTGGATGGAAGGCAAAAATTCCCACAATGCACTGGCCAGTTTTACAATCCTATTCCATACTCCTAGTTTCTTCAGCTAATGCCCTGAGGATCTGATGCAATGCCCTTGGAAATCAATTGGAGTCATTCCACTGAAGTCAATAGGATTTGGATCAGGCCCAGAATGACTCAGTTCTGTGTTGGGTGTATAATAAATGTAATATGTATTAATAATTGCTTCTATAGAAGCAATTTCTGGTATTTGAACTTTTCTCACCTGGCTCCCATCCAATCCCTCTGCATCCACTAGTCCATAATACTTCCTCACCAAACAGGTCAGTAGCTCTTTCAAAATGGACCTAAGAAACTGGTAAAAGGAACTGGAAAAAATGGTATTTCCAGTTCACTTAATCATGTATAAATTCAAACTGGAATCAGACTGGAGCCAAGAGTTTAATCCCCTTGAAATGTATTGACCTAGGAGCTGATTCTGCATTTCTTACTGGTGCAAGCAATTCTTACTCCTGAAGCTGCTCATTGGCTTTTGTGATTAGGGGCTCCCTGTGTGATGAGGGCCGCAGGATCTGGTCCCTAGATGATAATTTCAGCTGTGTGCACGTGGTCTAAACACCACTGGATGTTGGACAATTTAATACAGTGATTTATTTGTGAACTTCCTGGAGTGGGTTACAGTCTCGAGGCTACAGATAAATAGTTTGTGGTAATATATTTAGCAACTGATAATGCAGACCTCAGGAAAATATGTAGAAGAGAGGAAAATCCATTCCCCGAGTCTGGGAAATTGAATCTATAGAGCCAGGGAATAGAAAGTTTAGAGGGACGGATTTCCTAGGCTTCCCTTCCCTACAGATAAATCACTGACTTATTGATATGCTGCGTAAATCAAATGGGGCCCACTATTGATCCCTCTGGAAACCACTGCTACCACTGGCAATGATTCAGAATAAACAGATTCACAAAGCCCCGGAGGCAAAACATATCTGATGTTCTCCAGCCCCAGCTGGGTGATGATGGGGACTATATTCAAAGCAGCTGAAATGGCTTGTGGCTATAGCTTAGACGGCTGTTTACAGTGCTTCCCAGCTGCGTCTGTGCCATCTGCTCCTCCCCAACATTTCCCCTGTACAAGATTTGTTTTTTACATGACCATTTCCTCTTCCTCATTTCCCAACTGGTCCCTTACCAAAGAGCTAAAAATCCTGCCTTTATCCAGTCAATAAGGGCTCATCTCCAGTAGAAAGATAGGCTGTGTTAGAATATACATCCTAGAAAAGTGGTGTTAGCTAACATGACGTTAAACATGACTTTGCAATCAGCATAAATAAGGCAAATAATGTTTAACATTGGGTCCACTAGTTGTGGGTGACCCTTACTGGAACCAGGAGTTCTCACGGGCACCTGGTATGATATTAAACATGATTTATACCTGCCTACACTGACTGCAAAGTTATGTCAGTTAACATGACTTCTTGAGGACATATTCTAATCTGACTTAATGTTCTTGTGAAGACGAGCCCAAGACACTCATGCATCTGACTGCCTTGGTTTTGGTCTGCTTCCAGGCACTTGTTAGGTGACTTCACAGTCCATAAATGTTTTTCTTGGCACAATTAAAGAGGGTAACATTCCAGGATTTGTGACTTTTCATACTTTTCACTTTCCCCTTTAGCACCTTATACTTGGGCTCAGAAATGGGGCCAAAAGAGCTAAAAGAAATATTGGAAGTTTGAAAAAAACAAAACAAAACAACTGTGTCATTCTAAGACACCTCTAACTCTGCTTTCATTTACATGGATGTCTCCATTTAGGAAGAGTATTTCCCATTTTTAGGAAGAACAGGACACTTTTTAAAATTGTGAACCATTTCAAAGAGGATTAACAGTGTGTTCCTACATTTTCCTTTCAAGTTTCAAGTGTTAATTATTGATGAAAATATTGAACAGAACCAGACCCAAAACTGGTCCCCATGGGACCCCACTCGATATGCCCTACCAGCTTGACTGTGAACTACGGATAACTACACCTCTACCCCGATATAACGCGTCCCGATATAAAACGAATTTGGATATATATATAATAATGTGGTAAAGCAGCACTCCAGGGGGGCGGGGCTGCGCGCTTCGGCGAATCAAAGCAAGTTTGATATAACACGGTTTCACCTATAACGCAGTACAATTTTTTGGCTCCCGAGGACAGCGTTATATCAGGGTAGAGGTGTACTCTCTGGGAATGGTTTTCCAGCTATTTAGCCAAGTAGTATGTTACCATTCGTGTTGGAATTTGGTTGATATCATCCCTTCTCTTATAAAAAGTGCCATGGGATCTCTAATGGCCAGAGAAGGTCCTGACCTTGATTCCATGTCTTACTTGTATGACACTCTGTACCTCAGAGTAGTACCTTGGAACCCCCATAATCACCACTGTCATATAATTATGTTTTGTACACAGTATGCCTTGTGAGGTATCATTTTAAAAGTCTTGATCTGTTGAACATTAATATCCTGTTGGATTGTATGTGCTATCTTTGTATGTGATGTTATGAAGTATTGCTATATGTGTTACTGAAATATGTTGTGAGGTCAGGAACACCCACAACGAGCCTTTCAGGTACAACAATGGAGTAGCCAGACAGTGGAAAGAATCCACTATCCCAGAGACTGTATGCAATGGAGACTTCTCAGAGAGAGCACGTATGCAGTGGAGACTGTTGACCAATGGGGACTGCCTGACCCCCAAGTCACAGCATAGATCTTTCCAGCAAACTGGAAGAAACTATAAAAGAAGGGAAGTGACATAATCACTTGACCTCACTCCCCCACACAACTCAACACCTGGAAACATGTCCGGAGGACAAAGAATTTGAACTGTGGGAGGGTGGTCCCAAGCTGAAAGGCTGTCACAGTCTGTGTATTGAAGATCTGTTACCTGCTTGTACCATCTGCCAGGGTGAGACACTTCTTGATTCAAATCCTGTTTAGTTTGTAGAATGTAGACTGCGAGTTTATTTTGTTTCTTAAATAACCAACTCAGATCTCTATGCCTGCCTACTTATAACCACTTAAAATCTGTCTTTCTGTAGTTAATAATCCTGTTTGATATTGAATGGCGAACTAGATAATGAATTTACACTGGCCAGGCTTCTGACCAGTGCAAGATGGTATGGTTCTGGGGTGCAAGACTGGGGACGCGGGGGGAACTGCTAGAGGCTCGCTGTTGATGATTCATGAGTGGCCGGGAGATCATTCATGTAACTCAGTTGGGTGTGTCCCTGCCTGAGGATGTCTGTGTAAGTGCAGTGCCTATCAGAGGATTGTAACTTGACAATAGCATCACAGTGTGAGAGGGATACGCCAGGTTGGTGGGACAGAGGACTCAGCAGTCCCACAGTCCAGGCTGCACCTTGGGGACTCCATCACAGCCTAAAAGACAGATTTCAGAAGAAAGCTCCATGTACATTGTTATGTATTTGCACTTGAATCCCATAAAGTGAGAATTAGGGGTTTCACCTGCCAGCAATTATGTGAAATCTGTAGTAAAACATACATAAAATTAAACTGTAGGTCACGCATTTCAGATGTTGGCAGGGGGGAAATAATAGAGTGCATAAAATATCTGCAGCAAAATCCAATGTACACACGTGACTGCAAAAGATCAGAAGACAGCATAAGCATCTGATTTACAACACATATATTGCAGAGGCAGATTAGTAGCATGTGTCCAGAATTTATAGAGAACAGACTGCACAGTGTATGATACCACACACATAGAGAACTAGCACATTGAGACTTGATTCTTTTGGGAAAAGATTGTGGAACAAAGTTTATTTTTAAGGGGCACCAACATGTTTTATTTATGTTCCAAAATCAGAACTTTCTGTCAAAGCATTTGATCCTTTGCATATTATTGCTTGAAAACATACTGTTTATCTAACCAAATGTTTCTAGGGGGATATTTATTGGATACTGGTTTGAAGGATGTCAAGCACTAAATGAAGGAGGTCTTTTAATCTATAGAGATTGCTGTTTGCTTTTGCAAAGATCTCCCCTCGGTGCCACAGTCACTATTGGTGAGATACTTCAGACTTCATGAAAATATCCCCGCGTTTCTTGATCTGGTCTAAGCTGGCTAAATAACTGCAACAGTCACCTCAATGTGAAATATTTATTTGGGCTGAAATAAGATAGTGACTGGCTGCCAGAGTTGCAAATCACATCCTTAAAAGATGGAATTTAGGATGGGAATGCTTTATTAAACAGTGGAGATATAAATGTATGTTAGCAAGCCTGAGAATGCTGTGTCTGCAGTCAAGGATGACAGACACGTCTTTTCTCCTACATTTTAAAAAGAGCGAACAGGATTTTTCGCTGGAAAATACACACGCATGAAGTCTTCCCACTCCCAGTATGAGAGCAGTAGCATGGTGAAAATTCTAGCCCCTCGAAAAAAGAACAACAGGAGTACTTGTGGCACCTTAGAGACTAACAAATTTCATGAGGTTGATGGATTTCCACTCCATACGGCTAAATGCAGTGCCTTGCATAATGACAGGTTTCAGAGTAGGTCGTTCTGGTTTCAGGCTCATGCTAAATGCTGTTCCTGCACAGCAAGGCCCTCCTTCTCCTCTGCCTGATGCTCTGTTCTTGTGCACAGATGGAAATCTGCAACATTCAGCTTTCCTGTTAAAAGGGATGATGGCACTGAATTACCTCCCAAGGCAGGTGAAGGCATCTTAAGGTCCTGGTTGGAAGAGTTAGCACTAATGCATTATTGATAGCTAGGGGGGTGACAGGCTGACTCAGGGAAGGCTGCTCACTCACCTCTGAAAAAATATCACGCAACTTACTTAAAACTTGGCAGCTCAGCAACATGAGCATCAGAAACGGAGCTGGTGCAGTAGGTCTAAAACTGGGTCGTGGTCCTTTGCAGCTCTCCTTAATTACTGATGATGGGCTTTGTGGTGGCTGCTTTGTATAAATGCATTAGTGGAGGTGAGCCCAGAGCACTCCCGCACAGGGGCTGCCATATAGCAAGTGACCCCCTGTGATGTGTCTGGTGATTAGGGTACTAGCCTGAAACTCGGGAGATCCAAGTTCCATTCCCTGCTCCACCACACACTTCGTGTGTCATGCTGGGCAAGACATTTAGCCTCTTTGTGCTCAGTTCAGGGCTGGCTCCAGGCACCAGCTTAACAAGCAGGTGCTTGGGGCGGCCAAGAGAGAGGGGCGGCACCTGCGGCAATTCGGGGGCGGCAGGTCCCTCACTCCCTCTAGGAGCGAAGGACCTACCGCTGAACTGCCACCGCCGATCGCGGCTTTTTTTTTTCCAATTGCCGATCGCGATCGCGGCTTTGTTTTTTTGGGGTTTTTTTGGCTTGGGGCGGCAGAAATGCTGGAGCCGGCCCTGGCTCAGTTCCCCATCTGTAAAACAGGGATCGTGCTACACAGGGCTGTTTTGAGGATGCATCATGCACTAAAGATTGTGAGTTGCTGTGATACTGTGGTAAGGGGGCTCCACCTAAGTAGCTAGGTAGAATTTCAACTAAAAGGTGTGTGCATTTGTGTTTCTGTACAGCAGTTGACCTTTAACCAGTGGCCATCAACATGAATCAGCAGGGAATTGAATGTTTTTTACCAAATGGTCTGGGACATGCTATTGCTTATTCAGATATGTCCTAGTTATTTAAGACAGTGGAGGCAAACAAGTCATTGTCACTGACACTGATTCTGGGAGATGTGTTTCTCCCATTGCAACCTCTTCTTGTCTTCAACTTCTCATCACATATCCACCAATGTAAAATCACTCTCAGAATCCACAGCTGTATTTTTCTTAGTCTTCTTACTTCTTCCAGGCTGCAGAGGAACACTGTCAAGTGGTTAAAGTACAGTACCAGAAGCCCAGATGCCTGGGTGCTGTTCCAGACCCTGCCACTGACTCACCATGTACCCTTGGGCGAGGCACTTAGAACAAGATTTTCAAAAGTGACTTTGGATGCCTACGTTTCTAGGTGCCCAACTTGAGACATCCCAAAGTGTCCTGATTTTTATAAAGTATTGAGCACCCAGCCTCTGAAAATAAGGCACCTTTGGGGTGTCTCAAGTTGGGCCTGCAGAAAGCGAGGAATCCAAAATCACTATGACTTTCAAAAATCTCAGCTTTAGGGCCTGATTTTCAGATGAGCTCAGCTCCCATTTGGGCATCTGGCCAAATGGCCAGATTTTTCAAAACACCTCCCATGTTAGGCGCTGAACTCTTTTGAAGAGCCAGCCCCAAGAGCCAGATTCTGATCAGTTCCACATCACAGCGACTTCACTGAATTCAGTAGAGTTATTCCTGATTTACAGTGGAGTGAATTCAGCCTCAGGCCCTTAACCTCAGTGAACTGCAGGTTCCCGATTAGTAAAATGAGGTTAATAATAATCACCTACCTTTTTATAAAGCTTGTTGAGATCTTCAGATGACAAGCTCTGTGTGAATATAAAGTACGGATATTATCTGATAATAAGTATTTTGCATTTAGCTCATAGATCTGTATCTATTTCTGCCATTGAGACGTGTGATTCCTCTGTTCTGATTCAGTGTCTAGAAGCACAGCATATGCAATGACTGCTGGGCAATATTATGGAGGGGCAAAATTTCAGTGGCTTGGATGTGCTTGTGTGGTTGCGTCCCCTGCACTTAAACAGTTTTTGAACTGAGGCAGAATGTGGCTTTTGTCACTCAAGTGTCTCAGAGCTGCTGTTGGAGAATTCTCACATTTTAAATGATCTAATTTCAGGGCAGCTGGTTCAAGGACACACCTATTCTCTCCACAGCTTCTTGAAGAGAAAAACTTCTATCTGGAAGGTTGGGGTTGGGGTGTGGTGGGCAGATTTATTTTTTCCCATTTACATCATTGTTTTCCCGCTTTGATTTTTTCCCTCTTTATTTTAACTCCGCTAAAGATTAAGGTTAAGGTTTAGCGTCCCTTAAAGGTTCATCACTATGCCTATGGAACTTTCTGTTACTGTCTAATGGCTGACCAAGGTCAGGGCAGACTTCACCAACCTGGGGCCTAGAGATGCCAACATTGGTGGGTTGGTTGAATGACATGAACAACTTTTTCTCCAGGGCCCTGAGTGCCCCCTTAGTCATATCAGATTGGTGATCAAGAAGCTGAGCTGTGATCCAGAAACCAGTTCTTAACATTTGATTACCAAGGTGACTAGTGTGGTACACTATGGAAAGAACTATCTTTGACAACAATGGCTCTAGGCATTAACTTTGTAATGTGCCAAGTTATCTTACTACCATTCCTATGGCTTAGCTGACTTTTACCAAGTTGGGAAAAATCCACAAGCAGAACTGTGAGTAAAAGTGACATCTTTACCTCGCCTTGTCTCCTTTCATTCCATTTTAGACCTCAAACTGTCTAATGGCATTAGGAGACATTGCAGGATGAGAACTGGAAGTCAGTACTGTTGGATTTACTGGATCATTCTACTGTATCATGACACTAACATTAACTGAACACATTGCGAAGGGGGCAAAATTCTATCCCAACAAGGCAACTTCAGGGATCTAGGACATGGGAAAACCTCACAGATACAACTTGGGAAAGTTGAATAAAGAGGTCTGCATGATATACTCCTCTGGGAATTAGCTATTGAGCTTAGTGGCTCATTGGCAATTATTTCTGAAAAGCTGTGAAGAAACAGACAAGAAGCAGAGTATCGGGCAAAATATGTTGTACCAATCCTTTAATAAAAAAAAAAAGCAATTCTGGTAATTATCTGATAAGTCTAGTCTCAGCCTCTAGTGAAATAATGGCATCAATATTGAGAAGAAAAATCTGTAAGCACCTAATACAAAATTTACTGCAGTACAAAGGGTCCACATGAGGCTGTCAAACACCAGGGTGTAGGTGGTGTGACCTAGTGATCAGAACAGGAGTCTGGCCTAGTGGTTGGAGCAGAATCAGAGGTCAGAACCAGAGGTGTGGTCAGGGGACAAGCTAGTGGTCAGAACTCAGTGTTGGGAGCCAGAACAGAACCAAAGGGCAGAGCCAGAGTCATGGTTATCAGACAAGCCAATGGTTGGGGCCAGGAGTTCTGAAGAAGGTAAGGACTAGGGCTGGAGCGGGAACAAGCACAGGTTGGAGCAAGGGCTAGTACAGGAAGCAGCCTTCCCAATAGGGAGCACAGCCCCTTAGTGAGGGTTTATTGACCCAGGTGAGCTCATTGGGTTCCTAGTGTCTGTGCCCGGAGCCAGCTGAGTTCCTGATAGAGGCCCTGCAATACTGCTCACATCTTGCTTAAGCCCTTAATATGGCTTCTTAAATGGGATGTAAATGATGCATAAGGGGGCAAAAGTGAATTTCATCATTACAGAACAATGGAGCAAAGGGTAAGAGATGAAAATCTGTAATCACTTATAGCAAAACTCATCCTGTCCAGGATCCCATGTACAATTCATATCCCTTAATATGGTTGCTTAAGTGGGATGTAAGAAGTATGTAGGCTTTCAGCACAAGTTAACTTCACCCTCTCGAAATAATGGAACAATGAGCAATACATGAATAGATGTATAAGATAGGCCAGACATTACTTGATCACTTTGGTTTGATCCAACTGCAAAAGTAGTAGATGGAAGGAATATGGTCATTAAAACTGCTTAAGGGAGAGGCATGTTCATATAGATAAGGCACTTAATGCATTGTCTCATGAAGCCGTAATTGAAAAAATAAATTTAGATTGACTTGGAGATTAACAGTATTACATGGACTGAAAACTGCCTGGAAGGACAGAAAACAAAGAGTAATGATAGCTGACAATAAACTGGGAAAGGTATCTCATAGGGTGCTGCAGGTGCAACATCAACATTTTCA